>NW_003307538.1:0-1479907 GCF_000182895.1 Coprinopsis cinerea okayama7#130
AGGTTCTTCGCTCCTGCTTGGACCGTCTTGCCCCTCTTTTGATTCTTTTAATGGTCCATGTAACGATGTTTAGCCTTCTATAAATATCTCCCGTTGTTGTCCTCTTTCCCCTTGCCATTTCCTTGTGTCGTTGCCTTCATATGACCTCGCTACGTTCAAGGCTTTTCGCCATCAAGGTTTTTGCGACATAATTTACTCTTGTTACGCGTTCTTTCTTCAAGATTGGATGAAACCGTACAGCCTCTCAAATTCGGACTAATACATCCACTCTCGTACATTCGCTAGATGTCTTATTTACATCACTTTTATGTTCATGAAAAGGCCTCTAGGCGATGTTCGATCCAAAGAACGAGATGAAACACCCAACCCCGATGTTCATGCGCTGAATTTCGGCCAAATTTGAAAGTGCGACAACGACGAGAAAGGGGGAGTCCTGCCAGGGTTTCACCTGTTGCTTGTGATCGACCACCATGTCCAAACTTCCGTCCTCGCTCCCCTTGCCCATCCAAAGCGTAGACGCCGCCGAAAGGGCCTACAACGTCATTCTGGAGCTCGAGACGCGACTGTTGGCTCTCAGTCAACGAACCGAGGAGACACAGACGGACTTTGCACAGGCACATTCGAGTCGACCGAAGCTGGACACGGACCTTGGTGAACAAAGGAACTTGGTACTATGTCGGATCCTCGGGTACCTCCTACACCACACACCGACAGATAAAGCCAGAGCGTCTGTTGCCGAAGGTATCATCGCGTGCAATGGCGATGACGGAAAACTGTTGGAGTTTGGGGAGGCGTTTTTGTCCTTCATCCGATTTCGTGAGCTTTAACGTGGTCGCTTGGAAGGTTCGAAAAGGACTGACTTCGTCATGGATAGTTCACTCAAACACAGCAAAGACGAGAACGCCTCCCGGTGACCGGTTCAATCGAGACCTTCGAGTAGAGGATGCGAAGGGCTCGAGCGTGCAGCCGAAAGACCACTGGTCAGCCAAGAAATATGTACGCACCCTTAATTCGAAGACGATCTCGCCCTAAAGTTAACTATATCTTCGCCCTCCAGGCTTTGAAGCGTGACGGGTACCGTTGCATGATTACCGGCGCCTTCGATGCAATGGCTTGCGACCAGTTTCCTGAGATCCTCGCAGAGCTCAAAGACAGCCCGAGCGGTCGGTGGGCTGTGACCCAGTGCTCCCATATCTTTGCGGGGGTCATGAACCGCGATACCGACGTCGACAAGGTAATTTATACCTTCTTGGGTCGAACGTCTACCTCATTCGTTCCCTCCGCGGCAGAGTAACTGGAGTGCGAGCGTTTCGACGATACTCGAAAAATTCGGGTACACCTGTATCCTCGACGAATTACAAGGTCCCAACGTCCACCGGCTAGAGAATGTGATGACATTGGACCCAAACATACAGGGCGCGTTCCACATGCTCAGATTATGGTTTGCCCCTTCGGTGAGCCCACCTCCTCTTCTCATCTCACCTCCCCCTCGCCTACTTATCTTCCAGCGCGATCCAAACGCGGAGCCTAACACTTACGAACTCGAGGCACCCGAACCCTTTATTATCAAGCACTTCCCCAAAATCGTCCGGTTCCAATCCAGCGATCCTGAAAACCTTCCTCTTCCCAGCCCTCGATACCTCGAGATTCATGCTGCATTCGCGAGGATTGCTCATCTTGCGGGCGCGACTGACTACATTGATAGGATAATGAGGGACCTTGAAGACAAGACGGTACTCGCGAATGACGGGTCGTCAGGCGAACTACTCAAACACCTCCTTAAACAAGCAAGTCCTCGAGAGCGGCGAGAGTCATTAGAACCCTAGCGCGAACGGATGTACCCTTACTGTCAAGTTTGTATCTAGAATTCGTATTCTTCAGAAACCTAGAGTCGATGAGAGGCGCTAGCTGAGCCACTCGCCCACCGCTCAGAAGCACGTAAATTTCACCACCATCTGGTACACTGTACCCACCTTCGCCTCAGATGAACTCATTTTTCAGCCTACACTGATCATTGCTCGCTCCGAGGTCCGAAGCCCAACTCTGACTCAACTTCCACAGCACCCCTACCGGGAGGAACGCCAGGGCCCAGCAGCCAGCATAAACGAGCGAGGAATACCAGCCGCCGTAAACCAAACATCTCCATCGACAAGTCAGAACGAAGAATACATTCACGACGAACGAAGATAAAAAAAACGGTAGAATGTACACTTGAAAATTATACACCGAGCGAAAAAGGCGAACGACCGAAACCTATGCGATCTTGACAGTCTTCAATTCAAGAAGATTAGTCGCACATTCAAGTAAACAAGATACACGAGGAAGGAGCGTACCTTTGCATACAGCGATTGCACCACCTTGCCCACCTCTTCGAGCGTTTCGATCGCGGGACCGTACATGTTCTGCGGAGATTACGTTAGTCAGTCCATGAACATTTACACATCACACGTCGGAGAAAAAAAGGGGGAAAGCGCCGTAATGTTGAATAAAAAGGAAGGAGGACGGTGACAGCGGTGAAACGATAACATCGTTGGAAACGGACGAAGAACGACGTCCTCCTCGAAAAGGCAGAACCGAACAACCAACACCATTGAACAGGAAGAAAAAACAGGCACACGTACATCAACCTCTTGAGGATCAAACACCAATAGACACCCTCGCCCTTGGTCCAAAACGCCGTTGAAGACTTTGTCGAGGATCATCTGCGAGAGTCTAGAGCGAGAAATCATCAGTACGCGAACGAAAAACCACAGGAAAAATGAACGGTAAAAACCGTATCATCATCGTCCAACGCAAACAAAGAGAAACCCATCCAACCCAAACGACAACCAACCATCCAACCCAAACGTCAACCAACCATCCAACCCAAACGTCAACCAACCATCCAACCCAAACAAAATCCAACCATCCAACCCAACCCAAACGAAGCGAGACGAAACGAAATGAATAAAAACTCGAAAACAAACACTCACTTGGCTTCAACACCCTGCCTCTCCTGCCCCACCAACTCAGCCACATGCGCAATCTCAACCACCGAATAAGGCTCAAAAATCCGGAGAAGGTTCTGCTGCAGCAGCGTGTCGTACAGCGCCGCGAGGTGCGAGCGGATCGTTGGGTCCGAGGAGAGTTCTATGGGGTGTCGGGGGTTAGCGATTGTCAACGGCCGGAGGAGAAGGAGGAATGGGAAAGGCGGTGGGATGAGGAGAGGCGGTCGGATGAGAGGTATAGCGGCGCAGGAGGAACTCCACCGAGACGGTGGACCACCAACAAAAACAAAACACCAAAAGAAAAACGCACGCACCATCCTTATACTCCCTCAACGCCTTCTCAAAATCCGCCAAATTCCTATTCTGGTGCGCCCGCGCAATGGCACGCATACTCTCCACATCGCGCAGCTGGGCATACTTGGCGGCGAGCTTGATGGTGAGGAGGGAGGTGACATCTTCGGGCTATCGAACGAGCGAAGCGAGGGGCGGAGAGGGCGAGGTACAACGAACGAACGAACGAGCGAACGTCACGAGGAAGCAAAACACCACAAATCAGCACCACCACGACACAAGACGAACGACCAAAGAAAAAACGCACCAAATTCAACATAATCTTACACAAAAGCATATACTTCAAACTCCTGAGTGCCCCTTCCCCGCTATCCCCCTGGGAACTCTGATTCTCAAACGCCTCATAAAAATACGAATACGCCGTCGTATAATCCTTATCTTCAGCATGCAAAATCCCAGACTGCAGGTCAAGCGCGGCTTGCAGAGGAGGCGGGCAGTAGATGCTGTTCGCGGCTGTGCGGGCGGAGGTTAGGGCTGCCTGTGGACGACGAGCGCAAGCGTTAGTGATGAGTTGTGCGTAGGGAGGGAGAGGGGAGGGATAGAAGGGAGGGTGAAGAGGAGGAGGGGTAGCAAAGGTAGGAGGTAGAGATCGACAGAGAAAGGTGTTAGCGTACCTTCGACTTGGCCAAATTCCCCGTCCCGCGATAAATCTTGCTCTCAAGTAAATGCACCTCCGTCAGAATAAGCTTATCGTCCAAACGCTTAAGTTCTTGGAGGAGGGTGTCGACGAGCGTCAGGGCCGGACGGAACTGCTGCGCGTCGAGGTAGCTGCAGGGGAGAAGGAGTTATCGTTAGTTGGACGGTCGGTGGAAGGTGGGAGGAGAAAGAGAGGGTATAGCGAGGAGGAAAGGGAGGGTACGAGGAAAGAAAAGGCCGCGACGAGCAGAACGAAGCTCTCCACCATCGCCCAACAGCGCTTTCCACCCGCCCCCAAAACCACGTCCACCAAATCAAATAAACCAACACACTACTCACAGCCCAGCCAACCTCGTCTCCAAACTATGCTTCAAAAAGATCCTCTTCTCCGCTTTCGCCCAGGCAATATTATCGACGAGCGTCTGTTTTTGGACGTCTTGGCTGTTCGGGATGGAGGTGAAGAAGTCGAGGAGTGTTCGGACTGCGTGCGGGGATGGAAGTGGGGGCGGTTATTGGTGTGAGGTGGAGGGGTGTGGGTTGGGGGGTGTGGGATGGAACGGCGAGGAATATGTAGTCGAGTTGGCGCCGAGAGGTGTGAATTTGGGAACAGAGGTGTGTCGGAACCGTGCGGTGGGGTACGTCGAAGAGAGAGCATGACCGAGAGAATCGAGATGGCCAAAACAACGCAAAAGAGATGCGCGAGAGGAACAAGAAAACGACGATCAGTCCACCTCTCAGACCCCAAAAACAACAATCTAATAACGCACTGAGTTTGGCAGTCTTAGCCTTCGCCGTGGACGACATGAACGCGCGTGATTGAGTGATCACTTTGGATAACGCAGCTGCATTCCTGTGATACAGTCGTTAGCATTCCTTCTCGTTCACGAAAGAGACGAGGGGGAAGTGTGAACGAGACGAATGAAGGGGGAACCAGATGACGGAAGCGAGAACAAAATCAGCAAGCGAGAGAAAGTCGAGGCAGACGCGACGAGAAGTACCAGCGAGTACTCCCACAACAGTATGGAATACGCAAAACACAAAGAGAAATTAGACGCACTTCTGGTCCCGATACAGTTCTCCAAGTTTGACCAACGCCGTTTCCTGGTCGCGTAGGATTTGGGCTTGGACGGTTGGGTCTGTGTTGCTTGACGAGGCTGTAGCGGGTGGAGGACCACATCGTACGAGCGACACGGCGAGAGACGATTTGTACGACGCGGGGATAGACGATTCGTACGAGACGACGATAGACGATTTGTACAAGGCGAGGATACAAGATACGGGTTGAGGGTTTCGAGAACGAAGATGTCAGTTGTGCAGTTACACAATAGAAGAAAGAGGATGAAGGCGCACCAGACGAAGCAGCCAACACCTGCTGGTACAGCGCCTCCGCTTGCGCAGGGTTGGTAGACACCACTCCCTCAGCTTGTGAGATCAGAGACGACGTATCAACCGACATCTTGGGCGAGGATTCGTGAAGCGCTGTTCTAAATCAGACTATGCACTGATGAACCCAAAGTTCAGGAGAGGTAGAGAGACAAATTGGAATGGCAACAGGGACGACGAGGACGAGGAGGAAGATGAGATACGTTAAAGGATCCGATAGATGCGAATCGAGACGACGCGTCACCCCGTGGGAAAGATGAGATGACGCGTCTGGCGTCTGGCGCCATCACCTTGCCTTTCCACTCGACTTGATCGCCCCGCGTTCCTCGTTCCTGGTAGCATCTCGTCTGCTCCAACAGATATTCTCTTCAACGACTAACCTCCCAAACCTCTAGCCTCGTCAACACCCAGTCCTACAAATAAGCAACCAAGATGTCAAGCGACGAAGAGATCCTCCCCATCCCCAACTTGAACCTCCCCCAGAGCTTATTCGTGCTTTCCAACCCGAGATTGGAACATCTGCACGAGAAGGCGAGGAAAGAATTGTTAGAGGGCGTCGAAGCCGATGGTACGTCCCTCCCCTCCCCATTCCTCCCACATCCTCTCTAACGCACCCATCCACCTCTACCGCAATATAGAAATGGGCCCCTGGTACCGCAACATAACCTCCATCGCCTCCTCCTCCTCCACATCCCCCTCCTCACCCACGCCTTCATCCTCTACGCTCGCGCCTATACCCCTCGACCAAGCACTCCTCGAACGCCTAGAGAAGAAGAACGAGGAAGAACTGAAAAAGTTGGACGAGAAACTCGAGGAGGCGAGGAAGACGGAGGGCGAGACGGAGATTTCTGAGGGGTTGAAAGCTAGGGCTAATTATCTGACTAGGATCGGTGAAAAGGTGTGCATATATCTCGTCTTTTCTACATAATCATATCATCTTTCCTCTACATCGTCTTTCCTCCATCGTCTTTCTTCCATCGCTTTTCCTACATCGTCTTGCCTATATCTCGTCTTTCCCCACTAACATCCCTGCCTGACCAGCAACGAGCCCTCGAAGCTCAAAAACTCGCGCTGGAAAAGACACCAGGCCTCGGCTCACGCATCGACATCGTGCTCACCATCGTCAGAATCGGGTTCTTCTTTGGCGATACAGCGCTCGTGACCGAGTATATGGACAAGGCCGAAAAGTGTGTTCCCCGCTCCTTACTCCCTAAAGCTTAAATAACCCCCATTCCCTCCCGCAGACTAATAGACGAAGGCGGCGACTGGGACCGCCGCAACCGCCTCAAAGTCTACCGCGCCCTCTACCTCATCTCCATCCGCCAATTCAAACGCGCCGCCGACCTCTTCCTCGACGCCCTCTCCACCTTCACCGCCACCGAAATCCTCTCCTTCAACGACTTTGTCACCATGGGCGTCGTCGCTGGTGTTGTCAGCTTGGAGAGGACAGAGCTGAAGAAGAGGGTGAGTTGTCGTTTGTTATAACTACGAGTTGAGAGGCCCTAGGCGTCTTGTATGGACGTAGGCGCAGAGATCGATATCGTCTCTTGGCGCGTCGGTAGGGAGTCGAACACCTCCCTCCCCTGCCCGTTCCCTAACCGTCCCCCTTGGTCTCCGTGACCCTCTTCCTTCCTGACGCTAACCCTCCTTTCGTCCCACAGATCCTCTCAGCCCCCGAAGTCAACCAAGTCATCCCCGAGGTACCCGTCCTCGGCGACCTCACCAAGAACCTATACGACTGCCATTACGATAAATTCTTCGTCGCTCTCGGTGAGTTCCCTCCCTCTTTCTCCGAGGTCAATTTTTCGCTTCTGAGAGGAGGGGATGTCTTTTCATCCTGGGAGGTGATGCCTTTTGTTTCTGGAGTTCTTCCAGAAGGGTTCCCTTTGCTGGTCCTTCATGTCTCCCATCTCCTTTTTCTCGATATTCGTGTCGGGAGTATCTACGTTTCGAGCACCCCAATGGAACACTTTTGTTAATCCTTCGTTCGACGTCGCGGCTCTGCTCTGAATCTTGTCCCCTTTCCTCCCTTCATGCATTCCACACCACTATCCCTCCCCTCTCCACCTCTTAACCCTCCTCCCAACACCTTCCTCCCCCTCCTCCTACCACCATACTAACCCTCCCCCTCCTCCACAGCAACCCTCGAACAAACCTTCCTCATCCCCTCCCGCATCCTCAACCCTCACTCGCGGTACTACGTCCGCGAAATGCGCATCCTCGCCTATTCCCAGCTGCTCGAGAGCTACCGAAGCTTAACGCTCGAGAGTCTGGCGCGGGCGTTTGGTGTTAGCGTTGGGTTTGTTGATAGGTGAGTTTCGTTCTCCTTTTTTGTGTGTTTCTGTGGGGAGTTTTTCGTTACTCGTTACTCGTTTGTTGGTGGGGGAGGTTCTTTTCCTGGACCTCCGAGGGTCCTTCGTTCTCGTTCCTCTGATGGGTCGTCTCGTTCCCCTCCGCGAAGAGTCATTTCCTTCAAGTCTGCCTCCCTCCCTCCCTCCTTCCCCACACCCCCGTCCACTTGCCTCAATCACCCACAGTACTAACCACCCCTCCTCCCCAGCGAACTCTCCCGCTTCATAGCCTACGGCCGCATCCACGCGCGCATCGACAAGGTCCACGGGATCGTCGAGACCACCCGTCCTTCGACCAAGACGGCGCAGTACGAGCAGGTGGTCAAGAAGGGCGATTTGTTGTTGAATGAGGTGCAGAGGTTGAGTAAGGTTTTGCATTAGGGGTATATTTGGGGTAGGGCGGAGGGGTGGGGGTGGGGTGGTTCAGTTAAGGCGGAGGGATGGGGGTGGGGTGGGTTTCGTATTAAGGCGGAGGATGGGTCGAGGTTGTGTATTGGAGGGGAGGCCAGAAAGCGAAGTGCATGTGTGTATTTCTACGAATCCACCGTTTCTCTTTTCCTTCGCGAACGAGGGTTAATTCTCCTGCTTACCTGGCGAGATTGTCGTCGGCTATGGTATATTGGCGCTTACTTTGGGCCTCGAGGATCTAATGACAACGGAAACGCCGGGCAGAGATCAATCACCAATGCACCATGGCGGAAGTAAGTCTATAAAAGGAAACGCCGACTGGCCCTGGCTCCAGGCGCTTCGCTTTAGAGGTCTTAGGTCGTACTCGACCTAAACGATCGTTCTCACCACCGAAGAGGCGGAGGGACTAGGGTGAATCTTTACAATAAGGACCCAAGTATGATCGCACTCGAGTGAGATCGGATACAAACGTTCGACTTCTGAATCCGTTGCAGAAGTGTTTGAGCCTTTCGTACATCGGCTAACGCTTGCCTTGACGGGGAACCAACTGTGATACGCAAACTCACAAAAATCCGGGCGATCGTCAAGTTCTCTCCGGTAGTAGGTCTTCGACATGGCGCTCTCAGCCCTTCGTCGCTTCTCTCTGTTCAGGCTGATAATCGCCACCCCGCAACCCACCTTTGCATCGAGCAAAATCGTCTACCGAGCCTCGATGTTCGCGACGGAGCTTCGTGGGATTGTGATGTGGAAAACCGTCCTTCACCGCCCCCCTGAGATTGGATTCGCATATTCTGTTCCCGTCACCTGTGGATAGATTAGTACTAGCCTTTGAGGACAGCACGGTCAAATGATTCCATCGCGCATGAGTCTTGAAGCCTCGTGAGACTTAATGTTCTCGGGTCTTGAGGCTTCCTCAGTGGAAGCTGGGTAAGGAGACACGTTTCCATGTTCGCCGTCTCCGTCTGTGGATCACCTCTTGGAATGATATCACTTTCGCGCTTCTCTCTACTCAGATGGCGTATGTATTCCACCCACGAACAATCCCGTTCTCCGCAGGACTCCTGGAAGCAAACGGCACTTCGAAAGTGCGGTCCAGATACAACAGTGGAATACCACCTTTCGAGTGTCGAAGCTGATGGGACAGACAGGCTATTCTTAGCACTCGGCGTAGCCCTAACCCCGCGTCGTTCTTCGCGTTAGCTAAACAAGAACCCACTCTTTAAAGTTGACCCTAGCCGCACCACTGCCACTACTGATCATGACCGAGTTACATGGCTCTTCTTCGACCATCCTAGTCGGATCCCCTTCAGTAGTACTGTGGCGGCTTGCTCAAGTCTCACGTAGAGGGTGTCCAAATGACCCTTCCAACTGCTTCTCATCACATAGTTTGAGCGTATAAAGGACGCGTACTCCTATGCCACACGCTTCGGATCCAAGGTCGCTCCACTATCTGACATCTGCAGGGCGAAGATAAACTGAGAACCTTCCCTGCTACTTGCTGTATCTCCTTCCCCATCCCCACTTTCGTTTTCTGTTCTCTCTCTGTGACGCTCTGTTCTTCCCGTCGTCGATCGCTCTCGACTTGAAGGATGGCACCGTACTTTCTACGAAACCTCGTTCCTCGCAAGGAGAAACGAGAGGACGCGAGACCTCTCTTGACAGTCTTGGCTAGCCTGACTTGGGTTCAATGGGCCCAATTTTGGTCTGGGTGAGTTCAAGTTCGCTATTGAATGGTATGATGATGCCAAGCACTGTGGTTCATTGCGTTGAACATTGTCTTGGCTGGGCATCGGTATCGTTGGCGCCTTCCTTGCCTTTATCCTCCGTATCCACATTTGGAATTTAGCTGACGATCATTCGCGCGTAGATGGTTAGCATGGACCTGCGACGCCATAGATTTCTTCTCGGTTTCTCTGAGCGTCATACACCTCCAAGATCAGTTCGGAAAATCGACACACACTATCGTACGTGACAATCGTAAGGCCATAGTTTTCCCTTCCAAGTTCTAACAGCTTTGAACAGACGACATCCATCACCTTAACGCTTCTGTTCCGCTCGTTGGGTGCAGTAAGTCTACAATCCCACATCTAACAGATCACTCGACGCCTCACCTTTTCCAGGTAATCTTCGGAATCGCCTCTGACCGCTTCGGACGCAAATGGCCTCTAGTCGCCAACCTCATCCTCGTCGCCATCCTCGAACTCGCCGCCGGCTTCGTCAACACCTTCCCCGAATTCCTCGCCCTCCGCTCGCTCTTCGGTATCGGAATGGGCGGGGTATGGGGTCTAGCCGCTTCCACCGCCCTCGAGAACCTCCCCGTCGAAGCCCGCGGCATCGCTTCAGGCTTCCTTCAAGAAGGTTACGCTGTCGGCTACCTCCTCGCCGCGTGTATCAACCTCAAGCTCGTGCCCAGTGTCGAACCGGGGTGGAGAGCTTTATTCTGGACTGCGGCTGCGATTAGCTTGTTCGCTGCGGGCGTTCGCGCGGTTGTACCCGAGAGCGAAGTGTTCTTGAGGGCGAGAGAGGAGGAGAGGAGGAAGGGCAGTGTTACGTCTGCTGGTACCAAGACTAGAATATTCTTGAAGGAGACGAAGGAGATGTTGAAGAACCACTGGATGCTTTGTATTTATGCTGTACTACTGATGACCGGTATGTCGAGCCAGCCATAAACAGGGTCAACTGCTTAGTGTCGAAACACATAGGATTCAACTTCCTCTCGCACGGCTCCCAGGATCTCTACCCCACCTATCTGCAGACCTCGAAGAACTTTACCCCTCACGACGCAACCATCGCAACGATTATCGGAAACTGCGTATGTCATACCCATTTCATCCCCTGTACTAATTATCTATCCTGACCATCTGGCTCGCTTTTAGGGTGCTATAACGTGCGTAGACAATGTCTTGAAGATCTAACCGACTCAAAGTTGGGTCGTACAGCGGTGGTGTCATCGCGGGATACGTCAGCCAGCACATTGGCAGACGGTTGACCATCGTGTAAGTGCTCATGACTCTCTACCCATACTCGTCTTCATAAAGCCCCACAGGATATTCGTATGTCTTGTGGGAGGTGCGTGCGCCTGAACCACAAACATGAGTAGTATCCTAATCCTACTACTCATGATCTTCCACCGACTCAGCCTTTATCCCACTATGGATCCTCCCATCCTCTTTCGGAGGTCTTTCCGCCGGTGCGTTCTTCCTCCAAGTAGGGGTTCAAGGCGCTTGGGGAGTGGTGAGTCCACATATTCATATTCCTAAATGCGCGCCTATATTCTCGGAGAATCTAATCCATTCTCGAAGATCCCAATCCAGCTAGCCGAAATGTCGCCACCGGCTTTTCGAGCCACATTCCCTGGCGTCGCGTACCAGATTGGAAATGTAAGTCCCTGTCACGCGTTAGTATATCTCCCTTCCAATACGACTCATATTTTGGTAGATGATATCCGCAGCGTCGGCACAGATCGAAGCAAGTGCGTTGCTTCTCTCCAAACTCCATCTCTATTATCTTGTCACTGACCAAGGATGGTACTTAGCTGGGGGCAACAACATGAAGACTACAATCATAAAAGACGGTGTTCCCACTGTAGTCCCGGATTACGCCAAGGTACTACTCTACTCATTTTTTGCCATTCATTAGACCCCTCCCTTAAGACCACTCACTCTAGGTACAAGGCATCTTCATCGGTGTAATCGCCGCATTCGTGATCTTCATCACCATAATCGGGCCAGAGTGCGTCTAGGGCAACAGCTGTGCTGCTACTCGACTGACAGACGGACGACTAACAGAAACCATGGATCGCACTTTGAAAAGTCGAAAGCTGCGTTCGAAGAGGGCGCAGCTACGGATGGTTTGAGAGATTCGACTCAGACTCAGGCTCAGACGCGATCGGGCGCTGACAGTGCGTTGGACGACGGAGTTACTTCTTTTGATGTCAAAGCCACGGAGAAGGAGGAGAAGGTGTAGGCTTGTCGGGAGAGAAAGTGTAATGCTGGACAGGAAGGAGTTCAGCCAGATGAAAGGAAAAGGGTTTACTGAAGCAATTTCGTCTCGACCGATGAAACGACCTGTATGACGACCTGTATGGCTGTCAACCTCCAATTGTATTGGCTTTTTTGTAGTTAGAATAAGCATGTACCCTCGGTAAACCGTACATTATCCCTGAGACTGTGCGCCCATGTTGGAGCGCTCCGGTGTAGTCCAGCGGGCGCTTCTCGTGCAGTCTATTACTACAGCGTCCTAGCAGCGTAAGCCCTCCTGTAAGGGACGGGTGTGGTGGAATAGCCTCAACCTCGGTTCACCACACGCATAGTGCACAAGGTCAAGCTAGAATCGGAAGACGGGTATCTACGTGAATGAATAACGAGGGTGTGTGGAGGCTATGGAAGTGAATAGCGCCGCGCGAGCGCTGGCGGTAAGGACGAGGGCGTCTGATACTAATAAAGCCAAACAGATTGACATGCACTGTGACAAAGACGCACAAGGATCAATCAGTGGATGGCCAGATGCGCGTAGACTTGTATAGGAGCGATCCGTTATGTGTATCTCAGGTCAACGATGCATGTAGTCCTAGAACACCCATTCGCAAATATTAAGCCGGCACGGTAACATCATCATGATAGACTATCCTCTGAATCAGAGAGACGATGTAGCTTAGCCAAAGTTGATCACGAGTGGGACGTGGGTGGGCCACACTTCCAATACACCGGGTCCGGGCAAAGCCAGACCCCCGCTTTTCGCGGTCAATGGAGCTTATATAACTGGGCCATCCGTCCCTACAATGCTAACTCGTGCGTGATATAGCAATGCTGTGGGGACACAACAACTCTGCGTGTTGTGATCGCCGGGCGATCTGCGTTTTCAGCATGAGTAAGTCTCATCCCTGTTCGCGGGAAAAATTTGAACAGTACATACCCCATAGTCCACTGTCCAGCGAGTGTTATCTGACGGTTAGCACCCCACAACGCTCATTCAAGTCGAAGCCCTTCCTTTGTGACATCAATGCGTTCAAATTCCTATTGTTCTTTCAGACTCCGTTGCCACTCGATCGCAAGACATCTCATTAAAGCACTTACTGTGGGTGCCCTCTTCGTTCCCGAGCACATCAGTTGGTCAAGAAGCAAGGTGAAAATGTTTTTTCAAGCTCGTTATGGAAGGGCGACGCGAGCGAGACGATGCGCGTTCCTGTCGACCATTTCTCCGTTCTACCATCACAATTTCTGGGTTTCAAATCCGCACGTATGGGGTTTGAGAACAGACAGTCACGGATAGATTGGAGAGTCGTTCAAAAGCAGGTATTTGGTTCCTAGAAAACGGCGCGGGACGGGAGCTGACGACAGAGCTTCTAATTGGATTTCATGAACTTGCCGAGCCTGAAGGTAGAAGAGATGTTGAGTGGCTAAAGGTGGTGTGGACGAACAGGTTTACGAGGCGATGCTCTATCTAGCAGTCGGAACCTGTGCAGCCAAAAGATCGGCCCTCGATCATCTCTCTTCCGTTCCTCGTCCAACAGAGTGACATTCCACAATGAAGGGTGCAACAGTTACAAAAGTCTGGTTAGAAAATGGGAGAGAACTGCACCTGGATACGTTGGGAGAGGTCTCAGGCGGCTGATTAGATTTCGGGTGGGCATTTTCTTACGACCTTCGCTCCATTCTACCGGCGCCCACAATGCCATACAAGACCCCTCAAGGCCCTTCACAACGCCCATTTTCCTCTTACGAATCTGGATTCTCATTAAAGACCTGAAATCGGTGACCATATGACACAAGAAACGCCTGAAGCCGAGTGGCTCACGATAACCTCGACAGCTAGTCTTTGCCGCATTGCACTCTCTCATTGCTAAATACGGCAACCGCTCGAGTCAAATGCGATGAAGCAGTAACCTCGGGGATAGCGCAGGCTTCCGACATGGGGTAGGCACGTTGTAGCCTTGAGGTCGAAGCTGCCCCTCTCTCGACCACTTGAAGAGCTGTAAATGCACGAAGATGGCGAAGAAAGAGAGGTTTAAGCGCCTAAGGCAATGGATATAAATTGGTCGTTGGCGATCGTCGTTGATTATAACCCAAAGACCTCGAAGTTTGCCACTCGTCCCACTTACCAACTCTCACCAAGCCAGTAGTCTTGCATCCATTTCCGCCTAGAGCTTTGAAGTTCATACCACCCATCAGTACACCAAGAATGGCTCGCTATGTGAGTATTCGTTTACCATCTGAGTTACCGGACCGAAATCTGAGCTTGACTTCCTAGCGTTGTCTCCCCTCCTCATCCAGACCTCATCCTGCGAAGGATCCCTACACTTCAGCCGACGAGAAACGAGTAGCTCGTGTCACCCGCAGTTCCAGCGTACGCCTCCTCATCTTTCCTTTTGTCCATTCGCGCACTGACACAATTGGCATCCTCAGAGCGCCAAGCCCAGGATCCTACAGAAACGCGAAATCGGCGACAGCTACCTGGCCCCTGACGAACGAGTCGAGGAAATGCTCAAGATCCCTTTCGTCGAAATCCTCAGCCCCGTCGAAGTACGATGCATACTCTGCGACCAAAGCATTCGCCTCGATGCGCGTGGAAAGTCCACGCAGACGACGGGCCTGTACGCCTACAACCTCAAGAAGCACATCGGGAGAAAGAAGCATCAGTTCAACGCAATCAGGGAGGGATACGAGGATTGGGTGATGTCTGAGTTGAAGGTGAGTACCATTCGCTCGTCCATGTTGTCGAACTCGCATTCATGGATGGTTGATCCGCAGTCATCCAGAGCGCAGTCAAAAGGAGAAAAACGTGGAAAATCCCGTTCTAGGAGAGCACCGATGAAAGAGAAGCAACCGTCTTCACTGCCTTCCACCGACACTAACAACGGAAAGGGGTAAGCGGTTGGTCCATACTAGTGGGACTACCAGCCCGGACTGACGCGACTAGTAGGAGCGCCTCGAGTCGGTGGAGAGATGCCGCGGATGGCTTGCTCGCGTTCTCCAGTAAGGTGGTCTTTTTCGTCCAGCAGACAGATCGCAGTAGATAAGTAGGTGTGCAACATGACGGTTATGAATAGTAGAGCTAAGAGATTTCACGCGAATGAAATCACGGCTTTCTTTTGTTTATGTTTGACGTTGCTTGATTGAGAGGCCAACACCCCCAGTTCGGGAGGTTCAGACAAACAGAGATGCCAGTCAAGCGAATGAAAGTGTCTAAATTCAGCTTGAAAGAGCTGAATTCCTGACCGCGGTGGTTGTGGTACTACCGATAGAGGGCTCGTTGACGTGAGATAAATCGGTGGAGGTGCTCACTCTGTGAACTTGAACATGTTAGTCGATACCATTTTGAACCCAAGAACCATGTTGCCTTCCCGGGTGGTGACGCATCCGCTTCTCCGTGTGCTTGCCCTATACTGCGGATGGCCCCTGAAACTGCCTCGAGGATAGATGGCGGTAGTTTGAAAATATTAATTCATGTGTCCCTCTGTCCAGGAGACGTGAAGACGTGACGCAACCCCCACACACCCGAGGTGCTCGGATGGATGCAAGTGGTGTCGAGTGCAGTGTTTACCAATCGCTTTAGGAACAAACATAATCTCATCTCTTCCAATGAGATTGTCAATCAACGGAACCTTCAACGGAACCTTCAAGTTCAACTGGCGCCGGGCAGTGACCATGGCAGAATGAGGATATGCGATGATTCCATATGAAGCTACACAAAAAATTAGGCAACGAGAAGATTACTGCTCGATTGAACATATCGTAATTCAAACTAATTAAAAGGCAAGAAGGGCCCCTATTCCAGCACCGACGGCCGCCCGGAGGCCAACACCACCACGTGTAAAGGAGATAGCGCCTCCTGTATCCTCACCATTAGTGGGTCTGGGGGAGGGAACGCTGGTCCCAGAAGCGGGCGTACCGGTGTTGGAGCCAGTGGGGCGGTTTTCGAACACGTCGTCGTCGTCATCATCGTAGTCGTCGTCATCGAAGTCGAAGTCGTTGACGGGGCGACCTGCTGCACTGCACGAGTCAAGGAGGTCTACACGAGGCCTGTCAGAGGATACACTACTCATCAAGGTGTGGCAGACCTACCATTCAGAGTATTGCGCACTTGGGTTCGGACTTGTTGATTGGACAGCGAGGAATCGGCAGCGAGGACACAAGGGAGACATTCCTCATAGTCTTCGAGCGTATCTTCGCGACACGTGCAATCTCTAGCCTCATTGCCGCTCAGACTCCTGCATCGCTGTATAAATGAATCAGTTTTAAAGACGGGCGGCAACAAGGATGGAGCGCAGTACATCGACAGTGCGAGTGATGTCGTCACAGTCATCCCTGCAATGAGCAGGGATGTTGTCGAGGTAGTCATTAGGGACTTGGACTTGACGCGCAACGAGCTTATTGGGCTCGGGATGAGCAAGAGCGGACGCTAGATATTCCATTATCAGGTTCGTCTAATTGTTCGATATGGTGAAGTGCTGGACTGACCTTGGAGAGCGAGCGTGACGATGGAAACGACGGCCAATGTGAGACGCATTGTGAAGAGGAAGCGATAGAAGCAGATGCTGGGGAAATGGTAGCGAGTAAAGTTTGGTCTTTATATACCTCTCCAGCTTGTTCCCCACGACTTGACGTCATCAAAAATCTAACCCTTATGGAGAAGCGAGGAATGCGGGAGTAGCGTAGGCGTCTCGTCATTTGGCCTTCCCCACCACTGCGGAGTTCATTGGCAGCCACAACACACGTTCCAAGGGAAAGCGAGTCCTGTACGTTTCATACTTGACGAAGGCAACCCCACAAAACGCGTTATCTCTTAGGTACCCTACTACTCGAGTATACCATCGTGTCTGGGAGGGCCATCAGCAATTTCCTGTATGAATGGTGCTGAGGGTAAGCTAGACTTAGCCGTGATGCAGGCGCGGGATACGATGATCCAAGACGATCCACCACTCCAAGTGAACTATGTACGTTAATCAAATCTACATCGGTTTTCGGTTGGGGTGTGAGGCGGTATCCGAAGCGAAGGCCAACGTAGCTCCGTTGGCCTTGGCACTTGGTTTAAACTCGGTTTAGACTTCAGACGACTGCGGAACGGCCTCTCATCCCCTTCAACACGTTCCATTCGTTCTAACAGACTCGTACGAGGAGGCAGTCAGTACTTCTTCCGCGACCGTTGACTTCCGCGTACTAGGACTTAGGTTGAACTTCACGCGCTATCGGGCATGAAAGGCCTTACCAATCATCAGATAAGATAAGATGCTCAAGTTCGATTGCAAAAATCGCCAGAGCTACCCACCTACCTACCTACCTACCATTGTCGTTCCGTTGACGTTGTCGCGACAAGTGTGGCATTGCAACGCGACGGTAGACAAAGACCTTGGAATAAGTATAAATACGCTATCACCGCGCAAACCACCTACGGTACTGGAGCCCGTCCGAACCCTCCCTACTATCACCACCCTTCGAAAGTTTCACAATGCTCAGCTTCGAATTTTGGCCGACTTCTGGAAAGTCAACCGCTTCGTCGGGTTCCTATCTGCAAACTTATCGCAACCCGGAATACCTCTCCGTCGACGAGATCTTGTCGTATCAGGATGCTCTAAGTAATTGTGTCTCTTCTGGAATTCGCACCCCCTCTCAAGCCTACATGCTAATTCGTCGCGCTCTGGGATGCTTCGACGATTTCGATAACGACGACGAAGCCTCCTCTGGGAACGGTCTCCCATTCTCTCGCTCTTCGCTGTTTTCAAGGACGTTCCCGAGCTTCTACCAGCGGCAGAAGTCTCTATCAGGCGGGACTTTAGGGGTTCTGAAGCGCCTCTTCAACTGATAGGATGAAGAGGGATGGGTACCCGAGGGAGCTAGATGCAAGAACTTGAAGTTAAATAACCCAGGCGACGCAAGAAGGTACCTTTCGCGCTGCCGTGGTGAAGCTGCAAAGTCTTAATACGTCTGCCCGCATAGTAGACGTATAGCGGTTGTAGTCAACCGTTCGGCTCGAAACATATGGCCGCTGGCGGTCTCGACATTCGTTTGACTGATTGTAAATTATGCTTAACGATTACGCTGGCCCGGATCTAATGCGAAAGCTTTCTCCGTTGCACTTTGGGAAGTAGTATCTACGAGTACAGCTATCTATGAGACGTTACAGGTGATCATGAAAGTATCAAGACACTTGAAATGAAATGCAGGACGTAACACCAACTGACGTGCGTGTATGCTACGGATAACTAGCGGTACTTCTCGAATCCAAAAAGCGGGCCCCTCTGTGCTACAAACTGCGCGATGAACGACTCCTCCGGATCCCTAAGTTCAATCTCCAAATCTATATAACGACAATGGTCATTCCAACACTGTTGCATGAACTCCCTCGCTTCCACGCTCAAACCAGCGGCGTAATGGAAATCAGTCTGGGGGTTAAAAACCAAGCTTGGATACTCCATCCACACGACCTCTCCATCTTCCATAATACGCGGTACAGCCTCTCTGAACGATGGCGTATAAATTCCAAAGATCTTCTTCTTTCTCGAAAGACAATTCGCTCCGGCGTACAAGGCCCGTCGATGTTGAGCTTCAAGGGCATCTAAAAAGTCAGCAAACGCAGCCCAGTTGGCGGCCTTCATAACGATCCTAAAAAAGTCATGAAAAAGGTCAGTAGTCTCTTCGTCCGCATTCTCCCAAGTACCGTCAGTTGCCGTCTCCATAATCTCATTCCGCTTGCGATCGAGGTCGTCCAACGAAATCTGAACGAAGTATCCAATGGTCTCGGGGAGGTTGACCGCTTGGACGTCTTTGGAGGACCGCAGGGCGGCTGCGAGAGTACGTTTACCTGTCGACATGGTGGTGGTCCAGGTGAAAGGCGCGTTTGTTCCAAAGTTCGAGTAAGAGTCAAGTCACGTTCCCATTGTCCGTTTGGTGTGCCATCACAAGACTTTGATCCCTTTGATCTATGCCCGGCGTCTATAGTGACGACAGCTGTGTCTTTTGAGGCGAGGTCCTCAGTATCAAATCCAAAGTATGAGACTAGAGTTCCCTCCTCGCCCAAGGCGACTCTCGAAGAATGCTGAGTTTCTGCACCGGATCACCGATGCCACCGATGTGGCATCATGGCTCGTAGTATCAAACTACACAGCCGGACAATCTTATTGAAAGACATGCCTTCCACCAAATAAACATACATTCAGTCAAAACGACGAACAGACAGCCACAAACATTAAACATAGAAGTATTCCGAATCCGTCACGTCTTTACGCCCAAACAACCTCGTAGCTCCTCCAAGGATCCTCATGCGGGAGCCTATTCCAACACGCACCCCCTGGAGGACGTACAGGCCCAGTCCACACACAATGCCCATCACATCCAAATCCAGTACACACGCGGATATTAAACCTCCCAGCTCCATTGGCCGCAAAACTGTGAACGTTGTGTGCCCCGTTGGTCGTGCTTCGGATGAGACGGCACCCCCCGGTCGGTGCGTCGGCGATGGCTAGACCGACGATGGTCTGGTCGTTGCACCATTGTCCACCGTACCAGGGTAGGATGTACGATTGGCCTTGGGCGTTGGTGCCTCCTATAACTGAGAGCACGATGGCGAGGAATGGGGTGAGATTCTTCAATTGCATATTGTAGAAGGATCTGAAAGATATCGGAGGTGGGAAGCAAAAGAGAGGTCTAGCCCAAGCGGAAGTTGGCTCCTCACGGGTATAAAGTGTGGCGTGTGGCTTTCCTTGAAGGCTTTGGTTTAGAGATTAGAGAACACGTTGCTTGTTCCCAATGAACAATCGAGAGAACGGCTGAAGAGGCTTTTATACCCAAAAACGCAACACGTAATTCCTCCTGTGGATATACGGGCGCTACACTCCTAGCCGAAACACCCGCTCGTGGGTCCTTAAGCGCTCTAATGGCATCTACAAATCCAGTAAGAAGTCGTCCACAAACAACATCCTTGTCGTCGGCTCATCCGTGCCCGTGTACTACACTCGCTCGCGCCTCATCTCGCAACCGATACAGCACCAAAGCGTGCCGATCCCTAGGAAGTCCTACTTTACTTCCTGATCGCATGGAAATCCCACTGTATGATTTTCAAGCTCGAAGCTTCCCAGAACAGGCTGCTCAGAGTACCACGATAAATCTCAAAAAGTCGAAGCCTCCGAATCCCCAAGACACGGACAATCCCACACTCAGCCCACACTTAACGACATCACAAACGCTTCGAAGGGCAGAGACTTTGCGGATGTAAGACAAAACCTTCCCAGCAGTGTCGTGATTTGTGGGCTGTTTATGTGCACAGCAGCGACTAACTAGGTGCTTCCGCGCGGTAGCGAACGGATAGAATCACCTACCAAGCGCTCCGACAACGGTTCTGGGGACTTCAAAGTTCGAAGAGCGCTGAAATGTCTACTCGACCATATGGCCATGACTTACCTCACAACCAGGGTCCAGTATTCCTTCGAACGTTGGATAGTTACGTACGACGTTAGATAACACACTCCCTGACTGACTAGAGCCTCGCCTTCCATCGAATCGCGAGTCCCAAGGTCCCCATAGGATACCCGGATGCATCAAATCTTAACTACCAACCCCAGCCGGAACGATTTTTTTTTTTTTTTCCATTAGCCATGTATATGAAGGCGCTCCGAGTCACCCGTACTGGGGCCCACCAGGTACGAGCCTCCCATCCCGAGATCTAGTCGTACTTCCCAATTTAAAAGCCACACCTGCGAAGAACAAGTCGGAAGCAAACACCCTCGGGGATCCCGGATACTTGCGAAGTTGCGATGTACACTGTGACCGTTCATGGATTGAAGAAGTATTTTAAATCTCTCACACACCCAACTTTGCCGTAGCCAGCCGTACAGGGACACCACTGCCAACTAAAACCGAGCTACAGACTACAGTCCAACCCGCGATAGCCGTCTTCAGAATTGACCTAGCCAGCGAAGGCTCCAGCTCAAGCTCACAGTTACATCGGCACCCACCGAAATGAAGCGAGAAGTTAGCAGGTGTGTGTACTACCGGGCACCAAAACGATTCACGAAGTTAGAAGCGTCCTTACGGCGAACGTTTGAACGCTCGCTCGAATTCACCCCCCACACAGACTCGGAGATCCCAACTCGCACAAATCACAAATCACACAAGTCACGACGGACACAAGCAACGCCTCAACCTCACACCTTCCTATGCGAAGGAAGAAAAACATGCCTAGAATATAACAACGAACGACAAAGCCAAGTTATTCATACACTTCCCTTCCTCCCTCCCAATTTTCCCCCCTTTCCCCCACCCCCACGCCCATCCCTCGGAAGCCCTCCCTCCCACCTGGCACCACTCCCCTAACCCCCACCCCTCCCAAACCCCCTAAACCCACCCCCTAAAAATCATCCCCACCGTCCTCCTCCCAGTCAACAGCCTCAAGCACAGCCTCACCCTCCTCCGCAAGCTTATCCAACCCACTCAACTTTTCCAGGTACTTGTCTTCATTAAACGCTTTAAGAAGCATCGCGAAACCTTGGGATTCGTATGCTTGGAGGATCTATGGGGAAGAGAGAGGGGGTTAGTACGAGTGAGTGAGAACGGGAGCGATAAAGGGTTTTTTGAGGCGGGATATATATATATATGATCGTAGTCATCCCCAAATCTAATCTTCCGGGTGGAACGACGTACGAGGTGGACTACGCCAACGGAAACAAGGGAAACGAAACCCAAAAAAAGAAAACCAAAAAGCAAACACTCACAGCTTCACTACACCCAACACACCGCTCATACCCACTCCCAACCAACTGCAAATTCCTAAACTGAGCAAGGAACCCACGGATCTGGTGCGGTACCATCCCGAGCACGCTCCCGCCTTGCTCAGCGTAAGATGAAGTCGGTAGGAAGTCCCCTGCGCCTCCTGCTGAGGAAGGGGGTGGGGGTTGCGCGTGGATCCTGGTGGTGGTGGTGGTGTGTGCGCGTGCGCGGGCGTGCGTGGAGGAAGAGAAAAGATGGCGCGTGTGCGTGGAGAGAGAGAGAAAAGATGGTGCGTGGAAAGAGAGAAAAGATGGTGCGCGTGGAAGGAGAGAAAAGGCGCCGCGTACGAGAGAAGAGGAGCGGGAAGAAAGGCAAAGAAAGGGGAAGGAGACAGGCGTCAGCTCGAATCCACCACAGCCATAGACAGGGAGAGAGAGACCTACCCATCAGGATGCTGCAACACGCTCGTCAACAGCTCAACAGCCGTCGCAGCAGCGATAGGCGCAAGACCGGGCCTCGTAACGGTACACATCTGGTCGAGCGTTCGATCCGTGAGGGACTACAGAGAATCGATTCAGCGTCAGTTAAGGGTTTTCATGGTTTAATCGAGCGTCAGCAAAGCGTTTCATCGAATGTTAGTACGAGTTCGATGATTCTCGTGTCGACGTCCTGGCCTCGACAAAGGCCGAAGACCAATCCCAATTTCGTCAAGGCCAATCCCAAGCCCTCGACGAAACCCCCCCCAACAAAAACCCACGACCAAGAACGAAAAACAAACTCACATCCCCAGGCGCAACAATATCATTACAATAATAACACCCCAACCGTTTATGACCCTGCTTAACCTTGGACGCCCGGATCCCATGTCGCATAACAAGGAAAGTGTCGAAACCGAGGGCTGAGTTTATTACAATCTAGTGAGGGGGTGGTTAGCACGCGTGTAGTTCGGTGGGTTTGGTTTGAAAGGAGGTGTTGGTTTGAAAGGAGGTGTTGGTTTTGAAAATGACGTTCGTTTGAAACGCGGATTTGATTAGGATGAGGAGAAGGTGAAAGAGGTGGAAGGAAGTGATGCAAAGGCGGGGACCATGTAGTAGACAAGAAGATAGAGAGAAAGAAAATCACAACCAACTGGAACGCAGGGAAGAACGTCGCACCCACCTTGCCTTTACTAGCCCCAATAACAGTAGGCAACCACCGACTCTCCCTAGAATCCATCAACAAAAACACAGCATCGTGCTCTTCGATGAGTTGTTCCAGCTTCGCCACGTCCGCTTTCACTATATCGTGGCGTGACCGCAGCAGCGAGATTTGCAACCGTGGCGAAATGGATGGGCGTTGAGACGGTAGCGAGATATATGGGCGCGTTAGACCGCAGCGAGATATGGGCGTTGCGAGATATAGGAGCGTTAGAAAGGACACAACATATCGCGTCAGAAGGTACCAGAACAATCACATATCGCGTCAGTAAAAGAAGACAACAACCACAACCACAAGGTAAGAACATGAAACGCACCTTGCTCAACACTCCCAGCCCCGACCGGATGCCCAGGCATCGGAATACTAAGCGCCACACCACGCGCATTCACACCAGGGAAAATCGCTGCCATTTTCGTTCAGTATCATACAATCAACAAAGAAGAAAGGACTTCACCTTTCAACCGCTCAGCAGCACATTCAGCTTTAGGCCTCCCCCCATCCAAACAATCCTCAAACGTGAACAGAGGTTGTCGAACCGGATTCGAGAACGAGACGCGTGAAGAGTCGAGGAGGGTGATGTTGCGCACGCCCCAGGCCTATATATGTCCGTGCGCAGGTGCGTGCGTGGGGCAGGTACCGATATGACAGTCCAGCGTACAAAAGGAGTCGGTCGACAAAAAATAAGCGTGTCGACGTTGTTCGGGCGATTGGGCAATGGAGATGATCGTCGATATACCAAAGCAGAGCGGATGAATGAAGCGCGGTGCAAAGAAGCAGTCAGTTAGCTATTCTCAAAGGAGGATGAGAAAACTAAGCACATACCATCAACCCCCTCGCAACATAACACCCCAACGTCCCAGCACCCAACAGCAAACATTTCGTATCGCGCACCTTCTCGAGGTCAAGTTGGGGGAGGATACGCCATCGCATGAGTTTGAGGTTGAGGTCGACGGCTTGAGCGGCGAGTCTGCGTGGGGGAAGAGAGGGAGGGTAGGGGGTTAATCATGGTTCGGAGAGATCGGGTTAGTAGAAAGCGAGAGATACGCACCTCGTAGGATCCATCATAGGCCCCAAATCAGCCAACCTAGCTCCAAGCTTGCCCTGCGGATTTCGCTCCCACCCAACAGCGCTGGGCCGTTCGTCCACCGACGGGGTCGCATTCGAGGTCCCTAACATATTTAGGCGTCAGTGAGCCCTCAATCAGCCGCGAAGAACGACAACTCACCCTCAACATTCAACGTAACAACCCCCAACTTGGAATTCTGCGTGTCCCTCCACCTGAGGACGGTGAGTTCAGAGGTAGACTCGGGGTGGAGGGCGCGGAGGTAGGCGAGGAGATTGCGGAGTGGCCAGCCTGGGTTGGCGGGGTCGGCGGAGGGGTCGATGAAGCCGATTATGCGCTGTGAGGGGGGTGAGTTGTTAGAGAAAGGAGGGTAGCGAAGGTGGGCGACGTACGTTCTCTGTCGCAACACCCTTGAAAAACGTCTCGTAATCCTCCACATTCCCAACCGTATAATCACCATTGGGTGTACCAGCGACGAGGAAGAACGGCCGATCCTTGATTTGGGCGTCGATAGACGAGAGCTACTCGCACCCACCAATCCAACGTGAGTAAGGTGTCCTCCAACACTCAAATACGACGGAACACACACCTGATCAGCACTAAACCTCTCCTTCGCACTCTTCCACCCCTCACTCCCGATCTCCCAAGCGGGTTTGGCGACAAAGGCGGGGAAGCCGAACCAGTAGTAGTACTTGTATTTCTTGAGATCAGCGAAGGAGATGAGGAAGAAGCGGGTCAGCTCTTTCGTGGATTTCGTCGTCAGGATCGAGGTCCAGATCTGCCGTGTCGCGTAGGTATTGGTTAGTGATTGGTTGGTGATTGGTTGGTTGTGAGGCGGAAGGGCAGGAAAGAGATGGAGGGAGAGATGAAGACGCACCTTCTGCGCCTCCTCGTTAAACAACGCAGTCTTATCACTACTCTTAAACTCCTCGATGGTGTTAAAGTTCTTGAACGTCCCCTGGACCTTCACCGTTCCCTTCCTTCTTCCTCCTCCTTCTCCTACACTCACACCTCCTACCCCACCAGTACCAACACCAACCCCAGTAACACCCGACACCTCAAAGCTCTCCCCCTCAACCCCAAACGAGCACGGCAGCACCACCTCCTGCCCCGTCTCCCGATCGACGATGCTCCGTCCTGCGGTATAGGTCCCCGAGATCGTCAAAGGCGCATCAGAGAGTCGGAGGACGTCGATCTTGAGTTCGGTGAGTTTGTGCCAGAAGGCAGGAGACACGACCGAGGAGAAGGGTGAGAATTGGATTATGGGCATTGGTTGATTGGACTGGACGGGACTGGTGGGAGGTTGTGTGTGTGTGGGGTGTGGGTTGTAAGTTGTGTATTCAGTTGGGTGGGTATTGCTTCGTGTAATCGTTAAGCTATTATATCGATGGGCGTTTCCAGTTCGTCGAATCGTCGAAATCGTCGTGAGATGCGTATCTTAGATATCTATTCGCGCGTCAGCCCCTCCTTTTCAACACACATACCCCCTACCCAATTATTTACCGTGAATGCAGCCAAAAGGTATTCAGTAATCGAATCAGCGAATCGTTCAGTCGTGTTGCAGAGAGTTGCTTAGCAGAGCAGAGAGTAGCACACTTTGGTGGTAAGAAGCAAGCAAGAGATGAGCTCGGATTAGGCGATATCGGTCATCAAAGGGGGGCGACGCGATCCGTGGCTGTGCTGTCCTGCATACCCCCGCAGGAATGCCACCAAAGGCTTGGCGCGATTACATAGAGCTGATCAGATGAGATAATGGGATGATGAGATTGGGCGCTTATCTTATCTCTATCTCTATTCTATCTTTGTCTTCACTTTCGTCGCTCGGAAGAGAACAAATGGAAAGGCATTGTTGAGACTAACGTCTAACATCAGGTCGATTCAGTTGAATAATTGAGAACTTCCCATATAGAATAAAGTATATACAGTAGGATACACGAGTTGTACATAATTGCACCCTTCAAAAGCTAGCATCCCGCCATTAGACCACCTCCAAACCATCCCCATCATGATTCCCTCCCACATTCAACACCCCCATTCCCATCGCCATCGCCATCCCCATCCCCCGGACCATCTCCGTCAACGTCAACAATTTGCACCCACTCCCCCCTCACCGCGTCCAGCTCAAGACGGTACTCTGCATACATCGGTGCACGTCTCACGACTGGGCGCCTCCCATGCATTATCATCCTCGTACTATCAGTAGTCTTCTTCTCCAATTGCAGATTGAGTTCAGTGCTGAGTCGTTGACGGCCTGTTATTTCGATTGCTCTATTGTTTTCTACTAATATCACATTGTTTCCTGTCTCCAAAGTAAATGATTCTTGGTTGGAACAAATACAGTCATCAACTGCAGAATCACGATTGCCCGTGTTAGAACCTCGTACGTTCAAGCTATCCTGACCAGAGGAGTCCTTGATAGTATCAGTAGTGTCACTGTCACCGGTGTTGTCGCGCACCACGCATTGAGTGTGGTCTGACGACGCAGAGTCGACTGAGGAAATTGAAGACTGAGATCGAGAGAGCTGGCCTTCCCTATTTCCGTCAAAAGTTGAACTCGAGGTATAACTTGCCGACGGAGCCTCGGCATCACCATTCTCGATCTTTCCAGCATTCATTTCCATTTACACACGCCGTATTCGGGAAATCGAGGTGACCAATTGAGGTGGATAGGAAGGCAAGTACGTGGGGGATGTGTTCAGCGAAAACCTTTGCAGTAGAATAGTGGTAGTCGAGGTCGATGTCGTGATCCAGAGCAGTCGTCTTCGTCCAAATAGGCGCAGCCGTTTGCAACCAGTCGTAAGGCGGGCGACGGGGTTAACTGACTAAACTCCTCTGAGCCACTCGAGTTTATATACCCATTCCTCGTCTGTGTCCAAGCGAATGTCATGCTCGAATACCAAACAATGAAGATGGGGTCACAACGATAGACTGAGGTAGTATCAAAGCACAAGTCCGATTGGGTATGTACTATGAACGAAACGGTATATCACAACGCAAGTCCTGGGAAACGAAGGGGTCAAAGCACAAATCTCTACGATGCGCGAAAGCTGAGATCGACGCTCGAAACGACTACTACTCATCAACTCCATCCAAGAATCCCATAACTCGGATATGCTTCACCGGATCATCCGGATTCCGACTACATCACACCTTCATTAGCCTTCAAAAACGCAAAGAAACCCATAAGATACACAAACTCACCGCTCAACCTGCCACATACTGCGCACAACATCCCACTTCCGTTTCCCACCCCGATTGGGCCCAACAGGGAGAGCCTCAACAAGCAAACTAACCCGATGCATCGGACTCCAAGAAACAATAACATCCACAAGCCTAGCTTCCGGGTCCCCATTCTCCCGGAAACCGCGGATGATACCAGACGCGCGATCCTCCAGTGCCGGACACTCAGGAACCGTCTGCCGCCGCTTCGTCTCAAGGTACTCCACAATACGAAACGAAACCATCGTCATAGTCCAATACTCTCCCGTAAAATCGAGGAGGGTGATCAAGTCATTGGTAGTAGTAAGCCGATCAGGGAACTGCTCTCCCCGGTCTTTGTCGAGTACGTCCGCGTAGATGGCGAAGAGCCTCTGGAAGAGCGCGACCGTCTGCCCCCGCGCGTGCTGGCTGAACCGAATGCCGTTCCTCTTGCGCTCTGGATATGGACGGGCGTACGGGCACCGTCAGCGTCAGCATCGAAAGGGTTAACTGGAAATGGGGAAGGGACCCCGGGGAACATGTAACGCACCGAGGTACGAGTTGTGCATAACCTTGCACTCTTCGCGGTGCCGAGTGCTCCAATCTGCGCGCTGGCATGTAACGCTGCAGTACATCACCGAACGGCACCCCGCGCAAAACATCGGCTTCACCCTTTCCCGATCGTTCAGTGCGTAATGCTATATATATAGGAATAGAATAAATTAAGTGGTTATACTTAACATGGAGACGGGGGAAGAAAACCTACCGTGTCATTATCACATAGATAGTACGCCGAATCCGAAAATCCGAACCGGGCTTGAAGAACACTGTACCAATTGTCCCAGGTCCGGAACGGCAAGGGCCCCTCATCTTTCCAAGCGCTAGCAGTCGGGGTCAGCTCCTTCGGGAGCTTCCTCAACGCCTCAAGGAGGACTTCAAACGTCTCAAAATGAAACGTCGAAGCCCTCCACGCGAGGAATACGCTCTCGCATTCGTCTTTATGGGATTCAAGCGCTTCAGGATGCTTGAAGGCTTCCATGAGAAGCGGAACCATCCCAGCTTCGATTACTTCTTTCATCCCCTTGACGGGGTTGGCCCCTGGCTGGTGCGATAGGAGGACCAATCGCGCATCGTCACCGAAGGACTGGGAAACAGGGAAGTTGGCGTGGAGGAACCGCGAAGCTCGGACACCGTGTCGAAGGAACCCGCGTCTCCGCATCCCTCGGTAGATCGCCTGTGTCGATACCAGTTCAACGCAAGTGACGAGTAGGAACGAGTACCGATGTGCCAACACGAGCTTATCGACATTTCGTTCCTCAAGAACCGGGATCTGCGAGATCCGGGCAACGAGAGCGTCGCAGAAGGTGTCGATGGAGCGTTGGGAAGATAGGATCGCGTCGAGCAAGACGGTACGCGAATCCTTGCCTAGCAGAAACCTCCTAAGCAGCCCGGTAATGTTGCAATTGTGGCCATGGTCGTTCATAGGCGGGAACGGCGCGTCTTCGTCTCCATTACGAAAAGACCAGCATCGCAGAAGGATCTTGATCGTCGTCGGGCAGGACATGACTTCGCTCTCCAACGACGCGTCGTCCAGGCCCGCAATCTGATCCAGCGCCAGACAGACCAAACTGGGTGTCTTGGTGGTAAAGTGTCGTCCTTGGTCTTTGTCGCATAGGCAGAGCAAAAGTCAAGCCAGAAGATGATGTCGTCGAGTTTTGAGCGGACTCTGGCGGCCGTGGCGCGTTTGTGAGTTGGGCTTCGGTCGCAGTGGACGAGGCAGGAGATGAAAACGGCTAGGGCTTGGGGGAACAGGTCGTGGAAGATAATCCGCTCGTGCTCGTTACGTGGGATGGCGTGCCTTCCGATGTAGGTCAATGGGGCGTCGAGGGTTGCAACGGTGTAGGTGTCTTTCGTGATTTCCATCGTTAACCTTTTGAAGGCGCCCGTACAACCTTTCTTCGCTTCTTCGATGATCTGGGGAAAGACATTGAACGTATCGTCCAGGTGCATGGGACTAGAGGTTACCTTTTGTCTATTCGAAGCCATGGTTCCTAGTCCCCCTATAGTACGCGTTAACTTGGTGCAACGAGAGGATTTTCCAAATTAAAATCCAAGGTCGAGTGGTTGCTTGGCTACACCGTTGATGGCAAACAGAAGCGGTCTTGGCAGGGATGATCTCCCAGTATGGGCGCTAACGACTTAGCTTCTCCACCTGCCGCATACCTCGCCTCCTTCGTATGTCATAAGTGTGTGCGTGTTGCAGCGTTGAAGTATTAGCTGAGCTAGGATTCCATGGAGCATACAAGTTGACAAGTTGGTCTTATCCATTAAGTTTCGGTCACCGATGATGTCAATGTCTACGCGCGTGTCTTTATAAAACACCATACCCCATCTCCCAGGTGAATCACTCATACCTCGATACACCCATACCTCACTGCAATACGAACCTCAACACACCGTGACCCACCATGTCGAAAGGAAAGATCCTGATTATTCTCTCTGGAGCAGACTCCTTCGCCGTCGAAAAGCCTGATGGTAACGTCTCGGAGGAGAAAACGGGGTTCTTCCTCACCGAGTTGGCTACGCCGCTCGAGAAGATCCTCGATGCCGGGTACGACGTCGTAGTACGTATTCCATTCTATCCAAACTCTTTCCTGTCATTTCAAAAAATCACTCATGCATTGACTCATGTTGACGGTTGAACGTTGATATGTCCAGTTCGCATCCCCTCACGGCAACAAACCAAGTATCGACCCCCTCTCCGAGAGTATCCTAGTCTACATGGGGAATTATTGGAGGAAGAAGAAAGAGGAAGAGTTGATCGAGAGGATGAGGGTGGAGAAATCCCTCTACGCTCCTAGAGCCTTTAGTGAAATAGGCGATGACGAGCTGAGAGGGTTCAAGGGTGTTTTCATCCCTGGCGGACATGCACCACTTACCGATCTCGGTGCTGACCCCGAGCTGGGTCGTATTCTCCTTCACTTCTACCGGAATGGCAAACCTACCGGTACGTTCAACTCTTCCTTCCACCGACTGAATCATACGTACCTAAGCACCTTCGTTTCTCTTAGCCGCGGTCTGCCACGGCCCTTACGCCCTCCTCTCCACACGCGTCGCCCCCAACTCCACCGGCTTCGCCTACAAAGGGTACAAACTCACCTCCTGGTCCGACGCCTCCGAAAGCCTCGTCGAAAAACTCAAAGGCGGGCACATCGAGAAAGTCGAGTCCGCGCTCCGCGACGCCGGCGCGGACATGCAGACGCAGACGAGCAAGAATCTTGGGAGTGTGACGGTGGATAGGGAGGTGGTGAGTGGCGCGAATCCGCTGGCTGTGGCGGAGCTTGGGGAGAAGTTTGTGGAGATGTTGGCGCAGAAGCAGGGGGAGGAGCAGATTGAGAGTTTGGAGAGGAGGAATAGGTTCCCGGTGCAGGTTAATTAATTAGGTGTATTGTGTATGAAGACATGCGTATGGAATTGATGTAAAGTTCTGTGGAAGGTTTAATCATTTCCACGTGCTCGTATTTTCTTGTGGGCTAAGTTCCAAGCTAAGTCAAATCTTCGTTTCGAAACCTCAATCTCAACATTCAGAACACCGGACAACGTCGCGGCATTGAAGGTCGCGTGAGCACCATGCATGTACCCGTGGACAGTATTGAACAGTCCCCAGGTTCACCTCAGGCACGAAAAACCTCCCACCAATTGCACCCTGCTAGACGCCAAGCACCTCTTTATCACAGCGGGAGAGGGGCTTATACCCAACTCCTTCATTACCCTCCACTGTATGTATGTCTGGAATGTTTTAACTACACTCAGTGTAGGTAAACGCACTTTCCTACAAAAATCCAAAACGTAACGGGCGCTTAGATGCGCGGGGAGACTGAGAGGGACGTCATCGATCTGCCCGTGCCAAGTCTAAGGCCCAAGGGGTGCCGAGAGCGCAACCGCCCTGGCTTGTCGCGTAAATGAAGCGCGATCGTCGCCATATGATCCTTCGGCGTTGCCCTGGTTCGGGTTCGGCGTGCGCTCATAGTTTTGGGGTGTGTAGGGTAATTTGCCAAGGGGTGCTGTGCTGTGCAGTGTACACGGGCGCACGAGTATAAGTATTTAGGAGGTTGGGGTTCTTGTTCGTTCGTTCAATTTTACCTGACCTGTGCTTTCAAACTTTTCCTTTCTCCTCGTCACAAGTCGTAACTCGTTCTGGGTGGTTACTATTAAGATGCGTCTGGGGTATATGATCGTTTCTGGGGTGTTGGCGATTTTGCAAGGTGAGTTGGCTTGCGGTGGGGTTGTGGATTGAATGGGGCTGACACAAAAACATAACGTCGTTTTTTGGTTCCTTGAACGAATACGTGGTTCCTTGAATACCATGGTTCCTTGAATACTGCATACACAGTTGCCCTCGCTATCCCCGGAACCACGACCTCCTCCAGGCTCCTCGCGCGTCAAATCCCTGGAGAACTTCTCTCGACTGTTCCTTCTCGGTGCCAGGATAATTGTAGGGCTGCTGTTGGTGCTCTTGATGTGCGTTTCCTCTCTTCTTATGGTCGTTTGGACTTGGTTCTGACGACCTGTCACCTCATGCTGACTGCGCTCTCTGACTATTCTGTGACTAATTTGTGACTAATTTGTGACCATATTCCGACTTCCTTCTGACTACGCTTCGACTTCTGCCTACATCCCCACTTCCTTCTGACTACATCCCGACTTTGACTACATCCCGACTTCCTGCTACCTATATCCCGACTTCCTTCTGACTACATCCCTACTCCCCTTTGACTACATCCCGACTAATCGTTGGCTTTCAATTACCCCCGACTACTTACAACCGTTCCCTTCCCTTCACCACGACTTCTCAAAATAACAGCGATGCGGTAACCTGGCAGGCGACGAAGCCCTAGAATGCACATGCCAAACCTCAACTCTCGACGCGATGCAGGAGTGCTTCCCGTGTATATTCACTTCCGTGGGTCAGCTCTCGAACGCGGAGATTGCTGAGCAGGTGGAGCAGTTGATTACCGGTGCGTCTCCCCCTGTGTTTTTTGGTATCAATCATGGTTAAAAGTTCTGACTTGGTTCCTCTATAGTCATGGTTGGAAGCTGTAGGACTGCGGGACGTCCTGTTCCGGGGTACGATGGTGTTCTGCCAGACTCGGATGGTGACGATGGAGACGATGGGGATTCGCCTGTCTCAAACAACGACGACGACGACGACGCAGACGACGACGATGATGCGACTGCCACGGTCCCTGCGCCCGCAGGTGGAAGTTCCGGCTCCGGCTCCGGCTCTGGCTCTGGCACGGGTGCGTCAGGCGCTAAGCCCACAACTACCGCACCTTCTGAAGGTTCCGACGATGCTGACTCGGAGGAGGATGGTGGGAGTGCGGTGTTGAGGAAGGTGAACTTGGGAGGTTTGGTTTTTGTTGCGCTTGGGGCTGTTCTGTTGGCGTGATTTGGATAGATGACGGTTTATAGTGTATATATACCATTCTGTGGGGAATATCATATCATATGGATATGGATTCATTTTGGGGTTGAGAAGGCTATTTCGTGATCGTGATTTCAAGTTGAGGGTTACTTGTGACGGATAGTTGCATTCACCTGTCTTATTCAAGGTTAATACTAATAGGCGCTCAGAACGGTGGTGGGGAGATGTGTTTGCAACGAGAGTGGTTGCCAAACATCAGCCATCGCAGCGCGCGAAAAGCACCGAGAGGTCGACCAGCGACCATCATGACCTCCTCCTGGTTCCCGTTCCTTTCCCAATTCGACCTATCGCCGTCGTCTATAGCGACCTACTCTCTCGCTATTGGACTACCCATACTCTATGTTCTAGCCAAATCGTTCCTAGCCCCGTCATCGCCCTCGCACAGCCAGGAAACAGAGGCTCAGGATACGGCGAAGGAGACGCTCAAGAAGCCGTTGAAGCCTATTATGCAGCCCCCGAGCGAGAACTTGGCTCCTCCGAAGGACGACCCGTATACGCCAGAGGAGCTGACCAAGTATGACGGGAAGGATGGGAGGCCCATTTATGTCGCGATCAAGGGTACGTCCGTGGGCTGCGGTGGTTTGGATGAGCGCTGACCAGTGCACAACGCTACCCCTTCGACGACCTGTCTCCTTGATGAATCCACCCCGCGCACGATCTACCGCGACCTACCCTGGTTATCACATCCACCCCCGCCGCAACCCGCCCACAGGCACCATCTTCGACGTTACTCGCAAAGCTGACGTCTATGGACCCGGAAAGTCGTACTCCATCTTCGCTGGCAAGGATGGAAGCAAGGGGTTGGGGATGTCCAGTCTCAAGGCAGAGCATGCGATTGCGGACTATAGTGATTTGGGCGAGACGGAGAGGAAGGTGCTGGATGACTGGTATGCGTTCTTCAGGTGAGTCCTTGATTCCTTCCCGTCGTCTTCCGTGCCTGACATGCCTCCTGTGCTGTAGTAAGAGGTATAACATCATTGGACGCGTGGTCCCTAGCTCGTCGTCGTGATGTTGGACAAGCTGTGTATTCGCGAGTCTATCGTTGCAATATACCTGGTTTACGACTCCAGCTCCCTCGGCCGATACGGTAACCATCGACTAGGCTGCGGTCTATACACGTCAAATACGCCGTTGGTGGCCATTGTCTCTTCATCGTTTCACCACTTCATCCTTCCGCCGGCGTCTCCCCCGGGTTGCCCCAGCCATGTGTCGTGTCCATTCTTGGTTGGCCAAGCGGATAACTGCGCCTCCGAATACCCTCATGGTCTACCCTCAGAACGATGGCTATCTGAAGGACCTTCGTTCTCATCCCGGATTCAATCGACCTTTTCAGGCTAGATGGCCACCACCTCACATCCATTGGATCCATTTTCTGTCCCCTGGCCCTCGCCTCGCCTCGACGAATGTATATCATCGAAAATGTGGAATATGAACTACTGCGACGCCAGCCTGAGCACTGGGCAATTGTGCATACCCAGCATCCTGAGATGGACGACGTGCGCTCCCTTAGCTGTGGGTTGGAGTCAACCTTGGATTCCGCCACCATCTCATTCGCCTCGATGACCAGTGCCGTCGTCTCCTCCACCAGAAGGCTTCTCGCCCTTCTTCCACACTACAACCATATTCTAACGCTATGCTGTCTGTGACTGAAGGTCAGAGCTTATCCGCGATCACATTGAAAAGCATTCGGTTTCGATAAAGTATTGCCTCCTCCCGGGATCGAACACACTGCCTGTATCAGGGTGACATCATCGTGCTCACCCAAGACGATATTGACATGTCCGAGCTTCCGCCAGTTCCACCGTCCCGCGCTGTTTCTGAACGAAGTCGACTGGCCCCGTTGGAGTACAAGGATATAGGACGAGAACGTGGCGACGCAGTCAATGCACTGCTGAGGCCTTTTCATCCGTGTGATTGCCCCGGCCGCTGACGCTGCTTTTTCTTATTGTTCAACGGGTGAATGGCGGGTATATTCGAGTTAGGTGGGTGGTAACCGGGAACCAGAGTCAAAGCGTAGGTCAAAGCGTCGGTGGGGAGGGTTAGAGGTCCCATGGATGCATAGCCACCGCCGCAAGTGGGGGGTTTATATATAATCCCTGAGCGGGGAGTGGGAGCTTCTTCATCGGACTCACCGCGGTTCTCTCCCCCTCATCATCGCTCGTCATCGTTCGGCGTCGTTATCGACATCGGCGGCGGCGGTCGGTTCTGGAATAAGAGCTGCTGTGAGTACTCGTTCTGATTGTTGGTGTTGCTGACTCGGTCTCTTTTGTAGGCCTGTGAAATCCTACATCTATTATCAACCAACCCAGAACATTCGGTATTACTATCGTGCGCTTGGCTGGAACGCCGGTTGCATTGATCGTGACTGGAGTGTATGGGTGGAGCCATTGAATCGGCCTGGCAGTCTTCAAGCCTGGCAGTCTTCAAGTTGTAAGTACTCTGCTGTTGTCCGGTTGAACTGATTCGGTCTTTTTGTAGCCTCACTTTGAAAATGAAAAAATATCATGATTCCTATCGTGACACGGATTGTGATGGTGATGCCCCTTCGAAATTGGCACTAGGTGAGAATACTTTGATTCGGTGTTGTGTGCTGATTTCTTTTCTCTAGAGTATATGGGTAAAGTGTTCACGAGCAACCGTGGAGAGATCAAAGGATTGAGGTGAGTCGTCGGTTGAGAAGTCGTCGGTGTTGACCTTGGTCTATGTAGGTTCTCGGTGCGGAGTATCCGATGCTATATTGTCGGCGTTCGCTCACTCTGAGCTCGTCGATGTCAAGGTTCCTTATGTGAGTTCTCGTTTGACTTCTATTTGCGCTGATTACCTTTCTTTGGGCGGTCTGGTGTAGGACTTGCGAAGAAGGCGTCGGCGTTCGTCGTCACGCTCCCCAGCCTGAGTTTGTTGATACCACCATATAAGGTGAGTGGTCGTTTGACTGCTGTTTGTACTGACTCGTTCTGTTGCAGGGCTACCAAGCCGACTGTCGTCATCACCTGCTCGTTGATACCACTATGTAAGGTGAGTGGTCGTTTTGGCTGCTGTTTGCACTGAATTAGTCTCTTTTTTTTCGGGCTACGAAGGGCTTCGTCGTCGCCAGCTCGTTGATACCACTATGCGAGGTGAGTAACCGTTTGACTGTTGTCTGTGCTGAATCAGTCTTTTTTGTAGGGCTGGGAAGTCGTTCATCGTCACCATCGCCTGCTCTTGGACGATATGGGGTGAGTAGTCGTTTTGATTTCTGCCTGTGCTGAATCAGTCTATTTTGTAGGGCCATTTTGAATTTTTGAAGCGAATGCTACTCGAGTTCTTGTCTGACGTCAACGATCGTTCTTGTGAGTACTCATGTATTGCCACCCTGTGCGCTGAATACATCTTTCGTAGCCTTTTTCTTGTTGACGATCGGACAACGCCTGGCTCCGTGTACGCGAGTACGCGATAGCTTACTAGATCTGTGTCACAGGTGATCCTGTGTTGAATCTAGGTGAGTTTTCGTTGACTTGTCCTGAGGACTCACTTTGTTTTAGTAAGGCGGTTTGAAAAAACGTGTTGGAGATGTCTCCCCTGAATGACCCAAGGTGCGTCGTCGTCGGGTTTTTGGTCCGTGCTGACTCGTTCTAGGCTTTGAAAGGTATACAATGGTAGATCGACCCACTGGCCCACTGGTCAGGTATACTTTGTGGGCAAGAGTGTCGGTAGTCTCGACTATAAGGTGCGTACTCTTTGCATTTGAAGAAGGCTCACCCTCGCTTTTTTCAGTTCCCTGAATGAGAAGGACATTCGACCTACAGAGGTAGTCCTCCGAAGGATGAATGTCCTCTGGCACCGAATGATGAGTCGTCATCACTGATTCTCCCTTGAGGCTGACCTACCTTTTTTGAAGGACGAATGCGAACTCGGATGGTGGGCGGTCTGCTCTCGCTCGCCGGAAGCAAAGCGTCTTTAGGGTGAGTCCCCTCTTGGTGCGCGCTAAGCTGATACCGTCTCCGTAGGCCTTCCCTACTGGCAGGTTAGGGTCGGGACTTGGAAACACGCTTGTCTTGCGTCCCTGTCCTATAGGTAAGTCTGCTCTAACTTTCTGTGCGCGCTGACAATTGTTTCTACCTCGAGTTGGAGCATTCGAAAGTGGGGTCCTTGGAATGACGCCCTTGTTGCTAGCACGGACTTGAAACGAGGTGAGTTTGGAAGGCGAGTGTTTCTTGATGTCCTTGGGCAAGCTTACTTGGGCTTAGGGGGTATCTTAGGAGCAAGAAGAGCTGAGCGAACTTGCGACTCGGGTCGGGGTTCGATTATCATTGGCGCGACATCCCGTTCCCAGGCCCGTACGTCCACGGTCAATGTTGAGTTCACCTCCATGCAGTCGTCTATCCTACTCTGACGCGTTTTCGTGGTTGAGTCTAGCGGTAGCCTCAGAGGGCATTCTAGATGTCGACGGCCGTAGTTGGAGAGCCACGAGCGCTGATTTGGAACGGTCCCGTGAATCAGGTGGGTCACCGTTTACATCCTTATTCCTAGATGAATTTTGACAAGCGAGCCTGGTTACTATTGTAGATGTGTCGTTGGCTTTTCGCGTCGCTGATCTCCTGTCTCCTGATATTCGCCGTGACAGAATCTGAAATGCCTCGCCCCGGTCTCGACTCTCGACGTGTAATCTGATGCCTCGAATTCCAGCGGCTGGGCACAGCTACTAAGTAACTTTAACTTCTTACCCCATTGCTTAAGTATTTCTCTCCGCTCTCATAGTAAGATACAAAGCCGATATCTCAGTAACGACTTCACGACTTATCATATGTTTGACAATGCTTGCCAGTATTTACCTCACAAGACTTCGCCTTGACTTTGTCAATTTCTGTTTAATTCACAAGGTTTGGCCTTCAAGCTCCTGGCTTGGAAGCGCTCAATGAGAGAATTTGATTGGATATATCATCTACTTCGTTTTGCGGCGCTACACTCAGTGAGGCTAGCCCTGACGACAACTGCTTCTCAGTCAGGTCTGCTGTCGCATCGTCACTGAAGAGACATAGGCGGGTCGACCCAGCAATTCGGGGCATGCGCAGCGTACAGCGAGTCTTGCCCGACTGTCTCTGTTTGGCGACCGCGTCGGTCCACTACCTACTTATCTGTGAGCTGAACGTACTTGTGAGCTGAACGCACTCGAATCAAAGACACTTCAAGCAACGAGAAAAAGAGAGAAGGCAGCTTAGATCAGGGGTGTCGAATTACATTAACCTGTTGTTCCAGCGAGCATAAGATATATACGAAAATTATATCTTGCAATCTGGTAAGCTAGGATACAGCGGCGACGAGCATTAATCCAGTAAAGTAACGAGAGAGGACGAGAGAGAGCCGGAGTGTAGTCGATCCTTATCACAGACGAACCTTGTTCGTAAACTGCTCCACCAACTCGGGCTCTCCATCCACATCCGCGTCCGCATCCCTATCCTCATCCCCATCCACGTTCATATGCTCTCCCTCCTCCTTGCTAGAGCTCTCAATCTGCAGCTGACTCAAATCTTGCGTACACTCCTCCATGTTTTCATCGACCTCTGCAGGGGCGTGCATATAGATTTCACTAGGAAGGAGACCATCTTCAAGCGTCGTCTCAATCATCTTCATAGTTTCCTCGAGGCGCTTTGTGTCCCACCTGACCTTCTTCGCTCTCTTCTCCTTTCGTCGCTTGTAGTCGGATAGACAGGAAGAGGAGACTGGAGAGCGGAGGATGGATGTAGGGCTCTTGTGACCATGTTTCTTCGAAGAGCAGGATGAGGTTGGTTTGTGAGTGCCCATATTCGCAGTGTTTTCTTCCGTTGATGACGCGGTGGTGGGCTCTCTATATAGACGAGTCGGAGTCCTGTTGGGATGTCCTTGAATGTGTCGACCAAAGGGCAGGGTACTTATACCCCCGATAATGGTGTGCCACTCCGCCTAAGCCGATAAACGGTCTTGCACTTAGGCGCGGCAGATAATGGACGCTTGGCGCTTAGCTTTGTTCGCGCCTGACAGTACCTTTGGGAAGCACACTCCATTGCAGTCTCTACGTGTACTATGTGTAGCTTTGAATCGTTGAATATCACGGTGTAGGGAGTAGGATATGATAGTATCTACGCTCGTGAACCGTATCGCACCTTAGCGACGATAACGGTCCGAGCGTCAGGACGAGTGCACGCTACAGAGCGTCAAAGCGCGACCAATACCACTTCTAGTAGCAACATCACCAAGAATCAAGAATCAGAGACCAAGGCACAAGGGCTTTACTTAATACTTAGGCGGTGCATCAGTTCTCCTCGAAAGATGACAACTTTTATCGCGATTGTAAAAAGGGAAGCATCCGGGTATCCGGAGTGCTTCAATCGATATCCACGAGTGTTATTGGTGGTGCTTCATGGCGCATTCACAAAGTGTCACAAATTACGATACTCATGGGAAGTCTATGTGTGTTTTACAAGGCGGAAAGGCGTAAATAAGGGAGCGGAGTCAACGAGGGATTCTTGGAGCAGCTTGAAAGTTGTTTATGCAACGACTCGGCTTTACATAATGGGAGCTGTTTCATAGTACACGAGTGATGTCGACTTGGTGGTCGACATAGTTTCATTTCTGAAGACAATGGTCATTCTACGGCTTGGCAGTCCCCCCAAGATTATAGTATACATCCTTTGATGAAATCCAAAGAATGCCACAGCGGTGGCATTGTCGATTAAGACGGCAAATCCGAGTCAAAGGGCGCTCAATGGTAAATGGGCTGCTCGTCCCCTTGACTACAGGCCCCGCCGCTATATATAAGTAAATTCCCTCATGAGTGATATGAACACACTTGAATCTCCTCTCTACGCACGCCCACCCAACGGGGACACCACTTCACTCTTGAGCCAGGTTTCAACAAACCATGTCGAGCGAGTCTATCCCATTAAGTCAAGCACTCCGCAAAGCCGAAAGCAAGAACGAACCCATCAACCTCCCCTCAACACTCGGCGCATTCATCCAGGACTCCCTCGCCGAACTGGACCTCAAACGTCGTGCGCACAAGCTGGCATATGCACAGCTTAATCCGAACTCTGAATACTACTACCCTCCACACGACCTCCTCCTACTCGAACGGGGTATCATGCACTGCATTGAGACTGCATCCTGGGGTCGGTTAGCTAACAACCTGGATGGGCTGGAGGGAAGGCATCAAGCTGCGTTGAGTGTTGGGAGGGGGGAATTAGAACTGAAGAGGAGGGTTTATCCGGGGTATGTACCGGTTTATAGAGAGGAGGTTCCGCGTATTTTGGGTGATGGAAGCGCTGTATGGGTGGCGCCTTGTTTTGATGAGTAACGAGTACTGCTAGTGCAAGGCTGTAAGCTGGGTGTCATAGAATAGAGTCGTTGTAATTACAGTGCTTCAGCCTTGAGTTATCGGGCATGACTGATAGACGAAGGCTTATCCATGTGTCCACAACCCCTAATCTGTCGCGAGGCTGAAACTTGCCAATTAACATCTCTTGACCTCTGGTGCGGCGAGTTTTCCCTGACCTTATTTCCTCTAGCGGGCGTAGACATACATCGAAAGATTGTCCAACATCGTTTCATAGCTGTATAATATAGAAATTAATTGAACAAATGCTCATCTAAGTATTGTATAACAGAACAGTTCCACTACTAAGACCGATTCCTCCACAGCTCACTTTCAAAAACAACTTTCAATTCTTATGCTTCTCCGGCTGCTCGATCTCCACTGACTCCCTCATCTGCTTCAACAACTCACACTCCTCTTCCGCACAGAAGAGTTGCTTGATCTTATCCAGCCCTAAGAACGACGACGACGTCTGGTTCTTCGACGCACCCGAGTATGTGGAAGACGCAGAGGAAGAACTTCCTCGCGGGGACGAATTCCTCGTCCTCGTACCGCCCTTCTTGGCGCCCATTGGCTGGTCATTACCATCCTCATCTTCCTCATTGTCGCTTTCGGAATGCAAGAACCCTCCGAGAGTATCGCGGCCTGCGAAACACCCGAGTCCTCCAGCGTGAGTGGGTGATGGACCATCAGGAATGTAGGGTGTACCGCCACGACTGAGTCGGTCTTGGTATGCTAGTATTTCGTCGACGGCCATGTTCTCTGTGTTGATGTATGTTTTGAGAGGGGGGGCTGGGGTGTCAGATGGCTTCTTTGAGGACCAGAGTGATAGGCTTTGCATCGTGGTGGTTGGTTGATGGGTAGTAAGAAGTGGAGGAGTGGGTGGTTTGGAGGTATTCGAGAGTATCTATAACGTTGTATGGAGCTTGGGAGTTTCTGGATCTCAATACACTGCATAACGTGTCCTTTTATAAGTTCGTTGTGCCGAAGCGCTTTGACGGGGCGCTTTGACGCTGTCTTAATGACGCGCTTTGTCCGGTCAAAGCGCAGGAAACGTGTTGCCACAACCGCGACTCCCATCTTCTGCGTCTTCAAATAAGAGGCAAACGCTTTGATCAGGACCTGCGGAAAGTCGGACGACATGGTTGAAAGCGCTTTGACTCTCCAGGGGCGTAGAACTGGCGTAGAACATGGCAATTCAAAGAGCAAAGTCAAATTTCATGGTTCACTCATAGATTGTACTCTGTTAACAGCTCATTCTTCATTATCAGACATATTTAGAATTACAGAAGGGAAGATATCTATTCATCAAGTGATACAACTCCCAAAAAACACACCTCCTGCCACCGCTCGACGCGGAGACAGGCCATCCTAAAAAGGAAGCTCATCACTCGGCGCTCACTCGGACCCTGTAGGTATAGGCGCCCACGTACCTCTGGATCCTCGCTGCCTGTTCCTCTGCGGCGTCGAGGACGTCGCCGGTCATATCGAGTAGTAGAGGGAGAGATTCCTCAGAGTCTTCCTCCAAGACAGTAGTACGAGCAGACTGTCGAACTACATCGTCCCTGGTGGGTTCGATCTCGAGGACTTGATCGCCACCCACACGTTGGGAGTCCTTTGAAGAGGTAGATGAAGGCGCGTCGTATATAGAGAAGGGACACGTCCACGCTTCGTCGATGTCAGCGTCAGTAATTTCGATCACCCAGTCTCCATCGAGATCGTCTTCTTCGTCGATCGCGGTGGAATTGGCGTCGGGGGCTTCTTCCGATTCAAAGACAGTTGGGAGAACCTTTTTCGCTTCCATTCGCATCTGGAATAGTGCATCAGAGAACTTTTGTTTTTTCTTCTTCGCAATCAATTGCTTTCTTACTGGGTCCTTCTTCGTTGTGAAGTTATTACCCGAAGTGGTGTTGGCAGGCATGATTATGTAGGTATATCGCTGGTAAATGGAGTCGGATAATCGGATTTTGGCTGTTTGGGTCGACAGGAAGCTCGGCGCACTATATACCATGCGGAAGTACATACGCTTTGATCCCAGCCGTTACTGAACATGACTCTTTGAGCTACCCTAGCGCTTTGACGCTCTGTAGCGTGTACTCTTCCTGACGCTCGGACCGCCATCGTCGCTAAGGTGCTATGCAATTCATGTGCACAGATCTTATCTTTTCCTACTCCCTACAGCGTGAGATTCGGCAAGTGAAAGCCACCCAAAGTACTCGTAGAGGGTAGGACGCAGTGAGCTGCCCAAAGGTACTGTTAGGCGCTAAAAAGCTAAGCGCCAACGGTTACCATATGGTGCCCATTACAAGACTTTCGTGTATCGGATTAAGCGGAGTGGCACCCCGTTTTAGAGGGTATAAATACCCTGTCCTTTGGTCGAACACAAAGGATCCTCTCCCTCATCGTCCGCCAGTAGGACACCGACTCGCCTATATAGAGAACCCACCACCGCGTCACCTAAAGAAGAAAACACTATCAATATGGGCACTACCAAACCAACCACATCGCGCCCATCGAAGAAGCTAACTCGCAGATATCCTAAATCCATCATGCAGGCTCCTTCCCTTTCTTCCTCTTACATCGACAACAAACTACGACAGGAGACAAGAGAGACGAAAGTCAGGTGTGACACCAAGCGGCTCGAAGAATTTATGAAGCTGATCGAGGGGGCACTGGAAGACGGGCGCGGAGCTGGAATTCGTATGCGCGCTCCTTCGGAGATAGAAGCCGAGATTGAGGAGTTGGTAAAGCATTTTGCGGATAAGGTGGTGTTAGGTGGCGAGATGGAGGGGTTGGTGAAGCAATTTGCGAGAAAGGTTCGTCTGTGATGAGGTTCCATTAGACTTCAGTTCTTTGTCGTCAATCTTATAGGTCTGATGATCGCCGCCACTGCATCTTGGCTTATCAGATTACAAACGACAATTCTCCTCGGTCCTCGACACATCAACTTAGTGGCCCTTACCGCTGGGTGGCCAACACGTTTATCATTGTCCGGGTTTAGCGCTTGAACCTGGAAGTTTGGGACAATACTTGGTAGGTGGATTACCACTCCCTGTTGTTTGAGTGGACGACAACGCTTGGACGGGACCATGTGTCTCGCAATTGTGCGAGGACGAATCGTCCCTCTGCGCTTAGACTCGAATTTTGGTACAAAAAGCCAGCCGTTTCGAGCCTTTCTCGTTCGCTAACCCACTCAACCTCTGATCCTTCGAGCTCTTCAAGATTTCCACCTCGTCTTCTAACGCCTCCTCCGATTTTAACTTCAAGATGGCCACTCAACCCAACATTACTTCTTCTCCTTCCACTTGTAACATTGGCGCTTCTTCGCCTTCTTCTACACCCTCCCAACCGACCTCACCTACCTTGCCACCCAACTTTGAGGAGCAAATCGACCTCTTACTTGAGATTACGGCGAACCGTGCGGAGATCTTCGAAGGCGTCGATTTGGAGGCCGAGTTGGCGAAGCTACAGTTGGAAGAGTCACAGCGCGAGGGCCTTTCGTCACCTAAGAAGATTCTCCTCCGCACGCGCAGTATCACAAGGAAGATTGCTCAGCAGGCTGGGTCTGGCATTAGGTATGCTTCGGCTCGACGTGGTTCGACTTCCTCTTTGGGATCTTCAGTCTCTTTGCCTTCTACGCCCGATCCGAGCGGTTTTTCGATTCGTGATTTGCAGGAAATGAGGAAGATGAATTTGTCGCCTGTTTGTAAGCAGTTGAAGGCGTTGAAGAAGAGGGAGGATATGGTGCTTAGTGCTATCACTGCTGGTCGCTGAGCTTAAGTCGTCTATTCTACTTGGGTCACTCTATCGACTATGAGTTACTGCTGTTACTTGGTCTTTCTATGCGTTATCATTTCTGTCTCGACCCCAACTTAGGGCTCTCCTTTTCGTCTTTATGTTATGCTCGCTGGAACAACATGCTAATTAATATGACATCCCCAATCTAAGCTACTTATGCATTCTTCAATCTGTCATAAGCCGTCGTTGCTTGAAATGAATCCGAGAATTTGGCCCTTTGTCCTCGAGTCGATCATCATTACATTCAGAGCATTAAGTCTAACGTCAAAGAGATCTATGTATATTTGAGACGTAATAACACGGAATCAAAGCGCGTTCAAGGCGCCAAAACGCGTGTTGGACTTGATGACTGAGTTGACATGAGAGTAGCTTTAAGCGCCCTTCCAGAGCCATCCTTAAGCGCTCCGTAGGAAGCGATCCTTCTGGTCCCCGTCACCAAGGCTACCTGGCGCAATGGTAGCGCGTTTGGCTTCGATGGCTTAACGGCTCCTTTGATGGTTACCAAAAGGTTGTAGGTTCGAGTCCTGCGGTGGTCACTTTTTTATTTCTTTCTGGGAGCGTCAGCCTTACGTGCCTGTGTAAGTATTCCTTTTTGCATCTGTGTCACTTGCAATTGCACGTTATCCAAAAAATCATGCGTCACCCGGACCTCCTTCCCCCAACTTAACAAGAAAGCTTTAAGCATTCCGTGGCACAGATGAGCGGCCCAAGGGAACCATGAGTAATTGCATTGTCATCCGTTTGAAGTTGAGGACGGCTGACCCCTAGCACGCTGGAGCAACGGTTACAGATTACGTCCTCGGTCTTCTCTCCCTTTTGTAAGCAAGTTGCGAGCCCACACTGTGGTCGGACTCCATCCTCACGCAGTGCTAACCCAGTTAGTTAATCATCTCCAGCCTTTCTCCTTCCTCAAAAGTTCGTTTGTAAGCTATATATCCTTGCTAGCCCGCTATACATCCCCACCGGGTCCTCATACAACCTTATTGCGAAGGCTATCTCGACATTTGCGAAGGAATGAATTGTTGACTTGAAGGTTAATCTATCGAGGTTATCAATCATCTCATGTCAGCCCTTGGACTTGTGCTTCTCTACGTTGGTAATCGGTACCTCGACAAATGCACAGAAACACGTTGGCATTCACTCGTTTCGCCACTAAACGTCACGCAAGTCACCCAGATGGACGTTTGCTCGGGGTGCCAGAACCTGAGAATGCGAAATGCCAGGGGCGTGGGAAACGGCATCAACCGGCCGGAAGCGCCAGAAACAGAAACAGTGGTTGGCCGCTGCGTCTTCCTTTCACACTCTCTCGTTCCTCCTCGTCGCTCTCGATGCTTCTCGGCGTTCATATTCCCAGTTGTTCACAACACATCAATCTTATGGGTTACTCTCAAAGACAACCGGTACGCGCGGTTTCTCATCTACGGGCTTAACCCGCCCACTAAATGTCATATGGCGCGGAAATAGGGAGGAAACGCGGTGCATCATCGTGAACGATGGCGCTGAGAGTCTCAAGGGACTTTATGCGATGTTTCGCCATTCGAGTCTTATGAAACCTAGTTGTCGGTCAACCAAGGGCTCCGTTGACCTCCAATTTGAACGTTGAACGCGTTGGAAAGCATGTCCTCTGAATCAGCATTGTTCGGTCGGGAGAATGGTAATATAGCTGAAGTCAGAACGCGGTAAATTGGAAGGCCTGAAGCCTCCATATATCCGCACGGTATGTGTTATGATATATCTGATGCCTTTAGCCTGTACAAGTGCAATAAACCAGCCCTTTCTCCGCAGACCCATCCACCTTTCTCCTTTCCACACTGTTATTTTCATTTGACCTTTCTCGTTTTCTGTTCTGTTTATACTCACAGCACCCTCGCGGCTCCACTCTTTCGTTCCTTCCTTTCGTTCGCTCCGGGTCTCCACTCTTCTTTCCTGCTATCCTCGATCAACACCCCACGTTTCTCGCGAATTCTTTCTTCTCTGTGTTCCTTCTTTCTATTCAAACAGCTGGCTACTTTTTCACTCCCACCCCCACACGAAGCAAAGGAAGAACAAGGGCAAATCACCAGGCACGATGCTTCGACCTCGCGGACCTCGTCAATCCAGAAGACGTTGCTCGTCCATGTACGACATATCAACATCAGCACCGGGCCCAACTACATCAGCAATAGCTATGCACCCATCTGCTTCTCAGGGAGTTTCTTCCGGCTCAGAAGCTCTCCTTCCGCCACCATCATCCTTTACACGCTATTCTCATCTCTCCGGTGAAGGTTCGTCAGATTCGTCTTGTCGTTTTAGTTGATCAAGTGAGCTGACTATTATGGTTACAGCTCACAAGACGAACGGCGTGCCGTTTCCCCCTCCACCATACTCTGCCCCTGTCGAAGCTTTTCCCACTACTTCCCAGCAGTCCTTACCTGCGACTACCTTTCCCACCTCGCCTTTCATCGCACCTCAACACCACTCTGCGAGCCAGAGCACCAGTTCCCTTCGTTCCAAGCGGTCAAACCCAGATATCGAGCGGGTTCTCTCGAAACCCGCGCTTTTACGCACAACCCCCCGCCGTCGCGCCCATTCCACCACCTCAACGATCGACAGGGACGCCTCACTCTCCTGCGAGTCGCTCACATCCACCTCTTCAGCATCTGCGTCCGTTAGATCTCGTGCATCGGGAACGAGTAACGCCAAAGGCCGTACCACCTTTTACCAGGAACTAGCGGCTAAAGGCGATCCCTTGCCACGTCCCAAGCCAGGAGAGTCGCGGCGACCTATTTCTCCGAGGGTCTTCCTTGAGCGCGGTCCCGTCCACGTTCGGAGTGATACTTCAGCGCGGCGATTGGAAGGATCTGAATCCACGGGCGCTGTGCAGCAGCAGTCAACTTCAACCACCACCACCAACACCACAGCAGCAGCAGCTAGTTCTGCAGCGACGATGCTGACTGGGTCGACTGCCACCCGGAGTAGGCGTAGGAGCAACGAGGATGCGATGGATACGAACGACGGCGTTGCCAGTACCACCAGGAAGGCCAACCACCTTCCACGGCTCTCAGCTGTGGGATATACCTCCTCCGATGACGACTCCCCGTCCTCTCCTTCTGATTACGACGACGACGATGAGTACCTCTCAGAGCCGTCCTCCGCGAAACTCTCCATCCCAGCGTTCTACTCCAACCCCAAAGCCACCTCTTCGGAGGGCACACTGGCGTCCATGCGCTCAGAGTTGACGGTGGATACCTTCCACACAGGTGACATGTTCGCGTATGCGGTTAGGTCGCTGGGGCCTGTTTCCACACCCAGTATCGGGGATCTGGGACCTAGTCTATCAAGGCGGGCGGTGCCTTCGTACCACCAAGAGAGGGAACGCCGGCGATCGAAGAACACAGCGCCCAATTCTGCTCCAGCTACGACCGCCAACCAGCGCTACCCCACCACCACCTCCTCCGCAGCACCACAAAGGCACCACCTCCTGAACGACGCGCAGCCTCTTCTTCCTCGAAGGAGTTCAGTGGGGAGTGCGAAGCGCGGTTCGCAAGAATCGACGCCTCGTCCTCCGGATCGTGTGCCGACTGTCAAGAGGGTTGCCAGGGTGTCGGGTGGTGGTTTGAGGTCTGGGGAGACTACTCCCCGCGTTCCGTCTATGCGGAGGGCTCGGACGTCGTCTGGTGCTGCTGGTGCTGCTGCCGGTGCGCGCTTTCAAGGAGGAGTCGGGGTATCGCCCACTTCTCCCACCTACACCGGCATCTCACCCACATCTACGACGTACACCGGCATCTCACCCACATCCACGACGTACACCGGTATCTCGCCTACCTCGCCTACCTACCCCGCCTCACCCACCTCACCTATCTCGCCTACTAACGCCAACCCCAATTCAACGGTGTCGACGACAAGCAAAGCTGGGAGGGGCTCGACGGTCCTCAATACGCGATTATCTGCTTTCGGCAATGGCAGTGGCACTACTAGTTCGATCTCAACATCTGCGATTACAAACGTAAACGCGAGCGGGGTGGTCGTCGCTCCACCTCGAGCGAGCTCGTTGTACGGGAGTTTGGTTTCTCCGACTGCTCTGACTGGCGGGGATGCGAATCCCCGTACGACTGAAGGAAGGGATGTCGTTGAGAAGGTCGATGACCGCAATATATCGAAGAGCAATTTATCGTCGAAGAGCGAGGCCAACGCGGGTGTGGAGAAGGAGGAGAACGACAACGAGAAGGAGCCGGAGGAAAGTGTCACCGCTGCTGTCATGCTGGAGTACCAAGATCCACGGCGGATGAGTGTCGTCGTCGAGGAGGATGGGTCAGTGATGGATCTCGGAGATCGTCGAGTGCCGACGAAAGAACGGTTACCGTATCACCCTCAGCCCCACGCCCACCCTCAGTCTCACCCTCACGCCCAGTCACAACAGCAACAACTCCAGCCTCCCCTTCAATCTCAGCAAGAGAAGTCTGTGTACGAGTACGAGAAGCAGCATGCACATGGGTCGTTGAGGACCATCCAGGACGTGGAGATTAAGGATACGCGGCCCCTTTCGACAAGGAGGGAGAAGAAGCGGGTGTTGAGGGTTGTTAATCAGGGGTCGAATGATGAGTTGGGATCTGCACTTTCGGATGGCGTCGGTGTTGAGGCCAGGGATGTACAGAACGTTTCAGCCAGTCTCGTCGAACGTCCAGCCAACGAGGTCCTCCAACCGCCACAGCCACAACCACCAGCGGCAACCCAGCACCCTCCTCTCACCGCGCAGCAAAGCAATGCCAGCAAACTCGAACTCGAGACCCGCGCAGAGAAGGACCGGATGGTTCGCGAGATGGCGCTCAACTCGAAGATCAAGAAGCAGGCGGCGATCGCAGAGGCTATCGGGGAGTCCATCTCTCCCGCGACGACTGCGGATCGGCTGTCCTTCGAGACTGCTGCTACTGGTTTCGACGAGGACGATGACGATGACGATGACGAACTTGGCATTGGCGTCGGTGGAAAGATAAGGAGGAACGGGTATAGAGAACGGAGTGGCGGCAGGAGGGTGAACGGGATGGACGTTATACCCTACGACGTCGGTGGTACCGATGACGAGGACGAGGAAGAGGAGGGAGATCGCGGATTGGGCAATTTAGGACTGGGTGGTCATGTCAACAACGTCAATGTCAATTCGCATTTGAACGACGCGATGGACGGTGGTGTTCGCGACGATCCTTCTTCCTCCACCCACCCCAATCCCAACACCAACCCCAACAAGGACATGGACAACATCCGACCAAACACCTCGCGGGGCCCTCAAAAGCGCCCTCCTCCGCTGGTTCTGAGGGAGGGTTCGTCCAGTTCCAGCTCCACCCGGCTCGTCGCTTCCCATCGTCGTATTTCTACTGGTGTTACTTCGCACGGACGGGGTGCTACGCCTGGTATCGCGAGAGACCAGAGGAATACGCTCGCCATCGTTTCTGGCGCGAGGAACGGGCGCAGTGGGTATCGCCATTCGAGGTCGAATAGCTCGCCTAGTGTGTCGCCCAGGCCGCATCAGAAGTTTGAGACGGGTGAAGGTGGTGAGAAGGATCTTGGAGCGTTGAAGAGGAGTGTTGGTGGTATGTGGTTTCGTTAGGTCTAGTCTTATGGTTACTGATGGTTTCTTTTCTTTTTCATCGTCTGCGGTATTTCAACTTCACTGTCCACCACGTCTTCGCCTCCCTCACCCTACGTTGCTCGCGATCTGCGCATGCAGCCCTCCCAATCCCTCCATCCCCCAAGGCCATGTCGATCATCTCCACCACCTCCACGATCGCGCCTATCGTCGGCCCTCGTCCTCCCTCCGAAAAGGAACTGCGTCGACGACGATTCTTGAAGCTCACCAAGACGCTTGGAGAGGACATCCCGCCCGAGCTGTTGGTGGTTAACTGTCACGGCGAGCGAGTACGAGACTCGATCATCTTGAACGGCGGAGTGCCGGGCGCTGTGTTAACGAAGGATAAGGACGGGAAGGACAGAGAGAGGGGTGGTAGTTCGAAGGAGAAGGACGGCAAGCCATCGAAGGAGAGTAAACCCTCTAAAGAATCCAAGAACGCGTCGAAGGAGAAAGAGAAGGAGGCGAAGAAGAAGAAGCGGAGGAGGAACAGTACCGGACAGAAACATATCATCGATCCGTTGATGGAAGCCCTCCTACTCGCCACGCCGGAGGAGATCATGAACAATCCAGAGCTGAGGTGGAAGGTGACGGGTATACCGCCTTCGCCTTTGGGTCCGAACTTTAAGGGTGGGCATGTTGGGAAGAAGGGGAGCTGGTCGAAGGACAAGGAGAAGGAGAGTGGGAGTGGGAGGAGGGGCAGCGCGTCGCAGGAGAGTGGAGGGCCTCCGCCCAACGCGAGGGATAGCGGGTACCTAGCCAACGGGAAGGACCAGTCGTCGAAGGGTGGTGGGAGGGGACGCAGTGGGAGTAGTGGCAGCACCGGTCCCGCCCTGCGCGAGACCAACCCCAACGTCCTCAAGAAGAAGGACAGCTTGCGCAAGAGGAATGCGCTCAGTGTCGCTGATAGCGTTAACAGTGTGGGCGTCGTGCCTGAGGAGGGGGAAGACTCAGGATCAAGGAAGTCGACGTCTACGAAGAACCGGTATAGCGATGGTGTTGTTGTGGGTGTGGGTGTTGGAGGCGGTGTAAATGGTCACGCGCGGAAACCGAGTTCGGCGCTCCTCTCCCCTCTTTCCCTCCAAATCGACCGAATCGCCTCGCCGGATCCGGTGCCCATCCCGTACTTTGAAGATCACCCCTTCCGACTGGTCGTCGAAGACACCGATTCGCACCAAACGCTCACTCCCGACCCTTCCAACCCACACCCCAACGAGTCCAACAACTCCAATGGCGGACCAACGTCTCATCCACCATCCGCCCGCCCACCGTATAGCAGCTACGGGACGTGGACAGGGCGGCACCCGACGCAGGGGGAGAGAGGCGAGCGGATCTCGAGGGGGGAGATACCGTGGATGCGGGCCTCGCTTACTCTGCCTTTGGGTGACGAAACGCCGTTTATTGATTATGCGATTGCGGTGCATGGGGCTGCTGCTGCTGCTGGTGTTGGCGGGAACGCGAATGCGAATGCGGGTTTGTTAGGGAGGAGTGGGGGAGGAGTGGCGCCGGCGGGTGCTTCGGCGAGCCCGTTGACCCCCCGGGCGTTTGGTGTTGGAGTGGAGAGTGGGAGGACGTCGGGGCTTAGTGGTGTTGGAGGGTATTTTGGGCCTGGAGGTGAGTTGTGTGTCGTCTTTTCGTCTGTCCGTCTTTCTATCCAAAACCCGTCTTTCGTTTATTTATCCATCTTTAGTCTGTCTATCTACCTCCCATCTTCTGCCCATCTACCTCCCATCTCTCTATCTCTCTCTCCATAACATCAAACACTAACTTCCTCCCCTCCCCCTTCCTACCTCTCATACAGGCAACTCTCGCTTCCTAAGTGTACCCTACGACTACGAAGCGCAGGACCCGCTCGAAGCTACGGGCGTGTACAGGCGGGAGAAGCGCCAGGGGTGGAGTGGGGAGTGGAATCAGCCGCATATTCAGGATGTGATTGAAAAGTTGAGGAATTTGTGAGTAATGAATGCGTAGGGGCGATGTGGCGGACATTGGTCGACTTGGGGATTTCGTTGACTTGGGAGGTATCCACACGAATTCGTCGCCGCGACGCGGGGGTGGCCTTTCGACTCGGGCGTGCATTCGCAGGCGCAGTTCCTTTCCAATTTTGTGCATCTACATCCCCCCTAAAGAACTCCAACGCTCACTCCGCAAGTTTGTAGGGATCGGTCGACTTGATGTGGTCGATGTAACGTGTGTAGAGGGTGATTACTTAGTGTGTTTTGGGTTTATTCGGTCTTTATTACAGGTTAAATTCTTTCTTTCGCTCTCTTTATTTTCTTTTTATACAACCGCTCGTTTTCGCTTTGTCCGCTGTTCTTCGCTCCAGTGTTTCGAAACCGTCTTCTTTTATAGCTTATTTTCGTCGTCTATCCTTTATTTTGCATGTATGTATGTATGTATGTATCTCTTCCAGCCTCTCAGTGTGTGTATACCAACTGGTTTTCATTCATTCAACTCGTTTTTATTTAGATGCTTTCAAGTCGAATAGTTGTAAATTCAGTCAAACACCGATCCCTTCCTCGAGGAATTGCATTGAAATTGAAAGTGAGCTCGAGTCTGTCGACCCGTCCGTTGTACTCGAGTATACCCTCCACGCACTTCCAAGCGCTTGAATTCGACGTTTTAAGTTGTAACTTGGTCACAGTTCGTATAGTTCAGCTCAGCAGCTGACCGCCCAGTGAAACTCGACATGTTGACCAATTATGCCTGGGCTTGAACGACGCTTGGAGGGGATTGAAGTTGGAAACCACTACTAGAAAGTGAGTGAGTATGATGCTTGAAGATCTGAATCTGAATCTGAATCGGGGAACTCGGCATTTCAGTTGAAAATATCGGGTTGTAGAGTTAGACGGGAGAGAGAGAGGGAGGGAGAGAAAGGATGCCTGAGGATGCGGGGTGGTTGAAACTTTGAAACTTGGAGAGAGGGCTACAGCCTGACAAGATTGAAGAGACTATCAAGCAAACTTCAGGACTTGCTCGCGGTCCGACGACATCAGCATCTCGACTCCCGTTTCCGGAGGTCTTGGCGAGTGCAACCATAGGTTCCGCCGGGCCTCAGTTCCTCCGGATGTCCCGGTTGCCAACTTGCGACAGGAGCCCCCTCTTCCCCTCGCCGGGCTCCCAATCAATTGAATCAACGCCGAAATTCAATCAACGCCGACGCCCTGGCTGTTGCCATCGAAGTGTAGCATACGGACACGGAGTAGTAGTCTGGTAGTCAGTCAGTCTATTCTTACATCTGTACTCTTTCTTTCGTCCATCATCTTCTCGACGTCAACGCACGCTCTGCTCGCCAGCGCCGCCGCCCGACGAACGACGAACGAATCGACGTCTTAATAGCTAGCACCGTGCTAGCCTATCAATCCGCACCCCCGTCTCTCGTTTTCTTTTTGTATGTAGCGATTTATCAAGATTAGGACTGTAATGTGAGTGGCTTCGAGGCCATTGTTGCCCTTAGAAGGATTGGTCCTGACTGACTGTAACCGACTGACTGATGAATATCAATGCGCACCCATTCTCAAAAACTCTCGACCGCCTCGAACTCGATTTGCAATTGGAATTGGGAATTTTCGACTAAACCCCTGGAACGCTGCACGCAACGACAATTGTCATTTGAATTCGACTCGCGCCTCGTGCCCGACCCTCCCGCCCGGGATTGGCATTTGTATTTGTCGCTTTCGTTTTGAAATACGGATAAACCAACGAACCCCTCGATTCTCGAACCCTCGAACCCTCGAAACCCTTGCTCGAACCGCTCAATCCGAATTCTTGCCCCGGACCTCAACACCCCTTGCCCCCGGACCAACACGACCCTTAACCGACCAACACGACCCTGAACCCCGACGGGACGAACGACGCCTCCACGTTGCTGCACCGTCACACGATTTCACGATTGCTCACGAATTGTATCGTCACGAATTCGCTCACCGCCTACATACTAACGACTCGACTTCCACGAACCCACGAAAACGCACTATTCCTCACCGGCATCACACGCCCCTTCACCGTCACCTTCCAAAACGCCGTACATAATACATAATTCCAACACAAAACGCCCTTCAACCACCGCACCACCGCCCACTTTTTTTTTTCTCACACGCCCGTTGGTTCGAATTTTCGGGACGCAACGTTTTGTTGTTTGTTGGGGTTCTTCTTGCTTCTTGACGTCGTCGTCGTTCGTTGTCCTTCCTCCTCGTCGCTTCCTCGTCGCTGGACGTTTCCCTCGTCCGACTCCGCTCTTCCTCGACGTTCGTCTATTCCCCGACATTCCTCGAATCCTCGATTCGTCGCCCCTTAACCGGACCTCGAACTGCGAACGAACCAATCCAACGACGCCCGCCCTCACGACTTTAATAACGATTTTTTAACACGAAGAACCTCTCCCGTAACACCATACCCGTACCTATAGACCAAAAACCGTTCAAGAAGCGAACTAGCAGCAGAACTCGACGAGTCCCACTGCCCGCAGCACCATCAGAAGACGAATACCAGCAGCACCACCAGCCGCGAAACAAGAAGAGTAGTAATAACAACAGCACACCACCAGAAGAAGAAGAAGAAAAATGCCAAGTTTCGGGGATTTCGAACCCCTGTGCAAGGACGTTCCCAGTTACCCATGGTGTAACCTGTTTTATCGTCAAGTGAGTCTTTCTATCCTCTAATTTCTTGGGTGGGAGGGGGTGGAATGGGTGCTGTGGGTGGGATGGTCTTGGGTTGGACGGTTCTTCTTGGGCGGCTTGTTCTTCGGTGGGACGCGCGATGTTGGGTGGTTTATCCTTCTTCGGTGGGACGGGCGTTTTTGGAAGGATGCTTGTTCTTCGGTGTTTTGGAAGGATATTGAACGCTAACGAATGAATGGTTTTTCTTTATCCTCTTCTCTATTCGATCTCGATTCTATCGCTCGGTCGAACGTTGAACGAAACTTCGATATTCAACATTGAACACTGCACGCTGGATACTGGACGCTGCGGGCGCTCATCGACATTTCCTACGATCCGAACATCGAACGTTGTACGACTGCGGAATAATATGGACACGACTGCGGATATGGATGGATGGATGGATTCGAACTCGATACTCGACACTCGACTGCGATTACACCCCTCGCCTCCGCTCTGGTCGTCGACTACCGCCCATTGCTCACGACCTACGATGGTGACGACCTACGACGTTCATCACCTACGACCCCTCCTCATGGCCGCGACCGACGGCAACCGACCGCCCTAATCCCCTCTGGCCGACTCAATTTATCAACACCACCTTCCAACCCCTCTCCTCCCACTCCCCTCCCGCCTCCAGCTCCTCCGCGCAGCCCCCGACGTCCTAACCGGCCCCTCCTCCCCTTCCAACTCCTCCTCCGCCCCCGTCGGCATCAACCCCTCCTGCGGCATCCCGCGCATCGGGTTCGACGGCTCCATTTCCAACGTCGCTAATATCGCTGCCTGCGGAGCTAGTTTCCTGTTTGTTGCTGTACTGGTGTTTTTGTGTAATAGGAGGAAGGCTGCTGTTGGTGAGTTTTTTTGGTTTTCGTTTTTGGGTTCTGTTTTCCCTTCTTTTTGGGGTTTGAGAGGGTTTTGGTGCGGGCTTTTGAGGCGCCCGGGTGGTGGGTGCTGGTGGTCGGTTTTCGAATTGAGTCCCTGGAGGGTGTTATGGGTGTCGGTGGCATCTTGAGGAAGGATGAAGGGATTGGTGCTGGGTGGGGACGAGAAGGGGGGTTGGGAAGCCAGGACAGACCTTCGGCTACGTGTCCGCTGAATTTTTCACGACGAGCTCGCTATATTCACCTCTTCGGTCCCTCTTCCTCGCCCTCCCTCCTCCCCATCGTACCCATCGCCTCCTATCCCTACCTCGGTTGCACCCCGCCCCGCCCCGCGCCACCGCACCTCACCTCGGATCCCTACCACGTTTCATCGACATCCCCCCTGCAACACGTTTGATGCATCTTAGTCTCCCTACCTTCTCGGCTGTTATTCGTCTCATGTCCTCGGCGCTGTTTGGGTCCTTGTGGACCTTGGACGGGGGTTTACGTACGCGTAGAGCCTGGAAGCGTGTGGAATGCTATGTGTATGGGCGGGGCCGGTTTCGTCTTGTCGCTTGCTTTGGCAGGGGTGGATTGCGGACAGGGTGGATGGTTGGATGGATGCGCGTGCATAGTATACCGCTCCTCGTGTCGCAGTGGAAGTGGATTGGTTGGATGCACCCTCGTCACTCCCTCTCTTCCCTTCTCGTTCTCTTTCTACGATATTCAGTTTTTTTTTCCTTCATTTCATTTCCCTCGTCGACTAACTACAATTCACGAAACAACCATGACTAACTAACTACCCCAACTCTCCCAACAGGCCGAGTGGAACTCCGAACATTCCTCATCGTCTACCTCCTCACTCTCCCACTGCAGATTCTGACGACGGGTGCGCTGTTTGAACAAGGTGCGTCGTGGTTCTCTTTGGGTTGGATGGGTGCTGATTATGTCTCTTTCATATTCTTGTTATCTTTTGACCTGCTGGCGGTTGATACACGTATCGTTTGGATGGTGGCGGTTGATACGCGTTTCGTTTCGTCGTTTGTTGCTCTTCTGGACGTCACGCGCTCATGTCGCATCTGGACGTCATGTCGCCCCATCGCATTGCACCGCCCGTCTCCCGTCTCCTGCTTCCTGGCCGGTTGATACCTGATTCCGTCGCCTGCTCATACGATCTATTTCCCCGCATTGGGCAACCGTCGTTCCGATCTCTACTCGAACGCTATCGTTGGACTCTATCAACTATCTTCGATGGTGCCAACATACATCGGTCGTACCAACGTTCTACCATCGTACCAACATACTTCGATTGTACCAACGTTCTTCGTCGTCGTTTCCTATTTGGATGGTTTCGATTATTCGGTCGTTTCGATTTTCATCGCTCGATTATCCGGTCGTCCTCGTCGCGTCGCGTCCACTTCCGACTTTCAACCGACTCTCAACATCCGACTTGCAACGAACATCCGACATCCAACCCCCTCGGCACCTAACGCATCCAAAACATCAAACAAAATCAAAATCGAACTCGACTCAAAATCAACCAAAATCAAACGAATCAAATGAAATAAACAGGCTCAACACACCTTGTGGTCCTAACCGCGATCCATGCCGGTCTCGTAGCGGCTCTATTCTGGGGGTTGTTGGCGAATGGAATTGTGGCTACGCAGGTTGTTGAGGATGGGACTATGAGTAGTATGATTGTGAGTGTTGGCGTTCTTTCCTCGTTCGGTTTTTGTTTCCGCGTCACCTGTCTTTCGTTGGATGCTTCGCTTTGTGTTGTTACTCTTCTGGCATCTCGTTTCTCCCGTCTCCTATGTTTCGCTCTTTTATGGCGTGCTGCGTCGTTCAGCTCGTCGCGCACGATGGCACCCATTCCATTACATTACATCCACTGCCCTTCCATTCCACTCGCTCCCCTTCTCCCAATCAACCTGAACTAACCTGCTCTCCTCCCCCTACTCTATAGCCATACACAATCGTCTCGATAATCGCATTCGGCGTCACACTCTACATCTCACTCGACATCGCACTGGGCGCTACGGACTTGATTGGGGGCGTATCCGATCCTCCGGAGGCGTTGAGGAGTATTCCATTGTTTGTGTTGACGAGTATTTGGCCTGGGGCGTGAGTGTTGTGTTCTATCTTATCTGGTGTTGTTCTGTTCCTGGTTCATGTTTCTCCTCTTCTGCGAGGGGTGTAGGATGACTTTCTCTCGTCCCTTCCTTTCCCTCTCCCACTCTCGTCCCATACTCTCATCATTTCCGTCCCCTCCCTCCCCTTCTTCTAACTTTTAAACCTAAAACCGAGTACTAACCTCCCCTTCCTCCTCCTCCCTCGTATAGCTGCGCCCTCCTCTACCTCCTCCTGATGTCCTACATCGTCCTCCACGTCCTGAAAGAAACCAAACCGATGTGGTTCTACCTCCTCTCTGCGGTTTTGTTCGTGTTGAGTCAGTTGGCGTTGTTTTTGTTGGGGAAGGTTGTTTGTCGGGTGAGTTTTTTTGGTTTTTGGTTTTGAGGGATTTTGGTGGGGTTTGGCGTTATGGACTCGTTTCATTTGAGGCGACCCCGTTGGTTCTGGATGACGCGCTATGATCTTTATCCTTGGATGGTGCTCCATATATAGACATTCTTCTGGGATGATGCTCTGTTGCCATTCAGCTTGGATGACGTGCCATGGTCTTCTCGGATGACGCACTACGGTCTTTTCTTTTGAACGGCTCGCTAACCACTTGATTTTGGACAGGCATCGGACGCGAAAGTCGACGGTTCGTTCATTGCTACCATCCTCGAAACTGCCGCAGTGGGCGTATTGTATTTGGCGTGGAAGAGTATAACTGAAGGTGCGTCAACTTTCTTTGCTTTTGGCGTTTCGTCTCGGAAAGGCTGGTTTGCCTGTCCTGAATTGCGGTCACCTCGCTCGCCTGAATTGACGAATCGTTTGATGAACCTCGTTGACTGACTTGCCTTTTTGCTTTTCACAGAATCATGGGACGACGATTATTACCCGTCATAGTAACACGCACGATCTTGGCAGTTTCTTTTTTGTATACCTATCGTTCGGACCCGCCATACCTCCTTTTTTTTAACGTTCTTTCAGTGCTTTTACTTACATACGCATCCGCGCTTCCTTCCTGCCCTCCGTTGCATGCCTCGCATGGCCATTGGAACACTCGCATCCCCTCCTGCCATTGCACGCCGCGCCGACCAAGTACCAATTACACGGCGCCGCCAAACATCTCCGCCCATTTGCTATGCCCTACATACCACTCACTGACATACATACATTCGATACTTATCTTCATTTGTTGCTTACGCCGCTACCCTTTTTTCTATTCATTTCGTAGTTACGTTGTTCAACGTCCAACTCGGCTGTTAGATCAGCTGTTGTTAAAGTTGTTTGCCAGTGTTCCTACCTGCCTAGTACCTACCTTCAGCTTTGTATCTTCCTTCAGTCCAGTCATTGGCTTTCGTACGCGTACCAATTTGTTTTAGCTCTCCCTCCCCATTTTCGCTATTCCGCCCTTCCGTTGTTTATGTTACGTTTTTCTTTTTTTTTTTTTTTTTTGAAGAACGTGTACTTATTGTATCACCGTTTCTGACAGTCGAATTTTTGGAAATTGTACTTAAACTTTCTTTTTTTTTTCTTCGGTTTAGTACGAAATGCCTTTGGCTGATTATGATCGATGGCTCTGACCGCTCGGGCTGTCCGTTCAACTTCTGATGATGTCTAGGCCCCGTATTTCTTTGACGCTCTTGTGCTTTCGGTTGGTTGACGGAATCGAATTGAGATTCGCGTTGGAGTTCGGCGACTGTGTGATGGAAACTTGACAGATAGAGTCATAGTAGGGGAGTTCTTCACCTTTTGCTTTTGAGAAATGTGGGACTGCAATGGAAGACCTATATTTATGCTCCTATTCTGGTGTTCCCGCAATAGGCTTATAGGCGCCCACCCAGCCGTACAAGTTCCTTGACTACTGCGGCACGTGCCGCAGTAGTCCTTCTTCGGACCCACAGCTCCATCGAATAGGATTTAAGGACGAGCTTCTTGAGATAACCACCATCTTCTCTGCCGCAGCATCAAGGTGAAAGTAGGCGAAATGTCTTCAGGCATGTTCTCTGTATGGGTTGTGCTTGGGATCGAGGTGCGTGAAAAATCTGAATGAGGACGGTGGGAAGACGTAAATGCTAACCCTGTGGATGTAGAACCCCTTTGGCCAAAGTCGCTCCCTGGTGACCTTTGTCGACCAAGAAACAGCCGACGAATGGTGGCGCGCCATCTCGGAGAATGCAGAGGCGGCAGCCCTCGTCCGTCGCTTGACGCCTCAGCTATACTCGTATACTAGGGAATCCTGGGGAGATGACTCTCAGACTCCAAACCTCTTAACGGCCAGGGGTCGATTCGCAAATGTCACTCATCGGTTCTTGGGCAAGTTCGTCTTGGAATTCAGGGTCCAACAAGCAGACGGCACATTGGATAGAGCGGCATTCACCCTCAATCCTGGTCCGCAGCAAGTGACAGATCGGGTTAGCGGGAACTGGTGAGTTTCTCAACCCGATCGCGCTCATTATACATACTTGGGACTCGTTGCTCATAGTGGCATTTGGTGCTTCGTTTTCAGGTTCTGCATCCGCTCCAAAATCGCACCGCATTTCTACTGGATCAACGACGGTAGTGGTTGCATCAAGCTCTCCGATAAAGGCCGTTCGAGATTCCAAGTCGCCATTCATAATCCAGGGCCCACCGTTCCCGAGAAGGCGGTCATGATCCCCTCTGACCACATCACCATACGCACGTCGGGAGGGGCGTATCTCGGTTTACAGCATGCTGAAGGGCGAAAGGTGCTGACAGTCACTGAGACACTTCAGACGGCGTTCAGGTTTAGTGAGCTAGCTGCGGGTAATTTTGGTTGTGCAGGTGGATGTCTACAGGACGGCGCTTCACTGTGTTTCATTGAGGGGGCTGCTCCAGGAGCAGGGGAGGCTTGGGAACTCGTTCAGTAATCCCTTTTATATACTAGTACATGTACATATCTAGGAAAGCATAGTAAAACTGAAAAATGTCACTTTGCGGTACTTGCGGTGCTACTGAGGAACTGAACGTAATCGATCCTATACAGGGGTTCAGCAATAAGCGCCCGTCACCCACTCCTCGCGGCGAGGAGGCACGTGGGCATAAGTGACGTTGAATTACGTTCTGTTAGTTATATCATTATCGATGATCAGAAGGGCTCTCTGGTATAATCCAGACATCCACATCTGCGTCTTTATTCGAGAGTACTTCCCCGATGGCGCCCTTCAATGTGCTCCTCTTACAAAAATGTTCATGCCAGTAGGTGTTGTGCGCTTTACCAATCGCGAGGTGGCAGATAAGTATATCAAGGCCCTTAGCCTACGTTAACGTCTCATCCAACTTCTGCGCCCAGCCCCCAATGCGCGCCCGAGATAGCCACTATGGACCCTGCGCCCGTTTGTTTTAAACGGAAATGAAAACCGCTGGTCCCTCATTAGTTAATGCACCGTCCGCCCTCTTCATACGGACACTCACGGATGTTCCGTTACTTTCCACTCATTTTCTGCCCGTTTAAAAAAAACTCTGATTTGGTGTACCTAAATGGATTTCAAAAAGTCAACGAACCACGTAGCACTGCAGGATCATCCGTTTGCCTTGCATTTCCTTACTGCCCACAACTCATTGCGGTCCATTTCTATCAAACGGAGTGAAAGCGGAAGGTCCGCGAATTGACCGTTACATTGAATACACGTCAAAACGGATTTATGATATTTGTATACGGGGGTGTACAGGGATCTACGTGACAGGGATTCTAGGTGTCCAATAAAAGAGGGAAGAGATTCGAGAGTAGGCTGATACGAGGCTGTTGGGGGTCTCGGAGAAACGCGAACCTTTATTCACAACAAGCTGATCTTGGTTCACATATCTGTGCATGATTCATAAGCGCACTTGAGCTTGGAAAGGAATGGAAACTATACATATCATGCTGTCTGTTCTCCCTACCGTAATGCTCCCCGCCATTCCCCCTTTTTTTGGTCTTCTCGCCTGATGACTTCTTCGTTTTTGCCTTACCCTCTCCTTTCTCGTTCGCATTTCTCAGCTTCTTCTGCTGCCCCTGGCCCTGGAGATATGAAAGGTTAGAAAGCATGCAGAATACAAGGATTAAAGAATGATACCAGATTGCTACTGCCCTCCTCAAAGCCGGTCTCAAGATTCCTCCCCCGCCCCTCCATAGGTCTGTCAGATGGCGAGAATGGGTGTTGTTGGTAAAGAACATGATGAGAGGCTGACGGGAAATGGGATAAGGGCGTGGTTGGTTTCTGTTTGGCAACAGCACGATCACCTGACTGACACTGACATGACGAGTCGATTCGTCTTAAGTTCTAACGCTTTCCCTGAGCCCTCTTCTCTATACCTATTAATTATTCTCTCTATCTACCTTATATGTCATGGTGTTCCCCATATCTGATGTTTGTATTTCCGTTACAGGCCCTGTAGTTTGAATAATTTGTGTTTGTTTTAGTAACGAAGAACTAACGGGTCGAATTTGGATACTTGCGATGAAATGGATGGCTCACGGTTTATCCATACCTAATGCATTAGTCTCACATCCGTGAGTTTTCGCCCACGGACGGCTAACGGATGCTGCGTGGGCTCCGAACTCACGGATTTCGTAGGTAATGGGCAACTAACGGACACTGCGTGAATTCTGCACATTTCAACGGATAATACGTGGGTAATAAACGGATATAGGGTCCATAGTGATAGGAAGTGTGGGCGTGTCGTCTGTCCATCACTATTGCCCCTCGGAATCTCACTGCAACGTGAACAACAGAGGGTGTGTCAAAGATAGAGTCACTACAATTCAGCTTTGTTACAGTCTGTTTCGATACACAAAGTGCCTGGTGGTACTATGATCTGAGAAGCTAAACCAATTCCCAGGGCTCACCGGGGGAAGAGCTATCAGGGCCGGAAATGGACAAAGATGCTCCATCAAAGGTGGATGAGCACCTTTCCTCAATGTTCTCCACAACGTCGAAACCAGCAATCGCTCCACTCTCGAGCTCGCCAAATTTGAAGGTCCTGTAAGCTCGGGTAGGGATAATATGGCCCAAGTTATTGTCCACACCGACGTAGAGGTTCTCCTTGATGTGAATGGTCACGTCGTCCGTGTTGATCATGATGGCGTTCTTAGGGGTTTGGGAGGACGGGTTACGAATAGAAATCTTGAAGCGAGTCCTCTTCTCCTTGGATGCGTAGATGGAGCTGCGCCTCTCGTCGTAGTACCAGAAAAGATGAGGAGCAGTCTTGGAGCGAATGTAGAACCTAGCGATTGCGGATGGTAATAATCAGCGCCTAATCGAAGCGCAAATCCCGGGAACTCACCAATTTCCACTGACATGGTCAACGATAGGAACTGGCGGGATAACGGTGATGCCCCTTCCGCCTCGGTCGTTCTCAAGAACGATGAACAGTCTTCCTCTGAACCTTTCGGAAATGGACTTGATATTGCCGTCTGCAAAGAAATTCCAGATGTTCCAAATATTCACATCGTGAGTGTAATACTGAGGTGTGACACGCGTGATCGACTTGGCGATTGAGGTATTGGCGGGAGCCTCAGATATAGCCCTCCACCATTCGTCGGCGGTGGCACGATTCGCAAAGATGAGAGTAAAACGCCAAGTGTTGTCGTCTTGAACCTAAGAAATGGGTTGTTAGAGTCTGATTTCATGCTCGACAAGCGTCAAAACGCTCACGTTGTGAATGTGGGCGTAGAATGGGGAGGTCATGGTCGCTTATGACGCGAAGTGTCGAAGGTTTCGAACTGAATTCATCTCTGGACATCGACCCCATCCTTATGTACCTCAAGTAGGCATTTTTAGGTTGTTTTCCTTTTATTTTATCCGGTGTTATGTATTCTCCGGTTCGAATTCAATCGAAGGAAGAGCATTCAGCTTTCTATCTCGGTTGAAGCTCTCATCTGTGATACCTTGAGGCCTATCACTTGACAAGCCATCAGCGCTAAACCCCAGGAAAGGGAAGACAGATGTCCGAGTTGACCCCGAGACGCCATTCAACGATATCGATAACAGCTAATGAAAGCCGAGTGGATGGCGTATTGTCACCCCTCGCCTCACGTCGCCTTCGATCGATGGAATGCGCTGCTCTACGCCATCGGATGTCATACTTCGCATTTCTCAGATCTTTGACGAGCTTGCAATACTTCAGCGTTCTCCTGTATCCGACTTGCCTGCCACACACCAAGTGCAGATCCGAATCCGGAAGGGCCTATGCTGACGATCACACTTACGAGTGGGAAACCCTTCAACGTTCCTGTGGAGATTACACCCTTCTTTCAAGCGAATGGGCCTCGTTTCCATACTGTCTGGCCGAAGTGAGAAGGTACAGACCAGATAACTCCTCCATGTGACCACTTCTGACAGTCTTCACACTCCCCGTCAGTGAGGAAGTTAAGGTGAGGGTCCATTAATCGGCTCGGTGACTTGGCAGCAATGCGCTTTCAAGTAAAAGATGGCCCAGTTGGACGGGAGATTCGCCGAGACGGGCATAGATGAGGTGGAGAAGTCACTCTCACATGAGAAAAGGAGGGATCATGTAACATAAAGGTGGTGCGTTCACCCTGTGGTCATAAAGCGTGAAGCATGACTCCCAATCTGGGGAATAGGCGCCGGCGGCTTGTCCCACGCTATATTGGGCATTGGTCCCAGCACGTGCCAGGGAAATGTATGACGCGATTCCCGGTTTGCAATTCCCCAGGCCTCTGCAGCATAGTTAAATCAGCTTATAATGGCCCTGAAGACAATAATAGTGTGAAAGATCCCGGTACGTCAAACTTCAGGTCCTGCTGTTAGAAGCCTGGACTCGGATCGACATCGCGGACGATTCTGTCCGGGTTCAAGCCTTCAAGGGACCGTTACCTGCAATTTTTAAGACGATTTGACGCCTTTCGATTCTGGGTAGAGCTCTTCGTGACGGAAAGCTACGACTCAGAGTAGGTTATAATTAAACAGAACAAGTTGCCTGACTCTTTCCTCTTATTTCAGGGAGCTGGATACATTGGGATGTACGGCCCGACCTCACCAAAATGTTCCGAGCACATCGTGCGACTCGGGGCTCTACCAATGAGAGCTCCAACTGTTTTGATGAGGCTTTTGCGACAAGACAGTGTGTAGATGACTGTTTCTCAGAGCTTGAACTTCGACATTCTTAGTCTATTGCATACCAAGGTATCCTAATGTCATACTCTCAAACTCTCGTCAAAGATTTTGTGGACAGGAAAGGACATGACGGCGTCCTTCGAATCCTTGAGCGCTTGGCTGTTTAGGGCAGGCTCAATGATTCTCACGGGGTGCAAGGGGCTAGCTTCGAGACTAACTTCGCTCCTCCATTCGTCACGGCATTCAATCTTTTTACCTCCAAGGGTTTCGTACTAGACGCGAGCTATACTTAACCTAAATCTTGTGTTAAAACGCGACGGACCGATCCTGAGGACCTCACATTGGTGAATTGTGTGGATCTTCTAATCGGTGTTCAACTTCGAGAAGGATATCGCGAGCACCGATGGCCACATCACAGCCACAGCCACCGACGCGGGTCTCGACATCCACCGAAAAAGAAAGAAAAAATCCTAATCAATTCATGCCAGCTAGTCTAAGCATAGTAGCATGTAGGAAAACAACAGGCGATCGTTAGGTACCCAGATAGGAGTAGAGTCTGAATCCACTGTTCGAAATCACAAGCTTAGGGTACTTGACCGGCCCTAAAGTAACAAGCGCCTACCGGGTAAGTAGCGCTGAGCCTAATGCGAGATTCTCATGGCAGCGGTTGGGCTGAATCAAAGTTCATGCGTCATAAGATGGCGTCTATGTGTTTTCTGGACCACATTTCATGACGTATTCCTTAGGGAATTTCGAAGGTTATGAGTGTAGGAACGGGTTAGTGTGCACAATGAGCCGACCCCAAAGTCATTGGCGCCCAAGCGCACAATTTAGAGCAAGAATGCCTGAGCCAGCTATCGTTTGATCAATTTAATGAAACTTGAAGTGGACGCTGATAAATATGCCTTATGTTCTACGGCATGGACTATCTCCAATGCTTCCAACATAGCTATTCTGTTGGACATCCAAAGTCTAGCCGAGCTTTCGTGACCTACTAGTATACGCTTGCAACCTTGGAGGAATCGCTTTGGCCATTGCAATCCAACTGGGGAAGGGTCGATTATGATCTTAACAACGATCTACCACGTGTATCAAAGATGTAGATAATGGTTACTAGGAGAAATTCATCTCATCGTTATCAAAGGAAAAATCCGCAGTAATTGACGCTCAGGGTCATGACGGATTTGGGTTTCAATGGAGAGGGCGCGACAGTGCGCCGTGTGATGCTCCGGGACTTGTCGGAGCAGCACCCTCCTGCAGTCTGCAGAATGTGCATGGGACCCACAACCAGAGGGCGCAGCAGCGATTTCGCAGGACTTCCATCGCTAAGCGGGCTGTTTCTCCGGTTTTGGTCCGGGAGGAGAGGGTCAGCTATTGCCCATCCGGAGTTAACTGCCAAAGTGGCTGACGCGCTGACGCGGTCAGGTGCGATAAATCAGGTTAAAGCTACAAAAATGGAAGGATCGCCGGCAATGGTGCAACGACGGACAATGGGCCAGGGGAATGTCGTCCACAAAGACGACTGATCGTTTGGCTGGGAAGGATTATAAAACTTGACCTTTCGCAGTTTCGCAAGGATCCTCTTGATCTTCAGTCACTACCATCTCCACTGGTAGTCGCAGGTCACTGCGTCCCGCCTGCACCTGCTTGGTTCACGACACCCACGACCCGTATACGACTCACTAACGAACCAACTATTCTAATCCCCAACCTATTCCTTCAATAACCACCCATTCCATCGTGCTCCCGTCGCATAGCCATGTCCTCCAACATCCCCACCACCGTCGCCCGCGCCGCCGCGACTGACACTACGCTTGACTTTGTCTCTGCCTCAAATTCCACTACCTCCGTCGACGCGACTGTCGCAGACATCGACATCGACTACGAACAATGTGGTCGCCTATTGGACCTCGCCCAGTCTCGAACAGAGTATTTCGAAGCAGTCGACACGGCCGAGTTGGACGCCGAAACCGAGCAAATCCAATCTTTAGCAGGAGGCAAGGAGCGTGAGCTCAATCTCAAATCCGACAATTATGACGTGAAGGAGGGTGCCTTCCAACGTGGCCGCACCACCTTTCGTAGGCTCAGCAATCAGTTTGACAAGATCAGGTCGAGGTCGCGTTCCTTGTCGATTTCGTCCGCGCGAACCCCTCCCCGCTCGCCCGCAGCCACTGGCGGCGCGACGAAAGATGATGTTGCGGGTATGGAGGTAAAGAGGAGGCAGCTCTCGCCTGTCGCGCGGGCCGTCCTCACTTTCAGAGAGCAGGAGGAAGGTGTTCTCCAGATGCTCTATGGCTCTCCCAAGTAGGCGCCTAGTCCTCATCGCCTTTGCAACGACCACTCTCGCTTTTCGCACCCCCGTCAATTTCGCCCATAAAGCCTTTCCCCCCGACCCACCGGCGTTCGACGACGAGGTTGGATGTCCCTTGTATTATATTTCTACGCACTCGCGATTCCATTTGTTTGTTTGTAATTTATAGTGTACCATGGCTACTACCTTAGTGTACATCGCTCGTTAGTGTACTCGGGTTCATTTCTCGTATGCCTGGCGCTCTTTATCTGCTTTTCCTTCCTCATCCCTACCATAATTCCCTTCTGACAATCCCACCCATAATCTACTCATTTCGACTCTCTGACTGTAACTTTATAGTGTATCATGGCCGCCTTGACCTAGTTGTACATTGATCCCTCTTGTACATACACTCCTTCACAGGTTCCCTGGCACATGTACTCTCGCCTGTTCTCCTGTACCTGTACACTATATTTATTTCGCCTTGGCTTGATGTCGGGGCTACGTAATTTATACTTTGGTTGACCCAACTGTCCAGAGTGGGAGGTTTACCAGTGCGCTTCTCAGAATAAATACAGTTACATGAGTGAGAAGGTCACTTTGAAAAGCTTAGACATCCTCCCTGAGTCGGTTGGTAGGAGTTTCCTTCGAAACTCTGGCGTCGGGTGCGGTGTGATACGTGAAAGAAACGAGGGAACCCGAATCGTGAGTTTGATTATCTGATGGCCACTCTAGCAGCCTGCCTTGACCCGGGGGGAAAGACAGTCTCAGGTGAATTCTCCAGGGCAGACTGACACGACTGTCTACATACAACAGGTGTGGAATTCTCAGGCGTTGTTCCAGCGGATGTACCACCAGAACATGATGGAAATGAAAGCCCGTAGTAATTGGCAATTTAAGGAACATCCGTATGGCTACCTGGCGCAATGGTAGCGCGTTTGGCTTCGATGGCTAACCGGCACCAAAAGGTTGCAGGTTCGATCCCTGCGGTGGTCATTTTTTCCTTCCAACACCATTCATCAATGCGCGTTGCAACTTGACAACATTTTTTTTTTGCTTCATATGTGCCCGCCACCCGCCCACACTAGTGCCAACAAGCAAGCGTGTTCATTGATCGTCAACGTGGAGCGGAATCTTAAACCGCTTTGCGTCCGTCAGCTTTCTGCCCTGATACATGCGATCGATCCAATGCTCCACTTTGGAAAGGTTGCAGCATCAACGGAGATCGAGAAAGTAGCTTGGGTGACGATCGAACGTAGGTGCACGACAAACCTCTGCCCTATCCAAACAAACCATTCACCATTTACTTGAGCGCCCGTCCTTCGTGAAAAATGTCAATGAATTGGGTCTTATACCCGTTGAAGTGATTCGCTGGCCGATACAGAGACTCAACAAAGGGCTCTCTACGCTACAACGCAAGATGTCATAGACAACAACGGCATCAGATCGGTGAGAACACATACTATGTCGGGCACCATGTCATTTGGTGGCGTAATCCTGAGTCGTCGAAGCCTGCTATACAAGGAAAGCCTCATTCCGCCCACCGGATGGGGCGAAATGTGAAGGACAACAGAAAGTTTAAATAAGCTCAAGGTAGATAGGTGAAGGGAATACAGGTCTGAGAGTGTTTGTTCAATCAATGTGCGGCTGAGATCTAAGATATGATCTCGTCGGTCCGGGATCCCCATATGTTCTGAATCTCTTTAATTCGAAGTTGTCGGAATCTGGGTTATAGGGTTCATAAACGGGCGTTGGTGGACATTCGAGCAAATTTCCTACAACTGGAACGAGTTCGTGAATGTTTGATACATATTCTGTGCACGTCCGCAGAAATGGACGATCATTCCAATCATTCTAACAGGCTACTGGAAGAGCCACTTCGGACTTTCCAGATTTTTTCGCCTCCAGCGCTAGATAACTTCAGGTCATCCAGCGGTGCAAGGATCGCTCCACACGGTGACAATTTCACTGATGTTCAGAAAACTCTATGCACCGGGAAATGGGGCTAGATGTGAATCCGCAGCGAGGCATCCAATTTCCCCGCCTACTTCTCCTGTGCTGCGCGGCTACGCCAAGTTGAGGACACGCTGGACCAGGCGACGTCATACGCACGAGGCCAGTCAAAGGACGCTCTCACACAAAGAGGGGTGGTGCCGTACCAAAGGCCAAATCTCCACAGTCAATCCTCGAATCCTCGACGGAGGTGAAGACATGAAGCTGCGACGATAGGAAAGCCTTTTCAATGGGTTTCCTTAACTTGCAAAGAACATTCCTCCAAATCAAGTTCCAACAAACGCGAGGCAGGCAGCATTTCCGAGGATCGAAACGGCTTTTACAGCGTTACGATACCTCTCGATCCACTGTCACTATTGGGCGTTTGAGAGATATCAGAGGCTGCCAAGGCGTTCCTGTGTCTTCCTAGGCAGGAAAAATAGGCAAAGCGAGCATCTCCCCGAGCCAGCGCTCTTGGGTCTGTCAAATCACGGCATTTGTGTGCGCCTAGGTAGGGAAAGTGAATATCCAAGCTGTTTTCTATTTGGCCCTGAGGCCTGACCAGGATACCGGCCAGTACGTACGAGCCAACTTCTTCTTTGCCGCCATCCACTGACCAGCGCTTGAATTCCTGTGTTCTGAAATCAGTTCCATTTCAAACCGGTGTGACTGCGTCGTCGAGCCAGTTCACAGCAGCGCCATTGCCTTGCCCTTAAACCATTCTATTTACAATAGTGGTCGGCATCACATTGGAATTTGAAGGAGGACAAGTCATTGGCGCCTGCGACAAAGACTTTTCACTGCCGTTGAAGTCATCGACGGCCAAGCTTATTCCACGCTCTACCATTCTCTGAAATCTCCACCCTCCACAGTCGAATCCAGAAATTCGCCTGCCTCTGGCCTCTCCCTCACTTTCGGATCTCCTCCGACTCCAGTTGCCAAAGCAGATCCCCCGAATCCTCTCGACAGGAGCCAAGAAGGCGCCGTCCATCGTGTTTCTTCACTCGCATCTATGTCGTCCAGTTCGTCGTGTTCCACACTGGATGTTGACGTAAGAAAAACATATGGGTAAGTCGTTCTCTCCACGCGGAGTGTCTTGAGCGCCTACCACCGACCACGCAGTCAGTTCACTGACATGCCAATTTGCCAGCGAGAGAGAAGGGTTCTACTTTTCTGACAGGATCGACTTCCAAGGAAGAGCTCTGCCTGCAGATTACCACAGCCTTCATACACGCTGCAGTGGTATGACCCTACCTCGACATTCGCGACCATGCAAAGAACCACTCAGAAGTTTAACCGAGTTCCAAAACCCACGACTTTGCATACCACGCTCTACCACATTCAACTCGATTCTCCACACACCGCTTCGAATCCTGAATGGCCCGATGAATTGCTCTGAAATTCAGCACCCCAGGCTCCCCGCCGATGACTCTTGATCGTCGAAGCCAAGGAAACACCCTGCATGGCCCCTTCCTTCGCATCCCACCTCTCAGACGTGCTGCACACTGGACGTTGACGTAACAAAACATATGGACAAGTCGTTCCCTCCATGCAGAGCATCCTGAGCGCCTATGGGCGACCAGACAATTCATCGACGTGCCGTCAATTTTCGAAGGAGAAAGAAGGGTTAGGACATCGAGTGCCAAAGGTTCAGTTGGACCTCGAAATCAATATTACGGCGTTCACGCACAGTGTTGTGGTACGTACACCATACACCTAACACATACGACACCCTGATATACTGAGAAGTAACATCCTTCTCGATGCCCCTGAACACACGCAGAACCATCCAGAAAATATCACAAGAGTTCACGACTTACATACTTTCCATCCACACCAACGCGGAGGCCAACGTCGCCCAACCAGCCAAGCAGTTCTAGACAAGCTCCGATCCGGTGACCCTCATGCAAAGTCTCCTGCCCAGGGTAAACCATGGACTATTGACTCCTTGGAAGTCGCGGAATATGTCCGGAACACGCAGCGACGCGACGCTCATGCCTAAGTACTACAGTGTAAATGCAGCCGTGGTCGTGTTCTACTAACTCTTCTTTCCCTTGGATCCCTTGATCTCGAGACTCGAGGTCGAGGACCGAGTTTTGACATCAGACTTCTTCGTATGTATTCGACTTCTGTCATTCTTCGAAACATATGGAATCGAGACAGTCGATTGCACCCGTCAATAGTCCAACGAGATTCACGATTCGCGAACCAGTTTGAAAACTCTTGAGAACTTCGCAGCTCGGAAAACATACACCATCCGTGCTGGTGGCCGACCCGGAACATAATCTCTGTGCCACTCGGAAAGACTGAAAGGTTCCTATACAGTAGTTAGGAAGCACCGGAGTCGGACTCGGTTCTCGGAAAACACCAGCCTTTCCGAAAGGCTGGTGTCGATCAGAGCTCGACGCTACCGCGAATTCGAATGAGAGCTTCCGAGAGACATGGGGAGGGGCACCAACTTGAACCTCACGGAGCTCAATTAAAACATTCAATCAAAACATTCACTCAACTTAGAATTTCGGAATCCTGAAATCAAGCAACAAGAAAAGAGAATCGTTATTGGTACAATTAGCTACACAGATTGTCAAGAGGGACCAAGTACTGAGTGAGTGGGATACGACGAAGCAAATCGAGCAGAGTCCAAGATGATGATGACAACGACAATGATGAATAGATAGATAACTTGTGGTAAGGTGCAGAGGTCGAAAGCGGGATCAATGCGGACGTGTAAATATGTTCGACGGAAAGAGTAAAGAGAGATGCTCGAGGAAAGAGTGGAGAGACGTGAGTGAGAGAGTATATAACAGTCCATAAAGATGATAAAAAAAAAACTATACTTGAATAACGTACATGGTCGGCAGTTTCAAAGCGAGTACGAAGCACAAATCAGAAAGCAAGACGAAGCAAGGAAAAGAGCAGCGATCAAAACTGAGGGGCCCTATGTCAACCACACCCGAGCCCACAGCGACCACAAGTCCCCCGCCTCCATGAAATGAAAGGCTATAAAAAGCAAAGCGAACAAAAAAGCAACATGCGTCCAAACGAGGAAAACATAAATATGCATGAAAGACCCAAAAAAAAAAAAAAAAAGTAAAACTACCAAGTCCAAGAATACATATCACAACAACAACAACGACAGCGGCAACAACAGCGGCGGCGGAGGGCGGAGGAACGAAAGGAATAAGGGGGCAAGTTCCAGGTGCACATCAAAGGCAAAAGCAAAAAGCAAAGAAGAAATGACACCAAACTCGGAAAGGAGGATATCAATAGCCCGAATAACAACATAAAACAAGGAGGAGTGGATAAATGAATACGTCAAATGACGTGGATAGAGTCAGGGTTACGACATACACTATAGTAGTATGAGCGCAGTCACCAAATTGAATGTGAAGGATGAACACATAAGGAAGGGGAGGGTGAAGAGATGCGAAGTGACATAGCAAGGCAAAAGAAGTGAAGATACGATAAGCAGCGATGGATGGCTCGAGAATCAACGACGCAGTGATGCACGAAAAGCAACGAGGTGTCCGAGAAATGGCACAAAAAAGATCAAATGAAGCGGCGAAACGACATAACAAGAGACTCGTCCCTAAAGACAAGAGGAACGATCCTCACGTCAAAGACAACGAAAAAGAGCGACTCCGTCGGCAATGACGAATGACGAGAACCCACCCCAGCGCACATGGATCGTTCTTGACATATACACGAGGACTGACGTAGACGTACTGACATACGAGACCTGACTTCTTGGCATGCATATGCACGAGGGCCTGACGCACTGAACAGTCTGACATACTGGATGGTCCGAGATACCCAAACGAGAGGCATATATGTCGAAAACGCCAAACGCCAAACGTCAAGTGAAAACGGGGAATGCGAGTCGGAAGGCATGCCGGCGGCAGCAGGGGCGTAAGGGCGGAGAGAGAGAGTGTGTGTGTGTGTGTGTGTCAGGGCGCGGAGAGAGAGTGGGGTCGAAGGCGATAACGAGCAAGGCGCGCTCAACGGACACCCGAAGAATCGAAACGAAGAGCGGCGGATGTTCATATCGGAGACATCCGAACCAGCACCCCAACTCACTCAACCAACCTCACAACATCCCCCAAAAACACAACCCTCCCCTTCTCCTTCAACGCCGCCACATACTTGACAACCTCGGCCGTATCATAATCCTCATGCTTGTCCACCGGCATCGCCGCATTCACGTACGTGAGCAGAGCAGAGATGGTCAGGTCGTCCGTGGATTCGTAGGTCGTCGCGTAGAGGTATTCGATCGAGTGGGCGAGGAAGGATTTTCTGTTTGAGAGAAGAGGGGAGGGGGTGTTAGTTAGTTTAGATGGATGGGATTAGGAGAGAGGGAGAGAGAAAGGGATAGGAATAGGAATAGAGATAGAAGAACTAGAGAGGGATATAAGAAGCAAGGCATCGAGGAAGAAAGGTATACAAGAAGGAAGGTATAGAACAAGAAAAAAAAAACGTACCGTCCACTAGGACTATCCAAATCCGCCAACCCAACAGGGTACGGCCGCCTCACCACAGAAACGCCACCAACACTCAACGGCGGATGAACAACTCCCCGTCTATGTCCTTGATACCCTCCCATCCCACCTCCACCTCCTCCACCGTGGCCCACATACATCCCACCGCCGTTCCCAAGATGCATCGAACCCGAACCACCAACATGCATCGACCCCAACCCCGAGCCTTGACCCATGAATATGGAAGAGCCAGGTCCACCACTCGACCCCGGCCTCCCACCACCCACACCACCCATCCCGACGGGTAGATCATCCTCGCAGTACGACTCCCCATCCGCATCAGCGTCCACATCTCCCATCCCATCCCCATCTCCATCCGCATCCCTGTCCCTATCCCGATCACCCTCCCCATCGAGCTCACTGCGATCATGATCCACACCTCGATTACGAGTATTATCGCGCTCACGCTCACGACGCTCGAAATCGCAGCCTGTCCTCGTACCGCGGCGGGTGGGCCGGTCACTGCGTTGGTCGTCGTCGACGTCCATACCATCCACATCGACGTCTACCATCCCACTTCCACCTCCACCTCGGAGGGAACCAGGCTCGTCAACACCAGATGCCGCGGACGTAGCCCAGTTCCGCACACGCTTCATCGCTGGCTGGCCCGATGAGGTGAGGGTGTATCGCTCGCTTCCCCCGTTGCGGTGGTCGTGCAGGTTGTGCGGATGGAGAGAGCCAGAGTGAGAGTGGGAATGAGAGTGAGAGTGAGGATGAGAGTGAGGATGAGGATGGTGTCGATGTGATCCCGCGCCGTTGGCATTGCCATTGGAGGCAGAAGTAGTAGCCGAATTCGCGTACCCTCTAAACGCCATGTCCCTCCCCCTCGATCGTCCATCAAAACTTCCATACGAGGACACACCACCCCTCGACGAAGTCCCAGGTCTCCCATGGTGCGCTGAGGAGCCACCATTCCGGTATGAATACTCCCCAACTTGACGCCTCGAACTCGAACCCGAACTCGACTGAACATTCGAGTTGTTGGCAAGTCGACGAAGGCGCTGCGGTCTCTCCCTCTCCTGTCCTTGACCTTGACCTTGTCCCATGCCTTGTGCTTCACGCGCCGGATCGGGACCCTCAACTTCAACAACAGACCCCTCCCCATCCTCCTCACCTTCCCCATCCCTCTCTCCATCGCCCTCCCCGTCCCCCTCTCGATCACCCCCATCCCTCTCCCTCTCCCTCTCCTTCTCACCTTCCCCATCCCTCTCCTCGTCATCCTCGTCCTCCGAGTTATTGTTATGCATGTTCCCCATATGCGAACGGGGTATGGAGTCTGAATCGGAGAGGAGCTCGTCCTCGTCGCGGATGGGGATGGCTGTGGCGCGGCTTCCGCCTCGATGCCCATGCGAGTGGGAATGGGGGTGTGAGTGTTGATGAGAATGCGAGTGTGAATGTGAATGTGGGTGCGAGTCGATGAGGTTCGAGGAGGACTTGTGGTCGTTAAGACCGTAGACACGGTCCCGACGGTCGCTGAGGTCGACGATCTTCTGCGCACGGCGTTGACTATAAAAAGGAAGCGCATATAGTCAACTCGAGCCTCCCAAAAAATGACAGAAACTAAGAAAAACGACTGAATAAAGACTTACTGCCTCGCAACACATTTCGACCGATGCTGCAACCACGGATACGCACAAAACGAACTATCCTGTCGTAGCTGCACCCACTTCTGACAGAGGGTACAAAACACCCTGTTAGGTTCGACGGCACCAATCAAGGGGTCGCGTCGGAGGGTGTCAGCGCGCTGTTCGGCGTTGCGGCGTCGGCTTTCGTGGAGGGGGGCGTAGTTGTTGGGTGTAAGGTCATGGAAGGGCGGGGAGGAGGCTGTATATTTGCCACCTCCGCTTCCTCCTCCTCCACCACCACCGTTGCCGCTGCTGCCGCCGTGCAGGCCTTGGCTCTGACCCTGGCCGGAGCCTTGAGAGTGGTGCTGTCGCAACTGATGACCATGCGATAACTGGAACTGCTGTTGTGCAGAGAGGTGGTGCAGACTGTGATGTGGCGGGTGGTTATGATGATGGTGCGAAGCCGAAGCACCCGAAGCACCACCATGCGCGTTACCGTTGCTGCTGTTGGCATGTCGCGGGGATCCGCGCAGTTCACGAAGTTCGCGTTGGCCTCCACCACCACCAACCGCATGCGAGGACGAGGAAGCGGAAGATCCGTGCACGGACGAGTTTAGAGCGGCGAGTTGAGTGCCGGATGGAGGAGGAGCGCGTGGAATCTCCTTGGCTAATGATCGACTGGAAAGAGAGAGAAAGAAGGGTATGTGTCAGTCAGTCGGTCGATGAAATTGATTGTTAGATTAGGATGGGCTCCCGGAATGAAGAGGGACGACACGGCGATATGGAAGAACCAACGGCGACGGAGAGTAAGCGCGGTTTGGCGAAGCCGGAATGAGTGTGTAAGGTTATGATGAAATGAAAGAGGATGGATAGATGGATGGGTATGCATATAGTAAGGGGGCATTTAGATTGGGTTTACTTACGTGGAATGGCCGGATGGAGTCTTGCTGCAGCTAGCGCGGTGGTGGAGCCATTTCTGGACGGCGAGCAGGTGGTCGTCGGGCGAGACGCTCAGCCACTGGTCGCAGCGGTTGCACAAGATCCTCTCGGCGTCGAACTTGCGAATATCGGTGTCCTTCGAAAATAGGTTGTTTCGCTCTTCCAGGGCATAAGCGTTCTTGTTGTTACTGCGAACCAGTGCACGTCAGTTTGTTTCATGCACCCTTGAAAGACATACGGATGGAGATAGAGAAAGGTATGTAGATAGATCGACAGGATGAATGAATGGGCGGAGAGAGAATGTCGACGATGACTACGACATCGGAAATAGGAAATTGACAAAAACAGGGGGAGACGGGTGCAGGGGTAAAAACAAACACAACCGATCGGAATCCCAAAGGAAGCGAGAACGAATAAAGAAAAAATGAGAAATGACATACATCTTCTTGGCTAGACAACTCTTTCGGTGAGCGTCCCAGGGTATCGAACAATATGTCGAATTGGGACGGAGCCGAATCCACTTGTCGCACGAGGCACACAGCACTCGGTATGCCTCGAACTGGGCGACGTAGGGGTCCGCGCGGAGGTAGTCGATCCTCTCCTCCTCTGTGCGCTTCGCCCGGCGTCGCTTGGTGGGTGGGTGCTGCATGGACTCGACGGTGGCCTCGGGGGTGTAGATAACGGACGCCTCGCCGCTGCTGCACCCTCTCGACGAGGTGGAGGGAGGAGGGCAACTACCAGACAGGAAGGGTGTTATTAAAGAAGAGCCAGTGGGGTGTTATGATGGGTTCTTACCAAGCAGCCCGATGAGCCTCCCACATCTTGGTCGTGAATACCCCAGATTCGTCGTCGCGGATGTTCACGTTTAGACCACACGCGGGGCACACAATGTGTCCATTCTTGTACTCCTCCGGTACCTCGCCCGCAGTCTCTGACGACCCCGCCAACGGCCTCGAGCTCGAAAGCGGTTTGGCCTTGGTTTCGTTCACATTCCCATTTGCATTAGAGTTGGCGCTGGCGTTGGAATTGGAGTTGGGGTTGGGTTTGGGCTCGGGATCAGCGTCGTCAGAGGGAGGTTCTTTACGCTTCAGAGGGTTCCTGTATAGCCCTGGGTCAGAGGTTGACGACGGTGTTGAGATGGGGAGGTGGCTCACGGGGAGGGCTTTGGAGTTGGCGGTGCCGAGTGGGAGGCATTCGAGCTATTCGTCGGCGTCGATGAGAACGAGCATGCCAATTATAGTCACCGCAGCATACGCACCCCGTTTCTTGTGCTACTTCGTCAGACATACCGGTCGTCGGCAACTAAAACGATCCCCGAGAGTCGATGGAACAAGGTCGAGGAGGCACCAGCAGACAGCGAGAGCGACGAGATAAAGAGAGAGTTGACAGAAGGCAGGAAGAGCGACGGGGACGGGGACGGGGAGGAGGAATGAGGGGAAGAGAAGTATCGGTGACGGAAACGACAATCGTCCATCCATGCCGCCTATTTAGAGCAGACACAGTACACCCTCTCGGATCCATCATGAATCAAACATCCAAGCAAGTAATAAAAAAAAAGTCTAAACGAGGGGTCAGAGAGAAAAAAGAGAAAAAGAGAAGCCTTGCCCAAAAATAGGTTCTCGTTCTACTTACCCCCGAATCGAGCAAGTGAATCTCAAAAACATACCAAACACGAAAGACTTGTTAACCCAAGAAGAGAAAGTGACTGACATCGACGACATCTTGGCGTTTGGGGCAACGTTTGGGCAAAGGCAAAAAGCTGGCATTGGCCAAAGGCCATCGGATGCATCATCAGATCCTCCCGTCCGCCCGAATTTGATTTGATTTCTTTTACCACGGTCATCGAATTCGGAACCAAAAGTTCCAATCAGACCAACCTTCCCCCTTGCGACTCGAGGCGACTCGGGCCTGTCCGATCTAATCTCGAGTCGACTCAACTCGACTCGAACCACATGCCTGCTCATTGCAAAGTATGTAAGGAACTCGTAAGTGCAGATCGGGGCGTGTGGAACTCCATTCAAGTCCGCGCGTTTTAGCACAACACGTTATAGCTTCTCGGTTAACTAATTGGGAGGGATTTCCGATTTACAGGTCCCCTCGATTTTTTAGGTCTCTATGCCGTCAACTAACCGAGCGAGCGACCATCCAACCAATGTGCTTGCCGGCTATCGAGTCCAACTACCCCAACTTCCTTCGCCAAGCATCGACCCACATTGCTGTGACATTCACACCACCCCCCAGCACACCACATACTGACATCCAAGGATCTCTCTGAATCCTGATCGAAGCCTCATCCTCCTCCTCATCCCCGTTCATCCAGGTTCCGAAGACACCGTGCTCATCCAGATTCCAGCCTTCCGAAGTCACCGTGCGTTAGCTCGTTAACTCTTAACTCGATTCGACGTTTAGGGATTTCAGCGGTTGGCTTTTGGTTCTTGACTTGACAGCAGCTTCCCCAAACGCAAAGCAAAGCAAAAGCAAAGCGCAAACTTGCAATTGAAATCTGATTGCCAAAGCGTAAGTATGTATGTAGCATATGTCTGTCTGTCTGTCTACGGTCGGTCTTCTGGGTCTTTCTAGGTATCCGGCACCCGATGTCTTCGTCTAAGTATCGGCCTGAGGCCTTGAGGGTTCTTATTCCTATTCGTCGTCTGCCTTAGGATCCTCTTCGTCGTCAGTCTCAGGAATCCTATTCGTCAGTTTCTCGAATCTCTGGTGTCCGATTCCCATTTATCTGCGGCCACTACTATCTTCCTATTCGCTCTTTCCGCTCTACTATCCGCCTGTTCTACTTATTATCCGCCTGTTTGTCTCTGTGGCTGCATTCCTTCTGTATGTATTCCCCTTTCGAATTCAACTTCCTGGACAATAGCTATATATCCGATGTCTCTGGACACCTCCCCCTCCCTCGTAACGACGCTTCCGCCATCATCGTCGCGCATCATTTATCATCGCTGGGATCTCCTTCGGCTTTCTTCTTGTCCTCGGAGACTAGTACGTACAATTGAGGTGCCTTCTCCAAAACTAGGTACTTGTAGGTGCATAGGTCTCATGTACGTCAAAACCCAGGCGACCACCCGACCAATGACTAATCTGACCTTTATTCCAATTCCAAAACGGCATAGAAGTTCTTTTTACGTTTTCCTGTTCTGTTTTCTCAACTTTCTTTGATTGATTCTCCATTGGAGTGCTGGAACTCCTATCATGTCCCATCATGATAATGATCCATATCACGGCATGGATCCCTCTACCCCGCTGTAATGGCATCGACATTCGGAATCGGAATGACTACTGGAGGCCGCTGATCCTCTACTTACGATTTCTGACACAGCACTCTCCGACACAGCACATACTCTCCGACAGCACTCTCCCGCAGTACTCATGGCACGATGCGTACCGTTACCGTATGTCCCCGCTTTCCTCGTCATACATCCGTGATTTCCTCTCTCTGCAACCATCCTATACTTCAAGAAGTTATAGTCCTATAGTCCGATACATCCTCAAGCTATCCCAACAGTGCCTTCACGAAACATTGAACACGAAGGACGCTGCGTCGCAATCCAGGGCTTATGCCAGCATCCTTCTCGCGCGCACTCCCTTGCATATCTAGGCTCATCCAGGTCGAATCCCCAGAAGGGAATCCCAGGGTTCAATGTTCAATTTTTACTTCCTCAAGCTTTCTGTCCTTCCCTCCCAGAATCCTACTACGTATTGCCGAGCACTTCGCTAATCGAAATGTAATCCAGTTTTTCTAAACTTCGTTGAAATAAGCCGTGACTCCTTTAATTAATCGTGACCCGTTCACTCTTCCCGATTCACTCCAATCGCCTCTATGCTTGCAACCGTAACGACTCGTTATACGTTTGAATCCCGACGCCGTCGCCCTCACATTGCGATTGGCTTTTAACTAATACGGGAAGTTTGATACGGTGAGAACACAGCCAACATGTCCAACTCCCCAGCCAGTCAGTCGCCGGTCAGCCAGTCAACTTCACCCAAGTTCCAGAAACGAACTCAATATCTCTACCTTACTCGAAGTTCAAGTTGCCTCCCCGCTCTGCCAGACCACTACACTGGCATAACTCCTATTTCATCGGAAAAGCACATCCCAACTATGTAGCACTCTGTACACCATTCCGAATTATGATCGCCTAGTAATGTGACATGTCGCCGCACGACGACCCTTCCTCGTCTCCGTTACATATAATATAACCCTCTGCCAAACTAACATTGTCTTCCATGATGGATTCGATGGAGCTTGAAAAGCAAATTACTCACAATGTTGTACACCCGGGGCGAGGCTAGAAAGAATGTTAACTGGGATTTCATAGACAATAGACGCCCATGAAGTTGCAAGCTGTCCTTATTCAGGATGATCCTGCAACATAAATAGTCCAAGACATAAAGCCTAGAAAGAGGGAACGACGATCATGCCTTGATAGGTGAAATATGTTTCGTTCGGTACGATTTCGTCGGAGAGTGGCCGGTGTGATCTAGGGTGCTGTGGTCATTGACATGGCTGGAGCTAGAAGTCTCTTCGTGGGTGCTCCGTTGTGAGCTCATTATAAAGCGCCTGTGCCTTAGCTTCGACTCGAGCGTGCACCATGTATCCTCCAATGAGCGTATACGTACGGGGAGGAAACGGAACTGGGCCACTGCCGCGGGGTTTGAAATTCGTGACCCTGATGTTGATGGCATCAGCGCACGGCGAACGCGCCGAGGTAATCCAATGAGGGGTGCACATCCTCAGCTCTCCCCTAAATACACTGTATTTCACACATTTGCATTGGTTTCCTCGTCATTATGAGGTCTTGCAGGAGAGGAAGGGAGTAACTGTCATCGAGGAGCTGGTATTCGTTAGATGCGGCCAGTGCGTTCCGGATCAATCGCCTTCCTTACGGCAGCACGGACTCAGAACACTCTTTGGACCAGACTACCTGAACAAAGCTCCTTCTAATCGCACCATCGCGCCCATTGACTCGGACAACGGGCGCTCCGCGCTGCATCCTCGTTCATCACACGAACATACCCCAAACAACCTTAAAAGAATCGTTTGTACTCTGCATCCGACAACATCTCCACCATCCGCCAAATAACCTTTACCTTCTTCTGTCTGACACGCCACGCCTTTGGTTATCCTAAGTCGCCGGAGGTGATTACCACCTTCCTGGAACAAGTATCCTGTTCTAAGTTCGGGGATGTCTTCGGCGGCGGAGAAAATTTTAAAGGATTAAGCTCAGGCTGCTTTTTGTCAAGGCTTTCCGTGTACATGTATGCACACACATCAGCATCATGGACATACGATTTGGGAAGAAACATTCAAGGAGCCGGAGCGCTTTTGTTATTCGAATTGGTCATCACATGCCCATTGAGCAGGTCTTAAGCGCCCGTCGGACATGGCCGAAGTGAACACGTTGGTCTGCGTGCCGCTATCAAGTGACGTTTGCCCACACGAGGTGGTTTGAGCGCTAAAGGTGGTGCCACGAAGCAGTACTCAGCGGATGTCTAATGTCAGAGCGCGCAGCAGGAATTCCAGTGCTTCGGTAAACTGGTGGGACAGGGACAACAAGTTCACCCCGGATAAGGAATAGATGGAGAATGGACAATGAAATCAGCGGATATATAGAGCACATCCGCTGCGGAGCGTACTCTACGGACTCTGATCGCCCGCTATTTGGAATTCGAGGGCTGCGCACCCCGCTGTAGCCACGAGCGAAGCCTTGAGACTTGAATTCTGTCTGACACAGCCTAACCCGAAACAAGCAAGCCACGACCAACTCCTCGAGATCAATGAAACTCAATACATTTGTCAACAACCCAGGATCACGGCTGGTACTTCCACGATCGTCGAGGCTCCAGGGAAGGATTAACCTCGGCGACCCCTAATCAAACCCTGGGAAGAAGCCCGAGGTACCCGACGAATCGGATCCAACCCAGTTTAGAATTAGCTTTGACAAAAGAAGAACTTGAACTTGAACTTGGATTTAAGAAGGATTCGAACAGAACGAATTATGCATGGCTGACTCGTCGGAAGGAGGAAGGTAGTGTTGGAGGAGGCGGCGCTTCCGTCAAGGGATATTGAGGTGTTCCATTCTGATGCCTAGGATCGATTCTCCACTGGGTCGGAATGTTAGTTAGCTGGCCTAGTAGGGAAATGACATGTCCCTTCCCTGACCTATTAGGAGCTCCCACTCGTAGCGAGTGACTACTCACTCTAGTCTGGTTCTGGCTATAACCAACACGGCGTCCCAGCTGACCATGCACGGGTAACGGGTCTGGCTCGGGGACCCGCCTGGCAACAAGGCAGATCTAATGCGACGTTGTCGAAGCTAAACAAACTAGAGGGAAGCTTTGCCTCTTTTGATCGTTTATTAGTCGTAACTGACAGACTTATTGGAAACACCCCAACTGCAACGCCGAAACTGCAAGCAAAAAGCCTGGCCAACCGGGCAAGCATGTAGAAAGATCGAATGAATTCAGGGTTCTGATCATAATACTTGCTGGAGATTTAGTCTGAGGTAAGTATGTATGTATGTACAAGGATACGACTAGTAACACTCCCGCTCCGCTTCTTCTTTCATCTTCCAAGAAATAGGTTAACTCTGTTTAAGTTTCAGTTCGAGTGCGAGGGAGACCGGTGGCCGAGTTAGGGCGGTTTCAGCATGTAATGGTGCGTGGACATACCCCATCTATTCCATTGAACGGCCTAGGAACGACGGAAAGCGACACATGTGGTGTCAGAGGCAGATAGCCCATACATTACTCGCGATTGGTTCCCCTATCCACTGTCATCCATCGCACAGATTCAGCCAATCACAAGATGGCCGAAAAAGCTATCCTTACACCGCCCAACTGCCTATCATACCGCCTCTCCCAAGGCTAACAGAAGATCGTCTTCTGTCTTCTAACTTTTCACAAGACTTAGACTCCATTGGAAATGTAATCGAGTTCCACTACCAAGAACTCTAGGCTCCAGCACTAGTTTGACATGCTCGTTCCATTCGTCCCTCACTACGCTCAATTCCCGAAACATCCAGGTTCTCCCTCCCGCTTGTCCGCTTTGACATTCCGACGATCCTCGAAGACGCGGGCGACATGCGTAGATCCACCGGCACCGACGTCCCTCGACCTCCACTTTCATGGCTATCAAAAAAGAGGCGCGATCAAAAGGGAAACTAGTCGAACGTATGTATGTAAAGTAGGCGGCTACTAGGTTGGCTCTGGAACTGTAAGTCTGTCTGTCTGTCAATGTCAACCTCCGAGTGTAAGAAGGAACCCGATGTCCAAGTTTACCCGGCGAGTCGGCTAACTAAGCTGAGTGGAATACTAGTAATAGTCCTTACTTGTAATTCTAAACCATCCACCCACTGACACAGAAGACTCAGGGGAGCTAGAGAGACATACGAATCGGGGAAACCGAAGATCCTCCAAGACTTGTTCCTCCAGTGTTCGTGACATGCTAGGTGGTGCTAATGAGCTCGGGATCCGGATTTTTGTAGAGACTCCGCGGAGGAGCAGCGACTCGAAAAGAGTAAGTGAACCGAACCACCAGGCTCGCTTCGCGGAAGCCACAACCACTTAATCTACCGTGCAGTTCGAGATCTCGGGACTTGGTCTAACCTCAGAAGTCAGTACTTATTGTGTGTCTGTCGGCGCGGACGCCATGCATTTATTTGTTGGCAATGTCTGACTGGAATGAATACCTTCCCAAAAACATGTGCGTGGGGGCTGTGAAGGCCGTGACTTCAATGCATCGTCGACACTTAGGGGAATTATGAGTAACCTCTAAGGTCAGAATAGCTACCAACGCCAACACGTATCAGTTCCACGCTCCAATGTCGAGCCATGCTGACTACAAGGTTCAATTTATTTAATAAAACCGTATTCCATTCGAAATAGAAATCGGAAACAGAAAGTCTTTTCTAGTTTCCGAGCATATAGAAATCCGCTCAGATAAACCAACGAGGATCCGGGCTGGTCGCACCGAAGACTTCGAAGAAGGAAGTTGAAACACTGTCATTCTGGGCACACATACGGCCGGCACGACCACACTGTCCTTACCAGGCACCGTAGTGAAAGGCTTCGAGCGAAAGAACAGCAGTTGTCGCTGTCTGGACCCCACTGTCGAGGTTCGGTTGGTAGCCACAAAGGCCATCAAGGATTCTCACTTCGAGAAGGCGTAAGCCACCGTATGCTGACGGAGTTTCACTGACATCTGACGTGGTGGTACCGAGCGATTGAACTCGGTCGTGAGGGGGGTGATTAAGCCTATCGTATGTAGTAACCCGATGAATGCCGTTGGCTTGCAGGTCGTCTAACCTTCGCGGAGAGGTTCCCCAGGCCTCCTCCTAGGCTGGAGGAACAAGACGCAAAGGTATAGTCCCCATGTATAGTTCGGAAAGGGAGGAAACGAAAGACGCCAGGTTTTCGAGCTTATCAGAGGCAGAAGAGAAAGGGCCGATGTTGAGGGAGTAATACATGGCCATTGTTTCTGATATGACCTCCATAGTCGCCGGACCTCCGCCGCACGTAACCATATCTCGAAGACTCAAGAGGAATGAGGGTGAGGCTATGAGATAGATTGCCTGAACAGGAACCCAGAAACAGTAGGCGCAGTAGTCAACAGCACGTACACGCCACCCCTCCACCCTAGATCGTTCCATAGCCGCCTTGCGACAGAAAGCCCCCCATGTGCTGCACAATGTGGTCGAGTCCCACCAGCCACTTGTCCAACTCGCCATTAAGTTTCTCCATTGGTGCACCTTGTGCAATCTTGGCATAGAAATCATTACGTCGAGGGACTGCTCGAATCGCCAGCTAAGATAGAGAACAGCATGGAATGTATCAGCGATCTGCGAAACGAAATTCGACGGCAAAAGAAAAGCACGAGATGATGAGTCACGACCAACAAGTCGGGTCGTCATGAAAGGACTCGTGACAGGCCCTATGAATCAGAATGATAGAACGGGACGGTATGAAAAGCGCGATCGGCTCCCATGTTCCACCACAAGAAGGCGAGTGGTCGATGAAGTCAAATTCTCGGGCAAAAGACATCGAAAGACAAAGGCAGGACTCGCTGATGTCACCTCGGAAAAGGAAGTCGGAGATAGGAGAGCAGGATACAGAGGGAAATGAAGTGGAGTATTGAAGGACGTAAAGAAGTGGAAATCGACTTACCGCAGCGATTTCACGAATGAAAAAGGGGTGATATTGACGCAGCACTTCGTCATAGGCCCTCTTAAAGCATATCCGCAGCTCAGTTGACTTGTCACTCTGAGCGCGTTGAAGCGCCTGGCAGACGAAATGCAATCCTCTAGAAGGTAAGTCAGTTCAAGCGTCAAAGAGTGTGTTAAGTGAAATCTATCTTCCAGAATTCGAAATTCGATTTCAACGGAAAAGAAGTGGCGCGTAGAATAGTGGAAGAATGAAAAAGAAACGAACAGTGGAGATATGCCCAAGGTAATGTTAACCGACGCCTCGAATGAAAGAATAAAAACCCGAAGATCGCAGGGGAGGCCGGCTTCTCAGATTTCAGACTCACCGAAGCAAGAGAATCACACAGAGTATAGGTTTTCCCTCGGATTCTTCGCGGTAATCGCATTGCACCAACGCTTCCAAGGTGCGTGAATGGTCCATTCTGGCTTCGTAGCGCGCACGAATACCCTAGAACAAGAATGAAAACGTCAGAACCAGGTGGTCGACCAATCACGGGTGACAAATTGCGCAAAGGAAAGCGGAAGTGGATGATAGGGATGCGGGTCTACGACAGATGCCCACGGAACTAAACTTTGATTATCGAACTGAGCGAGGTTCAAGGGAGCCAGAGAGAAGTGGAGCACGGGAACCGCCCCAGCGTGAGCCACATTGATAGAACCAATGTATCAGCGCAACGGTGGATGCTCGCAAGAACAGGGCGGGGATTTGGAACTCAGCGAATCGTCCCAGTTGGAAGCTCACCTTGATCTGGGTTCGGAGGTCGCTTTGTAAGAACTCGAATATGGCAGAGCCGAACAGACCTAGTACGGCGATAAGGTCAGGTTGCCAGAAGTAAACTGGGATTGGAAAAGAATGGGGACCAAGAAGCAGGCCGTGATGATACGCGAACAGGCCAGCCGTTGCTCATGCGCAACGCCATCCAGTTGGAGATGCAAGGGTGTCAATGGACGAGAAAGGATGGATTGAACTGGAGTTGCCTCTCAGATTCATGACGATGATCCAGCCTGTCGATGTGTGCGTTACCTCCAGTCATAGCCCAATGACACACCTTCATCCAAATCTTCAGTTGACAACAGATTGCCTTTGGATGGCCGGTATCCCTAAGGTTCCGAGACAGGAAGAAAGTGCTCACCAAACAGCTCGACAAGGCCATCCGAGGCTTCCAGGAAAGTGACCGTGTCAACCCCGTTCTCCGTTATAGTAACATCGGCAAAAGACTATACAGATACAGAAAGATGGGAGGCAGGAAAGGTCCAGGGTTGGGTAACGACAGGGTTTAGGGTCGCAGGTTTATGGCAACGTTGGAAACGACCTCACCTTGACGGATTCGAAATACGGTTTCATAAGGTCAGGTGTTGCCAGAGGTGAACTGCTAAGAGTCCGAAAAAAATCTCAATCGTTGAGGTAGAGTGTTTGAAGGATGCAGAATGCCTTTCGCATAATCAAGGCAGGCATAGCTGGGCGAGAGGTACGAGTCGACAAACTGGAACATAGTGTCTCGGAAGCCTCCGTTGCTGGACCCACAACTTGTCAAACCACGTGGCGTACCTTACGTAACTGGTGTGTGTCATTGGTAATCAAGCGCCCTCAGCGCTAACGTGTTCTCGTCCCCAGCTTGGCATTTATTTAGCTTGGGGTCTGGCCTCCTTCAGACTTTTTGAAGGCCCTTGGGAGGAGAGGATGAATCATCCCAAAAGCCTCCGTCGATGTGGATCAAGCTCCCACGCAACTCGAAAGGGCTGGACGCAACCAAATGGGTTTTTAGGTGAAGGATGAACTATTTAAGCGGCCTAAGCACATGATATCGGGCATCTTCGTTTGCCCCAGCGTTTTGTCACTGGGAGTGCCGGGTTCCCCCTCCAAAGATACGTGGTACTAGTCCTTAGAGGAAACGATATCGGTCGATTCACGGTGCGCTCTGCGTGCTCCTTGGTGATTCTGACTCTCAGATTTGCGGTTATCTTATCTATTTGTTCATCGCCCGTAAATTCCTCCGAAACCAGCAACGACCCGCGACTAGCCGGCGCCACCGTTGCCATCTTATCCCGCTTTGCTCCCACAGGTGGGCGCTTGATGACCGGTGACTTGCCTTCCGGGCAACTTGACACTCGGTCACATCGTCCTTCTTGAAAAATCTGGCACGCTTCTCTTGTGTTTCTCGCTTTACTTCTGGGCGAGCACATTGGTGAGGTCCTCACCACTCTACTTCCTGTCGTGGCAAGAGAAATCCTCGGAAATTAACAGGCATAACTCCGCTGGACGCTTTTCATCCAAGCAGCATATGCGCACCTGCTGACCAGGGTTTACACCATTTCATTCGCCTGCCCATGACGTTGTTGGAACCTTCTTGGCCAAGTAACGGATCCCCGCGTTCCAGGAATTTCTCATCTAATCTAAAAGCAAGGTTTCGCCCTTTAGGCATTGTCGCCCTCGATAGTAGCGGGATCGAAGAACCAGGGTATGAAGGTCTCCAGGGTTCGTATGGGAAGTTACCACTGGTCACGAGGTATAGGCGTTGCGTAGTGAGTCGAAGCCGTTCATAGGACACACACTCCGAATCCCAGTTCAACTTCTTCGGACATATGGACCAATACCATTGGATGAAGGCTGGATGAACGTTTCACTCGGCAAGTTAATTGCGCATTCCCTACCCAGGGCAAGGCTCCATGTATGCACCGAAGGCGTCTTACCTATGTGCCTACAACTGAATAGAATTAAGTCACATGAAGCCTCCGCCTTTATCGACTCTGCTGTAAGGGGGTTCCTTTGTTGCTTCTGAGGTTCTATCCACCGCCTTGTGAAGCAACTGAAAGCCAAAATTCGGTCCCGCCCGGTTACGAGACTAGCACCGAGGAACAGCATTCAAATCTCCTTCCGCGGTGCATCACTGATCTGACTCGGGAGCCGTCGTGCAAGCCTTTTGTTCACATTCAGAATCTTTTCAATCGCAAATTCCACTTGGAACGGCTCCAGGCGTCGACTCGGTGATCTGCCTTCAACCTTTAGGCATTGTATGCCTTGGGAGGAATGGAAGAGGGAAGGGAATTTGTTTGGACAATCGACACGTCTTGGAACGTGGACACCCCTTAGGCCGCACCAATCCTCAAGGATCCTCACGGATGGAAAGGACTTTGAGGAGAGGCGATATTGTCTCATGTCGCAATTGCTTTGACGAACTTCTGCGATTTGGAAACCCGTCCCAATCACGTATATCAAATTTGTTGGTTTGGGGATGCCCTTGTCTGGGCTTGTGGCGTTTCTGACGTTTTGACAATTATGCATCCAAATGTGGATGGGTCAGCTTTTGTGGGGATGGATGTCGAAATCGATGTCCATTGTCCAGCAACCCTCTTTCTCGTTGACCTTCGACGTTCCCGTCGGGTAACTCATTTCAAGTACAAGATGAGAAAAAGGGGACTGAATGGTATTTATGAATTCATTTCCTCGTAACAGGGTCGCAGCTCTCGCTCATGACGATGTGCCGTGATAGTACACGATTCCCCTGTTTTCAAGAGACGCGATCAGCAACGAGAATTTGATCTCGCGTAGCTTCGTCCAAAAAGGACGACTGCTGAATGATCGGTTCCGCCACGTTTTCGCCCACGTTATGAAGGGACCTTTGCCGGCGGTCTTTAGCGTTCTCGCAAACTGCTGCACTGTTGAAGACTGAATGGTGGAGGGGATGTTCGGGATAGGACCTTCGAGCGTCACAAACACAAACTGTTTAAGAGGCGCAGAAAGAAGCCGCTCTATCGACGTTGCTTCGAAACCGACCTGCAAATCCACTGTGGGAAAGACAAAGCATAAACGTCGGCGCTCCGGATCGGGGATATGTCACGAAACGGCGCAGCCCAAATGGAGGTTCTGTCGTTCCCACCACCATGCCGTAGCTTATACCCCTCTGTGTGAAATAAGAATCCGTTCACCTCTGCTCGTATCTGGTCTGCTTGACTCCCCACCACTATGCCGCCCGAACCAACGAAGCCGAAGGTCAAGCGTAGAACGAGTAGGAAAGATTTGGACGACTTTCGTTTTGACGGCACGCATGCCCGTGAGCTGGAGCTGAAGCGGACACGAGGTGAGATATTTCACAGCATTTGGGGTGCCTCCGCCGTCCCAAGTCACTTCTGACATTTCTTTCCGCCTCCCTTTCGTAAATCGCGTCTATTAGGAGAGGTATAGGTTTTGTTAGAGCGCATTTATGATCTTATATTGACCGAGTACACCCAGGTCAGTTGTGCCGAATGTCGCAGGTATGCGATGATCGCACCTCTACCCGGCATGCCATGCTTAAAACCACTGTAGGTTGAAGATAAAGTGCGACAAGCAGGTCCCTTGTCAATCCTGTGTGGTGGGTGAACTCGGTGGTGGACGTTGGTAGAGGCTAACGTTGTCCGGTAACTAGAGAAGAGGATGTGTGGCATTATGTCCCAATGGTGCGTCTGTCCTGCCACGAAACGTCTTCTATCCATGATATATCTTTGCTCTAGGGAGTCTCGCCACGGGTCAAGGAACACGGTTCGTCATTTGGTTGCAAAGCATCTGAATATCGTTGACAAATCGGTTATCGCGTTCAGCTTCGTCCTCGCCGCCACCGAACATCTCCACAAGCGAATAGCTAAGCTCAGTGGGCGGGTTCGACAGCTCGAAGATGCCCTCGCCACTCTTCAAGCCAAGCATTCGACCGAGCCCCACCCCCTTCTCCACGAAGACTACATGATGAATGACGATCGAGAAGGCGAAGGTGAAACCAACGACCTCGACGCTGCGGGATCTGGTGGCCAGGCTGCGGAAGTTAGGGACAGCTTTGGGACGTTATCGATATCGGACCAGGGGGTGTCGCTGTTTTTTGGTCCCACTGGAGGGTCTGAGGTACGTTGCTGTGCTTGTTGGCTTCTGTTTTGAAACAAGTGGGCTCAGTTTGACTCTTTCCGAACAGAGCTTGCTGTCGGTAAGTGACTAGCAGACGAGCATGTACCGCGTTGATCATTCGCTGACGTCCTTGCCTTCAGGCTACTCCTGATGTCTCTGTCGAATCCCCTAGGGGTTCGAAGACGCCAGACTCCACAAGAGACTCCAAGAGTCCCATGAGCATAGGGGAACTCTCGCTCTTTTCGCGGTTCTTCCCTTTCACCCCCGTCGGCTTACCCCCTCAGGTCCAACAGCTCATCGAGACGCAGCATCTACCATCGTATGAGAAGGCCATCTCGTTAGCCGAGCACTATTTTGCCCAAGTATCATGGCTTTTCCGGGGAGTCACCAGATCGCAGGTGATAGACGACATGATTCCCATAATCTATCGACGACAGATGCCCCTGCCCGGAGAGCACTACGGTGGCCCGCATGATTTGGCCCTGCTGTTTTGCATCTTTTCGATATCATCTTTGATCGGGGAGAGCCCTTCGGCGGCATACGGTGACCATTACTACCAGATCGCCAGGGCAGCGCTTGCCTTGCAGCCAGTCCTCGAGAAGCCAACCATGGTGACCGTTCAGGTTCTTCATCTCATGAGCATGTACAACGCCATGAGTGGGAGTGCAGATATGGGAGGCGAGTCCAGTATGGAGACGACGTGGTCCCTTATCACTCTGGCGTCGAACCTATCCCAGACAGTATGTCCTCATCTCGCTTTTGTCGATGCCCCAACTCTGACCAACCTCGAACAGATTGGGCTTCGTGAGTTCCCATAACGCTCACCTGTGAAATCACGCTGATAAGCCATCGCTATTTAGATCGGGATAGCGTCCGATGGGGGCTTTCGCCGAAGATGGTTCAGCGACGCCGGATTTTGTTCTGGGACCTGTTTGTTGCCGACGTTTGGCAGGTAGGTCCAACACACCCAGCTCTTCCAATAGACTAGCGTCTAAGTTGTTCCTAGAGTCTCAACACTGGGCGACCACCGTCCTTTTCGCTTGCATACGTCGACTGTCGACACCCTCAATACGAAGACGGTGGCAAGACTTTCGCCACGGAATGTAAGACGTTATATCTCTCGAGCGGATGGTACAGGTCTAATCTTTTCTACCAAGTCGAATCATGGCAATTCCGATTCGCAGCTGAGGTTGTTGCTGAGGTCGCAGCACGTACCTTGACTGCCGAAGCGCCTAGCTATGCAACTATCATGGAGCTGGATCGTAAGGTTCGCGAATACCCTATCCCCGAGACTGCCAATAGCTCCAGCTCGTCGGACGACTTCTCCACCGCGTTCCAACGCTGCGTTTATGAGCATATACGAGAAACAGGTGCGTGTCGATCTACTATCATCCCATCGGACGAGCCTTGACCTCCTTGCCCAGTCTTGCTGTACATCCACCGAAGTTTCTTCGCCCAAGCCATCATCGACCACCCAGAGAATCCCCTCAAGAGTACCTATTCGCCGTCCTTTTCCGCCGCATACCAAGCATCGTCCACAATCCTCAAATCTGTTCAAGAGCACTTCAATATGTATCCACAATCCAGCTCGATCTTCTGGACAATGTGGACGTTCGCCTTCAGCGCCGCGGTAAGCAGCGATTCGCTTTCTTGGGCTCAAAGTAACGACTGACTTCCGATCGATAAGGTTGTGTTTGGCACGGTCGTTACTCGGGGTCCGAGAAGTCCCTTGGCCAAGTCTGCGATGCGGGAGCTGGAACAAGCGTGTATCTTGTTCTCTAAAGCCTCTGTCTATAGCACGCGCGCTACCAAGGCCCTGGTACGCACCATCACTATTTCCACTGACACGGAGGTCCTCAAGCAGCTCTTTAGCAAATCCTGAAGACACTCAGTGAGAAGGCTCGTCTAGCCATGAGCTCTTCCCAGAACGACCCATCGAGGGACAATGGGCTGCACTGGGCAATCAGAAAAGACGACGACGAACTCTCCATATTCGCTGGCCATACCCGATTCGTCAATCCGAAACATACTGGGGAAACTCCTCCATCCTCGGATAACGGTGGCAATGCGTCACCTGAGTACAACTCCCCTCCCACTGTACAGGCTGTATCATCGATGCCACCAGTACCCCAGGTCCGACAACCCCAGCCCGTCCAATCCTCATATCGCTTTGAAGCCTCTGTTTCTCCCGACGTGCGCATGGACACATCGGAGCCTGCGTGGCCTTCTCAAGCCGAGTCGTACGACGCGGCCCCTCGTCCTAGACCATCTGATCAGTATGGATACCACAGTAATGCCCCTATGGGACCTGGTCCCAGCGCACCGGTTGCTGAGTATTGGGTGAACACCGCTCGAGACGTCTCTGCAGCACGGTATGACGGACCACAGCACCCATCAGCACCCCGCATCTCTCGACCGCTCCAACCTCCGCCCCAAGATCACGGCTACTACCACCCACCCTCGCCGGGAGACTCCGCCCCTGTATCACTTCGCTCATCACACTACTATCCACCGCAGTCGCAAGGCTATGCGCCTGCTATGTACAGCAACCGACAAGCATCGACCCATATTGGGAACGCTCCCCTGTCTGCGTCGTCGACGTCGTCCAGTGGTCAGCCCTTCGATATGCATACGCATCAACAATCCCATCCTCACCCTGCGGAACCTTCCACAGCCCATCCCCATCCCCATCCCGCACACGCCCCGTCTTCACATGCTCATCCAACCCAATCTCACGCTCATTCTTCGACTCCAACATACACACAGCAGTATTCCATGTATCCGACGACGCCAGCCTTCCATTCTCAGGCCGGTCCTCCAGCCAATAATGCATTGGCAGACCTTGGCTTCGCTTCACGCGATTCCCGACTTGATGAGAAATGGGGTATGTTCATGTCGGAATCAGGGATACTCGAAGAAATCAACTTCCGCCCTTCGTGATGTATTCATTCTCAGATCTTTATTTCGCACCTTTGTGTTGCTTTCGACTTTCCTTGTATTCGTCCTTCTATTGTTGCATTTGGAACCTTCGCATTCGTTCTGGTATAGTAAAAACTGACACTCGTTCTCTGGACAGTTGTGTAATCCAACCAATCTCTGTTGTCTTGGGCTTGTCGACTAACATTGTAACCTTTACTACTCTCCTCTAATGTCGCCTATGTATCTAATTATCTATTATTGTATATCCTTCGGTTTCATCCTTTATCAAAAGCCGTCTAGCATTCGCTGCCAACCATGATGCAAATGTGCATTTCGGCATTCTAGGAGAAGCTCAGCGAAGGAACTTGAACGCGGATGATCTTGGGAAGTATTTTTAGAAAACACCAATCGGACAATACTCAAGTCAAACGCCCAGCATTGGGGCTTGGGTTCGCTCTGTCTTACAACACAACATATTCTAAGCACGTTGGGCACTTTGCATCCGGCGGTAACTAATTTTGGGCGTACTTCACTTTTAGTTCCGCGGGATGAGGAATATTTAACTGTTTTCCCTATTCATAGACTTCATTGCAAGCCCGTAGCATAAATTTCGATGACGCTAGGCTGGTCAAAAATAGCTGATTTGCAAAGAGCTTTCGGGAGTGGAGAACTGAAAGGAAGGTCAAATTTAGGTTGATCGACCACTCTGCCTCGAAGTGATTGAAACAGTTCAAGTCACTCGCTTTTTGCACTGCGTATTTGGTATACTGTCCTCGTCTTAGTGAAGCCTGGAAGTAGCACCTTCTGGTCTTTTACCGCGAGAGCGACGTGAAAACAAAGTACCATTGGCCGGGAGTGTGGTCCGCCCCCTCCTTGGATCCGTGAGGCAATGATAGCGTATCATCACAAAGTGGACTTGCACAGTCGAAGAGGGTCAGCATAGCGGTTATTTAGTCAGTATCTACCCTTCAGAACTAGAAATGCTAGACCAGCCATTCCCTGACGTGAAGGGACATTGTTGTTACTAGAATCTTTCTAAGTAGTTCATAATCTTATCTCTGTCCTCCGAGTCAAGGCCGCGCAATCCGTACGCCCGCCAAGGTCAGCCCGGGGACCCGTGTATCACTGTGGCCTGGGTGCGGGGAGAGCCTTTCGCAGAATAAGGATTTTCTTTTGAGTCTGCTAGGCCCTCAGTTCCAGTAAGTCTTCTACAACGACTCATGGAGAATGACATCTAGAAAAGTGGGATGCGTCGCACATGGTCATCGTGGTGCCCTGAGTCGTGACGCTTTCCCGAAGTACCCCAAATCCGTACACTAGTTAGCGGCTGAGGCAGAATACTGAAGCCTCTCTCCGTCTCTCCCTTTCTTTGTAAGTACCTTTCCTCCCTCAAGGCCTACAGAATTTATCGGCGCTAAGTAGGTCTGAGAAGGCAGCCAAGCGCTCAATGTGACATATCATAGACATACAGTGTGGCACTAAACTGACATATCGTACCGGCGGTGATGACCTCGGGTTTACTTACAGCAATCAGCGACGGAAAGGAAACTGCCTGAGTCTGAATCTCCTCGACATGAACGGCGCGAGAGACTCGCTCCCTTCTCACAGATCTTCCATCGGTCAAAGTGCACCCCCAAAAGCTCGCAACTCAATCCCCGTCCTCACCTGACCCAGGGTCTCCCGCTATTTGCCTCCCGATCTGGAGATACTGCCAGTAGCGGAGACCTTGCGACTCCACCTGAGGCCTCAAGGCATCTCCCCGGCCTGACAGGCCTTCTCATGACAGAAGGGGCGTCTTGATGATGTGTTAGCTCGTCCAAAAGTTTATTTGACTTTTGGGAGGTTTTTCATTTGTCAGAATCGAACAGTGCGACCATGCTTAGCTCGAAGGCCGAATTGGACTGAGCAGACCTCCGCCCTCATGAAATTGCCTCGTTATCGCGTGTCTCCCGGTGGAACCATTCCTCGATGTGTCGAACAAACTGAAAGAACCATGCCAGAGCGACAGAAACCTCCTTATCAGCGACATGGCGTATATGTCGCAGCAGACCGCCCAACGATGAAAGTAGGCAAATAGCTCCACTGAGAGTACCAAAACAATCTACCCAGGGAAGAGAAGTGACGCCAGAGACGGATCCTGTGGGCAGCATGGATATAATTGCGCTACTGTCCTTATTGGGGGGCATATCAGACACGTGCCCAACCGGCGCTTAATTTCATAGTCGTCATTTTGATCCATTCAATTGTTTCCAAGTTCGGTTCATGGTTTGTTTACCTCTCTACTGATCTGCTCACGAGGACATGTACGATAAACTGCTTCTGGATTCTGCGCTATCACCTCTCGGAACTCCTGGCCTCTAAGAGTCGTTATTAATGATGGTGCTCCGATGTCAATGAATCCCTGGTATGGGATACTCAAACAGAGCGCCCTGGAGGGCAAGGAGGTACTTCTCCTTCGGGAAAGCTACAACAAGGAATTATGGAATTAATTCAACAAGGGCTCGAGAGTCAGTCGGTGTTAGAAATATCGACGGTTGTGGGGTACCGCTTACCATCTCGTTCTAAATATAACCATACTTTTTGGTCAGCCGCGGGGCCGTTGTGCATACCACGCGTGTGTGAGATCCTCTCAATGATCGAGAGTCCCTCCAGCCGAGTTATCTACACAGCCGGACCCGGAGGACAACCCCGGGATAAACCTGTGGCCATGGTCCCAGACTCATCGCGGGCCAAACGCGGCTTAACTTAGGCCGACTCATACTAGGGCTATCTTACACGGGATAGCCCTGGTATGACCCGTCAATGCACCCAGGTTAAACCGCCGAATGGCCTGGGGTTCATTGCCTTTTCCTTTTTGTTTCGCTGCTTGTCGACCTTCCGGTTCTTCCCGCCTTTCCATTCACGCTTCATCCATTCGAAAATTGAATATAAAATTTTCTTATTGCATCTACCTACTAGACTACTACACATTCCCATACACCGTAATGTACCGAGTTCTCGAGCCGACGAAATGGTAGATAAAACAGAAATCATGTCAATATCTGAAAGGGAAAAGTACAAGTGAGTATGAGGAAACAGACAGTTTAGCAGCGAGGGGACATACCATCGGGGCAGCGTGCTCCTTTGCAAATAGCGATGTCTGATAAAAGAGTAGTGAGTATCAGTGCGGTCGTCTTAAGCAGGCAATGAATGACTCACCATCTCACCATTCACATCATGGTGGGGGACGACGAGGCGAATTGGGATCGCTAAGCCAAAAGTCGAGTGGTCAGGGTGAAGTTGGATGAGCCAAAGATGGCGAAATACTCACCGCTCTCGAGCTTTTTGTTTCACACAAGCATTCACAAACCTGCAAACCATCACCGTTAGTCAAAGTTAAATCGAAATATCCATTGAACGTACCTCAGGCTCAAAGCTCCCACCAACGCAAGCAGCCAACGTGGATGACGGCGACGACGAAGTTGACAGCGGACAGCTTCTGCGGGAAGACGATAATCATATTTTGGAAACCTGGAGAGCTCTGAGTCTCAGTGAGTAGCCCGGCTGCCCTGCCTCGCCGAAGCTGAGCAACGTACCTTGGGTGAGAGACCTGGAGCTCTGTCTAGAGAAGAGTGATAACAGTGCGGTGCAGTCCCGGCGGGTCGCGCGACGAAGCAGAGCAACCCGCACTGGGTGCCACCCTGTGCAGGACAGACGGAAGGTGGTGGTGATTGGGAAAGAGGCTCGCGTTGGCGGTTGCTGATTACGAGGATTTACGTAGTAAATGTTCGTTCCTATAGCGCAAATTTGCGCCTTTTCCTATAGGTTTGATGCCAAGAAATCGACCTTCCCATGAACACGTGGTCAGTTTTTCCCATTCCAGAGCTCCTGGTGCGTACCTTTCCTCTGGGTTTCATGCCAAGTAATCGATATTCTCATGAACGCAGGATCTTTATCGTCCCATGATTATTTGTTCTTGTTCTTAATCCTTTCGGTCGAACCGTTTAGATAGACCAGAGTCCGGTCCCTCGTAGCTCGGGCGTCACGTATTCGCCACGTGACGGACGTTCTCCGCTTTTCCTCGCCCGTATTCCGGACTACGAACCGATCGGATGTCTTCGGGCTGTAGCTGTTGCTGTCACGTGTGTTGATCGGGAGTATTGCTCTCTGACGCGGCGACGCGTTGTTTGTGCAGAATTTGTCTTCCTATGCCTTTATTGGATACTGCTGGCTTTCCGCTTTCGCTCGGCTTTTGTCGTCTCTGGCTCCTCTTCGTTCGCTGGTTTTTGACCCTCTGAGCTGTCTCTTGCTTGTCAGGTCGCTCCCATTGCTCCTGCTATTTCATCTTCGTGCCTGATACTGAAAACCTCGCTCTCCTGGTGTTATACTTGTATCTTCTTTCTTGTTTTTCTTTTATTCCGTCTTTCTTTTGCCTTGTCTTATTGCAGCTCCATCTCCGACTTTGGAATCCAAAATAAATAAAAAATAGCGACTGGTAAAGGGTCTCTTGATAATGATTATATCTCGTTTCGATCTACGGCACTTAGCATCTCTCGGACGTCCGTGCGCTTGTTTCTATTTTGGTTTGGCACAGCCGTTTCTTTTCTGACTGTCAGGTAGTCTCTTGCTTCGCTACGTTTCTTGTTTCTCAATCGTTTACTTCAACGGTACACTTCGTGTTATTCATGCGCTTGCATAAAAGAATCAAGGTTTGTGTTTCTTTCTTTATTACACCTTTTGTGTAGAGAGCTAACGGACTAGTCTAGTACGATCGTTCGAGTCGGTCGTCCGTTTCCTCCCTGGACTACAGCGACATCGCATCCGTCTGTGCACGGTTTCTCGTTCACCAATTCAGGTCGCCGATGGCCATGCCCAACGACCCATCCGCATCCAAAAACCTTGTCAGTTTCATCGGCATCCTTATTCGTCGCGCAGCTATGGATCCTAGTGTTCCTTACGCTGCTCTGCTGCTTCTCCAGCGTCTGAAGTATCGTTATCCGACTGCTCGCGCGATAGGACAGCATCTTTACTTCGCAGCCTTCATGCTTGCATCCAAGATGTTATGCGACACAGACTTGACTGTCCAGTCCTGGCTCTACTCATCACAATGGTCTTTTACTGGTTCGCACCTCCTTAAAATGGAGAGGGAGCTGTGTCAATACCTCTATTGGGATCTTACCTTCGACTTCGACACTCTATCAAACTTCCAGCTCGTCGTACGCAATGTTTACGGCAGAGACAGGGACATCTATCCGGCATACTCTCTCATCAAACTCTCTCCGCGGTTGGACGTTGTCTCGCGCCAACGTGGTGTGGCAGCGGTTAATGGTCAACCACTTCCGCAACCGGTGCCTGCTCGCTCGGGGTCTGCACCTTGTCCTGTCAATAGGAAAGAGAAGTCGAACCACTCGCATTCGGACCCCGAATCACACAGTACCAACAAGTAACGGAATACGGAACTTCCTACTCGCTTCAGTCACATGTGTTCGCTGTATATACGATTCGAACTTTCAGCCGGTCTTTAATTTCCTCTCGTTATCGTTCAATTTTGAATCCACCATCCTCTTCTTCTAGTAAACCGCTCCGAGAATCTCCATCCAATCTACTTTCATCTGCTTTTATTCAACCTCATCTCCATCCTCCTTTTTTTTTGTTTTTATTCTCTTTTCTTTTCTCTGCTTATATTACTCCTCGTTCGCTTCTTGTCACCTGTATCTTTCTTTCTCAGTTAGTCGACTTGGTCGCGCAAATATATTTGTCAATTGTTTGTCCGACTCGGAGTTTCTTGTCTTTTCGTTGATTTCTTCCTTTCTCGTTTACTGTACTTTACTTCCGTGGTTATATTACCCAAACCAACTTTCTGGAGCGTGGTTGCTGGAAGGCGAAGTGTTGTTTCTTTCGAACAGCTTATTCGTAGCTATATTTCCAGTAATAATACATTTCGATTGCCACACATGGTTCGGATCTTAACGACCACGGGTTATGATCGGTATTGTTGAGCCAAGTTATAGTAGATGCCGCGATAAACTGAGTCTTTGGTTGAAAAGAGTACAACTCGGGCAGACGGGCAGATACTAGGCGACTCATAGATATTTTGTTCTTCTCAGGTGAAAGCCAGTATCTAGGTCAAGAAGTTCATTCATTGCATGTGCATCGTATTCGGTACTACTGCCGCAGTTCGTCGCATCCCAAGAAGTATGTACAGTGGTCTGAAGTTCATTCATTGTATGTGCATCGTATTCGGTACTACTGTCGCTGTTCGTCTCATCCCAAGAAGTATGTACAGTGGTCGTCCTTTTTTATATATATACATATTTTCAAGACCATTCTTGATTTTTCAGATCGCCCGTCTTTGTTTGTAGTTCAGGGCGTTGCGATGTGCCTTTTTTTTATATGTGGCATCGTCTTTGGCTTCGTTTGTTTGTTGTTCTACGCTTCTAGTCTGCTGGGTGCAATCATTAATGTTTGTGTTTGTACTTCACTGAAAAAAAAAAAAAAAAAAAAAAAAAAGGACTCACTGATCACCCTTGAGTTACATTGATAGATAGGTCTGTTCGCGTTCACGTCGTATGGGAAAGGGTGATTGTTGCATATATCGTGACAGCGCAATCTCCAAAGAGAGAAAGGGCAAGGCCATTGAATTGGTTTAATTGATTTTTCTATTCTGTCGGCTGGTCGAAGTCGAGTACGAAGAACTTGATTGTCGTGCGAGTTTCGGATTGTGAAGAGGCAGTCGACATGATATCCGCACGTCGAATGGGAGGTGACAGGCATGAAGGTGTCGTGATCCCACACAACAAACCCGTAACGGGAATAGTGTGTGCATTCTTCAATGATTTCATGACCGAAGTAATCGTAGTTGGATACGCCTTCCAACCTCAACGTGTATCTTGGGTACATCATGACCGCATCCCTTCCGTCTGTTCCGAGCATGAACAAAGTGTTCGGGAGTTCGGCGACCGTGGCCATTGGATCTGCGAATTTGGACATGATCAGGTAGCATGGCATCGCACCCTCTTTCCTCCAAATCTCGACATACTCTACCGTAGTTCCAAATTCGGGGTATATGGCTTTGGCCTTGTACGGACTGATGTCCGTCAGAGCTTCCTGGATATCGTCTCTAGTGAATTTGTTGTCCGAAAGTATGGCTCGGATCTCTGTCTTCGCCCTGTAGTTGTTGGAAAGGAATATATGCAGACCCGTTCTGGACTCCAGGCCCGGAAACCATATACCGAGCATGTCAGGTCCCGCGATCATGCACCGAAAGCGATTGATCGCGTGCAGCAGACGCGCAGTGTTGGATATCCCTCTGCGGGTTACTAGTCGGACGGTGTTGTTTCTGAGCCATAAGGCAACTGCCTGCCTAAAGTGCCAACAAGTTCTTGCTAGGGCGAAAAGATGGGCCGGGTTCATGTTGATCATGATGACCTCCAAGACGTCGTACGGTATCTTTGTTACGAATTTGCTCTCCCTTTCGGCCACTGTAAGTGCATTAGCTTTCGCTCGTAGGGGGTACATATCTTCCTCACCATGGATCTGATTACACAGGGTGCAGACACCGTGAATCCTGATACACTTGTGGCATTGCGCCCGTCGAAAGTGAGAGTGGGGGTATCGTGGCACCTTGTGTCGGTAGTTTATCGCCGGAACCGTTGTCGCTTGCCAAATCATTGGACCGACTTCTGCGGTAGCAGCAGCGATATTCACTGCTTCTTGGATGTTGGCGCTGGGAGCAAGTGGATTTTCCGAGGGGGTTGTTGCTTCGGTGTCGGCTATAGTAACTTGTAGTGCGGGTCCACTCGCAGGAACGGACTGAATCGTGATGGTTTCGCATGAAGTCCCGTTGGGTGGATGATTGATACCCTGTTCGCCGGTGCTGCCTCTTCCCTCATCCGACCTCGTAACAGTCGTCAAGGTCAACATAGTGCGACCGTCGTTGCTTCCAGGGTAGAACCGATTATCGTTGGTTGGAAGCGATACGACTGGCTGCTCGCTTTCGTCGTATTCCTCTACCAGAAGGCTCGTCAGAGCGTCAAGGAGCATATGATCTGTAGGCACGTAAACCGACATGCTACTTCCACCTCTTTCCTATGCAGAGACAGTTAGTAATGATCTATCGTTACTCGATTCTACAAAACGACTCACGCTAATCGCGCCACCACACAGATATATGATAACAAGAGTTTTGTTCCAAAATATGTCGCTAGGATACTTTCTGCGAAAGATTGGTTAGTACTATTCTTGATTTTATTGTGCTTATAACTTTCGTACCTAGTGTCGCAGGATCGCAAGAAGAAATTCCCAGACTCTACGAGGAGAACAACGGGGAAATGTTTTCAAGGAGAGCAAGGGAAGAATTGAAGAAAGGAAAGTAATTTGACAAGAACAAGCACGACAAGGAAGAGAGGGGACAAGAAATTGCACCGCTCGCTCGTACAGACTATCCTCTCCGTGCCCTCTTCTCTTTATGTACCTTTTTCTGTGATCGGTCTTCGTCTATAGGTGTCCTCATTTATTCCGCAGCAGTGCACCGATCGTGGTGTGTTATATGACTCACCGGGTATAGTTTTTGTGACTTGTCGTAGTTTCTTTTTTCAATTCACGTTCACCTCCGGCAACATCGACCACCGGAGATTTGTCGTGCCTTAATTGTTATGACTCCGTAGCCCCCTTACTTGTCCCTTTACACTTTAACTACCGATAAGGTCTCTCATTCAGTGCTCGCAAGGGTGTTCCATGGCTCTTTATTGTCCGCGTTATGTCGCGACCTACCAAGGTCGAAATGGAGGGGATGTGGGCATCTTCAACTCAGATTCACTGTATCTGGTAGATTCATCTTGGTACGCGATCGACGATTAATTGTTTTCCTTAGCTTTGTACCTGTCAACTTGCTCCTCCATGTCATAAGTTTACTTGCATATTCGTACTTCCGGACCGGGCCTGATCCCAGATCCCCGTCGCTATTACTTGTGTGGTTAATTACTGCTACTGGTCGACGGACACAGACTCATCTATCTTCCTAGCAACTTCGCGGTTGGAATTATCTACGCACTTGGTCGGGTGCTATGCATAGTTTCCATACTTCCTTATATAGTACAATAGATTTCCTTTTATGGCACGCTCGATCTCTTAATCATTACGAGGCTTTACATCTTTGATATTTGGTTCTGACGAATACACCAGTCTGTTCGTTTATTCTATCCTCATTCTTGACATCGCTTTTTCACTAGCCTCTACCTCTTCATCGATATCGTACATTGCAGGCCTCTTAAGGGTCAAAGTCGAAGTCTTCGGTTTGATTCGGTTACGCATTCTCAAAATGCAAGCTTTCTATTGGGTGGTCAGAATTTATGGCTTTTTCAGGTACAAGAGATGGATACCCACATCGCGAACACTCCTGTCTATTAGAACCAGTGCCTTGAGAGTTAGCGAAAGCTTGACTGTATCGTTCCCCGTAGGGTAACACCTTGCGACAAGTGCGCATTCGACGATATCGCCTACTTTGAAAGTGGCGGGTGATATTATTCTGTATCTGCATCAGTATCAGTATGAGTGCTAGGAGCACATACAGTATGTAAGAAACTCACTGATATGCATTGGCGCTTCCTGTCGATATGCGTTCAATGTAGTCAACGTGGTTGTCTTGAGTATGAATGTAAACGCCCCCTCCCATTTGCTTCAACACGTCGCATGGATCAACGGATTCGTGAAATGGAATCGCAGGCTCCCCTCCCGAGTGACTGATATGAGTGAAATATCGATTGACGAGGTCGAACCCTATACCCTTGTCGTCTGTGGGTGGATTCCATAATTCAAGGGAACCTTCTGCTATGGCATCGCCATACTTAAAGTACATAGCTTCCATCGAATCGACAAACGCCTGGAACGAGGGTGCTTCAAATCCGAACAGAGTCACCTGTTGACGCAGGTATTTTCTGGCCCGAGTGCTCCTATTTCTGAGTCAATGAACCTCGCTGTTAGTAATTCGTACGACTGAAGGCTTCAAATCACTTACGCGTTACGACCGACTGGAGGCAATTCTTTCGATTGTATGATTCCTTGGATTCGGAACACGATCTCCGTGGGATCGTCGTTTACGATTTCGTATAACTTCCAACATTCGGGTCGTGATATCCTTTTTACTGATGCTGATTTGACCTATGTATGAACTAATTAGTGCTTGTACTCTGCACGGTTCGTGCGACCTACTTTGTCTACGTGCAACTGATGGACTCTGGAGTTCTCTCCCGTGTCGCTTTCAGCTATGATTTCTTGCAGTTTAGCTGCTGCTTCGCTCTTGTCGTAGTTGCCTGGACTGAACGTGCCTGGTTGGCAAGACGTTGTCTCCTTTTAATCCCGTCCCGCCGTCCTCCTGTCTTGTAAATCACCGTCCTCGGGCCGGTGGATGGACTGGAATAACGACTACTTTTGTCACGTCGGGTAACTCGAAATGAGTTGAATTGAGTCACTTACTGCGGAATCGATCTGCCTGACTCGCTGCCCTGCTCCTTATTGGTTCGTGACTCATAATCTCGATATAGGTACCTGCTAAAGGAGTCATCACTACCCTATCAGGAAAGGTCCTAAGGTTCGTCTTATACTCTTTGACTCGTTATATCTTGACTCGAACTCTGTGATTGCTCTTGTTTGTCTGGATCGTAGTTCCCGTTTTAAACCGGAGCATGGGACGTGAATTTCTATTTAAGATTCATTCTATCACTCGCCTCTGCCTTGTGCGGTTGTCCATTTCATCTGAGTTTCTTACGAACCGTTCGGATTGCAACATGTCAACCAGAACCACTCGATCGTCCGCCAAAAAGCCTGAACAGGGGTCTGCCTCTGGCGCTTCTTCGCAGTAGGGTGTTTCTTCAGGTAAAAGTTGACCGTGTCACTGACTCTCTATCAAGGGGTTCTCAACAGACTTCATCTCCTAAAACCCGGAAACGGAACCGAGAAGAAACTGATAGTCCGACACCCAACAAGAAAGCGAAAGTACCCGCATCGCCGTAAGTGAATGACTCTTCTCTTTTCGTGACAAGCTAACTTATCTTTGTTCAGTAATTGCAAAGACCCGAAAAGTCAAGTACTAATTGTGAATAGCGACGAAGATGACGCGGAAGGGGACGAAGACGACACCCCGCTCAGCCAGCTACAGTTGCAGAAGGACAAAGGAAAAGCGAAAGAAGTAGAACTGAAAAAAGAACAACTACCCAAAGATCAACCCGCTGAAAATTCCCCTGACGAGGAAGAAGGAGATTTTGAAGATCCTTTCAACCAGTTGAACCCTGGGGACTCGAACACCGATATGTACGAAGGATACACCGTCGATACAAGGTGAACAGCTTTTAGTCTCTTCTGTTGCTCCTTATCCAACCTTTGCTGATAGTATTCTCGTCACGCTAGCTCGCTTCCTGAAAAGTGTCCCATGCTTCTCGACGAAGTGCGCGATCCTTTCCTCACCCGACGAAACTTGTATAATGGGGTTAAACCTGTTAGGTACGTACACTATATACGAGCCCCCTCTATCGTCTCCCATCCTATTCTCGATATCTGATTGTCTCCTTCAGGGAAGGCTCTCTCAAGACTTGGAAGACAACGGGGGACGATCCCACCCCCTTGATGTCTGTGGGTGCATGGCAAAAGATTCTGCCAAAGAATTTAAACTTGGAGTACGTATTCAGTTTCCACTTACCGTTCTACTCGAGCTGATCTGTATATATAGTCTTCTTGTTTCATGTCTTACATTTTTCCTCAGTGGAGAGTACTATAACCCCAGCTTTGCGGACGTAACCGAATTCGTGGTCCGGTCGATCGTCATCTATCGGTTTAGTTTCACTCGTTACGAGCTTCACCGACCCAAGATTGGCATTGTAGCTGGCGTATCAGTTATAGGCGTCGTCGAGTCGAAGCTTCGAGCACATGTGGACACCCGCTTCGTGAGTGGGATCATGAACCGAGGCCACTGGGAACGATGGAATGGTTTTTTTGCTACTGTGTTCAATCACGACAACCTCCAAGCCCAAGTTGTCGGAACCAAAATTCAGTTTCAAACCAAATCTCGCTTCGAGGGTGGGAATTCGGAGAGCAGAGCAGGTAAGCAACTAAAAATACTACTCGCGTCTTTAGCGCCCGTGGCGTCTAATTATTATCTTCAGATAACCACGATAATCCGTTCAGTGATATCCAAGACAAGTCGTACAAGAGTCCCGTAAAGCAAAGGAACAGTGTTCGACGAATGGCTCCTTATAATTATGATGAAGAAGGTAATGCTATAGTGTCATCTGGTACGTATAGATACTGATTTCCCCTTCTTAAGTTCCGATCTATGATGCAAGGCACACCAATTTCAATCCTAATACCGACTTCTCTCGACTAAACACTATACTGCCTAAGTGGAACGGGGAAATTCCAATGCGAAGTTGCTGCGTGGTGGCTTATACCGCTTCGTGGTTTGAAAGGAATGGTGTTCCCAAGATTGTCTTTCACCTTATCTGGGTTATTGTTCTCGGAATCCCTGCTACTCCTACCCATAATGCTGTAATTCGAAAATAGGCTCTTTTATTGTATGCTCGTCATCTGTTCTTGTCACTGTAGCTTGCAGTTCTTGTACCCCGGATTGTATAGCTCTCGTTCACTGTTCCCCTTCTCTTCGTCTCGAGTGTTTCTCTTCCTTGATTTCTTGTAACCTTTATATTGACAAAAACAACTATGTATAAAACACGTTCTGCATGAGTATTGTAATCAAATAATGAATTGTATCGAATCTTGTGTTGCAGTATCTTGCGAGCGACGTAGGTGTCCATTAATTGCACGTAACCTGCCAGCCTTCGAGGGTGCCGTCTTCTGATGAGCGAAACCTTATACTCTGCTCTTTCAGGGCATTCATCCTCTCCCATCCAATCAATAACGACAAAGCGCTACTTCATACTTTCCCGTCCATGAAGCTCGATCGTTCGTCTATGATGTAGACAAATCAATGGACTCCTTGAGAATACCTCAAAGGTGAGCGGTATTGCTTCGTAGGAACGCTCGAAGTGCTTAGCCGCTAGTAAGATCATGCGATGTTGAATGATTGGTAACGATGAGTCGCTCGACCTAGATAGGGATCGGGTGAGCTTGAAAGGGATTGGTACGAGAAGAGAATGAACTTACACGCCAGTCCCATTGCTCGTGCTCGTGAATCCTGGCGCTTTCAATATTCTCGGATGCTTCACGGGAGTATCCAGCTCGGCATAAACGCAAATACATCAGTCGTCGATCAACACGACTACCTTCTCTGATCGAACATCAGTCACGTCGAGCTAACACGTTTCGACATGGAGGCCAGAAAGGTCTGGAACGTACTTCAAACTCTCTAGTAGCATCCCCTCCCCGAGTCTTCCAGTTCGATATCGAGATTGTTCCTGAGCTATCCAAATCCCGCAGCGTCGATCTCGTCGGCTTCGCTTTCGCCCTACACCCTCGTATACACCCAATCGTTCAACTGGTCGGGAGGTAGAAGAGGAAAGATGAAAGGTAATACAACAGGAGGGAGACTCCTATCATCTTGTTCCTCGCCTCCACGTACCCATTCGTAAGGGGAGGCTCGTCGACGAAACGACTTGTCATTGCCTACGACATCGCATGTCAGTGGTATAAAAACCTACGTAAACGGACGGAAATCTTACCATCACACCTCCAACTGTGCGCATTGTTAATCCTGATTTTCATGGTCCCCAAATTCCACCTTCCTGCACACATCCAATCATGTCGTGAAAACTTCTCGCTCAACTTTACGCCGGGCGCTGCGATCACTGACGGCGAAGGAAACGAGCGAACATTTGACTACGCCAACAGATTTGCTGGTAGTACCCGCGAGATGAGACCCGGTGCTCGTATCAAACTGCTAAATGATGTCTGCAATGACTGGAACTGGAAGAAAACGACCAAGTATGGTGAGATTCCGTTCAAGTGTTTATGGTAGCCCTGCATTCATGGTGGAAGTTTAGGAACCAGTCTTCTAAAGCGTCTGACAAAGGCCATACCGGGATGCATTGAGCACAGTATCCAGCTCCATGAAATGGAATCGGTGGTCAAGGAACGTGGCCTGGAGGTGTGGAAGCAAGAAATGATAGCATGGGAGGATGACGCGTCGAAACCCAATCCATTCACGCCAAAAACTAAAGGTACATGTGATCGTATTAAATCACAGCTGGTACTGACGGATATGGAAGGCATTACTGAAAAGGATGCTCGTCTTGCTTTAGCAAAAGAGGCTGAAAGCCCTGACGAGAGCGCAGAGTCCCTTCATCCATCCATGCACCCCAGTGTTATGGTTGCGGTGGGCCTACAGTTAGAGGACGAGCAGTCAGTGACAATTCTTTGAATCAATGGATAAATAAACTCACCGCTTACAGACGAAAGCACGTTGAAGATGCCAACGATCTCGGTGCACATGCTACGTCTTCGCAATTGGCCTCAGTACTAGAGTCTTCGAACCGCTTGAGGGCGCGGATCGCAACGTGGACCGAGATTCAAGCTCTCTACATGCTTTTCGTTGTTCTTCTCCGAGAGAAAGCGACCACTGCAACGCCGAACGGGACACCCTCCACGAAAGTTGAAGACATACCTCTCTGGCTCCCATCCGCAGTCATCCGTCTGACTCCCCGACACCATCCCCATCTCAAACTTGCTGAATATGAATGGAAGCTTCGAGAGGGCCAGGCGAGTGACGCCCTGCACCAAATCCGACACCACCTCCGCCTCAGCTCTTTCCTATACAAGAACAAACGGCAGCATAGTCGAGGGGTGAGAGCAAACACCCGTGCAAATGCCGCGCAAGAGAAGGTTCAGGTCCGGATTAAACGCGAGACAGCGAAGTACAGGGCAGCTCGAAACGTGATGCTGGACCTAGCAAAGGTTTACAAACAGGCGCGGGCAGGGTGGGAGGTCGAATTCAGAGAGCTGAGGGAGGGCGATGTGCGTAACCTATCGGAGGCAGATGTCGGCCAGAGTGAAGGCAAGCGAACAGTTTCCTGGATTTGGATATCAGAAGGCATAAAAGCTGACGGGGACGGCCCCCATCTAAACGACGGTGAGTGGCTCACCATAGAAATTGTCCCCGTGATCCTAATCCCTTTTCAGCCTTGCGCTTCGAGTGGGCGCGCACATACGCAAGGGCGAAACGTCATGAAAAAGAGGTCGAATTGGTCCAAGAAGAGATGCGGAGGGTCCTTCAAGGTCTGCTTTGGCAAGCCAATGACTGGAAAACGCGCGGCGGGAAGCTGGATCATATTGGGTCAGATCCAACCCTGATGGAAGGGATGCTCACATACCGGGAGCGCCAGGCACAGCAACGCTTGGAGTTGCGAGAACGATTCCAGAACCAGTGGGCAGGCGTTTCCGAGAAGGTGGCAGCCATGCGCAGAGGTATTGACCTGAAAAAGAAAGCCATCGACGAGAAAGAAAATGGCGACGAGTAGATTATAGGCTGTTACCGAAAATGATTACTTGTTTGTCAAACGCGACCTCGCCAAACAATCTACTGTACAAACACTGTCTGCATTAGGGTTACCCGACGCGAAGATGCCAAGGGAAAGCGCACTCCCGCCCCCAATGCCCAAACAGAAAGTGCACATATGCCAAGAGCTGGGAATCTGAGTAGGTTGAAGTATCAAGCCTGCCTCTAGTTAACAAGCTCATTAGAAGTGCTTGATGTATCAAATGTACAGATACAGATGTTTGCGGTTCAATTGTTCAACTGCTTAATTGTTTGAGTGGCGGCTCCTTGGTTTGGAGGCGAAGCTCGACGCAAATAACTCACAACACGAGTAGAAACCAAGCCCACCGTATTATTATTTGTTTGGGTAGCAGCTCATTGGACTAGATCCAAATAGTACACAACAACAAGGCCGTCCAGGTTCGATGTTTCTCTTCTTCAACTATTTGGTTAAAACAAACACCGTCGAATTCTACGCGATGACTCGTTTTCAGTCATGCTTCTTTGCAGTATCTTAAGGAGTCGATAATGCTATCATACTTCTGCCTGTCAACAAACACCGGCTACCACCTCGCGCTATTTGTTCCAGACGCCTTGTATCTTGCAACTGCTGCGATATATTCGACGATTCAAACTTCTAGTCTCTCCTGGGTCTTATGGAATCGTCACTGTTGGCTACTACTTCTCTTCCTTCGTCTCGTCAGACGATCGTGTATACAAAACACCTCCATAATACCGATTTCGCATATGACTTGCCCTTTCCCCTGGCTCGTGACATGTATCGACGCCTGCATATTGCAGAGAATGGCTTCCTGCGCCTGCAACTTGCGGAGATCAATGATACTATCGCCCTTACTTTGTATAAGTCGGGTTTATATACGCACGATGTGTGCTTACGGCGGCTTTCCTCGCCGTCTGCATCAATCCCTAAACATATCGACGATATTGGATTCGATCAACCGGGTGCTTCTAAATGGTTCGGAGGAGGGTATACCGCTAGACGCTTGTTTTCCTATTGGGAACTTCAGAAATACCCGGTCGTGTCGTCTAAGAACTCGCACGTACAGAATGAAGACAAGTACGAGTACGTCGATATGGTCCCCCTTATAAAATGTCTCGAACTGGTTGCCAACGATCCCGACAAGCTTGCAGCTAACATCCCTTATTCTCTAATCGCGCCTTGCATGGCTTTGAAGACGTTGCAGGTGGTTTTAAAACGACACAATGTCACGTATTATGCAAAAGAGGTGAAAAGCAATCTCGAAAAACGCCTTTCCGCTCATCAATGCCCAATCAACGAGTGTCAAGTTGAGCTAACCTTGTTTCATCGAACTCAGCGCACTCGTTCCAAGCTATCGCATAGCCAAGCAGGTTCGTCGCCTTTCCCGCCTCTCCCTCCTACCAAAAGACTAATTGAAACCGTAGTTCGCGGTTTTTGTGAAGATACTCAGCCTTCATCAGTCGAGGAAGACGGTTGTGCATGCTGCGGTCAACTTACTCCTCTCGCAAGCCTGGCGCCGTTGAATCTTTGCAATCTTGATTTACGATGTCTGGAGGCTCCTTCGGTCATGAAAACGGAGGTTCCAACTTCTGGTTGCTCGGTATTTCCAGCTACAGGCCCGGTTCTGGATCGGAGATGCAATCACATATGTGTATCTTGCAAATACAGCGTTCAAAGAGGGAAAAGACCGAAGTATGCCTTGGCTAATGGATTCTGGTTGGGGGAGGTACCTGATGTTCTTAAGCAGCTTACTTTTGCAGAGAAGATGCTCATAACTCGAATTCGTCATAATCGTTGCCTGGTACGAGTCGCTTCAGGTAGAGCCAAACTGATTGCCAATGCGATTATGTTTGCCACCCCTATAGTTAAGGTATATCATCGTTTACCTCCTAGTATCGAGGAACTAGATGAGATATTGGCTGTTATATTCATCGGATCAAACGCACCTACGGACGAGGAATTTCGTAGAACTCCTATGCTGGTAAGAAGGAATGCAGTTGCACGCGCTCTCGAATGGCTTAAGCTGAATCACACAAACTATGCAGATCTTGAAATCTCGAAAGAAAACCTTGATAGGTACCCTTTGAATGGGATTCCTGTGGTAGTAGACTACAGAAAAGCCGATCCGGATCAAGACATTACTGACCTGCTCCGTTCTCAAATGAGTAAACACGAAACCAACGTCAACATCGCTAGTGACGAGGGCATGTGTCCATTTGTAGTGAATGGCGTTACAGGCACTGAGTACGCCGATATGTCTATCAAAGCTTTGAAAGCTAAGGCTCTCGAACACCTCGTTTCAGGGGGTAAGGTGCTAGGAGTCGGAAGGAATGAAGAACCTGCCAGTATGTATAAGAATCCGTCTCTATATCCTCAAATGTTCCCTTGGTTGTTTCCTTACGGGCTAGGTGGAGTAGGCGCTGAAGTGCTGAAGAAGAAGATTACGGAATTGGAACACAAGAGGTGGCTTCTTATGTATTGGGATAAGCAGTTCCAAACCGACTTCTACTTCCCCATGATAGCATTCAACCACGAACAGATGAAGTCAAACGCAACAAGAAGCCATTTAATAGCAAAGCGTAGTAGATTCAACGAAATTTCAAAGAGGATTAAGTCTTTAGACGTAGAGGTATTGAAAAATATTAGTTCTAGATTGGCTGACGGCGAAATATTCAAACCGGAAACTGACGGAGAAAAGGCTTGTTTCAAACTTATAGACGACTTAGATTATGTAGGTGGTTCAACCATGGGCTCTATATCGAGTAAAAAACTGCTGAGGAACGAGCTGTGGTCTCTTATATCGTGGAAAGGTGCACCTACATGGTTTATTACACTCTCCCCCGCGGACGGGCGTCACCCTCTATGCTTGTATTATGCAGGCTCTCGAGTCGCCTTCGACGATAAGATTTTACCTTCTTCTATTCGAGACCAGCTAGTCCTATCAAATCCGGTAGCTGCCGCCAGATTCTTTGACTTCATAGTCCGAATGTTCATCAAACACGTACTCGGTGTAGGTTCTCATACTTCAACGGGGCTATACGGTAAGACATCCGCATATTATGGAACCGTAGAGCAGCAAGGTAGACTCACCCTTCATCTTCACATGCTTATTTGGATATGCGGTAGTCTGTCACCCGGTGAAATTCGAAACAGGCTTCTCAGTAAAGACAGTGAATTCCAAAAAGCTTTGATAGATTATTTGGAAGGGTGTCATCAAGGGGAGTTATTTCAGGGACCTCTAGAAGTGATTAAAGAACACCTACCTGCCATGCCATCAGGAGACAGTGACGGTATTCACTTTGTGCGCAAGGGTAAATCCAGCAAGGCCTTGGAGGGGTATGAGGACCCTACGTTAACGCGACCCGTCCCTCCTCCTAGAACCCTACAACCTCTACATGAACCGATTTGTAATGAAGGTCAGTGCTTACCCTGCGACCAGCGTATCAAGTGGTGGAATGAATATAACAGGACGGTGGACGACCTCCTGATCAGGTGCAATGTCCATTCATGCAGGTACCCTTACGAGAAAAAGGACACTAACACCGGAGACATACAAGTTCAAAGGAAGGCTTGTCTAGACAAAGAAGGAATATGCAAAGCGAGGTTTCCCAGAGAGACACATGCCCAGTCTACAGTCGATTCCGATGGACATGTCACCTTGCGACATCTAGAGAGTACCATGAACACATTTACTCCTTGCGTGACTTACTTGCTCAGATGTAACACTGACGTTGGCAATCTTCTTTCCGGAACCGCCATAAAAGCAATCGTCTCCTACGTAACTGATTACATTACAAAATCTATGCTAAAATCCCATCAGATATTCTCGGCTGCATACGACATCTACCAAAAAAACCCTCACCTATCTGAGCACTCGTTCAGTGCTAAAGCGAGGAGAGACACGGCCAGGCGACTGATACTTAAGCTTTCCAATAATATAACATCCAAATTGGAGATAGGTAGCCCTATGGCGAGTATGTATTTGCTGGGGAATCCCGACCGCTATTCTAACTATACCTTTGCAAATTTCTGGTGGCGTAGTTATGTTCGACATGTGATTTCGAAAAGCGACGACTACCAGGGTAAGCATTTTACTCCTGTCGTAGAACTCAACTTTGCTCATGAGGAAGGGGACGCGGAAGACGAGACGGTGATGCTAAAGAAAAAAAATGGCGACTACGTACCATGGACTAATGTGGACGACTACATATATCGTCCCTGTTCTCTATCTCAAGTAAGTCTTGTCGACTGGATTCGCTGCACGGAAAAAAGGAAGATGACGAGTGCTAAGCGTGAAACCGTGTCCCGAGACCAATCCGGAACGTTAGATTTCGATACCGATCGACCTGAATGGTTGTTGTTCTTGCCCGACCATCCCCAATACAACAGCCACCACGTCAAGTTCGACCTTCATTCTAATACTCATAGGATCCCGAATTTTATGGGAGGGGCATTGCCTCGGAGGGACCAAGGTGACGTCGACTACTATTATATCACAATGCTTACTCTGTTCAAGCCTTGGCGATCCCCGAGTGACCTTAAGTCAATAGAGCAGTCATGGAAAGAGGCTTTCGATTCTCACCATTTCAAAGTCGAGTTCAAAAGGATCATGGCTAATTTTAACGTTTGCTACGAGTGTCTTGACGAGCGTGACGATTACCATAACATCCTCAAGCAGAAACGAAAAGAAGCGATACAAAATCACGTGTTCAACCCTTTCCGAGGGTTTGAAGATAACGACCAAGATGATAAGGAGGTAGATGAACTTATGAAGGAGTTGATGAGCAAGTTTGCAGAGGATGAATGTTCGGAGCTGGTTTCAACGACTGGTTACAAGTCTAGACGAAACGATCGTGATAAGTTAAAAGCTCACGCTATACTTGAAAAGTTAAATTGGTTGGATAAGTGTGACCGTTCAAACATTAAGGAGGTGCATAGAGACCGTAGAGACTGCGAGAGCGTGTTCCTATCGACTAGCTTGTCTGCCTCTCATTGGAAGAATGTGGTGCAATCAGCGAAAAAGGCTCTACTAACTTCGAAACAGCAAAGCAGGATTGAGAGCTTAACTTCATCAAAGTTACGCCAGATCACCGATAATGATGTAACGCCGTCAGCTCCTTTCTCTCAGTGGCGCCGTTCCAGAGATGGCGTCGTTCGGTTGTTAGATAGATCGTACCTTTTACATGATTACCATACTCGATGCAAAACCGATGCAGATATTGTCCATTCCACTATCGAACACTTTTCTCTCAACAAGGAACAAACCAGAGCTTTCAAAATTATTGCTAACCACGCTTGTTCTCCCTCGCCCGACCAGCTGAAAATGTACCTAGGGGGAATGGGTGGTACAGGTAAGTCTCAGGTAATCAAAGCCCTTATCCACATGTTCTCCTCCCGAGGCGAGTCACATCGCTTTATAGTAGTGGCACCGACAGGTACCGCAGCCGCCCTACTCAACGGATCAACATACCATTCCGTTCTCGGAATAATTAGCCGATCAAACTCGGAGACTGACGACGTACCCATTAGAAGCGAGTCCACTCTGGTTTTGGAGGCTCGTGATCGTCTGAATGGCGTCGACTATATATTCTTGGACGAGGTATCCATGATTTCGTGTACCGATATGTATAACATTAGTACTAGATTGTCAAAAGTGACAGGTGTAAATGACGAACCCTTCGGTGGTCTTAATATCATATTTGCGGGAGATTTCGCCCAGTTACCTCCCACAGGAGGTCACTGCCTATATTCTCACTGTCCCATAGACGATGATCCAAAAAAAGTGTGGCAAGAAACTGCGATCATAGGTAAATTCCTATGGCATCAAGTCACCACTGTCGTAATGCTTACTCAGAATATGAGACAACGCACTCGGTCAGAGGAAGATAACAAACTCCGCACCGCTCTAGAGAATATGAGATATGCCTCGTGCACACCCGATGACGTACGCTTTATAAAGTCGAGGGTGATTAACAACTCGAATGTACACCTTCTGCAAGATGAGCACCTTCGAAACGTATCGATAAATCACATCGCTGAACAACTTCAAAGATCAGTACAACAAGGACGGAGCTAGAAGATTTGCATTGGATAATGATCAGAAGCTTGTTGAATTTAGGTCCGTCGATTTCCTCACCCGTGTACCCGGTACGTCGACTACAAAATCCCGAGGTAGACGTAAGACGGGCAAGAATAGAATGACTGAGGAATTACAAAAAGTGCTGTGGAAGTTGGATCCAAATGCGTCTGACCACGTTGCAGGCGTACTACCTCTATGTGTTGGTATGCCTGTAATGATACGGCATAACGATGCTACCGAATTATGCATCACGAAAGGACAGGAAGCCATTGTCGTCGGATGGGATAGCATACCTGGTCCTTATAATTCGATAGTGTTGGATACCCTATTTGTTAGACTTGTTAACCCTCCCAAAACGGTTCAAATAAGGGGCTTACCGGAAAACATAGTACCCATACCGCGAACAAAGAATCCCGTCAACTGCTTATTACCTGATGATACCCGTCTGTCGTGAACAGCGGGTACGAGCCCCTATTTTTCCATTATCTTATCTTATCACTTTCATCTCCCTTATCGTTCCCTCCTTTATTCTCATTTCTACCTTTATTCTCGATACGGACTCTTTCTCTCATGGAACACTGCCTCGATGTACCCTCTGCCCTATTTCTTATTGTTCTTCCTTCTCGCACTGCCTCATGACTCCCTTCTATTGTCTTCTCCTTGTTCTTCGCGCAGCCCCGCGCAGCCTTGTGACCCTCTTTATTGTTCTTCTGTGTTTCACCACCTTTTCGTCATTTTGACTCATCGCGGCTATGTAGACTGTAGAATAGGTATATAAGCTAGGGTAGATTCCTCTGTATTTCCTCAGCTTGAGCCTCTTCGTCAATACACCAACATAGCTTTCTGGTCTAACTTGTCGCTCATCGCTCTCATCTCTCTCGTCGCTCTCAGCTCTCTGGCACTTCCGCTCTGGTTTTAAGGTTTGGTTTGGTTTAGTGTTCGCTCTCCGCGACATTAGGTCAAGCTACCTTTGTGCACTGGCAACGCCGATCGTTGCTCCTGCATCATCCGCATTTCTGGCTCCTGGTTGACCTGCCGATCAGGTCCCTCCCTGGCAACTCTGGTCCCCGCACTCCGTCAAGATTTCCGCCGCACCGGAAGACACCTCCTGTCTGTTTAAGCCGCACTTCGTCGTTCGGGTCAGCGACGGTCACCCCATCGTCCTAGACGTCCATCTACCGAGCCTCAACCGTTGGACCGCCTGCTCCGAACAGCCCTGCCCCAACCGTTACCACGAACCTTCCGTACACGACTGGGTCTATATCAACTCCCTCAAGTTAAACGCCGAATCACCGTCCCCCGTTAATCAGCAAGCAGTTGAAGAATTCGCCCGCAACAACCCCAGGACTCCGCCCTCTGAAACGCAACCCACCACCGCCGAATCTCCAGAAACCCCGTACCAAGCTTACCGTTCCGCAAACACCTCCCCCGCTGCCAAAGCCGGTTCATTCAAGCTTCCAGATCCCGACACCGATCCCGAAGAAGAAGACGAGGAAGACGACGACGACGAGGAAGACGAAGAAGAAGTTGTCCAGTCCCTTAGCGTCCGATCAGCATCCCCTGAACAGGAAAACACCCTCCCACCGTTTAACACTCTCCACTCCGCTTTAGCCGCATCCGCACCCCTCATCTCTGCACAACGCCTCAGCTCCTCCGGTCGCTCTACACCAACAAACCCCGCCTCCTTCATCTCTCGCCCGGTCCATCCCCCTCTCCACACCTCTCGGCAGTTGGAGGATACATCTGACGCTCCAAGCTCAGAACAGAAACCTCCCCACTTCCACCCAACCAACTACTCTACCCTCTTCCACTTCCCAAACCACCGACGACTTCACGATGTCCGCCGCCGATCTCGCGAAACTCCAGGAACAGCAAAACCAACTCACCACCGCCATTTCTACCCTGGTCAGCCACCTTACAGCCGCCAAAACCGCCTCTAGCAAGAGCCCGGTCAAGGCGCCTGAGCCCTTCCACGGCAAGGCTGAAGACGCCCGACGCTTCCTCCAGTTCTTTACCAATTGGGCCGGACACCAACCCCCAGTTGAAGAAGGACGACGGCACTCGGGATGACAAGGAATGGATCTCCACGGCCCTCTCGTACATGCATGGAGAAGCCGGCCGATGGGCATCTCGCTTCCTTCAGCAGATCGCCGATCATGATGCCGACAGCACCAAGCCATGGCCCTTCGCTGGGGGAAAGTGGGCTAACTTCCGTCACCGAGGTTCAAGCAACGCTTCCAACCCGCCAACGACGCCCAGGCTGCCCCTCCAGGAGCTTGAGCAGCTCACCCTCGGTCGAGGAACTGTAGCCGACTTTGCCTCTCGCTTCGTCGACATCTTTTCGCGCACCAACTTATCCGATTCGGACGGGATGGCTCGCTTCAAGAGGAAGCTCTCTCAGGAACACCTTCTCTGGCTCGCCCTCAGCAACCTCATCAAGGAACCCGCCAACCTGGAGGAACTCGTCGCTCAAGCCATCAAGAACGAGTTCGTCATGCGGAACATGAACCCCAACTCGTCCCGCACATCCCTGGCCCAGTACGCTCCCGCTCCCACTCCCGCCCCCGCTCGTGATCCGTACGCAATGGAGATCGACGCTACCCGACCTGGCCCTAGTGGCAAGACCTACCAGGACTTCCTCAATGCCATGCGCGGTCGATGCTTCGGCTGTGGATCCACCGGTCACAACAAGAAGGATGGGAATCATGGGGCGTTACGCTGCAACTACTGCCAGCGTATGGGACATGCTGCCACCGTCTGCCAGGACAAGTACATGGGATTCCCACCTGGACGAGGGCTCTCTCGACCCCCACGTCGTCGTGTCGCCGCCACCCAAGAAGCACCCTTTTCTCTCTTTGACGAACCTGCCCCTGCTGCCACTGCCACCGTTGCCGCCACCACCCCCGCTGCTCCCCCTGCCCCTGCCCCCACCCTTGCCTCGCTCTCCGCCACCCAGCAACAGCAACTCGAACTCTTGGCTCAACTCCAGAGGCTCCACCAGGGTTTTTGAAGCGGGTGCCCGTCCCTGCCGCAACGCAGGCACCCTTTACTCCTCCGTACGCCACTTCCGAATATGATTCTGTCCGTTCATGTACTATTAGCTCAATTCGCGAAATAAACCCCCGTTCATCTACACTTTCGCGTGAACGTGAGGCTCAGAGGCAGAAATCGCAGTACGAACTCCGCGGCAATGATTGACTGTGGGGCAACAGGCAAGTTCCTGGACAAGCCCTTCGTCGATCGGCACAACATTACCACATTCCCCCTCCGACACCCCATCCGACTCCTCAACATTGACGGTACCCCTAACCAGGCAGGCAACATCACACACTTCGCACGGCTAGAGCTCACAGTTGATGGTCACTCCGAATGGACCGACTTTCTTGTCGCCGACCTTGGAGGAGAGGACATCATCCTCGGACTCCCTTGGCTTCGCAAGATCAACCCCACCATTGACTGGCGTAACGGCACCCTCCAAGTTCCCTCTAAGGTCTCTAGCGTCACTATTGAGGAGGTTCCAGACGAGGACGCACACCCTCTTAGTCGGGGATCGCCATTCTCGAACAGATAGATACCCCGGTTGATCCTCCCCCTGTGCCCACCACTCCTGACCCCAATCCCACTCCCGAACCGGAACCGGAACAAGCCGAACCGCCCCTCTGTCGCATCCGTGCCAACCGAACCACTCGCAGGAAATGGCTACGAACAGGGTTGATTGAGGAAACTGGTGATGAACTCTGGTGTGCCGCTGGGTTCACTTACTCCCAGCAGATTGCCGAAAAATCTCAGAAAGCCAAACCCCAGAAGACTTTTGAAGAGATGGTTCCCCCGCAATATCGTCAGCATGCTTCCGTCTTCTCCGAGTCCGAGTCGCATCGCCTACCCGAACACAGACCCTGGGACCACGCCATCGATCTGATTCCCGGAGCCCCGGCTACCATGCGCACCAAGGTTTACCCCATGTCTCAGAACGAACAAGAAGAGCTGAACCGATTCCTCGACGAGAAATCTCAAGAAGGGATACATCCGACCATCCAAGTCTCCCCTCTCCTCCCCGGTCTTCTTCGTCAAGAAGAAAGATGGCAAACTCCGTCTTCGTTCAGGACTATCGCAAGCTCAACGAGATCACCGTCAAGAACCGCTACCCCCTCCCCCTGGTCTCCGACATCGTCAACAGACTCCGCGGTGCCAAGTATTTCACGAAATTCGACGTTCGCTGGGGTTACAATAATATCCGGATCAAGGAAGGAGACGAGTGGAAGGCCGCGTTCGCCACCAACCAGGGTCTCTTCGAACCACTCGTTATGTTCTTCGGCCTCACCAACTCTCCGGCAACATTCCAGGCTCTCATGAACTCTATCTTCTCCGACCTCATCGCTGGAGGGAAGGTTGCAGTGTATCTCGACGACATCCTCATTTTTACGGCCACACTCGACGAGCACCGGCAAGTTGTACACGAAGTCCTGCATCGCCTCAAGAAGCATGATCTGTATCTCCGGCCAGAGAAGTGCGAGTTCGAACGTCAGGAGATCGAATACCTCGGGCTGATCATCCGCGAGGGCGAAGTCAGCATGGACCCCGCCAAGGTTGAAGCCGTCCGCAACTGGCCAGTTCCCCGCAACCTCCGCGCCGTTCGTGGTTTCCTCGGGTTCGCCAACTTCTACCGCCGTTTCATCAAGGACTTCGCCACCATCGCCCGACCGCTCAACGACCTCACCAAGAAGAACATCCCCTGGCAATGGAACGATCCTCAACAGCAGGCCTTTGACACCCTCCGCAATGCCTTCACGTCCGCCCCCATTCTGACGCTCTGGGATCCTGACCGCCCCACTCGCATTGAAGTCGACGCCTCCGGCTTTGCCACTGGAGGAGCCCTTCTCCAGAAGCAGGATGACGGCCTCTGGCACCCCGTTGCATTCCGATCCGCCTCCATGCAGCCCGCCGAACGGAACTACGAAATCTACGACCGGGAGATGCTGGCCATTATCGAGGCTCTCAAGGACTGGCGCCACTTCCTGGAAGGACTCCCTGAACCCTTCGAGATTGTCACTGACCATTCCAACCTCGAATACTGGCGCACCGCACAAGACCTCAGCCGTCGACAGGCTCGTTGGGCTCTCTACCTCTCCCGCTTCCGGTTCTCGCTCACCCACCGCCCTGGCAAGACAAACACCCAAGCCGACGCCCTCTCTCGTCTCGACGTCCACCAGGTCTCCGACGCCGAGGACAACAAACAACAGGTGGTACTCAAACCCGAGCTGTTTGCCAAGCTCGCCGCCTCGAGCATGGTCATCAACCCCTTGGAGGACCGTATCCGACAGGCCAGTGCCCGAGAATCCCAGGTCCTGGATGGACTTGCCCAGCTCCGCAAGACAGGTCCCCGTCGTCTCACCTCTGGTCTCGCCGAATGGGAGGAGGATAACGGCCTTGTTTACTACAAGGGTCGAGTCTACGTTCCCCCAGACGACGAACTCCGACGCGACGTTCTCAAACAGTGCCACGACGATCCTACCTCTGGACATCCCGGTGTACATGGAACCCTCGAACGAGTTGAACGACAGTACTGGTGGCCGACCATGCGAGCCTTTGTCAAGAAGTATGTGGAAGGTTGCGACATCTGTGCCCGGAAGAAACACGCCCAGCACCCCCGCGCCTCGACTCAGCCCTTGGAGGTACCCGATGGCCCCTGGGAGACCGTTGGAGTCGACCTTATCACCCAGCTTCCTGATGCCAATGGGCATGATGCCATCATCGTCTTTGTCGACCACTACAGCAAGCTTCTCCATGCCCTCCCCTGCACCTCGGACATCACCACTGAAGGAGTCGCTGACATCTACTACCGAGAAGTCTTCCGTCTCCACGGCCTTCCACTCCGGTTCATCAGCGACCGCGGCCCCCAGTTCGCCTCCAAAGTCATGCGCACCCTGCTCAGGCGTCTCGGCATCGAATCCAACCTGACCACCGCCTATCATCCTCAGGCTAACGGACAAACAGAACGGGCCAACCAAGAAGTCGAGAAGTACCTCCGCTTGTACGTCAGCCGCCGACAAGACGACTGGGATAAGCACCTTCCCATGGCCGAATTTGTGATCAATTCCCGAGTCCACTCCGCGCACAACCGATCCCCCTTCGAAGTCCTCTACGGTTACATCCCTCACTTCAACATTCCCGTCGGTAAACGCACTGATCTTCGCCCTGTCGATGAGCGCATCCAACAACTGCAAGAGGTACGCAAGGACGCCGAAGCCGCCCTACGTCTCGAGAAAGCACAACAGAAGGACTTGTACGAATCCAGCAAACGAACAGCCCATCAGTTCAAGGTTGGTGACCACGTTTGGCTCAACGCTAAGGACATCCAGATCAAAGTCCCTACTCGGAAGCTTGGCGACCTCCAACTCGGCCCCTACAAGATCACCGAACGCATTGGTGACCTCGATTACCGCCTCGAGCTTCCCCCCTCCCTATCCCGCATTCACCCAGTGTTCCACGTCGACGAAGCTCTCCCCCTGGAAGGGGCAATGATGTCAACGGCATTCTGCCACCTCCGCCTGAGCCTGTTGAACTGGAGGGAGAGCTTGAGTACGAGGTTCACGACATCTTGGACAGCCGCTGGAAGGGCCGAGGGAAGAACCGTAAGCTGGAGTACCTGGTCAGTTGGAAAGGCTACGGGTCGACGGACGACACTTGGGAACCGGAAGAGAACCTGGAGCACGCACCGGAGATTGTAAAGGAGTTCCATCAACGACACCCCTCTGCACCACGTCGAATTTCCGCCACCGTCTTCAGCTCTCTCCCCTGGCGCCCACTCGAGAACTTCACCGACGCTCCACCTATCGACTTCGAATGGGAACTTGGACGCCGCCTACCGTTGATCATCGAGGACGATGAAGCTTAGAAGGGGGGTAATGTCGTGAACAGCGGGTACGAGCCCCTATTTTTCCATTATCTTATCTTATCACTTTCATCTCCCTTATCGTTCCCTCCTTTATTCTCATTTCTACCTTTATTCTCGATACGGACTCTTTCTCTCATGGAACACTGCCTCGATGTACCCTCTGCCCTATTTCTTATTGTTCTTCCTTCTCGCACTGCCTCATGACTCCCTTCTATTGTCTTCTCCTTGTTCTTCGCGCAGCCCCGCGCAGCCTTGTGACCCTCTTTATTGTTCTTCTGTGTTTCACCACCTTTTCGTCATTTTGACTCATCGCGGCTATGTAGACTGTAGAATAGGTATATAAGCTAGGGTAGATTCCTCTGTATTTCCTCAGCTTGACCTCTTCGTCAATACACCAACATAGCTTTCTGGTCTAACTTGTCGCTCATCGCTCTCATCTCTCTCGTCGCTCTCAGCTCTCTGGCACTTCCGCTCTGGTTTTAAGGTTTGGTTTGGTTTAGTGTTCGCTCTCCGCGACACCGTCTCCGAATAGAAAGAGAACAAGTTAACGTGTTACTCAACTTCTCGATGACGGACTACGCGTCTCAGGGTAAGACTAGAAAAGAAAACATAATAGACCTATCCAATAGTAGAACCTTCCATCATATGTATACCAGCCTTTCCAGAAGCTCGAATGCTAACGGAACACTTATCATAACCGATTTCGACGAATCGAAGATTACAGGTGGTATTAAAGACGGGCGCTTAAGACAGGAATTCAGAGAACTCAATATACTCGATAGAATCACTGAGCTTCGTCATCGCAAGAAGCTAAACAATGACGTCACAGGTGATATGCGCTATCCTCTGATACACTCTTTCCTGCAAAGTCATAAGCATTCACGTAAAGATCTCGATTTCAAGTGGCACGAATCGCTGAAACCGTCACCAGAAGAACCGACATTGCCGGATTTGAATGACTACAGTGTATTTTACAAAATTAACAGAACGATACGATCAAAGCTGGAATTGACTTCGTCCGCGTTCAAAAGCGATAAAATGGAAAATGACTCGGATCTTATGGAATGCGTACCGCCTCATTCTATGACCGGGTCCAAACGTAAGCGTCAACTGTCACCTGTTGGTAAGCCTCTGCAAGACGCGAAGAGAACACGCAGTGCATATCATTCCCCTGTCACTAACGCGAAACCAATAGGTCTCATATGGGATAGCGTAAATTACAGCTGCGCATACGACGCCATATTCACTATCTTGATCAACACAGTTCTGGAAGACATTCCGAGGGGGATGATGTTACTTTCTAATCAAAGTTCTTACTTACAAACCTTGGCAATGCTAACAAGCAGATTCACGTCCGGCGAAATGGCTCTGGAGCAGGTTCGAGATAGAATACGTGCCGAATTGAACTTTACCAATCCATTTGCTTTCCCTTACGGACCTTCCTTTATTTTCATACACGACCTCGTGACCGAACTATTCCCTAATGATAAGGTCTATGGAGAGACAATTCTTAGATGCGAAATCTGCGGAAATTGTAGAAGGGATAATCACATACATTTACGAGAGGTTACCTCTGTACTAGCCAATAGATTCCAACGAGAAGTTTGCTCTTCAGTCTACGGACTTCGACATGCCCTGTATTTGGACGCCCAACCTACGAGGAACATTACGTGTGACATCACTTCATGCCCGGGTAGGATGATGCGTTCTATGAGCGTTACCGAAATCCCTTCGTTTCTACTCTTAAGCATCGACGACACGCATGTATGCCCTGAAGCTAGGCTAACTCTTTCGACGCATGGCGACTCAAATACTCTAGCCATCTTTAACCTAAAAGGCTTGATTTACGGCAACAATAATCACTTTGTGGCGAGATATGTAGATGCTTCCGACCGTGTGTGGTTCCACGACGGTATGTCGTTCCAGCGTCAGTGCCAATTACACGGTATCCTCACATTGGATCAACCTGCGCACTGGTTGAAACGATGCGACGACAAACAATTAATATACACATGGTACTCTAAAACTCCTAACCCTCCCATATAACTCCAAATAGCTCTAATCCTATCGCCCAAACAAATATACACTAATATTTACTTACACGCTAGCGACCTCCCTCGACTAAAGTAAATCCGAGTATTGCCGCACTGCCAAGTGTCGGCCCTCTTTCTACCTAGTGTTGAACTTTGAGCATCTCGTTGATTTCAAACTCCGCGCACGTGAGCGCGGATTGTGCCCCTATCCGAAACGAAATCTCCGGTGTACTTGAAATCGTCGAAGGATACTGGTGGATAAAATAGCATATACCATTGCGATTTCTACATAAGACAGTTGTCTGTATGAGTATCCTCAGGCTGTGACTCGAAATATTGCGACTCGAATTCCTGGGAGAGCTGGGCTGGTGGGAGCCGGTTGCTGATGTGGTGTCTGAGCTCCCGGCGGATGAGATAGCCACCATCGGAGAGCACTTGTGAACACGGTTCGACGTCGGCGGCGCGTATGAGACCCATTGAAAAGGCCAAAAGGATTCTTTTGATTTCCTGCATTTGCTCCTCGCAGTTCCCGACGCGGTCTTTGAGCTCATCGCATTCCTCGGCAATTAGCCCCATTCCCCGAGCGTTGTCTCCAACTGCGCCTTCGCATCCCTTCACAGTTCTCCTGAGCTCGTCACATTCTCTTCTCATGGTTTCCTTTTCTTCTTCCAAAGCCTTGATTCGCGTTTTTAGCTCTCGTATCTCCTCTTCTAGTTCCTTGTTTCTTTCTGGGCAGGGACAAGTACGAGTACGAGCGGTCCTGACAATCTCCGACTTGGGGCTAGTACGCAGGGTGGTGGAACTGGGGCCTGCGCGCGCTTCGAACCACATCTGGGAGTCTGCATGCTCGTCGAGATCCCCATTCTTGACGTAAAGGCTATTAAAGTACATGTCAGTTTGTGATAATTGATGAGTGTAGTGCACCTACTCGGAGATCTTCTCGTGAGCAACTAGGGCTGTCCTGCGAGTTGAACGCTTGTGCGCAGAGGTCCCCTCATTAATACCCATGGCTTGGTGGTAGAGGCGGAGAAAAAGGGCTGAAGACGGTGACAAAGGTAACTTGTCAACCGCAAGGCACAGCCAAAATTGATTTCCGAAGCGCGATCCGAGGTGAAGGGGCCTTGATTTTCATTTACTCTTGCGATGGTGAAGTAAACTTGATTCCAATTTTACAGAGAAATGTAGTACAGGAGTTTATAACATAGGCAAGTAGAAGAAAGACATATTAGTAGCAGTAGTGAACACAATGAAGTATAATTAAATTTTAGAGAGAATAGCATTAGTCTAATAGTACGGCACCAGCACGGTGAGTGGATTTCGGATTCACAAGATAATAAATTACCAGGGGCGGTGTGCACCTTGCTGAATGGATGTTTGCTGGTATGTGGAGCCAAAAAGGAGAGAAGAGGATGTCGAAGATTCACCGGAGGTTCCGTTGTACATGGAGCCAAAGTGGTCGTCCGACGGGGTGTGGAATGGTGACGATGACCCGAAAGTACTACTAGATGATGTGCGGAGAGACGAGGGTCCAGGAGCGGATGAGAATGACGGCGAGGGAGGAGCCAGCTGAGTGCTCGGAGTGCGAGTATCTGGAGAGTTGGATGGTACAGGAGCTTGAGCACCAGACGCCGTAGGAGCACCAAAGGCTGTGAAGGATAACTTTGGATGAAGGTCGATGCCGTCCTGAGTGTTGTCGTTGTCGTCTTTGTCGGGAAAGCGTTCCTTGTCCTGTGCAATCGTCTCTGTGAAGTACCTGTGCAGATCTATGAGAAAAAGGACATTATGGTTAACATTAACACGCGGTGACGCACCTTTGCCACTCCTCCGCAAGGATGTTCTTGCCAAACACCTGGATCTTCTCGTGCAGGAAACGATCAAAGCGACCCCAAAAATCCTCCCCCTTAGGGATGCGTCCTCCTCGGCCGCGTTTGCGCTTGCTTCCAGCTCTGGTAGTGTCATCGTTGTCAGAGTTACTATCGTCGTCCAGCTGCAGAAGCTCTTTGTGCTCAAGAGCGAAACGACGCTATAGCATGCAATCTGTGAGTGTTACGTACAGGGGGGCAGGAAGTCTTGAGACTCACCATGAGAGCAAGCTTCATGACGTATCCCTTCGTATTCAGCTTGTCTGATGATTCGGGCTCACCGTAGTACTTCAGTACCACACTGACAACGAATCGGCTCAGGTGGATCGGTCCAGTACCCTCTTCTCCAAGCCCTATGCTGTCCCGAATCTGTTTACAAGGAATCGAAGTAAGGAAAGACGTGGCGGCATTCAAAGAGAAGTCTGGAACTCACATCTTGCCTTAACGCATTTCGCACACTTGAAGCGGTGCGTTTGAAGAAGGCGGTAGTAGTTTCGGTCCTTGAGTCGGTCGAAAATGCATTGGCAAACTGACTAGCATACTTTTGCTTTACCCTGCGCTATACGATGTCTGTGAGACAGTGTTTGAAGAATGAATGAACTTCGATACGTACGACTCCATCCGTGGCCAGACCCGAATAGCTGAGACGACTGGGTTGAATGATAAGTCTCTGTGTCGTTCTTCGAACGAGCTTCTGCAAAGAGAAGATGAGTGTTACCTGTGTACCAGTCTCATATAATGGTCTTAACTTACCTTCTGGTCCTGCGAAAGCGAGAAATTGTCTTCCAGTCGCAGTGCGATATCGTTGAGTAAGGCGGCTTGTGCTGTAGGAGCCATGGATTGTCCACTGGATGGAGGCGTTAGAGTTGAAATCTTGAGGTCGAGGGTATTGATTGCCCAGAGATTGAATGCTATCTCGTAGATGCGAGCAGCCAATGTCTCAGGGTTATAGGGACATGGGCGCAGGTCACGGATAAACTGAACAAAAGACCGTATGTCAGATGACAGTGGTGGATTAGCAGATAGCATTACCTGGCAGAAGCGGTGGAGATGGGCGACCTGGTCTGTCGAAAGTGAAAGCTGCCCTCCTAGATAGTTGATGAGATTGCTGAAGTTGATGCTGGATCCTGGAAGGGCAGGGCCCAGAGGTGTGGAGGAAGGTGAGGAGGAAGGTGAGACGATCTGAGCAGACGACATGACACGAGACCCACAGGTGCGACTTGCGAGAGAAAGAGATGAATCGACAGCCAGCTTTATGTGGGCGGGAGGTCCAAATGTTTGCCAGTATTTGGCTGGTGGCTCACATTTCCCGTTGTTTATTTCAATTAAACAAAATACGGGTCTCGTGTCGCGTCGCGACGTGAAAAGTTGAATTGTGAGGGACTCACGCGCAGTTGTCTTGGCTCTGAGTGCGGACAGGAACGGCAATTTCAAATGGAACGGCACTGTGGGGCGACAAAGCCAAGAGCGGCAGCCATCAAAACCATCCCGATTTGGTAGTCGCTCTCCTTTTTGTGGATGCAGCGCATGTTCTCTCCTTTCAAAGGTTGAATTATGAAGGAGCCAGTTTGGACTGTAATATCTTATGCCTGTTCTCAAGGGTTACCATGGTCGCCATAGATGTCTATAAAAGTGGAGATATAGGTTAAAGATGAATTGTTCTAGAATGGATGGTAATTTTCGACAACAAAACTAAACTCGCCGGGGCCCGGGAATATGCTGCGACGTCGAAGGGCGAGGTGTGGTGGGACGTGATGACAGATTCCTTGATAGTTGAGATGTAGCGCCCCCTCTGAGCTGGCGCAAGGAAGTCCCTCTCCCAGCTCCACCCCGAGTAGCTGAAGTGATTGGTGTGGATGCTTTTGCCCTCCGTCGATCCACCTCTCGTTGCGCCGAGGCGAACACCACGTCATCAAAATGAAGCCGAGTCGAAGGAACGGAGAAGTGCGACAGGAGTGGTGAGTTACGCATCTGGCATATATTTAGAATGAGATCTTGAGGTTGGTTTCGATGTTCGACAACGGGAGTAGTGTGCGTTGTATTTTGACGTTCTTGACGGACAATCCGGGTGCCAGTGGTACGACAGTCATTTGCGTGGCAGTTATGCTGGACATTCACGACACATTTGACGTCCTGTTTGAGATAAATCGTGATGTTAGTGATACGAATGCCGGAACAACTGGACACCTACATTAAATTGCACCAGCGAGAATTTCTGCGTCACAGTGAGCGAAGGCATCTGGTATTTCGGGGAAGTTGCTGAGGGCGATACCAACTGGAGCAAAACATAGTCTGGCATGCTCTGTTGCTCACCGCTACCACCTTTGAACTGAATCATCTCCTTGACAAGACCGACATTCCACGACGAAACCCCCTCTGCTCCTGATGACGTGTAGAGAACATGGTCCCCCAGTTTCACGATGTCGTCGCTTGGTAGGGATGTGGCCTTAAGGAAGGTTTTGACAAGACGGTCCTCCTGCAAGGAAGGAAATATCTGGCCTGCAAGTGTCCTCGAAAATTCACGCACAGGGGCTTTGTCCCACACGCAACACCCTACGAAAACAATAAGTTAGGTAATGCTTTCATGATGTAGAATGAGGATGCTTTACCTGAAGGGCCACTAGGGTTCAGAGGAAGGCCGAGATACGATGTGATTGTACGACCCGTATCAAAGAGTGGATTGACTAATTGACGAACACTTGGTCCAGCTGTGACCCAGTTGACGGGATCCGAAAGCGCTTCAAGGGAAGGAGTAACATCGGGATCCACGAGCAATGGCTTGAAGAACCTACCCCCACTAAGGAGGTGACGGACGCGGTTGCCTTGAGCGAATGCATCAGCAATGTCGCGGGAAGGGGCCTGCCGATTACTGTGCACACTCTTCGCCCGGATGACGGCGTTGAATGACTCGAAGCCTTCAGTCGCAAAGAGGATTGCTGGCCCAAATCGTCGAATATGGTTTGGAAGGTGACGGAGGATGTGGAATTTGGGTTTGTTGAACCATTGGCTGGTCCACCGCGCGGTTCTCAGTAAAAATTGCTCAATTTCATACTCGAGCTCCTCCTAGTGCAAGGCATGAGCACAAGCTGCCACCCGTCTACGAGAAAGCCAGATTGTACGCACCAAGTAACGCCCAATGTCGTGGATCTCCTTCTGCCAAATCCTGGGCACCAACTTTGATATGGCCACCCACGTATCATAGCATTCCCTCCCAACAAGGTCGTATATCACAAACGGAGCGACTTGCGCAATTGTCCTGAAATCTCCTCCTGTGAGGGAGCCCGCATATTGGACCAAGGTTCGTCCTCGGATGGGGGAGATGCCCAGACCAGAAACATCGAGGCTAGAGAGCCGATGTATCAATAATTCCTTTTCACGGTCCTTCTTTTCGAGTTGGTTATGGACGAGATCCCTCCAAAAATACTTGACAATCCCCAGCAATACTACGTGGAGGATCTCGACAGGCGTGTCTTGATGAGGGTCGAGCCCTGTGGCCAGTGTCAGTTGGTGATGAAGGCGAAACTGTATAACACACCTTGTAAGCGGAAGATTGGATTCATCACCTTGGTAGGTAATTCCGGAATCGCAGCGTCGAGCGCTTCCTGGCGGGCGATGCTTCCAGAGACAGATTTATAAGCCCTGTGCAATTTGTCGAGGAAGTGGTCTAGGATCGTATCCTTCACCCCGGTCGCCGTCTTCTCCTCCCTGATGTCTGTCAGGTTCCCGATTTGTTGTGCCCATTCCAGATACGACTTTAGTTTTGATTCTGTTTCATGCCGGGCTCGAGGTTTTGCCCCCTAGACAACATCTCAGCCATGCAACAACCACCGAAAGAAACCAGCAAGAATTACCTTTATGAAGCGTCTGATGCGTTCAACCATCGAGCTCATCGACTCGCTCCAATTTGCAGGCGGCGGGGGTTGAGGGACAGTAGCAAAGGAGGGGAGGGGTGAAGCACCGGGAACCGGAGATGCTGGTGCTGAGTGTGGAATTGACCCATTGGCGTTACTCGTGCCCTTGGATTGTGGCTTTGGGTCGGCCCCGTAGGCCCAGCACACACGACAGAAATACTTGCCGCCCATTCCGATGTGAGACGCAAGCTCGCTCTGCATGGGATTGTCACCCAATAGAGCGAGGACAGCCGGAAACACTAGCACGAGCTCATTGTGAACGCAGTCCCATGCCCAGACACCGTTCTTTCGAGCCATTCTATGGGTAATGTTAGTAGGAGCACAATTTCAATCAAACAAGTGGGGCGTACTCGATCTGCGATACGACGCCGTCCAGCATTTCGAGAGGAGGTGCAATATTTGAAGTGCACAAAAAGTGAATGTTGAATTCTTTCGTTACTTGGTCCATAGGAAGTCCCGCCAACGTGAAAAGGAAGCTGTTATGTTCGTTCCACCGCTTCGAGACGTTACCCGATGTATCGTCGCAATACATCCACAGAGGTAGGGCCATAACCCGACGTCCTTGGGCTCGCACTCGCCATGGATTGCCTTGAGTAGCTGTCGTGTAATCCCAACTGACTGTCTCAGGTGTTCCATCCTCTCGAACACGATAGATGTCTGTACAATATTCAATAATTATCCGTGCAGGTCAGGAGAGAAACTTACGATGTAGTAGGGAAGGCTTTGGAATACCTAATTGCCGAAATTCGGCTTGTAACGTTGGGAAGTTCTTCCACAAGATATCCTCCATGACCTCTATGACTTGGTCCTCCCGAACCCTCCAATAACGATGTGGAAACCCATCGGCATCGGTTTCGGTATAGACTTCCATGGTCCAGGCCTTTGCCCACAACTTACGCCCTCGCCTGAACCAGCGAAACGGAATACATAATGACTGGTCTACCAACATGGCGGGTTCGTGGATAAAGTAGTCGGTTTGGCCTCGACGGATCATTGGTGTCAGGTCGCGGTGGGACATCTCTTCAAGCCAGCGTATTCCGTGGTACGCCTGAGATACATATTTCCCTCCATCTTCGGGATAGAATTCCAGGTGCCGTCGCACCAACGGGTTTGCCATCTCCTGTTTATATCGGTCAGGGGCAAGCAAGCAGGCCAAGGCGAGAGACACATACCTGAGCCAGGATTTGCGACAGATTGTTGACGAAGTAGCGATTTCCCAGAATGCCTTCGTACTCGACCTTGTCAATTCCACACAGTTTCTGGAGAGTCTTGTTGAGGCTCTTCATTGTTTTCATGGATGGCACATAGTCAACTCCATTCACTTGAAGCAACCACAAAAAGAGCTCAAGTTGTCGTTGGGAGAAAACCGAGCGCGGGAGATGCATTAATAGATCTAATGTACAGGTCTTTGTGCAACGATTAGTCCCGAGAGTTCAGTGAATACAATCGTTTGAGGAAACGTACAAGGCGATCTTCCCATGGGAACCATAGCCTTGCGGTCTGAGGGTCGTTTTGGTGACCGCGTGCTCGTTTTCGTGGTACGTCCTCATCCTCATCCCTTTCCTCAAAGCCCGATAGATATCCATCTAAGATAAAATCAATACAATGTCAACTATATGTAATAATGAATCGACATACCTGAGGCTTCGCTTCCAGTGTCCGTGTCATCCTCCGATTCACTCCATTCCACTGGCTCGCTGTCACTCAATTCGTAGTCGAGGATCTCTCTCACCGTATCAAGGACATTGGTGAGGAGGTCCTGATCGTTCTCTGCTTCCACCTGGAAGTCCTCGCCACCAACTCCCCACGGAATGCCTGTAGCGGGCGATGCAGAGGTGTTCCAATGGCCATTATGTTGGTCATACCCTGTATTGTCCGCAAGCGAAGGGTGGTTAGGAGGGTAGGGAGGAAGGGGTGGGTTGCTGGGAACGTTGCTGTACATCGCAGATATCAAATGGCGCAGGCTGTCATCCTGAACAATCTGACCGGCACCGACGGGGACTGGCGCGCTCGTGAGGTCGATTTGTCCTTCGGTGTGGTCGAGTTCGGCGTGTCGTACAGACTCTTGGTGAGTCTGCGTGCGTTCATGGGAAATGCAATGGCGAAGGTGTTCTGATTTGTAGTTGATACAGACTTTACAGACGTAGACGGTGGAACCGGATTCAGTTGTCTTCACAAACCAGTCTAAGGTCGTAGCGCGTTCAGTCTGCAAACGCTGGCACGTTGACGTCATAGCTACTCACGGTTCAGATTCAGATCAGTGAATGAGGCCGACATCAGGATTATGGTTCTGGGACAACGGAATGGCGACCTGGGGCTCAAGGACAATTGGGTCGGGGACAAACGAGAGTAATTGGTACACAGGTTGTAACTAATTTTCACCCGGGCTCATAACATAGCCGGATGCGCGAGGTTGAACCCGATCACATCCCGGGGTTCAAACTCCTTTTAAACCCAGCACATCCGAGCCTCGGATGAGCTGGGGCCATACGAACGGCTGGGTGTGTACCAGTGCCATGCTTCAGCTTCGCCCTCGATCATTCCTCGACCAGTTCTGTTCGTGGTTCCTCGTCAGAGAATACAAGAGAAGACACCGATTTGACCTAGTGTACGCGTAAAATGCCCCAAACCTTGTTTCCTGATTCTCCCATCGATATAGTACCCGTCCCTCAGCATCAAACTATTTCACCGTCTCGGAGTGTTCCATCCGAAAAGCTTGACCCGAAACTTCGCACTATAAGGTTAGATTTTTCCATTTTCGCAACAGTAGAGCACCCGCAGTGAGACAAACTATCGTTAATCCCTCTTGCCCTTTCTTGGTTTGGGCGGCTATGGGAAATCGTAAGGCTCCAACCGTATAGTATGCGTATAGGCTTTCTGGCCTATACTATACGTATACAGTGTCTATACTGTATACAGTGCATGTAGTCAGTTATATGTTGGTTTTATACAGATTTGAGAACAAAATAATTCTTCCCGCCGTACTGCAGTGCGAGCAAGCTCTGTCGTGTTCCAATTGCTCAAGTGCACTTTGTAGGTTCAGTGCATGGGTCCTTTGCCGAGTTTTAGATCACGTCTTGACTGTAAGACGTTGAAAGACGAGATTGCCTGTTGGATCCCACCTCGGAACCTCAATGGGAAATAATCCCAGCAACCTTTGAACACCTTCGGGCGTTGTGTAAACCTATGGTTCGCAGGATCCAGTGTTCCCTTAAACGAAAAATATCCCACTTCTCGTATGGTCTGGATCTCTCTGCACCAGCTGCCTACAAAGGGCTATACCGTATACAATAGCTGTATGCTGTATTATACTATGTATAAAGCAATTTCCTAGATTTTCTCTATACCTATACAAATACCTATACAGTAAAACCGTATATATACTGTAAGTATACTATACCGTTGGTGCCTTAGGCAATCGCGCTCGGGACGTTATCACTACTCGTTAAAAAAGGGTATAGGCAGATTCCCTCAGTCCCTCGAAGGACTCACGTTCGGGTCGTCAACTCGAACTATTACCCTTCTCGGCTTTGAAATTTGATGTCTCATTCGAGGTAGATATTGAATATTGAATACCCATCGTCACACTTGAATTTAGTCCTTCCCGTGATTTGTCTTTGTTGGTTGGTTCGAACTCCATAATTCCCTTCATGACGAATCGCCTTGTGTGGTAACCATCTTCCGGACGTTCACACCGCTTCTTTCTTCTGGACCTCCCTTCTTCAGGTCCAGGCTGTTAGCTCAGTTGATTCGTGTCATTGGCTGACGGTCAGTGGCTCGATGGTGACCTGGACTCGCGAACGAGATGGGCGCATCATTAAGTTTCTTTGACGTTTTGTCGATCGATGCTGTGTTTTCTGGGTTCTGATCTTTCCTACGGGTTTGAGGCGATAAAACCATTATCTTCCACCAGTAGTATATTCGACCTACTTTGATTCATTCGCGGACACTGGACAGAGGTAGATCCTGGCAGAGCATTCATACGCTGCTACCCGAGAAGCGCTAAGTCTTCTCTCGCACTGATTCTGACGTCTTTCTGACCGGAACACAAATGGAAGCCTCGTTGACAGCGTGATTCGTTCATTCTTTGAAGTTGCTTCCAAGGTGGGTCAGAGGTTGGATTATCGGATGCGGTGGGGAGGTCAACGTGACGACTCCATGGCGTCCATTTCATCACATCAGAGAGGTGTGTGCACAACACGAACAGCTACCAGCGTTCCGCAGTAGTATGGACGACGTGATGAATTTAAGCGCCCACGACGAAGATCATGATATCATGCAACTGAGGATGTACATCCCAATGAAAGTTGCGCCGGAGTAGAGATTCAAGCTCCAAGGATCAGATATAAGTAACGAGACCTGTTCGTAGACAAAGGTAATGGCTGGAGAAAATCACTTTCCGAGGATGATCGGGAGGACTACTGGCTGTTCCTTGAGATATCGAGCTGGGGAGTAGATCAGATGCCAGCACGCCTCATGGCCTCTTCAGAAACACGTACAGGGGGCCCATGCTCAACAGAAGATTTGTGAGCAGTAGGGGGTGGGTCATCTGAATTGGAATCCGTAAGCGCGCGGGAGGCTGGAATCTGGATGACGTTCACACACGCACTGGCAGGCGAGCCGAATCCATGGCACCCCGCAATGGAAGTCTACGACTCAGAGCAGCGGAGATTCGACCAAGGAGTCACACCGTCTGAGTAGCTAGCCCTAGCCTATTGCATCGCAACTACATACACTCATCCCATCCCATCTGGCCAAACCCAGACGTCGTCACCATCCTAATCCGTCCTTCATTCAACTCCTTTAGTCTAAACAGAGTCCCAAGAGGCAAGTTCCAAGGGCCCAAAGGTACCAGAGTTCCGAGTCCAGCCTCGAGTCCTTTCCCATGACTCGCCACATGTTTGCCAAACAACAACGCCTGTAAGTACTTACTAGGGCTCTTCGAACATAAATCTAAACTCAGCCTCCCGCGCTTCCTTTACACGATCAGACTGGATGTTTTTGTTCAACCAGGCTAGTATCACGCGAGTCCTATTCCTCCACACCAGCGGGCTTTGGGAAAATAAAGTTTTGGTTGTGTTGTAACTTCTGACTTTGGACGGACATCATGGCTGGTTGGCATCGCGCTGAGAAAGAGGGGAAGGATCGAGACGAGTTCTGGGAAGCTATTGCGCCTACGTCGACCTAAGTACGACGGTCTTCGAATGGGACTCTCTCGCCCCTCCGTCAGCAGGATGTGGCGCACGAACATAACTTCAGGAACGGCGAAAGAGCTAAATTCAGGCCTGCGATCTTGAACATTGAGCGACGCTGTCGACCTGGAGAGATGTCTTCGGAGGTAAGTGGATCGGTAGTAACCTTGGAGCCACCATGACTGACGATGGCTACCTAATGTCGTCTCCCTTCTCCACGTCTGAACTTGAATCTCGACATATCCCAAGCGGGCGGTCCGCGAGCTTTGAAATGCTCGTTGCAACGTTGTAAGGGGTGTGATTAAATTCGTTTCAATTTGTTGCTGAACGTGAAACGCAGCGACGAGTGGAGTCGAGCAGAAAGCTGCAAACAGCAATGATCAGTCGGAGTGGAATTGGGCCTGTGCGTGCATAGCCTGGGACCCAAGAAGGGTAGGCGAGCATGCAGACCACCTCCCAGCCAATCTAATCCAGGCCAATCCAAAACGAAGGCCAAGACAGTACAATTTACAAAAGGAGCTTTTTTCTTCCTCCTGACACCGTACACAGAAACACGCGCCAAATGGCCTCCCCCATACGCTTCCATTGAACCCATTCATCAATGTTTCACCGCGTTCACCTGAATCTAAACGCCAATTTGTTGGATAGTGGGAAGCCGCATTTCATTTTTTTCATTTCCGCCGGTTCTTTCAACTTCTATCTAACATACGTGTGTCAGGGCCTGTACAGTGGACTTCTATCTACATACATACGTCAGGACTCTGAAGGGAAGTCTATAGGTAGTAGAGTACCCATATGTCAGTCACCAGTGCTGCACCGCAAGATTCGTATCTATCACACTAGTCGGAGTGTTCCACGAGCTCGATACGGTCGGACATGAAGCGAATGAATTGGCCAATTAATCGTACTCGCACAGCGATACAATACAATACATACATCCGCGATAGCGGTAACTTCTTCTACCCTGGGATTCTAGCGTCAATTTCACGAATCACCCGCCGGCCTGTCAGGCTATCTGTCAGGATGCCCGTTTTTGGATTTCGCTTTTGGTTTGTCATTACTCTTTCTCTTTCGAGCGTTGTGTGGGTGTGTGGCCTTTCTATTCTACTGCTCGGCCTTGGACTGGATCCAACTGTCAAGAGTACCTCCTCGGCGAACGAAGAGCGTCTTTTATTTTTTATTCGCTGGTCGCTGGAGTGACTAGTCCCCCAGTCCTTCGACTCGACCACAAAAGGGTATGGTAAACACCGCATTCCAGCTATAACTCTAGCATGGAGGTATCTAGAACATACACCAGCCGGTGCATGCCCAGATAGTGAATCACACCTCCGAGTCGATCATCCCCAGCCAGTCGGAACACGAACACGAAACCCACCGCGCAAGAAGATCACCACGAGAAGCGCAAGAGCGCTCATGGCCAAACGCATGGACCAACGAAGCAAGTTCGGTGAACCACAACGCAGAACAAGGGCAAAGGGCAAAGACTTGCACGCGTCTGTCATCTTTCCCGAACTGTTGTTGTTGTGTATGTCCGGATATTTCCTGAGTAGTCGCGTATGTCTGTCTGTCAGTGTGTTGATTCCCGAAATTTAAACTCCTCAACGAACTCTATAACTGCTTTCGGCGCCGCAAATGCCTCAAGGCCGAAGAAGGACCTGTATCGCAATAGAAAGACCTATTAAGTATATTAGCCATGAATCGACCCACGATATGACAACAACTTGAAAAGGAGAGGTCGGAGGCGGCGGAGAACATGTATGATGGCCCATGGGATCTGGATCGCGTCACGTTGCTGCTGAGTCCCGTCGTGTTTACATTGAAACGGAGAGACTGAGTACTTACTGAGGGAATGATGGACCGAGGGAATGAGGACTGGGTGAGGGTTGGGTCCAGGAATGTTCATATTGGGATGTCCATGGCGAAATCGAGGGACCGGTAGGTCTTGGTGGTCCTAGGAGCTGACCCGTGGTCGTCAAGAGCCAAGAGGGCTTGGTAAGTACATAGCTTCGTGTGTCGCCGATTTGTCAGTCATCCGTCGGAGCCAGCAGGGAAGGTCGAGGGGATGATAGGTCAGTGGGTTTGTCAGTGCCAGGGTCTGGAGGATGAGCGTTAACCGAGGAGAGCGAGGGCTGTTGAAATATACCAGTCGGCCCCGGGTCTTTAATTGGAACTGTGGATAAAAGAGTCAGCACTACTTGGTGGGTAGAAGATCAAGCTTGGAATGGACCGTCCGACGGCCCAATGCCTGGCTGATTCTGTCCCCGTGGCGAGAACATCCTTTTTGGACTGGCTGAGATTGATGTCGAGATCCAAGGAGTTATATTTAGAATTGAATGGATACCTAAGTAGATGTCGAAGAGATCCACTGGCGAGCCTTTTTTTAAACCCAGCAGTTAACGGAGGCGCTACAAATTACTTAGTGTCATACCGCATGTTGGGATCAATGCGGACGCGGAGAACAACTTGGTAGGCAGGTGCGATCGGCGAGATTGATTGATTAATTGGTCCAAATAGGCAGTAACGAGTAACGTATAGTTTGGCGTAGCGTAGCGTGTGTGTGACAGTGTAGCGTGTGTGACAGTTGCTGCTTGTCGAAGAGCGGGGCGACCCGAAGATTCGAGGTGAGAGGCCGACGGATGAAGCTCTTGGATCAAGAACAATAAAGTGGATGGAAGGAGTTTGCCGAGTCGAAAATCTTTCGGTGGTCTCCTAGAGGACACCCACTCCACTCTGAATCACATTCTCGAAGACGGAAAGGAAGCTTCGCGGAGTCGAAAGGGGTTCAACAAAGAGCGAGAGAACGGAGTAAAGGTATGATACCGATGTTGCGTAAGTCAGCATTTGAGAAGCCCAACCGTGGCGGAGGCAGCGCAAGGGAGAAGCGATATGATCGTCATCCATTGACGAGAAGCAGGGGGGCACGGGATATCTTGGCCACTGCGCAGTCATGGCTTGGGGTACAATGAGGCGCGCGAGACCTGGGTTTGCACAGCTTGGAATCAACAAGAGATTAGAGTTTAGGCGATGAGGTGAGAGCGTGTCTGGGAAGGGAAAGAGTAGGGTGATACGAAAGATCCGAGGTAACAGGGGCCAGGGAAATAGAATTGGCGGAAGGCATGGACTGGACAGAATCGAAGAGACGGTGGCAATTAGAGGAAGGCGGCAGAGCGCAAGGACGTGGCCTGAAAATCCCCAGGTTTTTTCTGGACTTGAAGCGCCAGTAGGATAGTGTCGCCAGGAGATGACCTAAACGTCGAAACGCGGGATGGATGGAGATGGACGGAGGATAAACCGATTTGGGACGAGAATGTTGCGGGACAAAACGAGATTTGATTCGGCGACCAAATCGGTGAGGGATCAAGATTCAAGGCCGGTTTCGGCAGGAGCGGAGATTGAAAAGGGGGATGTTTGACTGGCAAAACAAATGTCAAGGATTGGCAAAGGATGGAACTGTAAAAGCAGAAAGACGCCTTGGCTTGAAACGACTCAAGTCACTTTGGTCTTCCGCCCGTTCCATCCCTTTGCTCCTCGACATCTCAAGCAACAAACTTTACTATGGGCAGGAGAAAAATAGAAATACAACCTATCGTGGTCAGTATGAATTACCCGTCCATTTACGTCTTCACCACTGTGCTATTATCGTATACACTTTTGTCGTCAACCTTGTCCAATTCTCCCCTCCCTTGCTTGTGAACAACGAACGAAATGTTGACATTTCTCGTCTCTAGCAAGAGCGCAACCGAGCAGTCACCTTTCTCAAGGCAAGTGTCGAGCCGACGGCCTCATTGAGTCGTATTTCGTCTCTATTTTTGTGCTAATTTCTCTTGGCGTTCTGATTATTCTTATCGTCGCTGCCGGTTTTTGATGCCCGCTGTTCATCGTGTTCGTCGTTGCCCACGACCAGCGCAAGAACGGGCTCTTCAAAAAGGCCTACGAGCTCGGTGTCCTGTGCTCAGTCGACGTCGCAGTCATCATCTTTGGTGCGTAAATGCCCAGCGTCAGCCAGTGCACTCAAGTTGTGCGGTGTGTGACTGTGTTCTATTTTTATCTCTCAGAGGAACGCCCTGGTCACCCTGTCAAGCTCTATCAATACTGCTCAGGCGACGTCCAGGACATCGTCCAGCGACATATCACCGTATGTTTCTCCTCTTTGCGCTCGTGTAGACACTCATACTGCCCCAGTTCGACGGCGAGCGAGACACCAAGGGTGTCGCAGATTTCGGTGCCAATCCCAGCAGACCGGATGATGGAGACGACGACGATGCTGACGACGACGACGACGCACCAACCAAGAGCGGCAAGCGAAGCAGGAACGAACCTTCTGGGAGGCTGAAACTGCCCACTGATTTCACTGGGGGATCCACAGATGTGCGCAACAACACCTTTACCCTAGCGCGCCTGGTTTCTGACGGATTCTGATATGCTTTAGGACTATGTTGGACATCGCACGATCCCTATGACCCAACATATGCAGAGCGGGCCATCGAGCGGGCCCGGGTTACCGATATCAACACTCCGCAGCAGCACGAGTGGTGGAGGCGGTGGTCCTGGCCCCTCTTCGTCCAGCTATGGCAGACGCCCCAGCGGTCGCGGAAATCCCAGTCGCTCGCCTTCGGATGACCCTGCGCACGGACCCTCCAGTTACCCTTACCACCCAGCACCGCCCTCCAGCTTCAGTCGCGGAGGCGGCGGCTATGGCGGTCCTCAACAAGGCGGCGGTGGTGGCGGCGGAGGAGGCTACCAGCAATTCTACAACACCCCGCCTCAGCAATCCTTCATGCCTCTTCCCTCCGACTTTCCCCCACGAGGTGGGAGCGGTGGTATGTCTCGCGGATCTGGCTCTCACGGCAACTTTCCTCGTGGCAGCGGGTCGTTCGAGCCTGGGATGTACCAGTCTCAATCCCATGCAGCGGGAATGATGAGGCAGAGCAGCAGTAGCAGTGGAGGCGCCAACACTGGAAGTGACAACCTGTTCTCTTTCCTCGACAGCGACGACGGCCATAACCCACGCCAATCCAACGCCAATCCCAACGCTTTCTCGCTGGACTGGCCTGTCGGCCCCAACTCTGCTACTGGATCTTCAACATCTTCAAGCTCGGGTATGAATTTCTTTCTTTCTCTCCTGATGTTCTACGTTTGATATTAATCACATAGCTCGCACAGGCGCACCACCACCTTCAGTGTCGCCAGGAAGCGGCGGTCAAGACTGGCTCGAATTCCTCGCTGGAAACCCAAACAACGCCGCTCGGGAAGGCTCTGGTGCCCACCTCTCCTGGGAACGCGGTGGCCCCGGCGGTGGAAGCACTGATCGAACAACCGCAACCGATCTCGCTGACCTCTTCGCCGCCGCTACCGCCACAGGACCCACCTCTCCTTCCCATCGTCGAGGGTCACCGCATTTTGGCAGCGGTAGTGGCGGGTCTGGGGGTAGCAAAAGGATGCGCGATATGATGGACGACGGGCGTAGACAGGGTGGGCTGAATGCATTGGGTGGGGGCCCTCCTCCAGGTATGGCTGGCGCGTCGCGCACGGACCTCCTTGAGCCCAAGTTGGAGCATCGGGAGTGACTCCCTGCTCCCAAAAGGATTCGCGTGTAGCTCCTGAACCTGGAACTCGCGCTGTGAATCGACAAGAAAGCGCCGGCCTCGACATCGACCGACATCGACCTCGTGTCCGCTGTGGACGCGGGTTTCGCACCTTGGCCGAGGTCATACACCTGGATAACCCCCTATAGATTCCCCACTTCCGATTGGCTTTTTCTGACATTCCACCTCGTCCTCGTCTTCCATTTCCCCACCCCTGTTGTTATATGTCGGACAAGCTTTTCATCCCCTCCCGTTTCTATCATACGGACTATGCTTTTCTCCTTGGTCGCTTTCCTCTCTCCTTTTCTCGCTATCATGTCCGCAGCTCCTTTCCTTCTGTTTGTATCGATCCCATCTTCGCGTTTCGTCTCTATCGCTTTCGCATCCGTCCATCGATCCATCCGTTGTGTCCTCTCTTCCGCATCACCCGACATCACTTTCGCATCTCGTCCAATCATCCAGTGCAACCAGTCACCATTCCTCACTCCATCTCTTTTCTTCCTCGGTCCTTCAATCTCGTCATGGCCCGTCTTCTTCACCGACCATGCCATGTATCGCTACTCTACCGCACGACCAAAACCGAACCGCGTCGCTCCCCTTTGCATATTACCTCCCTTTACATATTACCCACCCGATTCCCCCCCTGCGCTTCACAAAGTCGTTAGCGACTTCCCTTTTCTATCCAAAGTCGTGCGTATTGTTCTGGGTTATCGTTAGTCATTTTTTCCCCTTCGTATCCTACCCTTTTTCTTTTCTTCTTTTTTTCTTCGAAGTGTATGTATGATTTTTCAGTTTCTGACACCTATTTCTTTTTCTTCTTGTACTTTTTTCTTTGGCCACGGTTGACGGCGTCGAATAATTCGTCCTTGGTCCGACCCCGATTGGTCGACCTCCATCTGCGATGATGGTGGCTTTCCGATCTTACACCCGAGTTTCGTTTGGTGGTTTCTGGGATATCGATCGGGTGGGCTGGGATGGGGTGCGGTGCGGTGCGATGGGGCTGTTGCGCCTCCACCGTCTGCGTCACTCGCCTGAGTCCACTCCAGAGTTGGATTGCGCCACTTCAAAAATACTCGACGTTTTTATTCTCGTCGTTCTTCTGTGCCTTTACTCGGTTTTGGTTCCGTTGGCGCTTCTTTTAGTAGTCTTTTCAGTTCTCTTGACGCTTCTCACTTTGCCGTTGTACTATGTACTATGATGTCCCCGCCGTGTGTTTTAATACTCTGTGTATTTGTACTGTGTTTTGTATGTATGCAATATGGAATTTGTCTAAAGCTTTTTCTACTTGTCTTTTTCTTTTGCTTTGTTATTGGGAAGGGGCCGAGTCCTCATCGTCGAGCGCGACTAAGGACAACCAGGCGAGTATTACGACCAAGTGGGCACGTATATCCTGTTTCTCGCTCCTTCTTTCAGAATGGGGATGACCCACCGGTGGTCGTCTCAGCTCTCGGTATCAAGCGGGGAGAAGCCACGTTGATAACTCCCATTCAAATGGTGTGTAACCGTGGGCTGGAATGTTCATACCCCATAACGGACTATGTCTTTATCCCAATTCGATTCGAAGCTTGGATAAGTAATTACTGCGTGATGATTGGGTGATGAAGAAGGCCTCAAACAATTGGGTGTTTAAGAAGGGCGAAGGGAGGTAGATCAACTAGTTTGGAGATTTGGCGCTCGTGGGCGGGGTGTGTTCTGAGTCGGTTGTGGTAGATAGATCTGAATATGTCGTTCCCTCGTGTTATTCATTAAGCTTCCCTCGTATTAACCATGTGGTAGGGAAGTACGCACATAAGTAGGCAATTAGTAGGCGCGTAGGGCACCTACTAGGGTGTCTTAGACTTATTTGGTATACACAAAGGTTATTCCACTGGACGATTGGGGTTTTGAGCTGCGGTGTCACGACGGTGGTTCTCATCAGTGAATCTCATCAGTGAATCTCATCAGTGCCCATGATAGGGCTAAAAATATACTCTTTGTATTTTAGTGAGGTAGTGACTGTATGTCGTGGCGGGTATTGCTGACCGCAGGGTAGTAAATGGAGACCTTTCTGGGGAGAGTAGGCGGAGAGGCCCAGAAGGGCGTCGTCTCCAGAATCTCAGTGCGAAATATTCAGCGTCTGTCGGTTTGGGTGTAATGATGGAGCAAGGAAGTAATTTGTAGGCAAGTATGATAGGTTGGAATTCCGGAAAGTAGGAATGAAGCCAATGAAATGAGTCTATGGATGGTAGTCATGGAGAGTAGGCAAATTCGGCTGTGCGGGGTGAAACGAGGTTTAAATTTACGAGCGTGTGTTACGAGAGAGTCTGAGTGTGGTGCGTTAGAAATTAGAATGTATGATACTTCTCAGGCTGCTGCTTCCTCAGGCTTAGCACGAATTGCGAGCTGAAATATTATTATTGGAGGCTCGCAGCTCGCTTGGATTGGTTGGGTGTTTGTGACCGCTGAATTTCAAGGCAGTGGTCAGGTCGAGTTTACGAGTACTGGTGAATTTCCGAGGTGGTCAGCTCGGGTTCGCGCTTACAAGGTTGATATCGCTTCGACGTCGTGGCTGCATCAGCAAAACCCAGATATGATTACCAGAAATTTTAGCCACCTTGTAAAGTTCATAATTTCTTGTCAACAGGCGGGATCTTGTCAACCTTGTAAGTTGGCCAAAGCCTCTCAAGAATCGCGACGTCGGTGGTCGCGTTGTCCGAGACTCATAACAAAGAGACCAGCCCATTGAACTTTGAAGCAAACCAGAAGGTTTGAGACATAGCATTGGACTAATATGCGACATTTCTGCACTGTTTTGAGGCGACTGGGAATCGATGTACTCTAGATCTTTAGTATATTAAATCCATAATACGTCACAACGTCAACCATAAACATAGCCGGGGCAAGAGGTCTCTGGGAGGCGTGGGAAGCTTGCACGCCAGAAACGGGATAGGCAAGTTTGCAATGACTTGGAAAAATTAGAAGGAAGCCGAGGAGAATATAAGAACATGACTTCACACTGCAAGGTAATACCGACGATACAAGGTAACAGTAAAGATTACAAGCTTTCGACCAACCTTGCAAGGTTTGCCGAAGCTTGCCAGATCTTTTGGAGCTTCCGATCAAAACGTCATTCCTTACAATGATATGTCATTCTTGCCATCCCCGTAAGCTCTCGGAATCATATCTAGGTTTTGCTGATGACTGGGATAAAGGAAATCACGACTGAGAGTACTCGCTTATTCCTACACTGTGGAGGTTGATATCGCTTCGACGTCGTGGCTGGGATAAGGGAAACCACGACTGAGAGTACTCGCTTTATTTCTCAAGCTTGTGTACCGACAGCTGGCGCAGCTATTAGTACAAGGCTGGGGAGAGATAGTCGTTGTCGGCCACAGTATTGTGGCCTGAAAAATGTATTCTGGAACAAGGGTGCGAAGCGCGTGGATTGGATGTGCTTTCCGGTTTTCAGAAGTCGCCTTGGCGGGTGCGTGAGTAGAGAAGGGTATGGGTAGGCTACTAGTATTGGACAATCTAAATCCAAGCAGTAGGTGACGGGCCCATGCACAACATGTAGCAGCCGACAAGGTCATGGACGAGCGAGCATTAATTACCGGCATTTCATTTCCATATGTACCTTTACATCGGGCTGGTTCAAGACGCTTGTCAGAGACTAGCCTTGAACGGATTTTAAATTAAAAGGAATTAATCGGCCGTTCCTTTCGACCGACTTCGAGTTCTGTCGTAAGTAGTGAAAGTTTAATCGTGATACTTCTGAGAGAGGTTGATTTCATCATGAATGGTGTAGGTAATGCCCTGTACCCTCAGCCCATAACTTGAATCACGAACAGAAAGAAGTCAGTCCCAGATCCCTTACTGCCTAGGACCATAGATGGACACAACACTATCGCTAGACTGCGAAGAGAGAGAGATTCAATAAACAAGGAAAGAGGGACCGCCACAATCGATATCAGAATTGAATCGACTGGATTCGATGACTGTGCGAAGGGCATCTCTGTGGCACTATGTGAGACAGAAGCTAGATGGTGAAGTAATTTCCCCAAGCACGAGGCCCAGGGGCTGTATCTGCCCGCATGCCTTCGAAGCACGCGCGAACAGTAGATCCAGACTTGGCATGGACTGGAGTAGATAATGCGGGGCGTCTAGATCCTCAAGCTCCTGGGCCATTGTAACTTGGAGCAAGTAGGGGTTTTACGATCTCCTGAATCTCGTATTAGGAATATGTAGACCGACGTCACTGGAGTGTGCTCTCCTTGCGCCCCCACCTGTACCCACTATCTCCCGCCTTCGCAGAAACTCGCATTCACACACCGGTCTAGTCATCACTTTGGGACAGAATCCATATTTTTATTTTTATTTTATTGGAGATTCGTGTCGTCGTCGAACTTGCCTTTTTCGGAGTGCCCGTCTCGTGACACCGCCGCCCATTCGGGCGTCTAACTTTAAGTACTTCCATTGCAGTATGGCTTTGATACACCAACGCAGCTTGTGTGCCTTCGACTCAATAAGGACCATTTATCGCCTTCCCCCTCTCGAGTCGTGAATGTTCCGAAGATACTGTTTTCGCTGTTATGAAACAATGTTGTGATTTCGACGCTGGAATCGGGGAGTTGAAGGTGATTGAATATAGGGCAGGTTCTCGGTCGGTAAACAAGGTTTGGCATGCCGAAGTTCTCGGATGCAGCATCATTCAGGAGTTAGGGGGACATGTCCAATGCACCGTATACGTAGGATTTGGATCACAGAAACAGTCAAAGGTTGAAGTTGATGTCGCACCAAACCCGCTACCGGAACTTATTTCAAAGATACATAACGGGAAGAATAAACACGCTCGTCGATCCTTTTAATCAGGCATTACTTGAGCTTTTTGGCGTTTTACCCACCAATATCAATCCTCTGCTGTAAAGCTCCCTCGACGACGCTCATCACCCCTTCGGGCATCGGTGAGGGATTTGATTCCCTCCTTGCATTGACATCGCCTTACGAAAGCTACCACAGGTATCGCGAAACCTCAGACTGTCATACATTGACTGTTAATCTTTCCATTGCCAGGCCTCGGAACGCGGAGAGTCGTGGTTTCAAGCTCTGAGATAACAGTCATCCACAGACCGTTTTGTCGGAAAAACCCTATCAAAACAACTGGAGCTCTCGTTAGTCGAACCCCGAGTCGCACGATGTCCTCGGAACATTGTGGTGAGGTCGGGTCGTACATCCGAATGTATCCAGTTCCCGAAATAAGAGGAAAGAGTAGGACGATTTCTTCTGTTTAACATAATCTGCTCTGAGTCGTAGCTTTCCGTCCCGAAGCGCTCCATTCATAAACGACAGGCGTCAAACGATCTCAATGCTTTGCACAGTGGAGGTAACGGTCCCTCGAGCCCCCTGCCTGACATGGTCCACGATATCGATCCTCCAAGGCTCTAACAGCAGGACCTGAAGTAACGGGACCTTTCCCACTCTTATTAGCTTCAGGGCCATTATAAGCTGCTTTAACTCTGCTTCAGAGGCCCGGGGAATCACAAAAACCGAGAGTCACGTCATCCATTTCGCTGACACGTGCTGGGACCAAGACTTCCAAGCTCCACACCTGTCGTATGTAGACAGTGCCCTGAAGCATACAATTGAAACTATTCTTTGTCGCCGTCAATGTTCGGACCAACCTGCTGCAGCGGCCATCAGATAATCAAACTCACGATTTGGGTTCCCTCGTTTCTTTCATGTATCACACCCGCACCCGACGCCAGCCTTTGGAAGGAATCCCCTACTAACTGACTCAGGAAGGCTGTCTAGACTTAGGGAATTGTTCCTTCATGTTCTTATATTTACTTTAGATATAGAGATTTGGCCATGAGTCAGCGTCGATCAACTCCTAGGTTCCGAGAGGCCATTACCACTGTCCGCCTACTTCAGCGAGGTAGTATTTCCCGAACATACCACTCCACCTTCTGGAGTTGATCTCCTCAGATTCGTGGTGTCAATGAGATCCTCCCATTCTGGACAGTTGGGTCAACCAAAGTATAAATTACATAGCCCCGTAGCCCCGACATCAAGCCAAGGCGAAATAAATATAATGTACAGGTACATGAGAACGGGCAAGAGTCCATGTGCCAGGGAACCTGTGAATGAATGTATGTACAAGAGGGATCAATGTACAACTAGGTCAAGGCGGCCATGATACACTATAAAGTTACAGTCAGAGAGTCGAAATGAGTAGATTATGGGTGGGATTGTCAGAAGGGAATTATGGTAGGGATGAGGAAGGAAAAGCAGATAAAGAGCGCCAGGCATACGAGAAATGAACCCGAGTACACTAACGAGCGATGTACACTAAGGTAGTAGCCATGGTACACTATAAATTACAAACAAACAAATGGAATCGCGAGTGCGTAGAAATATAATACAAGGGACATGCAACCTCGTCGTCGAACGCCGGTGGGTCGGGGGGAAAGGCTTTATGGGCGAAATTGACGGGGGTGCGAAAAGCGAGAGTGGTCGTTGCAAAGGCGATGAGGACTAGGCGCCTACTTGGGAGAGCCATAGAGCATCTGGAGAACACCTTCCTCCTGCTCTCTGAAGGTGAGGACGGCCCGCGCGACAGGCGAGAGTTGCCTCCTCTTGACCTCCCTGGCCGCATCCTCACCTTGAGTCGCGTCTCCGGTGGCTGCGGGCGAGCGGGGAGGGGTTCGCGCGGACGAAATCGACAAGGAACGGGACCTCGACCTGATCTTGTCAAATTGATTGCTGAACCGCCTACGAATGGCGGTGCGGCCACGTTGGAAGGCACCCTCCTTCACGTCAAAATTGTCGGATTTGAGGTTGCGCTCACGCTCCTTGCCTCCTGCTAAAGATTGGATTTGCTCGGTTTCGGCGTCCAACTCGGCCGTGTCGACTGCCTCGAAATACTCTGTTCGAGACTGGGCGAGGTCCAATAGGCGGCCACATTGTTCGTAGTCGATGTCGATGTCTGCGACAGTCGCGTCGACGGAGGTAGTGGAATTTGAGGCAGAGACAAAGTCAAGCGTAGGGTCAGTCGCGGCGGCGCGGGCGACGGTGGTGGGGATGTTGGAGGACATGGCTATGCGACGGGAGCACGATGGAATGGGTGGTTATTGAAGGAATAGGTTGGGGATTAGAATAGTTGGTTCGTTAGTGAGTCGTATACGCGTCGTGGGTGTCGTGAACAAGCAGGAGCAGGCGGGAGGGACGCAGTGACCTGCGACTACCAGTGGAGATGGTAGTGACTCGAGATCAAGAGGATCCTTGCAAAAATACGAAAGGTCAAGTTTTATAATCTTTCCCAGCCAAACGGTCAGTCGTCTTTGTGGACGACATTCCTTCTCCCTGGCCCATTGTCCGTCGTTGCACCATTGCCGGCGATCCTTCCATTTTTGTAGCTTTAACCTGATTTATCGCACCTGACCGCGTCAGCGCGTCAGCCACTTTGGCAGTTAACTCCGGATGGGCAATAGCTGACCCTCTCCTCCCGGACCAAAACCGGAGAAACAGCCCGCTTAGCGATGGAAGTCCTGCGAAATCGCTGCTGCGCCCTCTGGTTGTGGGTCCCATGCACATTCTGCAGACTGCAGGAGGGTGCTGCTCCGACAAGTCCCGGAGCATCACACGGCGCACTGTCGCGCCCTCTCCATTGAAACCCAAATCCGTCAAGACCCTGAGCGTCAATTACTGCGGATTTTTCCTTTGATAACGATGAGATGAATTTCTCCTAGTAACCATTATCTACATCTTTGATACACGTGGTAGATCGTTGTTAAGATCATAATCGACCCTTCCCCAGTTGGATTGCAATGGCCAAAGCGATTCCTCCAAGGTTGCAAGAGTATAGGTCACGAAAGCTCGGCTAGACTTTGGATGTCCAACAGAATAGCTATGTTGGAAGCATTGGAGATAGTCCATGCCGTAGAACATATGGCATATTTATCAGCGTCCACTTCAAGTTTCATTAAATTGATCAAACGATAGCTGGCTCAGGCATTCTTGCTCTAAATTGTGCGCTTGGGCGCCAATGACTTTGGGGTCGGCTCATTGTACACACTAGCCCGTTCTTCACTCCTAACCTTCGAAACTCCCTAATCACTACGTCATTAAATATGTTCCAGACAACACATAGACGCCAGTTTATGACGCACGAGCTTTGATTCAGCCCAATCGCTGCTATCAGAATCGCATTAGGCTGAGCGCTACTTACCCGGTGGGCGCTTTTTACTTTAGGGCCGGTCAAGTAGCCTAAACGTGTTTTCGAACAGTGGGTTCAGACTCTACTCATATATAGCCACCTAACGATCGCCTATTGGTGTCCTACATGCTACCTATACTTAGACTAGCTGGCATGAATTGATTAGAATTTTTTCTTTCTTTTTCGGGGGATGAGACCCGCGTCTGTGGCTGTGGCTGTGTCCATCGGTGTGCACTGGTTAATTTTGGATTCAACCATATCCTTCTCGAACATTTCCTTATAAAATTCGAAGATACGCGGCCTTGCCTCTGGCCGCTCTGGCTTTGATTCATGAAACTCACTGTCAACAAGGCATACTTCCTAATTGTCCATTATTTGGTATCTAATCTAGGAGTACACAAAGCAGATGTCAATAGCAAGTCGATAGCGAACATAGTAGTCACATATTGTCGATCGTCACGTTGTATTCGTGTTTGCGATGGTCAAAGGTAAGTGCGTCGAAGTTGATCATCTCAGACCGCAGAGCTGTTTCCTCGGAAACCTCCAACGAACCGTTCCGTGCCGTCCGGCTGCAACCCCATCAAAATCATGAAGCTTTGTCAATAGCGTTGGATACTTACTGCAGTATGCGCAGGTGCGGGCGGTGCGATCTGAGAGTAAGACAGTGTCAACAATAGAGTTCCCTATAGCATTACCATCCACGTACCTGGGATGAATTCTGGGGCGGGGGTCCAGGTGGGGGAGCGTACTGGCCTTCCTTCGCGTTTGAGTAGGGCGGTGGCGCAGGAGCGTAGTTTCCAAATTTGTTCTCTCCACCAAGCGCGTCTGGTGGGGCGCCAGTGTACGAATTTCCACGATAGGGGGGCATAGCTCCACCATGACCGGTCTGTCCCATCATCATTGGCCCCGCACCAGGACCGAATCCTGCAAAGCCCGGTGCGTTCGACGGCCTGAGATTTCCATGCTGAGGTAGCGTAGCGATGGTATATCTGGCAGCACGCAGTCGTCTCCTACGCAGGAAAATAAGGGAGAGCAGGAGTAAGAGGACTACTACGCCTACAAACAGGGGTAAGGTTCGATTGGATCAGCGCGGAATCAAGTTAGCACGCACCAACAACAACTCCTGCGATAATTCTCCCAACTGGGTTCCGCCTCCTCCTATAGTATACCTGTGCATAGCACTGTTGCGAGGCTGATAATAAGAAAATAAGTGTCGGAAGTCTTGCGAACATGTTGGGGGAAAGACGAAACCGATACCGCCTGGCCCTCCATTTTATAGGACGAGAGCCCAGAGGTCGCCAAGGGGTATGACATCATCCTAGTGACAGAGGGTCACCGCCTTCGAGGAGCTTGGATAACTAATGCGTTAAAGAAGGTTGAAGATACTGGGGCTACTCTACATGGGAAGAAAATAAAGGAGTGAATGTATCTCAGTTAATGAAGTACAAGCGGTGTCAACCTTTGCTGCTAATCGTTCGCGTGTGTCGTCGGTGGAACCCACTTTACCCGAGGGCAAAGTGCTTTCCGCCAAGGATTATGAAGCTATGCGCCAAGATTTGCTGAATAACGGGGCGGGAACATGCAAAAAATGACCACCGCAGGGATCGAACCTGCAACCTTTTGGTGCCGGTTAGCCATCGAAGCCAAACGCGCTACCATTGCGCCAGGTAGCCACTGGTGACGACATCCCGTCCAACGACTATAACGCTGTAATAGGAAAGTCTATATGCCTCGGTATACGGGAGACATCCGAGTTATCCACGTTAAGGGGAAATAACACTAACCGCGAGACACCAGGATGTGCTTGCACTTTTCACGAGTACACAGCACACTGCACTTACCCTGCAATATTGCACTTCGAAACTCATGTCCAAATAGATTCTGAATCGATCAAAGGTTAATGATTTTATTTGGAATACTGCGACTATTATACTGGTCACTACTTGTCGTCGCATGGTATTACTACATTGAAAGGAAGCCAAGAATGTCATTAAGAGACTAGAGTCAATTACCTCGAGCAAACTCTTGAATCCAAAAGGGTGCAGAAGGTGGGACAGGGAAGGTGCCGCAGTCAGCATGCTCGATGTGAACCAATAACCACACGTCGATGGAAAGAGAGGCCTTGACATGAGACTCCGCGTCGTCCTGGACGTACACCCAAGATGCGTCAGAATTTGGCCTTGAAAGAGAAGGGTTGGAGCCGCAGTCGTGAGGAGAGTCGAGCGTACTAGTCTGGAATGATGTTTGGGGTGTGTTGGGAGTGGTTCCCGGTGTCGAAGAGCCTTCCGAGCCGGAAGAGTCGGGAGATGGGTTCGTAGGGGACGGATGGGAAGCGTACCAATCATCGGGGAGAGGGGGGAGATCATCTGTTTCTGCATCGGGTGCTTTGACACCAGGGACGAGAACCGGAGAAATAGCCCTGAACTGTTGTTCCTTGTCCTCCCGCAGAGACTCCTGATAAAGGATCTCAGCCCAGAATAGGAGTGTTCGAACAGCCGCCCCAATGTCTGCGTCGCGGCTGTCCATGATGCGGTTGTAAACCTGCTCAAAGCCAGGAGAAGAGGGGTCGAGTTGGCGCAGTCGGAGCCAAACGAAAGCATCGTATCCAGCGACGTACTCGTTAACTGCGGCGTAATAGTTGGGGAGGATGGTGTTTCTTAGATCGTCGATGGCCGAGGAAAGACGAGAGAGGGAGTGCTTCGAATCGTCAAGAGTACCGCTGAGCTCGTCGGTGAAGATCCCAATTTTGCTTCTCCACATCACCAACTCGTACTGCATCTGCCTGAAACCATGCGTGTTTCCAAAGTCCCGGAGGTGGGCTGATTGCATGGCATCGATCATGGATGGAGTCTTGGTGTGCACGTTGTAGGGGCTGAACCCCGTTGTCAACCAGCGCTTGTCGTGCCACTTCGGGGAGGGAATCGTAGTCATAGAGATGACCATAGGTATAAGGTGGGGGGATGTAGCGAAGACCACCGACACCGCCGGTGGGTTCCGTGGCTCTGTTTCCTGCGTGCGGCGATTCGTCGTAATGGCAGATAGTAGACTCGGGCTCTGAGGTGAAACTGGGGCAATACACGGCCATCACGGGCGAAGAAACTGCTGGGGAAACGTGGCGTAGGAAAGACTCGGGAGAGCACCCTCCTTCGACGAGAGGAACCATGGAGCGGATACTGATCTTTGATTCAAACAAATTCATCTTGATGAGGCGTTCGTGTGGTAGTGGGTGGACAAAGAGGAGGGGGTGGGGGAGACAAGTCTCAGTGATTGAGCGGAAAGGCTGTCGCAGAGAGGCGATGAAAGGAATACCCAGAGGACTCAGGAGTTTCGGAAAGCAGAAAGCTACGGGAGGGTGGGTTGAAAGGATATGACTGCGCACTCGACAGCTTTTATACCCTCGAGCACGAGAATAAAGCGCAGTTGCCACAGTCCTTTCTCACAGAACAATAGACCGCGCGACCAATCGTAGTTGCGTGGCCGAGTCGTGTCATGCTGTACTTCCCTTTCTGTGCCACTGGAACGCCAGGCTGTTGTTGAAATGTGCAGTAGTGCCCAGAAAGGAGGAGATTGTTCCAGAAAAGTCCGCAAAGATCCTCAGAATAGAAAGACGTGGCTACAGGGTACGATTTTGATGTGACACGTACGACAAGGGACCAAGGGACGGGCATTGGCGAGTCGTTTACAAAAGAACACGACGGAGATTATGAATACGGCTGTTACGCAGCAACTCTTCGATGAGAAATTGAGAGCAACAGGAGAGGGATTCCAAAAACAAGAACAAAGGAGGGGAAGGTGAAAGTGATGTCGTTGCAGACGGCTACAGCTTCCAATGCAAACAAATGCAACTTGAGCCCACCACGGGCTTGACAATGACAGACACATAAACCAGCAACGAACGGTACGGCTATTATTCAAATTGGGTGTCTATTCTCCGCACCGAGCCGTAGGTAGAACATCGAATTTAACCACATAGGGATCAGGGTACTTGCAACCGCCAATGGGAGTCACTCCCCCTCGAGTATCAGCATCGTTATACCATCCCCTCAAGTTCTCAGTAGCAGAGGCAGGCGTACCAGAGTACGTCGGAACAGGGAGAGTGATGACCGAACCGGTGGTAGCATACGTAGGCAGCAAAGCAACGGGCATATCGGCACGAGTAAGGGTCCCAGGCGGCCAAGCGTTGTTCGCGAGATATTCAGCGGGAATGGTCGGCTGTGACTCAAAATCTCCAGTCTGCCAGGGCTTGTAGGTGCCATCGAACGGCGCGCTGCTGATACCGAGCCTAGCACATTTTCCAAACGAGGTGCGTGGGTCCCGAGGAATCCATCCCTGTTCTAAACCGAGCTTGTACGACCAAAATGGGGCGGTGATCTTCCCTTCGATCGAAGGTCCTATCTATAACACAGCAATAAGTCAATATTAAAAGGTTTAAGGGGCGACTAGACAGAGCCTGACCTTCCATGTCCAAAAGAAGAAATCACCGATTGCGTCCATACTCGCCAAGATGAAGTTTTGCAGTCCCGCCTTGAGTTCATCGGTCCAGTTCTCCCAGTCGTCATACAATGGGCATTGGGGGTGATCCGACGTGACACCAACTTCGCGAATGTACCGGCCACAATCGTTTAGAGCTCCTGAGAACTCTCCGCCAATGGTGACGCCCAGAGCCATTTTTCTACTGATGAAATCAGACCGGCGAAACAGCGATACCTTCTGAGCCCTGACGTACGTAGAGTTGATGAGGGGTCCCCATCGCTGACAAGCGGTCCTTGGCCAGATCCCACCAAATTCGCCATCTTCAGCGAGATCGGTAAGGGGAGACGTGTCATGGCTACGGTCGAATGCGACATATGGATGCGCATCCATGATAACACGATCTGCGTTGGGAAGGAGGCCTTCCCAATCCAATGGCGAGCGCAGCCCGTCACCGATAGCAATGTACTACAGATAAGTATTAATTGGGACGTTAAGCAGCAGAACCGGATATACTCACCGGCCCGTTTCCTTCGCCGTACCCAGTGATGTTGCGGATCATCGTGTACGCCTCAAGATAAAAGCTAGACAGCGCCTCCATTCCAAGTTCCTCCGACAGTGGCTCATTGAGGATTCCGAGAACAGGAATGACAGACGAGTACTGAGGCTGGGATATGAATTCGGTTAAGACACGCAAGTAATAGAGGGTCCGCTGCGCATTGGCGAGACCCATGTTTCCAGCAAGGAAACTGATCCGGTGAACGCTGTCGAAAATTCAGGAAGCGTTTGGGATTGATAGACTAACATCGTAAATGAATCCTACCGTCCGGAGTGATTCATTCCTAAAGAGCACGTGTTAAAGTCTTCGATCACAGGCGTCGTACAACATTGTCACATACCGTTTTGACCACCAGGTACAGCATGAAGGTCGAGGTAAATCCTTAAACCGTACTTTCTTGCCCATTCGACGATGCGTAGGAAATATCTTGGGAGAAAGGCGGTGAGTCAGTCATTTGAAAAGAGAAAGTGATCATACTCACGTCCAAGAAGTCCGTTCCAGGAATGGTTCGTTCTCGTATACCTCGACAGCCCAAAATCCTAAGGGAACGCGCAGCCAATTCAGCCCTGCACCGGCAATCTCAGCGATGTCTTTCTCGGTCTACCCACAGCTCTATCAGCCATGGCCAAGTGCTATGGGAATTAAGAACTTACGATAAAAGTCTTGTAATGCTCCTCGAGATCTTGGAATCCCTGGGTGCCATTGACCCCGTCGCGCATCATCTCCGACAGGGTGTACTCGTCCACATATCCTGGTCGAGCTTCGAACACACCTGGAGTAATGAACGGCTCGAGGACGAACAATCCACCAAGATTGACTCCGAAGATTCGATCCTGACCCCAGCGCCAGGACCTGTTGAGGGGTGGGGTCCATTCATTCGGCTGTGCGTCGAGATTAAAGGGGTCTTCAGGGTCAGAGATCCCTGGATCCAAGACGTCAGTGTGGCACCAGAGAAGAGGGACGAAGGAGTACATACAGAATCCGCCGAATGGATTGCGATAAGTAAATTTGGTTCCGTCCGCCGTGGTCACTTCCGAGCCGTCGCCTCCCCGCTATGAGATACCGGTCAAGACAAGCGAATCGCGTGAAGTGAAGACGCACCAGCAATGTGTGAGTAGTCGGTTGGCTGTTTGTTTCGTTGCCTCGGGAAAGTGGGACTGTATTTCCGTGGTGTAAAGATCGAAGGACTCCAAAATGAAGAGGCAAAAAGACCCCTAGGAGAATCACAGAAGCCACACCAATGATGACGAGGGTGATTCTCCCGCACCGTGCACTCCTTTTCCCCGAGCTCAGAGATGGCCCGCTGTCGCTGCTGTAAAGAGGCTTATCGTCGTTACAAGTAGCCCACATGTGGGATTCAAGGTTCAAGGAACCCCGTTTTGAATGATCTTGCGTGTTGATGGTGGAGCTGGTTATCGAGTAGGTAGGCTTTAGTGCATGCGATTTTGCGGGATCAGGGATCCAGGGAACGCAAGTACTGTCCGGTCGAGGATTAAGATCCGGCGAGTCTGGTGGTGATGATGGAGCTCGAGCGCTCAGGGTTAGAAGTCGGGTAGGAGCAGGAATGTTAATCGCCATAGCGTTGGTGCCAGATATCGTGCCGGGGAGGTCAGCAATCGCAGAGCCAGTATTGTCAACAGACGTCGCCAGGGGTGCACATGGAGTCGGGGAGTAAGAGATCCACGCGAAGGATCTCCGTGTTTTCTATCTGGCGGCTGTCTGGAACACAGAACAAGTCGTGAGGTTAACCGCCACGGTATTGGCAAGGTGTCAGCCAGAGGAGCTCCTTCGGAAATGACATGGCAATCCAGAGTTTGGTGCTACTTCCACTCATTGAGGCGTAAGTCGATCCAGAGAGCTCACTGCCCTACATTCGTCGAAGTCTCCTGGAATGGGTTTGGAAGAGAAAGCGAAGTTAAAAAGTTCGGAAAGAACCATCCACCGTGGGAGGAACTCACGTGCAACCCCCCGGAACAACCCGCAAAAATGAGGCGCCCATGGCGTAGACGTTAGCGCGCGTTTAATTTCAATAGCTTCGTCCAGGATGGAGGTCCCAGTCAAGTAAAAAACGATACAGGGGATACGGTAACGCTTTATGTCGACAAGCTGTGGACTTAGTACCTATACCCACTTATCCCGATTCAAGAATTAGTTATGGAAGCGACGGGTAGCATAGTTCAGTCATTCAAGCATTACAAGGATGTCAATATTCATCTGCTGTGAAAGTGATTGTGACTCTGTAGATCCTTTTTCAAGGTTGACTCCCCTTGGGGCTGGTTCGCGAGAAGCTGCCAGACTGCGGTGCAGCGTGAATCCGAAGTTCCTCCAGGAACTGTGGCAGTGTTCTTCCAGGCGCAACCAGGCTACTACCTCAGTAGAACTGACTCACCTCTAGAGTCCATTTGGGGGGGAGCTCGCGATTAATATTACACAGATGACTTGCTGCACTTACTGCCCCTGCGAGAGCTCGGATCGCACGAATGGCAGACGCTCTAGCCTCTCGCATATTCCCCTACAGGTGAAGTTTCGAAGTAGCCACATGCTGTAGTACTTGACAAGCGTATCCGCGATACATGTCCAGCAACAGCACCTCTCCCATGGCAAGTCATGAACATTGGTAAGGGGTTTTTGCCTTCATTTGGTAAAAAATTATGTTTTCGGTGATAGCCGTAAGGCGGATTCTTCTGGCCTCAGGTCCAGTGCTGCGGCCTGCCCACAACGGATTGCCCTTTCTTGTCGACCCTTTTGTTTTTGCGGGTCTTCCCGCTGTGGAAGTATCTGCCACTTCCCCAATGACTCCCCTTGCAGTTAACGCGCTTCAGCTGGCTTAAATACCCCCTCTCAGCTTGCTCGGAGGTTGATCATTCCTTGTCGTCCTAGCACCCAGGACCCTGGCGTTCTTGAACGTTGTGGCCTCGAGGTGATCTAAACGTGACAGCCAATTGCGGCGACCTATCATTTCGCCCACGACCAGGCTAGCACCACTTGGCTCTCGCCATTATTGTGCCCAGAAACCATTGTTATTGTCGACATTGGTTTGTACCTTGACGTACGTCGGCTGCATTGCCCTGACGGCGGCGTACTTAATACCTCACCCCACAGCCCATCACCTTGATTCCAGCACTTTCGCCGCCCTACCAGATAATTCGACTCAACTAACAGCCAGCCCGTTCTCAGTCCCGGTTACGTAGGTCTCGTGGTTAACACGGTCCTCGTTCTCAAAAGCGGTGCTGACGTATCAGCCCAGGTTTAGACCTCACGACCGCCCATATCCTTTCTATCTTTATTCGCTCTCACCACCTCGCTCCTCCATCGAGCCCTATTAAGGGATTCGGCCCATCGGGTAGAAGTCCTCATTCCACTAATCCCTCGTCACTTTCGTCATTGGGTCCATATAACCTCCCTGGCCTGCACCCGTTCTCCATCGCCACCAGATCGATCGACAACCTTCTTCACCTTCCGTGCATCATATAAGTCGCCTGACAACATCCTCCTAGACCCTGCAACCTCCGCTCACCGCAACACGTTTCTGATTCATATCCACCAAGCCCACACAGGTTCGGCGTAAATATACCGACCTAGTATATCTGCCAACACCCGGATCCGGAGCACCATCTAGACTTCACCCACCTTTCTTCGCCCTCCTACTACCATGACCGAGTACGACTTTTCCCCTGGCGCTTGGCAAGCTCATTTGGCAAAGCAAGCGCAAATCGACAAATGGAGACGTAACAACGCCAACTTCCAACCCACCAATCCCTTCTTGCCCACATCGACTGCACGCGACGACAGTGACTTCTACAAGTCTTCCAAGAAGAAGAAATCGAAGAAGGGCAAGAGTAGAGCACACGACGGGGATGACAGCGACGCGAGCGACTATTCCGGGCCCGATCGTCCACCTACACCCCCTGCCAGCGCACCTGTCGGTTATGGAGGCGTGTTCCCATTCCAAATGGGACCGATGGGGTATCCCCACGTTCAAGCCTACCAAGGCCTATCCTCAGCCCCTGTACAACCTCGACAATCGCATCCTCCAGCTCCAGGGTACCAGTTCATCCAAAACGGTACGCCACTGGTACCTCAATGGACGGGCACATGTTGGGTCTACCAGGCGCCGGCCAGTACCTCAACTACACACGTAGCGAGCAGCGGAAGCAGTCATCGTAGCAGCCGGAAACATCGTCGAAAGAAGAGCCTGCCGACTCCACTCCCTTTGCCTATGATCCCCGCTGCAGTACCGATGTACGGCTACTTCCAGGCTCCCCAGCAGGCAGGCCAGCGCGGTCCATATTCGGGTTCCGTCCCCGCTATGTCCACGTCCGCCATGTACCTCCCTTCTGGACACACATCGCCTGCTTCGGGTGGCTATACGACCCTTCCTCAGAGCGCGGGAGTCTACCCGATGCAGATGCCTGTGCCCCAGATACACGGTCAGTCGGCGGGAGGCTATACTGTGAAGCCTTCCAATGCCAGCGCCTCTTCATATCCCTATGGAACGATCATAGTCGACGGGAAGCGGGACAGCCAACGATCGTCGTCCGGTTCTAGTTTCTTTGGGCGGCTAAGGAAGAAGAAATAGCCAGGATCCGTTCTCGACTAGGGTATGGTCCCCTAACTGGGCCTCGATGTCCCTCGAACGACGATTTGGACGCCGGATCCACTTCACCGCGCTATCGCCCATTCATCCTTCGCCCGCCGTTCGCATCCTTCGACAACCCAAGCTCCGTCCACGTCGTCGAGCCTCGTGTCGTTCAACAGAAACGAGGTGAGGCTGTCATCATCATCCAACGTCATCCTACCTCGGCCCATTCAAAAGCACTCAACATCGTTCGAGACAATTATACCCATCGGAAACACACAATCATCACGAGTCTGATCTCCTATATCTTTTGTTCCACTTACTGCCATCTGCGATGCTTGGCTAATTTATTTCTTGGTTATCGCTGGACGTTCATGGACAGGTCGTTTACATAGTTTTTTCTTTTCTCAATCCCCTCTCACCATGCTAGTACGAAGTCATGAATGTAACGAAGCAAGTCTCAATTCACCCATCGCAACACCCACACTGTATCAATAGCATCAATAGAAAGTCAAGCCCTTTGGATTTAGATATTACCGGATTGACTGAGAACTTCGCTGGCAGGCTGATGACACGATGACTCCAGATGACTGGTTCTTTTCGTTATCCATCTGCGACTTCCAACTGTGTGCATTTCTAGGGGATCCCCTGAAATGTTGAGCGCTATATTCGTTCTGTATCCACGACGCATTCCAACAATTGCATGCATTATAATTACCAGTCCGTTGTACAAAATGCTATGTATGTAACTCTCTAAATAAGGTTCATGACGATGAGGAAAAGGATCAAATAAGGACAACAAACTAGCCTCATGAAGTCTCAGCGGCCTTCACGGGGACGTAAACATGAGGACCGGTCTTCCTCCCACTACCGTTCCTCTTGATGTAATTCAGCACCCCCAACACAACCAAACCCAGTCCAATGAGAATGTTGAGTGACAACAGCGCTAGGATCGCAGGCATGTACTTGTCCAGCGTCGTCGAATCCGAGGATTCGGCGCTGAGCACTGCCGAATCACTGCTTCCAGTCGGTACAGAGGCACCAGTGCCATCCGCGGTGCGGTGAGCCTCCTTGTTTCGGCCGTTCGTGGGTCTAGCACTGGATTTGGCAGATCCGCCCTTGAGGATAGCAACAGCCTCGTCAGGGGAGAGTTCCTCGGGGAGTTCTTCCATCTGGCCACCACGGATGACTCGAACTTGCGTGTCGACCTTGTTCTCCTCCGTATCTGCTTGCATGAGGATGTACGGTTCGCCACTTCCATCCTTCTCCGGGAACCCAAATCTGTTATGCGGGTGGTGAGAAATAGACGTGAGGAACGGTGAGGAGAGCTTACACGGTCTGGACGTTGCGGAGGAAGGAGGAACCCAAGTTGAGATCGAAGTCTTCCTCGCTGGTAGACATGGGGCGGAAGGAGTTGATGCAGACGGTGTAGTCCTCGAGTTCGGAAGGGCGATCCTGCCAGATATCACTCAAGTCGAGAGGGTGAACCGGGAAAGAGCGACCACTGAAGGAGAGTCGATGTCAGCCCAGTCATCACGACAAAACTCTTCGCATACCTGATAGTGAATTGCGTCACGTCTTCAGTGAGACAGGGAACTAGCCATCGCTTCTCTCCGTCAAGAGTAAACGAAGCAGCTCCTTCAATGTTTCCATACAGCTCGTCGATGAGGGCGGGCGGGAGTAGGGTCTCTGGATCTCCGATGTTGAGGTGGGCGAGGGCCTTGCCTGCGGGAACGCCCTTGACCTTGGACTTCAAATCCAGCGGAATCTCGGCGACGCGAATGGCTTCAACGAGAACAGTCCAGCTTTCCGCGTTATCGGGGTAGAGGTCGATGGCTGGCGTTTCCTGAATCTCAGCCCAGGCTTCCGGATACTCTCCGATACTGAGCTCGATGCCTTCAATGTCACGGTTGTCGTCCTTTCGTCCCAGATCGACGGCGATGAATCGTTCGAGAGAGGGGGAGGAAGCGAAAATGTTCTCGAGGACGGTTTGCCCTTGCGTCGCGTGCTCGCCACCAGCCTCTTCGAGAGCCTTCTCAATTTGAGAAGGTCGCGAGTACTCCAACCCTAGACCGAAGAATCCGTTGAAACCCAGGAGCTCGAACAGTTTTCCCTCATCGTCCTCCACGTCGAGGAAAGCTGCGGAAATGATCAGCTCTAGTAACGGTCCTTCATAGAATGAGGACTCGGCGTACCCTGCTCTGCGATCTCGTATGTACCGAACTTAACTGGCGCGATGCTGATTGAACCTTCGAGCTCGAGGTGGCCACCAACGACATCGTAGTTGAGGGTGAGGTCGACTCCCGTGTCGGTCGCATCGTCTGGTGCATTGTCGACCCTGGATTGGTTAATGGTCAGTTTCCTAGTGAAGGCCACCAGAATAGGTAGTACCATAGATCGGTGTTCGCACTGTCTAGCACCACGAGGTATTCTGCAATCGTGAAACGGTCATGAGGTCGAGTGGCGCTCCAAACACGAGTTCAAACACACCCTTGTCACCCACAGTAATCGGCGCTGTGTACTGCGCGGCGCATGAGCACATACAGCCGAGCGAATAAAGAAGACGACGACGCACCAAATTGTTCACATAGCTTGCCGTCTCGGTGTCCTCGCTGCTCTGCCTCCTCTCCACCTTCAAATGAGTCTCCCTTGTAAACCTCGATGGTAAGCTTCTCGAAACTCGCGGGTTGCGCGCGATGAGGTCCCTAACCTCATGGGAGAGGTGTGTCCGCGTAAAGTTGAGTCGAACAGCCTCTGCACTCAGCACAGAGCTGAAGAGCAGCAGAGCGCTCAGCATCGTCGATATCCTGGATGTCGAGGCCACGATCTAAACCTGAAAGGACCACGAGTGAGATGACAGAAAGACGGAGGGGAAGGAAAGGGACACACAACGGCATCGATGCACGAGATACATATAGGAAGAGGGGTTTCATCATCAGGGATCGCACAGCCGGTTTCTGCATGGTCAGCGGCGAAGCAGGAAGACAGAAGGTTGACAACCACAAACGCGGGCGGCTGTGCCATGTCGAGATGATGTCGGATGTTTTACACACGCGTATCGGATTTCAGGCCAATCGATGGCCCTTGAGCAACGATGATATGCGCCTGGTTCTACTGACTTATGCAACGATAGGAACCATCGATGAAGAACAGTCTGCGATCCCTCTTAAGACCACGTAATTCACCAAGTAGGATAGACGGAAAGGTTGGAAACCGAGGACGACACGGTCTGACCCAAACACGATTTCCCAAAAAGAGACTTCCGACCGAGCGCCCGTCGCTGATGACCGCAAGCAAGGTTGTGGGGTGACGTTGTATTAGGCATAGGAGGCTCCCAGAGTCTCGGAAGGTGAAAGTCACAAGAATTCATACCAGTACATCAGATTAAAAGCTTGAGGCATGGTTCATATCGAGATCATGGGTGTTGTAAGCCGCGGTCGCTGGTTACACGCGTTTGCGTTTGAAGGTCTTGTGGGTGCTTTCCTGCCCACCACTGGATCTCCCGTCTAGGCGCGATTCCTCCGAGTCCAGAGGCGATGCAACACCCTTGGCGTCCTTGAATACGGTGTCCACTGGGTAAGGATGTGAATGGACGTACCGTAAACTCTCCAGTTGCAGAATTGCCATCTTGGGGTAGCAACGGAACGAAAGCCAGGAACGCCGCGAATCCCAAGAGGACAAGGAGGGAGGGTAGCATGGCTACCACAATGAATGAGGAAAGGAGCAACGCCAACGACGGATACGACGTTGTTGCTTCATCTCCGTGACCCGAGGAATATGGGGAGTTGGGGTGAGGATTGGTGCTCTGGCGGCTATTCGCAACCGACAGCGCTGCATGTCGATCGGCACTGCGCAGGAGACTTGACCTGTGGATCCTCCTAGCCGAACGTGTAAGGCTATGCAGCCGATTGCGACGCTTGGAGGTCCAAGCGGTTTTATGCTTGGTGGTAGGCGAACGGAGAATCGACATCGAGTGGGGCGGAGGTGTGTACAAGCTGGTTTCGTCGATCCAGTCCCTGATGCGCTCGTCTCGTTTGCTACCAGCGCTGGGGCGTGAACGGTTGCGGGACGACGTCGATTCAGCCATTTGTGACATGGGTGCAAGGAGAAATGCGGGGTGCACTCGCGCATTCGAGCCACTTTATACCTATCATTGCGCACGCGCACGGCATGCTTCCAGGATTCGACTCGGAAGATATGAACTTCAGGCGTCAGAGAAAGGTAGTATAGGACCGGCATCGCGGTATCCTCTACGATCGTCCGGGTCGCTGAACTTTTAAGGGTAAATAGGAGCTTAGAAACCGCTAATAGACGCGGTTTCCTCATCCAATTCCCTGGTTAATAGCCATTGAGAACCCCCATTCCTGCGACCACAAAAACACTTGCGCGCTGTCAGATTTGGTTGGAGTCGTGGGCAATGAACAGTACATACCGACACGCGGTGGAGGCAAAGGGATCACAGGACCAAGACACGAGGGGGTTATCGGAGACCTAGAATCCGGCTTCCAAGACGATGTTACGTGAAATGCCAGTGCCTCACATGCGCACTCTGCGTTTTCGAGATTGCATTAAACTCAAGACGAGTATACATTGCTCTGTGCGTGGTAGGGCTGCACGAGGCAATTCTCTGGAAAGTGTCTAATGGCTAAGCTCAGACTATGTCTCGCTAGTTCAGAATGTAAACAGACTCACCAATAACGCTATGATCATGAATGACAAGAGTAGACAGTAACGTTTGAACCAAGGCTGTTTGGATATGGAATGTTTTCCCGCTAATTACATTCCCAAGAACAACAAATAGTACTTGAGAAAGAAGCTCGGCAAGAAAGGTCTCTCTATCGTCGCTCCGTTACTCTAATACTCGCTGATATCGAGCATAGAGTGCAGCACTGATTGCTGCATCGACGAACAGGAAAAAAGCCAGAAATTTGTCGCGCGCAGTGCTCAGCGAGCGAATTTCATCTCCGCCTGAAATCGCTGATCGCCGGTCTCTGCCTGAGGCGTCATCGGAAATTTTACAAACCGGGTTTTGTTCCTGCTTCGAGTCAGCGTGGTCCAAAGGGAAGCGCAGCATATCCTGACGCACCAGTGGCTCACCATTGTTCGATATATAAAGGACAAAGGCATGTGGCCACTGAGCCGTGACTGCAAAGAAACCCCGCGCCACTGAATCATAGCGACTCTTGAAGCTTGAGGGTCTGGGAAACGAGGCGCGATCAGCTCTCTACCCACTACCACCACAAGCGATTGGCAGTTTGCAGAACTGGAGACTTAATTGACTATGTCTGGCCCCAGACTCAGCGAAGACGGCCTCGAGAAGGTAAGACTGTCGCGCATTCTGTTTCCCGGATCAGTTCAGTACTCATGAAGATACCCTTTTCCCCCAGCTTATCGAAGCAGCGAGAGGCGGCTCGATTCCTCTTATGCAGCCCGCAGTTGCACTGCTGAAATCTCAATACACGCCTGCCCTCCTCGATGCGATCCTACACCACCTCACCCCTGAGTCAGCTCAGGTAACCGCTGACCGGTACAGGACAGACCACCCCGACTACAAACCGGATTTTGCTCTGAGGCTGACCTGCTTACAAGGGGTGAACATGGCCATTACTGTATACGAGGAACGAGAGGACGTCAGGGATGAAATCAGGGTTCGTCTACAGGAGCGCATTGCGGGTATCGCCTCGTGGATCCTCGTCGTCCAGTTTCGAAACCCGAAGCACCTCAGGTTCCAGTCCATGGTGCCCAACGGTCAGCTCAAGGAGCAGTTCGTGTACTACGTTTACATGATGAAGAATCTATCGGATCTCCATCCATCCCTCAGGGAAGCTATGGTATCCACACCCGTCTTCTTGGACCTTCTCCTGTACTTCTGGCACGCCCAGACGGCAGAAGGCGATCCTTTCGTCCTCTTTACCGACCGGAAGCCACGGGAAGAATGTCTCGTCGTACATCTATTCAAGACCTTCCTTCAACTTGAAAAGGAGGTTAAGCCGTCTGTGACAATCTTGGATCGGGCGCTGGACGGAGGATTCTGCGACGCGTGGTCACTAGTGGAGGGAGCGGCCCTTCGCGCGAAACTGTGTTCTTTAAACATCACCACTCTCAACTCGAACTACCCAGAAAACCGACTCGTCAACCGCTGCTTGTATCTCACCTCCCTGATCGATATCTGCAACATATTCCTCGAACACCCCCAATTCCATCCCATCACTTTCTTCGAGGCCCGATGCTTCGACGCCTTTGTCGAGCTCAACTACAACATCGTCGCCCATATGTCTCCGATCGTCTCCGAATACTGGCTGCTGGAGCTCTCCGGGGAATGCCTTGAGCAGCAAAGTTCTATTCTGACGATGGCTGTAAGCTCGGACTACGCACCCATTTGGCACGTTCAAAATATCATCAAGGGAGGGCTACTTCACGCGCTATTCCATATCCTCCGAAAGATCGACTCGTCCAAGGTTGACCACGCCATCAACAACGTCCTGAGAATCCTCACGGCGTATGCCATCTATCCCAAGGTCGCACGCCAGCTACAGGTCCACTTCAACGGGTCCATTCCGCACCAGATGAGGTGCGGACTCGCCATCCAGAAGCTGTGCGGCCGAACCTGGACCGGATTCAAGACATGTGTCGATTTCTTCACCAAGATAATCCAATCCACGCGCTGGGTTCGGGATGAGCTTAGCATCTGCGACAATCTCCACGTACGTCTGCGTTCTTCTTCTCCGCCTTTTCGCTCTAACCAGTCCAATTACAGCATCACGAAAACTTTGAGCCGAGGGACAGGTACAAAAGTAAGACCTGCGCCGGATGTACCTCGGTGGCGTACTGTTCTTCGCTGTGCCAGAAGGAGGATTGGAAACTTTTCCATCGCTATGAGTGTAAAACTGCGCGCGCTGGCTACCTCGGTACGTCCCCTTGAGTCCACGTCGAACCCAACTTGTACTCAAACGCTGGTTTCAGACCTCAAAGAATTCCGCAAACAATACCGCCACCGCTACCGAGCATCGCATCTGGCGCTCATGATTGCAGTGTACCAGAAGAACTGGCACTGGGTAGAAAGTGAGACCAGGAACATAATAGACGGACCCACAGCCCGGCACAACGTCATAACCGCGGTGCGTTTCACAACGTTCAACCCTCAGCTCGAGGTCTATCTGCAGCGTCTCCCGGATCCCCTCCCAGAAGGCAGCGATCGTCGGTTCGAAGCCATCGTCCGACGTCATGCTGGAGACCGATCTTCCAGGTTGGTCGAAGGAATGTTTCTCTTGGGAAGGGAACAAGTCTGGGTTCTGGCTGCTATCAAACCCGTTGGTGTATTGCGGAATGGACTCCCGCGATTTACCGTTATAAATAGTTATGTACGCTACTTCCCGCTCGACTCTTAGAATACAATTATACAGTTCGCTGGGTTAAGCTTAGGCTCGTCTCCAGCCGCTACGCCCTTCTTATATTCCTGCTACCTACTATACATACTGTGACCAAGGAGACTGGTCACGAGTCTAGGTTAAGCTGTATGAACAAGAATTTCATACAGTCTGAGATTGGCTTTGTCCTGGAAAAGTGGCAAAGCTACGAACTTGACATCCTCCCCGACGAATCTGACCACCACGTTTGCGTCGAGCCTGATGCCATCAGCCCCCCTCGGTTGATCGATTTCGCTCGTCGCTGTTGAATTTGAGCGACATCCAGCTTGGCCACAACGCCAGTCACCGACATCCAGTAAGGCCAGCTCAGCAATGTTCTCGACGCTGATAATCAATCGTTGCGCTACTGTCAGCGGCAAGTCCGCAGCAATAACCCTCAAGGTTTCTCCATCGTACCCTAGCGCAATTTGGTTTCGCGAGCACCGCGGTGAACCAGCTCCTGAGAGCTGGAACTCAAAGGACGTCTCCAATGCTGAGGGTACTCTCGAGTTAACGCTTTTGGATCGTATTAGGGAAGGCCGAGTTGGCGTAACGTATACAGCCAAAGTGGTTGCCGCCATGCGAAGCGACGTGGACGTACGACCGACCCTTCCGGAAACTGTCTGCCTCAAGTTCGCCAAACAGGAATTCAGTCGGGGCCTAGCGCGAGAGGCGTGGTTCTATGAGCAGATAGAACCGCTCCAGGGCGTCTCTGTTCCGATCTTCTACGGCTTCTTTTCATCACCCATGGTCGAGCAACCGGGCTTTCCAAACCTCGAATTCACTCCATGGACCAACAGGAAATATTCATACGAAGACACGACTGATAGCCCACCCAACAATATAAACCAATACCCATCCCAAGATTGGTTACCAGATGATGTCCCACCTTACCGCGGCCGACCCTCGCATAACGAAAACCCCTCTGGTTATCAGCAAAACTCACCCTGGTATAGGTGGAATTATACACAGGACAATCCGACGGTTAGCGTCATCGTTCTAGAGCTTCTGGGCGAGACCTGTACTGGCCTTCGGGGACCTGAAGTGAAGTAAGCATCCTTTGCCTGGTGTTTGTGTATATGATTTGCTGATCAACCTGCGACCCTCAGAGAAGCAGTCAAGCAGGTTTTCGAGGACATCGTGGAAAGCGGTGTAGTCCATGGAGATCTCCTTGCTTGGAACGTCCTTTCCGTGAGGGACCCTCTCCTCATTACGCAAGGACGGCCATGCCCACGGCACAATGCTGTTCATCCTTGGAGAATCATCGACTTTGAGCGTTGTGCGATGATCCAAACGTCGAACAAGAATCGTTTGGGCACTGAAATTGCCAGGACGGCAAGCGACATCGATCATAGCTCGACGGGGTTTAAATGGTCATCCCAGTGACATACCCATCCTTTCTGAATTTCAATTATGTTCGCCTGCGATCCTACCACATGTCACTTACTAGATACTTCTCTGCATTGTGAACAGTATTCCATATACCACACAATTGTGACCCATGATGTACCACACTCAAAGTCCAGAGGCCGGCGCAGTATTTCCTGAGTGGATCGTGCGACGTGCATGCGGGCGACCCCATGTGAGCCTTCCAAGTATTTTTACTGCCTTGTACCTACAATACGAGACAATACAACAAGCGAAAATCCTTATCGATAGACCTCACTTCGAACGACGACTTCAGGACTGATAATACAACCAAACTTTCATTTGGTATAAGTATGGAGTACAAAGATGATACACGCCAGGAATATAGGTTTAGTACGGTTGGGATAGATAAGTGAAAGAACGGAGGATGATACCAGTAAATAAAAGAGTTAACCTCTCTTAGAGAGGTTAATCTAAATGATGGATCACATGCGAAGACGGGAACTTAGTGACGAGATCGCTTGAGGGAAGGCTCCTTGGCGTCATGGGGGTAGGCTTCCTCGGATCCCCTCTTCCCGGCGCCCTTTCGAGGGGCTGGAGTGGGAGAGGGGGAGGACATAGCGGAAGGCTCATTAGCGCCGTCTTGGCCTGCAAGAATATTCTCGATGGCCGACTCGATGTATCCAACAATCTCGTCATACTGCCCGTCTACGTCGTTCAAATACTTCTTCTTAAACGAGGCTTCCAGTTTGTCGCGCTGGGCTTTGGGTAGCCTTTGATTAGAAATGCGAATAGACATGGCATGGATGGGTTGGAAATGGCGACATAGGTCCTCGACGAGTGTAGAGATGTGATAACCCCACATCGGAGGCACATCGAAGTTCAAAACGCCGTGGGTGATGAATGTCAACTTGCTCTTGTAGGCTTCGTACAGACTGTCCGCGTTCCAATCCTGGAGCTCCTTCGGCAGCTCGCATTCCACGTTGGGCTCAGGAAAGGCGAGGACAAGGTAAATCAGAACATACAAGAACGACTCGAGGTCGTCCAAGTAGTCGTGTGGACGCCATGCTTGGAGAACATTGAGGGATTGGAACATGCGCGTACCCTTTCTCGGGGGTCAGTAAGAGATATGGCCGCAGAGAATGCCGAAACTTACAGTCCTGAGCTCATTCAAAAGCGCTTCAGCACGATCAAGGAAGATCGCCATATCGAAGTCAATAAGGACTCCTCGCCATCCCTCCTCAGAGTCGGCACCAGCTATTCCCAATAGAATATTGTTAACACTGATATCGCGGTGTAGAACTCCTTTCTCCTTCACCATACGCTGGTGGGCTGAGACAAAAAATGTGAGCAGGGAGTGCCAACAGAGGCGGTTAAAATTTACTTACCTCGAATGGCGTCGATCAATGCATAGAGTACGTCGAGTACCGTCTTGAACTTGTGGATTGGCGGTCCGTACTTCTTAAGGATGATGCGTCGCTTGATTCGGTTCAAGAAGCCAGGATCGTTTATCGCATTGGCACCCCTGAAGCTCGCAGTTTCCACCACATCCTCACATGCGACCATCTGCCCGACACCCTTTACACCCACAGCCGCTGCGAGAAAGACCTCCTCCGACGTCCGCGATTCCGAGCACCATGATTCCTTGCTGGACAGCCCATTGTCCGCCGCCTCCGATTCCGACTTCCTCCCCTCACCCGCGACAACGTCTGCATCCCGCTCCGCCGATCCTTCCTTCTCGAAAAGCGCCTGACCCTCAGTCTGGTCGCGATTGCTTGCCGTGCGAATCTCGATACTCCAGCAAAGTGTTCCTCGTCCAACCAAGTCGCGTCGTTGATAAAAAGGCTCCACACCGACGATATCGTAGACAATTGTGTCGTTGTTGGCGGTTCGAGTGGTGAGTGTACCGCGCTTGAACTTTGCGGCAGGGTCGTCGGTGGGTTCCCAAACGATCGACGGATCGAAACCAAGGTCGGCTAGGTTCGTCGAGACAAGGCCGAGGATAATGCGTACAAGCATGCGAGGGTTGCTGTGGATGTTGTAAAGCAAGGAGTACTTGACGCCGCTGCGATCAAAATGGAAAAGGCGAACGCGTTCGTTGCTCACGTTCGCTGCACGCACGAAGTTACGGTTGGGTTGGTGATTCATAACTTGCCTAGCAGGGGGTCAGACTGGAGCACCGATGAAGGAATAGGACGACTTACCGTGCGTATACACCCAGTTGAGCTGTGTTCTCAGTGATCGACCCATCGAGTTCGGAATCCCGCTTGTAGTCCACGACACCCAAGGAAGCCCGGTAGAGAGGGCGTTCCATGTCAACATCGTCGATGGTAAAGCCTGGACCAGTACCAGTGAAGACCGTATCAGGAATCGAATACGCCTTCGTTGGAACGGCCTCCGAATGGTGCATCGCTTTCGGGAAAGTTTTGGCTCTTTTCGCTTCCTTCGCACCATCCTCCTGGCCCTTCCCGTTGGCTGCTTCCGCTTTACCATCTAGCCCATTGTCTCCCCCTTCATCCGTGGCCAGTTCCACCTTCTCCTTCGTCGATTTCGGCCTCGCTTGCTTCTCCCGTGCCACCCTATCCTTCTCTTCCTTCTCTTTCGCCGCCATCTCCTTCTCGTGCGCGAGTCTCTGTGATTTCTTAGTCGTAAGATCCCAAACCACCCTATTGCCGGGATTGGGGGCAGAAAGATCGAAAGACTCGAGTATTTCTCCCAGAATCTCCGACATTGGGATGTTGATCAACTTCTCCTCGCAGTTGACATCCTTCGGAAGCTTCACCCATCGACCACTCTCCGTGTCGTACAGTGGAGTTGCCTTAAGATAGGCGTCAATCTCATCGTCGCCTGGGTCAGGGAAGAGCTGTCTAGGGAAATCCTCGTCAGTGGAGGCGACGGTGGCGATCGCGAGCTCGGCTTTGATGATGGCCTTCTGCTCGGCGACTGTCATTGTGGTCGAGTAGGCTACGGACTGGGTACTGCGCTCAGCCAGAGGGGTAGACTGAAAGCCGGAAGCAAGTCGAACCGTTCGATTGGGCGTTCGAGGCGGGAGTGTGACAAGTGGTCCAACGGTATCGCTGAGCTCCGAGGTGGTGCTCGCAGCTGGTTGTTGAGTAGCGTCGGAGACGGCTGGGGTCCGTCTGTTAGCGGTCATAGTCGAGTTTCAAGTCAAATCTGGGGACTTACCTTGCCCTTTGAGTGATGCTTTATAGGTGCTGGCCGTCCAGCAGTCCAAATCGAGGACACAATGGTTGTGGTCAGGGTCCAAGGAGCAAGCGCCCAAAAGTCCGACTGGGATCACAAAGGTCACAGCCGCGCCGGTCAGCACGTGGGCGCGTGACTCACGTGTGGCAAAGTTAAAGCCTTAATTTGGGCAATCGGCTCCTGTTGGTGGCACAGGACCTTTGTTATCGGCCTCGTGTTTGCTGCGTGCTCGTTTTGCAGAACTGAGCCGTTACCCATTGCAATCCTAAAATGGACAGTAGGAGAGTAGCGTTGGTATCCTCGTCTGGGCATGAGGACCCTAGCGACTGTGCACTGCCCAATGGTCGTTCAGGCAGCAAGGTCCATTGCAGGCCTAAAGTGGGTAATAGGAGCATGGGATTCTTGTCTCCCCCGTCAGATCTCCGTAGCAGGTGTAAAATTCTTGATTATGAGACAAAGCTCTCTCATTTTACTTACAGTAAATGTCTTTCAAATGTCGTATACAGCAATGCTATATGTAATTGTGTTCAATTGCCAAAAGTGAGATCATGAAGCCGAACGAACATTGACAACGAAACTTGAAGAGTAATATATATGCTAGCCGAGCTCTCAGTCAAAGTCATTTGCGCCGCTATTGGGACGTGCAATGATTGATTAATCCCATGTACTGAAAGGGTCACAATCGACCTTCCAGAGGGTGCAGGAACTTTCTCTTTCACCACTGTCATATTATAGTAGTGTAATCCAATTCAACATTGACGAAGAATTGGGGAAGATTTAGATTTCAATGGAACGGAGGGGCGGCCAAGGGGCGGCTTATTCGTATTCTCCTTGGGGAGACGATCCCGCTGATGAAGATCAGCAATGAACTCTCCTACAACCCCTCTTTCGCATAGGGCTCTTCCATGTCTGGGAGTGATTTGAGAGCGTTACCCAGGGAGCGACGAAACGCTGAAACAGGATAATGTCGATAAAGTATGTCGCCGTCGGGCTTGAAGGCTTTTCAGAGGTTGTCCCACCAATCATTGACGAGCCTGGTTAAAGGCTTGAAATCGGGGTGGACATAGGGGTGGATTTCGTCTTCCACTACTTGCCAGTGAGTATCATACTCGCAGGCCCCTTTGAACAACCTCGACTTGATCTTCCCGATTTCCTGCTTGGAGGCTTCGAAGAGCCAATGGCGGCGTAAATTCGCTTTACAGGAGATCTCGTCACAAGCTTCAGCGTGAGTCCTTCCTCCGGGGCCATCACAGGTGAGGGCGAGGCGCAAGACCACCCAAAGGAGCGACTCCATATCATGTATTGCATCATGAAATTCGGTGGGGTAGTCCGAGAGAAACCGATGGCTCATGAACGCACTGGTGCCCTAGAATGGAGATTGAGTTTACCATTGGAGAGGTGCAGACGCACAGCTAATAGCTACCATCACAACGCTGCGTTCCACTTTTAGTTTCTCAAATTGAGGAGGAAGAATGGGCTGAAACACAAAGAGCATCGGTCAATCAGTATGATAGGATGGGCGTCTAACTGAAACATTCACATCGTCGTCCATCCAAGGACATAACTCTGATATCGTCACCGGTTCTGTAACCCTATCTTCCTGCCAAGTGCCAACGGATCAGGACAAGACCACCTCGCAGTAGGATATGGAACGTACATTGAGGTCGGAGCACAGTATTTTGTATTCATTCACGGCCAATAGACCCAACAGACCCTTTTCCAGTTGTTACCCTGCGCACTAGCTCGAGAAGCAGAAGCGCAAGGCTATCTGAAGCCTGGGGATACTGCGAGTCATCAATTGGGACACGCGTCAAGTTGTGAAAATACTGCAGTTCCTTCGTCCGCTGCCTTCGAAGAGACAACGCCTTGCGCTGCATGAAGCCGCTGAGAACTTCGAGAGCTTCGGCGCAGTTGTAATCAACGAGACGTCCTTGCCGTGGCCGTTTATACGTGGTATTGACATCGTCGTGGCATACCACACGCTTCATGAAGTAGGAATGCTCGTAGTGTTCTTGTTTGGTGTAAAGTTCAGGATTGTCCAGAATCCTGGTAACCAAATTGTCATCTAGGCCATACGAGAGGAGTTTCTCGACGAGGTCAGTTGACGTGCAAACCCAGGTGTGGTTCACGTCGTCCGCCGTCATCTCTGAATCGACCATTGGCTAGAGAAGCGTTGAGAAATCCTCAGGCCTTGCAACAATCAATCCGGAGGAAGGACCCACATCACAATTGAAGGCTGATAAGGCTGTACTACAGTACTAAGCCGATTGTGGCTAGGTCGTCCAAGGCCGGGACAGAGCGATATCACATTGCCTGTTTGTCGTTGTGGCCATGGGTCCATTTCATCAAGTCGTGAAAGGGCGACGGTCAGGCCCGCCCCACGACTTAGCCCTGGCTCCAGAAGAATAGATATTCAAATTGGCACGACGACGTCGGACGACTATAGGTCAAGGATACTAATTGCCAGGTCGTACAGACTCTGGAATGCAACAGGAGTGAAACGAAGGCCCAAGGCCGAGTTGAGTGTATAGAACTGTATCAATACATCGAAGAATATATTTTTCTAGCTGAATTCCAAGGTAGGTAGAGGATCGGTGCTCTGCTGACCTACGTTCCACTTCTCGACTCCTTTCTTCTTCGCAGGGGGAGTCTGATCCAGAGGGGCCGCCGGCAATTGTGCACTAGCAGTAGGCGGAGTGGTGGAACTTGATTCGACCTCTACGTCCCGGGTGAGCCGAGCAGCAAGTTCACGGAGTTTAGCCATGGCCTTCAATTGCTGATCCAGGAGGCCTTCGGCAGCTGAATGGTCCGAGGCTGGAAGCGAATCCTTGAGGTTCCGCACCGACTGACGGAAGGCTGCGACAGGGTAATACTTGTAAAGGAGATCAGTATCTTCCGGATGGAAGGCCTTGCAGAGGATGTTCCACCAATCATCAACGAGTGGGGCCAGGGGTTTGAAACTGGGGTGGACGAATGGGTGGATTTCCGTGTCAAAGAGTTGGGGGTCACTGCCGTAAGCCAGCGAGAACAACTGGGACTTGATGTCCTTGATTTCATGCTTGGAGGCCTCAAAGAGCCAATACCGTCGAACTGCCGCCATGTGGGATATGTCATCACGAGGGTCAGGTCGCGGTTTACCTCCAAAGCCCTCACGGGTAAGGAAGATGTACAAGACGACCCATAGGAGTGACTCCATGTCGTGGATAGCTATGTGGGTTTCGGCTCCATCACGCAGAAGTCGATGGCTAATGAACGCATCAGTTCCCTGCGAAAACCATGGTGAGTTTGCGAAGATAAGGAAGTAGAAGTCGTGCAGTTACCGTCACGAAACTATGCACTGCTTTTCGTTTCTCAAAGCGAGGAGGAAGTACCGGCTGGAAAAAAGAGTGTCATTTGCCACACTAATACGAAGCAAGCCTAAAGGCACTCACGTCGTCGTCTAACCATGGAAGCAGTTCTGATGGAGCCACCGGCCCTGAACCCCTGTTCGGCTGCCAAAGCAGATCAGGATCCGAAGTATGTATGAGGAGCAAGCAAAACATACCTTGAGAGATGAACACAATGTGCAGTACGCCGCTACCGCGTTGTACACCATAACTCTAATCTTCCCCCCTTCGCGGCGTGCAAGGTCGAGAAGGAGAAGTGCAAGATTGTCTGTGGCTTTCGGACACTTTTTATGGGCGGTCAGGAAGTGGAATTCATCCAGCTCCTCGCTCAGTTCCTCTCGAAGGGACGAGGCCCTCTCTCGCACGAAGCTGTCGAGGACTTTAGAGTGGTCGAAATCAATCAGGCGTCCTCGCCGCTTGCCAGATACAACTTGAATAACGAGATTGCCGATGCTCAAATCGCGATGGCAAACGCCCTTCATGAGATAGGCGTACTCGTAATCTATGACAAAGATTCAGGAGGCCATAGTTGAGCGAATAGAGAAAGCTCACCTTCAAGAATGCCCTCCAATGCGGACAATAGATCCTTCGAAGACACAGCCATTTTGAGGGGCAGACCATTCACAGGGATAACCAGCCGGCACTGAACGCGTTCCATGAACTTATGAGGTTTGGCGGGTACCTTCCGTAACGACTTGAGATTGAAGGTCCGATGCACCAGACAATTCTCGTCAGTCGGTTCAGGCAAGGGACGTTGCCGTTTGGTGTGGTTGTCGAAGGCGGGGGTGCCATCCGGCTCGAATCTGTCAATCTTTCCGCGAAAATGCAGCTGTGTGTTGGACCTTTCGACATCCTCGGAGATGACTCTGGGTTCGCCCCTGCCGAAGTCCCCCAGTAGCTCGTAGATTTCGCCTTCGCTCTTTTCGCCCATGTGTGGGCGCCAACTTTGCTTGATAATAACTAGCTGAACTACAGTCAACAATCCGGCGACGTATACCACAGCCTGTGGAACACACCTCTCGATTGGGATCGTCGATGCGGAATGCTCGCCAAACGACCGGCGCCCGGCCACACATGACCTCGGAGCGAGCAGTGCTCAGAGCCTCAACAGTTTGGTACCATTGGCCCGAAATCAAAATCCGCCAATGTAACTGCGATCTGAGTTTGGGAATGTTGACGTATGACATATTGTAGCTGAAGGAAGGAAGGTGTCCCTCCACCGAGAGCTTCATATTGGGATCGAAGCCAAGTCGTTCGGGAGTCATCATTGCAAAACTAGCAATGACGCGAACGAGTAATTCGGGATTCTGAGTATGCATACGGTTAGCACCCAGACCTCGACAAAGAATCCATACTCACCTCGTCGATATCAATCAACGTCGCTGTCCCGAGGATTCCTGAACGATCGCAGTACCAGAGGCATAGAGAGCGGTGAAGGAAGATGAGCCCTAACACAAAGCGGCGGTCGTGTTGTTCGCGGAGAATCTGGCGAAAGTAGGTGCATAGCTGCTTGGCGACGTCCCAAACATCGCCGCCCTTCGGCTTCACCTCGACCGGGAGGAGAGTTCTGATCCAAGAGGCAATGTGAGCTGTTGGAGGCGGTGCCTATACCGAACGCAAATGGAGTCAGCGAGGGCCCTAGCCCTAGATGTTTGCGGACGGGTATAGGTCTCACCGTATTTTCCTCTGTATCGGTGCGGGGTCGCTTGGTTGCGCGGTTTAGATCCGTCTCTTCCCCCTCCTCCGCTTTCAGTTGTTCACGTTCCGCATCATACGCCGACTGCAAACCGTGAGTGAGAATGTGGCCTACATACGAGATTCCAGAATAACGAACCTTCATAAACTCCTTTGCCACATCCGGTCCATCCGGACCAAGGATAGCGTCCAAGATGTCTGGCCGAATCTTGCTGGCGTCCATGGTGTTGGACTTGGGCGCCACTGAGTGTCGGTCCAGCCAGCAACATTGTATCGCATCTGCTCCGATGAAGCCCAGGTTCCGTGCAGCCTCCACGATTGCATTGAGGATCAAGGTCAGGGGTTTGTAGTATGGTTTCTCTGGCCCGCCAGCCTCCGCAGGAAGGCCTTGCCACCCACCCTTACTCGTATACACCTCGGGAGGTAACTTTTTGAGGATCGCACGGACCTTCTCGTCGCCGAGTTGGCAACCAAGGAATTTCTCGAGAAACTCCTCGGTCGCGCAAAGCCAGGTGTGGTGCTCCACGTCCTGGCTAACAGCCTCCTCGACCATATCGGCTGTAGTCACAAAGCTATTCGTCGTCATCTGGCTTTTGAGCAGAGTGTCAGCCTTAGAGAGACGGGCTACGGTGGACCGTGTGTCGGAAGAGAAGACCTGGGAAGCAGTGTGACTCTGAGAGTTCGACATATGTGGGATGTGGACGCACCTCGAAACGATTCCAGAGTCCAGCTCTTGCCGGAGTTACCACGACAAGTACTCGCGTTCTCGGAAACGGCTGGGGTTAGACTGTCAGACAGTTAGCAGTCATGGTGGAGTTTCAAGTAACAACTGGGGACTTACCTTCTCTCAAAGTAGTAATACTTCGTCGAGAAATGTCAGATCGAGGACACAATGCTAAGCAGGAAGCGCACCCAGCAAAGGCCTGGGATATCACAGCCGCGACGGGCTTCACGTGGACGCGTCACTCACGTGGTGGCTCCGTTCTCGATATAGGCAATCGGCTCCTAGATGTGGGAAGGTCGACGTTGGGAACTTGACTGACTATGGAGCCCCGGTACTTTCGATCGGGAAGGATGGCCCTCCGGGCCATAGGGACAATGGATTCAACTTCGAATAGAAGTAAAACCTCTCGTTTAGATTACCGATACCGATGGATGTTACAGTGTTGCGACTAGATTTATTGGGAATCGGGATGGGTCTTTATGGCTAACTTGAACGGCCATGACAGGCGCCCCACCGGGTCCGATGTTTTCAAACCATGTACCAGCGTAACTATAGTATACAATCTAAAGTCCGTTGTGGTAACAAGCGCGCAAGTATATAGTAAGAATATGATACATGGTCAGGAATATGCAGATGAGATAGAATTCAAAGTGCGGCAGGGGATAGATAGATATTAATAAGTGTAAGAATACCAGTGAAAAGAGGGGATGATCTACATAAATGATGAGTCAATTGCGAAGACGGGAACTTAGTTTGCTTGGGGGAAGGCTTTTCGGCGTCATGGCCTAGGTAGGGTTCCTCAGATCCCCTCTTCCCGGCGCCCTTTCGAAGGCCTGGAGTGGGAGAGGGAGTCGGACAAAGTGGACTGCTCCGAGTCATTAGCGCTATCCTGTTCCGCAAGGATACTCTCGATGGCCGACTCGATGTATCCCACAACCTCGTCATACTGCTCGTCTACATCGTCGAAATACTTCTTCTCGAACGAGGCTTCCAGTTTGTCGCGCTGGGCTTTGGGCAGATTCCGATGCTGCATGCGAGAGGACATGGCGCGGATGGGTTGGAAATGGTGGCAAAGGTCATCGATGAGGGCAGAGATGTGAGGTCCCCACATCGGAGGGACAGGAAGGTCCGAAGCTCCGTAGGTCATGAAAGTCGACTTGCTCTTGAAGGCTTCGCGAAGACTGTCTGCGTTCCAGTCTTGGAGCTCCTTCGGTAGCTCGCGTTGGACCTGGGCCGTGGGGGTGGCACCCGGAGTCGGGAAAGCGAAGATGAGGTAGAGGAGGACGTAGAGGAAGGACTCGAGGTCGTCTAAGTAGCCGTGTGGACGCCAGGCTTTGAGGACATTGAGGGATTGGAACATGCGGGTGCCCTTCATGGGGAGTCAGTAAGAGATAGTATGGTTGTGGAGAGTGCCGGGACTTACAGTTCGATGATGTTCATCTGAGAGCGGCGCATCTGAACAGTCGTGGGAGATAGACATATCGAAGTCGACGAGGGATACTCGCCGTCCTTCCTCAGAGTCGGCACCGGGTACTACTCCCCCAAAGATGATACTGTTAATGCTGACATTGCCGTGCAGGACTCCTGCTTGTTGGACCATACGTTGATGGACTGCCGAACCAACGCGAGCACGGGATGTCAGCGGTCACGGTGGAAGTTTGGAGATGTAATTACTTTCTCACCTCGAATGGCATCGATCAATGCGTAGAGTACGTCGAGGACGGTCTTGAACTTGTAGATTGGTGGACCAATTTCTTTGAAGATGGTGCGGCTACTACGTCGTTTGGTCCCGCTTGAGAAGCCATGCTCGTTCATTGCATTGGCATATACGAGGGACAGATCTGAGGGCTCTTCGGACGGACACCGTGGCTGCGATCCCCCGCACCAAGACTGCATGCCTCGGATAAAGGGCTCGATGAGTAAAGGTGTCGCACTAGGGTTTCTGCGGTCCCAGGTCTCGAAGAGTGTCGCAGTGTGGCCAGTGGCCACTCTCGAGCTCGGTTAACCGTTAACGTTGGTGGGCGGTTGCTGAGTGCAGGTGAAAAAGATTGGGTCAGCGGATAATGGATGAGTTCAGAGTACCGGCTAGGAATACTGTAGAGGGGCTTACCTTATCTGAGGGTGGAGGTAAGATGGAAGTAAAAACTCAGTGCCACTGCTGGGTGGTGGTCAAGGTTCAAACGTTCAAGATGCAAGCGCCCAAAGCGGCCGCACCGGCTGACGTGCTAGTTAGCCGGCGAGAGTCTCGAATCGGTAAGGAGAGGTGATAAGCGTTATCGTTGGTGACCTTTCCAGTAGCAGTTAAAAAGGCTATGTTTACCTCTGCTCGTCGTAAGAGGGTTGGGGTACCAACTTGGCGCCTCGGCCCCTATCGATGATGACCCAATTCCGATTTGGACGGATCATAACGTGACAGCCCTCGGTCAAGGCTGCGCCGCGCAATCAAAGTGGAGGAGCCGCATACGTGTTTGCTGCTACCACCATGGCGGGACTCACGACCGCCTTTGGCGGCCGACTGATTCTCTGGTTTCTGGTCCTCTGGATCAGCATAACAGCAGCTCAGAAGCCTGAGCATGCCATCTCGAGCTTTGATAACCCACCAGCGCGCGTGTTTTTCTTCGACGATACATTGGTGAGCCTGGGTTGCTGTATATTGATTGGGAGAAGCTAATGGGTTTTGGATAGAGTGTGATTTATCATGATCGGATTTCTGGAAACTTGTATGTGAGTCAGGATGAGGGCAAGTCGTGGAAGAAGGCGGAGGGGATCCCAGAGAGGAGTGTGAGCGTGGTTATTGAGCATCCGTACGATACAAGACTTGTGAGTTGCTTTCTAATGACCATATACTATTTCTAATGATTTGTAGGCATTCGCATTGACAGAAGGAACGAAACACTATCGAACTGAAGACCGAGGCAAGACCTGGCGGCCGTTCACGATCCCGGATTCGCCAGCAGTCGTCGCCCGACCGCTGTCTTTCCACTCTGATCCCAAGAAATGGCGCTACGTGATCTACCAGGGAACAAAGTGCGAGGGCATCGTGTGCTACGACGTCGCCTACTACTCCAAGGACGCCTTCAGCGACGAGCCAAAGCTCATGCTCACCGACGTTAACCGCTGCCAGTTCGCGCACAGCAACAAGGACTTCAAGCACGACGCCCACCCAGATCTCATCTTCTGTGTGGCCTCTGACCAACGCACAGTCACTGGTGCCCACAACCTCGCCTCGCAGCGCCTCTATTCCAGCACCGACTTTTTCGACAAGGACAAGAAAGTGGAAGACCTGGGCATCGGCAAGAACGCCCGCGGCGTCGTCGCCTTTGCTATCGTCTCCAGGTTCGGCGTCGTGGCGTTGAAGGATCTGAGCAGGTCGGACGGAGAGATGCAGCTGTACGTCACTACCGACGCGAAGAACTGGGCTAAAGGCCACTTCCCGCACGCCTCGAGCGCCAGGCTGCGCGAGAACGCGTACACCATCGTCGAGTCGACGACACACTCGCTCGGTGTCGACGTCGTCCTGAAAGACCGCAGCACCATCGGCACCCTCTTCCTCAGCAACTCCAACGGCACCTACTTTGTCGAATCACTCAAGGACACCAACCGCAATGAGCAGGGCTTCGTCGACTACGAAAGGGTGTACGGCGTCGACGGTGTTGGACTCGCCAACGTCGTCGCGAACGCACAGGAAGTCGAGGGCCGCAACGCTCCAAAGAAACTGCGGTCGATGATCACCTTTGACGATGGTCGCCGGTGGCAACCACTCCGCGCTCCACCCCGCGACGACGAAGGGAACCGAATCAACTGCGACCCATCCGATTCCGAGAAATGTGCACTGCATCTCCACTCGGTCACGACCCCGCATAACTATGGTCGCATCTTCTCGTCTCCGGCGCCGGGTTTGGTTATGGGTGTTGGGACTGTCGGCCCGCATTTGGGGAGTTATGAGGATAGCGATACTTTCCTGAGTACGGATGCGGGGTTGACGTGGAAGATGGTCACCAAGGAGGCGCACCAGTACGAGTTTGGTGATCAGGGCAGCATCCTCGTCGTCGTTAACAACGAAGATTGGACGAGCGAGATCAAGTACTCGCTCAACCTCGGCAAGACATGGCAGACCTACGACTTTGGTATCAAGATTCGGTCTCGAGGTCTGATCACCCTTCCCGACTCCACGTCCCAAAAGTTCTTGCTCCTCGGTTTGACCTCGCGGCAGGACCAGGAGAAGGATATGCGTTTGGGTAAAGTGGTGGTCATCTATCTCGACTTTGCGAAGACGAGGAAGAACAAGTGTACGGAGAAGGATTTCGACAAGTGGTATGCGAGGCCGACGGGGAAGAGGGAGTGTATTATGGGGCATAAACAGTGGTACAAACGACGAAAGGTGGATGCGGATTGTTATGTTGGAGAGAAGTTTATCGATCCGGAGGGGCATGAGGAGAATTGCGAGTGCACCGAGGAGGATTATGAATGGTCAGTCGTGGTGTATTTCTTCGTGTACTTTACTGATGCGCCATCCCTTAGCGACTACAACTTTGTCAGGAACGGCGACAAGTGCGAGCCTGCTGGTCCTGAGCCTGTCCCTCCTGGTGTATGCACGAAGAACGACCCGACGGAGAAATACATGGGCTCGAGTGGTTTCAGGAAGATCCCTGGCAACACCTGTGTGGGCGGCAAGAAGTTGGATCAGCCCGTTGAGAAGTATTGTTCCAAAGGTATGTGTGTTCGATGGTGTATCGCGTACAAGCTGCTGATTACGATCGAATCCTCAGCTCGACCTGCGGAAGGAAGTGTCATCCACACCAAGTTCCAATTCGACAGTCCCATCGTGCAGTTTGCTTATTTCCCTGAATCGACGGTACGTTCCCCCAACTCTCCCTCGTTACGCTCTGCCCATTCTAATGCCCTTTTCCTCCCTCGCGATAGACCATCCTCGTCCGCTTGCTAGACGAAAGTATCTGGCAATCTAGCAACGAAGGCTATACTTGGTCTCAACTCTTCAAGAACGAACGCTTCGTCGCCTTCTACCACCACAAATACTCGAACGAACGGGCCTACCTGATCACCCGCACCAAGAAATTCTACTACACGACGGACACCGGTCGATCGTGGAACACCATGACCGCCCCGAACCCACCCAACACCTTCGACGCCCGAGTCCTACGCTTCAGCCCCTCCGACACCGACTTTCTAATCTGGACCGGCAACGCCGACTGCGAGCGTGGCAAGACCAACTGTCACGCCGAAGCGCATTTCTCACGAAAGAACGGGCGGGGGTGGACGTTGATTGACAAGTATGTGAGGAATTGTGCGTTTGCGGAGGATAAGGATTTGAGTGCGGATCCGAGTGATATCATTTGTGAGAGTGTGAAGGAGAAGAAGGGGATGCAGGTTAAGGGTGCGAGGATGGAGCTTGTTGCTGGGAGTGGGTATTATCAGGGACGGAAGAGGGTTTTGTTTGAGAATGTGGTTGGGTTTGCGAAGTTTTCAGAGTTTTTGGTTGTTGCTGGGGTGCGTCTTTTTTGTTTTTCTTTGATTTTTTGTGGAGGTTTGAGGCTGATGTTGGGGTTTTTTAGTTGCAACCTGAGACGAAGAGTTTGGAGTTGCAGGTTTCGTTGGATGGGACGCATTTTGCGAGTGGGAAGTTCCCGCCGTCGATGAGTCCGAACACGCATGTACGTCTTCCCTTCCTTTCCCCCTCATCCTCCCACTCACCCACCTCTCCACAGGCATACACCGTCCTCGAATCGACTACCAACGCGCTCTTCATCCACATGACGATGACGACCGCTCCTCCTCCCGCGCCACAATGGGGCACCCTCCTGAAATCCAACTCGAACGGGACGTATTTTGGTGTTTCGATTGAGAATGTGAATCGGAATGAGAGGGGGTATGTGGATTTTGAGAAGATGATTGGGTTGGATGGGATTGCGCTTGTTAATGTTGTGCAGAATGTTGATGTTTTGGCGGAGGGTGGTGGGGTTAGGAAGGGTGGGTTGGGGATGGGTAGTGGTACGACTACGAGGCAAGTTGGGGAGTTGAAGAAGTTGCAGACGAGGATTACGCATAATGATGGGAGTACGTGGAGGCCCCTTACGCCGCCTGTTGTGGATTCGTTGGGGAATAAGTATGAATGTGAAGGGACGGTGAGTGTTTTGATTTATTGGTTTTGGGGTGGTAGTGGTGGATGGTGGATTGAATTGAATTTAACTGACGGGTTCTTGAACTTGATTTTGTAGCAATGCGCGTTGCATATCCACGGTTACACCGCCCGGCGCGATCCACGCGCGACGTACAGCAGCCCCGCAGCGGTCGGTGTGATGATGGCCGTCGGGAACGTAGGGACGCACCTGGCGCCCTACGGCGACTCTGACACCTTCATCTCCCGAGACGGCGGGTTCACCTGGGAAGAAGTGCACAAGGACGCGCATATGTGGGAGTACGGCGATTCCGGTTCTATCATCATTATTGTGAACGACGAGGAGCCTACGGATCATTTGATGTTTACGACGGATGAGGGGCTGACGTGGAAGGAGTATCGGTTTTCGGAGGAGAAGGTTAGGGTTATGGCTGTTACGAATGTGCCGAGTGATAGGAGTAGGAGGTTTTTGTTGTTTGGGACGCAGGAGGGGCGGAAGGGTGGGTCGGTGGCGATTCATGTTGATTTTACCGAGTTGACGAGTCGGCAGTGTGAGTTGTCTTCCTTTTGTTTCTCTATTCTATTCTGGTGGTGGGTTGAACGGGTTGTGCTGATGCGCTTTCTTTTCTTGTGGTGTAGGTCTGCTTAATGAGCAGAACCCTGGGAATGACGATTTTGAGCTGTGGAGTCCTAGTGAGGATCGGGTTGAGCTGTGTTTGTTTGGTCGACAGGTGAGTGTTTTGTCGCTGCTTGTTGGAATGGTACTGGGGTTATTAATCTGAACTTTATCAGACGCTGTACCACCGACGAGTTAGGGATGCACAGTGTTATATCGGTAATCAGCCTAAAGTCGAAGCCAAGATCCAGCGGAACTGTACCTGCACGCGGGTTGACTTCGAATGGTGTGTTCTCTTTCTTCCTTTCATTTGTTCCTCGTATCACCCTGCTCACTCCACCTCCCTTCAGTGAATTCAACTACATCAAGAACGATAAAGACGAATGTGTTCTCGTACCGGGTACAACTCCGCTCCCGAACGACGATTCCGTTTGTAAGAAGGGCGAGGAGTACTGGTACGAGCGGACGCCTTATCGGTTGATTCCGTACTCGAGTTGCGAGGGCGGTACGAGGCTTGATCGGGGTACTGCGCATCGGTGTCCGGGAGTGAAGAGTAAGAGTGGGTGGTTTTGGATGGTTATGCTTGTGCTGCCGTTTGGGTTTACGGCGCTTGTTGGGTATTGGTATTATAGACGGAGTGGGATGGCTAGAGGGTGCGTTATTTTATTCTTTTCTTCTTCTCTGTTCTCTCTGCTTTATTCGCACGAGGGTTGGGATGCTGATAACGGTCATTTTCTCTTTTCTCTCTCTCTCTCTTGGGATGTACAGGACGATCCGACTACCGGGAGGCGACAACCGTGCGCCGGGTTCGACGTTTGGTTCTGGTTCGGGTGTGCTTGATACACTTGCGAGTGTGCCGTGGTTCTTGGTTGGGATGGCTGGTATTGCGATGGATTGGTTGTCGTCCAAGTTGGATGAGGGGATCAGTCGGAGTCGGAGGGGGTATAGGAATGTGCCGATTGATGAGGATGCGCAGATTTTGAGGTTTGAGGATGAGGATTGAGTGGATGTGTGGATGTGTTGTGGTAATATGTACTTGATTGGGAGTCGGGTGAGGGGAGTGGCCGTGGAGATGGAGATGGAGGGGGGAGGAGGAGGAGGGAGAAGGAAGGAGGAGGAGGAAGGAGCGGAGACGTGGACTCGTTACAAAATTTATCGTAGTGTAGCTTTCCTTTTTGTTGTTGTGTTTTCTTGCCCCTATTAGACTCTTTCTTCCTTCGTTCTGTTTAGTCCCTTTTTTCATTTTTTTTTTTTTTTTTTTTGCTTTAGATCGTAGTACGTAGTACCTGCATCTTGTGTTCTGCATACATTGCTATTTATTTCTATACATCCATCGTTTGCGCGCTACAACAAGTTGGTATACTTCAACCTAAGGGGATGAACCAGTCGAATGTCGAATGTCCAGAGGTGCTAACGATCTACGGTGTGAATGCACCCTTGTTCTTCTCAAGCCATTCCTTGAACGAGACATTCCCCACGTACTTGTTCTCCTGGAGATGCCAGTTGGCCTCAGATCCTGCTTCCGCTGCTTTGTCGAGCTCGACGAGCCAATGTGCGACGTCTTGGGGTATGTGCATCTCTGTTGTGTATTTGGTGAGGAGCTGGTCCTTGGTGAGGACGTCGTGGGTGATTTTGCGGTTGAATGTTTTGGTCATTAGGTGTGCGACCTGTAAGTACATAGTGGGGGAGCATGCATGCATGGACGATGGGAGGATGGGAGGAAGTGGTGGGAGGATTTCGAAGAGGATCATACTAGTCAGCCGCGTGATAGGGGTAAAAGATAGGGGTTGGAGAGGGAGGTGACTGACCTCGTCGTAGCTCAGGAGATCAGGTCCGATGATAATGGCGTCTTTCTTCTCGTTCTGCTTGTTCTTGATAGCCTGGTAGGCGCAGGCTGCGATATCCTCCACCGAGACGAAGGGGATCTTTCCAGTTGGAACGATCGTTTCCAGTTGGTCTTTGGCGAGGATGGAGGAGATGTAGAGGGATTTGAAGTTTTCTGTGTATTCGAATTTAATCAGGTCAGGGGTGTTGTGTCTCTCTGTGGGATTGGGTTATGCAAAATCGAGAGAAAAACGCACCCATGAAGAAAGTGGGTCTCAGCGTAAAGTAGTCCACGCCCTTCTCCTCAAAGTACCGCTGCACCATCCCAAATCCTCCAATGTTGTTCTCTTTATCTGCCCCGCTGCCGCTGATCATCAGGAACCTCTTCGCGCCATGCTCGATTGCGAGGTTGATGAATGGTTTGAGCGTCTTGATAGGTTCGAGGTCGTCTGAAGGGGGCAACAGGAACACGTAGTCGAAGGTCTTTCCGTTGGAGAAGGGGTTGGAGAAGGTGGATGGGTCGCGCCAGTCTAGTTTGACGGACTCGAAACCCGGTGGGATGCGGTTCCCTGAGCGGGAGGTGAAGAGGACGTTGTAGGATATGTCTGGCGATGATTTGAGGAGGTGCGCGAGCGAGGTGCCGGTTTGGCTCCCTCCGCCTGTGATAAGGACGTTGGGCATGGAGGGAGGCGAGTGATGGTGGTTGTTGAAGAATTTGAGGCTGGACGCAGATCTCGACCGCTCGGAGGCTGCTCAGCGCTGGGAAGCTAGGCTGGTCGTCTGATTACCATGATCTGCGACTTGAGACTTTTTCCTTTGGTCTTGGTATGATGGGAGCTCGAACATGAAAACGTCCGGGCTTAGGCGCCCGAGATGACGCTAGGTTGTGAAGATAGAGGAGCCGAGTCCCAGTTATTGTTAGCAGTCTCCACACATTCCACCCAGATTCTGTCTGTGTTTATACCGTGCGCCAATAGTACAACGACATTCAGAGATCAGGAATAATGCGCATACCCCCAGCACAACCATTAGTCCGGTCGACCCTAGGACGTCGCACCACTCACGAGAAACACCTCCCAGGATTCGAAGAGTAACTGGCCTTCCAAGCCTGTTTATTACTGTGGTGTGGGGTCATGAACCAGCACGCCCGGACCTCCAATACTACACTACAAGTGCAATAACGACGTCCCGCGTCGTGTTTACACAATCCCAAATATCCTGCCACCCTTGTGGATGGGAATCCCGATCTTATCACCGAGCACTCGCAATCTGGCGAGCAGCATGGGCGGTCTCTATCCTCGCGGCCGAGGTGTGAAAGACAGCTGGAGCAGCAGTTTAGCATTCGAAGTGATGTCACATAAACATGACGCACCAAAGCAGGACCCAAAGAGGGCAGCGCAGAACGACCTCTGCACCAGCTTCGACTTGCCGTTGTTGGTCTCGTCGTCGTGCTGGGAGTACGCGCTGGACGCACTGCTCTTCGCACTTCTGGGCGTTAAAGGAAGGGTACACGTCGGAGACAAGGTTTCCACTGAAGACGAGCGGATCTGCATGGGTTCTTGCCTCTGCATCTGCTGCTGTTGACGCTTCCGCTGCTGCTCCTCCTCCAGCTCCTTCCAGGCACGCCGTTGTTTCTCGAGAGGGTACCGAGGGACTTTACCTCCCGCTCTGGGAGAGTCGATGACGAATGCTGAGAGAGAGAAGGGCTGGAAGTTGGAGGAGCCCGAGGATGCTGTCAGTTGCCCTGCCAGCGGGGGGAGAGACAGTGGGCTGGGCCTTCGAGGGATGTAGTGTCGGTGATCCCGAGGGGAAGATGGTGGACTGAGAAGTTGGGACATTGCAGAGTTGGATTCTTTGTACTCGAGGGGGGAGGTTGATATCACCAGGATATTGTCACCAGGACTGAGCGTTGGAAGGCGAAAGGTCCAGAAGGTTGTTGGCGCTGTCGTTTTATATCGTCGGAGCCTATTGGGCGCACAGGCTGTGCACCGAGCGACCGAACAGTTCGGCGTTGATGAAGACAGGGCTGATCATGATGTTTATCAAGGCCCAACCCAGGCGCTTACTTAGTGAAAGCGATGGCCCTCAACGGTAGGAGTGTAGGCTCAGCGAGTCACACCAGGACTGACTATTGAATGTGATATGTCTGTGATGAGCAAGTTTATCCGAGGCGGAGATTTGGACAGTGTACATTCAATTTCAGACTATAGTACACATTGACATTGATTAGGATAACTCTGACTGCATGCAGGGACTACTGTCATTCCTTAAACCAACTCCCAAGGCTCTCCAGGGGAAGAGCTGTCAGGGCCGACAAAGTACAAGGACGCTCCGTCGAAGGTGGACGAGCACCTTTCCTCCGCGTTCTCCGCGACTTCGATACCAGCAATGGCTCCGCCCTCGAGCTCGCCGAATTTGAAGGTCCTGTAGGCTCGGGTAGGAATGATATGGCCCAGGTAACTGTCGACACCGACGTAGAGACTCTCCTTGATGTGAATGACGACGTCGTCGCTGTTGATCATGATGGCATCCTTAGGGGTCTGGGGAGACGGGTTACGGATGGAGACCTTGAAGCGAGTCCTCTTCTCCTTGGAAGCGTAGATCGCGTTGCGTGTCTCGTCGTAGAACCAGAAAAGGTGGGGAGCCGTCTTGGAGCGAATATAGTACCTAAGCAAAGAACAGTCAGCGCTCAGCACCTAACCAAAGGGAAACGCAGGAAAACTGACCAGTTTCCACTGACGTGATCAACGATGTGCAAGGGCGGGAAAACGCTAACGCCCCTTCCACTTCGATCGTACTCGAGAGTGATGAAGAGCCTTCCTCTGAACTTGTCCGAGATGCTCTTGATGTTGCCATCGACAAAGAAGTTGTACATATTCCAAACCCTGATGTCATGCGTGTAGTACTGGGGCGTGACACGCGTAATTGACTTGGTGATTGGGATAGAGGAGGTAGCCTCAGAGATGGCTCGCCACCATTCATCAGCAGTGGAACGATTAGCGAAGACGAGACCAAGACGCCAGGTGTTGTCGTCTTGGACCTGTGAAATTGAGTGTTAGTGAGTAGGTGTAGTAAGCTCCACAATGGTACAGGCGTACGTTGTGGCAGTAGGCGTAGAATGGGGTGGTCATCGTAGTGCGTAAGGCAGAAGTGTCGATGTTTTCGAGCTGAAGAAATCGGCCCCTCACTTGCATCTTTATATACCTCACAAAGTTGACTTTATATGCTATTTTCCCGTTATTTTTCTCGGGGGTTTGGTGCCTCCGGTTAGCATTGTATAGGCGAAGGGTGATACTACAGCCTTCCATGCCATCTAAAATGACATTCTATGATACTTTCCAGACGTTATACTCCTCTTCACCCCGCATCTGACAAGTTTCTCGCAACCGGGAAGGAACCAATGATGTCAAACGCGAAACCGGACATGTTACTCTCCGGAAGAGAGGCGACAGGGGTTGCCCTTGGGCGAATAAGTGGGACTTTAATGTTCCTTCCCTCTGTCCGGCCGATGAGGTCACTGTGTGTCACAAGGAAGATCGTAATCAATACACACTCTTACTCCTCTGTTATCCGACTTGCCTGCCACACGCTGAATGCAGATCCGGTTGCATAAACGGGATCTAATCTCAAGAGCAGTTTCTACGGATGTGGAATACCATGAACCTCGCGGGGAGAGATCGCCCTTCTCTAACCTGAGTCGTCTCTTTTCTCTCACCTTTAGACACGGGTATCTGGATCAAGCTTTACATGTGACCTCCCTCTGACAGGATGTATTTTCCCTGAGTGAATTCATGATTACGAAGAAGATGGTCATGGAATGTGTCGCTTTACAACACCTGTTGGTCGGCAGCCAATGACTCCGTCCTTGGTTGGACGCCAATCTATGAGATGCATATCAGGCCATTGAAGAATAGTCAACGCCTGTCGCATGCGCTGAAATGCATTCTTCCACATCAAGGGGAGCTGTTGAGTGAGGAATGCGAGCACTAATCCTACCGAAGCCCAGGAGTTATACGCTACTTGACTCACCAATTTGTCCTGACGCGTGTGAGGTCAGAGTTGTCTGCCCTATGACGCACCTTATAACTAAGGCTTTAAGCGCTCGCTTCTTGAGCAAAGGCCTCCATATCAAACAACGTCAAGCAAGGTTTGTCGCGCCTGATGCCATCAACCCGCGTCGACCATGATTCAACCAATGGCAGCCATCCACAACGTCGCCACCTCCCCTACCGCAGCACAGCAGATATTCCCAATTCTACTTATTCGTTCTCAAATCTGCAATGAATATGTTATTGCTGCTGGCATGTCCACAGCGATAAAAATCTCCGGTCACATCGCTTGAACTTGAAATCCACAACGATACCGATCGATTTGCACAAGCGCGACGGAAGCGTCGACTCGGAGGCGACTCTTTGTCAGCCTCCCTGGCCATAGCTTGTACCACCACTGTTCCTGGGCTCATCTGTTTCTTTGTCGTCCAGCTCTAATGGCATTCATGTGGATCCGAAACTTGCTCTTGGGCGTGGCGACCACACTCCCGATAATACGAGCGCAATCAGTCCACGACCCGCCTGGACAGCCACTGCGCAAAGGCTCGCCCGGAACATTTGAAGTCATAGGAAACTCCCTGGTTAGCGGGCAACAGGTGAGTGAATTTCCCCATTTGTTCTGAGGGGAATGAATCGAGAGGCGCGCGAAGTTATTTCTTGGGAACCCCGATGCCGTGTACATCATCGACAAAGTTGAGAACAACCCCGCCCAGATAAATGGGCACCCCGCTTGGGCATCAGGTTTGTGTATTGTAGCGCCAGCGTATGAACAACCATGCTAAACCTATTCGTCTCTTCAGAATGGAAATTGAGCCATAACGAACAGCGTGCGATGGATGTAATGACGAACACGTTTTGTGCGGTAGACAACACTGTCGTTCCTATCTTACCCCCGATCTCACTGGTACTACAGGGCGGTAATGTCCTAGGCAACGGGACATGGATAAATGTTGGGGGAAACCAGGCGGTTACTTATGGTGGTGCGGAGGCTCCTCGACAGGATGGTGGGCCACCCTACGACGACCCCGATGGAAGACAGTCGTAAGTCGGCCACTTGCGCTACCGTGTTGGTGGGCCTGGCTTACATCTCTTCGTATGGCAGTATACGCCTCCTCGATCCCTGTACCGATGGTCGCTGCGACTGGAGGATGTCGCCGCACTCCTCAGACCAGAGATGGTATCCTACCTTGTAAGCCCTTTCCTTTTCACTGGATGGAGTAAGGTTCATATATCCGACTACAGGGAAACACTGGAGGATGGAAGCATCATCATTGTACGTCCTGACTTAACTAACTCTCCTCCTCAATCATCTGACATCAAGTTGTAGATGGGAGGATGCAGATGGGGAGGATACGTGAACGACCAATTTCAGGACAACCCCACTTATGAGTTCTTCCCTCCACGGGGGAACGGAACTCCTATCCACTCACCTATCCTAGGCCGAACTCTACCGGCAAATCTCTACCCTCTAGTCTGGCTACTCCCCTCTGGTAAACTTCTCATTCAATCGAACTGGGAAACCGCGATTTTGGACTACAAAACCAATCAGGAAGTACGTATTGATAATATACCAGGTGCGGTGCGCGTGTACCCAGCTAGTGGCGGAAGCATCATGCTGCCTCTTACACCGAAGAACAACTATACTGCGACTGTAATGTTCTGTGGTGGCGTGAATGTCGCTACGGATAGGTACGTGCTGGGTTAATAACTTGAACTCTCCTGAATCTACAACGACTCACCCATCGTCTCAATTAGGTGGAACTCCAAAGACTTTATACCGATCCTACAAGCCCCATCACGTTCATGTGTGAAGATTAGCCCCGATATCTCAGGGTCTTACACGCACGACGATGAACTCCCTGAAGGACGAAGCATGTTGAACCTCATCCATCTCCCCGATGGAACAATACTGGGACTCAACGGAGCTGCAATTGGTTCGCATTCCGGACCCGTGTTCGTCTTTATCTCTGACCTTACCTTGTTCTGATGTAGGAACCGCTGGATACGGCAATACCTCCTGGACAGTCGGTCAATCATTCGCAGATCAGCCTGTCCTTACTCCAGTCGTCTTCAGAAAGTCGGCAGAGGTCGGCCATCGCTGGACTAAAGACGGATTTAGCGCCAGTACCATCCCACGGATGTACCACTCCTCGGCAACTCTTCTCCCAGACGGTGAGTTTATCGCTTATCTAAGAGGGTTCCCACTTATAGGTACAACATGGCTTTACTGCTGTAGGTTCGGTCCTCGTATCAGGCTCCAACCCAAACTCCGATTACAGAACTGGAGTCCCATATCCGACAGAATACCGAACGGAGGTGTTCTACCCAAGCTATTACCACAAGCGTCGTCCCGAGCCTAAAGGAATACCGACTTCCCTTGGATATGGGGGACCTCGATTTGATATCCGACTCTCTCTTGAGGATTTACTCGGGAATATCGCCAACGTCGACAAGACTTCGGTGATCCTCATCAGAACAGGCTTCTCAACGCACTCCATGGTGAGTCCATTTCTTTCGTCGATCCCACATCACCTTCTACCATCTCTTACGGTCTATACTAATTTCAACGCCTCAAAAGAACATGGGCCAGCGCTTCCTCGAACTTCGCACAACGTGGACAGCCTTCCAAAACAATGGATCAGCTGTTGTCCACGTTTCCCAACTCCCGCCTAACGCAGCATTGTTCGCCCCAGGACCTGCGCTTCTCTTTGTTGTTGTCGATGGCGTCCCTTCCGTCGGTGTTCAAGTTATGATTGGGTCTGGAAGGATTGAGAACCAATATGTGGATCAGCCAACTGACTTGCCTGCTTCGCGGTTGGTAACCGCGGTTGACAAGGCGAAGAGCGATGAGGAGAGCGGCTCTGACCGGACTACAAAAGGAACGACTGTGGTGTTACTTGCAGCGATTGTACTCGCGTTGGTTTGAATATCCATAGCTTTGTTCCACGACGCGAAAAATTAATAGGGGCGAGACGCGCCAGGAGGTACTTCATTCATGTGATTTTAGACTGACTAAAACAGCCGAGTCGGATCTGTCCGAACGAATCCCGGAAAAGCCAAACTTCACCTTCGTCCCTCTCCACCCACTGCGTCACCGTTCGCTAACGCTAACCCATGGACCCCCTCTCCGATCCTCGACATGCCGTGCTGGCAAATCAAGATCTCTTAAATGAGATCTTGTACTTCCTGACATACGACGGGTCGAACAGTGAAGGGTCTAGCGATGGAGACTCACCCGATTTCCAGTACTGTCTACGGGACCTCTATGCAGTTTCACGGGTATGCAGGGCTACTGTGGACGTCGCCCTAACACGCCTTTGGGGCGATCTTCCGTCATTGATCCCCCTACTCTCCTTGATTCCAGGGTTTGATAAGGTGGATAATCTCTATGTAAGTGCTTCATCCATTGGTCGAATGAAGCGGCCTGACCCAGCGGACGACGAATACCAGTACCTCCGATCGCCCCGAGGAGAACTGCATGACCTAACCCGATTCTCCTATTACGCCCGCCGAATCCGACGTATCCATATCCAAGGCTGGACCGACTCCCTCTCATCGCAAGTGTACTTCGCATTCCAACGACTCCACGATTCCTCCGACTCGCCTCTCTTTCCTTTACTTGAAAGCGTCTCCCTCAAACGACTCAGCGAAACATCACTGCTATATTTCAGCCTTTTCTTCTCGTATCCACTCCATTCAGTCGACATAATTCCCAAGCCGACTCAACATCTTGGAGTTATGATTGATATCGACGACTTCTTCCGGACTGTCCTTCTCCAGTTGCAGGATTGTGGCACTTCTCTCACCCATCTGCACCTAGAGCTCCCCGCGAGATCTCTCTCCAATATTTTATCCTTTGGGAGGGACATCCGTTTCCAGTCGGAGAGCTTGCGAATTCTGCGCGTCGGTTCCAAGTCTAGTCAAGGAACGTGTGCGGCATCGATCATCTTCCACTCGCTGACTCCGATCAGCTCTCCAGCACCAGTCTTTGACCTGTTCAGAGCGCCTCGATCGCTCACGGAGAGTGAACTCACTCGACTTATAATCCCTGTTTTGAAGGGAGGCTCCACGACAGTTCAAATTTGCGGTGATGCCGAGATCCTTCTTCGCAAAATCCCCTCTCATTTCTACGGCGGAAATTGTACGGAATTAGACGTTAGGCTTATGGGTGGGGAGGGTAACGGGCCTTCGGAGATGGAGACCCTTTTCACCACAATTGCAGAGAGAACCGTGTATTCTCTCCGGAAGCTAACCGTCAGGTTGCCTGCTGGTCACCCGATTAACGCCAGTTTCCTCCCAATCGTGATGAAGACCAGCGCCGAGGAGGTAAATTTATCGGGGCAGGTATCTTTGGACAAGGACGGCACGGGAATGGATGTCATTGTACAAAAGATTCTCCAAAGAGTGTTGGAGAGGAAGAGTGTTCGCGTCCTCCGTCTCCCAGAACCCCTCTCTCATCCATGCACTCTTGTAAGTCTCGAACTGCTCTCCCAAATCCCAGCACTCAAAACACTACGCCTACCCATCGACTCTTCCCTCACACCGCAATCTTTCTACCACGATATGGCCAGTCTTCCGAGTCTCAAGCCGTGCAACTTCATACGCCATCTCGAAATTCGCGAACTTGGATCTACCCCTCTTCCGGCCGCCTCATACAAGGATATGGCGTTATATTTGAACCGCCTGGTCCCAAATTTGAAGGACCTCAAGGTGATGGGGGATGTCGGAGATTCGATTCAGTCCTGGATGGAGGTCGAGGAGCTGCGAGTAAAGTACAAACGACATGGGGTTTCTCGATAGTCCAAGTCAATAGGCTACGATCGGAACCGGATTCATGGCTTTCTTTGAACATTTATCGACCATCCATCTTCGAAGGATAGAGCGTCCGCTTCAGTCTAGCTTGTCCGTCGACATCCCCATATGTAGTACCACCAATGCCTCCCACAGCCATCATGATGTTCAGTCCCCGAGACATGGGAGACGAAGTCTATGTTCGAACTTGTCCACCGCCGGCCCTTCGCGGAAGATAACAACAGATGCATTTTCTGCTAGATATCAATGCTTCTCCCTGGACCGCCCCCTCAGTACACTCCGAATACCAGCAGCGCCCGTCAAGTCCAACCCACCATGGAGCCCGTAAGGGTGATCTTCCATATTGATGGAACCGTCCAGACACAGCTTTGAAACGGTTTGAGATCCCGAGCGCTCATAGCTTCCAACAGGAAGATGTGAGACGAGATTTTATGTTTTCCCTGTGGGCGCAGTTGATCGCGATTGTTGGGCAGTGGGGGAAACATAAATATCCGACTTTAATTTCGCTCATTGGCGACTATTCACCAATTGCGACACGTCTCCGAACCATGCCAGGTCCTACAACCATCCCACTCTGTTCGACTTCAAAGCTTCTGCTGGGAACCTTGGGCGGTATTTCCACTGCTGCTGCCTTCCATCTGTATCAAAAGTCGCAGAGCTCTGGCAGGGTGATACCTGGAATCCCCATATTGGATAACACCTCTGTGCCACGAAAGTCAAGGTATGCAGTTTCTTATGCTACTATTGCATGATTGACACGAGTGAAGGGATGAAACAAGCACAATCTACCAGACGGTGGCGAATGACACCGCCCTAATTGTCATCAGTGGGCTGGACACAATCCCGCACCTTTATTCCCAATCAAGTCCGGTTCACACATCCCTCCTTCATTTGGAGAATTACAAGGCTCTAACGAGTTGCGACAATGCTGAACGGGCGCTCGAAGTTTTGGACGAAGCCTGGGTTCCCAGTTTACTGGAAGCTGCTTCCGAATCGTCACAGCACTCCCTACACAGAAGGCTTCAAGTTGACGCAGAATTCTCGTCGTTATTCCGTAACATTGGCATCAAGGCTCTCAGGTTGAGCCAACCATCGAACCAACCACTGTCCGACTTTGTTTTCCACAGCGTTTTCCGCGCCACGGCTTCCGCATTCCTCGGACCCACCTATCCCATCGAAACATCGAGTGACTACCTCACGATTTTGAAAAGCCACCCCGTGCTAACATCGTCATCGTTCAAATCCCCGTCGGGCTTGGAATTGGAAAGAGCAAGATTGGGGGTGATGAAGTCGCTGGTCCAGTATCTGGAGGAGTGGTGGTATCTGGATGGATACGGGGATATCGAGGGAGCGAGCCCTCTGCTGTTAAAACTGCTGAGAGTGGCGAAAGAGGAGGAACTGGGTATTGACGAAGCCGCGGCAAACCTTCTATTCATCCTGTATCATATCATCCTTCCCTCTTGGACCGCATCGACTCGTATCCTTTCCAGCTACTTGCACATGGTTGAGCCTCGACCTTCCCTCCTAGACCCGACGGTACTGGCCTCGTGGATTGACGACACGCTTGCAACACTTCGTCCCGGGTATTATGGCCCTCTACCCGCACGCAGCCTCGGATTATGTGTGTCGGTCGCGGTAGGCGAGAAGGAATACAACCTACCTCCAGGAACACTCGTCATCGATAGTTCAGCACTTGCTTGCAGTTACTCCACGGTGTCGAGCTCCCTGCTTGAAAAGGGAGTTGCGACGAGGCCGTCCGAGCATGTAAGTTCCTTCCTCCACCGTTTGATGGCCAAACGATCGTTACTTTCTTCGCATCTAGGGAGCAACCTTTGAATTGGCGAGAACAGTTGTTCGAGCCGCCATTCTCAAGTCATCCGAGCACCTTGAGATGTCTATGATTCCAAATGAGAAGGTCAAGGTTCCGACAGGTGCTGTCGGCAACCGTGTTCTGCTCGAGCTCAGAAGATATTCGCCAGTGAATGCGAAGTCTTAAATACACCTGTCATAATTTACGCTAGTATTCCATTCTGAGGCTGGTTGGGAGTGACTCTGCTAGGCTAGGTAGCTACTGGATGTAATCATAACAATGAAATCACAATTGGATTCAGGCACATTCCGACTAAGTAGCAGCTTATATGTACATAAGTGATGCACCACGAAAATATAGTACCTAAACCTCGAAACTATTCCCCTGGTAAACCTCGTTCTCGTACACATGATTCTCGTCGTCCAACATGTCTCGTGCCCGCTTTTTGTAGCGGTCCTCCTCGTTGTCACTGTCGTCGACCTTTCGCTTCTTCCCACCCCAAATGCCTCCTCGTGGAATATTATCAGCCCCGCTAGGTTTTAGAACACCACGACTGTCATCCTCATCTTCATCCTCATCTTCATCCTCATCTTCATTCTCGGCTTTGTCAAAACCATCAATCGCCTCTTGGAAGATTTCCAAGACCTTCGCGTAGTGTTCGTCCGCCTTGGCCACAAACGCCTCCAGCTGTTCCTTATTCCCGAGATAGGTGTCCTTTTCAAAGGCGAGGTCGGAGATGTAGTCCAGGAACTTGTCAAGGAGTCCGCCCTTGTCACCCAAATGGCCCCAGAAGGGGCTAACCATGGCGTCCAGCTCGTCTTGGTTCAATCCCTTTGCCAAGAACTTCATCTTGGCTTGGTAGACGTCCGCCATGTTGTCTGAACAGATATCATCAATGATCTTGGGCCTGGGGGACTGCTTCACTCCAGGCTCCTTGTATACCGATAACACGTAGAGGAAGCTCCAAAAGAACGACTCCAAATCATCCGTGTGGTCATGCGGGAATGGCGGGACATCCGGGTGGTAAGTTTCCGCGATGAGCATCGACGTGAAAACTTTCGTTCCCTGTACACTGCAGTGTCAACTGTTCTCAGTTAATCATAGAAGGATCACTTGTCCACTTACGAATTCGCAACTAGCGATGGCATGGTCCTCGTTGGCTTCAGGATGGCCGTTTGTGTAGGTACCCAACTCGGGGTCAATCACCACCCCTTCCCAACCAGGTTCCGCGTCCTCTGTCCCGAAGACGATGTTGCGAGGGCTGATATCGCGATGGATGATGTTCTTCTTGATATACATTCTTTGGTGTCCTGTAGTGATGATGTCAGTTAGAAAAAATTGACAAAGTCATAGCCAGTAAGTGAACACGTACCCGCAATGGCATCTCGAAATCCACATGTAAGTTGTTTGGCCGACTCAAATCCCAGGGCGCAGTTGCCATATTTCTCCATGGAGAATCGGTAATGGGTAAACTCAACGTCGGGCATGCGGTAGCCTCGGAAGCTTGTGGTTGAGACACCGATGGAGTAATCGACAATCTGGCACACGCCGGGCAAGTCCTTTCCAGCAAGAAGGAGCTCATGTTCCCAAGGTCGAGGGAGATACTGACCCGCAGAGCCACCCGTATACTTCCACGCGTCCTTCACGATGAGATGCTTACCCGAATCATCCACAACATGGTACAGGGCGTTTGCGGGGCCTTGCACCCCAGGCCTGATGCTGATTGGCCCCTTCCCGACGACATTAAGGAGTGTGCATTTGCCCTCCTGGTTCTTCATACGAATATAGCCTTGTCGAACGCGCTTCTGCCCGACTCGTCCCCATTTCCAGAAGATATCAGGGTCAAAACCGGCAGCAGTGGGATCATGGGACGATAGGCTCAGGATTGTGCGCACGAAGGTCGCTGGGCGCTCGTTTATGTTGATGGAGGGCGTATCGATGCATCCACTTCGGTCGAAGTGGAACAGACGCATGTGGCCACTTTGTGAGAGAAGGAGCATGCGGAAGAAACGGCGATGAGGCTGCGCATAGAAAATATGTCTACATCGAATGTCAGCACTATTGTTTGAGCAGAGATGGGATGAAGACAACGGACCTAGCCAAAGGTTCAAAAATATTTGCTTGCGATGCACGGGGTTGGAACTCGGTATCCGGTTGGACCACGCAGAAGAAGATACTCCGCTCGTAGCTTGGGTTAGACGGATCTTGCGCATCAGCAGGGAGATAGTCGCCCTTTCCAGTCACACAGATATTAGGCACAGGAAAGTCACCCTCATTGAAGTTCTGGATCGCCTCGTTAGAAGTCACCCAAGCTTTGCGCCCGCCGCCAAAGGTTTTCGCCAATCCAAAGTGGGACATAATGTGCTCGATGATCGTCTGATAAGCTCGTATAGCCACAGGCAGCTCTCTCTTTGCTGACACGCCTTTCCAAGCGTTCGCCTCGGTGCTCCAGTGGGGCGAAGCCTTGTAATAAGAATTCAATCGGGCAGTTCGAAAACTAGTCGCACATAGCGCATCGGTAATGGACTCCTGGGCATGGATGGCACTGATTTCAAGGTCAGTGGCATTTTTCAAACGACGAAGATTCTTCAAATCCTTGGAAGGATCGACCCCTTCGTGATAAAACATAGTAGTAGGCTCAGCAGGCTGAGAAAGAGAATCTTTGGACTTGGCCGCAGAGCGTGTGGCAGCCTTGCGAGGAGGTTTGGGAGCCGGAGACATGGTGGTAGCGGTTCAAGAGAGGCAGAACCAATTCTCGGGGGCTTAACCTGCTTATGTTTGCATATGTTTTTGCAGAGTTGAGGGAGACAAAGGAGACTGATGGAAGTCAACCCTCGAAGTTCTTGATTAGGAAGGTGGTTACCATCGAAATAATGAAGGTCAGCGCATCCATCTGAGCCACTCGCAGGACACGGGCCACCGGTGCTATAGACTTTGGATTTTCCAAGAGACTGTCCCATCCCCACCCTGCTAGCGGTTCTCTGGAGTGTGAAGCATGGCCAAGACTCGAGAGTGAAAGAGCGACGTCTCGACCAACGATTCACCGCGACGCGACGCGATATTTGTCATTGTTTGGCTGTAACCACCGCCTGGCAATGTTTCTCGACCGACACTAGAAAAATCGTTCAACGTCAAGTCTCGTACTAAGTCTCGTACTTATTTCACCTCACCTGAGGCATACACGTAAACATTAGTAATTCGCTCGGATCGTATCAGTCACGGTGTCATTCAAGCCGGTCGAAAGGCTAGACTAGGGTGATCTGATTCAACTTAGACGAACTTAACCTACTTGATGTGTGGGCCATGTCGCAGGCTCCTGGCAGGGTACGAGTCCGTTTCTGGATACTAATGCTTATTATAGGGTGTGTCTCAAAGAATATACAACATTACAAGCCAATCTTTCTCCGCAAGTGGCTAGTTGTGTACTGTTCCATGAGCTGAAGTATCCCTCATAGATAAACTGATGGCCTGTAGTAATCCCGTCCTGTAACCATAGCTTTCCTTGGGACACAATTCTACATACAAAGTGTTCGTGCGCAAAATATACTATGCCTTCCATGTCATACGTATGTATTTCTCCTTCGTGTGACCGAACCTGCAATGACTTGTCGATCCGCGTAATTGTTCTGTCGGGAAGATGGATGATGAGCATTTGAGGCGCGTTGCGCAAAGTTTGCTTCATCAACAAGCGGGACCGGCAGTTGTGGCACATGCGCATTGCCTCCGATAAATAAAGTCTGTCCATTCCTTGCTGGACCGAATGTATTTGTCTCTGGAAAGGAACCCCGCAGTTGTAGATATTATGAATATGTACGTCTTCCTGGAAGCATGTTCTACACTCATAGTCGACGGAAAATACCGCATGAGGGACGTTGAATACTTCATCTGTTATGTACATCACGCAGGTGTAACCGCCCATCGGAAAGTTTTCTGGGGATGTCGCTGACAAGGCCGATCGCCACTTGTCACGTACGCTCTCCATCGTGGTGCAACCGAGGGCAACCGAGCGGAAGCCCGATTCCAGGGTTTCTCCGTAAGTTCCTTCTAAAGTCGATAGATATCTGCTCCATCTACTTTTATTTTTGGACCACGATGAGAATAAAATTACTAGGAGGGCGTCGTATGCACAGCTGTTGTTGGACCACTCGATACCTGCCATCATATCGGGCATACAGGAGGTAATAGTTGTTGGAGGTCCCACTTTAATGCGCTTCCTAGTTGTGGAATCTTCTTGCTGTCCTTGCTTCTTAGCCTCCTTATTGGCTCCTCTTTCCAGCATGAAAGGGTTAATCTCGTTAATGGGTACAGATTTAGACCCTTCGGCAGAGATGTAGTTTGAAAATTTGCTTTGCGTTGTAGAGGCGTTGTCTTGCGAGGCGCTATTGCTTTCGTTATCGATGATGGCCCATTCCTGTTGAGTATGGTCGTCCTCTACCCAAGGGCGGCTCGGGCTCCATTTGATAGCATGGTGCACTCCGTCAGGTACGTGATTTGCCCCTTTCCATTTCCTGAATTGCGCGATCAGTTCACGCCGATGGGATCCGTTGATTGTATTTGGAAGAAGATCGTTATACCTGAGATCGGTGATAACATTAAGAACTTCCAGAGATCTGAATTCATCTCTCATGGTGCCGTTAATGCCCCCTGTAATAGGTTGTGTGGAGAATTCCTGGACGATCACAGTGCCTTGTGCAGAGACACCTCTTGAAAGTGCAGTGTAGAAGGACTGGTGGGTCTTGCAGGGACTAAGGTCGACCACGTTATATTGACGAGTCTTCCCTTGAGATGCAAAATCTGTCATTGAGAAATTAGGCAATACCTCGACCTGTTTTCTGGTTATCAGAACTTTCTCGTCAGTCGGTAACGAACATAGGACATGGCTAACTGTTGTGGGGAGTATGGGTACAACGTTCAAAGGGAGACCTTCAAACTGGATTGGAGTAGGTGGATTGAGTAATTCAACAAATAACGTCTCTAGCACAGGTTGATTCTTGGATCCCTTTCCACCTTGCCATCCGTACACACAGCCTTCTTGTCCTTTTGTGATACACAGTTCTGTTGCGTTGTTATTTCGCAGCATGATGGGGAGTCCAACACAGATGCCTATTTTACCTGGAACTAATTTATCTGTTGAACAGCACGGTTGATCCCACAATGTTTTTTGCAGACGCGGCGTGATCTCTGTGTCGCATACCAAGTTGCGTATTCTCTCCCGGTCGCTGTTATCAGATTGTTGCACAAATTCGTCCTCCGAATAGAAAAAGCTCAAGCGTTGCCCTGTTTCCTCTGCAAACCTCGCGGATCCGATTCCATTGATGGTGTCTTTTAAGACGTTTAATGTGGTTATTACCGAGACGTTTCGGAACTCCGGATCTCGGATAGACGCCTTTCCGGGTAAGGACGATGAAATCCGGGATCGAAGGAAAGCAATATCATTGGTCGTGCATGCCTTGTATCGCATGTTTTCAAGTGCCATTCGAAGTTTCGCGTCGTCTTCCGACTGGGCTGTTTGCCTCATATTTTGCTTCAGTATTACCACGGTGGTCACTTCATGCCATATGGATTTACCTATAGACGCCTTTTGCTTACGAAGAGTGTTGCCCGACAGTCCGACTTGCCTTCCATATAACGAAGCAGCTTCTCCTCCCATAGGTGGTGGTAATTGCGCAAAGTCGCCCGCGAAGATCATACTTAGGCCACCAAAAGACGTATCGGGTGTGTTGAGTACTCTGCAAAGTCTGGCGCTTATCCTGTACAGTTCGAATGATGATACCATAGATATTTCGTCGAAAAAAACGTAATCCACCCCAATTAGTTTCGATTTTACTGCGGCCATGCCTGCTCCGGATCGGTCATTGATACCAAAGGCGGAGTGATATGTCATACCACCAAGAAGTGCAGCAGCAGAGCCTGTAGGTGCTACCACGATCAGTCTGTAAGACTCTCCCCTAGACTTGAAGAAGTGCATCAAGGCCTTGAGTACTTGGGACTTCCCTGTCCCACCCATCCCTCCTATATACATGTTCAGTCGCTCTGCATAACTGTCGGATGCGTGGTTCGCCACTATTCGAAATGCTTTTTCCTGCTCATAGTTCAATCCGAAGGCTGACACGACGACGTCGATTTTCCTTTGAATTACCGGATCATAGATGGGGTCTTTGGTGAGGTATCTCTTGTCGGTTATGAAAACTGCATTACTCGGTATCCTCGTGCGACCATGAGGGGTGTCCTTCACGGTCGCGGGGATTGCCTTTGATCGAGATTCCATTACTTCTTGGCGCTTTCGCATTACTTCCGCTCTCCATCCTGAAGCGGGCAAATATTGAGCAGACGTCCTGTTAAGCACGGGTTCGTTGTGTACCACGGCCACTGGTTTTGACCACCCTGTATTATTCAACACTGCTGCCATGCGCTTCATTGCATTCATCCGATCACCGTAACACTTTCCCAGTTCGTCTCCGGCGAGTATCCCGTCTCGATAAGAGCCTTCGATTATTTCGGATAGTGAACCTGTCGTTCCATTCTGATCGTCACAGGGAACTTCGAAGTCGTCATCATTAGGATCGAACCAGCTGGCATTGGGTAGGTTGACATCTGCACCCGATTTGAGCTGGGCTCTGAAATCGTCGCGTGCGTCTAGGCATTCATACTTTAGATTAATGTTGCTTATTATCGCTCTGTATCGTGCTCCTATGGCAACTCGACTCCAAGCGGATGGCCATTCTTCGCCTGGATTTCGCAAATCAGTTCCTGATCTCCAAGGGACGAATAAGGTCAACATTGTCACGGCGTACTCGCTCTCGCTTCCAACTCCGGGCCTCGGAATTGTACCTCCCAAAAGATTTGGTACCACATATTCCATGGCAGTCGTGTTGATTCTTAATGCGTGTGATTTAGCAAGAGGATGGCCAGGAAGAAACAGAAAGGTGCCTCGGGGAAGTGTCTGCTTATCACGATGTGCTGAAGAGATCTGTACGCGCTTGCAGCAGCGCACAAAGTCATATACTGGCAATGATTCTACCACAGAAGGACGATACACATAGTCGAACGTGTGTGAAAGCTGGACGTATTTTCCCTGCTGCATGATCACGGCTACCTTATCGTATCCTGTCTTTTGGATTTGTTCATCATGGAAGACACTCTTCACCTCGTTCACATAACTGGTCCAATATAAAGGAACGAAGGTGTGGTCTGTATAATGGTCTGGATTGCCCATGAGATATAACGCAATCATGGGCGCTCCAAGTTCCATCTTCGCTGATACCAGATTCACAATTTTTGTCATGAGCCGCCTGGCCACCTCTTTTGCTTTGACGTCACCCCACATAATATTGGTATCCCTCGTGAGCACTGTTCTTATTGCATCAAAGACTACATGAGTTTTCAAACCGGGCTTGGTGATATAGTCAGTCACGTACACAATTACAGCTTTAACAGCTGTCCCCGACAGTAAACTCGTAACGTCCGTGTTACAACCTATGATATAAGTAAGTAAGGGCGTCATGGTGTTGATCCATGCTTCGCCTTTTTTCAAAGCAAGGGCTCCGCTTGCTGGATCAACCTTAGTAGTTGAATGCAGCTCCCGAGGGAATCGTGCTCGGCATCGTTTCCACTTATTGTCTCGACAATTGACATAGGTTTGTTTCTTGCTGAAGGAGCCGTCCTTGTTTCTATTTCTATCGCAGTCGTGCAGATTGGACTTCAGGAATAGGTCGTCTACGGTTTCTCGGAAATATTCCCACCAGGTCTTTGTTCGATCACAATCAGGACATCCTTTTGGATGTTCATTCGCGCACCCTCTTTGAGGAGGTGGAACGGGAAGAGTCATTGTAGGATCCACGTATAGGTTAGATTTAGACCTTTCTTCAACGGTAGTCTTCACGTGCTGAAGGCTACCAGTCAAGAATTCTCCTACATGAGCAGCTTCTAGCCATTCCACTATCTTGCGTTGCCATTTTGAATCGTTGAGAATCCTGTCACGGATTACTTGGGGACTGACACTGCCTGAAATCCACACGAGCATATGAAGGTGAAGGGTTAATCGACCCTGCTGTTCAACTGTACCGTAATAAGCGCTGGTGGGTCCGTAGGCGCCTGGTTCGCGTCGATTTTTCACACCCAGAACTTCTGTAACGAATAAATCAACAATGAAATGGAAAAAACGAGCGGCAGCCACAGGATTTCGACAGATCAACCGCAGACGTTGATCGTATGGGAGAATGTCCGGGGTAAATTTCTCATTAGTAGCAGCAAAGTATAGACACAGGGGATGCTGGATATCCGCAGGAGAAAGTGTAATATACCAGGAAGGGCTTCCTCGTAACGCGACGAGGGACCAAACCTCGTTTCGCATATACTTCTTATTCGTAATTGATCCATTTACCTTCCCCATTATATGGTCGAGGTCATGAAAAACCCTCCAGCACTGTTTTTCCATCGTTGTTTCGGGCCTTACCGATTCGCCATTGGCCATCCTGTTAACTAGATTCTGAAGAACGCCGGGATCGACAGACAGAAGACGGGAGGATATGTCATTGAACTGTGATCTATCGGCAAGTAGGTGCCCCTGGTTCTGTGCCTGCGACATTTGCTCGTGACTAAACGCAACAAAGGAAAAATTAGGATCCAACTGAAACCTTTTGTCGTGATAGAATAGGAGATGGCGTTTGTGAACTTTTGGGGATATTCCTGGAATGGAACCTATACCTCCGAGCCCATATGGGAACAGCCAAGGAAACATCTGAGGATAGATATTAGGGCTATTCCAAAAGCTAAGTGGTTCCGATTCGTGACCGACGACCAAGAATTTACCCCGTCTGTTCAGATGCTGAAACGCTCGAGCCTTTAGAGTTTTAATCGACATATTTTCTAGTTTATCACCTGTAATCCCGTGAACCGTGAACGTACAGTCTCCCTCTGCTGTACCGTCCTCCTCATCCTTATCGAATAAACTTGAATTTTCCGGTGACTTGTTGGTGGTTGAATGAACGTATTCCACCGCAACGGGAGGTGCATCTTCAGGATATGATTCCAGGTTTTCACTTGATATAGCTACGTCTGCGTAGTCGGAATGGTTAAGGATAAGCCATTCGAGGGCTCGTCTTACTTCATTTCTCCTAACAAGGAAAGGGGTTCTTTTCATATCTTCTTGGGTGGGAGGAGTTGGGCCTGTGAAGAAAATAGCGAGTACCTCCTGTATGTCATCTTTTGGTGGTGGAAGTATACTGTAAACTCGAGGCAGGGGAACTTCGAAGCATATCACGTTCGCTTTCATCTTCCGCATACCCGTGGATACCTTTGCCCAGCATACAGAGTGTCGAACTCTTGCAACCAGGAGGCGTTCTGCGTAACGCAGACAAGCGAGCTCTGGAGGAACGGTACCAAGCCAAAGACCTTTAGCGAGTGCCATCTTTGGTACTCGATGTTTACGGATACTTGTTCGACAGGGGGTACACACCTTATCACATTTTCGATCCAAGACAGGACCTTTGCAGGACTCAATGGCCTCGTTCGTATTGCGTCGCTCTTTCCGTGTTACCCCGGGAGATTCCAAGACATGAAGCAGGTTTCGAATGCTGGAAATCGGGAGCATTGACTTCGTGGAGTGCAAGATACCACATACGGCACATCCGGACTCTTCAAATACGGAGGGACTGAGTTTTGCACAGGCACCACGTATAATTCGTTCAGTCGCCAAGTCATCAAGCGGCAAAGGAGGGAATTTAATGTCGTCCTTATCTGTGATATTGTCATCAGGTAAGTGGACAGGAAATCTTGTTTTCCCGGATCGTCTCTTATTCAATTGCCTTTTAACTAGCCTTTTACCCGGAACAATCTCCAACGAAGTCACATATCGTGGGCATTCGGCGCAGTCGTGGTCAAAAAGTACAGATTCAATGTTGGCTCTGTTGCGTCGTCCCAACGAGATCTCGTGTAGTGCAGCAATTTTCTTCATTTGGGGAATAGATAAGAAACAGAAGAGTCTGTATAAAGACAGTGAGGCAGTCACGACGATTTTATCGTGCACTTTGGGTCTAGTACTTGATTTGAGGTCATAGGATACAAATCGTAGACTGTGCCCAGGAAAATCAGTGGATTTGTGACCGGAAGTTATCAGTTTGTTGAAATCGCCGGTAAAATCGACGTGTTTCGCTGCTCCGCCTAGCGATGGTGTATCAAAAAAGGCATTATTGTCGAGGTTAACCAACGCCGACTTTCTGTTTTCCAGGCACCTCGATGGGCAGGCTTTTTGATCTTGATCAACACTGGTAGTGTTCCTCCAGCACATTTCAATCACGTCCGACGCAGATATGCCAGCAAAGAGCCAGTAAGTTGCCAGAAAAACTAATGGTAACTCGAGACACCCACATTTGGGCAAAGATATGGAGCGACCCGTGAAAACCAAGTACCAGCGCTCCATCGACCAGCATTGGGAGACAACGACATAAATTTCCATGGTGTTCAGGAATGCCGCACACAGTCCGAGGATAAACATGAGGGCAGCCAGTGAAGGAGAAGAGAAAGAACAGAGAGGACAAAGGTGCGGTTCACGAAAGGCGAATCCAACCTCTGTGTGTCGTTGTTTCCATATCGGGCCGATGTCCGATCCTCGACTACAGTGAGTAAATCAAAGCCGATGAGCAAGGACTGAATGCCTTTCCTCTCCAGCTAGATTGAGAGGATATCGAAGAATTTGATCTTTACGCGTTGCCTCCGCATGGCCCGATATCCGAAGATCTCATCTCTCCCGTTCTCTTCCTGTCTCATATCGATGCAATAATTACATGACTGTCGATGAGACACTGGAATGCAATTAGGGACGAAGGAGACGCGCGGATGTTATCCGCTGCCATAGGAATCCGGTCTTTCATGGTGAGGATCACCCAAGATCATCCCTTACGCAAGTGCGACGGAAATGAGGCTACCTAGGGAGAGGGAGGTGACGAAAAGAAAAGGACGGGATTGGAGATTCAAAGTGAAATTGCGTCAAAAAGAGTGTGATTGACCAAAAAAGAATGGAATGGGGGAGCAAGAGTGAGAGATACGGGCGTCATTCACTGTTTTCCTTGAGTTGTGATGTCAATTCCGCCCAGTCTCCACGCCGGCCGTTGATGGGCGGCTATTAGAGTTAGGGTCAGTTAGCTGCGCATAGCGGAGATGCTAGGGTGAGAGTTGGTGGTTAGAGTTGAGCGCTTAGGATTGGGTTTAGGACGCGCCTTCTTCGAAATAATTTGAAGTCGCAATGCTGACAATGGAGAGAAATCACGCCTCCACCCCTGCCCCATTCTTTCGAAGGGGATCCCACTCTTTTTCACATCCTTTATTCGTATCTCCTAATCCCATCATCCTCTTTTCGTATATACTCGCTACCCACATACCGTTTCGGATACCTTCAATTGCCCCTCCGGACGGTCCTGGGTAACCGGTAAAGGCTAACACAGGCGCTCGTTGAACATACTGGGTCACCTGTCATCTTATTAGTCAATAGTTGATCATTTTACGTCTTAACTGTGAAGGCACAATATAAGTTCAACTGCTGACGCGGCACCTTGACCACGAACCTCTTTTCTTCATCCTTAAAAAAAATCGAAATGTCCGAAAACGCATACAACGCCTCTGAACCAGTGCTCAACGAAGATCCACAAGGAGTATGTTTGCTCACATCACTCGTTCTAACCAGTAACCTAACGAACCTTCTTTGGGCAGGTTGACAGCAACATAGCTGTGGCCAGCGACCACCAAGAACCCGTCAATGCTGACCATGAGCTGCCTGTCAAGTTCAGGACGATGTTGGCAGCCTTGCCCCTTCCGTCGTTCTCCCTCGTCCGAGATCCAAGAATACGGCTGGGAAGGCGCCCTATTATTTGAAACCGTCCAGGAAAACCAAATTCATTCACCGCAGCAGTATGTAAAATTACTATTGTTCTGAGCTTATTCTAACAGGGTTGCACAGGCTTTCCAAAGCTTGAACATCGCCGCCGAGATCGTCAACTCGCGGCTCGTGCTGCTGGATGTGAGTTAACCATTTATCTCTGTATTTATCGTCTCTTGTTTTGCTCACTATTAATCTAGATGCCGCTATCGCCCGGACCAAATATAGAAGCGTTGTCAGTCGCCTTCAGCAGCTCAGTAACACCTTTTTCGATATCGACGATGTCCTCAACGACGACGATCGCGATAACACTGACAAGCTCAACCACATTTCAATGCTTATTCAAAACGAGTTGGGAGCTGATTGCATTTGGGATTCCGGTGATTCTGACTGCGCTTCCTTGGGTGGAATCCCGTCCGACAGCGAGTAGGAGCTTGCCTGTAAATGAGTCGTATCGATGTATTTTGTTGTTACCTTTGCACCTATAATTCTGTGATGTTCACCTGTTCCTCATCCTGCGAAGGATTACCTTCCTGCAAGTGCTTATTGTCATACCATCATAAACGTGGCAAGTAACTGGAACACATTTCTTTTATGGCTGTAGCGATGGACTGATGAACACGGAGGCACCAGTAAAGAACGAGTGCGGTGGTCTCGCGTACGCTATATAGACCGGTGCGTGCACCGCCCAACCTGAGCTATACTCTTGAGTACACAGCCACAATGAACCTCTCAATCCGTGATCGAGTCAACAGCTTCGTGCGTCATCCTTTGTGTCGAGCCTGACTGTGGCAGGACGAGTAAAGACGTCACGCGTCAAGCCCCAAGGGTCATTCGTCCTATTCGAAACCAGCGCCGCGAGAGCGAACTAAAGACGTCAAGGCCCAAGGGCCATTTGTAACTGGACGGAACTCCATGACTGGGTGCGTTGTCGTATCGATTCTTTATCACCCTCTCATAGTCTTATCCTTGTTGTAGGTAAGCAGCGAATCTTCGAGACTGTCATGAATATTGAAACAGCTTACCTGCCATCTATCTTGGAGAAAGAGCAGCAATACGCTCGACAGAAAAGAACGATCACGATGTGGACGAACATGATCGAGCCAACAGCAATATGCGTCACCCTTTGCGCCGGGCCTGACTGTGGCAGGACAGGTAAAGACGTCAACATGGGTCAACCGCCCTGTTTGAAACTTGCTCCACCCAAACGAACTGGACTGGACCTTATGACTGGGTACGTCGTTGTAACTGTCCTTCAACGCCATTTCATAGTTTTGTCTTCGTTGTAGGCACACGGTGATTCTGTAGTCACGAGTCTCGACATTTACCTGCGTCCCATCTCAGGGAAAAGAGCAGCAACGCATTCAGTAGTCAAGAAGAATCGAGACCTGGACGAACCTCTCAATCCGTGATCGAGCCAATAGCAAGATGCGTCACCTTTTGCGCCGGACCTGACTCTGGCAACACAAGTAAAAAGGTCAAGGGTCAACCGTCTTGTTCGAAACCGGCGGTTTGAAACCAGCGTCATGAAAACGAACTGGACTGGGCCTCATACTCGGGTGCGTTGTCGTACCAGTTCTTCAACGCTATGTCACAATCTTATCTTCGTTATAGGTCGGCGATTCTTCAAGACTTTCATGCATCTCGACCCTTTTTTGCAGCCCAAGATCGATAAAGAACAGTAATGAGCTATATTTTCAGGAAGGATTGATATCAGGTCTAGGTCGAATCGATCATCACCTTTTGCGTCGGATCTGCCCGTGGTAGGACAAGTAAAGACTTCCAGAGCCAACTGCCCTATTCGAAATCAGCGCCATGGAAAATGAAGTGACCCAAGGGCAAAATACGTCATCTTTTGCGTCGGGCCTGACTATCGCAGGACAAGTAAAGACGTCAGAAGTCAACCGCCCTATTCGAAACAAACGCTAGGGAAAACGAAGTTGACCGGCAGGAGATTATACTTGGGTGCGTTGTCGTACCAATCCTTCAACGTCGTCTCATAGTTTTATCTTCGTTGTAGGTACATAACGTAGTCGTCGATTTTCGGGACTAATATTACTTGCAATGCTCCTTTTTTTGCGGACTGGATGTGCGTTGGCACCGTTTCAGGACAGAACGAAGCTGATCGCTGGACCAAGCCAGCGCGTCTGTGAAATCAGGGCTGACCACTTAGAAAATCCTAGGGAAAGTTGAGCGAATATTCAACCGAATTAATGAGGCTGACTCCGATAAAAACCAAAGGAATTCGGTACCCCCTGCGTCGAAGTGCTCTATAAAAGACAATGCCCTTTCTTATCCTTCCAATCGTCCATTCTCTCTGTTTTGTTTTTCAAGCTACCGGCCCTACCTGCATTATTGCGTCGGTCATGACCGATCCTCTTCCTACCAACCCCAACGCCCCACCTTCGACCACGTTCTTTCATCCTTCTCGAGGTTCAGATGTCGCGGACATCGTGTGCTTATCCTCTCATCCGCTCGTTCCAGGACGTGAGGGTAACATCTATCTCCTATGTGGCAGAGGCGACGCCGCTTCCATGCAGAATGTGTTCACCCGAGCTGTTCGAACGCAGTACCCTGCGACGGCTGCGGACGCGATTGCTGAAGGTAAGTACTACAATTATCAGACAGATATCAGACAATTGATCAATCGTGCAAGGGTACTTTATTGTCAGAGCTCGCGACGAGCCTCGCTTTCTATGGAGGAATATGGATGGAGACCAAGATCCTATGAAGGATATATTAGTGGTGTGGACGAAAGCTGGGTACGCGTATTTCTACTACATGTTTCGAAGAGCACTATTAACAACAACTCCCAGAGATAAGCATAACGAAAACACCCTCAAGCTCCTCAAAGACGCCAGGGACCGGCTTCACGGCAATCTCGAGGATACCACCCCTGACAAGCCGACATTCGATGCAACGACCAAGACATATTCGGGAGGTCTTGCATTCGAGAGAAACGCTGCTGCTATACCATTAGACGCCAACAAACGGGCCTATCCTCTTACCGTTTCTTATCAATTCGCGCGCGATATGGACGCCCCACATAAGGCCAGAAAAACAGAGGGAAAGACACTCGACGAACACGCTCGCCTTGTACGTGATATCGTCCAGGTACGTGTATTGAGTATAATGCATTCGATCGTTACTCACGTTATTCAAGGCAGGAGTTTTGGCGGGTATTGCAGGCCTCGAGGAAGGATCGAAAGAGTTGGCGGAGGCGCTTCAAGACAGATCTGAGTATCTTAACATCCCTCGCGTCGGAGACAGTCGAAACGCTTATTTCCCTGCCGTGCAACTGAATATTTCGGCAGCCGTGTCTGCAGATGATGGTATGTATTGGTATTTCTTTGAAAATCAATTCCTGACTCATGGTTATTTCATTCCTTCTCTTTCTTTTCCTGACATGACGCACATGTTCAGTCACTACCCTTCGTGATGTCCTCGGTCCATTTGGTGGCAATCACGTTGATTGTGGCGATTCAGCTGGGGGGATTACAGCCATGACCAACTCTAGCTATCCCCATCCTGACGTGGCGCCAGAAATCACGTACTGTGCAGACTACAAGATCGCGGTTATCATGCTGGAATTCGACACCATAATGTTCAACGGACTTCGTTGTCATGGAGCGGTTATCTCTCGATACAACGCACTTCGCACTCACCTTCGTCACTATCACCGTAATATGATCATTTGCTATTCGCCCAGCAAATTTTTCGATATTCCGGGATCATCAGCTCAGGGGTCTTTACCGACAGCGATAGGGAAGGAACGCGTGTGGCAAATCGCCAGTGAGATGAAGAATTGGGGGTGAGTTGAAGCATACGTTCTCGTCTCTTATTTTTCAGCGCTGATATCATCTTGCAGGGTCGTATCGTCATTTACCAAGCATGCCTCGGGTCAAGCGTCGTACGGAATTGATGGCGAGGCTATACTTACCGGCGAAGCGCACTTCGAACATTTCACTCGCGCCCTTTTACAATTCAACGCCTTTATCGTCAATCAGTTCCCTCCCCATTATCTCATGCGAATCGACAAGGATCAGTTTCTGGCGGCATTCTCCTTTGTCAACGATGATGGTGTACGAACCGCTTGCAGACCTTGGGCACTAGGCCCAGGATGGACAGGATCCGACACCGCTATCGGCACTCAGTACGAGCAAAACCTTCGCAAAATGCCTTCTGATCAACTCCTTCGTCTCCATAACTCGGACAGCCTTTCCGACTATCGGTACGGAAACACTCTGGTCGCACAGCATATACGATCTTGGAACCATCATCTCAAAGCTCAAAGTGCCACCATCCCGCTTTGTATCGCATCTGACATTACCGGCGTCAGGGACTTCCAAGCAAATCCCAGTCTTCGAAGGAGTAAGTAATTAATGTTTTTTCTTTTTTGTTTATACTGACTTTATTCGTAGATGTTACCAGGTCTACACGAAAGGCAGGGGAGACGACATCCTCTGGGACCGCATCCTCTAAAAACGGCATGGAAGGTAGTAAAGACCGAGATGAAGATCAGAATCAGGACACTGAGACGAGCGGAAGGCGTACGAGGCAGAGTGGTGGAGACAGAAATAACCCCGAGGTGTCGGGAAGTGGGCCGGTCAATGATGGGGGGAGGGAGGGGAATAGGAAGGGAAAGGGAAAGGAGACGGATAAAAGGAGGAGGAAGGAAAGGCAGGGAAAAGAGAAGGAGAAGGAGAAGGAGAAGGAGAAGGAGAAGGAGAAGGAGAAGGAGAAGGAGAAGGAGAAGGAGGGGAGGGAACGGGAGAGAGAGGGAAGGGAAAGGGAGGGGAGGGGGAAAGGGAAGGGGAAAAGGACGGCGGATTGGGATGCTTATACTCCGAGCGATGCCGAGGACGATACAGACCTTTCGGAGGATGGAGTTCCTGCCAAACGTGTAAAGCAGAGGAGTAAGTAGGCAATAAACAGTTGACGTGTTAGTACATCCTAACATTTATATTCTTTTGCTTGATGTCAGGCGGCAATTCATTGGATCAGCGCGCTACAGACAACACGTACTCCGACAGTCGAGCGTTGGCGGATGAGCCTTATTGGAGACAGATCGATGGTCCAGTAGCCGAGGCGGATATTGCTGGCAGGATATGCAGCATCAAGCGCATGATGGACACCGTCGCCGACATTGCTGAATGCATCCGCGAGAGCAAAGACGAACATATCTCATTCCCCTTGGTCAACGAACTCTTGGGCGACCTCTGTCAGCTATTACGCAACAACGATATACTGGGCGTTTGGAAGGTTCATTCACAGCTGGGTGCAAAACAGCGATCGTTCGAAATCAACGCCATTTGTCACCGCGGTCTCAACTTGATGGTCAACATGGTGTCGTGGAAGTGGCTGCGTTGTTCGATGGAGAAGGCGTATGTAGCCTTCCGCAACAACGAAGACACCTGGCTGGGCCCTCTGATCGCGAAGTTGGACTCGTTTGTTTTGAACCCGAAGAAAGAGCTCGAGCTATATGCGAAGGATCTGCTGACAACCATGCCCCACTCCGACAAGGTGTATGTCCTCGCGCCGCTGAAAAGAAGGGTGTTCATCACCGATACCTTGGAAGATTACATCCTTCTCATGGAACCTATCTTGCTTGCTTGGTTCGAATTTCCTCAATCTCCTACCAATCGTGTAAGGGCGGACCTATGCGATGTCGTGGTGGATCATCTGGGAATATGGGCTCTCTTCTTACCAGAGTTGTGGGATATTTGTCGTAACATCAAGCTTATCACGGCAGGGAAAACCGGTCGCTTTCCATCGCAGAAGGTCAACTCCTGGGTTCGGAACTTTGGACTCGCATTACAGGAACTGCACACGCCTGAGATAACAGAGATGGTGAAGGAGTTCGCGGGACTACTGGAAACGTTTTCGCAGGGTTATTTGTCGGAGTTGACTTTGGATCAGGTGTTTATTAGCGTGGTGCGCGAGGGGAAGTCTATTAATGCTAGTGGAGGTATGATACACCTTTTCTTATTCTCTTATCAAGACTAATATCTATATTCTTTAGTCGTACTGCCACATAGAACCGGAGGCAGCGAAGAAGTTGATTTGACTCATTTCATTCGACAACTCGAACTACTCCTGCCAATTCTCGACCATCCCGATAACTCTCTCTTCGTGTGTTCTTCCCTCGAAGACGGCAACGACAGCCGGAAAAGTCGCGCTATTGCCAAATTCATGAAACACGTATTCGACAACGGAGATAAAAAGTTACCGTTCCGCGACCTCGCCCCTTCCAGACGACGAATTCTTGAAGCCGATGGTCCGTTCTCGACTACCCACTTACGAACAAGAGCAGGGTTGTTCAGTGCCGCGGTATACAGAGGCATTACCCATAACACACCGTTCCTGATCGAACATTCAGAAACGTTCTTCATGAATGCTACCCATTTTCGTGCGCGACTCCAAGCTTATCCCGATCAACCGTCATCTTTCTTCTGCAATCAGTCAGCGTATGGTGTCAGAACAAATAGAACGGTCGATATCGCAGAGGCGTTGTGGGAGGCGACCGGAGAGGACGAGTGTAACAGCTGGCTACTGGGAGAGAGCCTTTCCCATCCCATCACCTTCCAAGCTCTCCGAGATCTGTTCAACACGGCCAAGTTTCCGTCTTTTGGGCCCTTGACAGCATACCTTCTCGCGGGCGATTATGCAATCGCCGGTGTAGTGCCTATGCCGTCTCTTGAAGACATGGCTGAGGTCATTCACTCCCTCGGCAAGGGTGCTTTGAAAGGCCTTAAGTCTCTTGGGTATAATTGCGATGATTGTCCATCTATTTTTTTGGCCCTTCGACACCTCGACGCTGAAATTATTCGTTCATTCGGACCAGAAATACGTCAAAAGATGGGTTACAACGTGTTTGTCATTGAGCATATGCTCTGTAAATTCGGGAGGTTATCGACCCAATTATATAGGGATACTCTGTAATCGTGATTATGTAGAAGGATTATGAACGAGTACCTGTTCCTTACAGGCTTCTATAGTCAAAGAAAAGCAAACCCTCCTACAGCATCCTTACTCGTAGCTGGCCTTCGTTCGTTCATCAAGGGCAATGGTCGATCGGGGTAGTCGCCGCCAAACATGTGAGGGTGCTTGCAGTAGGACCAAGGCTCTCATTGGCGAGATATTGTCTTTGGATAATGCATTTTGTCCGGGATCCCGTGTACGGTGGTTCCATGGATCATGATGCGCGGCGCGGCTGCCCTAAAGTAGTTTAGGCGCGCATCAATATTGTCTGTAAGCTCCCTCTTTGTGCAATATCCAGAGCCCATTCGGCGAGTCCTATTGCTAGATAAGTAAATATACATGAGATAGAGAGTACATAGAGTAAGAATAAAATTACAGTCTAGAATTTGTTGCAATGGACCTCCGGGGTACCAGATACCCGTGCGGCGTTGTCTTTCAATGGTATGGACAGTTAGAAGTTGCAACTACTTCAAATGATGTTCGCTTTCTATCCATGCTCTTTACCTGATATTCAGTCTCGTGAAGGGCCGAGATTCATGGACAATCTCACGATACACCTACGGGACTATGTCAACCTGGAGTTAAAGGAAGTTCATTCGACGGAGGTTACATGGGAGAAGAAGGTGGACAAGATATATAGAAGAAGAGGTACAACTGCGGTCAAGTGAAAGCTTTTGGTCTCCAGCCAGCCGATCACTCTATGTCGAGCCGCACGCTTGATCATTCCTAGTACTCAATCAAGGTCTAAGGGTCGAGTACAGCAATCAAGAATAAACATTCTAGTGGAGGGTAGGTACGTCAGTAGGTAGATAGATACGTAGGTAGGGAATTCGTGTCACACTACAGTGGCTACGCGAGATTGTTCAAGATCGGATTACAGTGGATATTAAGATAACGATTCGTCGAAACAATTTGGACAGGTCTGTAAATTCGAGAAAGGAGGAGGGTACAGCTGAAGCGACATCTATATGCAATCATTATGATTCAAGAAAGGAAGGTAGCCATGATAGCTAGACGGTGATAGGGTCAGCATGTACGATAACGAATTGCAAATTAAGAGACAAGTAAGGCGAGTTAGTATTAGTAGAATAATTGGAAGAAATGGTGTAGGTATTGGCAGTATAACCGACAGTCACCAAGCAATAAGGAGGGACTTCGTTGTGCGTCCAAATTGGGAATCGGTGCAGTCGATCCCAATCGCTATCGTCGAAAACGTTGTCTTTGCGACGAGCGTCGAAGATGGGCACTGTCAATTTCGATGGATAAGTCAAAATAGATATCATAAAAAACGAGGAGTCTACCTTTATCATCGAAGGCTAGCGGCATCGGGTAATGCTGCCTCTTGATGTTGGATAACAATGGATTGCATCCGGTAGATTGAGAAGGGATGCCACTCGAAAAGAGACCGGCTTTCTTTGGAGACGCAATTATATTTCCTTGATCTTCGTTCCCCACTATTCGTGAGAGATTAGAATAGGCTCGAGACATAGGATATAAGGCTTACCTTTAACTCGAGTCGTAAAAGGGATCACCCCTCCATGAAAGGTGTACACAAGCGAATCTTTACCAGCCAAGTTACCGAACAGAGTCATGGCGCGCTGAAATTCCCCGTCGAAAGGATAAAGGCCGATTCGATGATCAACCGTGGTCTTGTATGAACTGATGTTGACGGCCTCTTCGGTAAGGTAAGAGTAGGCGACCATTCCTGTCATAACAAAGCAAACGTTGTTGGAAAGGGAGCGTTCGGCAGGTCGATACATGCTGGGCGTCGTATTAAAGAAAGTGCTCGATCCACTGCTGGACGCCTTGATCATGGACGGATCAATTCTGGAGGCGTTGGCGTACAACTTGTAATGCTTCATTGTTAACATCTTGAACAGTCGACTACATTTTGCAATAAGTATAACAAACGAGACTACCCGGAGAAATAAGTCACCTCTGAATATAGTCTAGGCCATTATTTTCGAAACACGCTTTAATCATCGACGGTGACAGCAAACTATCGTCGACACGCTCCTTCTGATTTTTGGATGTCTTCTCGAGCAAAACATATCTATTTACAGACTCGTTAGCGTGCGTAAAACACGAAGGTATAAGAAAATCGTACTTAAGTTTGGGGAGATGCTTGTAGGTTGGACGAAGCCAGTCATCGTTCGGTAATGGTACTGTGACCTCGTCTTCATATTCTTCATCCGCGCGTCCTTCGTTTGGATGTTCGACGCTTGCCTCCGTGTTAAGATCCGGCTTCGAGGAAGCGCGAGCACGTTCTTCTCGATGCTCGTTGGAATAGGCGGAATGTTCGCTAGGTGATTCGGACTTGTCTTTGGACGCAGGGGAAGGCTGTGGCTTAGTATCCAGTCGCTCGGATTCTGAAGGCTCTTTGGCGAGTACTGAAGTATCTGCACGAGGATGGGTCGAATGAGTGTTAGCCGATGATGACGCCGCGGCAATTCGGGGCAGAGGGCGTGAACGACGATAAGTGAATCCTACTTCCAGACATGAGTCCCGCAAGTCGACAAAAGGCAATGGTTTGAAGACTGAGGCCTTACCGCTAGGAGAAGAATACTGACTCGTCGTGTCGGAACTGTTTTTTGCAGGTAAGTTGCTGGATCGTCGACTAGACTTGGAAGTACGGATCATCTTCTCGTCATTCGGTCGATGTTCCCCACGGCCAAAGCCAGTTGGCGTGCTTTTGGCAGCCTGAAGAGTAATCGCTCGTTTTTTGGTTGGTGAAGGGGAAGAACTTATAGAATGTACATATGTATATATCAGATGCAGGTGCAAGGAAAACGGGATACCAGGTACTTACCTCTCCTCCAAGAAGAAAGGCGACCCGAGCTTAGGACGTTTGCGTTGTTGTTTGTTGAAGGAACTGGAATCGTCTTCATTTGGCAACTGTCGATAAGTAGGTGTTGAAATTGGTCCACTTGCGAAGATTGTGTTAGTGCACGTCGACAGTCCAGGGTACAAACGCACTCGTCAATAAAATCGCTCTCATATCGATCCTGGTCTTCTTCAAAATCGGAACAGAGGTTCGCTGATTCGACAGCTTCATCATCCACAAAGGCATTGTCGCGTTTATGGGGAATATATCCGTCAGAGTCACTGTCGTGTATGGATATGACCTCCTCAGAGGCAACCGCCCTAGGACCCTTCCGCGCCGATGACACATCAGGTGATGGGTAAGGGGTGGTGGATCGCCTAACGCTAGCAGGATAACTGTTGGATTCGAGCTTTTGATGACGCCTGAATGGATAGTAAGGAAAGGCAATGGTGGAAAATTTCAGAGTATCATACCGTTTAGATGGAACAGGTAAAGTAGATTCATCGGTGTGATCCAAAGGTAGATGACGACTAGTAAAGGGACGATTATGCAATCCGGTCATTCGTGGTTAATGAACGGACTCACTCTGACTTCATAGCGTTAACACAGATATCATCATCTTCGTCAGACAAGATGTTTTCGGGTATTCCCTGCATTTCCATAACCTTTGAAGAAGGCTTTCGACTGGAATACTTGAATTCAATGCCATGCAAGAGTGCTTGAAATGGATTCACTGACGCTCGACCACTAGTTCGCATTGGAGTGTCGGATTCTATCTTGACCGACATCTGAAGCACATTGGGTTAGATACAAAACGCCACTTAGGAACGAGAGAACTCTCACATTATGTTTTACAGATCTTTTCGAGCTATGCGTAATGAAACAGTCGGAATCAGAAAGGCGCGCAGTTGCTTAGACTCGAACTGACCTGTTATCAGCTTGTTCATGGCGAAGCCTAGACGAACGAGAGTTAGAAGACATGGAGGGTTATTTACAAAGGAAAGGGGGAAAAGAGAATGATTCAGGAATCTTCGTATCTCTGCCTTTTATACTTACGAAACGAATGCACGGACCTGGTACCAATGTAAGATAAATATTTGAAGTATTACGATCGAGAATCTGCCAAAGGACCTCAAGGAGAACGAATATAGTATAATGCGATTCAGGAAACACGGATGTTCGGAGCGAGCACAATTAACACGAGCAAATAGGGCATCGCGATCGGGAAGTCGCAATCGATCGTCGACAATGCAGATTTTTATTTTTCATGAGGTATTGCAAGCAAAAAATGAGGTACAACAGCGATATATTTAATTGGCGTACTAAAACCACGAGCGGCTTAATATCGTGTAAGAAAGAACTTGCGACTTGGTGGTGTAGCTCACAGGACTTTGATCGTGATTCTCTCACGAAATTGATTCCGCGTCTAATTTGGCGCGGGGAAGAAGTCATGCATCAGGGTCAACCAGATCGGCTATTAGATTACATCAAGGTGGAAGTTTGCTGATTAGAGTAGCGAAAATTGTAAGGGAACAATCAAGTGTAATGAATTATCTATTAAGATTTGTATGGTACGTCCAGCTTTGTGAAACCCACTCCTTTGATAAGTTCGCTTGCTGTGAGTAACATGGCACTGCGTCAAGTTCAGTTATAACAATATACCAAGTAGTATAAAGAAGTTAACTGCACCTGCAAAGCGCGTTGCATACAACAGGAATGTCTGTTTCAGTGGCATCGATCGCTACGCCTTGTGCGTCGAACAACATCGCGAGCACTGAGCCATTTGCACCAAGCAACGAGCACATATCCGGTCCAAGCATCTTCGAGAAGGAGGGATTTAAAGGATTCTACAATCGAATGGGTTAGACTACGACCCCTTAAAGGCGATAAGGATATCCACCTTGGTAGAGGGTCGGAAGAACACGGCCCCGCCGACCGCCCCATTGACGCTTGGGTTAGGAAGGGAGAACCAGCGCAAAGGGAGGTCGGTTCTTATTAATAAGTCCGGGTCCAACACCTCTACATGAAGTATCATGCGTGCCCTACTCGTCGAAGGCTCACTAGCCACCGAAGATGCGACAGGAAGCAGCGCTGGATATTCAGTATCGGATGCCCATAGTACACCAATGCGATTAGTCGTCGCGTAATTCTTTGGGGAAACCACGATTGAGAACGAATCGGTCTAAGTACATTTGGTGAAGTGAAGACTTGCTTACCGTATTGTACATGGCGGTGAGGGCCATAATCGCGATGCCGACAGGAGACAGGCTGAAATCGTACTCCATGCTTGATACGCCTTGGGTTAGTAGCTCGTCGTAGCACCGTTTCAGGTCGAGCTGCCCGAAGCAGAGGAATCAGGCAGTTCAGAGGAGAGAAAGGACAATGATGAAGTACAGGCCCCTGTCTCTTTATAGGAATTACAGAAACACATAGACGCCAGGCATCAGTGGTGAGAGAGATGCGAGCAAAGAATAGCAAATAAAAAACAAGCAGAAGAATTCTTTCATCCGTAGCAAATAGTTGTTTTTAACAGGCGGATGTTCATACGAGTGAATTTAGATCGTATACAGGTCAAACTCCATTGGTTTACAGGTATCGAGATTCAGGTACATGAAATTATATACTGGGAGGCAATTTCTATATCTATAAAAACGAGTGGCCGATCAAACAAGAACAAGGTCGATGGAATCGGAAGCCGTACTTAATGGGAAATACTTCATCAGGAAATTACCATCTACAAGTACAGGTATTTCCTCATGAGGAATGGGGTCCCAATTGGGAACATTGAAACTACTGTTGTAAACGAAATCAAGCTCCACTCGAACCCTCCCGTATCTGCCTAATCGAACCAACTCTTTGTCTAGTATATCCCATCGCAAATTATAGATATACCTTCGACGAAGTAAAGCGCCGAATACACATTCAAGGTGAACAGTTTTAAGACGAGGACAATCCAACAGAGCGACAAAAAACGCAAAAGCGGAAGGGGGACAGTCGCTGGAATTGATGAAATGGTAATGAGTGGCCAAGACCATACGGACCGTTCGAAGTTCGCCTAATTTGGGGAAGATAGGATCGAGGTGGGGTCGAGTGTTGTGGCCTAAACGACGGGAAAGGAAGGAAAGGGGGATAAGATTATTTGAGAAGGGTATAGAATGCACAATAGCGGGACCACGTACGGTGGAAACTGGATATTTCAAGTTCTAGCTCATGCAGCGACATGTGCGCCATCATGGTAACATAATTGAGCGCCCAGACGTCACGGTACCAAGAGGTGCGAATGATTAGTCGTTGGAGTTGATTCCAATTGATAGCGTGAAGGAGAGGGTCTGGAGAACAGTCGCCATTTGCAAGGCCGATTCCAGAGGAGTGGGAGTAGCGAAAGATAGTTAATGAGGGGCTTCGGATTGGTATGTGACCCTTGTCCACCATTCGAAGGCCATCTACACTCAGGTCCTGTAGATTGACACAGCCCTCCAAGATGTCTTTGGGTGCATCGAGTATATGTACGAGCTTGAGTCGAATGAGATTACTTCCCGCGATCTGGAGCAAATCTCGAACGGCGGATCCCAGTGACTCTTCGACACCCAAACGAGCGACGCAAAGCTCTGTCGCTCCACCCCCCTCGCACAAGATAGAAAGTGCGTTCTTTATGGCATCAGAGCGTAGCCACCCTCCATCCGCTCCCCAGGAAGATAGGGAAACGCGTTTGATAAGAGGGGCCAAGGACGGTGTATAGTGCACCATTGCGGTCAATGCATCTATCCTTGACAACAGCAAGTGCCCATCAATTGCGTCGAAATGGCCGTGTAGAATGATGCTTTTAAAGAGAAAACGGCGACCAACGATCGATGGGACACGTCCCGACAATCTAAAGGCACCGACATCCCGACGCGACCAATTGGAAAGGCTGGCAATAAGCTCGATGAGCTCGGGCACTTGGAACGGTTCACGGGACATGGGAAAGCAAGATGAGGACGAAAGAACCGGGTTGCATTGCATCTATAAAGCATTTGGGCAAAATGAACAAATATTTAACTCACGGATAACCGGAACGAGAAAGCGGGATTGACTTCGCACGATAGAGTACCAAGAACCATTCAACCAAGTAAAAAGTAAAATGGAGTTACAGTCGGCATCGCTTCAGCGAAATTGATGGGAAATCGGTATTCGGGGAGATGTTGAAAATTGGTGAAAAAGGTGACGGGAACATCGAGATTATCGAAAGCGAGCATCGCCAACGCGTCAGCACGACGGGTCAAAAGCGCTCTTAAGGATGAAAAAATGAAGTAAAAACGATCAGACGACCCTCTACTTCGGTGAGTGCTTGTCGGGAACACGTACCGAGCAGCACCGATACAGATAGGTCTGATGTCAGCATGGGTGGCATCTACCTGAAACCCGTCATCGTCGACCAAAACTATTAACATGTGGCCTTTGACACCGGAACCAGGAGCCATTTTTGACACCATAGGATTGAGTTCTTCCTAGTTCCGAAGAAGGTCTAATCAGCATTCACAATAATCGAGCTGATCGATTACGTACGGTGTCCTTTGGGAGTTCGAAGATGTACCCCGTTCGACCACGCATCGAGTTTGAAAGATCGCCCCCCAATTTAAAGCTCAGCAAAGATGAAAGTGCAGGCGTTTGATCAAGATAACTGGTCATATTGATTCCTGCCAAACCAATACGTGCAGGATTGGTGCTGGCAATTGGGACGGGCGCCAACATCGGAATCTGCTTATCAATGGGGAAAGCCACCGCATTCACGAAAGGACATCCGGTGGTCTTCCGAAGAGATAACAAGGAGCAACATGGAACCGTAGCCGACGAAAATAAGTCGAGATCAGTTTGCTGGATTGTCGATGTTAAATCAAAGGTATACTAACCGCAATAACATGAGAAGCGAATTGGAATGCAGCGTCGAAGGGAGGGGAAACCATGTTGGTAGCGCAAAGCAGGTAGGATGAAGATTGGGTCCTGGATACACTGACCTATTTAAATGATTGTACTTTTCTCAATTAAATATAATAGTCTCGGGAACGAGAACCTCCCCCCCCCCCCCCCCCCCCCACCAGACGACCACACGAACACGTAAAGCGATATGAACACAAGAAGGGATTAAACCGAAGAAGTACATTTTGCACGAGACGTGTCGTAGAAAACGGACGAGGTGGAACCAACAAGGGAATCGCATTCATAGTAAGTAATCACCGTGTCATGTAATATGTGATACCAGACGTAGATCGCGTTCAACATGGTCACAACCTTATCCAGATTTGAAACACGTTCCCGGAGAGGAGATAGAGAGAACAGAAGGAATCGTGTAAGAAGAACTTACACTGTGAATCTCAAGGTATTCCGCATTCGGGCCGGCAGCCCGCGTTTGTTGCGTGCCTCGCCTTCGTTCAATTAACCATGTTCCCAAACTTATCTCGTTTTCACCCAATGTAGAACGGACAGGCCTGTACATATCGAACGACGACCATGATATATTTACTGCCGGGAACCAAATGGCACCAAACTTGAAAATCAGCACTGAAAAGCTCAATCGCACAGCTTGATACGAATCGAGTATCATCCCCAAGCGATGAATGTTCACTATCCGGCTTCATCTGCTGCTGTAGAATTGGAAAAAATCGCTATGGAGAGAACAGAGCATCGTCTAGTGGGTCTCCAACTAGGGGATTTCGATCCAGTATGGCCGGTAAACCTTACGGCTAAACTAAGCACTGATAGTCTCCCTCATTAGAAACGCTTACGCACCGAAATGACGATGTCGTATTTCGAAAACGACAAGACCTGGAGAATCGTGGAGAAGGTAGATGAGGATATGTCTACCAACGAGGTCGTATGGCATGTCCAGGGTGCACTGAGCAAGAAGGATTTGCCTCCTTTCGACACGAATATAAGGTACGTATGTAGGGAAAAGAGGAAAGCTTCGTGTTCATGGTATATTCTGCAGGGCGAACATCAAAGCCAAGGCAAGGTACCTTCGACAAGGGGTGACAATCGAAGGGTTCAACACCCCTTCCTTTCTCCGTGCGATAGAAAACATATCGGAAATCCATTCGCTTTTCAGTAGATGCGTTAAGCAGGGTACTCTCATCCCTTCTGAAATCGTAACGGTCAACCCAGGAGGAGGTACCATGGCAGCGTCAAATAGATACTTCACATCCCGAACGGACGACCCTCAAGGACAGGCGCATATTCTTGGATCAACTATAGATCCGAATGGCACCCTCGCGGAAGTCGCGGGAGATCAATATTTTTATGGCGAAGATAATGTGGTATGCTACCTGGAGAAAGTAGAAACCTCAGATGCGGGAGTAAGGTAGGCAAGCTTGTCGTTAATGGTCAAGGACGGATCCTGACATGCGGTTCAGTCTCCAATGTAGGGACGTTAGCCCAGTCAAGATCAGAGAAGGGGACCTCGTTGAAATCCAGGTTACCTTCATGCTCGTTCCGATTAGGGGTCAAAAATGGAAGATGAACGCCGTTTTACGTTGCATTACCATCATGGACACATCCTTCACCCTTGTGATTATTTTTTCCTTTTTATTATCATTATTATGAGCTTGACATAGAGCCACCCGCAGGAAGCCATACGGCGAAGCTCCGCATCAATGCCTCGCATTGCTCTGGTGAATCGAATGCGGTTGAAACGAAGAATTGGGAAAGATATTGAAGACGAACCGCAGGAAGATGCTCCCATTAACAAGCTCCAAAGGATGAACGTGGATGGATGAAAGCGGTTGAAGAAGGAGTTATAGTCTAGCTACTTAGTCCAGGAATTATACAAGTAACTACGATACAAAGGCCAATAGACATCGAAGTGAAGGGTAGAACGGGAAGACGGGACCTAAATGACGATCTAAACCAAAATAAAAATGGTGGTGGGGTGTGGGAGGGTGGAAATAATAGGGAAGGTCGAGAATGGTCGGAAAGAGAAGGCAGAGAGAGGATTCGAGGGAGAAGCCTGGATAGAATCGACGGTATTGAGAAATGAGAGCGGAAGAGGTGAACAGGAGCGATAATGCCACGCGCAGTGAATTTTCAGGATAGATGAAAACGACAGGATCAGGAAAAGAGTGGAAAATTCGAAGACCAGTAGCGACATGCTGCGCAGAGTCTTTGGGCGTTGACGGAAACGACCAAAGCAGGCAACGAAAGAAAATGAATTTCAGGCTAGTCGCAATAGCATACATGTGGGATGCCCGTTGAGCATGGATGGATTCGACGAGATTATGAAACGAGAACGGTAGAATCGAGCGCCAATAACAATACCACTACTGACTCTTCCTTGAGCGTTGTGGGTAAATGGCATTACGATGCTTCGAGATTTTCCCTCTCGAACGGCGGCTATCTCGAACCCAACTGGAGCAAAGTGAAAATTGTATCAAAGGTGAATCACAGGAAGACATGCATGTTAACAGATTCCAAGGGAAGAGTCTGGACGGGAGGAAAGGCAGTTAGAGAAGCAACACCTGCACAAACGAAAACGCACGAAGGCGGGACCAAAATGCTGACTAAAGCGGGAATTAAAGAGAGGTGGAAACGAAGGGAGACAGTGCTTGGAAAGGACTATGTAGAAGGAGGATGCAAAGGAGAAGCATACCTAAAGTTAATAAGAAGAAGAAGAGCCAAGAGCGGAATGAGGTGAAAGCAGGGTCAGAGTGCTGCACATACTCCGTGGTGTTTCCTTGATCGGTCAACTATTTCGTGGAAATGGCAATTCTCGGAGACCACGAACTCAAAGGGCATAAGGAGACTTCGACCACCTTTACATCTCTCTTTCTGACCATGATTGGTGGACGTTACGTCGTCCAACGCGCAGTTGCTGGACAGCGGAAGGGCGGAATTAATGTAGTCGGTATTTAAATTGACTATTACCCGCTAATAGACGCTGACATCCGACACCGACGAAGAAAAGATGAACGGGCTATATGCACAAGCTTAATCAGTTTCTGGAACTTCCAGGTGGAGGGTGAAAGACGTTCGACAGCTCCAATAAGGCGAGAAGTGCAGGCGGGAATGAACAGCAAGTACACTACACGCGTAGCGGATGCAGGTGTCCAATAGCTTCAACGAGAAACAGCCACACGCAGGAAGGTTCAAAGACGATGTCGACGACATAATTCAAATTGACAATAAATCCGACGAGTTGAACCTCGCCCCGAATACATTTAAAAAGCAGGAGATACATCGACTACCCGCAATTTCCCATCTACAGGCTCCATGTCACTTCCTCCTAATAGGCTTCCATACCACATCTTCCGGCACATCATGCCAACGTCAGCAGCTATCGCTCTTTGGGTGGTACTCAGCACACCCTCCCCAGACGGGGACAACGGACCGGCATTGATGGAAGCGAAATTGAAAGAGATAAGGGAAAACGCTCCAGATGCGGACATGAGGAGGGCTGCCGCTTGTTTATTACCAGGCGATGTTGGTAAGAATAGTTCCTATGCACTTATTCGACCATACATTCTGATCGTCGCACAGACGAGATTGCCATCGAGCTGGTAGCCGCTAAAGATGCAGATGAAAGGAATGCCTTAGAGCGAATCATCGAGGGAAGGGTTTGGTTCAGACGCTGGTTTACTATCGCACAAGTGTATAGAAGAACAAATCGACCGACGGACGACCCCGCCACTGAAAGGTTGAACCAAATCGTTGTATCCATAACGGAAAGGTTGGGGGAACTCTTTGCACTCATTGCTCATGAAGACGAAGCAATCCAAGTGGCAACGAATATCTTGAACAAGATGTTGGAATCAGATGCATAGACGAAAAAATTTCAGGTTCCATTCGAAGTATTGTAGTGCATTCCTGTACCTTCCCCTCGCTTGAAATGGCATTCATTGTTAATCGCATATTCGAATTGAAGCAGTTAACGACTCTGACTAATCAAGGGAAGAAACCCCTTTCCCCACTCCCACAATAGCGCACGAGGCCAGTAAGCGGATGTAGAAAGCAGATCTTTGGGAGTCCGGGACCCACATCCGAGAAAACGCGACCACGTAAGCTGATCGACGACCGCAACTCGGATCGGAGCGGATTTCGACGTAAACTCTTGTAAAAACGAAAAGGCGAGAGACAAGGAAATCAATTACCAAGGAAAGGAAAGATGAAACGGCAAACGAGGATTCTCTCAGGGTTTTCAGAACGCAGCACGATGGGGAGAAAGGACTGACCAAACTGTTGTACGTTATGGCAATGCGCACGTACCGGCTAATCAACAGCGACCAAATAACACCACCACCTATAAGAGTCTCAGAGATCGAGAAAGAACTTTACCCATTCGACGTTTAGGTCTCTTTACCCTGCGTATACGTCTAAACCGGCGATCACTATGCCTAGAAACAAGGAAAAGAAGAGCAAGAGCAAAAGCAATTCTGATGAGCGCCAATGTAAGTTTGATTCGGCTACCCTCGTTATATTGAGGAAAAGAGGAATTAGATATACTGACGACAAAACGATCCAGTCGGTTGGACGGCTTTACCTCTAGAACTGAAGGAGGAGATATTAACCCACATGGATATCAATCAGTTGCTCAAGTTGGAGGCTGCTATGGGCCTTCAAGAGACATCAGCAGCAGATTATCCGCGAACAGAAGCCTCACCTCCGAAGGAAATGTATCGCCGAATTACCCATATCTTCTTGTTATTCGACCTGGACATAGAGGTTACGATGCGGCTGATGCAACAGCATGACGCTATCATATCCGGATCTTGCGCTCTTGCAGCTGTCCTCGACAACAACTTCACGCCCAATGATGTCGACATATACGTGAAGACAGAACAAGCCCGATCTTTTGTCGAAGCTTTAATCGGGGAAAGCAAATACGATCATCTTCCAAATTTGAAGGACGGCAAGGAATACAAACGCGAACGCAACGGAATCGCCAAGAGTTACAACCTTACTCATCGCGAGAACGGCAAAAAGGTTAACATTATCGAGACCAGCGTTTGCCCTATATCCACGATATTCGCGTTCCACAACACCGTGTTGATGAACTTCATCACCTACTGGGGTGTTGTATGCACTTATGGCAACCTCACCTGCAGGAAGATCGGCCTGTTCAACAGTACCAGTTTCAACGAAGGGAGGAATAAACAACTAACACCAAAAATAGAGGAGAGCAGACAGAAGTACAAGGAAAGAGGGATAAAGATGATATGGAACTACCGAGGAAGAGAAGACGTTCGAAAATCGTGGTCCGACATCAGAAACCACGTTTGCGGGGTATGGGAGTATTGTCCAAAGACTAGCCGTAGCATCAACGACCCAGGCGTTGCGTGTCTCGTCTTTCCTGAATGGAGAGACAAGGATATAGACGTCACAATGGTTCATTGGTCTCTAGCCACCGAAGGCAGGTGCAAAACCAATTTCGGAATGAAACTCGGCTGGGTACACACGTCGGAAGGTCAAAGCATTTGTGAGTCCTTGCCATTCTCGCCTCGAAAAGGAGCAACTAATTGGTTTTAATATCATTCTTGCACTAGGGCTGTTATAAATTGGAAGACGTACGACGAATTAGATTATCTCTCAAACATCCACGTATAACCTGATAGAATTAGACTTTTCTTGATCTGTTCCGCAGAAATGTATGTGATTTGACTTACGAACACCAAGACAATAGGTAGACTCAGAAAGGTGGTATGAGCTAGAATTGGTTCACGATCGATTGGTATTGAAAGTAAGCGTGGAATGAGTGCGATCAATGGAAATGTAGCAGAGGATGTAATTTAAAATCCGGTCACGATGCCTTGAATTGGGTATAAGATATGATTTAGTCGATCAACTATAATTAGGTGCGAAGAAACACGAACTCACCAGAGCGACGCCCATCCACATCTTCCAACCAGCCTGGACACGCAAGCTGGGTTCGGGAACACAACCCGTCGTGGGCCAACTTCCATGCGACGGAAGGAACATCTTCCAACAGGTCATCCGTGTTATATTCTGGGAAGGGGACCCAGAGCATACCAGGATCTAGTGAATCCCGCACGGTTTGGGGGCAATACGCCCACGTACCGCAAAGATGCCATGACAGCGCAGGATTCTCTAGTAACGCAGGGTCTTTGGAAGTGAACAATTCAACAAGATTCGAGTAAAGACGAAACCCGCGTCGACGGTATTTGTCTAAAGCTCGAAGCAAGGCAGGCCTCCGGATCAAGTTTCCACGTACACAATTGACTATACCCACCCCTTCCAAAACATGGGAAGGATAGGCAGAACCGACCCCGGAATGAAGCACGACATTCATTACAAGGGTACTGTGGAAACCCCATACCGTAGAAAGCGGCGATGTTGTACTAGCCTCGATAACGTTCAGGGATTTGCCCGAATCAGTGTCTTCTAAAAGACGAACTGACGAAATGGCAGTCCCTCGTACGAAAATGCTGTAGTCGTCGTCCGAGCGGCGTGCACGAGTAAGGATAGTTTCTTGAGTATAAGGGGTATTTGTGTGAAGGTAATGCAAGAGGCCGGATAGACCCTCGGAATTGACGTAGATGTCGATGTCGTTGGGATGAAAGGCGCGGGAACGGGGCAGCAGGATGGCAAGAGCGGTTGAGCCCGATACCACGACACCACAAGTCTTCATACATGCACGAAACCCATCTGGGTCCAAGTAAAACTGAACCAAGATGGAGGTGAATCGTCGGAGAAGCTCCTTGGAGGCAAGATGACATCCAGCCGCCGTCATGGCCTTCAAATCTGCTGCGTTCAAATGCCCCAGGATTTCGTATTGGAGGTCTTCCGTTAAGAACGAGTAGGGAACTAGAGGACGGGATGGACGCATTATCGATACACAACGCCAACTGAAGGAGGACAGAAAGCATACCTCGGAGCAGCGACATGAGCACCCTTGTAACCGGCGACTTTGATCATTGGACAGATTTTATACCTCGCAGATAGGAGCACGGACCATTAATCAATACAATGTTATAACATTGATAGACAAGGATATAAAAAGCAGACCTGCGCAGTTTTCAGCAGTAGATCGACAACCCCTAGCTAGCAGCTATCACGAAAGGTAAGGACGGAAGAAAAATGGAAATCAACCGTGGGAATAACGGACACCGGCCGCGAGACCCGATTTGCATATGTATGACGTATCAAATTGTGTGCTGCGCCAATCAGCTACCACGGCCAATGACGTAATTCTAAAATCAGCTTGTGCTTGGGCGCCAATGAATTCGAGGACAAACTCAACGCATGCGTGGCATTGTCGGCTATTGTCGGTTTCGAAGGAAGACGGGACACGGACCCGTGCATCCGGTATACATTTAAGGGATTACCGGTCCGACAACTTCCACGAACTACTCGACCCATAGCAAGTGATCCTTTAAATACCATGCAAAATGTTCAGGTCAGCTCTCCTTGTTCGCTTCAAGTCTGTCAATGGCATCCAGAGTACCCATTGAAGGAGCAGACTTTAACCATCTCCGACCTAATCTTTTGTTCTGGCAATGGATTACAGCAGTGTTCAGAAGGCGCTTTAGAAATGGAGGACCATTTGGGTCGTGCGCAAGGTGCGAAGCGACATCACGGCGTTGTGAAGTATTGATGAATGTAATAGGTAAGACCCATCCGTAGAATGGCCAAAAAAAAAGGAATTGACGATATTTATATAGGCTGTAAAGCTTGTGTACTTTCGAGCACTCGCTGTTCTCACATCGACGAAATGGCTATCGTTACCATGATGGATAAGTTGCAGTGTTCGCGAAGCTTCGCATCGAGGACCATGAACAAATTCAATCGCCGAAGGTTGGACGCTGAGGAGAAGGCACGGCGAGAGGGGAACGTGGCAATTAGTCTCAAGAGCGGTAAGCTCATATTTCAGCGTTGTTTTTGACATCGCTATTAACGTACTTCGGACTCTTAGAATTGGAAAGGTTTAGAAAACATCTTGAAGAGAACGTACGCCTACGGTTTGCTGCCACAAGAAGGGACAGGGTTACAGCAAAACATTTCATGCTGCTTGATCATTTGATATTCATTTCTGCAGCAGGTGCGCGTCCAACTTATTTCAGATCCAGTCCCTAACCAAAAAGCTTTCAACTACTACATAGGATACGAAGCCAAAGAACGTGAAATTGCAATGCTAAGGGGAGAACTGGCACGAGTGACCGAAATAGTGAAATATTCAGCATGCAACGCCGCAAAGCCGCCGCACGAAACAGTGTCCGAATTGCAAGCCATTCTGCGAGAAGAAACAGACGACGACAGGATTTACGTAGGATGGACATACCAAGGGGTTATGGGACATGGAACCACCTATTAGCAAGGATATGATCGAGGAGTATGGTTTACGGGAGGGTGAACTTAATAGCACGCGGCACAAATAAGATATATTACTATCGAACACGATACGAATTCTAATTATTGGACCCACTTTCGGCATTCACTCCGTCCAATACTCGACCATACAAAGCTTGTAAAGACATCCCGTCTCTCTCATAGATTGACCTGTATTTATCCTTGTAAAGGGAAAGAACCACGCCCGCCAGTATCCAGTGATTCGATAAATTTTCATCTAGGTTCGGATCTCGCTCTTCCAAGGCAGCCTCCTCGACTTGACGAAAAAGATGAACAGCAATCGCCAATAAATCATACAGTGTCCTGCAATCTATGTGAGAGATGAATCAGAATAATCATTCCTGCAAGGAAATATGGACGAAAAGATCAAGAGGAATAACAAGTAGAAAGGCAGAAAGAAGAAGGAGATCCAAGAGAGTCGGAAAGTACCTTTTTCCGCCTTTTCCAACTCATCGCATAAGTGCGCAATGATAGACCTCAATTCAGCAATCTCCGCCAGTAGGGAGGTCTGTGCTATAAGTAAAGTCATGATACAACTCCGGATAGGAAGATAAAGTCAAGTCGACGTACCAATCTGAGACTGAACAGGTTGAGGCAGAAACTGAGACGGCATTATTGGAGGAGCCCCGATTTCAACGTTGTTATCGTTCGTTGACAACGCATTGGAGCTCATGTCAGGACGGGGTAAAGAAGGTATGGGAAGGGACTTGCAATGATACTTGCTAACAACTCATCTGCCGCTTAAATAGCAAACAGCCTCTAGGGGGAAGCGATCGAATCGATTTACAAGGGAGATCTTCAGAGAGCAATATTTAGTAGCTTGAAGTGCCAAGAACAGAAGTCATAATAAATAAACAATCGATATCCGAACAGATAAGAAGCAGCAGAATAATACTTCTCTCCTCTAATATATGTGGTCACGTAGTAGATCTGGGAGGTAATCCGCAACTATTAGGTCCACGAAAATGTAATGCGCGATTGAATGTTTGGCAGGGTAAAAAGAGCAGGGAGCATGCGTGCAATCTGGGACGAAGTCAAGATCCCGTATTGCAACGGTCCGACCTGTCTTGCATCAAGAAGGGCCTGCTGAATGAAGGAAGCCTGCGCGTGCTCCCCTTGACCCCAAAGCATATTATCGGAACGCTTGAAGTTTTCGAATTCCAGCGCGAGGACGAGGTTTGGGAAAATTTTGAGGCGTGCCCGAAGGGCACTATCCAAAGCCTGCCAATCGTCCAGGGCAGCAAGGAAGTACATGAAATCTACCTTCCAGTAGCCCTTATAGATGATACGGACCGTCAACCGACTCAACCTCGGTGTTGCCAACGAATCCAGCGTAAAAACCAAGCCCTGCCAAGGATGCTCTCGAATGGGATGGTCACCTGAATACGTGACAACAAGGACAAGGTCCGTGAGTTCGTGCAGCGCGGGAAACTGGGCGGAACAAGGGTATCGACGGAAGTATCCTAACAAATAGACAGTGTTGAGTCTTGGTTGAGGGTCAATCAAAGCACAAACTCACTGTTGATGGTAACGCCTGTCACGTCCACAGTTAAGGTACGCAAGCTTCGAGCCGCTTGCTGTAATGTTGGGAACAGCATGTCGTAGTCATCTGCATGGTCGGTGCGAAATCTGGCCTCCACCAAACCACCGAGTTGTACGTATTGCCCTATCACCTCGCATGGACTACCGTAATAGGTCTCCGCGGCATCCGTTTGTCGTGAATACTCCAAGTATTGAATGGATGGTCGAAGGCCAAAGGGAGGGGGAGGATTGGCTTGCAGGAGCCGACCGACGGTTCGGCAGCCAACAGCGTGGCAAAATACGCTAGTGAAGCGAAGTTCGGTGACGGTCGATAACGCGTAAAACGTGCGAGGAGACAAGAAATGAATGTTGGATAAAGTGACCGACACGATTGTTGGGGGTAGAGAAGCGAGAATAGAAGAGTGTAATAGGCGACCATCGAGGCCCTTGGGACCATAACCGGCGATCGTAATACTTGTTACCGTGCCGCGCGTGAATATATGAGAGGTTAAGGCCATCATAGAAGTGTTGGTAATCCACCAAGTGTCCCGACAGGACGAATAGATCGAGATGGAACGGATATAAGTAACGAGTAAAGGTCGAATATTGAGCAAACTGAGCAATGTCGATTTGCGTGCTTCGATATCGGCCCGTTTGCGGTTTCGATTATTGGTTCGACGTATAACGATGTCCCTAAAGAGGAAAGGCTGCGAAAGGGCGGCATTGGTTTTGGTCGTGGTGGCGAAACTTGCCAATGAGGCGAAATCCGCCGCTTCAAACATCGAGCGAATGACGGAAAGCCATACATCCGGGGGAATCGACCTCCTCTTCGATGAAGGACGGTAGAGAGTCGCGGGTCCAGGAGAGAAGACAGGAAAAGATTGAGGAGGTCGGTCAAGAGCGAGGGAAGACGTCTGAGTAGATGTCATGATCGAGTCGTGGGGAACAAGGCTAAAGGCAAAGGGGAAAATGTCATCCTTATAAACAGCGACCATAAAACTCCGCACCTTGCTTTTCCACAGAGGACGAACGAGCAGCGAAGATCTTTTCATTATATAACTCAGCAAACGATTTCAATCTAAAGGAGATGGGTTTTTTTTTTTCATAGCGAATGCATCGTGAGATGCAAAGAAGAAACGAGCTCAAGTCAACGACACCGTCGGACGGAGAACTCGACTTTGCGGACAGTCGGAATCGGGTATGAAAGAAGGGAAATGCAATCCACGCAACCACAAGAAGCACGGGGTGCAAGGAATACTCGCACTTTGGAGAGTTCCATGTCGCGGAACAGATGACTAAGTAACAGCGGGATTAGACAATAATCCGCCCCTCACATGGCAATCAATCCTCGCCTGCGATGTCGACGGCAATCCCGCAGGGAGGCAGGGGTCTGTTTCAGGCAAAAAAATGCCATCACTATTAGGGAATCATATACAGAAGAGCAAAAATAATTATTATTAACGAGGGAACGGAAATTCTGCAGGGGCACAAAGTAGGAACGACCAGCAAGCATTCGGAACGCACATCCGAAACGCCTCTCGAACCTTTTATGTGGGTACACGCAGAGGCTCAGAAACTCGACCTAACACTATAAAACAGACGAAAAAAATCGCACGCAGGATACACATATATAAATCTGCCGGACCTTGGAGCATCAATGTCGAATCAAGGCCAAAACGAAAAGCAGTTGACTTTGAAAGTGCAACCGATAGATGGAAGGGCGCTGTAAAGGAAACCAGCACTGTACGTGATCATTAAAAAAGGGAACAGTCAACGCTGATACACAAATGCTATCTAGTCAAGTGGACCGAGCTGCCTCCCGAAATCAGACTAGAGACCACGTCGCATATGGACATAAATCAGCTATACAACCTCCAGCAAGTCAACAAACACAGGAATGAAACGGAACTAGAACTGCGTAGACGAGTATCATCAACACTTTCTCGCTTCAACCTCGACGTCACCGACACTCTTGGAATGCTTAAGACGCGTTCGGCACTGATTTCAGGCTCTGCTGCTCTCGCAGTGGTGGTGCCCGGATGCGTCGAACCAAGCAATCTCGACATATACGTATCCATTCACAGCAAAGATGCTCTCATCCAAGACATTGTACGGGACACGGCGTACCGGGAATGTACCCCTGGTACAGGCAGCACCAGAGGCATTGTACATTCCAGGTACATCCTGGCGGCCAAAGGCGTGTTATCAAGCACGTACATGATAAACTCCGAGACGGGCAAGCAAATCAATGTCATGGAAACGACGCACGAGCCGTGGACCGCCATTCTCGCCTTCCACTCCACCGCACTCATGAACGCCATCACTCACCAGGGGGTAGTGTCCATATACGGCACGCTAACCTGCAAAAGAATCAGCGTGCTCAACAGCACAGGCATCACCGAAGGAACGGAAAGAAAACTGCAACCGCATATGCAGAAAATATGGGATAAATACTCGTCTTGTGGATTAGCCATGGTATGGAGTCTAAGGGATAAAGAGGTATCTAAACGATGGAAAGCAGCACGACGACATACCTGCAAGGAATGGAGCTACTGCCCCCAAACGAATCGCACTACAGCCGACGAGGGAGTGATCACGCTGAGCTTTTCCGAACGGAAAGGTGGGGGGGTCGACATCCCTTTCATTCAGTGGAATTTGGCGGCTCGGAAAGGATGTGATGGGAGGGAATGCGTAATCCTAGGGCTTATCCGAGGCGGCCAAGGCCAATTAATCCGTGAGTACCTTCGACCCATGAAGTTAATGTCACAGAGCAAACGTGATTGTGCCACAGTTTTCTAGTAAATATAAACATACTATCCTTGTATCCACTCCATCCCATCGAAACCCCAAGGAAGGAGGGTTAATGATGTACATGGAGCATGAATGAGATTTCCATCGAAGCCACCAAGGATTCCGGGGACCGATTGACAACGTCAGGATGCATACACACGGTTCGGGAGGACGGCCACGGCATGAACCATGGAACGTGGTAGCAGGGTCAATGCGGGTGAAAAAGAACATAGGCTATGCACATCCATCCCAGGTTACCCCGAGGTGGCCAACCACTCCCTCACCACCAGTTTTTGTTACTCGGGGAAAGGGAGAGGAAAAGGAAGACATCAACACGACGTCAAACGGATCCAGGAAAGAAAGGAGGACAGGAATAAGACCCATTCAACGAGCAACGACACAGCAAAACACGTGATTATCCCCGCGAAACACGATAAGCAATCAATATAATCGAGAAATGAGGGATCGAAAGAGAAAACGGCGGGGCGAAATGAATCCTCACCGCCCAGGAAAAAAGCCTAATAACAACGCGACAAATGAAGGCAATCAGAGCAATCAAAAGAACAAATCATCAATTGAAAGCAAGTGGAAAGGTACCAAAACCACGAAGCCGTGGGTGGAAATGAAGTCTCACTGCGCAGGAAAATTAAAAGCAATCAAAAGCAATCAAAAGATCAAAGGGAAAGACCACCTAAAGGCACTGAAATCACGAAGCCGCGCGTCCAAATGAAGGCTCACTGTCCAGTAAATGGCCTAAACTAACCAAATGAAATCAATCAAAAGGCAATCAAAGATCAAATGAACACCTAAAATGAAAAGAAGCCAGGCTGTCAGGCGTAAATGAAGGCTCAAATGAAGTCTCACTTTTCGAACCGCATAAGAACGACTCCTAACGGACTCGTAAAGGCAGTCATTTTGTACATGCGTCTATAAGGCCGGGCGTGGAGCGACGGAGGGAGCGTAATTTTAGAAGATGCCTGACACCAAGCTTCCTACTGAAGTATCCCACAGCGCTTGTAGTCCCTCCAAATTTCCTCCACTGCCATCCAAGACTCCTTCACATCCGCCCTGGTCTCCCCACACACCTCCATCACCTCCAAATTCGGAAACTGTCGATTCAGATAAATCGCGAGCTTCCGATACATCCTCCCCTCCATGACCTTTCCTCTCAGATCCTCCACTTCCAACCGGCGCGTAGCTGACTTGGAAGGTATACAAGTGAGAGGGAAGCCTTCGAGTGGGGTGGAGAAGTCGCTATCGATGGAGATCCGTATAATTTCAGTATCAGAGAGACATTCGGCCAGCACAGTTAAGGCCCAAAAGCCGAGCTGAGGTGCGGGTTCGTCTGCGCCAGGGGCCGTAGAAGCAATCCGCGGCAATCGACACACCCGTAGTGGGACAGCTTTCGAGCTGAAAGCACGCTCCAACTGTTCTACAAACCCATCCAGACTGTCGAAATCTTCAAACGGAGATATACACCCTTCGAGCGTCAATTCCTGGAGTAACGGGAGCTTTGCTAGCGCAAGGACGTCTTCAGGAGATAGGTGGTATCGCCAAGTGGTAGGAAGTCGGACTGTGAGTTGGCGCATATTCGTCGCATTTGTTATGAAGTCGATATTCCACTTCATGAAGCGGTACATTAAACTTCTGACTTGTTTTTGACGAAAGTCGATATCGATGGAGGTGCAGCCGCGGGAGATGGCATGCAGTGGAATCCGCTCCTCGAGAGAAAAGGGTCGAATGTTGCGCTCCTCGAAAAGTCCCTTGAAAACAAGGGATGTTTTGCCTGTTCGCAGGAATGGCGATACTATGCGAGATATCTGGTCTTCAGTGGCCGAACTATCCAAGCAGAGTAGGATTGGAGTGATGGTTGTAATAGGAGAGTCCGCGCGGAAGACGATCGTGTCGGTCATGGTTTCGAATTCCGAGAGGAGTCAGGACCGAAACGCTCAACCTCTTGAAGGCAGGCGACTTGAACGTGAACTTGTCGGAGATTGATACAAGGTTCCGCAGTTCCGTTCGCCGGAATGCAATACTCAAGTCCGCCAGTGAAGTCGAGGAATCCGCCAAGTCCAGCAGCGCCCCGTAGTTCCATCCAGTTGGCAGTCCGGGCTCGATACAGACGTCGGTTATTCTGCTCGCCAAAAGTAGCTGGAATGAATGTTGCGCTACTGTTGATTCGTTCAGAACGGTGATAGATCGAAGGCGAGGAAAGAAGGGCAATGTGGGCGGGAATCGCTCTATCAACTTGCGTATAATTTGCGGTATTAAAACGTCGCGGTGCCGCCCATACGAAAGCGTGAAGTGCCGGACACGCGTATTATACTTGGAGAATCGGACCCAAGCATCGGGCGCCACATCATCGCCCAGTAGATACTTGAAATGACGGTGTTCAATACCTGGTTTATTTTAATTTTTGAAATAACAGGACTCACATAGTTGCACTTTGACGATGGATTGTGGACCACATGCACAGTAGGAACCATCTCCAACAACGGCCCAATAGAATTGATACTCCGCCAGATAAGGTTTAGCGCAGGTTCTTCAAAAGCCTTGCAAACCAGAGCGAGAGAAAGTAGATCTGCTTTGTTCAACAGTGTCCTCTGGTCATCCTTTGTCTCGCCGAAAAACCCCATCCCGAGAGGAGCGTCCCAAAGGGCAGTCCATCCGATGATTTGTTCAATCAATTCATGGTTGTGGAAGACAGCATGGGGATGATTGTCGGGAGCTGTGGCTCTGCCTGTGCGTGTAGTCACCATGGCAAACAGGTGGAAAAGGTCGTTTGAGGGATCGTCCTGGAAGAACTTGAAAATTGTCTTGGCTGTGTTTTGATCGGGGATCAAACTGCAAATAGGCAACAAACAACGCGGTCGCGTCATAAAGTTAAGATTAGGGGGGTCCATTTCTGCCATCGCAACGCGTACCAATGGGGTATCAATGGTCAATACGCACTTCCATTGTCACGTAGGGGGACATGACATCTATTTTAATGTTTAACCTCTCGAAGCAGTTCTAAGCCAAAGAAAGGACAATGCCCCTGTCACGTGGAAACCGTCCAGTTACCCATTGTCCCCAACGAGCATGAGTGTGACCAAAAGCCACACCAGAGAAAAAGGTATATAAGACCTTAATTACATGTGGCCACGAAATATCTAAGTCTAAACACGCAACCACCATGGTATCCCGTCGATCCCTCCGAAGTGCGGCTCGTAATGCCCCAAACATGAACCCAATCACACCCACCAGAACGCGTCGAAATCGCGTAGCATCGTCGCCAGACACTAGTGAACTCGCGACTATGCATTTTACAGACGAAATTTCGCCCCTCCAATTTGTTCAGCCTAAAGGTCTGGGCCTCTACCCGATGAGACCGATGCACGAAGCATGGGAGAGGGATCCTGGATTCGTAAACGCACTCCTTGAGTGCCCTGTTGACATGGCTGACGTCTACGAGTACCTGGCATACACAGAACTTTGGGACAGTAACAGATGTGTCTGGCCAATCCTGGAAGACGCGAGGACGCGCCAAGAATACGTTTCTGCCTTCCATACCATCATCTCCGATATCTTGAGACACTTCCAATTGGACCGAAAGGATAGCGGGTATCGGACGGCCTGGATTACGTCGTTTGAGCACCACATCGATAAAGAAGCGGTCGAAATCAGGTTAAATAAAGCGTCAATGCGCGTTTCTGATGTCGGGGCACAAGACAAAAGGCGACATGACGAAGGATTCTTCGGAAAGGACTCCTATCCCATCCCGAACATCTGCGTGACAGGAACTGGCCCCTGCTTCCGTAGTGCAGACACCGCATATCATTTCACTCCAAGCTACGAGCGTTCGTTCTATTTCTGCGAAGTTCTCGAAAACCTGGCCTCCCCTCCCCTATTCATGCAAACCGAGCTTCTCGAGCCTTTTGCACGGTGAGTAGTCTGTCTACCCTTTAATTAGACCTAGAATAAACTGACGAGATATATATTCCACACAGATACATCTTCTACACTCAGCCTAACCGTACTTTCTTCCGCCTCCTCACCCTAAGCCACAGTGGCCACTACCGACTTTTCCACTTCGACCGCAGTGGCGTGTTGCTTACACCAGAGACCCCACTCAACGTCCAAGGAAACCTCGAAAACGCGATCGATTTCGTCAGTGTAATCCTCAGCCTGACGCCTCAAAACAATACCGCAAGAACCTTAAAAGCAGCCGGCTTCGACGAGTACATCTTCTGGAAAGACGAAAACATCGTCTCTAATCCTATTCGTCAAGGCTACATCATCATCTCGCAGAAAGAGAAAGATAACGCCAGACGAGAAATCCCCTTTAACCAACGCATGCTTCCGCTCCTGTCCGACACTCCGGTGAGTATCGAACCCGGCGTGGCTGGACGAGGTCTTGTTCGCTGGTTGGCCCAGGATGAGGACAGGAACGCCACAGTAGTGGAGGACTGGTGGGCTGAGCCGGATCCGCGAGGGAATCCCCAAGCAACGGCACCCGAAATCTCCACTTCCGACTTTCGAGGACGAGAAAACCCAAACGAAACCCATCAACGATTCAGGAATCTCATTAAATTTCGTCGCGAATTACCGGCAGAAGAGGCCCAATATATCCTGGCGCGGTATTAGCAAGAAGATGAGGAATATGGGATATATGGTGACGTTACGGGAAGGTGAGGCGACTAGTCCAAAGCGGAAAGGTGAAAGTCATTATTTTAATTCGAAAGTAGTCCGTAGTTATAGATATGTATCATAGAGGTCGCCCGAAATAATATCAAATTGCTCTTACACGTACACAAGTACACCTATACTTCCATCCGGTAGCCATTGAAACTGTCCATTTCAATGAAGCCACGCCGAGCAAGGTCTCGAAGGGGACGTAGGACTACCCGAGAGCGACATAAATGCGACTGTAATAACAGAAAAAAACACAAATCACAAAGGCTCAATATTCAAATCAAAGCGTAAAGCATAAAAAACATTCAGGATCTAACTAAGTATTAACCAAACAGGACACCAAGTATATAAAAAGAGGTATGTATGCATCACAGAAAAAAAACCAAACCATCAAATCACAACGAGAAGGGTTACAAGACGTTTTCATCGAGAGGATCGAAAATAAAGATATCCACAACACAACGCATGAATTAGCGCACCAACGTTAACATCAAAACTACCACACCTTCACCACCAACTACAAAACCATCACCAAAACACTCAAAACACCAACCCACACACCCAGCACACCAAACCTCTCCACTCCCACTCCCGCTCCCCGTCCAGTAAGCGCAACAGCAGCTCCACTCTCACCATCCCCTCCCTGCCTCCCAAGTTCCCTCTCATTCACTTTCGCATTCTTCGGAACGTCGTACGACTCATCCTTGATCAAGTCAGACGCAGTCTCGGCAAGTCCAAACGTCGCACTCGCAAGATGAGCCGCAAACTCGAACGGGAAGACAGAGGAATCCGCAATACGGACATTAGCTACACGAATGTCCAATCAGTAATCAGTAAAACCGAGCTTCGAGCGCAATACATATAAAAAAAGACTCACCGATCCCATAAACCCTCAACTTGCTATTCACACACCCACCCCACTTCCTCGGAAGCATCGCACAACTACCCATAGGATGATACTGCGTATTCGCACCACCATCCCTCAACCACCCATCAATCTCCTCATCCGTCTGAACACCCGGCCCCGGAACAACCTCCTCCCCAACCACCCCCATCTCCCTCAACACATTCCCCACATCCCTAACCATCTTCACTCCCTGACGCATAATCACCCGATCCATAGGGTGCGAAAAGTAGTTGGGGTCAATCTGGATGGGGTGGAACGGGTTCGTAGAGTTGATGTACACACGCCCGCGGCTGTAGGGGTGTTGAAGGGCACTCTGGATGGAGATGACACCTTCAGAGATGAGCGACATCAGCATCTCGATTTGACCGGTCTCCCAGAGCTCGCGCGCGGTAATGTTGTACGTCGCCTTGTACCCTTCAAAGACTTCAGGCGAACCTTCAGGGACGAGCGTCGCGAGCGAGATCTCGCGGTCGTCAACCGTAGTGCTGTTGCCATCGCTGATAGCCTCGAGGATGTTGAGAATCTCGCCTTGGAACTGGTCACTGTTTTCACCAAAGAGACGGGTGATGCCGGCGAACGCGACAGCGTCGTTGATGAAAGAGAGGAACTCCCGAGAACGCTACACCACACCCACCAACCATCAGCCACCGACCCACAACACCCAACAAAAAGGAGAAACGCACCGAGAACTCTGACCCAGTATTCCTAACATCACCAGCAGTCTCAACCCTCGACTCCCAAACAACACCCGCAGTCTACCCAACCCCCCAAAAAAACGAAACGCTCATCAGCCTCACCCAAAAACCACCCAACAACAAAATCACGACGCACCATATGATCCTGCAAATGCTGTCCAACACCCGGCAACTCAAGCACAACATCCATCCCAACTTGCGTAAGAACATCACTAGGCCCAACACCAGAATGCATCAAAACCTTCGGACTCCCAAGCGGCCCACCAGCCAAAACAACCTCCCGATTCACTCCAATCACATACCGCGTCCCACCACCCTCCATCGCTCCCTCCTCCCTCTCATCCCCAAACTCGACCGTATTCGCAATAAGCTGGTCCCTCTCACCCTGCGTATTCGCTCGATGCTTGTCCGAGAACCCGATTTTGGTGACAGTGGCTTGCGGGAGGATGTGCAGGTTAGGTCGGGGCGGGAGTGAATCAATATACGCCGACCTCGAATACGAGCGGGTCCAATTCGTAGGATTAATCGACGAAGGACTAATAAACCCTCCCATCGTAACACCCCCATTCGGCTCCTCAAGCGGCGGAATCCCAGCAGCATCGAGCGCCGCAGTCCAATTCCCCACAGCGCTAAACATAACACCAGGATACCCCAAATGCATCGGCCCACTCGACCCATGGTTTTCAGCGCTAAACGGGAACTGCCCTCCAATCTCCCAAGCTTCCGTCTCGGGCGGGTGGAACGTCTCAGCCTTCTTCATCGCTTCGAACATGTTGGCCCAGTTCCAGTTGTCGGCGCCGTCCTCGGTGTCGGATTCCTCGCTGAGCATGTTGGACCAGGCGTCGAGCTCCACTTGGGCTGGTCGGACGAGGTACATGGCGTTCATCGCAGTGGAGCCTCCGAGGATCTGGGTAAGGGTTAGATGAGATCCGCGATATGATCCAGAGGAGTACGCACCTTTCCTCGTGGCCATTGTCCACCTCGGTTGTTCAAGTATTGCTGGTTGACAATGTCGTACTTCCAGTCATAGTCAGTGCCGACAATCGAGTTGTAGTAGGCTCCAGCGGGTGCGTCTAAATCACAAACGTCAGTAAAGGCATGAAGACACAGCCTAGGGCAACGCACCAATATCCTCCTTGACTTCATCTCCGCTCAAACCAGCCTCGAGGACGATCACACTCGTGTCCTTGTCCTCACTAAGGCGAGAAGCCAAGACCAATCCGGCAAGACCACCGCCAACGATAACATAGTCGTAAGACTTGAGGACCTCGTCTTGGTTGATAAGGGTGAATTCACGTTTCGAATAGCGGTGCGTTTGGCTGTGGGAATAGAATATACATCAGCTTTCCCATTCGATGTCGTTGAAGAGAGCGGCGAATAGCCTCGGGAAGTCGCCCAGTTCCTAATCCGAGTTCTCGAGAACGCTGGGCAGAGGGAACAAGCAGCCCGAAAGCCAAGACGGCGAGTACAACACACCGACTTGGCCGGGACACGTCGTTTCACTTGGCTGCCACCCATGCCCGTCATGTCAAGCCCTGCTGCGCATCGTCTGTCCCCCGGGCACTTGTCCACGTAGATCCTCCCACTCCACATCCCACATGAAAAAAGGACAACTCACCTATCAACACCCCTCGCAACCAACTGGCTAGGCGGGGAAAGCGCCGAAACAGACGCCACAGCAGCAAGAGCAGCTACAACCCTCCTCTTGGTTCTCGCTCGTGTTCTAGTAGGCATCGTCGAAATTGTAATGTCGAGTCGATGTCGTAGGCGTATATTTCGGTTATAAATGCGGTATCGAGGATGAATGAAGGGTCTGAAAGCTAGGAGCAGGGGTCGTCAGCCTATGTCGCAAGGGAGGCCTTTAAAACCAAGTCGGGCGTGATATAAAAAGGATAAGAGGCATGGAAGTGGAGTCAAATAAAAACTTGGGCGGTGCTGGGCTGTCGTCAATGCCGAGTGGGCTTGTGCGGGCTTAGCGAGTGTCCCAGAAATCCAAGGCGGCCCATATTCTTATGCTCTTAGCGCCCTGCGCAGCCCGGAGGACAGCGGGAATCGATAATGGCGACACATTTCAAGGCCGAAAGGAGAGGGAGCAGTGCACGGAAAAGGTACATACCTCGACTGGTATGTGTGTATATTGACCCGGGGTATTAAAGGTCGCGGTTGTTCTTTATTTGAGGTAAAGGTTCAGCGAAAGGTTGTAAAAACTGGAAGAGAAGGTACGGTCAGCTTATCACCCAAGATCCGCCGCTCGATCCAACAAAATTCACCCAAACCAATGAAAATAAAGGAAGGTATCAAATCGAAATGAATGACAGGCTTCAAACTTTCAAAAACCCCCAACGTTAAAACGCAAGAGCTAAGAACGAGTGGGCAGCAAGTAGGGAAAGGGGAAGGTGAAGAAAGGACGAGAAGGTGAAATGACAACGTCGCAACGAGGAAGTAATGAACCAAAAGCGCAACGTGGACCAAAGGGCAACTATTTAATGAAAGCCAGTTCCCTTTGTCATATAACTTTGATACCCGAGAATTTGAACAGATTATTATGGTGAAGCTATGTAAGCACCTTCCAACGTTCGAATCCTCGGGTTTCAAGGTGGCGCCAAAGTTTCTCGACTAGCGAGTCGAGCCAAGGCAAGAAAGATCATCAAATGTGAACAAAAAGGCTAAACAAGCGAAAAGTCCCAGGAACGCCTTCACCGACAGGCAGGTGAAAGGTGAAATGAATGCAAGGGGCTCGTGTGTGGGCGCCAGGGGTGTAAGTCGGTGGGTGGTACGCCCATCGTCTATTCCCATCCCTGTCATCCCCGGTCCAGAGAGATGAGTAGAAACCCAACCACATCCATCTCCTCGAAAAGAGAGCCCGCCCAGGAACGAAAAATGATTCAATGTCCCAAACACCAGAAATAGACGAGATCGCTGGAGAGCGCCCGATTCCGGTGGTAAAGTTCGAAAAAGTGGGGATGAAGGAACGTATGGGCAACAAAAGAACGTAAAGGTGGACGATGCCTCAGGGCGGAATGTTGAACAAGAGATCCGAGAGGCAAGGAATGTGTAACACGGGCGCTCTCTTGGACTCCCCGCATAATTGAATTCAAAGCGAGCGTAGCATCAGGCGAAGCGGGATGCATGACCGAGGGTGTTTCGCCTGGCTCGCCGTGCGCGCATAGCAACCCCTCGCTCCATGGGTTTGAAGTAGAACATGAAACAGGATTCGGAGAACCGAGAAGGCGAAGAAAACGCGGGGAAACAGAAGACGAAGCGGAAACACAAGAAGAAGCGGGGAAACCAAAAGATGGAACAAGGAAAGAAAGACCTCGAATGGAGCCCCAAAACCCGCAAAGTAGCATGGAACATACCTGAACTCCCAAATGCAAATCCAATCCTTCAATCAACTAACAAAAGAACGTTCCTTTTATCCCTCCAATTAAACTATCCGGCTGTACGTTTTGTGTAGTCGTCCAGGCGGGCGGGCGGGTATGTATGCGTGATGCGTGTGGGTATGGATGGATACGCTGCGTGGGTATGCTACGCTGTGTCTTGTATGTAGGCGTCGACTGTCCGGCTGTGTGTATCCGACGGTCGAAATTCGGAATTCGAAGGGTCGTAGGTCGAAAAACCGTGGACCAAAGCGGAGGCGAGTGTGTGTTATGCACTGGTTATATGGTTATAAGCCGCTCGGAACGTCCACTCGTCACTGAAAGCGCTGCAGAATCGCAGATATCGTTGGCGAGGCTGTCGTCGTTGGCGATGCAGGCGCTGTTGGTTGTCTGTCCTTGTCGTCGTAGTCGATGAACAAGAAACAAGAAGCAAGGCCGCCGTCGGTTGATGGATGCCGGTCGGGATCTCGTCACAACTGATGGAAGAATGGTATCGCGTTGAGTAAGTATTTCTGGTCGACGAGCAGCGGCGCCCTTGAAAGGCAATGAACGAACGAACGAGCAAAAACGAACTAAGTATGTGCTTCGAATGTTGAACGTTGAACTTTGAAAGACTGAGCGTTGAGCGCTGATTGCTAGCGAGCTACACCGGGTGAACGTCGGATGAATTGCTGGATTAAGACGAGGTCAGTTATCGTTTGAAGATATTTCCGGCGAGGCAAGGCGATGTTGGGGGGTATAAGTATAGGTATAGACCTCGATTAAAGACCAGAAAAACGAAAAAGAAAGGTAAGGAGCGTGTGGTGGTAGCCCAGAGGCACGAGTATGTATCAAGTAAAGCGGACAGAGGAGCGAACCCTCGAAAACGGTGGTGGTGGTAGAAGGTTAAGAAGGTATATGTAAGCCGCCTTGTCTAGGCAAGGGGCGGAACTAAAGAGGACAAACGGGAAGGACGGGGGGAATAAAGTTCGATGGATAGATGGATAGATAGACGTGATGAAACAAGTCGATGATGATGAAGGAAGCAAGAACGAGTGAAGGAAGGAAGGATTTTGTAAAGTTGTGTGTGATGCCTGGAACCTGTATAAAAACACACCACCACCACCACCACCACACCACACACAAACCGACATAACGACGGCCGACTGACTGCGGAAATGGGGAGCGCTCAGCGCTCAGCGCTAGCCTCCCAACGACAACGACTGCAAGCGGCCCACAACAGCAACGAGGAGGGTACACGGCAGCAACGAGGGTACATACACTACACTACACACATGCACCCAAGAGAAAATTCCAACGCGGCGCCGAATTGTGGAGTACGAGAGAACAAATTTGTGGAGTATGTACTCACCTGCTTGAGGACACACAAAACCCGGTTTTCAGTGACCCAACCCAATGGATCGTCGAGCCTTGATGTCGTCGTTTTGGTTCAGTCTTGGTGAAGGTCTTGATGCCCTTGGTAAACTATTGATGCCCTTGGTAAACTCTGGATCCCTGGTAAACTCTTTCGGATGGCCTTGGTAAACCTTGTCCCTTGTCCCTTGAGCTTGAGCGCTAAGTACAAGCACTAGCCTCGAGTTATGAAAAGTTGGAGTGGGTTCGGATTCCGTTGCTACCCTATGTATGTACGGGTGTTATGAATTACGCCGCCGGATTCTTCTTTGACGGGGTTGTCTTGCTTGCCCTTGCCCAGTGTGCTTGCCGTACTCGTCTTGCTTGTGGTACTCGTCTTGCTTGTCGTACTCGTCTTGCTTGTCGTACTCGTCTTGCTCGTCGTGCCTCGACTCGTCAGTCGTAGTGGAAGATGAAACTCGAGGGCGTAACCGTGAAGCGTCGCGGAACGAAAACGAGCAGAGGGGAGTAGTAAATACGTAGTGTGTCGAACGTCGAACGGAATGACCACTGGGTGGCAGGATACATAAATCCGAGGAAAAATAGTGAAATTATCTTGGAAATATACAAATTTTTTCCCCCAGAAATAGGTTGGAAATATCGAAGAAATATTTAAATCAGAATGTTTCCATAAGGTTTCGGGGGAAACTTTTCAGACATATTTTTTCCCGCTTCACGGTTCCCGCCAGGGTTCAATATTTTTTCCATTGTTCCGCAGAAATATTTTGGGCTTTGTATTTTTTTGCCGGAAAATTTGAGTAAATATAGAAAGCTAGATGCCACTGACTTGGCCACAAATTGGACAAAGGACACTTTGTCAACCCAGGGGACTGTTCGCCCGCCAATGCACCAATCACTGTCGCGTCGGAAATCGATGCTGTCGTTTTTCATGATCAATGACGTCGTTCTCATTCGTTGCCGCCCAAACGCAATCGGGTCTCCATCTTTGTCCGCCAACCTGTGTCGTGGTATTTCCCCATGTCACCTCTGCGCATACCCTCGATCGTCGTCATATTGGGAGCCCAATTTGAATCATGATCAATTTTGTCGCAATACGCTACTTGGCCCGTAGATTTGTACATGACAAATTTGCACAATGATTGGTCCTTGTCATCATCATCTTGGAGGCTCGAGCATCCATGCCACCTACGCTATTTTGTCGAGCGCACCGACAATTGAGAACAAGTTGTCCGGCCGACTTAAGGCACGCAGCCGTGACGAGACAAGTTAAATTTATCGAGAATCTAATAAATAAGGTCGCAAAATTAAATACATGTATGAAAGTAACGACCTGACAAATCGACCCCTAGTTCTGTCCTGGAGGGGTCATGACGGCACTTCCTGCGACGACGAAGCGACCTTGACCGGGTTTGAACCTCGCCAAAACGATCACATATTGGACCCCGATGGCAAATCTGGCGAGCACAAGGCGAGTGTCCGTGGGCGCTACATGCGAAAGCGCGAGAGTGCGCGCACGCGCCCAGTCGTTGTTGCCATCGTGGGGAGGAGCAACGGAGGGAAGGTGGAGGACGGCTACCGAGGTTTCTACGAAGTCAACTCCCAGGAAACGGCGAACCCCGTCAGTCGGGAGGCCAGACTTCATGAATCGAAGTGCAGACAGGTTTGAGTTGCAGAAATCTTCCAAGAACGCAAGCTGATCCGCCTTCATGGAGGAGTACAACCTTGGACCCCCTACTGCTGAGGGAGTGTCAGTACCAATTGACCTCAATCGTCGATCGATTGAAGTGACAAACCTTGAGAAGCGACAGGTGGACATTCGTTGCGATGGAATTCGTCCCAATCCTCTGTCCTACACTCTTCGGAGCAGTACACCTGTGCTTCACATGTGGCACAAATGACCGCACCTGTCGTAAATCGGACCGATCGGTTACTGAGGGCATGCTACATTGGATATATGTTAGCCAAAAGTGATTCAAAGGAAGAAGGATGCACTCACTGCGACACTGTCGCATACAAGGCCAATGGATCGACCTCTCAGAAGCTGTCTTGCCGCACCTTCGGTATTCTCAACCATATTAAGCCATTGACTGCGCACCACCTTGGCCTTGGAAGCGATGGCTGCGATGTCTTCAACGTCGAGAAAGGTGAGGGAACGTCCGATTAGCTTGCAGATGGGCGTATAAACCGCAAAAGAGGCGAGTGAGCCGATGATGTTAGCAGCTCGGCGGGCAAGTGAATCTTCATTGTCGTTGTCGTTGTTGTTATCGTTATCGTTGTCATTGTCGTTGTCGTTGTCATTGTCGTTGTCGTTGTCGTTGTCGTTGTCGTTGTCGAGCTCATCCGCGGCCAGTCCCTCGTCAAACTCCATAGCCTCTTCATCGGAGTCCCACATCTCAGTCTCAGCCTCATCATCTCTACCGGTATCACCATCCTCCTGACCCTCGTCTTCTTCGTCTGAGCACCACATCTCCGTCCCCCCATCCCCATCGATGTCAAAAGCCCCACCCATGTCCACATCCATCTCAACATGTTCGCCCTCGAGCTTGTCGCGTGTGATGCACGACACGAGAAACTTGATGAACTCGCCTGATAAAAGGGCTTCCAAGTTGCGTATGGCGATGCCGTAGGTGACAGTTGCCGAAAAAACGTCCTCCGCACCGCGAAGGACAATATCCCAATCCGCATCGGAGTTCAAACAGTGTTGTGTTGTGGTATCGAGAACTCGACTGTACGATCGAAGAATCTTCTGGTCGATAATGTGGCGGCGAAGAGGAGGATGAGAGAGGAAACGGGAAAGGAGTTGAGATGACGATGAAAAGGCGCGCAAAAGAACCGATGGGTCGTCTGGTCCCAGTAGCGCCTCGTCGAACATCTCCTCCAAGCGCCGGTGAGTGAAATGGATAAATAGCTGCTGGGGAAAGTCGGGGCCATTGACCGCTCGGTTGAAGTTGTCGAATGACTCCTGGGTGGATGTGGCAGAGGAAAGAAGGTCGAGGATGCAGGCGTTTGAAATGTCTGTATCACCGATGAAGTGGAATGGATAGTGGGAATGGTTGTCGGCGTGGCATACGTAGAGCGAGGCGATGACTTCGATGGTCGCCGGATTAGCCAGGGCTTGATCGCGAATTTGGTCGCCTAGATCAAAGACTGCAGAGAAGGCAGCAATGGAAACCTGGAGTGCGTTCAAGGCATCTTCACACGAACGTCCTTCTGCAGGGCACCACTCGCCCACGATAAACCTGACCCAGGCCAAGATGTTATTCCAACGGGTGATGATAAGGGCTCCGACGGCCTCTTGGGAGATCTCGTTGGAGGCGCTGGTGAGGCCACAAAGGGAATAGAGAAGCTTGAGGCTGATCAAGGCGCGTTCTATCTTCTCGTAAGTGGTGGAGTTGTTGTCGTCGTCGTCGGTGTCCTCGATGTTGCCCTCGAAACGTTGGACTGGAATGAGGTCTTGGCGAAGGTGGGAGAGGGCGATTTGGATGGGCCTCAAGTCGGCTCCGAGTCCTCTTGCTTGCGTATAGCTATACAACTGTCGCAGGCTGTAGACGCTGCCGCTCTCCGCCAACGACAGTATGCGAACCTGTAACTAGTAAGTCTCGGAAACGCTCCAAAAAAGAACGGAACTGACGGTCAATCTTTGAGGAGATGCGGGGGGAGCAATGTGACTCGCCATGAATAGCGATGATGTTGTCGAGCTTCAGACGCGAGATAATACGGGGAATAGACAGTGGGGGACAAGTGAAAGGTCGACCCAGGGACTGTCCTTGATTTTATCTGAATCCATCGCCCTTTGTCAACGACTCTCTTTGTCCAACGACTGCGGGTCCCATTGGGTTCTAGAGGCACGAGTTGGATCTCGTCAAAGGGGTTTACGGGCTGAGAATCTTGTCAATGGGGGAATGACAAAGACAACTTCACGGAAGGAGACAAATGCGAGCAGAGGGAACGGTCAAAAATTGTCGTCAAATCAATGTCAAATTGTTGACAAATCAAGATCAAAATTATCATCACGCTATGAAGCAAATAAATAAGTATACTATAACAGCCAGAGACGAGTAGATACGTATACGGAACGTACTCCCTACGAATCCCGTCGGGGTCTGGGCAAGGGTGGTGTTTTGGCGTTAATGACATGTCGGGCGGTCTCTGCCAGCCTGTAATCCACAATGTCAGTCAAAATTGAATGATTTGGAGTCGAGCGAAAATGACGAGCCTCTTGACATATGGCGAGATCTCAATTATCACGTCGTTGTCCCTTCCTAAAGCTTTGCGCTGAGACTGGAAGTTCTCTTCACGCAACCACACCTCGTCGTAGAAGTTACCCGGTAGCCCGTGGCGCGGCGCGGCGTAGACGGTCTCTTCGATTTTTCGGGAAGGGTCCAAAGCCGCGGGATCGAAGCGAGGGGTTGGGAATCGACCGGGAGTTGCATGTACGCCATCGGGGAAGCGCAGAACAAGATGGAGTTTATCCAATACATCCATCACCTCCCGAAGCCATTGGGCTCGCCAAGGGAGAGTGGTGATGGCACGACGCTTATAGCGAGGTCGATTAGGACCTGGACCCTCCGATTCGTCACCACTGCAACATTCCCAGTTGAACCGGAAGGTGGAGAAAAGCTGGCTCAGTTTCTTGAAGGCTTCGTCTTCATCTTCAAAATAGAGGCATACTTGTAGACGCCGCTCGAAGCGCTAAACGTAAATCAGAAAGGGAAGTCGCAGCAAATGCGGAGAACAACGCACATATCGTCGCCTTGCAACCGAAGCCTTAGCCTCCAGGTTTACTATATCGTCTGCGGCCATGAAGGCCTTGTATTGTCCTTCCAATGCTTTGATATGGACCAAAAATATTTCTCGCAGTTCGGGCTTATCGTCATCGGTGAATCCGTAGTCATCTTCCAGGATAATGTCTTCGACGAAAAGATCGGCCGCTTCTTCATTCCAGATAGCACCCCGCTTGCGAACGGTGGGGTGGGCTGTGGTGTCTAGGTGTAAGACGAGGTTTTTGATATCTGGACCATACTCTGAGGAGGGATTATTTCTGTGACGGTAAAACCGTTCGAGATTTTGGGGTCCCACACTCGTGATGGGATGTGGGGAGAGTTTCGTCCCCTTCCTGCGGCCCATACATTTAAGTGCGTGGCTTCGCACACATTTCTTGAACAAATAATTAAGCCCGTCAATAATGTCGAGAAGGATAATCGCTATCGAAGCTCACCTGTTTGTATTTCCTATCTTCGGTGCGAGGCCTTTTTTGCTTGGGATCTTTTGAAGGGTTTGGGAGAGACTGCCCTTGTTCTCCTTGAAGCTGCGGCTTGAGCGACTGAGGTTGAGGTTCTGTGCCATTTGGTCGTCCGTGGATGAGTCCCAAAGCTAGTAGGGCCTGTGCCATGTCGTCCTGGGTCAGAGGCTATTTCAGGTATGTCAGCGTGAGGGCGCCGATACAAACTACACCCAACGGACCTTTGAACTTCCCTGAAAGGAGGAAAACACAGCATCCTGAAGGGGAACCAGTGAATACACATTTAATGCATGTGGAGAGGTCCGTACCACAAATGGATGGTCAAAACTGTTCAGATTCGACCCTCGTTCGGCATCATCCACCATTTGATCATTTGTACCCGGCGTTGGTTCGTCTGTCGGATTGAACTCGCGCTCCTTTCCCTTCCAAGAGCGTGTGGTTGGCCTTCGACTGGGGCCCGGCGTCCTTTCATCTATCGGATTGAACTCGCGCTCCTTTCCCTTCCAAGAGCGTATGGCTGGCCTTCGACTGGGGCCTGGCGTCCTTTCATCTATCGGATCGATTTGACGCCCCTTTCCCTTCCAAGGACGGGGGTATGGGCTATTCGTTCTTCGCTGCGCTGTTAACATAGGGCGGGTGAGTGTCCTCGCCTGCTCCGAGTCGTACTCGGCATCGCTCTGAGAAGCCGGCTGGCCTGTCGAACGGGTCAGAGCACCTGCCTGCTCCAAGGCCGGTTGTTGCGTTGGTCGGGGTCGATGTTGAGTGGATGCCCCCTCGTCATCAGCAAGGTCGTCGTCCGCATCTTCATGGTCAAAGTTCTGTGTGCCTTCGCTGTCGTAGTCGCGGTCCGCTTCACCCCCGTACTGGATCTCCTCGGGTTCCGAGTCGAAGATATCCTCTCGGTTGTCCAGTTCCATGGCGAAAGGGTCTTGCGACCGTTCAGGTCTCTCTTGACGCATCCCAGATGGCGAGGGGGGGTCAAACGTGTGTGCGCGAGGTGCATCCAGTAAGCCGTCGAACGCAGAAGCAGGAGCTGAAGCCACCTCTGGCGATTTCGTGCGACTCCGAGTGCACGCATTGGCGCGCTGCATGCTGGCTCCTGTCCGTACTCTCGACGAGGAGGACTGAGCAGCCCAAGGCATGTTGCCCGAGTGAAGGCGACTCGGTGCAACCTGTTGTATCGAACCCAGATCACTAAAGGCGTCGGTACGCGGATTTTCAATAGAAGCTGCAAGAACCGGTGTTGACGAGGACGGACAAGGGGAAGGCCCTCGTTGAAGTTCAACCGGTGGTCTCGAGGGGGATGGGAAATGTACTGTTGGGGGCTTCTTTGGCAACACGGGCTCCATGGAGTGCAAGCCATCGAAGGCGTCGATACGGGCCCTTTCGAGAGCGGAGGGCGGAGTTTGTCTAGACGATGATTCAATCGCCAACGAGGAGATATGTTCTGTGGACCGTTTATTTGGTATGACCTGCTCCATGAAGTGCAAATCACGGAAGGCACCTGTATGCGTCTGTTCGAGAGGGGAAGGAGGGGCAGTAGGCTTAGATGGCGGGTCAGGCAAAGTTCCCGAAGGCGATGGCTGGCGAACTGTAAAAGACGGCCGTCCTCTGGGTTCAACCAACATCCTCGATGGTGACAGGCCGCGCACTGTCGATGAACCCGCGGAAGATTCCTGTCTAAGTTCAACTGCCGCTCTCGAAGACGATGGGACATGGCCAGTCGAGGGTTTTCTCGGGGAGACCTTGTTCAGCCTGTTCAAATCGCGTCCTTTGTCGAATGAGGGTGGAAGGGTAGAGTTGAATGAGGAAGGATTGAAAAGGTTATCCGGTGACGCAAGTCCTTTTCTTAAACCAGATGCCCCGGTGCTACGCTGGGTTTGAAAGGTGTTCAGAGAGTGAAAGGATAGCAAGCCGTTACCGGTAGGTAACACCTGCATTGACTTGTCTAGACCTTCGAATGCATTCGATGACGATCGAAGCGAAACGTCGAAGACATTCGAGTCGAACCGCCTCGGAAGGTGATTGCCGTAAGGTATGGTTCGAGAAGAGTGCGGTTGGGAGAATGTAAACGTTGTATTAGCAGCCAAATTTCGAACCAGGACTATGTCTGTTTCGTTGCTCATTAAGTAAAGCCTTCTGACACGATCTTGACATATTTGGCACATACCGTGGCTTGTTTTATCGCATTCATTTCCCATCTCATGGTCGACCGAGACCTGTTGGTTAGGAGTTGAGGTCGGACAGAAGTTGACGCCTGTGGCAGAGCCTGCGGGTTTGCGATCAGGGGAGCCCATGTTGAACGGCAGATCGTCGTTCATCTTGACATCTCCAGGTGTTGTAGACAAAATGGTAGGTGCATTCGTCACTTGTAGTGACTCAATCGGCCCCCCACGGGCGGCCTGAGTGAGCGCGTTTGTAAAGTCATGCACAGTGCGGGAAGGAGGGTGGTAATCGGACATCATCACATTGCTAGGTGCATGGGGGTGTGCTACAAAGCCAGCGGAGGTAGTCGAGGCTCTATGAGGCATTGATAGCTGAACATCGAGGCCGGAGAAGGCAGACTCGTTGTCGTCCCCGCTGGTTTCCCGGTGGTCGTGTTCAGCGACGTCTCCTCCGCCCATGCCATCTTCGCCTTCGCTCATTCTCCCATCCCGATCCCCTTCCAGTTCATGCTCCGCAATTACGAGGACCTTGTCGACCTCTTCTTCGTCCATGTCATCTGCCCCATCATCGCCTTCGCTCCGTCCCCCGTCACCTTCCAGTTCATCCATGACAGATTCATGGTCCCCATCGCGCCCTTCCAATTCATCCACGACAGAATCAGGGTCCCCGTCGGCATCTTCTTCATCCATGCCATCTTCGCCTTCGCCCGTTCTCCCCTCCCCTCCTGGTCCATCCATGACAGATTCACCGTCCCCATTGGCGTCTTGTTCATCCATGTCTTCGCCATCTTCGCCCGCGTCGCCTTCGCCCATTCCCCTGACACCCCTTCGTCCCTCCATATTCGACAGTTCATGGGGGTTCGCTGTGATATCTTGGGAAGCCATGGATGCGAATGCCTTCGGAGAGCCGTGTAATACTTCGGAGGAGGAAGCTGAGTTGAGGCCAGCGAAAGCTTTGGGAGAGTCGCAGAACGGGGTTGTAGGGGTGTGAGTGGGGAGGTAAGGGTGGCTGCCGTGCGTTGTCGCGTCATTATACGGATGAGGATTTGGTACAAGACCAGCGCAGGGGTTCAAAGAACTGGGGGCAATCGCTAGCTGAATATCGAGGCCGGAGAAGGCAGACTCGTTGTCATCTCCGCTAGTTTTCCGGTGGTCGTGTTCAGCGGCGCTGTTATCTTCTACTGAAAGTTCATGTTCCCCATCGACATCTCCTTCCATACCATCTTCCCCCGCGCCATCGTCGCCTTCGCTCATTGATAATCTCCCATTCCCTTCTGGTTCATCCGTGTCTTCGCCATCTTCGTCCGCGTCGCCTTCGCCCATTCCCCCGACACCTCTTCGTCCCTCCATATTCGACAGTTGATCGGGGTTCGCCGTGATACCTTGGGCGGCCATGGATGCGAATGCCTTTGGAGAGCCGTGCAATACTTCGGAGGAGGATGCTGAGTTGAGGCCAGCGAAGGCTTTGGGAGAGTCGCAGAACGGGGTTGTAGGGGTGTGAGTGGGGAGGTAAGGGTGGCTGCCGTGCGTTGTCGCGTCATTATACGGATGAGGATTTGGCACAAGACCAGCGCAGGGGTTCAAACAACTGGGAGCAATCGCTAGCTGAATATCGAGGCCGGAGAAGGCAGACTCGTTGTCGTCTCCGCTAGTTTTCCGGTGGTCGTAGTCAGCGACGTCTCCTCCGCCCATGTCATCTTCTACCCTCGTGCCATCTTCGCCTTCGCCCATTCCCCCATCCCAATCCTCTTCCGGTTCATGTTCCGCAATCCCGGAGACCCTGTCGACCTCTTCTTCGTACAGGTCACCTGCCCCATCATCGCCTTCGCTCCGTCTCCCGTCACCTTCCAGTTCATCCATGACAAATTCGCGGTCCCCATCGACATCTTCTTCACCCATGTCATCGTCGCCGTCGCCCATTCTCCCATTCTGACCGTCCTGTGTAGTATCGGGGCTTTGGTCGACCTCTTCTTCAGCCATCTCGTCTTGCGAATCGCCACCCCCATTCCCGTCTTCGGTTAGTCTTTGAATTTGAACATCGATCTTCATGCTGCTAGTCGGGCCTGCCGGTGCGTCATGAAGGTGGTTGCTGGATATAGGGAAAGGTTCTGAAGGGGTGGGAGGCGCTTCTGTAGTTTGTTCATCCGCAACCATTAAGTGCATTTCGATCTCGCTCTCACTCTCCTGATCTTGGGCAGCGTCTAAAGTCACGACGACACCACTTAGAACCGTAACGAGGATCTGGATGCTGATTACTCACTCGATGATTGGGTATGGACATTACTTGAATGTCGTCGCTGCGTGAAAAATGAGCGCCCTATAAAGTATGGTTGAGCGCGTTGAAGCTGGCGGAAAAAAACATTTCACCTACTCTTGGCTCTCGAAGCTGTGAGACGACTCGCACGGCGAATCCTTGGGGGTTGGGATGGCCCTGGTGGTTGCCAGGACCTGGTACGCTTGAGTTCAGGCCCATCGTCTCCCATTATTCCTCGACGTTTCAGCCCTGCGAACTTCGGGGGACTAGAATTGTCGCCCATTTCAATGTCTCTAGCGAAAGTTTGTCGGTCAGCCCTTGGCGCACGAGAGATGAAGATGGAATGAACCTGCCATCCTAAGCGATTTGTTTCTGAGGAATTATTCTTCTGGGGTCTGTGAAGAGACACACAGATTGAGTACATCGCAAACGACAAGCTTCGGATCTATATATATATACTTACCTGACACTGCGTCTCTGCAAACACTAGTGCAAGCATGCCACCTCGACACGACCCCTTCAACGACCTCTTTGTCCCGCAAACATTGAGCGAAAGGATCCAAAGTAGATTCCTGGTGGCAAAGGACGAATGTGACAAACATTGTCCAGGGTGGTCATCGCCATGGTCTAAGGTTGAGGATGCCGCGGTGACAATGACGATGACTGACGATGACCGCGACCAAGAGTGATTGCATCATGGAATCCCCGCAATCGCGTTCAAAGGTTGCCACAAAGTTGTCGAAAAGTCGGCATCGAGGTGATATGTAAGTACCTGCACCTTTGCCGGTACGAAGGGGACAAGATTGTGAGAAGTGTATCATCAAGGGCCTGTCCAAGGGTCTTCACAATGTCATCGAAGACAGATCAAAATCACAACGCCAAGCAACACCTTGATGATAATTGATCCCGGGCAACTTTCTTCGTGCTCGTTATGAATTACCTCTTTCTCCAGACTCCTGCCACTCACGAAATTCCCCTCCCGATTCCTGGTTATTGATGTGCCATTATGCCACCACCCAAGCTTCCTGTGATCAATCATCTCTGCGAGTGCTCGGAGTGCACACTCCATCCTGGACCCTGCCCAGTGACAGGGCTTCCTTCCTCCGGCCGCTGGATCCCAGAGAAGGAAGCCAAAGCCCATAGGAAGCTCGAGGAGAAACGGGGCCTTGCTTCATCGAAACTTGCGCCTTATCGCATTGATTCATCAAGCACACTATCCCCTCAAACCGTCGGAGTCTCCGAACCGTCCAATTTGCGACCTTTCACGGCGTACCAACGACCGATTGCGAGCTCGAGTCGGCCGACCGCAAACGATGGCAGCAAGAAGAAGTACAAAACGGTTGAGAAGAACAGTCACCCCAACGACTCAGCCTCTTCAGCCATCAATTTGTTACTCGAGGAAATTCGACCGGCCGACCAAATATTCAACGATCCAGCAACGATTCTTTGCTTCTCCACCTCGCCAGGGGCTTCTCAGCGCTCGCCCGCCCTTTCGGACCCGGAATTAGAGGAGATTTTATCCTTGGACCCCTCCATCGCTGCCAATTCCCAAGCCATCGGCTACCTTGGCCTACTGGAACGGGCGCACGCCTATGCAGTGTCCCAGAAGGGCCACCCGAACGTGTCTGTTCGACTCAGAGCGACCACATTGATGAAAACCGTCGAACGCAACCGCAAACGATGTCAGGAACTGTTACTTAAGGAGTGGGAGCGCCAGAAGGAGGTATCCCTTCATAGCAATGTTTTCAATACTAGTAGGTCGCCTATGGTTCATGTCTAGTCCATTTTAAAGCTGACCCCACCACCCGCGCCCGCAGGCCACTTCTACTCGAATAAGCGCCATTTGTTTAGCAATACCGTCCTTGCAATCTACCTAATCGTCTCCACCCTGCATCTCCTTTCAAATATATCCATCGACGACTGCACCTTCTTGTTGAAATCATTCGCCCTCGTCACGTCTCTTCAAATCATCGAGTCCGGTATTAGCACCCTCCCCCTTCACAGTTCCGCAAGCCATGTTCGTCTCGATATTCGTCGCATCATAGGTCCCGAGTACCTCGACCTGATGCCTCGATCTCGCGCCTACATCTGCTGTCCGCAATGCTTCAGGCTCTACTGGGTAGATCCATCCCTCCCTGCTACCAGTCGACCAGAGCTCTGCACTGCCATCACTTTTGGCGCTGTTTGCGGAGCTCGTTTACGAAAGAGGCGAAAAACCCGCTCAGGCGTTTCCGAAACACCGATCCGTGAATTTCATCACCAAGAGTTCAACGAATACCTTGGGCGTCTGTTCGCTCGCCCTGACCTTCAAGACTATCTATATTCCGATCCCACAGAAAGGTTCCCGAACAAAGACTTCGTTTGGGACATCTGGGATGCAACTGCACTTCGAGATTTCAAGGACAGCGACGGGACGACATTCGTCAAGGCTCCAAAGGGGGAGAGTCGTCTTGTCTTTAGCCTCAATATGGATGGCTTTAACCCATACCGCAACAAAGAGGCAGGAAAGAAGGTGACGGTAGGGGCTCTGTACATGGTCTGCCTAAACCTACCACCGACGATCAGATACGATCTTGAAAACATCTACCTTGTTGGCATCATTCCCGGTCCTCAAGGTCCTTCCCAACACGAACTCAACCACCTTCTTCGTCCGCTTGTCAAGGATCTGCTGAGGTTATGGAGCCCTGGGGTTTACCTCACCCAAACGTTTCGCTTCCCTGAAGGCTGCACTGTCCGCGGCGCTTTGGTCCCATTGGTATGCGATCTGCCAGCTTCGCGACAAACGAGCGGCTTTGCCCACTACAAATCCAACAAGTTCTGTTCGGAATGCCATCAGTGTTTGGACGACATCAATGACCTCGACGTCGAAAATTGGAGAAGGCGAAGCTGGAAAGACCATCTCGAATGGGCTAGGAAATGGAAATCGGCATCTTCTCTAGCCGAACGAGAAGCGATCACCCATGAACATGGAGTGCGCTGGTCGGAGCTGCTGCGATTGCCATATTGGGATCCTACCGCCTTCACCATCATCGACTCGATGCACGCTTTCTACCTTCGATTATTTCAACACCACTGTCGGTCGATTTGGGGTATGGATGTCACTCTCGAAGATGGGGACGGGATCACCTTCGATCGCACAGGCACACAGCCTACTGAAGCCCAGGTTCGACATGGCACGCATATCCTCCGCCACGGCACAGAGGAAGCGCTCAAAGGGCTATCTGTTCCCGTTCTCCGTGAGCTATGTCGCGAGACATCTACCTTGAATTTCCGGGGAAAGAAAAAGTTTCTTGTCGACAGATTGCTTCAATATGTACGTACCTCGTCTAGATATCTCGACAAAGTACTGACCCTCAGATAGCGAGTCCGGCAGGGCTGGTTCACGGACACAGGTCGATACGTACCCCCCTCCTCGTCTGAAGATCCTGCCCCTGTCAGCAACGATGAATCTGAACTTTCCAAAGGGCGAACAATTGAAGACCTTTTCGCGAACGGGAGCAAGACGGACATCAGGAAGCTCACGAAGGTAGACGCACTTATCGTGTTCCGTAGCAAGGTTATGCCGATGATTTCTCCACCCATGTCGGAAGAACTTGTATCGAGACTGGGGAAGGAGGTTCTCAAAGAGTACATCCAAAACGAGGTTAGTGCACTTACGCCTCCAGAGTACGGGTTTTCTCATTACCATGCTCACTTTCTCGTAGCGGAAGCGGCTAGGCTTGATATCGTCGGACGGATCGAGCCCTGCAACTGCGCCAAGGAAAACGCGTGTCCTGGGTAGAGGAGTCCTGGAGGAAATACGACGCGATATGGTGCAACTGCGGGTCCCCACTTGGCAAGCGCTTGCTCCAAAGCGACCGGGAGAAAAGAAATGGGGCAAGTTCACCGCAGATCAATGGAGGACCTTCTGTATGATTAACCTTCCAATCACCCTCATCCGCCTGTGGGGAAGCAAGCCTTCTGGCTCTATCGAACGCCGCCGCCTCGAGAACTTCATGCACCTTGTCAGCGCTGTCAAGTTAGCCACCATGCACCGATTAAACGAAGAACGTATTCGCCAATATGAATTTCACATCCGCCAGTACCTCACGACGCTGCTTGAGCTGTATCCCGGTACTACCATCACCCCTTATCAACACCTCGCTCTCCACTTTGGACGGCAACTGCGCTCTTTCGGCCCAGTACATGCGTGGCGTTGTTTCCCGTTCGAACGCTACAACTACATTATGCAGAGTATTCCTAAGAATATGAAATTCGGTGGGTGTTCTTTTGTTTCCCATTGCCCGATACTAAACACCTTATATCCGGTCTTGTAGGCGAAATGGAAAAGACTATGTTCGTTAGGTTTTGCGCCGCCCAGTGTTTAAGGGCAATCTACAAATGCTTCGCTCTACCTGCTGCCCTCCACAAATTGGTTCGGATTTTCCACGATCGCTATAGCAAGGACTACCGCGGCACTCGCATCAACGATGTTCTCATTCACAACAGCCGGTACGAAGTACTCAAATCTGCGGTAGAAAGCGAGGGGCAAAAGTCAGCGTTCTTGAGAAAGTCGGAGCATGAAGCCTTGACCCGATGGATTTCAGCACATCAGCCGTACGTCTCCGTCATCCCCAAGAAAGCTACCTATCACACGAGCATCACGCGCCTCGGCCAACGATTCACCCCATCTACCTCATCGAAAACCGATTCTAGGGTGATCTTTTCAGTTGGACACTCCGGGGAGTGGAGAGCAGGCCGAATACATTCGATATTTTCCCATTCAAGAGACTTCATGGGTACTAGGGTCAGCCAGACCTTTGCAGCCATCGAAGAACTTGAAGAGTTGGAGGACGATTTACGCCACCTGGACCACTACCGCGAGTTTCAGGTTGCTGGGGGCCGTCTGCTCAAGCGAACACTCAGGGGCGAACTCACAGTCGTCGACATTTCTCAAGTACAGTGCCACTTCGCGGCTTGTCCTCAGGAAATCGTAGCGGGACCGTTGGTGACAATTCAATGCACTACGGTTCTCCCGCTAGACAAGGTGCATACTGCTCCGTATCTCTAAGTCCCCTGTCAAGGTTGACATTCTCGATGCGCTTGTTTCAGATGTGAACCACTATGTAGGTTTAGGGGTGTCGAGTTAGTGATGTAATCGAAATTGCAAATATACCGAGTAGCCTATGCATAGCGATGGATGGATATGGAACAGAATAATAACCAATGCTTTAAGGAGGGACGGAAGAGATAACGTTGCGTTGAACGATGACTCAGTCAGACCCAAAGAGATGAGCGAAAAAGGATTTAACCCAATTATGACAAATGGGAATCCAGCACGAGAAAGACGCCGCAAGGAAGACCTAGAATAGCGATTGGTGGACAGGATATTGGTGACTGTCAAATACTTACCAAGGAAGTCCAGGAGACGTTGGTGACGAAGTTGTCGATCGCCTCTCCAAGATATTCACTCAAAAGTGAGACGCGATTGAGGGCCGCTGGGTTCCTAAGCATGCAAAGTTTCCATGAGTTGCACTGCTCGGCCATAAATGGAGGTCGTTTGGTGCAAAGATTATCCTCGTAATTCCTGCGGCATCCCTCGATTTGGAAAAGAGAAGCTGTGGTTTCGCGTCAATGACATTGCCGAGCGGTATTTGTATGTTATAACCTTGTCGCTCCTCTTCGAACCGAAAGGACAGGTCCTCCGTCAGCATCTGGATCGTCTTGGATGTCGTATACGCCGCAGATACGACGACGAGAAGATGGAACAAGCTGATACTGAGCCTGAGGATACCATGGGCATGTTATATAAGGTTGCAGAACTCGGAGGGGACCTACTGGATCAGCTGTGATACCCGAGAAGAGGAGGGGAAATCACGAAATAGACCGAGGATGAAGGCGAGATTGCGCTGAGGTGCACCAGGCCGCGAGCGAGTATGATGGGATCCGGAGGAATCCATGAAGGGCGCTGAAAAGAGTTTTGCATGACAGATCCGGGGCGCAGGATTTAAACAACCATCGGCTGAGTGGCTAGTGGCATTGTAACTAGGGGGGTTTGGAGAATTGACCGAGGTCAGCCATTGTCACGAGGAAACCTTTGTCAACATCGTCGACTACCCATGGTCTTGTGGGTGGACCTTTGACGACTGTGTTGAGGTTGCGTCTTATTGTACACCTATATTATTATAGACGATCGCGATATTCGGCAAATGCGATGAGATGCCACAACCCGTGATCATAACAGAATCCCTTGTCACGAAGTCCAGGTGCACATGTCGCCCAAGTCGCTCCGCCATAAACTAATTCATTTGCGCAGTTTGTCATGGGCATGTTCGTAGAGGTGAGACGAGTCTGCCAAACCACCAGTCTATTGGTTATTTACCAGACATGCCCTGTCACGCGGGTCATAGATATATGACCCTACAATCGAAGACGCATACCAAAGACAAATGGTGTTGGACGGGCAGATGTGCTTCGTGGAAGTCATTGACACTGCCGGACAGGGTAAGGGTTAATCTAGCACACTGAATTAATGTTCACCCTTGAGTTAGAGGAGTATGCCAGTTTGCGTGATCAGTGGATTCGGTAGGACATGTCTTCAACGTCTTTACGGTGCAGCTGTCTAACGTATCCCTTCGCCAGAGAGGCAGACGCATTCGTTCTCGTTTACTCCATCGACTCGCGAGTTTCGCTTGAACGTCTTCATATTTTTCAATAGGCAATGACTAGAGTCAAGGGCCAAAAGCCTGTGTTTCTTCTGATTGGGAATAAAGCTGACAGAAAGCATGATCGAGAAGTGTCGAGGGAGGAGGGGAGGGCCATGGCGCGATCCTTTTCGTGCGACTTTCTGGAGACATCGGCCAAGCTGGAGAAAACGTCGAGCGGGCATTTGCTCATGTCATCCGCGTATGTCGGAGCACCCAACCGAAAGCCGCGTACGAAGAAAGCCGCACGAAGAAAAATAAATGTATCATATGCTAGTCGCTAGGCTTTGTCTGTAGTTCACAGGTACTTCACTGTCGGTCTCTTGTCAATACCCAAACAGAAACCCCCTTCCAAAAGACGCCTTGGACATTGATTCAAGCATTGAGAGGTGAACGTTCCACACAAGAGAACCAATTCATTAATCAGAAGAAATAGACTCGTAAATACACAATACATCTACGCGGCTCTACGCGTATATTGATCTGGTACTAAGGATAGAGCGAAAACAACACAGAAAGAAAGAGAAAGGAGCCAATGACTGCCCAAGGAGTCCAGGCCTTGTAGATTTGTTGTGATTGTTGCTGGTGATGAATCCGCGAAGACGACGGCCTGATCGAGTGTCCGGCGGGTTTATCTGGAGTCACGGCTGAAGATAAGTATACACGATATGTAGGGCCATAAAGTAAGAGAAAGCTCACGTTCAAAGGACGCTGTCCAAATGTGTATGCCAGTTTCTTCGCCTTCTCCAAGGGCAGCGACCCTGACATTATTGAAGGCGTCTCCCGAAACAGTACCGCTGACAGCGAGCAACCGAAGGCTGACCGGGGCTTCACCTGGATTCAACTGTAAGACTACCCGTATGCCATGGGTAAACCGATACAACATACCTAAGCAAAGTCGCTGAGCAGGGAGATGGCTCGATACATCCCATAATCTGAGGCTCGTGCCATTGCCGCCAATGAACCAGGACCCGCCGTACATGAACCTTCCAGGGCGAGCCTCTGGCTTGCTGTTACGGGACACAGGTTCATCGGGATCATACAATGTCGCCACTTTCTCCTTCAGCTCCAGATCGTACAAGTCGAAAGTCCCTTTTGCGTTCGGGATCGACATCATTTGCCCATCCGGGGAGAGAGTGGCACTAGGACTGGGTTTATCGTCATCCACGGGACTGTCCAAGGAAGATAACATGAAACGTACATGACATCGGTCTTGACAATTGAAACGACGCCTAGATCTGCGAGGTTCCACGTCCTTTCAATTCAGGGGTTGGTTTCCGATTCAATAGCACGAAAAATGCGGTACTCACAAGACGCCGTGGTGGAAATAGGAAACGACGAGAAGTGGAACTTCCGAGTTGCACCAGGACACAGAAGTGACGAGTACCTCTCGGCTTGCGCCAACAGAGTCTTCAGGAGAGCGGAGATAGATGCACCCTTGCCAAGAATCTGGCACCGTCCAAGGTCAGCGGTCTTTCAGTCGAAACAAAGCAGGCGAAAATACCTTTGGTCGCCGAGAATTCCCAAATGCCGACCTCGCGCTTGCCGGCGACAACTGCCATGAGCTGTGAGTTGCTGTTGAGAGCGATGAACTTAATGGGGTGATTCGAGACTTGAAACCCCTCCAACGTCGTCCCCTATGTAGTGTTTGAACCTTCAGAACAAGACAACGAGAGAATTACTTACGGATGAGCTCAGCTGAATAAAATATAGGTTGCCTGTGCTCGTGCCGATAACAATGCTATGATCCAATGCCCACACCATACAAGTGATGATGGAGGTATCATGAGGTTCGAGGGAATAAACGACGTGACGAGTCCATCTTTCTTTGCAATTGTCATTGACGCCTCTGTCGGATTGTAATTGCCAGACGATGATCTTGCGGCCTGTAGCACCAGCTAGGTAGTGTCCGTCGGGTGAGAAGTAGATGCTACAGAGACCAGAACGAGCGGTCCCAATTGGAATGATTGAAGTTTTCTTGTAGTTGGAGGGGGTCAAGAATATGGTCTGCCGTGGCATGGAGGGCATTTCAAGAGGTGATCAAGGCGAATCGAGTGTTAAACACAAAACCCACCTCGAGTTATCCAGTTCGACATCTGGCAGTGACGTGACAAAGGAAGGTGAAAGAAAGAGCACGGCATGCCGCATGACGGTTGGCTTGGACCGGCCGCCGATAACTTGCCGATAACATGCTTTTTCAAACCCCGCTCAAAGGGTGTCGTCTCCCTTTCAAGCCTCTTGTCCACGCTCTTTTGTGCCATCTTTGTCCATCGTCATGTCCAGCTACAACACGTGCTTAATCCTTTTCTCACTAAAGATTACCCTACTTTTGAAGGACCGAGGTTATCCTTTCCTCGACATACCACACCCATCCAACGGAGTATCGCAAATTCGCAATGGCTAATCCTCGTCAACTACCACCAACGCTGCTCGATACTGAGGGATACTGGTAAGGGTCTTCCTTTTTATCTGAATGCTTTGCTTCAGCTACAACGGCGTTGCCTTTCAGGTCGACGGTTCTCCAGTACGCGTATAAATATATGATACGCCCCGCCGCGCCGCTTATCCTCACATCGGCTTCACTTCCTCGTATCGTCCCCGAGTATCCAGGGGACGAGATGGGAAAGAATTTGGATGTGGACAAAACCTTTCGCACCCTGATTCGTGTCTCCTTTGGCGACTACGAACTCAATGAAGGCATTGGCGAGGCATATATTGGTGCACTCACCCCCGGACTCGTAAGTTCCAGAGCGCGCTTGGGAGGTACATCAACTGACTAATGAGTGCATAGCGCGATTCCATTGCCCTCAATCACATCCTCTATCCTGGAAAGGACTATATATTGGAAGCCTTTGGAAAAGCGTAAGCTCTCGCCAGTTGCCCCTTCTTGACTCATATTGACCAGTCACATTGACCAGTCACATTCATGTATTCGGGAAGTTCATCGGTGAGTGAAGTTTCTCTGCAGACATTGTCATCCTTTTTGACAACGACATCGTATCTCAGTACCCAAGGAAGTCAACGTTGCGAAAACAATCGTCCGAGTCTTTCGGCGCCTGCCAACGTACGCGACATCCCTTTCTGAATTCAATGATTATGGATATTGATCACTGTTCCAGGCGTCACCTCAAACCACAGCATGGGCCGGGACTGCCCACCCCGGAAGCTGCCTGTCAAGTCAAGGCTGCAGCAACCTGTCCCCCGCGCCCTTCCCAGGGTAAGCACATGGGCGCTTCCCAAGCCAACGGGCAGGTACCCATCGAAGTGAAGGAAGAACCCTTGGACTCGATTCTCCTGTCGAGTCAATTTTTACGCGAAGGCGGTCGTCACGAGGGGGACAATCTTTTCGAAAGGGGAGACGGCAGCGCTGACGGAAGTCGTGATGACCGAGAGAGCGTCAGGGGCCGAAACGAGAGGGGCTACAACGAGCACGATTACTTTGGACGAGGTCGTGACGATAGGAGACTCCGCGACGAGGGCAGCTGGTTATATTACGACGGCCGCGATCACAAGGAGCAGGCTAACAGTGAAAGGGGTTTCAGGAGGTATGAGGACCGCATCCCGCGCGACAGAAGGTACGATGACAGGTACGATGACAGGCGGGATGAGGAGAGGCGCTTTGAACTAAGGGAGAGGCATAAGAGGTACGAGGAGGGAGATAGATGGGCCGACGAACGAGAATACGTCGAAAGGGAGGCGGCAGAGTCGTCTATGAAACGTTTCAGGCGGGAGCACTAGATGTCGTTCTTACAGAGTAATATTAACGTTTCCTTATCGTCAACGATTCGTGTGGACAATAAGTGCATTGTGATATTTGAACCATCTCTCGCTTCAATGCTGGTTTGTCTGAGAAGTTGAACACAGTGTACATGCAGAGCCCATGGAATATTCCAGCCTTATGGTCAATCCCCAGGTGGTTGGTATCTGGATAAACAACTGGATAGATAGCGAGCGTTAAAACGGACCTCTCATCCAAACCGCTTGTCGCCGGGGTTAGGTGTTAACTTCCCGTATCTGTTTTGGCAGAAGATAAAATCGTGCCACTGGACGCGATGCTTGGCTCCTTTTGTCTTCCTCAAATCGTGTCCACAGATTTGTCGCGACAAGATTTGGCAGTGGCCTCAATGTCCAAACGACGACTCCACCGACAACTATGGTGGCATGGTCTAACCGTGACAAAGCTGCCACCCTTTGTATGTAATGCCTTGTCAATCTCCCCAGCGCAATTTAAGGAGCTTCGTGTAGAGATTGGACATCCCTAAGCACGTCACCCAAGCCTGCCACCGACACTGCTCGCGACCTCACAACATATCAGTACTTGACTTGAAATGACAGGTAAAGTCCACCAACCTAGCACCCTATGACACGTGGGTCAGGAGCTAATTATAAGCCGGTATTCAGATCGCACCACCGACGCGACAAACGTGTCAATTTCTTTCGTCTCTGAAGTGCCTGACGATGTCCTCAATACGATCTTTGAGATCATTACAATTCCCTCTTATCCAGAATCGTCCGTCATCTATGAAGTCAAGTCGGCATTCACCCTCGCTGCTGTATCACGTCGCTGGCGCCAACTCCTCTTGCTAAATCCAAAGATTTGGGCCTCTCTAGTCGCCACCGATCTTCTGCCCGAAACCATTAACACCATCATCTCAAGGGCCGGCGCCTGCCCGTTGACACTGTGGGTCGGACCCCTAGAGCACGGGCCCGAGGTTTCCGTCGACATGCGCATCTCCAGCTATGCCAAGGTGTTCGAACACATTCCAAAATGCAAGGCGATTCACATCCTACTTACGCGGGCTGAGGATATCCTTTCACGGCAGGCCTTCATCGATGCTGTAAGGGCGAGAGCACCCACCATTCACTCCTTTACACTCGATCTGCGAAGTTACTCTTCCCAAACACTGCTTCCACTGGAGTCGTTCAATCTATTCGGGGATCCGCCTGGCACCTGTCCGGCAATCGAGCAAGACGGACCTAACGTTACTCATATGTTGAAAGTCCTCCACGTACGGGGCCCGCCTGCCCACACCGCGTCTTTGTCTCTCGCCAATCGGCTCCCCAACCTGACATCATTGGTTCTTCAGGGCAGCCCTCGAATAACTGCCGGGCAGAACCCACATGGTCCTTCTCATCTCTTCACCCCACATTCGTTCATCACCTTCATTTCCATGATGAAGGACCTGAGGGTCCTTGTTTTGGACAACGTTATCCAATGGAGCGAACCGACAATGTACAACATCGATGCGATCGAAGATGTATCCTTCAGAAAGGCTCTATACACCGAAGCGGCAGCCGATCTTCCCAACACTGTCGACCTACCCCACCTTACCAACTTCGAGGTCACCACCGAGGTATTCACAGCGATGCGCCTTTTGGCGGGATTCAAAGAGCTCCGAAGTTCCTGTCGCACAATACTACGTGTTTTCTCCAACGCTCCGACTACTTGGGATCTTGCTCGCTTCAAAAATGCGCTGCTATCTTTTCTTCGTCTGGTCACCAAGGAGCGGGGCGTCGATACCTGGAGCTTCGCGTTTGGATCTATGTTCCTCATTCGCGCAGAGAAACAGGGACGTGTTCTCTGCGACATACGCGTCGATTTGGTCGATTTTCTCATGGGCGCGACGTCACTGGGGGTGATGTACGACGCGTTCGAAGCCACTCTCCCCTCGTTCCTAGCAAAATGGGATCTAGAATCGGCCACCACTTTACGGTTGCGCCTGGAGCCTGATTCGTCCATGGGCAATATGGGTTGGTCTGGACACCGGTGGGATTTCGCGAGAGGGTTGTTCCGTCGCTGTACGTCAGTTACCAAGCTCCATCTCCACGGCATCTCTCTAGCGGCCTATAGTGCCATCAGCGACTCGTATTTGCTCCCGCCCTTGACCCTTCATCACACCCTTCCAAACCTAGCGCACCTCGTCGTCATCGCCTCATCATTTCACGACGGCCCCGACTCCATCCATTCATCCGATTACCGATACCTCGCCAATATTCTCGCTGCCAGAGCCGAGAAGCGGGGTGTACCTCAAATCAAGACCTTCATACTGGTAGATAATCTAACCGGAGAAGATGGATACAACATTCTTACTAGAAGTGTTGTTCCGCACTTCTCACCATTCGATTGCATAACATTCGCTTGGACTGATGCAGCAGGTTACCATCGGAGCGACCCCGGTGTTCAACCCAATTGCGATGCTTGTCGCTCAAGCGGTTTCTGGTACAGTGTCACGACTGATGTTATGTGGCGTTTAGAGGGAGAGCATGTCGTACGCAGGACATGCGTTTGTGTTTTGAAGACTATTCCATAGGCACCCAACAATGTATTTATTTTCCCCGCGTTCATCGTCCCCCTTAATAACAAAATTTAAAGAAATGATCGATATCACCAGCCATAAACCGGCCCTTGGATAAATTCCCCATCTCCGTCGGTTTGGAATTTGAACCACACCCGCGATCTTGGATTCCCATGGACCTTTACACACAAGTCTCTACCTGCGGGACAGAGACAAAGGGCAGTGAGTATGCGAGCAAGCTCTTCGAGCGTCTCCTGTTCTGGCTCGATGTCCAGCCGGACTGCGAGAATAGAAATTCTTGTAACTTCTACGGGGCTCTTCAGGCGAGAAACAAGAAATCCATGTATGTCAGCCCACTTCACCGGGGATAAAACTGCACTTGCGAGAACACCGAAGAGGGAAGCGTTGGGCGCGGCAAATCGAGCGATGGTTGCAGGAGCGTCAGAAGTGGGGTTGTTGGGCGTGATATCCAAGAATTCAGGTGTGGAACAAAGCAGTGGTCCTATGAGATGCTCGGTACCGTTAAAATCGACGTAAATGTTGGCGACCGACCCCATTTGCTGATGTAGTCGTGATAAAGCCTTCAAAGTTTCGGGAAATCGCCCGACGTCTACACTGTCGCTAGCTAAGGACAGGGTGTCGACACCTGATAGGGCGCCATCTCGACAAAGTAGGTTGGATTGGAAGGAGTGGAGTGCATGATAGATTCCATGGTCCATTGGGGTGCGGTGTGCTGGGTGGGTCGCAGAAATCGCCATATCGAAAAAGTAATTGGAGGGCCCTCTACTCGTAGCTCTGACCCCGAACGTAGCCTTGTCGAAGGATATGCGCCAGGTGTCCCAATCCGAGGGAATAAGGAGGTGAAGGAGGGCCTCGACACTGCTCGTCACTAACGCCATCTCCATCTCCTTTTCGTTGCGTGGCTGGGGCCACTTCGGGAACTTCTGCCAAGCCAGACGAAATACAGCTACCTGCGGACGCGGTCGAAGGTATCTGATGAGCAGTCCGCAGGCATACGCGTTGCCGTTGACGCGAATGTCCTTGATGTGGTGGAAGCGGCCCTCGGACACGACAGTAGAAGGATCGGCGTAGCTTAGACAGTGGTAGGCTGGGACTTGAATGGCGTCACAGAGTTCGAGGATTTCGAGTTGGGGAAGGTGGTATAAAGCGACAAGCCACTCCATCGCCGATGGTTTTGGCTCGGAAGGTCCCCGATTAGACTGGAGGACGGACAATTGTCGTAAAGTTGCGAAGGGGTTGGGGACGGATGGGGGAACAGGGAACTCGGTGTTTGCCGCCGCCCAAGTAATAAAAGGTACTTGCATGAGCGGGTCGATCTCGGCGTCGTGGGCTTCAATGTCGATTACAAGGGTTTCTAGATTGTGGGCAGCGCCAAGGAGCTCGCTAATTGGCCTTACCTCTCCAAAGGGCGCGAGCGTGACGACAAGCGTGGCGCAGCGATAGAATTGGTCAATAAGAGCATGCCAAATGGCCATTCGTTGCTCCCTCAACGGTCCCCAAACCGGACGGCGTGCGCAGCTGATGATGTGAATTGGTTCCTGCAAAGATCTATGCAGGAAGGTGAGAACCTTGTCGTAGCAGTCGGTGTCTGGCTGAATATTCTCCGCCCAAAACGGCGCATGTCCAATGGCGATGGACCTGAATCGTCGATTTGTGTGGGTGATGTTGATGAGAGTGGCAGCTTCCGGAGCACAGGAGTAGTATTTGCGTCGATGGAGGAAGCCAACGGAGAAAGTGAAGATGTGGATGATGAGATCGTCTGGCAAAGTCTCAAGAATCCCGGGCCTTGGGTTCAGATCGCGCGACACTTGAACGCCATCCTTTGGCCATGCCTTGTCCACATCCTCTGGCCCTGTGGGATCTTGCATGAAGCAGTCAACACAACAGTATCGTCTATCCGGATCTGCAAACCAACCTTCCGATAGTCTATGAGACGACACTCCTTTGGCCATCCTGGTGGGACGAGGGAGTACTATCCTCCTGGGTTTGGGAGGATGATCATGTACCGATCCTTCAAGAGAGTGGTCCACCCCTCCATTATTTTTTGCTGCGAGAAGACGAATTAATCGACGGTCAAACATCGCAGGGGTTGAGAAACTCACAATTGGTGTTCGAAGTTCCTTGCCCCATCTTGGTGTATTGGCGTCAACGTCAACGATCAGACTCGAATTGACACAATCTGGTTAGGAAGGAGTGCTAGTTCGAGGGGGTTCGTAGCCTTAGAAATCACTGCCAACACGTGGCAATTATATATCACGTCGCGCCAACATGCCGTATTACTATTAAAAGCAGAACCGCTCTCAAATTTACAAAGACCGCGTAAGTATCGTTTAAATTGACTACGGGAGACTAGGGCTCGAAGCATTCACGATCACTCCAGGTATATCTCACATGTACAGAAATCATTAGGCGCAGGTACAGGGTGGGGCAATTCCCAGGTCAATAACGTCGCTATGAAAGGTAGCAATGAGCAAATGGACGTTCATGACAGGTGTAGGTGGACGTACTGAATGAAGCACACGCCGAGGAGTATCAAAGGCTGTCGTCTGTCTGCAGTCCTCCAACTGGTACGAAGAAACACGTGGGCATTCCGGGAGCCGTAATTGAAGATACCGTGTATCAGCCGAACCTCTCTGAGTGAAAATCGCGCGTGGAGGAGACTTTCCAGACGTGGGACAATATGGGACGGATACTCGGACATGTGTTCCACGTAATCCTGCAAACATGCCAACGTAACGTCGGATCGACTGGAGCGATGGTCGATGATGATGACCCTATGCTCAGGAGAGGCAAGCTTGGCCAGGTGAGTAACGGTGGTGGGTTGCGCATTCGAAGATACCGCATATTGCAGCAGGTATGCTAACAAGTCGAACTTGATTGACATGGGCATGTAGGAGCGCTTATCCTGATCTTTGGCACACGAGTCAATACCTGGTGGTGTTCAGAGCGCGACATCTGACTTACATTGGAAAACCTTGCATTCAAGCTTGTGACGAGCGATCCAATCTCCTTTTTGGCATACCGTGGAGCAATACCGAACGCGACGACAACCTGAGCACTGCCTCAATTTGGACGAAATCGTAGTGCACGAGCCGGAATGATGCTGAACGGAATGTATATGTAAGGCAGTGGAATTCGGACTAATCGAACACTTACCTCAATGAAATCGCAGTAATAGTTCATAGGCACCGCCGAAGGCCACAATGAACGTGCGTTAGATAGGTTAAGACGGAGCCCTTGGAGTATGAGCATGGCTTCAAGCGGGAGCTTCTGGAAGAGGGGAGGATTGAGCGGAGGAAGGTTAATTCGGGACCAAATGGGGCGGTAGACGACACATGTCGCCAGCAACTCGAGGCCCGCCAACCCTTCGCGATGTGCCAGGGAATTCACCGGCGTGTGCGCCAGTGCAAGGAGAAGAAGGTCGAGAAGCTTGCAGCCAAGGAGGGTGGTAAGCGATTTAATAGGACAGTGCTCTCCGTGAAAGGTCCAGGCAATGGTTATGTTCAGTACCTGCATTAGATCGAGCCAAATCGTAGTCTCGGTGGGAAGTGGAGGTTCTGAGGCGAGTATGGACCACAATGCGACTGCGCCAAGGCGGAAGCAGCTCGCGATGCGACTATCATGTACGCTGGAGAGGAGCCGGGTGTTGAGAAAGGCGTTGTTGATGACGGTGTAGAGATATCGGATCTGGTGAACTGCGTTGCCGGAGCACTCGTCGTCGTTGGGATATGTGGTTTTTATGTACTTGAGTCGGCGGAAGACGCTGAGGATCACATCTTCGGATCGGTTGATGTTGGATGTCATGATCTCGCAAGCTGTTTGAGCGCCGTCTTCTTGGACGAAGAAGGAGTACATCATGAAATTGACGGTCCAATGGTGTTCCAACGCTCGAGCTTTCGACATCGATCTGGGAGGACATGCGACGAATATTTTGATGGCCAACGAGACGGTCGGGGGATCTTTCATGAGTCTCTCTTGAAGAGGCGAGCCGGCCAACGATACGCGGACAATGAAATCCGACCAGGTGGTGAGGTTGTAGTCCAGCACCACAAAGAGCTCCACCCAACGCTGAATGGAGCTCCAATGGCTGGCCAGCAGAGCGGACGTGCGGTCCATGTCAAAGGGAACTCCGGGGCGATCAGCGAGGAGGCAAAAGGATGATAGGAATTTAAGACTGTTGATGGCGGCAAGAGCTTGAGGGTCGGTAATGACGGGGGTAGAAAAGACTTCGCGGTAGTGCCCAAGAGGTTTTGAGGGTCCTCCTGCGACGAAGGGAAGCACTGCTTCAACCAGTCCCACGTCGGCATCTTCAAAGGTTGTGGAGTATTCGGAAAGGCGTCGAATGTGTCGGGGAGAGCCTTTGGCCACCTCTGCAAGAAGCTGGGAAACCGATCAGCGTTACTTGCAGATTGAAATGCGACCAACATACCTTGAACTTGACGTCCATGGCGTTAAATGCACATCCACGAGATCTAGGGAAAGATAGATGAAAGGACATACGGAGTCCAGCCAGTTCAAATATGCCATTTGCTGAACAAAGGAAGCTCCTCTTACCATTTCCGCATGGTCCGCCGACAAAACCCCTGTGGAGACCTCTGCTGCTCTCCGTGGCTTCTGAATCCATCGATAGATGGGTGCAAGTGATAGCACTGTAAAGGATTGAGATATGGACGTGTGTAGGTGGTCGTGAGATATGAACGTGGTAGTCGTGGTAATACCTCGGCCGACGTCGACGCGGCAACAGCCATCATCCAATGAATATTAATGAATGCGCATCATCGACGATCAAGTACGCATCGAGATAGGAAAGAACTTGTAAACATTGAATTATAATATGTACCACATGTAACAGACTATCGCTCTACTTCTTCAAAGTCGCTCTGGTGCGCTTTTTGGTGCCTGTAGCGGTCTCCGATGATTTGACAGAGGCGACGCTATCCGTCGCCTCGAGCTTGGCCGCTGCTGATGCTGCAGGCGTTGGAGCCTGTGCCTTTCCCTTCCCCTTCGTTGACGGAGGGACTGTGTCACTCTCAGCCACCTCAGTTGACTGTACCTTCGCCTTTCCTTTCCCCTTCCCCTTAGCTTTCTGAGGGGGCTCGGGGACCGTAGCCTTCATCGATGTATCGTAGGACCCAAATAGATCGAGAGTACTTTTGAAACAAATCAGTGAGCTTGCGATTCGCCCGAGAAGGACAAAGGAAACACGTACTTAGGCCCATCTACGAGGAAGCTGTAGGTATTGGGCGGCTCTAAGTCGATGTTCAGTGGGAACTGATCCTCCTAGACATCACCTCAGTCGTCTGACATCGCTCCAAAAACTGGGCACGCACCAAATACCGTACCACATTGGCAACAACCGCCTCCCCGACTTCGCCACTGGGCATGGGGAACCTAAAGATCAGGGAGGTTCGAGTCGAGTCGGCTTCGCGGGTCAAGGATACACTTTGAATCTGGATACGGTGGGTGGCGATCACAGTGGTTAATTGGTTAGGAGCAAGTCGCTTGGTCCTGGTCAAGTGAAAGGATGAATGAGCGATATCGGTGGTCAACGGTATGTACCAGTGACAGCAACTCCGTGGGCTTACCAACAGGCGCGGTGTGACATCGTTCGCGAGTAGTCTTCGACTGGCAGTGAATAGAGGTTGAAGGAGAAAGAGAACGCACCAGATTATCATGACTCAATATAAGTACAACCGGTGCAACACAACTTGTAACGAAACAAAGGAACGGGAGGACCACATTTATTAAATATATTATTAACAATTTATGTATTAATCGATAATTCACTTACCGTCACATTCCAGCAAGAGCTTTCCCCACGCGCATCGCAGTCTTGCAAGGACATTCATGATCTAGTCTCCGTTGCTGACCTAATCGCCAGAGATGAGAAGTCGATCTCTTGGCTGAAAAGACCTTCGTAACCTTTGTCCAGCAAGTGTGTCCTGGCTCCTCGATGACAAATGCACGATGTTTGTGGTGGCGACAGGTGACCGGTGTGCCGGTGACCCCTTTTAATCCTTTGTCCGCAACAGACAGCTAACTGCCTATAACAATGCCAGTGTCGACTTAGCTTCCACCTCGTCACGATGTCGACCTTTAGTCAGTTCTTCCTTTTTTGTCACTTTCGTTCTTCAACTGACCGTCGCCGCGCCTCCAGAAGACTCGCTTCCTAGGATCACCGACTTCCCTCGCTACTGGCAAGTACGCTTGGAGATCGCATTTGAGGGGGGACGTCCGCATGCGGTGTCTCTTCCCTCGTCATTACCTCCAACTCTCAGAGAGTCCCAAAGCCTTTCCTCGATCCAGAGCAGCCATTCTATCTCTGTGCCTCCAAGGCGAGGGGGAGATCACGAGAAGAACGCATTCGTGGGCCGTCAACACACGCCTCGATTTGGTGAGTGTTTTCTTTACTTGAAGCAGCTCTATCCTCATTGCGCGAAAGAATCCCCAGTTCCTGTTCATGCCGCGCAAGCTTCCAACACCAGGGGGAAGACGCCCGTCTCGATCATGAAGCAGGGCAAGGAGAGATATCAGAGCCCTGCTTCCAACAAGAAGGTCATCATCCAGGACCTGATCATGACAAACGCGGAGAGTGTCGACAATCCACCCGGCCAAAGTGAAGTTAGTCAAGAACCACGAGCGGCTACCAAAGGCAAGACGGCGTTTCAGAGGAAAAGTGGGGATATGGAGTCCAGAGAGAGGGGCAGGAAGAAGCCCTATTCAATTGAGCAAGTATGTCATTTCCGCTACTGTACGCCGACTACTAACTGACTCTACATTTCAGGTGCGTCCACCATCTCGCAGCCCATATTCACAGGGGAGGCGAAAGCAACTGTACGGCAAAGGTCCAAATGCGTCTTATCTTTACTTCGAATCCCGAAGCAGCGTCCTTCTAGACTACCCTCCGCCAATCCCCTCCGACTTTCAACTTGACGAGAACTCGCTGTACGTGCACTTCGTGGTCTCCGAAGACATTGAAGACCAAACGACAGTCTCTTGGTATTGGGATGGTGAGGACTGGATTTCCATCTCGCCAGGTGACACGCACCAGTTCAATGAAGAAGGAACGTACGTCTTCACGATCAATAGCAAGCACGAGGGTTGCTGGCTTGCATTGAATACCTACCAACGACGGTATAAGAACACTCAGCGACCATACTAATGGACCTAGTCATTGCACTCCCGATACTATCTTTTTCGCCCCTTTCTAGCTGTCTTTCGTTAATGGATGTAGCCGTTGTAGAGTTCGTGTCATCTATCTATGAAATGTCGAAATAGCACCCTCAACATGCGCTGGGGTTGGTGAGTCGGGTGGTTTGAGGAGTGTGTCAGGTACCTGAAGCGTGATGATAGCATACTCTTATTGTCGCTTCCAGGCGCCGGCCACTTGTCGGTGGATTCTTCGATTGGACATTGACGCCACCGTCTGTTGTTGTCACGACGAATTTGGGGACAAAAGGAAGACAATCAATCTTCGATAAACTTATCTTCTGCGGTCCAAAAATCCGCGATGGATCGGACACCTAACCCTAGTCTCGGCATATTACACCGAATTTGGGTTTGTCGACGAAAACGGATGGGTTTTGGCCGTCTCACGAGGTTCGTCTATCCGCGATCCACCCATCTCATCGAGACCGACCCTTGCCCCTACCTTCCACCGCCAACCGCGAACAAAAGACCATTCGACTCTGTCCAGACAATCCAATATACCGTTCTCAGGAAATGTCGAGTCGGACAAAGCTGCCTCAGTCTGTTTCCATCAACATACCGATTCCAGTCCTCGTGGGCGAATCCCTTTGTGCACGACAAAGGATGTGGTCAACACCACTATTGGACGACAATGCCACAGTTGCACCTGAACCATGCCAAAGGGGCGTCGATGACGGTGGAGCAGCCGATTCCACAGTTGTATGGGACCATCAACTTCGGCCATGCGATGCCACCAGGACATAGAACTGCCTGTGCTTCCAGTCCAGCACGGATTTCACAAAGGGTAAGCGAATGTATATATGCTTTGTGTGGTAAAAGTACTAATCGCACGGTTCACCGACATGCCTTCAAAGCACAACAGTGTCAGTTCCATCAGTTCTACGCAGCCTGGCCGCCGCCCTCGTTCCTCCGACGACGCGAAACGCGACGCCGCCAAGAATTCCGCAAACCGCTCTAAGAAGTTTGGCGCTTTGCAAGCTCATCAAGTGCGACCCACCCCCCCTCCTTCGACTCCTCGTCGTCAAGCTTGCGTCGCTCGACCTCCAACCCCCGTCACCCCCGTTCCCACTCAACGGCTAGGCGAGCCTTCGCGTGGATCCGGTGCTGCACAGCCCTCTACCCCCGCCGGTCCGTCCACGCCCACCAACCCGAATGTCGTCCCGCTTCGAGGTCTGATCACGCCTTCCTCTACCAATGCTCTAGCTGCCGGAGAGGCTGATTCTCCCGAGGGGACTCGAAGGACTCCCGTCATTCTTCGCACCTACCGCTACAACCGCACCATTCGTAGGGAGAAGACCAGTGTCTGTAGTGTTCCCTCCGTTTTGTCCGACAATTCGTCGCTACCCAGCGTCTTGGGGGCACTACTGGGCTCCAGAGTATCCGACAAGGACGTACGCGATAAAGTAAGTCTTTTTGCGCACCCTGTCCTTCCCTATTCTGACCGCTGTTGTAGTTGATTCAAGTTTTCATCGCCAATGGTATCTGCCAGATGTGCCAATGTATTTCTTGGAACTTGTCCAGGTAAGCACACTTTGGCGCATTTCGTCGTGTCTCGCCAGTTGACCCACCTTTCTAGCCTGCAATGCGGTCACTCATTCTGTACTACCTGCCTCTCGACGGCTTTCAAGGCGGAATTGCAATCCAATCTCGAGCCATTGAGATATGGCTATCACTATGGACATTCGATCACCCATTGCAGCCGTGCCCCAACCAACGCTATCCAATTTTCTCGAACCCTTTCAGCAATTGAGCGCCACGGCATCCGACCTGAAGAGGTGTTCTCGTATCGCTGCTGGATTTGCCGCCACGCCGTCAAGACAGTCCCCGTTCCCAATTATACCATTCGGGGAATTCTCAGCGAGCTCTACCAAGTCATCCGGCGGGACCTTGACGACCTGGGCTACAGTCGCATTGCCGAGGACTGTGGTCAGCGGGCTTTCGATTTCCTTTTTGTGAATGGTGTCTGACTCGGGTTCGCGCTTCCATTGGGGGACTGCTTAATCATAATATCCACATACAGTTGACTTCATGTTGTGTACTGGTCCCTCAGAGAGTGCGACGTAATCCAAATTATTTATTCCTTCACACTTACACTGTGCAGCCCGTTCTACGTTATATCTGGGTCTAGGCGCGCCGGTATCAGGCTCTCTTGCTGTGCAGGTGACTCGAAGAGCGTAGTTGTACATGTACATTGGATTGTGCTGGTATCCGGATGGCTCATGGAGCCATATTGGGGCCTCAGGCCGAACACTGCGCTCACTCACTCAGGCTCCCGATGGGTGAACAAACGTAGTGGGAATAAGGTGTAAACTCAACAACATTCGAGGGTAATCAAACACGATGCAACAGGAGGAAGCGGTAAACTATAGGTACGAACTGAGTCATTATGCGATTCCGATAGTATTTCGAGCCGCGATGTCTGTTTGTTTAACAACCGCGACACTCCCATGTTCGGGAAGACATTTCAAACCAGTGCGCTTAGATGGTTGGAATACATGAGATATATTGAGCTACGATAAGATTAAGGAAGAAACACGCAAGCATGACCAGGTCTAATCCTCAAGCCCATGAACACCAATGTGGTACAAACAGGTAGACTCGCCTCCCCAGTTGTCTAAGACTTCGACGACAACGATGTCAAAACGGACTACTTTCGCAACTGGGGATGTCACTGCAAAGATCTGACGGGATTGGGGAGAAGTGGCGTTGTAATGGGCGTGAACAAGTGGGACAAGGACAGATTCGTCGAAGGGCTGGCTGAGCTGGGGCACCGTTAAGAATTCGTCGACTCTTCGGACAGGCCCATGTGTGGCCAGTGTTCTTGTCGCGGGAATTAAACCCCAGAGGACCAGTGTTCTTGGGATTTTCGATCGAAAGCGCTTCGTCAGTCGACTTGGGCGTATATAGCTTACCGACATCGCGGTAATGTTTGCAGCATCGGAAAGTTGAATTCCAATCTGCCCGCGTCGACCCATAAACTCCCAGCATTCTCCAAGTAATGGAGGATCATCTAGGACAGCTGAGGGTAAAACCGCATTTGCGTCCCCCTCGTCTCTTGATGTTAGTTCCGGAATAACCTGTGCTCCAAGCCCCCAAAGTGCGAAATCACGATTGTGAAAGTCCAGCGGTAGTTGATCCTCTAGTCGGGAAAGCTTATACTGCATATCGTCGATCTTGCCCGACATTTGTGCAAGGCGATGTTGGAGGCGGAAAAAGGGACCGAAACCCGGCAATATTTCAAGAGGGATGCATACGGTGGTCGAACCTTCAGGCGTGCATCCAAACTTGTATAGCACGGTGGAAACTGCAAACGTACAGCACCAAGTTTGAAAAGCAGTGAAGAAAATGGTGAAGAGCCAAATGAAGCCTGTTTTCACCCAGGACGTGCCGTGCTATTGTGGGGCAACCATGTGAATCAATGACCGATGAGCTGACGGGAAGATAGCCTACCGCCGAAGCACCGACAGCAAGAGGCTGGCTCGAGCTGCGAATGTAGCGACACGGTGCCACTTGGATGCTGTCGTCGGGGCTGAACGGTGTGAGCGAAATTCCGATGCCCGCCTGCGGTTCTTCGTGTATGTTGTACCACTTGCGAGCCTTGGCTCTGGGGGGTGCCATGCTGAAGGAATCGGCAAAAGAATGCGATACAGCCTCGAAGTTGAGGTGAGACTTCAGGAGAAGGAGCACGCACATATATAGGATCCACTGTGGCGAGACAAAGATAAGTCGGAGCCATTCTCTAGCCATGATTTGGCGGTGTCGTCTGGGTGTCGTCGCGACAATGGTGGTCCTTCATCAACCCGCGGTTGTGGCTAGTTGTCAGGAGCCGGAACCAATAACCTCGTGAGTCCTGTGTCGTCAATCGCGTTCGGACCCTGGAGTGGTCGGACCACCTCTGGCAACTCTTCACGCCGCTATGCCACTGAATCCAAGTTTCACTCTTGATCACGACGAGCCCCGAGCAGAAGATGAGTGGAACGTCGACTACGTTTCCGAGCGCAGTTGTGCAGGAAGTCAATCACCTTGTTGACAATCGCGTCGAAGATATTCGTCAAGCTCAATCCGATCAGCAGGAGGGAATCGATGCGTTGAAGGTTACCTCAACGGCCTATGGACGTCAGCTAGACAAGTTGAAAGAGTCAGTGGTATGTTATATCAAATGTTCCTTAGCTTTTTATGATCCATACTTATGAGTTGTAGGTCGACTGCCATGATGAAATAGCGAAGATTGGTCGCGAACTCAACGATTCAGTCGCAGGCAAGTCGTTTCCACCCTTCCTCTCGATGTCACTGGTACCAATATACATTGTCAGCTCGAGACAAAGAGGTCAAAGAGCTGAAGAGTAAAGTGCAAGCCTTGTCGAAAGATCTTGAGTCCAATGTGGTAAGTTTATTTCTCGTGAGGTTTGAACACCCTGAAACCCTTTTCAAGGAAGATCTACAGGGCTGTGTATCCGAAATCAAGAAACAGTTAAGCCAGCACAAGGATGGTAGGATCGTCATTCAAACCTTGGGGATGTCTATTCACCAACCCGGGCTCATCGCTACCAGAGCTCAAGGCGTCGCAAATGTCGTTCAGATCGAGATTAGAAAAGGTGACGTTTTGTGCAAATGAATCAGTCTTCTCTGACTGAACCTGTTTATGCCCAGATTTATGACCACCTTCGTAAACTGACGGGCGTTGCGAAGTATGCGTATGCAATGAAGCAAACCTTAGGGCGCCACGAAAACGAGATTTCTCAGAATGCCGAGATACACGTAGAGCAACTCGAAGGTATGGGACGTTAGTTTCTCCAGGGAACGTGTTGACCATCTCCCCCAGAATTACGCCAGCTTGTGTTGGAGCTAACCGAGCAATCACAGCAGGCCGAACATCGAAGAGTTGAATTGGAGCACGAACGTTCTCAAGTGGTTCGTCACTATTTTGCTGCTTTGGGTGCCTGTCGCTTACATTGCTTATCAGGATAGGCTTCTACAGTGGCTATTTCAGCGACAACCAATGCAGAGTGAGCGTGGAAGTCCCCTTGCCGCGGAACTAGGATACTCGGTTCCAAGCTCATCGAATGGCGGACTCGGATGGAAAGATTGGGGCTGGTGCCCTTGGCTGAGCTACCAGGACGTTGAAGTCGGGTACAGCACGGACGCATCAGAAACGACCATGCAGGGAGAGCCAACGAGGGGGTACATTGCAAAAGAGGCCTTGTTATCGGGTGCGTGAGCAATGATGACTGACGATGTCCCCCCAAGTCTGATGCGTCAGTGCTTCAGTACTCAAAGGGTGCAGACCTTCAAGGGTAGTCTCTTCACTCACAATTACAATTCCCGCCGTCATTCTTGCCAGTTGCGCTGTCTTTTTGTTCAACTCAAAGCAACAGAATCCTACGCCAATTTTCCCAACACTCGAAACCGTGCCGTTCGACTGGTCCTTGAATGACCCCAGCAACTGCGATACCCCGGATGCGACTACGCAGGCAATTGAACTTGCATCGACGATCGCACCGGAGGAAATCCGGGGGCAATACTCCGTCGACAGAAGATCTCGTGCAGAGACAATTGTATCGACCGTGATCATGACGGGGCAAGGTCCTACATCTCCTATGGCTCACTACGACGTCGTGACGACAAGGTCGATCGAGATCGTGTCGACGGCGGAAACCTCGAGGCCAGTAGTACTTGAGGAGAGCTCGGAGACTGAGGCCATTGCGGTCGAATCAACAACATCGGTTCTTGACGATCTCGTGGCGACAGAGGCGCTCGAGGCGGTATCGACTGCGACGAGGGGAAACTCAGAGACATCGTGGACCAGCGTTGAAAGGCGTACGCGTGGTGCAAACGGAGGACCTCGTTCACGCCTGCGTCGTCATAGGAAGATTCTATCGCTGCATACGTAACTGTGTCTCTATGTATTACAAGAGGAATCGCAATGGATGTCGAGTCATGTATTTGTGCCAAAAGGAAAGGAAATGGTCGCAACTAATCCCTAACTACAGTGCTTACTGTAATTCACGACAAAAGTCGAAGCAAGAAACCAGAACTCGCGCCCAATCGACGAGGAACCCAAGCGTTGGAAGCATCAACTTTTCTGCTTGAATATTAGTCTCTTCGTTCATGCCCTTCCGCTTGGGACTGTCAGTCGCTCTCCAGTTGTCGACCCAGGAGCCAGGTTTATGATAACAGCGAGCAGCAATCGAGGATGGCACGGCGACTCGACAAGAACCGTCTTCGTCCATGACATCAAACAGTTGTTCTGATACCAGCCATTCTTCTCAGCCCATCTACTTTATTACCTAGTCGGATGACCGTAATCTACTATCGCATTCAGAAATGTAGAATCTAATGTACACAGTGCCATTGCCGAAACTGACATAGATAAAACGTCACACAAGAGAACAACAAACGAAATTAGAAAAAATAGACGTGCCAGGTGAGCAACAAATTACAAGACGACAAGAGAAAGTAATTGAATGAACACTACCAGCCTCCTTGCCCCCAACCAGAACCAGGGTTATTTTGCTGTACATGCATCGGAGGACGAGGAGGTCCCTGGCCGCCAGGTGGCGGCATGTTGGGGTGGGGTCGGTGGCTCGGAGTCTGGTACCCGTAAGTGCTGGAACCATATGGAGGTTGGGGTACCATGGGGTTGTGCCCATCCGGGTTGGGCGTTCGGCCAACATGTCGTACAGATGCGTGGCCAGGAGTGGCAGCGCCAATAGGTCGGGCTGGTGTTCTACCATGTCCCGCACCAAAGGGGGTTTTCCCGCCATTTTGTGCTTGGGCTGCCCGAGTTTGCGATTCGTGAAGATGGCGAACTTTGAAGGCATCGCACAACTCGGAGACACCGATAGCGGAAGCATCGAATAGATAGTATGCTTCAGGAGTAACCCGGATTGGCTGAAATGGCGATTAGGTTTGTAATCATACTCTACAGTCAAAAGATAACATACCCAGGTTTGCACAGTCGAGTTTTTGTTGGCGAGGAAGCAGAGGCTGAAGTTGCCTGGCTTCTTGCGATTGAGTGTGAAACCGTACATGCTCTTCATAGGATTTGCAGCGAGGAAGTTCTTGAGGAATAGTGTTATGGACTATACGTGATACAAGCACGTGTCGTCCAGTACTCAGCGACTTTGTGGTCGATGAATCAACTCGTGACTACGTCAAGAGTTCTTCGCCTGTAGCTTTGTGAACTTCGAGCTAGACTTTGAGTGATAATTAAAGATATTTGTATTTGCACTGAGACTTGGTATAGCTTTGGGAACAATTAAGAACGAAGTGAGGAAACTAGCTAAGAGAACTAGAGAGTTTATATACTAGAAGACGTGTGTTAGCCATGAGGCATAGTCCTCATGGGTAACATGCGTATTCCGTGGAATGTATGTAGGTTTCAATGAGTTTTTAATAAGTATCAGTCAGCAATCAGCGATGCGCAGTAAATATGAGTAAGACTATGAGTTGAAATGAAAAACATAAGGTGGAGATGAGGCAGGTATAGTAATACTGTATAGTAAGCATATATGTTCATAACAAATAGGTCTAGCGTCAAAAGGTCAGCAACATCGCCAAAAGAGGAGCAATTTAACACAACATACGCAAGTCTTCTTCTGTCCCAGGTTTGAATTTCTCGTGGTTCATCAAATCTTCCACACGACGTGCCATTGCCTGGACATGGTTGACGATGAGCTCGTCCAAGTCCGCATATACGTGGTTGTCGTCGACATAGAGCTACCCTCCCGCTGTCTGGCCCGTGGGATCTGGGTTCTTCTCGACGACATCTGCAAAGAATCGGTGAGATGGAGGCTCCAAACGGAGAAAAGCATACTGCCCACCAATGTGTTGGTAAAGACCAGTGTCCACTTTCCAAGTAACAGCCAAATGGTCGTTGCCCCTCGATGAAGGGCGGATGACGACGTCGCCGCGCTGCTGCTTCTCAAGATAAGCCTCGGCCTGCGCGTAATTGAAGTTGTGGAAGTTGGGATGCTTGATAACCCTGCGGGACCTATCCGTCTGCTGACGTTTCTTGCGTTCGAGAGCGTCCTTGTCCTTGTCGTGCTGAGCTTGATTTCCAATGCTCGTCATGAGCGACCCGCCTGAAGGCTTGGTCTCCGTCCTGGACCTCCCTGTTACGCGTTGATAGCTCGACGAACAACGTCTCTTTGTTGTCTTCCTCGATTCTGCAGTCGATGATAACGCCGGTGACGGTCTGACCCTTCTTAACAAGTTTGTTGGGATTATCGGGCTTGTCTGCGATGTATTGAGCATTGATAGTTGCCTCGATGCCAGAATCCAGTCGGACATTGACGAAGCCGCTGTTGATTCTATTGACGACAGCGGACACAATGACACCAACACGCAAAGTGCGGGGGGTTTCGCCACTAAGCATGGTGACTGGTGGCCGCCTGAGAGGGTGAATGACGAGATTGCGGAGTCGGGAAGAACAGAGGCTGGCAGATGCAAGTTTTGAGAAGGATGGACCAAAGAAGGGAGCGAGGGAGGACGTACGTCACGAAACTCCGTCGATGAACTCTCTGATTGGGAATTTAGCCCTCAGGCCCCTCACCACCTCTTCCAGATCCAGCTTGTCATTTGTCTCGCTCAGGTCCCTCTTCTACTCGAAAGTGAGAGCGTCAATAAAATCCCAGTCTAAATCATTTCGTGAGATCCTCGCAAGTATAGTACTATTGGCTCGTAGAAGGGATGGGCAATGTTTTTGGTACTTCTTCGTAAAGGGATCGTTCGGCAGTTTGCTATAGAACTGGAGTTTACAGCAGTTCGCGGTACATAGGGCGCGAGCCCAAATTCAACCAAAATTTGATGCGCGGCCACAACGTCAAGCTGGTGGCAGCCGCGCCAGCAGTGTTGGCCCCATATCTCCCGCTAGAGTAGTCCGTTCATTGTAATTTTTAGTGCGTTTAAAACGTAGAGAAAATGCGAATCGAATGATGCAATTTTTATTGAGATACGTGCCAGAACTTTAGCACAAATAACCGCCAGATCATCAATCCTGCCCAAATAACTACCATTCAGCAGGATCACCCATTCCTTCTTGCCATTATCTTGATACTGGCGTACAGACCCACCAGAGCGCTCTCTGCAAGCCTTCTCCTCGCTATGCCACGCAAAAAACAAGAGGCAGGTCCTCGAGAAAACCACCACAGCAATAGCTATTGATCTTGACATCCCATTGCATGTCGTTCAGCGCGTTCTCAAGACGTGGCATGGTGTGGAGATGTCACCTATGGCTGGAAAGGTAGCCTGTAGTCTAGAAATGCGAACGAAGAATGAGTACTTACGGTAGACTGATGATGGGAGATAACATACCTTCCGGGATTTCTTTGAGCTTCTCGTGCTCGTCTCCTGCATCAACATACTCCTCCCTTCCATCATTACGTTGTCTCTTCTCCTGGTGGGCTGAAGGAGCCGGAGTCGAGCGGTTTGAGGCTTCTTCATGGGAAGGTGCAGTATCAACCACTGCCCGAATGATCCTGATCTTGAGTGGCTCGGGGAGAGGTTCTGGGGCTTTTGGCTCAGGTTGAAGTCGATTAGAGCGTCGAGTGGCCTTCTTCAAATGTTGCTCGCCACTGGCCTTGTTCTTGGGTGGCATTGTGGTGGTGGTAGAAGATGATGATGCACAGCACCTGATTTTCTGTCTATGCCAGCAGTATATGTCGTCTTCCACTCCATGTAGTAGGACGATTACAATAAAAACTATATCATTCGATTCGCATTTTCTCTACGTTTTAAACGCACTAAAAATTACATGCACGGACTACTTTAGCGGGAGATATGGGGCCAACACTGCTGGCGCGGCTGCCACCAGCTTGACGTTGTGGCCGCGCATCAAATTTTGGTTGAATTTGGGCTCGCGCCCTATGTACCGCGAACTGCTGTAAATCCGTTTGGCTTACGCGCGATCGCAAGGATGACCGGTGGGTGACCTTTGATCTTTGGGAGGGTGCAATTCCGGAGTCGGACGGTGGCTTGGGATCATGGTTGTCGATTCGACGGTCGTCATTGAGGGGCCATTCTGAGGTGTAACGTGCTTTTCATCGTCCATGAGTATCGAGCGATTTAGACAGGGCGTCATAACACACCTCTGCTGCCAGCGTCCGTTGAAAACGCTTGTCGAATACCGGCTCTATGCACTTCCCCGCCCGAGTTACAGCATGGTCTGGCCCGTTGGACGTCGATTGCAAGAGGCTGGTGAAAGCCAGTCGGACAAAGAATGTCGGCCAAGGTCAAGACGCCAAACGATCAAGCATGGCATCTCTTCGTAGGGTTAGGATTCCGAACGATTGGATTTGTGCCTTAAGTCGGCCGGACAACCTCTTCTCAATTGTCCGTGTGCTCGACGCGACAAAATTTGGACAAAATAGCGTAGGTGGCATGGATGCTCGAGCCTCCAAGATGATGATGACAAGGACCAATCATTGTGCAAATTTGTCATGTACAAATCTACGGGCCAAGTAGCGTATTGAGACAAAATTGATCATGATTCAAATTGGGCTCCCAATATGACGACGATCGAGGGTATGCGCAGAGGTGACATGGGGAAATACCACGACACAGGTTGGCGGACAAAGATGGAGACCCGATTGCGTTTGGGCGGCAACGAATGAGAACGACGTCATTGATCATGAAAAACGACAGCATCGATTTCCGACGCGACAGTGATTGGTGCATTGGCGGGCGAACAGTCCCCTGGGTTGACAAAGTGTCCTTTGTCCAATTTGTGGCCAAGTCAGTGGCATCTAGCTTTCTATATTTACTCAAATTTTCCGGCAAAAAATACAAAGCCCAAAATATTTCTGCGGAACAATGGAAAAAATATTGAACCCTGGCGGGAACCGTGAAGCGGGAAAAAATATGTCTGAAAAGTTTCCCCCGAAATCTTATGGAAACATTCTGATTTAAATATTTCTTCGATATTTCCAACCTATTTCTGGGGGAAAAAAATTGTATATTTCCAAGATAATTTCACTATTTTTCCTCGGATTTATGTATCCTGCCACCCAGTGGACAAGCTCAAGGAATAAGTAAGTAATCCAACGGAGAAGAAACGTGGATATGTAGACTTCATTTATAATCCCGGGTCCATTCAAAGTCTTGGCTCTGGTACTCAAGTTCTCTTCTCTTCTGGTGATCTATAAGTATCCCCGCTCGATAGGGTGGATGACGGGATGATTGATTCACATCTGCACCATTAGTATTACGGACTCCAACGCATCGCAAGTCCTTCTTGAATCATGGCAATTTCGAACTCGTGCTATTTCTGGTGGTTTAGTAGTTACTGACGATAGATTATGGTAGCGATCTTCCCGCACATTTCTGGAACGGAGGGTGAGGATGTGGAAGGAAAGGAAGGGCGGAAGGAAACGAGAGCCTGGAGGACTCGAATCTCCCGTGGGTACGATCCGCTCTCGGATCGCGGCGAAGCACGATTATTGGGTGACCGATGCCGTCCTCATATCCTCACCTCGTTCGTTCTCATAAATAACCTTCCTTACTCTTCTCTACACAGCTTTTCCGATAATAAATTCCACTTCTTCTTCTTCTTCTTCCCCGCCTCTCCAACTTCCTTATGTACTTCTGCATCGCGGACTTCAAATCAAATCCTAATTAAATGTACAAGCCTCAATCAGATCTCGGTTCTAAACCTCCACTTCAACGCCTCCAACACCGTAGAACATAGCTTAGTGTGTAGCTGATCTTTGTGATGGAAATCTTCACGGAATGCGAACATACGTTAGGTGAACCGCTTCAACTATGTAGGGAACGGTCTGCTTCGACCGACGTACCGCCTTCCGCAGGGTCTTACTTACACAACCCCGTCGCTGAGTCGGACTCGGAGCATCACATTCTGCAGGACAGGTTAGAACTTCAACGCCCTGTGAGCAGGCTGCTATATGGTATAGCACCGTTAATGACGGTCAGATCCCACGACATTAATCCCGATAGTCACGATAAAGAGGCTCTAGCTTTTGAACACTACACCCCGATACCTACGAGGTATCTCTCACGGATGCCCATTGTAGGCGCTCATACATTTTTATCAGTATATACGTGTATAATATATACATATGAATTGTATTCAACTGAGTGGGTCACATCTAATAGAGATTTTGGTGCCGAGAACCAGGCTGCCATGAACAGTGTGAACAATGCCATCCCCACTAGCACCCACTAAGGCCTTTGCCGCACGGGCAAGGCACTTTAAGGCAGCGCTTCTCACGGGGCACCTGCTATTATAGAAGAGGGTGGCTGGTTGGTACTGTGCACCCTGCAGCCACCTTTACCGCAGCACCTCTCCTTCGATTTTCCAGTTCCTCCCGTTCAGCGACAGGTAGTCTATGTGTAGCCAGAGAATGGGGCTCTGCTCACCATGCATCAAGTATCCTTTGGGTTGCACCTCTCACATACATGAAGCTATTATCACACGCGTCAATGACGAGGGAGGTACCGCCATGCTAGCAAGACACCTATACCTGACAAGTGTCGCAAGTCCCATTAGCCACGGAGCACCTTGCCTGCACGCGTGAACAGGTGCGTCACCGTTCCAGTCCGCGCTACATAGCATCTGGTCACCATTTCCTGAGGTCAAACCGATAGTGGTATACAGAACCCGCCCCTCCACCGGTAATCACGATGGAGATTTCCTAGTCTGTGTAGGCTATACTCGCGGAGGTAGCCACAGGCTAACGCGCCCTCTTGGTCACCCTTCCGCCGGTAATCACGATATTAGTTGGTTCTATCTAGGTCGTTATCACCGAGGCCGCTGCTTAGCTGTGGGCAATGGCGAAGGAGGTGCCCCGTCTTTCTCATTGCCCCACTAGCTGTGACACGCAGGGTAGTCCCGACGCCAGCACCATGGCACCCTACTAATGCTGGCCTCCCCACTCATTGCCCCACTAGCTGTGACACGCAGGGTAGTCCCGACGCCAGCACCATGGCACCCTACTAATGCTGGCCTCCCCAGATGCTAGCGAGGCAACTGTTCCGTTACCATCGATCCACCTTCCCTGTCTTGATCGGCACTTGTCAACCTTTCCCGGGATTGGCGTGGTAGATCAGCCCCGTGACTAGACGGGACATCTCAATGTGCACCGTCATTCACAACCTCCAACGAGAACCCAGCGCCAAGGATAGCATCCATTTCGCTGTTGCGCCTGAACATATTCTATCGACGGGCGCTGTACCGAGGCTAGCCTCCCCAGCTATCTCGTTACCATCAACCCACCTTCCGTCCTTTGACAGGCGGTGTCAACCTTTCCCGAGATTAGCGGGGTGGATCAATGCCGTCACTGGACACGATATGTCAATGTGCAGCGTCAATCACAACCTCCAACGAGAACCCAGCGCCAAGGATAGCATCCGTTTTGCTGTTGCACCTACAGCTTCATCAATATCACTTAAGACATACACTATCCACCGACGACGAGGGCGGTGGAACCTTCCCCGACATTAGTGTCAGATACTATACTCGCAATAATGCCACCACCTCGAACTGGAACCTTCCACGACTTTAGCGCCCAATAACATTGGGGTTCCCGATGGAGCCAATCCGAGCAGGGTGTACCAGAAGGCCAATCATCATCGGCACATCCACCCATGCCAAGGGATATAATTCTGACTGACATTGACAAGTTCTCCCATATTTCGTTGACGAGACGGATGGTTCAAAGAATTCGTGTGTGACGACGCAATACACTAATCTACTCATCCCCTTCCACATCGACCTCCTCCCCTGGGCCCAGAACCTCCACCAAGCTCTTGGCAACCTCGAGCCCCGTGCGGATGCTTGATAGACGCCTCTTGCACTCGCTCATCTGGTTGAACAACTCTTCTTGGCTGTCCATGATTGAGGAGACACAGCTTTCTAGGTTGGGGTACTTCCTAGTTACGATTGTGAGTACATGCTGGAGGTTGCGCATGTGTTCCCGTGCTGCCGCTGAAAGATTGTGAAGGGCAGCCGCCCCCTTTTCTGCATCATGGATGCAGTCGCGATGAGCTAAATACAGCATCAGGTACCCAAAAGTGGACATTGAAAAAATGCTACTCACAATCCTTCAGGTATTTCCATCCCACCTTCTCGATGCGAAATCTCCTGCGCTTTTTCTTTGCTGCCGCACTAGAACCTCCTGTTCCACGTCTGTTCCGAGATTGTGTGCTTCTGCTTCTCATCGATAGGTTAGGGGAAAGTAGCATGTTGATTTCCCTGTCGAGCTTCGAGGTCATCGTCGTTCGAGAGTAGGCAGGTCGAATCCTGAGGGCTGGAGTAATTAAAAGTCTTGTAATTCTGAGCTCCGCTTGAATCTCAAATAGCCCAAACAGTCTGGGGGGTCAAGGTTCCCGGATTAGTGGTTTTGTCCAAGGTGCCCTTTGCCAGGAGGGTTGAAGTCCAACTCGGCACAAAACCGTGTCAAGCCATGCCAAGGCTCTGGATTGGCGCCCTTTAGGGTTCGCGTCAAGTGAGGGGTTCCAAAGTCCTGATTTGGCAAGCAATGTACTCTCTTGGCTTCTGTGGACTTGGCACCCTTGGAGCGGCGCTTAACTTCACCTTATCAATCACTCTCTAGGGCTGGGGGACGCGAAACACAGTAAAGACAGCACGAAGACCGAAGACAGAACTCAGAAACATTTATCAGGACAGATGGTTGCTCGCAAAGACACAACAAAGTACAGGGATTGTCGCCTCATCGGTTAGACTTCACTATATTCAACAGGAAGGTCGCCATCTCAAACTCGGTGAGGACTTCAACCAAAGATGCCTGCGCCTTTTCAACATTCCCCTCGAGTGACTCATGGTGAGACTGGAAAATTCTAAGGAGGTCGGAAGAACATGCACAGTCGCAATTGCAGCTGTGAATGTGATGCTGGAGGTCGGAAAGGAGTGATTTCACAGAAGCACTGATGTCACGGATATAGTCGGCCGCGTTGGAGGCGTCTTTGTGGCCTTTTGTCTGGGCTAGAAGGAGTAAGGAAGGCTTAAACGGAACGTTCAAGTGGTCAACTATGGTCACTCACCCTTCCGAACATCCTTCCAACCCCAGGGGCCGTCGTCATCAGAGGAATCTGCCTCTTTGCCCCGTCGCCTAGGCGGCTTTCGACCGCTCTTGCCAATGGAGTGCCTCGGTCTGTTGACGTCGACGTCTTTCGGCATTCTGGAGGGTTCAAAAAACAACCCAAAAAGGGAAAGACTTCGAGGTCGAGGGGTGAGGGTGATTATAACGCAGAAGAGAGCTTCCCCCCTCGAACAAGTCATTTATACATACCGATCTAATTTGAACTCCGATTTAGCTGATCAGAAATGAAGTTCGGGGGCGATTGAAGTAGTCACTTGGCATATAGAAGTACCTCATACATGGTCAGAGGTGGACAAGTCATGTACAATTTAGGTGGTCGCGGGCTGCTCCGTCGCATTCAGGGGAAGTTCCCCTCTGGACGTACGCCGCAAGCAAACTGCTGAATTAATGGCGGACAATTGATCAGACAGCCTCACGCGAGTTTTCGCCAGAGCGTCGAGTCTTGCCAAGGCGTCCATGTGAATAGAACGAAGGTGTTCCAGGTGCTGACGGAGTATTCTTTCGAGGAGAGCTTTGGAAGCTGAATCCCGCCCAGAGTCTTCCTAGTTCCGTTAGCAACACCCTTGGTACGTTCGGCTAAGTTGGACTTACTCGAACGCGCCCATTGTCTTTGGAACCAAGGAAATCGGAGTCGTCGTCGAACACATCCGACCATGACGCACCATCCGACATCTCGGCATCGGAATCGGTCCTAGATTCCTGCACAGCCACCGGGGCATCACCGGTCGACTGTTGGTTATCTGAACCATCGTCCTCCACATCGCCCTCGTCCGAATCCAATACGTTCTCATCCGAATCCGAATCAAACCCCCTGCTCGCTGAGGCCAAAGGTGGGACAATTTTCAAGGTATACAGATCTTGGAACATACCCTTACTCGCTGATGAAAACGTAGATAATGATGGCGCGTCCAAGTCTGCGAATTTTGGGGTGGGTGGCATGTCCTCCTCCTCCTCCAGATTAAATTGGGATACAGTGTTTACTATCTCCCTTGGTGAGAACGCAGCCTTCTGATGTCATAGAATTGACGACTCACGTAGCATTGGGACCGTAGTGGGCGGGAAAGGGCGGGAGAATGATGGTAGGGAGGGAACCTGCGCGACTTGGCATAGCAGCTCGGTGCGAATAACATCAGGTCCGCCGTCTTGTTTTCAGAGTAAACAAACACCTTTTAACATTTTACGCCCTTCCTGCCACTTTGAACCCGTCGCAAAATTCCCACCAAAAGTTCATTTCTCTCCACCAATGTCCACCGCTTCATCCATCGCTGTCCCGCCGGCCAAAGCCCTTACCTCGGCTCTGAGAAATCTCGAGAAATTCATCAACAGTCGTCCAGAGACATGGGGAAAAGATAAGGCCGACGACAAGATTTTGTTTGTTACGGCGTCGGTACGTCCGTCTATAGCTCACGAGTAATCCGTGCTGAACGTGCAACAGTACTCTCTCATTGATCTCCTCGCCAAAGACCCGAGGTATGGCCAATACCGGAAGAAGGAGTACCTGGGCGATGCTATTTTTCTCTGGCTCAAGTACCTTGCCAAGCGCGAAGAGTTCAGGACGAAGCCCGAAACTGTCAACCTCACCCGCTTCAAGCACCAGGTGTTCCAAGTCCCGATGGACGTCCCCCTCCTGTCAGGCAAGCCTTACAACCCCCATCCCTCTCTCCCCGGACCCAAAGATCGCTCGCCTAGCGTTGCACTTCCCGATCCTCCTCCATCCACTGCCAAGCGCCCTACCCTTCCAGTCCCCAAGCCTCAGCCCACGAATCGGAGTCGAGTTAACGATAACGACGAAGGAATTTCAACGGCCGAGTCTGCGAAGGCAGGTGGACCGAAGAGGACATCGACGGGTAGGACTGGGAAGGAAAAGCAGGGTTCTCGGGCAGGGAGCGGTGAGGACAGCGCGATGGAAGTTGACGACAATGGGACTGCCCCTAAAAGGAAGGGAAAGAAGAGCAAGGCGGACGATGGCCCGTCTTGGAACTCCAAGGACGACACCGATGACTCCTACCGCGAAAGCGACGACGACGGCGACGAGACCGACTCGGATAAACCGAAGGCAATCAAGAAGGATGTCGCCAAGAAGAAGCAGACGCCAAAGGTTCAATCGGTGCCTGTTAAACGCACAAGAGCCGACGACGACGGCAACGCCGGGGCTTCCAAGAGGAGTAAGCCTACCGTCCCCGATGGCTTTTACGAGGCATCGAAACCATGCGACACATGTCGCGACAAAGGTTTGACTTGCTTCATATCGAAGCCAAGGGTGGCTTGCTACAGCTGTAAACCCCCGGGGCAGAAACGCGTAGCGACTTGTAACTTTAGCGCTCGCAGGCGGAAGGCTCAGAACGACGACGGGGTAAAGGTTAATGTTTCTTGGCAGTTCTTTCCTGACGCAAGCTAATTCACTGTTGAATTTAGGATGATCGCCCCGCAGAGGACGTCGCAGAGGACTTCTCCACGGTACGTTTTCCGATGTTCTTGGCCTCTCTAATCTGATGTATGACCTAGGTGAATGACGATGATCCCGAAGAGGAAGAGCCGACCTCGGCCTCGGCGATTAAGGTAAGTATAATACCTTTCCATGCCAGCTCTCCCTTTGCTAACCGACTTGTCCAAAGACCAAGGTCCCTCGCCACGTTCCTGTCAATGACGCCCAAGACCAAGCCAAGAACGCACGCCCCTCCCCTCCACCCCGAAACGGTCTCGACATTGTGGCCGAACAGGCGTGGCTACGGTCTAAGACTCGGCAAGCCAAGGACTCTGCCTCAGTGAGTCGAGTCAGTCGATGAGCACGAAACTCTCTTACAGATCTACCGTATCAGGCCGTCTCAGGTACCAGCGCCAACCTGAAAAGCGCCAAGTCGGATTCGATGGTACGACCGCCATCTGCACATAATTTGTACACTCACCCACATCTTATGGCCAGAGCATTGTCAGCACATCAGCAGACGCCGCGAGTGCTGTCGTCAATTCCACGGTGAGTGTTGCAACCCTTGGCCATGTCACTTTTCTCACGAATCGCCTCACAGAACTCCACTTCCAACGACAAGGGAAGCAGTCTCAGTCGTGTCGCTCCTGCTGCCGCCGTTGAGTTCTCTTCGCCCAGCATCGAGAGAATGGTCACTCGCCTTCTCATGGAGAACGCTCGTCAGCAGGCGTCCATCAACTACCTCACCGCCACTCTAGAAGTCCTTTTGGAGGACGCCAAGGAATACGAAGCTATCCTCGCCACTGCCGCTACACAGGATGCCAGGATCAAAGCGTTGGAAGCGCAGGTAGATTCTGCCGAGAAGGAAATCCAGCGTATGCACAAGGATCGCGAAAACGATGCCAAGGCTCTGACTGACCAGAACAACATCAACACCGAGCGCATTCAAGGCCTTGCAGCGACAGTGGCTGTTGTCAACAACTGGGTGGCTTCCAAGATCAAGGCTGAGCTTGGCACGGCTTTCACACCTCCAACCGAGACTACTATCAACGGTATCGATATCCCGATGCCCCTGGTGACGACTGGTTCAACACCCCCCAACTCTGGATCGGTCACTTCCAACCCGACATCGAACGCTGACAGCTCCAATGGGACTTCGACCAACCCCCCTCCTCTCCCACACCGTGTCATCGTCGACGAAGACTCTGGTGATAAAGGGGAAATGCTGCAGTACATCAAATTTCCGGAGGAGGGGCCATCCAGCGCAGGTGTAGACGGTGAGTCCTCTCTGTATGGTTGTTGCATCAGACGTCTTACCCTGGTCATAGCCCAATCAACCTTCCTCCACCAGAACGGCCTTCAGGAAACAGAGGAGGTCGAACGACTTATGCGGGAGGGGGTAGGTAGCACTTGATCGCGTTTTCTTCAGTGTACATCGCATGTTCGTCCTTGTAATTTCTTGGTATGTACTACGCATAATGTAATCTCCATCGCTCACTCTATTCTGAGGGATGTAACCACGTCTCTCGTTACCAATAGTGCAGGGTAAGCCTTTCAGACAATCTACATCGGTCTTTGGCAGATGCTCATCTTCTCCTGGGAAAGGAGAGTACTGGATCTCAAAGGATAAGTGATCATGGATTGAGGGTAGATGATTCGAATACAGAAAAAAAAATAGCAATACAAAACAAAAATGAGAGCCTACGAGAAGAAGTCACCCCCGTCTTGCACGCGATTTCGGCTTGGCATTTGAGTTCTTGGCGTTGGTCGTTTGAGAAACAGCAGACCGTCGAGCAGGCGTCACCTTTGAGGCTCCGGTATTCTCCCTCCTTTTCTTTGGAGCAGGCCCACCACTATTATCGTCTCTCGACTTCCGCTTCTGCCCAGTCTTGGCTGCATTTGAGGCAGTGCCGCGCGAGGTACCTGCAGATTTCTTGGCCGCTGACCTTGTGATTCGCATGCCAGAGTCTTCAACACTCCGACTGCGCGTGACGGGTGTGGCCATGTCAATGTAGTCAACCATCCTTCTTGTCTTGGGTGGTCGAGTTGATCTTCGCAAGGGCACCTGCTCAACTTGGTCCAATGGAGCTTGGCGCTTGTTACGCGAGGGGCGATCCTGGTAGACGGCTGGCAATTCATCGGATTCTTCTTCCTCTGACTCCTCAACGGCACTCAGGCCTTCACGATCTTCTGGGCGCGTATCCACCGCACGAGTGTTTATACTACGATTATTCCCGCCGGGTGGTGTAACCGGTCTATTGGGTTCATCATCCTGCTCATGCTGTACAGGTCTAAGTCAGCTAGTGCTTGGCGGTCGCCCTTATGGACCTACCTGGACCAGCTGGGCAGAAGTCTCCTCTTCATCAGGTGGAGGGGTTGAAATTGACGACCTCCGTCTTGGCGATGAGGTGGAAGGATTGTTTCCCTTTCAGATGAGAGTGTGAATCGAAGATTTCACAAGTTGGTGGAAAACCGTACCTTGTTGATCCCCCAGTCGGAGTCAACGTCGTCCCACAGACTGTCTTCAGCATCCTCCCCAGCGTTTGGCCCGGGCTCTTCTTCAGCGGCACCGGCAGTCTGGCTTGTACGGTAGGGTCCTCGCGACGTTCCAGCCTTGGCAACAAATGTCAACTTTGCGGCTCGTTTGCAGTCTAATCAGCGACTTGGCACTCACTTGATTGGACGCACCCCAATCTGAATCCAGATTATCCCAACCGCTATCCTCATCACTGTCACGAGCAGTACGCGTCTCCTTTCGTTTCTTCGTCTTCTTCTTGGCACTACGTTTCTTGGCAGGCGGGTTTGGGGCCACTGGCTGCACATCCTCAGGCCGCCAATCCTCAATGTCGTCCCGTTCATCCTGCTCGTCGTCGTCATGTTGCCCATTAGCAGAGGCCTGTTTGCGATTGTGTCGAGGTTTGTATGTCTTCGACTTGCGATCCCAATACCTCTTGAACTCGAACACATTTTCGACCTCGGGATTATTTTGGCGCTTGCGCCAAAACTTGTAGAGCTTCTCCCTGTCTCCGGATGACATCAGACTTGGCTCTTGGAGTAGTTCTGCCAAATGGTCTGGGAGGAACCGTGATGAAATGAACCGTCGAACGTTAAGACCAAGTCTTTTCCAGGGAACAGGAGTCCGCCCGCCAGGGTCTCCTCTAGCGATGTCTGCCAGTGGGATGTGTTAGATAGATCAAGTCATGATAATCAGCACTCACTGTAATGAATTGTCAGGTATGACCTCAAGAAATTGGTAAGCCAAATCGAGCGCTTCTCGGTCCCTGGCTTATCCCTGATGGATGGGATGATTGGTTCGTTAAACTCGTTTCTCTTGAAATTCATCAGCGATTTCTTGGCCATGCGACGCCCCCGAGCCTCCTCCTCCTGCTCCAGTGGATCCAAAAATACATCAGCTGCGAAATCCTTCCATAGCTCAAGCAAACCCATCTCCTTCAGCTGGGCGTCGTAAAGGTCGCGGAAGGCTTGCCCCCGAGCTCCCGCGTTGCCCCCCGACAATTCGAAGTCAAATGCCACTGGTTTTCCTTTTGAGTTTTCGAACGCAACGAGAATATGCAATCGGGCATTCATTTCTTTGAGGAGCCCCTCAGAGAACTGAAGCAACCTCTTGGACGCGAACTTCTCGGCAGCCCTAGCGTTGACAATTTGAGTCGAATTGGCAAAACGGGGGATTTCTAGACACCTACTTTCGTTGCTGATCCGGCGGGGGAGTCCCTTCCCTCCAAGCCTTGGCTTTGTCCTCGTACGCTTGTTTTTCCCTCGAAGTCAATACCCTCCAGAGCATCGACGCGGCTGTCTGAAACTTTGTGAATCCCTCCCGTGTCTGCTTTCGGGGTTGCGACAAGCCCTCGTTGTCCTCGTCCTCGCTGTCTTGGCGTGACTGGGCGCTCAAGAACTCGTCCTCATGGTCTACGAGCCTTCGAAGGTCGTTGGGGATGGGGTCTCCACGAGAAATGATGTCTGCCAAGTACTGGACAATTCGAGTTCTCTCTCGCTTGAAAACAAGCTGTCCGTAGTATCGCCCACCCCAGACGGACTTCTTGGCCTTTGCCTGTGAGTTGTCAACCCGCCCCCGAAACCAACTTTTCACTGCCTACAATCAACAATTAGCATATCCTCTGGCATAGTTCGAAGTGTAACATACCCGGGTGATGAGCTTCTTCTTCTCCTGAGATTGCTTCTTCCCAGTAATCGCGTACAATTCTGAGATGATGTTTTTTGCCGACTTGGAAACCAACTGACCCCTCCTCTTCGAAGTGCCTTCACGGTATTGAGGGAGACGAGTCTTGAGGTAGGCGACCTGAGAAGCGGTAAACTGGTAACTGTTGCCAGGACCCTGTACACCTGAGTCTATGCCGGGGTCCGACTCTTCGTTGCTCCCCTCCTCCTCCTCCTCCTCCTCCTCCTCCTCCTCCTCCTCCTCCTCCCCGTGCCCGCTCTCCTCCTCCTCCTCCCACTCGTCGTCCTCCATGGAGCTTGATTGTCCTTGGCCCTCGTACTCTTCTTCTCCTTCGTACTCTGTGCTGACATCGTCATAGGGGGTTTGAGCCATGGTTAAGGGTGAGGTAGATGTCGTTGATTTATGCAAAGTATTTTGTTCAAGTGTTTGTGATGCTCGCACTTCAGGTCGGTCTTTGTTTGGTCGGATTGGTCCAAGTCGCGTGCCAAACGGTTCCTTGAGCAAGTCGATCCGTCGACCACTCCGAGAAACGAAGACTCAGGGATAGTGATCCGTTGATGGTTCCTCCGGTGGCTGTGTTGATATGGTTGAAGTTCAACTCGACTATCGATCGGTAGTCTTCGTTAGTTCATCCTCGCTGCTATGGCCCCTGGACGTAAACATGAAGTGAAGAGGCGAGAGAGGGTAGAGCTCTACCGCTGCCGCCTGACCCGTGGAGGAAAGAAAGGCCGCGCAAAACTGAAGCTCCTCCCACACACTCCCAGCAAGAGAAACCAATCCCTTTCCCCGCGTAAACATTCGTCAAAATCATCAGTTCCACAGAGGTCGGCCAGGAGGGAAACAGAATTTTTTGAAGGAGACGTTGACCACGGTGAATTCGTAACGTTTGACCTCGGTGGAATTGGGAATTCGGGATCCAAGGTGAGTGTTCATTTCCTTACGGCTAGAGCTTTACATTGATATGTGCTTGAGACTACCCACGAGTACATGGGTGAGTGGGTTCCAAAGGAGAGGCTGTACCTTCACGAAATTCTCGACCAAGAAGCTCTTCCTAACCCACTAGAATGTCATGGCTGCCATGGAACGATCTTAACCGATGTCTGGCGCTGTAAAGATTGTCTCGGGAAACCTGTTTACTGCACCGACTGCTGCAGGCAGCTTCATTCGACCAGCCCCCTCCATCGTGTTCAGCTCTGGAAGGATTCACATTTCCAGCCATCTTGGCTTTGGAAGTCGGGCGTTCATGTGTCTCTTTGCAAATCGGGAACATGTGCATCGACTTTAGCACCTGACATCGAGACTCCAGACCTCGCCGAACATGCGCATGTTGAACCGGCGCTTGACTGGACTGATAATGAGGACCTTACCTTTGGTGCAAAGCCGAACCAGAGGCTTCATCCTGGCTCAAAGATCATGTGTGTGGTGCATACCAACGGCGTCCACTACCTTCCCTTCGTGTTCTGTCGCTGTGCCGAAGCACCGTCGGATGAAGTGCAGTTACTTCGGCATGGTTTCTATCCGGCTACCTTCAGAGATATCCGGACTGTCTTCACACACGCACTGCTCGATGACTACCTCTTGGAAATGCTGGAATGCTTCACCTCGACTCATCACTACTATTCGAAGTTACGACGAGTGACGAACAAAAACTTTCCTCATTCTGTGCCCGTGCGTTACTTTATCTCAGTGTGCAATCTTGGACTGAATGTGTTTAGGATCGTACTCGAGAACTGCGGAGGGCTGGGCGCCAATGGAGGCGCTTGAAAGACTTGAAACGCTTCGGGTTCGGACACACCAGGAAAACTCCCGGGAGGGGGGAGATGGCATTGTTCTGTGCGGCATGCCCTCAGCCAGGAATAAACCTACCTGAAGACTGGAAGGACGATCGCGATGATTGGAAGTACCAAAGGAGCTTGGTTGCCGATGGCAACTTTGTTTTGGTTCATCGGAAACAGAAAAGGCAGGGGGAGGGCGATGTATTCCTGAAAAGCGGGGAGGGATACATGACTGAGAGAACTCGGTATAAGGAGCATCTCAAGGCCGCAGAAGAACGCAAAGAGGTTAGTGCTAGTCCATTTCTCAACATAGCTCAGGCTCAGGATAGTTTTCCAGCCTCAAACTTGTCACGAGCACCGGGCGATTGCAGACAGAAGTAAAGGCCACAAGGGGTGCGATGTCACAGGGGTGGGCGCGTTCGCATGTATGAGACATGGCTGCTTTGCGCCTGGGAGTGTTGTGGATTTCCAAAAGGGAGAAAGGCGAGTGCTCCTCAACGACATTTGATATGCTTCTGATAGTCCAATAGACAAGTCAATATGGACTACGGCTTCTGTGAAGCACTCAAGACCACCCATACTGACGAACTCTCGAAGGTTTTGCTAGTGTATGACATCAACTGTCAGTACAGCAAGCACTTATTTGAACGGATCGAAGAGGCAGATCACCTCAGCATTAACGAGAAGCTGACTGTTATATTTGGCATTGGTCTATTCCATGTCCATGGACACCAGGATTCGTGTTTCGCTCGATACGCGCTGACGTTCATTCGGGGGGCGGGGATGAGCGCTGGCGAGATCTTGGAGCCCCTTTGGTCTGTGATCAATTTGGCGGCGGGTCCAACATCTATGATGACCTTGGCGCAAAGAGACGAGGCCCTGGATGACTTCATTCTGGATAATAACTGGAAAAAGCTTTTGGGACTGGGTACGTGGACAATGGGACGACCGTGAATGACAAAGCTGACTTGAGATTCCTCTTAGTGCCATCCATCTGCAAGCGCTGGGAAGCGAGCCGTATTGAGCTTTCAATCGCTGAAGAGGATTTCGAACTGTTGGATGAAACCGCCTCGGACGCCCAAAGGCGGTGATGTGCTGACTAGCACAGAAAGCACAAAGAAGAGCAAGAAAACAACCGGCGGTCCCGAATCGAGTGGCGCTTGTTGTGAGACAAGTGACACGAAGATGAAGACCGACGGCTAAATCTAAAGACTTTTAGGTACTGTCTGTACGTTGGCACGCAAGTTCGACGGGGTTGTTGTTTTAGTAGACTAAGTTAACGAGGAGAAGACTCTCTGACTCGTATAGAACGGTTTTTTAGGGTTTTTAGAGCTTTGAAAAGACTCTTGACTTTATGCAGGTGGTGTTTTGTATTTTGTTGTGCTCTACACACAAGGGAAACACTAAGTTCAACTCGCGACTCGATTTAAACACGACTTAGACTCGAAACTCGAATTTGGACTTGGAAACACTTAAAACTCGTCCCGGCGGGATCACTCGTTGACTCGTTTTAAAACTCGGACTCGTGTATTCACGCACAAACTCGGACTCGACTCTAACTCGTTAACTCGCTCACTCAACACTCAGAGAATTCCTCTTTGTTTTACTGAACGACTCGTGCCGATCAGGACAAGATATATAATCGAGTCAAAGGGGTATCTGTTGATTCTTTTGCCCGGCGGGCCTATATATATGGTACAAAATGTTTGACTACGAGCTTTAAAACAAAGACTAGCAAAGACTATAAAACAAACCGAATACATGCGCATGATACAGAAAATGAGAGTAGAGAGACGGAGCGGAGGTACGAGAGAATCAGAAATACGAAATAGGAAAGAAACGCGACAAAAGAAGCCCCGGCGGTGTCGTGCCGAGTATGCCCATAGGCGTCTATTGATGCGCTGTTGAAGCGCGTGAATTTTGGTAGTTCCGTCCAGTCGGAACGGAACCAATGTGTTGTGGGAAACTCCATTGTTACTCCGTGAAGATGCTTCCGCGGAAACAGATGGTATACCCTTTTTGTAACTACCGCCGGAGGGCGGCGTATGGATTCATCGTTCTGTCCCTTCTCTCTGTACTACTTCTTTTCTGTTGACAGGTCATGGGACTGTTAGTACCCTGTTTCATCTGTCCTAGAGAGGACACCTGTCCAACGGAATAGAACATCTCGTGTGATCCGTTCCTGGTCCCGTCGTTCTGGTTATCTTATCTCGGCTTCTATCTTATCGATCTCGTACCTAATCCGTAGAGGTCCCCTTTAGCTTTCCGCGACTGATGGCTGATTCCGACCGTCCGGCGGCGCTTATGGGCGTTTTCCTCTTAGGGTACTGACAGGCGCTGGTGCTAAGTGTAGTCGTTCTTGTTAAGTCGCTACTAGCTTTCTAGTCGATTTGAAGTCGATCGTGCACTCCCATGGATAGTCTTGCTCCCGGCGGTGAGGACTTCGTGCCAAATTCTCACTACCGTAGTTCGATCTTCAATCGGTCCAGTACACATCCTTAACCCGTCAGTTACTACGGTATCAATGATGCGTTACGTTCAACCTCTTTCAGAGTCGTTCTTAGAGTTCGACTTAGTTGACGACTCTGGGCTCGGTCTCAACTCATACGACAGAATAAGTGACCGCCGGTTATGAAAAACACAGTGCCTTAGGGCTTTTCAGTCACTTATCGAGATGTACGCTTTACCGGACGAAATTAGTCCGGCGGTGTGTTATTCGCGATTTTTGAAGGGTCAGATGACCCTCAGGCGTAACATCTCCCCCCAACTTAGAATGAGGACTGTCCCCAGTCAGATTCTTGTCGAAGTTCTTGGAACTTCGACATATACGATCCGTCACTCCTCTTGACATCGACTTCTGAAGTTCTTCGCCACCTTACAGGAACTCCAATTCACTTTTGCTAGACTAGCCCGTCGTCCCAAACTTGGACTTGTCGTGATACGGTGGTGTTTTGTGATCTGGCGCTTAAGTGGCTCTTGAATCTGCCGCCGTTACGACAAGACATCAAACGTTGCTTTCGAACGTACTTTGGATCGACAATTTCGCTTTTCTACTTTCTCTGATCTTTCTGCCCTTGACTTAGATGAGTAGAGCGTTAAATTCTAGTGGGGTTTGATACCACATATTAAGGGTCAAGCTGCCGTGGTTTGACTCCTGTTAGGGTCTATCACTTTCCTTTTTGGGAAGTACCAGCGTTAATACTTTCCCCACCTCTTCTCATGAAGTCAGTCTGCGCTCCTAGAGGGATTATCCGCTCGGGGTCGTTCTTTGGCCTATATATATAGGGGACGACCGCCGGTCTTCCCTTCTCCAAGCTCCTGGCTTACTGTTGTACTGTGCTATCTTTCATCGATGTCCACTCCTCAACCTGCTACTCTCTCCGGCTGCGAGGCATTCTTCTCGCCTCAGCAGTCTCCTCATCCAAATTGGCGACCAACGTCTCCAAATTGACGACAACGCTGAAACGTTCCGTCTCTTTCGTTCTTCCCCTTATCTTCGACAGTGCTGGAATTTCATCGTCGACCACCTCAATCGTTTCCTCGGCCAATTCAGGTTCGAGGAGGCGTTTATATATTCCCCTGAGTGGGACTTCTTATCTTTCGCCACTTATAACGACTTGGTGAGTCTTTGTGCTGTTTCTTCAACTTTCTGTCCTCTGACTTGACTTTTCAGTGTATCTTACAGAGGTTGCCCGGCGGTCATTCGCTGATGGCAGTGAGGGCCTACACCATGGCCTTCATGACTGTCTACCAAGGCAATGACGGTCCCCCTGGTCATCCTCGCTACCCTCTTACTGCGCCTTACTCCTGGCGGGCCTGGGCTGAACCAGTCCACCGAAATATGGGCATTCGTCGAATGATGAACATCGTCTTCACCGACCCCCAGATGGCTATCTTAAGGTTGACCCGTCCAATCGTTCCTTCGACGGTTCGTCTTTTCCTTATCTATCTCTTCTCGGACACTTACTTACTATTCTCTTGTTAGGACGCTGAGATGCCGTTCCTCATTCCTCGTCGCCTTCGTGACAACACTTTACGAGGCTGGCGACTCATTTCTCCTCCAGCGTTGCCTATGGATTGGGCCACTTGGAGGGCAGATCCTCACTATCAAGTAAGTTTCTGATCGTTCCGGCGGGTGGCGTATTACTGAGGGGATCCAATATCTAGCACTGGCACATCTATATCGATGTGGCCGTTTCTTTTGAAGAGGCCTTGGCCAAGTACAGGCGGGAGCGAGCTGCATGGCTCGCTGACCACACTTCGCCTCCTCCTGGTACCCCTGTTATTCGTCATCCTCACCCTCAACTTCCTCGTCTTACTGTTCGTCCTCGCAATTTTCCGCCTGGCGTTGTTCTACCGCCCACTGCTCTCCTTCGAGGAGAGGGACGCGACTCTGCGCCTGCTTCCCTCTCGCCCTCTGGTACTTCGAGTCTGGAACGTCAAGTCTTTGGTACCAGCGCGTCGGTCTCCCAGGCGGCTCCTGCTTCTTCGGTGCCTCCTGTGTCTACTCTGGGTAAGTAGGCTCTTCTCTCTTCTTCCGTTCCTTTAACTGACGAGCTGACGACTCCTTAGACGATCGTCGTTCCGTGTCGTCCTCTGTAGTCGCGTCGGGTACGGGTCTTGACGACGGGGACGCTGTCGACGAACTCGACCCTTCGCCTAGCGGCGAAGACGTGCATCAAGAGGCTCCTCGAACCCCTCGTCGATCTCGCTCCCTTCAGGTGTCTCCTAAGACGCCCAAGACGCCCGGCATCCCTCCTATCCCTGCGACTCCTTCCTCTGCGAGGAAAATCGTTCCTATTCCTGGTCAACCCGCCGTCTACGGTCCTTCCTCTTTCCCTCGTGCTCCTAAAGGTCCTCAAGCAAGTACGCGCTATACCGGCACTGGCCCGCGCAACCTTGAGTCGATCGATGGAGAGCTTTTCCATCCCCCTTCCGTTGGTTTCAACCCGATCGTCCGCCGGGATGGCGTTGACGATCCTACGGGTTTCCTGTCCCAAGGGAGGGACACCACTCCTCTCGAGCTTCAGTTCTCACAGAGGACTGGCGTCTCCATTCAACACCTGAGCCGGGAGGAACGCCAGGCGCACTACTTGCGTCCACCAGTCCCTCCTTAAGGGCTCCCCTTCCTCTTCGTCTTCCTCTTCTTCGTCTAACTCTGAAGGAGGCTCGTCGGATGCTAGAGACGATGCGTCTCGCTCCTCGAGCAACCCCTTCGTCGGGTCCCTTCGTCGCAACATGCCTACTGCGCAACGTCAGACTACCGACCTCCGCAACATCCTTTACCAGAACCTCACAGGTATCATGGGTTCCCGGCGGTTGTTGTCCGACCATGCCTTGGTAAGTTGCCTTTCTCTTTTCTTTCTCTTTAACTTCTTACTAACTTAATACCCTCCCAGGTTGTGGGCCCCTGCGCTAGGTGTGCCTTCTTAGGCATCCCTAGGTGTGAGTACCGTGGTCCTGGTCTTAGCTGCGGCAACTGCGGTCGAGCGGACAAGCCATGTCCGTTTTCGTTGAACATCGACGCTCGTCGCGGCCTTCGCAACCAGCTGGCGGGTGCAGCTGAGGGATCTTCTCATTGTAAGTCCCCTCGTGACCTTCTTTTCCTCCGCCGGTATTGATTATTATGTCTTACTCTTTAGACATTGACCACTGTCGTGCGCGACATCTTGCACCCAGTCTAACGTGGTGCGAGATTCGCTCAATCAGTACCTCACCCACTCCCTCCACCTTTACGAGCTTCACGCTCGTCTTCTCTCGGCCATCTATCGTTTGGAAACGTCTGAGGGACCCGAGGCCATCGTCGTCGAGTTTTTCAACAACGACTTCGATGCGTACCTCGAGTTTCGCTCAATGTTTACCTTCGATAATTTCCTCGTGGGCGCCGACGGTAGCACCGTCAACAAGGCCGAGCTTGTCCAGCGTATGGACGAGCTCTTCACCCGTTCGCGTCGGGCCTCCGGCGTACCCATCCCTGACGACGAACTCCTGCCTACCGTCGCCAACCCTCCTCACGCTCCTTACGTCTTTGGTTCGTTCATTGCGCAGGAGTTCCCGATGGCCAAGGACGGCCGTCTCTGGTCCCCGTCGCAACTCGATCGTCCTCTCGACGACGAGTTCGACGATTTCCTCGATCAAGACGCGTCCTCTCCTCCCGCGTTCGACCCTCTTGTCGACCCGGCGGACGGTGGTCCCGCTCCGAACGACGAAGATGACTGTAAGTCATATCGCTCTCTTTCACTATCTTACTCCTACTAACATTGCTTTCTAGTCTACGACGATCGTACTGGCGTAGCTCCCAGTGCTGACGTTATCATTGGGGACTCTCTTGGTCTCTTTTCGTCAGAGGAGTCTCCAGAGTGGCCAGGCATCGAGGGTTCGGCGATGAACGTCGACGAGAGGTCTAGCTCGGCCCTCTCCTCTGCTCGTTCTGGTGGTGGCGCCTCGTCCTCGAACTCAAGCGACGAGGGAGACCTTTCTGACTCCCCTGAATACTAAGTTCGTCGTTTTCTTCTTCTTCTTCCTTCTTTCTTTTCGCGTCTCTCGCTCTTTTCTGAGAGACATTTCTTCTTTCTACTCTGGCCGCCGGCAGGGGAGGCGCTTATTGGGGACACTCGTATTTATTTGTTTTTCGCACACTGCTTGATTTTGTATACTCATGTCCTTCATATGCTCTTGTATATTTTGGATTACTACACTGACTTTTAGGTAGTCATATTAGTGTAGCTTCAAATCCAATTGTTTGGTTATCTCTACTGCCGGTATCCTATCTGAGACTTAGTGTGATTTCTCGAAGCGGTGAAATTGCCAACCGTTCGGCTGAGTTGCCTTCTGGGGATCATCTTAACCCATTCGGATTGTGTCCGCGGAAGCAATTCTCAAACTAAGTGGCAATGTGGGCGTTTGCCAAGCCATCAACCCCTCCGGCGGTATTGCCAATTCGGGATACTCGACTTTGCACAAATTTCTAAGGAAGACTCATGTTTTTCGGTTTTGGGGCACGTTCTGCACCACCGATTTTCGACTGTGAGATCGTGGTCGTGTCGGTTTTTCCTTGAACACGTCTACCAATAGAAATTCCCTAAAACTGAGAGGCTTTTTGCTATAAAAACCGCCGGTTTCCTGGTCAAGTCTCTCCAGCAACCTCCTCTGGTTCTTTTCACCTTTCTCATCGCTCTCCTCTTCGTTTCTTCGATTCTCTTCCCTCTCTTGCTATCACCATGTCTTCTCCCGCCTCCAACGTCTTCCAGGAGATCCTCGGCTTCGACCCCAAGGTTCCTCTTGGTCTCCCAGTGCCGGCCAAGTCTATCCCGCCGTCCGTGTGGGATGGCATGAAGCGCGTCTACGTTGAAGATAACGCCAACGTCGCTCGCGGCATCCACAAGCTCACCGGCGTTCACCTCCGTCTTCGTGCGATCGCCAAGGAAGTTATTCCTTTCAGCATCCTTAAGGAGTACAAGACGGCTGCCCTTGAGCTCGTCTCTTACATGGTGAGTCTCTTTTCTTTGCTTACTCGTTTCCTTTCTACTTACGCCTTTCTTTTAGTATCCTAAGCGTCGCCTCTACGGCGGGCAGATGGCCTACACCGCCCTCGTTCAGAAGCAGCTCCGCGTCATGTATCCGGCGCTGAAGGTCTTCGTCGAGTTCTGCGGTGACAAGGACATCGGGCTCGACGTCCCGGCGGAGGTCTCTCACCACCTCGCTTGGTCTAGCGAGGCGGTGAAAGCTCCCACCATCCCCCTTCCTGCCGATGCTGACCCGTTCGACGTCAGCTCGGCGTTCCATAACATTAAAAAGCTCGCTACTGGGTCTTCGACTCAGGAGGAGGAGGCTCCTACTCCCCAAAAGCGTAAGTCCTATTCTCTTTCTACTACTATCTTCGCTTATCCTTCTCTCTTAGGTGGGCAACAACCCAGTCCCCCGCTATCATTTACGATTCCGACGTGGTAAGTGTTGGTCTCTGGCCCTTTCTATTCCTTACTGACTATTATTGTTTCAGGAAATCGTCGGTACTGAAAACGGCGGTCCTGGCACTGCTTCCACTTCAACTTCGTCGACTCGTGGTGGCAAGGTCGTCGCTCGTGGTCGAGTAAGTTCTTTCTTCTTCCTCTCTTCGTTTCGTTTCGTTACTTACTCTTTGACTTTACAGGGTGGCCGCGGTGGTGGCCCTTCTCGCTCTCGTACCACCGCCGGTGCTTCTGCTGCCGTCGTACGAGTCCCTTACTACCTCGTTCCGAATCTCGACTTATCATCTCCCCGCTTTTCTCAAGGCCACTCAGCTGGGTAAGCGCGCTCGCGTTTCGCTCGACGCCAAGGCGCTCGAGGAGGTCAATAAGAACGCTTTGACCTCCAAATATCCCAACCTGTTCCCCGACGGGATGCTTGTCAAGACTGGTAAGTCATCTCTCATCTTCTGTTTCTTACTCTTTTTACTCACTCTCTTCTTTTTAGCCGACCACTTCGCCGTCAACAACGAGTGGGTCAATGGTGTTCTGTCTCAAGTACAGAACATCTTGGCCAACTACTCTGACGCCGTCAACGTCGGTTCGTCGACTCGTGCGACGCTGACTGACATTCGTTCTGAGATCCTCCGGCGGGTCCACCTTCTCAGTCTCGACGTTCGATTCCTTGAAGTACTCTTCGCTGAGTATGATAGGATCCAGGCCCATCTGGAGAAGGAACTCCCTCCTCTGTGAGGAGAAGGATCTTCCTTCTTCTTCTATGGAGTCTCCTGCTTCCCCTCCTCCTCTTGAGGCGGAGAACACTCTTGGGGGCGACGTCGATGCCGTCCGGTGACGTCGACATGACTGAGGCTTAGCCTCTTCTCATTTTTGGGTCTCGTTTTGTAGTAGTATTAGGTTTTTGTTGCGATTATTCGCTTTTTCCCTAGTACTACTACTATATTGAATATCATCATGCTTTGCACCTCTCTATCTGTGTGTGAACTCCTCCTAAGTGCTCTAAGTTGTCTTAAGTCTTTTCTAAGTCTTCTTGACTTGGAAAATCGAAAAATTTTAATGTGAACTTTAGGTTAATGTTTACTTGGTCTTCAGAATGTACTCTTTTTGAGTTACATTCTTTCGCCCTATTGGTACTCCTCTCCCCCCAACTTAGAAATATCAACCGTCCTCGGTTGAGCTTCCCAAGTTGTCGAGATCGTTGTCCTCATTCACCTGTTCGCTTCGTCTATTCCCTTTAGGCATTCCTTCGAACGCTATGTCGTCCGTCGGTCCGCCTTTTCGTCGCGAAGACACTAGCTTATTCAACTCTGCCGGCCCTAGGTCGATGCTCTCGTGAATATTTCGAGGTAGCTCAATCTTCTTTCGTGCGTGGTAAGGTAATAGCCTAAACGCTGCCACTACAGACTGGTATACTGACCCGTCCATTTCGGCAACTATGTAGGCGCCTCCTTTGTTTCTATTCAGCACTACATACGGACCGTTGTATCTTAGGTTTTAGCTTTCGATCAAGGCTATCCTCAATTGGGGAGTTTCTCATTATTACGAGGTCTCCTGGCTTGAAGTTGTAGTCTTTAATCGTCCGCCGGTGTTCAATCTCGTACTTAGCTACTCTATCTTTCTTCGCCTGGTGGATCTTACTTCTCACTGACTCAACGAAGTCTCTATGCTTTGCCAACGCCTTAGCTCTTCGCGCGAGCAAGTCTTCTGTGGAAACGAACGATTCGGGAGGTTCGATCAGCCAGGTCACTTCTTGTATGTCAAGAGGTGTTACTGGTTCTGCTCCTGTTACCATATAAAACGGCGAACACCCAAATCTTTTTCTTATCGTGATTCTGTCCGCCCACATAATGTGAGGGAAATACCACTTCCACTTAGACAAATTCCCGGCGGTCACCTTGGCTAGCATATTTACTACGTCGAAGTGAGGCCTTTCGATTGTCCCGTTTGCTTGAGCGTTGTAACCCGTTACTTGAATGCCCACGGATTCCATACTTCTCTTCTAACCAGCCAACAGCCTTTATGAAAGGTCCACCATTATCTGTCACTATCTTTCTGATGCAACCCCATCTTAAGATTACATCTTCGAACAACCACTTGCCAATAGTACTAGCATTTTGCTTTTGTAAGGCTTTCCCTTCCATCCACTGTGTCAATGCACACCTTCCGTGAACTATGAATTTGCACTTATCGCTAGGAATACTCATATGAATCACGTCGGCGTGTAAGACTTGAAATATAGATGGAGTTTCCGTTACCGTCGGGGGTATTCTCATGAACAATTTTTGACGGATTTGACAGACATGGCAAGTTCTCGTATACCAGCCTACGTCCCCGTCTAAGTCTGGCCACCAAAACCGTTTAGCTAGCAATTCCTTAGTAGCATAATGTCCTCGATGCCCTGTAGCGTCATGCGCTGTACGCATCAAGTACATCCGATTTTCTGGATAAACGACTATCTTATGTTCACCATTTATTCCTCGACGGAAAAGCCTTCCATCTTTCTTAAAGAAATGCGTACTAAACCTAGCGAATGCTAGGTATTCCGCGTCGCTCATTCCTTTTGGTCGAACTGAAGGGTTTTCTAACCACTTATCTACGATCGGTATTTTTCTGTCGATCTCTTTGATAAGCGGGTGCCGGCGGGACTCTCTATCGTATTCTTGTCGAAGTTTAGGATCCTCCTTTAAGGATAAATCTGGCAGTACTTCCACATTTACGAATTGAGTTTCCATTCTTGGCCTTAGTGACAACACTTTGTCCGCCACTGCCCTATCTAACTCCAAATCTTCTTCAAAATCTGCGATGTCTTGAAGATATCCTCCACGAGTATCGATTTCGTGTTTGAACTCTTCGAAGTCCAACGGTTCTGGGTCGTCGGGGTTTGGTTTCCTGTACCCAGTGAGTCCGCCGGTCTCTTCTTCCGAGTGATCGTAAGGAGTCTTTGGTTTATCATCCGGGTGTGGAACTCGACGTGACAGACCGTCGGGTATCGCAAACTTACTTCCAGCTACATGTTCCAAGGTGAAATGGTACATGAGTATGGATTCGATCCATCGGTTTATAGTCGCATTTGGTCCATTTCCAGCATTTTGTAACATGCCTTTAATGTACTTAGCGTCCGTTTCGACAATCAATTCTCGACACCCAAGTAACCAATACCTATTTTCTTCTAAAGCTCGCATCAAGCCAAAGAGTTCCCTCTTTGCTTGGCCGTACCTTGCTTCTCTCTCGCTTAGCGTTGTAGACCCGAATCTAGCATAGTGCCACTTATCAGGGTCATCATCATCTTGGACGGATATCATCCATCCTATGGCTTTGTACGACGTATCCACGGATAATTTTAGAGGCACATTCCTGTCGTAGTCTATAGCCTTCAATACTGGTGCAACTCGAATGGCTTCCTGTAAATCGGCCATTGCTGCTGCCTGTTCTGGTCCCCATCTAAATGGTACTTCTTTACGAGTTAGTTCTTGGATAGGTTCTGCCCGGCGGGCATAATCCTTGACGAACATTCGCAAAGTCCCTAGTACTCCTAGGAAAGATCGTACATCTGAAACGTCTTTACATGCTCCCCACTTAAGGATTGCATCTGCGCGTTCGGGATTAACTTTCCTTCCTTCGTAAGTACAAAGATGTCCTACTACTGTAAACTCGTCTGCCAAAATGATCGACTTCTTTCCTGAAAATGTCCCTCCACAATACTTCATACGCTGCATCACTCTGTTCACGTCATTTAGATATTCCCATACGAACCGCCGGATACCAGGATTTTCAGGAATGGTTTCATAACCTCCTTTTCCGATCTTCATACCTCGTGGCTGGTCCTCTCGTAGGAACATCGTCAATATACGGCTTCGTGACTGCAGGAATCTCGTCTTGTAAGATATGAGTTACATCGTCATGGAAGATTGGTACCGAATTGGTCCACCCCATCGGTAGGGTAACCAAACGCATCGCTCCATAAGGTGTTTGGAACGTGGTAAGGTCTCTGTACTTTTCGTCCAATCGTCTCTCATCGTAACCTACGAACAAGTCCATGCAACCTCCACAAGCTCTACCGGCGAAGTGATTTGCCAATTCTTCTGTTGCCGGCGGGATGCCTGAGTGCGCAATCGTAACTGCGTTAAGAGGCTCTAGACTATGTACAATTCTCAGACTTTCACCATCTTTCTTAAGTACGCAGAACCACCTCGAGCTATAACTCGAGTTCGAAGGCTCATACACGCCTGAATCTATCTTCTCCTTGATAAATCTTACATACTTTATCCATAAGCCCAGGTGGGATTGGTCTATTCCTCAATACCCACGGTGTGTGTGGTACCGTTGGAATAGGGACATCAGGGAAAAACTCTTGTCTGAATCTCCCTTTTTCCGCATCTTCCCAAGCGAAAGCTATGTTGTGTACACCTATTAACCAGTGTAATAGTTTCCGCTCTTCTGGCCAAATGAAATCACCGCCGTGGACCTTATCCATGGCTTCCTTTCTCTCTGTGGTGTATCTTCCTTGGGGTGTGAATTCCGGCGGATTTGTAGGTAACTTAGGCAATTCAGCCAGTGGGTTCCCTATAATCTTCCGAATAATTCTAAACTCCTCTGCTAGAGTCCCCAAGATGGGTCTTACTTTATCTGCCACTTTCTTATACTTCTTTCCTGTAGAGACACCCTTAATTTTTGGTTTAACGTTAGGGTTCCCTGCTACTACTTCGTCTTTGTTCTCGCTGGAGGTTGTTGACGAAGTCTTAACAGAATCCTCAATGATATCCTCTTTTAACTGTTGATAAATTTGTTCGAAGTGTTTTATCACAGTATCTAACATCATGACTTCACCGACGGATTTGTCTCTTTTGCCTGTCCTGACTTGTTGCAAGAAAGCTTCGACCTTTTTAGCAGCTTTCTTGTTTTCTACCTCCCTAGTTAATGCTTCCTGAATAAACATTAACTTCACGTCTTCTTGGCTGAACTTTCCACTTTTATGGCCTGGCTGGAACACCTTTTCGACTTTAATCTCCCCAGAAGCTGTCTGTTCAAAGACGACTGCAAGCTCTCCTACATCTATTGATGATTCATCGAGTTCTGAAAAGACCGCCGGGTTGGCGTCCAACTCTGCCTTTAACTCTGGAGGAGGTTCTCCTCTAGGGATAAGTGTTCAACCTCACCACTTTGCCGTTCTGAGGATCGGTCAGGGTAATCGTTTGCGACCCATCTCGATTGTTCTTTGTTAGCGTTTCCGCTATCATCTCGAACGGTCTTCCAAGCAAGATCCTATAACCCACGTCTGGAAGTACGTGTATTTGGAGGTACACTCTTACTTCTCCAAAGACAAAAGGCACGTCTCTTGCTAAACCTAATGACTTCTTCAATCCTTTGTCCGCTGAGGACATCCACACCGTCACCGCCGGATCCCAAGTAAGGCCGTGGTCTTTTGCGGCTTGTTCATGCATCGAGCAGATTGTCGAACCGCCGTCTAATAAGGACTCTTCCTTCATGGCTCCATTGATTTCAGGGTAGATGACCCTCAACGAAGACGACTCTTCAGCTTTCACTATAACTGGCTTAGCCTCAGTACCCAGTTCAATCATATATTGTTCCACCGGGTCAGAGATAGTGATACTCCCCAATGGTTTCTCATCTCCTTTTTCTGCAACAGTTCGAACCGCCGGTCGCAAAGTTGAAGGCTTCTTTATAGTCTCTGTCTCGCTTTTCGGCTAGGGCTCTTTGTTCAACCGCTGCTTCGGCTTTTGCCATCGCTTCCTCACTATTTTCTACCCATTGTAAGCCAACGTGTAGACGCTTAACTTCGTGCGGATCGTCAAAGAAACGCTTAAATACCTCAGTCTCTCTAGGGATAGGGACTTCCCTAGTAGGTACTCGCTTCCGAGTCAGGAGGTTCTTGAGGTATTCCCTTGCTTCTGGCGAAACCCCCATAAGCGACTTGATGTTCACCGGTACGGTGACTTCAAGCAATTCGTTGACGATCGCTTTTGCCGCACCATTTTGTTCTACAGGTGCGCGTTTGTTATAGGCTGGTCCCCGCCGGTCGATTTCCGGTAGAGGTTCACCTTTCTCTTCCACTTCTCGTTCTTTCTCAAAAGATTTCTCCTCTTCCTTGTTTCACTTTAGGCTTGAATGCACCTAAAGGTTTAGTTGAGAGAGGAGGGACGTCTACATAAGGTAGAGTTCCGGACGGTGTAAGCTTCGCCGTTGGTTGAGAATCTGACCATGTTACTTTCTTCTTTTTCTTAGGAGGTCCAACTCTCTTAACCTCGACAAACCTAGCAACGGTTCCTACTTCTTCCTCTGGTAACTCGTCCACCTCTTGCTTCTTCACTCTCACTTTTCTTTCTCCTCGACACGCTCCTTTTTCTTGGTGTTTTCTTTTTCTACGCCGGCGGTTTTCTTAGACTTCTCTAGCTCAGTCTTGCTACTTCCTGCCGGTTTGGAAGAAGCAGCAGCTGCTGCCTTCCTCGTCGTCATTGAAAACCCTCTTGTCGACGCGAATTTTGGTAGAACACTTGGAAGGCGTTCCACATCGCTGCCTTTTCTTCGTCTGTCACGGGCGCTTCCGCGGACGTGTCGTTAGGCGCCGACCCCAAACTCTGTGCCTTCTCCGTTTCCAATTGGCTAACCCGTTCCTTAAGGTCATGTACCAACTGCTCTTGCGTTGGTTGACCCGTTAACGGATCCCTCCACCTATGTTCCGGCGGCTCCTCTTGTATGTACTGGGCTTCGCGCTTAATCGCGTCGAGGTCCAACGTATGGCCGCTACTCTCCATACTCTTTCTAATGAGGTCGAGAGTAAATTCTTCCCCATTTCTGAAGGGCGTAATAATTCTATTACTTTCGAGGATACGATAATCGCCACCTTCATGACGAATACGACCCGTATCCAACATCACCCTTCTAATTTTGCAGCCCATAACTGCATGAGCTGGCTCACCACAGAACCAGCAAGTCACTCCTCGTCGCTCTCCACCACCAGAGTCACCGTTTCGCCACACGCCTTGGCTGTAGCCCTGTTGACCTGGTCGACGCGAAAAGTCGACGTATCCTCCGCCTGAGGAACCCGAGTTCGAGTAGTTCCTTCTTCCCGGCGGAACGTAGGATTGACCAATGGGGTTTCCTCCTGACGAGTTGTGCGAGTTGAATCGCTGAGAATGGTCGGTCAACCTCTTGTCGATTTTGGCCTCCATTCTCGTCTCAAACTCCGTCAGTTGTTCTTTTTGCTCTTTCTTGAGACCCGTGAGGGTATCCTTCCATTTGGCCTCTTGTTGGTCCAGTCTTTCCAAGATGAGTTTAAACCCATCGTTGTCCGACTTAGAAGGTCCTGCCCACTGGTACATCCCCGGCGGCATGTTTTGACTCCCTCTATGGGGTCCAGCCTCCTGCACATGCTGCTCTTCTCTCTTGGGCTTAATACCCAATCTCTTCAACGTTTCTGCCACGGCGGTATTAATGACGTCCTGGTCTGCTGTACCAGTGTCACTTAGATCCGTCGTGAAGCCAAAGACCGAACTATTGGAGTGTTCCCGGGCTACCACTTGTGCTACGTACAGCAGATCATCTAGCGTGTACTTAGTAACAATGGGCATAACCCGTTCCAAACCTGAGGAGTCGTAGAGCTCGCCATCGAAGTCGTCGTCCCCATCGTCTTCAACTTGGATAGGATTGACTTCTGTCCCAAGATCTCCTTCTGGGGCCGTAGAGGGTCCTCCTTCTTTGCCTTCTTCAGGTTCCACCTTTGGGCCTTTCGGGGCTTCCATCCTCTTCAGCCTCTTGTCCAATGTTCTGGCATTGGCTCTGCTCTCTCTCTTCAACTCTGCCAGGATCCTTCGCTGATCGGCTGTTGAGAGCCGTACTTGAACCGCCATTCTAAAGTTACGATCCAAACACGCCAGGAAATCCTGGACTAACGTCCTATTCTGAAAGGAGTTGGATTTTCCTCTTCCTTTCGGTCTCTCGAATTTTTGAGACCTCTGTCCTGACCTTCGCAATTAGGTCCATCAACTTCTGTTCCTCATGCATCTTAATCCTAACATATCTGTTGAAGATTTTCTCCAACTTATCAAGGCTTCCTTCCTTGGAGTTCCTTGATGCCAGGATAGTAAGACAGAATTTCTGCCTTGAATTGCGCATATGTCCCGTCTCTGTATTGGGTCAGCCGGGACCACTGATCCTTTAAATCGACTTTCTTTACGAAGTCGACCAACGCCTTCTTTTTGTGCCTGTCCAGCACTACGCTCGCTTGCTCAAACATCGTCTCCATCCGCTCGATGTAAGCCCATACTTCTGCCGCCGTGTCATCTTCCAACACTAAGTGGCTCGCCTTCCATAATTGAGGAACCCTAGGGTTCTTATACAACTGTTGGGTTGTCAAGTGATCAACCCTGGGATCCATGGAAATCTCGTATTCCATCTTGTGGTGGTTTTGTAACAACGGAGAGATTGAGGGTGCTTTTTCGTGGGTAGGAGTCTCGAAGTTCGAAACTGAAGGTTTTTGTTCTCGTTGAACAGAAGTAGCCGTTTGAATTACCGGCGGTTGTGGAACGTTAACTTGTTCCTTTTCTTTTGGCGTTTCTCTTAAGACGCTCGTTTTCTTCGTCCTTTTTCTTCTTCTTGTTCTGCGTTCAGGGAGTCGTTCGATATCCTCTTCGCTCTTGTTTCCAAAATCCACAAAACTTTCCCCTGTAGTAGGTTCGCTTGGTGTATTTGTAGTGGGCTCTGAAGTCGAACTTCTATCCTCTGAAGTAGCGCGTTGCTTTCCTTTGTCTCTTTTGTGAGATCGAAAACTACCTTCTACTTCGTCACTTCCGGCGGGAAGTTCTACCTCGTTTTCTTCTTTTACTGGACTAAGTTCTTTACCTTCTTCTCGCTGGCTTAAAGAAGCTTCTAGCGGACTATAAGGTTTGGGAACTGCTGGGGATTGAACTGACTTTCCTAAGTCTTCTAAGGATAAGTCCGAGAAATCGCCTTCAGTGGCAGAAGACTCTGTGACGCGGTAACTACTTCTAAACGGATGTTTCTCGAAGTAAAGTGGCTCGTTGGGGGTTCCTAGCGAAGATGGAAACCCTAATTCTGCGACGTCGGTTTTGAGTTTGTCTAACCGACGGTACGAAACGCTTTCTGCTTTTGGTAATTCAAAGCCGCCGGGGAAACTTGGTCCCTGACTAGCTCCTAATTGGAAAGTTGGAGGAACTGATTCCTCTTCTGACTCTGTCTCTGCGCCGGGATCAACTAGATCTTCAACTGCGGCTTCTTCGTCCTCTCCAGAGGTAGTTTTTGCTTTAGCCTCCTTAATTTGACGTTTTAGCGCTCTATCCGACTCTAGTTCCTGGTATTCCAGAGGTTGTCCTTGACGCTGTCTTCTCGTAGTTCTTTCTTCAAACGCTTTTCCTGTGAGCGGATTTATTCGCGCCTCAACAGATGATTTTGGTGCCTTAGGATTTCTTTTCTTGAGAGTGGAAATCTCGTAGGCTTTTTGGTTTCCCGGCAGACGTTGGATCGAGCTCAAAGACCTAAGTCCGAACTCAAGATCTGACGCAGCCGAAAGATCGTGCTACACTTGTTTTAAGTCCTGCTTTCGCAAAACTTCGTCTACTTAAACTTGGAATTTGGACAACCCCTCGGCGGTGGGCTCCAAATGATGTGCTGACTAGCACAGAAAGCACAAAGAAGAGCAAGAAAACAACCGGCGGTCCCGAATCGAGTGGCGCTTGTTGTGAGACAAGTGACACGAAGATGAAGACCGACGGCTAAATCTAAAGACTTTTAGGTACTGTCTGTACGTTGGCACGCAAGTTCGACGGGGTTGTTGTTTTAGTAGACTAAGTTAACGAGGAGAAGACTCTCTGACTCGTATAGAACGGTTTTTTAGGGTTTTTAGAGCTTTGAAAAGACTCTTGACTTTATGCAGGTGGTGTTTTGTATTTTGTTGTGCTCTACACACAAGGGAAACACTAAGTTCAACTCGCGACTCGATTTAAACACGACTTAGACTCGAAACTCGAATTTGGACTTGGAAACACTTAAAACTCGTCCCGGCGGGATCACTCGTTGACTCGTTTTAAAACTCGGACTCGTGTATTCACGCACAAACTCGGACTCGACTCTAAACTCGTAACTCGCTCACTCAACACTCAGAGAATTCCTCTTTGTTTTTACTGACGACTCGTGCCGATCAAAGACAGATATATAATCGAGTCAAAGGGGTATCTGTTGATTCTTTTGCCCGGCGGGCCTATATATATGGTACAAAATGTTTGTACTACGAGCTTTAAAACAAAGACTAGCAAAGACTATAAAACAAACCGAATACATGCGCATGATACAGAAAATGAGAGTAGAGAGACGGAGCGGAGGTACGAGAGAATCAGAAATACGAAATAGGAAAGAAACGCGACAAAAGAAGCCCCGGCGGTGTCGTGCCGAGTATGCCCATAGGCGTCTATTGATGCGCTGTTGAAGCGCGTGAATTTTGGTAGTTCCGTCCAGTCGGAACGGAACCAATGTGTTGTGGGAAACTCCATTGTTACTCCGTGAAGATGCTTCCGCGGAAACAGATGGTATACCCTTTTTGTAACTACCGCCGGAGGGCGGCGTATGGATTCATCGTTCTGTCCCTTCTCTCTGTACTACTTCTTTTCTGTTGACAGGTCATGGGACTGTTAGTACCCTGTTTCATCTGTCCTAGAGAGGACACCTGTCCAACGGAATAGAACATCTCGTGTGATCCGTTCCTGGTCCCGTCGTTCTGGTTATCTTATCTCGGCTTCTATCTTATCGATCTCGTACCTAATCCGTAGAGGTCCCCTTTAGCTTTCCGCGACTGATGGCTGATTCCGACCGTCCGGCGGCGCTTATGGGCGTTTTCCTCTTAGGGTACTGACAGGCGCTGGTGCTAAGTGTAGTCGTTCTTGTTAAGTCGCTACTAGCTTTCTAGTCGATTTGAAGTCGATCGTGCACTCCCATGGATAGTCTTGCTCCCGGCGGTGAGGACTTCGTGCCAAATTCTCACTACCGTAGTTCGATCTTCAATCGGTCCAGTACACATCCTTAACCCGTCAGTTACTACGGTATCAATGATGCGTTACGTTCAACCTCTTTCAGAGTCGTTCTTAGAGTTCGACTTAGTTGACGACTCTGGGCTCTGGTCTCAACTCATACGACAGAATAAGTGACCGCCGGGTTATGAAAAACACAGTGCCTTAGGGCTTTTCAGTCACTTATCGAGATGTACGCTTTACCGGACGAAATTAGTCCGGCGGTGTGTTATTCGCGATTTTTGAAGGGTCAGATGACCCTCAGGCGTAACAGCGGCTGTGGTCTACCCAACTGGAGAATACGCATATCGACCGGGAGGTGGATGTCGAGAGCATGGATGTGCTCAATATGAAGCTGAAGAAGCGTGAGTCCATCTCTTCATACCCCATTGTGGCTTTTCTTAACCAACTCATCTGAATTATAGCGCCCTCGAAGGCAAAGGTCCAGCACGACTTAATGTCAGCGGAGCAATCTTTGAACAGCGGGCTTGGCGTTACCTCTTGGCTAATTGCTGGAATCAAACTCCAAGACGCACAGTATGCATTTATATTCTTGCGCTACCCTGACCACAACTCACAATATTCCAATATCAGGGACAGTCTAAGGGCTTTCATTTCTGGTTTGCCAAGGGAGGGTTTGAGAACGGACCAGCAACGCCTCGAGGTCACAAAGCGCCGAGAGAATCTCCAAGCCGCGATCAACGCATTCTACGAGGACGCTGGCGTTCTTTTCCCCAACGTCAACCTGTACGAACAACGGTGCGAGAGCGCACCGGAAGCCTCAGTCGAAATTGACGGGGACGATGATGGGAATCGTGACGACAATCCAAGGAACCCGTTTTCTGTGTCTCAGAACGAACCCGAAGATGTCGAAATCCCTCTCCCATCATCATTTGTCGATCTTCCGGCTGGCCTTGGCAGTGCAGCTGAAAAGGAACTGAAGATTCGCATTGCCCAGGCGGACGATGCACTGGAATCAGTAAGAATTGAAATTGGCCACAAGTCTTACCTGTACCGTTCCAACATACGCTTGGCGCATGGAAAACAGCAGCGGCTGCGAGGATACGCCGCGGTGAAAGCAGTCGACAAGAACATGCGCCTCCACATCAAGTCTTACAACCGCGCAAGGTGGGCCCTTGGAAGACTCGGCGCTGAACGCGAAGTCCTTCAACGGTACCGGGAGGTCCGAAAGGAGGATACACGAGCCATAACAGCGGTTTATGAGCCTAACGCTAGGAATCAAAGGAACGTTGCTCTGTCATGGATTTGGACTATGGACGTTGAAGGAGACTCACAAAATTCCGAGTATCTGGAAGAATGTGAGTCCGTTAATGCCGATACAAAGACAGCTGTGGGACACTGACAACAATATTGACTTCTAGTGTACCGGGTCAATTGGCTGCGTGCCAGGTCCCGCGCAGACCGTTGGAAGGAGGAGCACATTTTACTCACTTCTGAGATGGAGTGGGTTCCGAACTTTTTCTCTTTTAAAGAGGATGAATGCAAAGCCTGGGCAACTCTGACTCGAGATCTACCAGGGCACCGAGCATACGCCATCCGCCAAGCCAATATGTGGAGGCTCATGGGCGTACACGCGGAGAAAGCGTTCGCCGAGGCGAAGGCGAAAGCAAATACGAATAGGGTTAGGGTCTGAAAATAAATATATTGGCATTTGAGAAGTAGATAGTCAGACTCACGTCCATTGTCAATCGCTCTCTCTATCCTAGATTGAACGTCGTTGGGGCCAATGTCTCAATTGCAGCAAGGCTCTTCTTATCCATTCCTCTCAGAGGTCCATCATCTACAAGCGCTGACTGCAAGTGAAATGCAGTGCTTAATCGACTACGCCTCCTCCCGAATCCGTGCAGCGGGGATGGTGTGGAACCGTCACGGCGACTCGTTCTCCCCGACTGAACGCAAGCACTTTGCAGCTCAGTTATATCGTGACCTGGTGCGTTCACAGTCGACATTGGGATGGTAGACGCTTACTAATTTATCGTTTGGAAGGAAACTGGCATGTTGCTCTATTCGAGTGGTTGTTTCCGTTATCCAGGGATCATCCAACGTCCTGTAGCGTTGGGAATGATGTTTAAATCGACGCTCACCGGGATGCTCCACCTGGGACGACACGCCTCCACCGCAGACTATGAAACCCCCAACCCCATACCCGACCCCGTCCTTCCCGCGTACGCAGATGCCTGGTGGAACAAAAATACGACGCCTGGACTTTCACTCTTGGGCCTGATCAAGGCTTGGCAGGCCCAGCGGGACGACTTTGAGGCTGTTAGGAGAGAGAGCAGGGCCTTGGCTTCCTCGGAAACTGTTCTTTCCAGGTCGTTGGACGAGAGTCTGGAAAGAGCGTCTGCTTCGACTCAGAAGGCAATCGACCTCATAGAAAGGGACATGGCATTGGCGCTCAAAGGTGTGCGCGCCATCGAGGCCGCTATCACAGAGACCGAGAAGGTGTGCCAAGAGGTTCTCGGCACTTGTTGAAATTTTGCCTTTAGACTTTGCCGCTTGTACCGTAGCATAACAACGTGGATGACATTTTGTGTCAAATGTGAATGACACTGGACTTCTCACTAACATGGGGCGAAGGGACTCTTGGCACTTCCAAGGCTATAGCCAGTAAATTGTAAAAGAAAACGATGAATACGAGATTTCCTGCGGATACGTGCAACTACTTATGTAACCAGTAGCCTGTCCACATTTCCAAAGTCGGAGCTTTGGGGATGTAGTACTGAGGAACACGCTTGAGAATGGACTCATGGAACGAGGCGAAGATCTGGACTTGTTCGGACTTGCCAAGAGCAATACCGTGTTCGATTAGCTTCAAATGTCCGACGAATACGGTACCCGGAGTGTTATGGAACCGGTATCCCAATGTCGGGCATTCGAAACGACCGAGCGTCAGAGTTCCCCCTGTCCAGACAAGGTCGTAAGCCCAGGTGGGGCTGGTGACGATCCGCTGGAGGATGGTTTCCCTGTTTGTGACAAGCTCAAACTTGGAGAACGGCGATGACCAGAAGGACAGAACGTCGAGGAGGTTTTCGGGCTGAGAAATGTCGATCTTTCCGTGCTCCAATGAAGAAAGAATGGAGAGGCCGGCGTCAAACAGCCATGGATGGGTGACAGCCAGAATCCCGCCGAGTACAGCGAAGCTTTCCTGCATCTCTTCCAGAAACTTGATGTACATGGCGCTATCGGGACCAAGGAAGATGGGGCACAATGCCGGGCGTCGCGCCTGGGTTCATCAATCCGTCAGGCTGTGAGAGGTTGTGAGTAAAAGCAGAGGGAAGGACGCACACCATCAGGTAGGTTGCACAATTCCAACTTGGCTGTTCCACCGCGGAGAGCGTTCCCGTCGACATCGAAGTACCGATTTGGATCGTTGGGCATGCGGGTCAACCCGTTTCCGTCAGAAAGAGCATGTACCGCATTCAGCATGAAGTCCTACGATGGAGATTGTTAGTAGACTGATTTCCATTTTGGACGAGGCGACAACACGCACCTGTCTCTTTCTTTGGATAACACTGGGGAAGCTCCAAAACCCAATCACTCCCTCAGAGTCCACGAAGCACGACGGTTCCGTCAAACATGGTAGCCTTCCAGTTGAGAGTGGTGTACCGAGAGGCTCGAATGTTTTGAGAAGGTCGTGCCGTTGTTCAGGGGTAGGTTGACCGGGTCCCAGAGCGTCGAGAGCTTTCGAGAGGTCCTTGAAAGACCAATTCAACTGCGCTGTCGCACGAGAGTAAGCATGGGGTAAATAGGAGCCAGGGAAGATCATTGCACCTCGATTCGTAAAGGCGTAGTAGGCCATGTTGACGATTTGGTGCGCTTCTGAGCGGAGATCGAGGCTTAATTTCGGTTTGGCCACTTTGCGATGTTCATCGAATCGAGTTTCGAGAAGGGACTGGCAGTAGCGCCCAAAGGATTCGCTGTATCGGCCGCCTTGGTGAAGATCAAAGAGAATGGGAGCCATAAAGGTGGGAGGAGTGAAGAAAGCTCGAGCCGCGATAACGCGACTATCACGCTGAGTAATCTACCGGTAGTCTTGTCAAACAGGGTCAGTCTACGAAAGACTGACTCTTCGTGTCCAATAGCGCAGCATCCAAAGAAAACATAGAGATTACACTGAAGAGAACGGTCAGATTACATTGGAGTATCCAAGTAGAAGTCACGAAGTTGGGTGGAAGATGGTGGCTTGGCACCATGGTACTGGGATCCACGTTCAAGCATGGACTCGCGGAAATATGAGACGATGCATACGCGATCACCGTCGACGGGCGCTACGCCGTGTCTGATCAAACTGCCAAGCCCGACAATAACCGTTCCTGGGTTGTACACAAACCGACAGCCAAGAGTGGGGCTCTCAAAGCGACCATTACGATAGGTCCCGCCGGTGTAGATAAGATCATAGGCCCAAGTCGGACTGGAGATGTCGCGGTGAATCGAGGACTCTCTGTTGACAATGACAGAAAACGCGGTGAAAGGGTTTGACCAGAAATTAAGGATGGCATCCAACGTCTCAGCGTTGTCCACAGGGAATGTGCGGCGATGCAGCGACTCCAAGACTTCCAGACCAGCATTGAACAGCCAAGGTTGAGTGATGGCAATCACTCCACCAAGAACAGCGAAGCTCTCGGTCATGTCCCTAATGAACTGCTGACCAGGAGGACCTTTCAGCGACGCCGAGGGAGATGGGGAATCGTAGGGGCCCTTGGTACAATTAGGCATGTGGAGTGTGAATATTTGGCAGTAAGAAAACGTACATCGTGGCCTTGCTGGTACCAGCAAGAAGAAAATGTGGCAACTCCTGGCTTGAGTTGTCCACCCTCCGAGAACTGGCTAGGATGTGAACGCCAGTTTCCTTGAGAGTCAGTTCGAACAGGGGTTCCTCTGTGGTTGCAGAGAGTTCTGATTGCGCGTAAAATTGTGGCCTGCTACATGTCAGTCTTGGAAGAGACTCAAACGGCTGACATGACTTACTTGTCGCGATTCTGTTATAGAGGAGGGTAAGTACCACCATCCAATGATGCCCTTGCTATCCACAAATGTGGTGGGCAACGTGCGGAGTGGAAACTTTCCATCTGGATTGGGCCTCCACACAGGCGGAAATTGCAACGAAAGATTCTCCTCTCGGGGATCTTCGTTGCTCAGTTGGGCCCTGATAAGCTTTGAAGCAAAGTCTTCAAATCTCCAGCTGAGAGCCACTAAGTAGATAGTTAGCCATGGGTGCAATCCTGCTGTAGCCTGTGCGACATTGATGTCACTCACTCTCATTTCCAAACGCCGATTCAGCGACACTAACCAACTGGTAGGCTTCGATTCGTAGGTGCCTCCCCAAATCAGGATGTTTAGCAGGCGGCATTCCGACCACAAGTTCGCGCTTGAATAGCGCCTGGCAGTAACGCCCGTAGCTATGTGCTAGTTCTCCGGCGGCACTCAAATCGAACGAAGGCAGGGTCGGCATGCTGGGATAAGGTGAACAGTGTTGGAGTTTGACATTCGTTGAAGCATACATAGCATCGATTAGCTCAGCTGATCACCTTACGTAGTCGTGACTTGTACGCCAACTTTTAGACCCTGGACGGCCCCAGACACAATAATTGTTGTTTTCGCCGTGAGCGAGGTCAATACCAAGGTTGTTCAAGGTAGCGTTCTTTAGCGTTCTTGGCACATGGTACCAGCAATCATTCTTGGCGCTCAAGGTACTTACCCTGGCGGGTTGGTCTTGTACACTCGCATGTCCAAAACGGACGTACGCTTGAAACACAAGGTCGCGTCCGTCATGGCTTGACAGATGTGGCTAAGCTGTGCTCGAGTCGTGCCAAGAACGTTAGAACTCTCACCACACAAAGAAATATTTACAGATGTGTGCCAAGTGCTGGCTCGGCAAGTCAAGTCACAAGAGCGCAATGAGAATGCGGAGCGAAAAAGCTAAGATACAATTAAAGTGGACACAAAACAAGGTTAAACGTCAATGAGCGAAGCTATAGGCCCTGTCCGTTTGGGGACGAGCTACGAGAACGTGGCGGAAATATGCCCGATTTCCGATAGGCAGCCAGGGACCGCTTGCTGCCAACGTAAAATGGTCGAGAAGAGCGTTCAGCGGCGGGGTTATTGGATCCTGAGGGAGCGACCTCGACATAGCGCCTCGCATAATGCGAAAGCTCTCGTCTGGACTCAGTCAGTTTCTCTTTGGTGGCTTTAAGATCTAGTTTACAGGTTTAATCGAGCCGTCACAAGTGGAAATGAACTGCAATGACTCACCCTCAATGAGCCTCTTGAGGTTCGCATCACGACGCTCGATTTCCTCGCGTGCCTCCTTCAGTTCCAATTCAACTTCATGGAGGCGGGCTTGAATCTGGACGGGGTTCAGATCACCTGCGGGATCTGGGTTCCTAGAGTATTCGCCGCGAAGGATATCGCGGAAGATGGGGTCTTTGAGGAGTTTGGTGAAGAATTCGAACGCTTTCCCGTAGGGCACGTCCAACTCCCCAAGAATGACGGCGATGATGTAGGCGTCTTTCCAGGGGCACGGTGATCCTTTCTTGATACAGGGAGCGCAACCAAGACCCTCCTTCGTCAACATACAGCCGCCTGGAAACCTGATGCACTGGGACTGATTACAGGGCTGGGGATACATTCAGCAAGGTGAGGAGTTCAAGGAGCCCTACAACTTACACCGCCAATGTTGTCAAAGAACCAGCCCTCGAATCTATCTCGATCATGACACGCAGAGTTAACCGCAGTGAAAACTCGAGATCGACCCTCCTCATAGCCTCCGTCCCACTTCGACATTTGATGAGAGAAGAAAGGTTATGATTTGGCAGGCATAGTGACTCCGGGTGTTAAGTATGAAAAAAAGGCTGATTATCTATGTAAGCGGACCAAACAAAGATGGCGCTCATTCGACGTCCTCTGCTATATATTCCCTCGTCCTCAGACGCCCGTCTCTAATTTCCTTGAGCATCCTACGAATGGTTTTTTGGAGGGCGGCAAGGGCGGCAATCGAGTCGGTTAAGTTTTCACTGTGGTCATGTTGAGCATCCGACGGCAGTTGGTCTGTGTACTCATTGAGCCATTCAAGCCTTGGTGTGATGTCCGCTATATGGAGATTGGCTGTAGTCGCTAGGTTGTAGAGACATTCGAGCGCTGTAATGGGTATGAGTAAGGGGGTCATACATCCCAGCAGCACTCACCATCTTGCATATGCTTGACAAATTCCGCCTTTTTCTGTACAGACACGTCGGTCATAGCGTTGGCGAACTGGTGTAGGAGGTTAAGTCAATAAAGAAGCCGGCGGCGTGAATGGATGATGGATGAGCACATCATTTTTTTTCTTTCCCGCGCGGCTTTGGGCGCTTGCCTTGGCGCAAGGCTTTGAGACTATGGGTCATCGGTCAACTTGAACATGTCGAAGCGCAAGGTCTGCCGTATATATCGCGGGTTTCAGAAAACCGATTGAATCGGCACACTATCATTGTCGCAATCTTTGTCGATAGCCGCTGTCCGTCGGTGGCACACTGACGTCATCCTTGGCATGGGCGCTTGCTGCCAGGATCGGGCGCGTGGACTGGGACAAAGTGACTACTGCTAAGATTCATCTGTGTTAAGTTCTTGGTCGATTCTGGGGTACCATTGGTGTCGTAATGTTTGTCGATAGTGGATAGTTACCGTTTGGAAAAGGAACGACAAGCAGTGCACGGCGTCGCAGAATCCACGCAGGGTCACCACTTGTCGATCGTAAGGTATTTATCTGATATCTGAGGGTAATCTTGCCTCGACCCCTTGCTCGACTATGTCCGGGTCCGGACTACGCGCTATCCATGGGGAAGATGACGATGCCTGAACAGGTTAAACAAGGCCATGCGTACTGCCACTTGAGTTCCACGGGATCGTGGCGTTGGTGACTATACGGGGTGCTCTCATTCATTTCTTGGCAACTATCCGACTTATCTCCGGCTTCAAGAAGATTGGTCGTTGATTCAACGTTGATTGTTCTTGAATTATGACAGCTCCATCGCTCCACCGTGGCTACCGGCTCCCTTGGACTCTGAGGATCACGAACAGGCGTCGGTGAGCAACCCCTACGAATCAAAAGTGAGCCATCACCAAGCTCTTTCATTAGGACCAGTTGCTGATTCCTACCAAGGCTGTGGGTTGTATGACGATGTATTGCCAAGAGTATTGTACCAATGAAGCGCACGATCGGTGACTCACTTCCTACCAAGCGGTTTATGGGTTACAAAGATGTGTGCCGCCAAGTCTCGCCAAGTCTGTCGGGAATCAAACCGAAGCTCCTACCGTCTACGTGGGTGGCGGTGACGACAAAGTGCATTTCTTGGCTTTTGCTTTCGGTGCGTGATAACCAAGGATTTCTTGACAAAAGACATATTGTTAAGATATTATATCAGTGGTAGTAGTCTAGTGGGGACAGTGCATGCTTCATAGCTAACAGTCTGAGGTTCGAACCCTCTCCTGCCCAAACTGAAGAGTAGGCCTGGTGCGGTGGACCTCCACACGCACCAGGCTAACTCTACAGTTACTTTCCTTTTTCTTTTTTTCTTGCTTTTTTTGCCTAAGTCGCGAAAATGTAACTATGTAAAGTCTCTCCCAGGGGACATCTGAACTATTACAATCCCTTCCATCCATGCATTCTGTTTCAAAGCAACCAAATCCGTACACGCAAAGCGCGCAACTTATTACGGTCTGTGACGCGATTAAGCTGGAGTTGGCCCGATCACCTACACCTCCCCTTGCCTCGTGTGTATCGTGGGACGAACAGCTGTTATTTACTGTGGGGCTGATGTGAACCACAAATGTGATGGCAACCGCTCCCGTGTCTAGCTATGAAGGCAACATCGATACCAAAGGGACGCCTTGCCAGAGGTCTGCCACTGCCACGTATTTTTGGTGAGCCCTCCTTGTATGGCATCTCACTGGGTGTGCGTCAATTTATACCGGGGTCCAATAAAGATATATCCACGGGACAGCTACCTCGGGTTCAAAATGGTAGTCGTTTTTTTGGTGAGCCCTCATTCTATGGCATCTCACCGGACGTGCACCACTTTATACCAGGTTCCAATGAGGCTATATCTACGAGACAGCTCTCTTCGGATCCATAATAGTGGTATTCACAGTGGGTATCACCGACGTGAGTGTTACTTGTGAGTAGAAGATTTGTGGTGGTTGCGCACCTGCGGTGGGTACCATATACACTGGACAGCTTTCCCCGGCCCTCCCAAACATATACCACCCACCACGTTGCTTGTTCCTCAGCCCTTCGGGAAATGTTTCACATCTACAAAGATGTCTTTATAGATCGTTTGACTCGGCACCGCTGGTCTTAATTCCGACAGGTGTCCTCGCCTTTACCGGGCTACACAAGCATGACACTTACACGGAAGCTCCCTGGGACCTCAAGGTGCGTGGTGTTCATGTGCTCGGTAGATGCCTGGTCCCATTCGGAAAGTCAGATGCCGTTAGCTTCGACACAGGTGGCCCGCTGGTTTTGGAACTTAGCTGGCGCGAAGGTGACTATTACCCTCCAGATCGGCCGATACGTTCGAGGTAGTTGGTTAGAGTGCGTTTGGAAAGGAGATGGGCATTTGGCCTGTTTGGAAATTATAATTCCATTTATACTATGCTCAGTGAAATCTACAAAATGCACAACCAACTGAAAGTAGCCATCCATGCGCCAGGTGGCCCTCCTAGCCAAGGAAGCTCAGTGCCCATACACTCGGTATACCTTCCAAGCCGAGAATTGAGAAGGTCTACTGGTAGGCACGTGTCCTGTTTTGATTGATACCCCCCACCGCCGATAGATACAGTCCACCTGGTAGGCCACACCCGGGCATGACGGGGCTGCCCTAGTACCTGTACCCTCCAACCCTTGGTCAACAGCATAAACTATAGTAGTACTAGCCTACAGTCAACAGAACTATCCTATAGTACTGGGCTGGTACACACCAGCATCTGCCCTGTAGATAACGGTCACGTCTTTTCCCAGCTGGTCCCTATGTATCGTTGATAACGATATTAAGTTCCCGTGGTCTGTCCGTGACTATCGGGTAAAAGCTATGTAGCAATGTGCTGTGAGGCGCGGAGCTTCTTGCCGTCAAAACATTCTCTGCCAGTGGTATCCCTTCCCTGAGCGAGGACTCGAAGCTTCCCAAGGTACCAATGCACTCGTCGACGTCTCTTCTTTAAGTAATTGCAGGTCATGGTCTGTCAAATTCATGTCCCCCGCCGGCGACCCTTCAACCTTTCACCGTTCCATCCGCCAACGTCAATCCTTCAACCTCCCGCAACCATTAACCAGCCGTGTTGATAACTAGTGGGCTGCGGGCCGTTAAACGGCATACAACCGAGGACATTAAACATACACCCCTTAAGCGGGGTTTGAAATTCCGTGGGAATTTGTATCTCCGTCGCCTGTGGCGACGTGGCTGCATTCTTTCATTCTTTGGTTTCTCACTCGCCGTGGGCGAGCTCGTTGTCCAGCTCGTCGACGTGTTTTCCCTCCGCGCTGATCTCCAGCAGTCTTGGGGAGCGCCGGAGGCGGCTTCTCTCGGTTTCTCGCCGTAGGCGACATCGGTTTCTCTTGTTTGCTGTGTGGTGACTGGGAGGATTGCAGGATGAACACGGGTCTGGTGGCATCGGGTGAGTAATTCACGGTGGCTTCTTGTCAGAATCGTTTGGACCATTTGCGGCGCCGGCCGCGACGGCTGGGGCTCCACCCCAGACCCGGTTGGGGGACTCTGTCCCCCAAACCCCCTGGTCTGCGACGCTCATTCTTTTCTTAATAGGTTTTGTCATACGACGTTCCTGGGGGTTCCCCCCAGGCCCCCAACATCTCTCCTTCAATGGTACTTGCCGTGCGGCACCCTGGGGGTTCCCCCCAGTCCCCCGAGGTCCTCTCATTCAACGACATTCGCCTGCGGCACCCTGGGGGTTCCCCCCAGACCCCCGACTATCTCTCGTGTGCTTATATAGGATAAAATATTATTGATTTCGTATACTATTCACCGAATCCTATGAGATACGATTCGTTTCTCTTTGCGCTTCTTCACGAATGGTACCAGCTTGCCATCGAAGGTCCTTGCAAGCACCACACCACCGCCACCTTCAGTATCTTCCGGGTCTTGCTGTTCTGCGGATGCCTCGGTTGTTTCATCAATTGACGATACACTTCGCGAGATGTCTTCTGTCTTGAGCCGTTTGAGAATAGCCGGGGACAAGTATGAATGGATTGAGGCCTGGGCAGCCTCGGGATCTGGGGATATGGAGAGGAGCCTCTGGACCTTGCGGCAGAGCTCATCGTGATCATTTTGGATATCCATGGTGAGTGTTGTGATTTCGTTCAATAACGAAAGGTCGTGGGACGTTGCTGATGTGCTGGAGGCGATACTGACAGCAGGATCAGGGAGTGGTGCTTCAGGGCTCTGGCTCGGGAAGGGAAACCGGGGGATGATGATCAGGTAACCGTAGGGAGTCTTCCTCCATGGCGCACGAGTCATCAATGACCATGCTTTCCTCTCCGCGCGGTAATTGGCGCCGGAGATGATCAAAATCCTTCTTGCGCTACGTTCTCTTAGAATTGCATCAAATTTGAATAGAAGACACTTACTGTGTTCTCCAAGCCACGAACAAAGTCCTCATACTCTTCCTCAACAACAGATGGCTCAATAATCATATCATCATCACGGGCCTGCAATGAAGGCTCCGAGACCATCACGAAGCTTTCAGGATCCTCGATCTCTTCGCGAACATCATCAATTCTGAAAAGTAATGTTAATTGTGGTAAATTTAATTTTTACGATCAGGCGCAGCGTACTTGGGTTCACCATTTTCGATGCTAACGACTGGATCTTGGTCCTCGATCTCTTCGCGCACATCTTCAATTCTGAAGAATAATGTTAGCTATGGTAATTCACGATGCACTGCGGCAACGAAAGAGAACTGAACAACATACCTGGGTTGATCATTCTCGGCGTGATCATGGTCATCAACCATGATGGGCTCGGCATCAACCTCGTCCTCAATCTCGTCATCAGATCCATTCTCGAGCTCGTCAATCCAGGACTGGACCGGGGTCTTCGCGGATGCTGATGCAGGAGGAGGACCTTGAAGAATAGATTGTCGGTAAGCTTGGTTCTGTTCCTCAATGCGAAGCTTCTCGAAAAAGTCAGGAATAATATCCGTGATAACAAGCCGGACCCAGAGATCAAGGCGAGGAAGGCGACCAGAATGAGAATATGGGTCCCAGTAGGTACCCTTCAGATGGCCGTTGAAGGACTCGAGCGGATTGTTGGTACGTTGAATGTCGTCTGGATCGATGCCAAGCTTCTCGGCAGCCTGAATAGCGCCCGCTTTCGACCACGAGAAGAAAAAAGCTTCCGTTCTCGAGGCCCTTACCCAGGGTAAACAATCTGCTTCCCAGTTCGCAGCCAAGTTCATGGAGATATTTCCCCGCACCCGGTCTATCCCAGAAGGATGGTATGGCACGTTTTCGTCGCAAACTCAGTTCCAACGATCGCCTCATGCTGGATCTTATCGCCATCACCAAACCGGACGATGCCAAGCCCAAGACCCTTCAAGACTACTGCGACATCGTCAACCAGAACGATTTTACGTTTCACGGAAGCAGCGCCTCCTTCTTGACCCCGACCGCCTCGTCTCGCTCTACCCCTGCCCGTGACCCCTATGCGATGGATATCGACGCGACCCGTGTTGGACCTAGTGGCCGCTCCCGTGAGGACTTCCTCCAAGCAATGCGTGGACGATGCTTTGGTTGCGGATCCTCCGCCCACATCAAAAAGGACGGCAATCACGGCTCACTTCGTTGCAACCACTGCCAGCGTCTCGGCCACTCCGCTAACGTTTGCCAAGACAAGTTCATGGGCTATCCGCCCGGTCGAGGACTCACCCAACGACGTCGCGTTGCTGCCACCCAGGAAGCCCCCTTCTCGCTCTTTGATGACTCTTCCACGCCCGCCGCCACCATTGCTGCCACTTCGTCTACCCCACCTGCCGCCGCCTCGTCTAACGTCTCCCTCGCCGACCTCTTGGTTGCGCAGAAGAACCAACAAGACATCCTGGAGCGCCTCGAGAAGATCCAACAACAGGGTTTTTGAAGAGGGTGCCTGCTCGTGCTGCAAGGCACGCACCCTTTTCTCCGCTGTACGCCGTCTCTGAGTACGATTCAATTTATTCATGTACCATTAGCTCTATACGCAAAATACACCCCGGTTCCTCGCATTTCCGCATTCACATCAGACTCAGAGGCAGAAATCGTACGGCAAACCCCGCAGCAATGATCGATTGTGGTGCCACCGGCAAATTCCTGGACAAACCTCTTTGTGGAGAAGCACCGGATCACCGCCTATCCCCTTCGACACCCAATCCGACTTCTCAACATCGATGGAACCCCAAATCAGGCAGGAAGCATCACCCACTTCGCTCGCTTGGAGCTCACGGTGGATGGCTACTCCGAGTGGACGGATTTCCTTATCACTGATCTCGGGGGAGAAGATGTCATCCTAGGTCTCCCTTGGCTTCGCAAAATCAACCCCCAGATCGACCTGGCAGAAGGGCACGTTAGAGATTCCTCCTCCTCGCATCTCCAGTGTCACCATTGAAGAAGTCCCCGACGAAGATGCACAGCCTCCTCGAAAGGAACCACCCTCCGGCAATGCTATTATTGAACAGATCTACGATAACCCTGATCCGCCCACTCCTAACGTTCCCGATGACTCCTCGATACCCGACCCCAGCTTCGAACCAAGCGAACCCCCCCTCTGTCGCATCCGCGCTAACCGAACGACCCGGCGGAAGTGGGTTCGCAAGGGATTGATCGAGGACACAGGCGACGAACTTTGGTGGTGCTGCAGGTTTCACATACTCCCAGCAGATTGCCGAGAAGTCCCAGAAGGACAAACCCCAGAAGACATTCGAGGAGATGGTTCCACCCCAGTACCGACAGCACGCTTCCGTCTTTTCTGAATCCGAGTCTCATCGCCTCCCGGAGCACAAGCCTTGGGACCATGCCATCGACCTCGTTGCAGGAGCACCGGCCACCATGCGTACCAAAGTCTACCCCATGTCGCAGAACGAGCAGGAGGAACTGAACCGATTCCTCGAGGAGAACCTCAAGAAAGGCTATATCCGACCATCTAAATCGCCCCTCGCCTCCCCGGTTTTCTTTGTCAAGAAGAAGGATGGAAAACTCCTGGTTCGTTCAAGACTATCGGAAGCTCAACGAGATTACGGTGAAGAACCGATACCCCCTTCCCCTTGTCTCCGACATTGTCAACCGACTCCGCGGCGCCAAGTACTTCACCAAGTTCGACGTCAGATGGGGCTACAACAACATCCGTATCAAGGAAGGAGACGAATGGAAGGCCGCGTTCGCCACCAACCAGGGACTCTTTGAACCATTGGTCATGTTCTTCGGTCTCACCAATTCCCCGGCAACGTTCCAAGCGCTCATGAACTCGATATTTGCCGATCTCATCGCTTCAGGGAAAGGTCGTTGTTTATCTGGACGACATTCTCATCTTCACGGCCACCCTCGACGAGCATCGCCAAGTCGTACACGAAGTCCTCCGTCGTCTCAAGAAGCACGACCTCTATCTTCGTCCGGAGAAATGCGAGTTCGAGCGGGAAGAGATCGAGTATCTCGGCCTGGTCATTAGGGAGGGAGAAGTCCGTATGGACCCTGCCAAGGTAGAGGCTGTCCGCAACTGGCCTGTTCCCCGCAACCTTCGCGCTGTCCGTGGGTTTTTGGGTTTCGCCAACTTCTACCGCCGCTTCATCAAGGATTTCGCTACTATCACCCGACCTCTCAACGACCTTACTAAGAAGGACATGCCCTGGCAATGGAACGAACCGCAACAACAGGCGTTCGACACCCTCCGAAACGCGTTCACCTCCGCTCCAATCCTGACGTTATGGGACCCCGATCGACCGACTTGCGTTGAAGTAGACGCCTCCGGGTTTGCCACTGGAGGAGCCCTCCTTCACGAAGCTCGACGATGGACTCTGGCACCCCGTTGCTTTCCGCTCCGCCTCCATGCAACCGGCCGAACGCAACTATGAAATCTACGACCGAGAGATGTTGGCTATCATCGAAGCACTCAAGGACTGGCGACATTTCCTGGAGGGACTCCCCAAACCGTTCGAGATTGTTACCGATCACTCCAACCTGGAATACTGGCGCACTGCACAAGATCTCAGTCGACGACAGGCCCGATGGTCCCTCTACCTCTCTCGCTTCAATTTCACGCTCACCCATCATCCTGGAAAGGCCAACACCCAAGCTGATGCCCTATCCCGCCTCGACATTCATCAGGTTGCGGACGCAGAGGATAACAAGCAACAGGTTGTTCTCAAACCAGAGCTTTTCGCCAAGCTCGCAGCCGCCCACACTGCCCTTGCCAATCCCCTCGAAGACCGACTTCGTCGAGCCAGCGCCCGTGAATCTCAGGTCCTAGATGGACTCGCCCAACTCCGCAAGTCAGGGCCTCGCCGTCTCACATCCGGACTCGCTGAATGGGAAGAAGACAATGGCCTCGTCTACTACAAGGGTCGTGTGTACGTACCTCCGGACGATGAACTCAGACGCGACGTTCTCAAGCAGTGCCACGACGACCCCACCTCTGGACACCCCCGGTGTACACGGAACCCTCGAGCGAGTTGAACGACAATATTGGTGGCCAACAATGCGAGCCTTCGTCAAGAAGTACGTCGACGGTTGTGATATCTGCGCCCGAAGGAAGCACACCCAACACCCCCGATCTTTCCACCCAACCTTTGGACGTCCCCGAAGGACCTTGGGAGACGGTAGGAGTTGATCTCATTACCCAGCTGCCGGAAGCCCATGGATACGATGCAATCATTGTCTTCACCGATCACTACAGCAAGGTCCTTCACGCCCTCCCTTGCACATCCGATATCACCACTGAAGGCGTCGCGGACATCTACTATCGTGAAGTGTTTCGCCTCCCACGGCCTCCCACTCCGGTTCATCAGCGATCGAGGACCTCAATTTGCTTCTAAGGTCATGCGCACTCTGCTCAAGCGCCTCGGCATCGAGTCCAACCTCACAACCGCCTACCACCCTCAAGCCAACGGACAGACCGAGCGGGCCAACCAAGAAATCGAGAAGTACCTCCGCCTCTACGTCTCTCGCCGACAGGATGACTGGGACAAACACCTACCAATGGCGGAATTCGTGATCAACTCCCGTGTCCACTCTGCTCACGATCGCTCTCCCTTCGAAGTTCTATACGGCTACATTCCCCACTTCAACATCCCTCATCGGCAAGCGAACCGACCTCCGCCCCTGTTGACGAGCGCGTTCAGCAGCTACAAGAAGCCCGCAAGGATGTGGAGGCTGCCTTACGTCTCGAGAAGGCCCAACAAAAGGATGTGTACGAGTCCGGCAAACGAACGGCCCACCAGTTCAAGGTTGGAGACTACATTTGGCTTAACGCAAAGGACATCCAGATTAAGGTTCCATCCCGCAAACTCGGCGATCTCCAACTCGGTCCGTACAAGGTTATTGAACGTGTCGGCGACCTCGACTACCGACTTGAGCTTTCCCCGTCCCTCTCCCGCATCCACCCTGTGTTCCACGTCGACAAGCTCTCCCCCTGGAAAGGCAATGATGTCAACGGCATTTTGCCACCTCCGCCTGAGCCTGTTGAATTGGAGGGGGAGCTTGAATACGAGGTTCACGACATCTTAGACAGCCGTTGGAGAGGTCGAGGAAAGAATCGCAAACTGGAGTACTTGGTTAGTTGTGAAAGGCTATGGGTCGACGGACAACACTTGGGAACCGGAGGAGAACTTGGAGCACGCGCCCGAGATCGTGAAGGAGTTCCACCAGCGACACCCCTCTGCACCACGCCGGATTTCCGCTACTATCTTCAGCTCTCTTCCATGGCGCCCACTCGAGAACTTCACCGATGCCCCGCCTACCGACTTTGACTGGGAACTGGGACGCCGCCTACCGCTGATCATCGAGGACGATGAGGCTTAGAAAGGGGGGTAATGTCGTGAACAGCCGGTATAACCCCTATTTTTCATCCTTATCTTATCTGATCTGTCTCGCATCTTATCATTTCGTTTCCCCTATTCCTTTGCTCCTTTATTCCCTCTATGGACCTTTTCACTCATGGAACACTGCCTCGTCTTGCCCTTCGCCCTATTTCCATTGTTCTTATTGTTATGCACTGCCTTTCGACTCATCCTGACACCCTCTTGTTCCATTATTGTTGTCATTCTTGTTCTTCGCGCAGCCTTCGCGCAGCCTCATGACCTTTCTTATTGTTCTTCGACGTTTCACCATTTGTTCGTCATTTTGACTCATCGCGGCTATGTAGACTGTAGAATAGGTATATAAGCTAGGTAGTCTGTTCTGTATTTCCTCAGCTTGACCTCTTCGTCAATACATCGCTTCAGCTGTCATCTGCATTCGTCGCTCATCGCTCTTATCTCACTCGCCACTCTTATCTGCTCCGCATCACTGGTCTTTGGTTTGGTTTAGTGTTCGCTCTTCGCGACAGTTGGAAGCGCTTCTTGAAGGCAACCACGAAAGCAGACCAATCACCATTGAAAGGCCAGGGATGGGAAGCCTTCTGAGCGGCGTCGGCGGCAGCCTCGTGGGCGGCAATCTGATCCAGGTATTGGACGGCCCCAGGAAGCGGCAGCACCTTGAAGGTATGAGAGGGCGGCTGAGATCCACTTCTTGTCATCGCCTTTGAGTTTCGGAATCGGCGGAGGCCCAGTTGGATGAAGTAGCGGATGAAATGTTGGGTATCACCAGAGTCACCCTTGAAGGGCTCAGGCGCTTTGACGGGGCTTCTGGTGGAAGCGGTCTTGGCGGCCGTGAGCTTATCCAGGGATTGTTGGATGCCGCCTGGTAGTCTCTTGCTGCTCGGCAAGCAACTTGAGGAGAGTGGGGTCGGACATACTGAATTCGGGAGTAGGCTTTGTGGGTTCGGTAACGGGGGTTTAGTTGGACGGGTGGCAGAGAAGCTGGTGGAGATAGTAGGGATGGTGATAAAGTGGAAGTGGGAGGTTCGTTATCTGAGCGCTGGGCAACAGACGTGTCCTCCGACTCCCTGGGGGTGGGAAGTGGTGTGAGGGCGCGGCGAGGAGTGAAAGTAAGGGCTGTGGTGGGGGTAGAGTGTCCGGAGCGGCGAAGGCTTGTTACTGCGGGGAGGGCTTCGGCTAACGCGGCGTAGGTAACGTGAAAGGGGACAGGTGTTTCGGAATCTTCTTCTTCGGATTCTTCTTCCTCGTCGTTGTCGTCCTCTTCTTCGTTGTCTTCTTCAGATGATGTTGACGGTGGCCGAAAGGTTTTCGGTGCGGTGCTGGTGGTTGCTGTTACTGGGGCAGGGGATGATTCGGCGGAGTGGAAAGCGGCTGGGGATTCTTCGGTATCTGGAGCTTCGGACGGTGGGGGCGTAGCAGGCGGCGGCGGTGGATGTTCGGAATAGAGGACTGCTTCGTAGTTGTCTTCGGAGGCATTCAACAAAGGAGGCGTAATCCGGAAGATTCTTGGCTAGGTATTCGTAGTCGCTGGGGCGGAGTGGGTTATACCGTTTCGGACAGGGCTGTTGCAGACACTTCAGGTGGGTGTTGGTGATGTACCCGTCGGCGTGCTTGCCGGACCAGACTAGGACAAAGTGCGGTTTAAACTCGCACGGCGGAATCTTGGCTGTAGCGGTGAACCAGGGTTGCCAGAGTGGGACCTGATCGGCAGGTCAACCAGAAGACCAGGAGTGCGGCGGGGTCGCAGGGACAACGATCGGCGTTGCCGGTGCGCAGGGATAGCTTGACCTAATGTCGCGAAGAGCGAACACTAAACCAAAACTAAGACCAGAGACGAGGAGCGGTGAAAGCGACGAAAGAGCTTAGAACGATGAGCGACGGTTTGGAGTGAAGAATAGAGCGATGAATTGACGAAGAGGTCAAGCTAAGGAAATACAGAGCGAACTACCTAGCTTATATACCTATTCTACCAGTTACATAGCCATGATGAGTCGAGATGACGAGCAAATGGTGAAAGACAGAAGAACAATAAAAAGATAGTCACAAGGCTGCGCGAGGCTGCGCGAAGGAACAAGAAATGAGACAAATAATGAAGTAAAAAGACGTCAGAATGAGTCGAAAGGCAATACAAGGCAGTGCGTAACAATAAGAACAATAGAAACAGGGTAAAGGGCAAAACGGGGCAGTGTTCCATGAGAGAAAGAGTCCATAGACGAGAATAAAGATAAGAGATAGGGGTAACAGGAAAGATAAGATGCGGATACAGATAAGATAAGATGAAAATGAGAATAGGGGCCATACCAGCTGTTCACGACAATTCCAGTCCGCTTCGGGTTTTGCGGTGTTTCAGAATGCGCTCGATTTCGTAAATGTCGTCCACTTCCGGAGGTGGTCTGGGAAAGTTAGGGCCGTGGACTTCGTTCTCGACGTATGGCGTGAGGAGGGTGGCGTGGAACACGTCGTGAACTCGGACTCGTTTCCAGTGATCGGGGATATTGAGCCGATAGGTGGTCGGTCCTAACACATCTAAGATCTCGAAGGGTCCTTCTCGTTTGGCTTTGATCTTCTTGTGGTATCCCAGGTTGAGGTTTTTGGATTCTAACCACACCTTTTCGCCTTTCTTGAAGGGTTTGAAGGTGGACTTGATCCTTTGAGCCATCCTTTGCTGGGCCAATGTGTGTGCGGCAAGGGCTTCATGTCTGATTCGGTCGAGAGCTTTGATGCGTTGTTCTGCCGATGGGAATTGAGTGTATTCGAAGGAGGTTGGGATCGCTTTGGGTGCTATTCCCATCATGAGTTCAAATGGGGTATATGGCCGATCGGAGTGTCTTCGATTGTTGTGGGTAAATTCTAGGATGCCAAGGTGTTCGGACCAGTCTTGTGGGAAGGCGAGACAATAGATTGACAACCAGGTCTCGATTTCTTGATTGAAACGTTCTGTGGTGCCATCAGTTTGGGGATGGTGAGCGGTGGACAGTGCGGATTCGATCTCGAGAAGTTGGAGGAAGTGTCGGAAAACCTGAGCAGCAAACTGGGGGCCGCGGTCGGAGATCATCTTCTCTGGGAGACCAAAGCGTTTGAAGAGGTTGTCGACAAGGAGTTGTGCGGTCTGCTCTGCCGTGATCTCTTTGGTGCATGGGATCAAAATTACCCCCTTTGTAAACCCGTGGTCCACCACGGACAAGATAGAGTTGTATCCATTAGATTCAGGGAGGTCGGTAATGAAGTCGGCTGAGATCTGGGAGAATGGTCGGAGTGATTTGGCCGGTGGGATGGGCATGAGAGCGGGTTTTGATGGGTTACGGTTGATCTTGAATTGCTGACATACACCACATCCTTTGACGTAGTTCTTAACGAATGTTCTGATTCCTGGCCACCAATAGTGTTGGCTGACGTTATTGAAGGTTTCCAGTTCTCCGGGGTGTCCTGCCGTTAGGGAATCGTGGTATCGAAGTAGGATCTTGCGTCGAAGGTCTAGGTCCTGAGGAATATAGTTTCTCCCTTTGTAGAATAGGAGTCGGAATCCGTCTCGTTCTTCTACTGTCCAATCTTGTAAGTCGTCCTTCATGGTCTTTGGTCCATCGGCTAGAATGATCTTCAGGGCTTCTGTGGCTTCCGTGTCGAAATCCTGGCATTTGGCGATCTCTTCTTGTAGAGCAATGTCGATGAGTCCTATGGTGAGGGTTTTCAAGTCGACGAGGTTGACAAACAGTTCTTCCGGTAGTAGAGTGATATCTTCGTTATCGTGGTCTTCTTCGGGGCACAGGTTGGGGCGTCGGGACAAGGCATCCGATAGGATCATCTTGTGTCCAGGGTAAATGCGACAACTTGATGGGCGCTCTCTGTCAGTTTCAATTGCCAACGTGCCTGTCGGGGTTTGAGCTTTTGTGGAGATCGGAAGTACGTGAGGTTGAGGTGATCGGAATAGACCAGAGTTTCGTGGGGGCTTCCTTGGATGTAGTGGCGCCACTCGTCAAGTGCTCGAATAATTCCAAGGAGTTCTCTGTCATAGATCTCGTAATTCCGTTCAGCGGGGGAGAAGGACTTAGACAAGAAGGCGACTGGGTGGCGGTTACCATTGGAGTCCATCTGTGTCAAGACTGCTCCGGAGGCGTATTTGGAGGCGTCGGATTCGATCTGGAATGGTCTGGACATGTCGGGCATCATGAGAACAGGTTCTTCACAGAAGCGTTTCTTCAGGGTGTCAAAGGCCTCTTGACATTCCTCGGTCCATTTGAATGCTTGGTTTTTCTTGAGGAGTTCGTTGAGGGGTCGAGCAATGTCGGAGTATTTCCGTATGAACTTCCTGTAGAAGTTTCCAAAGCCAAGGAAAGATCTGACTTGTTTGATGGTTTGTGGTGCGGGCCAGTCTTGGAGCCCTTTAACCTTTGCTGGGTCCATGGAGATTCGGTCTTGTTCAATGATGAACCCGAGGTAAGCAATCTTTTCCTTGGTGAATTCGCACTTCTCGGGTTTGACGTAGAGATCGTTATCGCGAAGGATCCGAAGGACTTCCTTGGTGTGTCGCTCGTGTTCTTCCTTAGTCTTGGAGAAGATGAGGATGTCGTCCATGTAGATGATGACAAAGTTCCCTTCGATCTGCAAGGAGAATATGTGGTCCATCATTGCTTGAAAGGTTGCTGGGGAGTTGCACATGCCGAAGAACATGACCGTAGGTTCGTGTAAGCCGAATTTTGTTTTGAATGCCGCTTTCCACTGGTCTCCATCGCGTATACGGATATTGTTGTAACCCTTCAAGACGTCGAGCTTGGTGAAGTATTTGGCTCCTTTCAGTTTGTCCATGAGGTCCGTAACCAGGGGAAGGGGATAAGCATTCTTGACGGTCCATTCGTTCAGGTAGCGATAGTCTTGACATGGGCGTTTCTTTCCGTCTTTCTTGGGGACGAAGAAGAATCCGGATGCTTGTGGGGAGTCTGACGGTCGAATGTATCCTTTGGCCAGATTGTCATCGATGAATTCCTTGACGAGTTTCTCTTCTTCTGGTGTGAGCGGGTAAACCTTGGACGACCTCGGTTCGAATCCTGGTTTCAGATCTATCCTGTGGTCCCAAGGTCGAGACTCGGGGAATCGGGAGGCCGCTTTCTCGTCGAAGACAGAGAGGTATTCGTGATATTCCGGAGGTACGTGTTGCCTGATGTCCTTGATTTCTTCTCGCTGGTTGTACTTGAGCTCGAAGGCCTGTGAGTGGGTGAGGGTGGTGTTGATCCAGATGTCCTCCGTTTCGTCAGAAAGTTCTCCATTGATGAATGAGATCACCAGGTCGTCGGTCAAGAGAGATCCCTCGTCATTATCCCAATGGAAGTTCCCTTCCATAAGCTTGTTGACGTAGGTTTCGAAGGTGTTGAAGTGGTCCTTGGGTATCATAGGAGAGGTGGTCGGGTACCAATCAGGTAGTGGGTCGAGGTTCTGAGGTTCAGTATCCGGGATTTCTTCGATCGGTGGTCTTGAAGATCTGGGTGTAAGGCTTGGTGGGTCTGATCGGTGGTGTTGACGAAGGGTTCTGTCGCCACTCAAGGGTACCCTTCCTCCAGTCGATGATGGGGTTGGCTTCCCTCAAGCCAGGGAAAACCCATGATGACTTTCTGTTTTCCAAGGCCGGTGATGTAGAAGGTAATGGGTCGTGTGTGTCCGTGGATAGTGATGTTTATGGTGGTTGAGTATCGGATGGTTCCTTGTTTGTTCAGGGTTCCATCTACGTTGTAGACTTTCAGAGGGGTTGGAAGGAGTTGGAGTGGGAGTTTCTTGTTTCGGGCAAAGTTTTGGTCGATGAATTTCCCTCCAGCTCCAGAATCTATCATTCCTTCGGTGTCGACGATTATCTTTCCACTCTCCGTTTCGCCCTCGAGATGCATAGGAATAAATAAGCATTTATTGTTCTTTCGGGCTACTAAGGCAGAATGAATTGATAAATAGGGAGACACTGACGTCGATGCAGGTCTCCATTCTAAAAACCCTGGTTGGTTTCGAGTTCCTTGTAAAATTCTTCAACGACTTCCTCTCCTGCTTCTTGGATTGCAGCCCGGATGTTGGTGTAGAGATCTTTGCCATTCTTTGGGCGGAAAGACCAGTTTTGACGGCTACTGGTGTTCTGGTTGCTGGTCCCTGCAGAGCGATTGTTGGTGGTGTTATTGGGGCATTCCCAGGAGCGATGTCCGTCCTTTCGGCAACGGAAGCATCCTCCTCTCTTGATCAGGTCGGCTCTCTCTTGGGGAGAGAGCTTTCCAAGGCCGATTGCCCTGATGTGTTGCTCTAAAGCGGTCCCTGCAGACTGGTCTAAGCCCTTGACTTTGGAGATGATGGTGTCGATGTCCATGGCCATAGGGTCCTTGGCAGGAGCGGGGCGACTGAATTTCCACTGCCTGGTTGAGGTCGAAGTTTTGGTCGAGGCCTTGTTGGTGAGGGCAAAGTAGCGACGGTAGTTGTTGTCCTTTTCAATGGCCTTCTCTGTCCACTCCTTGAAGGTTCGAGGGGGTTTCTCGAGGTCGAAGAGCTTCTTTCGAAGCGGGTCGTTCAGACTGGCTTGGAAGTAGTCTCTAGCTACAGTGTCTCCAGCGTCTGCAACTCTTTGATCTTCGGTCTTGTTGGCGTGATCCTTGGAGAGGAGATTGGTTTTCGATAGGACAATCTTGAAGTCGGCTACATGTTCTTCGGCCGTCTTCTTTCCTTGGGTCATTGTCTTCAAACGTTGTAAGGCATCTTCTTGTTCGTTGATTGGGGTGAATGCCTGTTTGAAGATGGCGACAAAGTCTTTCCAGGTGCCCAATTCAATATCGGAATCGGTCTCCTTGGATCGTAGCCATGCTTCTTTCCAAGCAGAGGCCTCGTCTCCTTTGAGGAACGAAAGGAGATAGGTGATTTTGCTGTCGTCATCGGTGTAGATGTGCTTGTTGACCTTCAAGTAAAGTTTCACGTCTTTGAGGAAGGTGTTGAGGTCTTCCTTTTTGCCGGTGAAAGGGGATGGCGGATTGATTCGCCTTTCGGGGATCTTCTGGTTGGTTTCGTCGCTCATTACGACGTCTCGGGTTCCGTTGTCTGGGTTGGCTGGGCTGACCATGGTGACTGGTTGTTCAAGGGTGATTGGCGTAAAGGGTTCTTCCTCTTCACGTTCTGGAATCAAGGGTCCTTCCTCTTGATGCTGTGGCTCAGTGCTGGGTTCTTCTTGGGCGTCTTGGAATTCTGCAGAAGGCTCTTCTTCAAAAGAAACTTCTGAGGGTTCTTGTTTGCTTGGTCGATGTCTTGGGTCTTCCGGGTAGTTGGGGCAAGGTTGTTGGGCGCAGTTAAACCAGTCTTCTTCGTTGGTGTCGTAGTGTTCACAGTTAAACTGGTGTACCAAGTTGCTGCAGTCCGTGTTGTCAGTCTTGTCTTCCGAGTCTTCTTGTTCTTCTTCGGTTTCTTCTTCAGGGAGCGATTGGTTAACTGCTAGTGAAGATGGTGTTTATGGTCTGGTTGAGCTTGGGGTAAGCCCTCGGAGACGTCCTCTGGGTGTGGTTGACTGGGATACCGGGTGTTGAGGCAATTAGGGTGGCTACTGGGTCGACAAATGGCGCGTGGTGCTAGGAGAGTCGCTTCCGCGGGGAATCAGATGCTGCAGTATGTGCGCGAATTCTGTGTGGTCGATGGGGTCGTCACCCGTAAGTACGAGTGACGATGTGTTGGAGCTAGTTCTTCTGTTACGGTCAAGAGACGCGAACTCAAGTGAGCATGCACGTCGACCGTAGAGTCGTGGTTCCGAGGCGAGTTCGAGGAGATAGGCGTCTAAGAGTGCCTCACAAGAGGTATTGTCTTAAGACGACTAGAGCGAGTTCGAGGGAAGAGTAGAAGAGGGTATGATTCACGAGAACTAGCTAAGGAACAAGAGAGGTATCTACAGAGCTTATATACCTGTCTAGCTACGTGAATATGAGTCAAAAGAAGTCAGAGAAGAAGGCTGTGCGAGCACAGGTTACTGCGGAGCGCAGCAGAGATAAATTAGAGAACAATAGAGAGTGGCTGCGCCGCAGCAAGAAGAAGTCATAAAGAGTCAAAGAAGGCTGCACCGCAGCAGTAAGAAGAATTAACTGATAAAACAGTCACGAGATAAAGAAAGAGATCATGTGAACAAGAAAATGAGTCATGTGATAGAGAAAGGACGCGAAGAGAAAAGATAGGGGCGGAATTCGTAACAGTAGGAGCTGGCGCCGACTCTGGCCAGGGAGCGGAGGAATGGACTTGTACCACTGGTTATTGGCCATGCTGGGGCTCTGAATGAAAGAGTATGGGATGGTCGGTCTGAGAGGCTGCGCAGGTGTCGCCTTTTATCTAGTTGTCCTTTTCTTTCGTTGTTTGCCTTTCTTTCTTTTTTCTTATTGATTGTGGGACCGATGTCAGAGCAGTAAAACACGGGACGCCTACCCCTGCCGGCTATTCCTCGAAGCTGAACACATACTCAACCTATATGCACTCGAGGCTGTCCATCAGACCGCTCATGCAGGCGACGGTGTGCATATCGAGCACCCTCCCACCAACCTTCAATTCCATTTTGCTTCCACCACTATGAGACCGATCCCCAGGAGATTCTCCTGGGGAACTCCTGCCGGGTCCTGCGCAGGTCGGGTGGATTCCTGCCAACGCAGGATGAGTCCCGCGGAGGCAGTTTCGTTGATCAACCCCGCCCTGGCGGTAGGGTTGATCCCGCATGGGCAGGAGGAAAAGTCGGCCCCGCCGGTGCAGTTTTGACAAACCTGCACAAGCAGGAGGAAGCGCCGGACCCGCCGGTGCAGTTTTGACAAACCTGCACAAGCAGGACGAAACGCCAGCCCCGTCTGTGCGGTTTTGACGAACCTGCGCAAGCAGGAGTCCCTAGGCAGGTAGGGATGGTCAAGGGGTTTTAAAACCCCCAGGGTAGAGGCCAGGGGTAGAGCGGGGGTAGGGGTAAGGGTAGGTCTCCGGCTACCCTTGGCCAAACCCCCACCCCTGGTTGGGGGTAAGGGTTTTGATAAAAACCAAACCAAACCTATTTATTTCAACATCTATGTAATGTATCTACTGAATAACTGCTGTATGTGCAATAAAGCACATAAAAATATCCATATAGACTACTATAACTAATGGTTAGTGCCAAAATACTTAAAACCCTTGGTCAAAACCCTCAGGGTTGGGGGGTAAGGGTACTACCCCTACCCCTCAGTCGGGGGTAGGGGTTTTGGGGGGTGGGGGTAAGGGTAGGTGTCCGGCTACCCGGGGGGTTACCCCTGTCCTTCCCTATAGGCAGGACAAAATGTTGGCCCGCCTGGGCGGTTCGACCAACCTGCGCAAGCACAAGGGAACAATATCGAGCCCACCTAGGCGGTTTCAACCACAAGATACCAGCGACAACAGGCTGCCCTCGTACGCGAGCGCGAGATCATGAAGGACGTTCTGGCTGGGAGGTGTGTTCATTCATGTGGATGAATTGGACTTGGAGGGTGGCTAGCCACACTGCACAGTAAATAGACTTTGTGAATAAAATGTTTGTATGCGCCATCGGCCCATCGACGACAACGGCCACGTCAATGACGTCACGCGTGTCGATGGTGTCATACAAAACGTGCTTTAAGTCGACTCCTCGCTCTCACCTTCAACCTTCAACGTTCAACCTTCATCGTCAGCCTCCCTTTAGGTGTTTTCCTTAAATACTCGCGTTCCTTTCAAAACTCATTTCGAGTTGCCTTGATGGAGTAGAGCATGCCCCTTCTCAGACCACCTTGGATAACTCCCCCTCTGGCAGTTGGCTGGGTCTGCAGACACCCGGCGAGTGGGTCGTCTTGTTTGGCGAGTTCTTCAGGTGCGCTTATTCCACCCTGGTACCCATGGTTCGTCGTCTGAGACCTTGATTCCTCTAGCCTTCTCGTTTATCCTCTTTTTTTTCTCATAGGTCCGAGTATCTACGTAAGTAAATAATCTAATCACCACCAAAGAGATCGATGACTCCACTGACATTAATACATACTGTCCTTGCAGTCCGCCTTCCATGCCTCTCTGGGCCTCAGATCAGATCCCAGGCTTTGTTTGGAATGTTATAAGCATTTATTCGTGTCGTATATACCATGAATACAGTCATTCTATCTTTCCTGCACCTCCAGTTAAAATAAGGAATTACCTGCTCCCGCAGGTCGATGAGAACCCGCTCCCCCGGGTGCACCGTGTTCCAGCCTCCTGGGTAGGCAGGTCCTGCACCTGCGCTGGCGGAAATCCCGCAGTAAAACGGCAGATTTCCCCAGGAAAATCTCCCGCGAGGTGTATGGGGAGCAGAGGGACGAGACTTCGGGATTTCCTGCCTTGGCAGCAAATCCTCCCGCACTTGCAGAGGAACCTCCTGCTGGAGCGGGAGTTCCCTTCCTGCTCGGGCGGGAATTCCCCAGGAAAATCTCCTGGGGGGCGGACTTATAGTGCACAGTCACTTCACTACTATTGACGATCACTCCACGCCACACAGTCAGAGGATTTTTCAGCCTTGATAGGATCACTTAATTTTTTTCTCTTGCTAGCAGTTTGGTCGCTACGATACCTCTCATTAAGACTTATCTGAAGTGCCCGGTCGCCCAGCTCTTCGACGTACTGGAGGAGACGCCTGAATGTGGGGCGAAGGAGCTCGGACCAACTGCGCGTGCTCACTAATACTGGCCTCGTTTTCAGGTCGTGATGGCAGTACGACGATTTGTATCGTAATATGAGGATTTGCTAGTCCGTGTATGTGCAAATGTGGACAGATTATGTTGTACGTAGATTGTTTTGTTACAAGCACAGAGAGATGAGAATGGAGACGAAAGAAAACTCCTCGGGTTCAAGTCGGCTACTCCATCGTCGGCCCATTGGTCCCGATAACTTACTGGGCTGATGAGAGATTTTAAGGAGTTCCTCTCCATTAGTGGACCTTGGAAAAAGACACACACACACAGTTGTAGCAACATTATAAACGTAAACCCCGGCGTTGCATTTTGGGTTGATGCTTGCCTGTAAACAAATATCGGACCTGTCACCGTGGCTTTGACCCAACTGCATGGGAACTTACCTCCGACTGTGATTGGGAGATGATCGACACCGACGGATGTTTCGTTGGTATTCAATGGCTGTCATCTTGGGGAGTGTTTGATATTCAATGGTTGTTGGATCGGAGACGAGGACGGTTAGTGCATTCTGTTTACAACATGGAAGGCCGTCCATGCACTCCACACAAACTCCCGAGGCGTTCGCATTTGCAGAAGACCGGGGTCGGGGATCGACACTTATCTCGGCAAGCCCGCCGGTACCATGAAAGAAAGACGAATGGGCGTGGAAATACCAAGACAGCCTCGATTGATTGGCCGTTACTCTGCTATCGTTATAAACAAGTACACCAACTCGACATCGAAGGTTTACTTCGATAAAAGCTTAAATCCATTGTCCCTATGGAGGGCCTCCCTCCCGATTGAAAGCATCATGGTTCCATAGTCGGTCAGGTTCTCAATGTCGACCTTCGCACATGTGTCAAAGTCAATGACTCTCCAAGAATGAACAGCGTTGTGTCGGGAGCACCTGCTGCTGTTGATTGGGTCGCGGATGGATAGGATGTTCCAAGCCGAAATGTTTCCGTGGACGACTCCTTGTGCCATGATGTCGTCTAACGCCTCTTCAATCGCCTCTCTGTACAACACAGTCGTTGCCTAAATAATTATTCGGGATTATGAGAGTGTCAAGACTTACTTTACGTCGATCCCCCTTTCGCCAGTACAGGGCTCCCCCAACAGCTCGAGGATGAGGACACTGAATGTAGGGTTGTCAGCATCGCGATTCCATCTGTACCACGGAGAGTTTCGCTGGTAGCCAGATGGGTCTTCGTGGGGTGACTCAAAGCCTGCGTAGTGCGGCGTGAGGTCGTCAGTTAGCCAGTCCGCAGAAGGAAGATTGTCCTGGGGGGGTGAGTCCGTGTCTTCCTGGTAATGATGTTCCCTCGTGGTCCATGGGGTGAATTCGAGGTTTAGAGAACAGGCTTGCTCTCTCATGGACGATGAAAAGAATCCGTAGAAATTCGGGATGCATGTGCCCTGGCATGATTCCAGTTGCTCGTAGAACCAGGCCTCACGGGCTAGCCCCCGACAGAACTCTGGCTTCGCAAACTTGATGCAGACCGTCTCTGGAAGTGTCCCTCGTAAATCCACGTTGCCTCGCTTCGCGGAGACGACTTTCGCCACGTAGGTGATACCTATGCGGCCTTCCGAGATGCGGTCGAGGAGGGTGAGCTCCAGCTCTCCTTCGGCGTCGGAAATGTCTGTGGAGTTCCAATTTGGGGGAGGTGGTCCACCGCGACGTTCTCTGTACCAGATTGCGCCCGGATGCGAAGGAGAGACTTCGAGGGTGATCGCTGTCGGCTTGCCATCGACGATAGCGCAGTTATTGATGCGCAGCTTTGCGAATTGTTGCATTCGTCGCAAGAGGTGGTCGCTATGCGGGGAGAGGTTGGGCAGTGGGAAGGACCAGGTGCCGTACTAGTTCGACGTTGGCTGAGGACCCCTCGAGGAACAGCCACCGTGCTTTATACACGTCCCGAATCGGAGCTTTGAATCGAGATCGTTGCCGCAAACATACATAAAGGAATGCTACTGACATACTGAGTGTGGCCTTAGCCCCATTACATATTTGACTACTGCCTGTTCACACGTGGGTGCATTGAAACCTCTCTTCAGGGCACAACAGGCAGTCCTCCGAGGCTATCCAGATCCGACATCTCCATATTCCTCCCCTTTTGGCCGGTCCTGGCTTGAATCGGACAGCCAAGCACCCCAACAGTAGGTCCCAGATTCACCGATATGTAGGAGCGGCCGTTGTGAGGCTTGTGGAATGCTTCTTACGTGCGGGGACGCTGACCTGGCCTCTGGTAAGGTGCTTTCTATCTCGTGTTTTCTCCGAGTCGCTTCGTGATAGATGTAATGGTTGAGTGCCCTCTCCCCCTGTGGGTCCATAAAAATTGATTTCTTCTTACCCATGATCTTAATGTGTTACGGTCTATGCGAATATACCAAGTCAACTGCACTCCCATTCCATTCACGCGGGAAAAAGAACCTTTCAAGTCTGGGTAGACTGGACTGTTTTGGCACCATGCTCGGGCTCGCGCCAGGGAGTTGAGATGCGCCATAGTAGATTCTACCCTCTTCGACATGAAACCAGAAGATCACTTCTAGGGCGACACACACCGACAGAGTTCAAGATGAAAGTGATACAATATTTCCAATCTAAGTAGACTTATACAGGCCCACAGGAACCACCATCAAAAGGTTGTCGAAAATCTACATTAAGTAGACTACGAGTCCAGTGGGAAATAGCGTACATAACTATTTATAACGGTAAATCGCGGGAGTCCATTCCGCAACACACCAACGGGTTTGATAGCGGCGAGAACCCAGACTTGTTCCCTTCCCAAGAGAAACATTCCTTCGACCAACCTGGAAGATCGGTCTCCAGCATGGCGTCGGACGATGGCTTCGAACCGACGATCGCTGCCTTCAGGGAGGGGATCTGGGAGGCGCTGCAGATAGACCTCGAGCTGAGGGTTGAACGTTGTGAAACGCACCGCGGTTATGACGTTGTGCCGGGCTGTGGGTCCGTCTATTATGTTCCTGGTCTCACTTTCTACCCAGTGCCAGTTCTTCTGGTACACTGCAATCGTGAGCGCCAGATGCGATGCTCGGTAGCGGTGGCGGTATTGTTTGCGGAATTCTTTGAGGTCTGAAGCCATTCTTTGAGTACAAGCTGGAACCGACGTGGAGTGAAAGAGACCTACCGAGGTAGCCAGCGCGCGCAGTTTTACACTCATAGCAATGGAAAAGCTTCCAGTCCTTCTGGCACAGCGAAGAACAGTATGCCACCGAGGTGCATCCGGCGCAGGTTTTACTTTTGAACCTGTCCCTCGGCTCAAAGTTTTCGTGATGCTGTAATTGGACTGGTTAGAGCGAAAAGGCGGAGAAGAAAACGCAGACGTACGTGGAGATTGTCGCAGATGCTAAGCTCATCCCGAACCCAGCGCGTGGATTGGATTATCTTGGTGAAGAAATCGACACATGTCTTGAATCCGGTCCAGGTTCGGCCGCACAGCTGCTGGATGGCGAGTCCGCACCTCATCTGGTGCGGGATGGGCCCGTTGAAGTGGACCTGTAGCTGGCGTGCGACCTTGGGATAGATGGCATACGCCGTGAGGATTCTCAGGACGTTGTTGATGGCGTGGTCAACCTTGGACGAGTCGATCTTTCGGAGGATATGGAATAGCGCGTGAAGTAGCCCTCCCTTGATGATATTTTGAACGTGCCAAATGGGTGCGTAGTCCGAGTTTACAGCCATCGTCAGAATAGAACTTTGCTGCTCAAGGCATTCCCCGGAGAGCTCCAGCAGCCAGTATTCGGAGACGATCGGAGACATATGGGCGACGATGTTGTAGTTGAGCTCGACAAAGGCGTCGAAGCATCGGGCCTCGAAGAAAGTGATGGGATGGAATTGGGGGTGTTCGAGGAATATGTTGCAGATATCGATCAGGGAGGTGAGATACAAGCAGCGGTTGACGAGTCGGTTTTCTGGGTAGTTCGAGTTGAGAGTGGTGATGTTTAAAGAACACAGTTTCGCGCGAAGGGCCGCTCCCTCCACTAGTGACCACGCGTCGCAGAATCCTCCGTCCAGCGCCCGATCCAAGATTGTCACAGACGGCTTAACCTCCTTTTCAAGTTGAAGGAAGGTCTTGAATAGATGTACGACGAGACATTCTTCCCGTGGCTTCCGGTCGGTAAAGAGGACGAAAGGATCGCCTTCTGCCGTCTGGGCGTGCCAGAAGTACAGGAGAAGGTCCAAGAAGACGGGTGTGGATACCATAGCTTCCCTGAGGGATGGATGGAGATCCGATAGATTCTTCATCATGTAAACGTAGTACACGAACTGCTCCTTGAGCTGACCGTTGGGCACCATGGACTGGAACCTGAGGTGCTTCGGGTTTCCAGTGCTTTCAGTACATTTACCCATCTTATATGGTATACCTGACCATGCAAAAAGCCCATGTTGATGGCTTGACCTGGCCAGCTGACACATTGTACCTCCCATGTATAGTGGGTCAGCTGGCAGGACACCTGACCCAACTCCCAAGGCATTTCATGAGTCATTTGGTATGCCTTGGAATATGGGTCAGCTAGTTGGTCAGCTGACCTATATCTTGAAGGTTGGTCATTTATTATGCCCCGTCCACCCCCTCCCATTACCTGTCTGGTGTGTGTATGCCCGCTCTCTCTCCCATTACCTGTCTGGTATGCCCCGTCCGCCCTCCATCTCTCATTCTCTGCGTATTCCCATGGGTCTACTTCCAAGTACTTGCGGGTGCACCTATATGGGTACCCACACCCTGCGGGTCCTACCCATGGGTACCTGTTGGGCACAGGTTTTACATGGGCACTGTCACAGGTTTCTTGGCGAGTCGGGGGTTACTTACGGGTACAGGTATCCTGTCAGGGGCCTGTCATTCTGTCCGTCCCATATCTGTTTATCATGTCTATCCGTCTTCCGTTCGACAGTAGGCGACCAATACCTGACATGATCAGCTCTATATATAGTGCCAGCAGCCTATCACCTTAACCGGTGATAGCGGCCTTGTTGGCTCAGTTGGTTTATCGCGAGTTGCTGGCGCGGTTTCTAACATATCCTCCGGGTACGGGTATGGGTAGACACCAGGAGACCCCCAGGTTACCCGTGTCCAACACTACTCACAGGTACCTGTGTATGAGAATTAAAAACTTGAGAAAACAAAAGGTATTGAAAGGGATTGAGCTTGAGACCTCTGCAAATGTGACGTGACTCGGGCATTTCATCTGCTCCTCATCAAATTCCGTGCAAAATAAACAGAGTCCTGGACCTCGGGACCCGAAATGAGTAATTCCAAGCAATTAACATGTTAACTCGAAGATTACACTGGTGCACAGGGTTGTTGATTCCGCGGTAGTCTCACACTATTCTGACGATTATTACAGCCATATACTCATATGCGCGACATTTCCGGGTGGTTGGTTCCTGTTCAGCAAATGCGCCTATATATTAAGTCGCTATTAAAAGCCAGAGGCCCACAGAAAGCATGTATCAAGCTATGATACCAGCAAGAATGCACCTGGTCACCCAATGTCATTCAAAAAGAAGCCAAGCCTCAGGCCTCGGCACCACCGAATTGCGAACACAAGTCCAGCGTGTAGGAAACCGAGTCATTACTGTATTCAAAAGTCTAATTCCAAGGCATCAAGTTGTTAAATCAAACTTTGAGGAGATCTGGAAAAGTGGGAGAAAGATGGGGGTGGGCGAGGTATGGGGTATTAGTAATGACAGTAGTCATATGCGCAACTTTTCGTTTCATAGAGTCGCTGTTCAGCGACGGACATCGCAATGCGGCTCGATTAAGCCATGATTTTAAATCCCGAGGCCGCCGGAATGCCGGGACTTCCCTTTTGGTAAGTCCAATCGACAAACCCCAACCTAGGGTTAGCCTCCAGGCCCTCGCCTGAGCAACGTGGACGGACATCGCAATGCGGCTCGATTAAGCCATGATTTTAAATCCCGAGGCCGCCGGAATGCCGGGACTTCCCTTTTGGTAAGTCCGATCGACAAACCCCAACCTAGGGTTAGCCTCCAGGCCCTCGCCTGAGCAACGTGCTCCGCTTCCTCTACACACTTACTGACCGCCCTACACGTCACCGACCCTCGTACCCATCTCCTGCCCACCTTCGACATGAGCACCGAAACTGCGCGTTTTCTGGAACTGAGCAACGCGTCTCGCCGTCTCATCTGGGAAATCTACGCCAGCAGGAACAGAAGTCCGCGGGAAGCTCTGTTGATTCTCCTGGAGCATTCGGTGTGTTGTCAGTCATTGAGCGTTGATTGGGAAGCACTGACCACAGTAGAGAATTGTAAAGGATCTGCGAAAATCGCTAGGGCTCGACGCGAAGACTCTCGATCGCCCTATTAAGCTTCTCTTTTCGGAAATCGCGAAGAACCACGCAACGTACCTCGACAAAGATGTTAAGTCCAAGCCCCATATCATCCTCGACACTGGATTCCTATCCCGGCTCCCGCCCTTACCACCCGACTTCCAACCACCCGACGACATTCTCGATGACGTCAACGCCGCGGGAGCGATGAAGGGGAAGACTTCCGCGAACACCAAGAACGGCACTTCGACTAGAGGAGGGGAGGGGGAAGGGGAAGGAAAACGCCGCGGCGTCAGGTCAGCAAGACAGGGAGGGGTAGGGGAAGAGGAAGAGGAAGAGGAAGAAGCCCGGGGGAACGATGGAGAGGGTGGTATGGGTGTTCAAGGTGATGTCCTTATGGACGACGCCGAAGAGGGTTACATTTGGGAGGGTGATGAACGGGGAGGGGACCCGTTGGATGGAGATGAGGGGGTGGGAGGAACGGGTAGAGGAAAGGATGGCGAGGGTGAGGGGGAGGACGACGAGGAGGGCGATGGAAGGAAGATGAAAGACTCTGGCCAGGGGGGAGGAGCTTTACGGAAGCGTGACAACACTCATATGAGCCCGCAAGCGAAACGAACGAAGAAGAAGAAGGTCGACTTCGATAACTCCGCAACAAGGCCTTCTCCTCCCCCTCAGGACGTGGACAGTATGCCGGGCGGGGGTGTGACGAGGCGGACGACCAGAAGGCAAGCCGCGAAGGCTGGATCAAAGGGAGGGGTTAAAAGCGGAATGAAGGGTGGTGGAAAGGCTGTGAAGGGCGATGGAAAGCCCGCGGAAGGTTCGAAGGGGCCCGTCGTCGCTGAACCCGAGGACGAAATCGATGAGACACAGTGTCCTCCCCCGGAACCTGGGAAAGGATTCGATGTCACCGACCAGCCGTGCAGCCTCTGCATAGCGGCTGAGCAGCGCGTATGCTGGCGCCCAGCCGTGGGTTCGTGCCACCGTTGCCGACTGAAGAAGCAGAAGTGCACGTTCTCGAAGAAGGCAAATCCCAAGGCGCCTCCTCCCCGTGCAACATCTTCAACGGGGGCGTCGAGTTCGGGGAGCGTCTTGCTGCCCTCAGGCCAATCTCAATGGGCTCTCTACAGCCTGCCCAGCGGTTTGCCCGCGGGGACCATTGTTGGTGAGTGAAAAATGATTGTACATTGCTTTGTAACTAACTCCTCACACTCTAGGGTCGTCAGAGTTTGCCCGGCGCCAGGACGTTGACCTCCTTTCCAGCGCCACACAAGATCTCCAGGCGGATGTCTATAGCATGAGGGGCCAACTCCATGACCAGGCTGAAAAGGCAGCAGAGAAGATGGACAAGGTCACCGTTCGGCTGGGGGAGGTCGAGGAGGAATGTGAGAAGGTCCATGTCGATGTCGTGAAGGTTGCTGTGGAGGTGGAAGATATCCGCGCGCAGTTCGAGGAGATACGCGGACATGTTCCGGATGGTTCGACTGACATGGAGAAGGTTTTGGAAGATCTCGCGGCTATGGACGAAAGGATTAAGCAGCAGGAGAGGCAGTTTGGGCTCTTCAAACAGAGGTTCGGGGGCCGACTAGCTCAGGAAGTTGAGGAGAGGGTAGCCACATTTGGGGAGCGTCAGGATGGGAAATGGATTCCGCGGTTCGAATTGGTGGACGAGAGACTGGCGGAAATCGACAGGCGTCTCCGGGAGCTTGAAGAGGGTCCCAAGCTGGAGCAGCGTTTGGGACACGTAATTTCGAGGGAGGTCAGCAGCCGTTTTCAGGAGTCCGAGAGGAGGCTGGAGGGGTCATTCAAGAGAGCCCTCGAGCAGGAATCGCAGCACCTTGCTGACAGACAGGTCGATCCCGCGGATGTTGCGAAGGAGGTTTCGCAATCGCTCGAACGACACTGGCCAGCCCTTCTGACACCCATACTATCCACCACCCTTACCACCCACCTCCGAGAGCGTATTGGGGATATCGACGCGAATATTGCAAGGGTTGGAGAGGAACTTGAGGGAAGACTGAGGGCCATCGTTCAGGAGGAAATTTCTCGGAATAGTCAAGACATCATTCGAGAGGCGGTAAACGCGGCTATGAGAAACCTGACCGTCCACGTGCCATCTTCGACCGACATTCGCCTTCCACCCTACCCCACATTCATCGACCCTGATCTGTTTGAGCAGGCCTACGAGCCCCTGATTCTCCCTTCGGGTGGAGCCGACCAGGGTACCTCAATTTCGACCTTCCAACTTCAAGATCCCGAGGGCGTATTTCAGGCAGGAATCCAAGAATCGGTGTTGACTGCTGTTCCGGATGGCGTATCATCGGTGCGGGCAAGGAGACGGGCATCCGCAGGTACTATACAGTCTGATGGTGAAGAAGAGTCGGATTAACTGGATGGAGTAAGGACTTCGAGTTCTAGATATTCTTTTAGGTAGGTTGAATCTTCACAAATTGAGTAATATGACTATTTAACTATTTCCTTCCCCATTGGCGGCGTGTCTTCAAATCAAAAATATCTGCTGTTTTACTCGTACCTCCTGCCGGTCGAGCTTGTGCCCTCGGCCTTGATGATGTCTTATGGCTTGAGCGCGTCTGGACCCGGGAAGATTTTGCCATGGCTCTTGTAGTTAATCCAACGGAAGTCGTGGGCATATTCCTTCGGGAGCCAGTCGGTTTGGCATGGCCAGTATCCTCCTTCTGATGGTCCTCAGATGGATGCGTCTCGGAGGGACCTGATCGTGCATCACGGTTTGGGAGTCCGGAGCCTGACCTCTCGCCCCCATCCTGAACTCTCCCCTGTCCATGCGACTCACTTGCTGTACCCCCCGCATTAGCGCTATGTTCCTCACCCTTCGCTATTCCATCCGAATCGTTGCCAGAATCACCGCGGCTGGCCTTTCGTTTCGCATCCTTGCCTTTAACCTTCCCTTTACCCCCGCGGGAACCTTTTCCCGATGCCTTCGAACCCGACGCCTTCAACCCTGATGCCTTCGCCGATCCTGACCCGGTATCCTCCCTGTCTGAATCATCTTCCATCCCGCGGGAACCTTTTCCCGATGCCTTCGAACTCGACACCTTCAACCCTGATGCCTTCGAACCCGATCCTGACCCGGTATCCTCCCTGTCTGAATCATCTTCCATCCCGCGGGAACCTTTTCCCGATGCCTTCGAACCCGACGCCTTCAACCCTGATGCCTTCGCCGATCCTGACCCGGTATCCTCCCTGTCTGAATCATCTTCCATCCCGCGGGAACCTTTTCCCGATGCCTTCGAACTCGACACCTTCAACCCTGATGCCTTCGAACCCGATCCTGACCCGGTATCCTCCCTGTCTGAATCATCTTCCATCCCGCGGGAACCTTTTCCCGATGCCTTCGAACCCGACGCCTTCAACCCTGATGCCTTCGAACCCGATCCTGACCCGGTATCCTCCCTGTCTGAATCATCTTCCATCCCGCGGGAACCTTTTCCCGATGCCTTCGAACCCGACGCCTTCAACCCTGATGCCTTCGAACCCGATCCTGACCCGGTATCCTCCCTGTCTGAATCATCTTCCATGTCGCTCTCGCTCGATACCTCACCCTCTGCTGAACCATTGCCACTCTCTCTGGCCCGACCAGCCCCACTTCGGGTGACCTCTTTCTTCTTCCGCGGAGGAGAGTCCCCAGACTCCACGACGGCATTACCGATGCGTTTGAGAGGCGATTCCATCCAATCAGGCGTGTCGACGACTGGTTCCGATGCCTTTCCCTTTCCCTTCTCGGCTGCTGTCTTTGCAAGCCTCACGGCCTTTCCTTTGCCCTTGACTCTTCCCTTCTGCCGGTTAGCCCGCGCCTCCCCTTCCACTTCCACCTCGGGGTCATCGTCAATCACATCGCGGGAAACCCTAGGAATCCATCTGCCCTGTTTCTTCGGATCTTCGTAATGGGAAAACGAAAACACTGGGTCGGCTCCATCTAGTTGGCGGTTGTACCAAAACGTTAGGATAGCTTTGATGACATCATATTTCATGATGGAAGGGTCCTTCAAGTCTGACGTGAAACGGTCTGGCCAAAAATATTCATCGACAAACTGCCGAAGGTTTCCGAATAGCCTGGTCCAAGAGATGTCCCTTTTCAAACCCCCTGTCGCCGCGCCTGTTCAAAATGTCAGACACGTTCGAGGATTTCAAAGAGCGACTTACTATAGCTGTCAAATACGAAAGCTCGGAAGACCTTGGTAAGCCACTTCCGATGACTGGCCTCACCAGGGGGGCATTCATCGATGTTGGGTAGGATTGGTTCGCCGTATCTGTTCTTGTCCAAGTCCACTCGGGCGAGATCCTTCGTAGCCTTCGGAGGTTCCGCGGGTGGGGGAGTATCGCGGAACGAGTACACCGGGCGCATCCACTTATCGAAGAGCTTCTCGAATCCCGTCTGCTCGTATTCCTGGGGGAATGCTTCATCCAGTCGCGAGTGACCACCCAAGCGATCATTGAAGTCGATTACTTGCTTCACCAACATACCATCTTTGTCCCGGAATATCATCATCGCCCATACACGAACGTTGCCTTGCCGGTACAGATCCTCCGTGAACTTGAGGAAGCGATCAGCTGCAGCTTCAGCATTGCTGAAACCATTGTCATAATCATTCGCGCGGATGGGCCTCGGGGATACTCACTGGAATTGAATCTCTGGTGGAGGTGCAATATTATCCCATTCTACGGCCTCCCTCCTGTATGCCGCCTTCTCCCCCTCCGGTACGTTCTCCCAAAGTTCAGTTACTGCCTGCTGATGGAATCCAATATGTTGATCCCCCTGGAAGTTCGCCTCCTCCATCAACTCTCGCTTTCTCTCCGCAATGGCCTTCCATTCCTTGTGGGCGAAAACCTCCCTTCCACTTCGGGCCTTTGTTCCAGTTTTTGCAATTCGTCCGCGGGGGCGACAGTTTGCCCTGAACCAGGAAGCGATGGCCTCCTCGATGGATGCCTTCATCGACGCGTCGATTGTCTCCCCAGAGGTTTCCTCCAGCATTTCCGCTATGCGACGGCGTTTCTTTCTGATGAACTGAGAGGTGGACCGTGTGGCTTTAGCGGTGTACCAGTCTGATTGAGATTTCGAAAGATACTCAATGTGGTTAGTGGAGAGTTTGAATCTCGTTTGTCGACTCTTCTTTCTAGCCATTTGTCGTCGATGAGGGGTAGGTGGGTTACCGTAGGTTAGATATAGGAATGTAGGCTTGTTGCCCGCCTTCGATATCACGGCCCTCGGGGCGCCATTAAATATCCATTTCATTCTCAGAATGAAACGGATTTTCAACCACTGGCAAGCTGGAAAATTCCTTAACCCGACTTTAACCCGGCTCATCATGGGGCGATCTCGAAAACCAGTCCACGAAGACGACATAGTCACGTCTCGCATCACCGTCAAGCATACCTCTCGGGGCTATGTTGTCAATTCTAGGCCCATTTTCACCACGCCATTGAGGAAGAATGCCCGCAGGTTCTCATCCAGAGGGTCAAACTCGGAATCCCCCCGAAAGAAGGCGCGGTTCCATCGCCTTTCCCCCACAGGTGACTTCAGCATGGAGGTCGGCAGCCATGCGCAGACACCTCCACGGATCTCACCGCCCACCTTTGTCCTGTCAAGAAAGAAGACAACTTATGTGCGTACTTCCCTCGGCCCTGCCTCATGGTTTACTGACCCCACCTCTAGTCCCAGCACGATTTCATGGCTGACTGGATTCCTCACAAAGGACAGTTCCTTAGTGCCATTTTGGAAGGAGAAAGGAAAGCGTGCATTGCCTGTGCAGGATGTGGTGGCCCAGAACCACTGTGGAGATGTTTGGAATGTGTGGGGAGGCGGGAGCTTTGTAGAGTCTGTATGAGGGAGAAGCACCGGGACCTTCCATTCCACCGAGTGGAGCGTTGGGATGAAACTCATTGGAACCCGGCGTGGCTGTGGCAGATTGGGGTAGTGATACCACTTGGCCACGGAGGAGCTCCGTGTCCAACTCCCCAGGGCTTCTTTCAGGAGGGTGATGAAGGTGACGATGAAGAGTACTGGACTGATGAAGAGATTGATCCCGAGGACAATACTGGGGAAGGGGAGCCCTGGTTGGACGAGGACAAATTCTCATTCGCAGCCAAACCGAACGGGAGGCGGATTGGAGACGATCGTGTTGTGATCGTGATGCATACCAATGGCGTGCACCATGTTCTCTTCCACGTCTGTGGCTGCCCTGACCACCCCTCTGAAACACGGCAGTTCCTTGATATGAGGCTGTACCCTGCGTCGGTGAAGACAGTGAGAAGCGTGGCAACCTTCGATTTGTTGGACGACTACCACATGAACCAGGTAGAATGTCACACGTCGACATATCATTATTTTGCGAAGCTCCGGAGGGTCACCAACAAAGCATTCCCTCATACTGTCCCGGTATGACTCTTTACTACCAACCTATCTGCATGCTAATGACAAATACGATAGAATCGTTATCGAGAACTAGCCCGGATGGGCAGGCAGTGGATACATCTCAAAAACCTCAAATGGTTCGGCTTCGGGCATACTGATGCTGTCCCCGCGGACGGGGACCTCGCCCTCTTCTGCTCAGCGTGCCCGCAGAAAGGGGTGAACGTTCCCGAGGAGGAATGGGACTCTCTGCCCGATATCCTGAAGCTACGCAGCTTTGTCGCTGACGGGAACTTTTCTTGTGTCCACCAGAAGCAGCGCGCAGCACATAAGGACGTTTGGATTACCTCGGGGACTGGATTTATGGCGGAGAGAACGGCGTATTCAGCCCACATCAAGTCAGCAACCGAAGATAAACAGGTTGATTTCTATCACCGTCCCCTGCTTTTTTTCCAGAAACTGACCATGTTTTCCGTTCCCAGACATCGACATGCCATGAGCATCGAGCAATTGCGGACAAGTGGAAATCATTGAAGGGATGCGATGTGACGGGTATTGGAGCGATTGCTTGCATGAGACACGGTTGCTTTGTCCCCGGCGCAATGGTTGACTTTCAGAAGGGTGAAAGGTTCGCTTGAATTGTTTTCCTGCAGGACAGTCAGTGACGACAGGATTTATCTTTTTAGACAGATCAATATGGATTATGCGTGGCTGAAAGCTTTGAAGATGTCGGGGCTGGATGGTGTTCGTTGGGTACTCCTCGTCTACGACATAAACTGCCAGTATTGCATCAACTTCATGACTCGCATCAAGAAGTACCGGAACCCCGACCTCAAGCTCCCGCGGGGGTTGGTTATTGTCAATGCTATCGGACTCTGGCACGTCCACGGCCATCGTCCAGAATGCTACGCCAGGTTCGCTCCATCATTCGTCTCTGGCGCAGGTACCAAAAGCGGCGAGATTTTGGAACCGCTATGGGTACCGATGAACAAACTCGCGGGTCCAACTCGCACTATGTCGAGCTCTCATCGAGCTGAGACGCTGGATGCTGGTGCCTCGGATAGTAATTGGAAGAAGTTGACAGGTATCGGTGAGTTGTTCCATTGTGCTCTCCAGCCATCAACATGGGGACTAATGGTTGTTCGAGTGTCCTCCATTTGCAAAGGACTACCGAAGGCCAAGGAACAGGCGGAGGAAGCTTTGGAGAGGTACACGGCTATTTCCGCGGCAGTAACGAAGACTCAGATCGCTCAATGGGGTGCCGAGCTCGACGAAGCTAAAGCTAAACGACTCAAAGATTTTAAAGCAATGGACATATTGAATTCGAAGTTAGACAAAGGTAAGCTGCGGCCTTTACCCTAAAGCACACTGACACCCGATCGTTGTAGTTCCTAAACGTGCGGCAGTGGAAGCAGAATTAATGGACAAGGAGCGGGCTTCAGGGGAGGGGCTAGGGGTGACAAGCTGGATTTCGGCAGGAATAGACATCCAGGAGAAGCAGTAAGTATATTCTCTTGTTACAAATCCGTAGCGCTCAGGAAGGACTTGGGTCGACAGAATTGAGGTAAAACGCCTTGTTCGGAAGTACAAGAATCATACTACGCCCAAGCAGAAGCTGGAGATCGCAAAGAGCCGCCAGGAACTGACCTCCTCGATTGAGACCTTCCACAAGGACGCGGAAGGTCTCTTTCCAGGTTTTGACATTTCTTCCTGTTCATTGTCCGCGGATACTGCTTCCCTCGCGATAAACCTTCCCGCGGGAGACGGCGCGATCGAGGTTGGGTCCGACGACGACATGGACGGTGGGTCTAACGAGGAGGACGGTGGGTCTGAATATGAGGAGGACTGTAACCCCGAGGACATTGCGATTCCCCTCCCCTCAGCAGTGACTAATTGGCCGCCCTCTCATGCTTCGGTCAGGCGGAAGGAACAGTCAATGCGAGTTGCACAGGCTAATTCCAAGCTGGAGGCAATCCGCGATGCTATCGGGAGGTTGTCGTACCTCTACCGCTCTCTCATTCGGGGTGCCAAAACTAAAAAGTCCAAGACGCGGTCCTATGGTATCATCAAGGGCTCTCGGGATGAGCTTCGCCTCCTGGTCAACCATTACGAGCAAGCACGGTACGCGCTTCGACAGCTAGACGCCTCGCCGGAGACCCTATCGAAGTATCGTCCCATCCGGCCTGCTGATCTGAAGATCAGTACAGCCATTGCCGACCCGAATGCCCGTGGCCAAAGTTCAACCCACCTTTCCTGGATTTGGGGAGTACCGAGCACCAACCCAGCAGATAGAACCGTGTACTTGGATGAATGTTCGTTGGTCTCCCACTTAATTCTTCAACATCGTACTGATTTCTCCCTTTGGCAACAGTATATCGGGTAAACTGGATGAGGACCCGCGAGAAGTACCTTCGACAAGAGGAGGAGTTTCAGTTCCTCCTCCGGGAAGCAGGCTGGGTACCACGCTTTTTCGATTTCAAAGCAAAGGTATGGGATGGGTTGCGAACACAGGTGTCTGGATCGGGGCATTTGGCATATGCGTCAAGGCAAGCCCAATTGTGGAGGAATCTCGCGAGATATGCACGAGAGCGTTTCTCCAAAACTCTCAAAGATATGGAAGAAGCGGTTGGCCGCGCAGTCGCCATGACGTCGGGTGCGGACGCAGAATCGTCCGGGACGGATTCGTCTAGGGCTTCTCGGGAAATCTCTAGGGTTAACTCCCCTGATCAATCCACTACGACAGATTCGGACCGGTGTAGCTCAACTAGCATCTAGTAACTAGCCACCTTACCTGCATGTAATCATATACGGTGATCATTTGGAATCTATACTCACCTGTTGATTCATCCCCACCATGAGCACGAGCGACGACTCTGACGACAAAGCCAGAGCCTCCCTCAAGCGTCTCATTGACCTCCAAATCTCCCGTTCCCTCCACATCCTACAAGCACTGATGGGGGAAGGCGAGAGAATACGCGAAGATGGCCTAATGGCGCGGTTCGTACGATGTGTCGAGTTCGAATTGGTAACTATTGTCATTCGCTTTCCTGACTTTCAAAAATCGGGGATCTGATTGTCCCCTTGTAGGTCATAACCTCCTGGAGGATCGCTGGATACGTGACAGCATGGGGCTGGAGGGGTTTGTCGTTACCCGCCGGATTTATTCGACTGATCCAAGCAACCGCGCAAGGCCTCCTCGATGATGATTTGGTCATCGAAGCACTAGCGGGCGATTTGGCGAAGTCGCTTCCGCCTATTTCCAGCGACCCTCCCCGCGCATGGTGGATAAACTTCCCCGCGCGCGAGTCCGAGGCTCCAAAGTCTCAAGATGACATGGAAGATTTGGAGCGACTTTACCCATCCGAGGTTCTTGCGGAGAATTACCGCCATGTCCTACCACCTCCTCCAATCGCTGCCGACTGTATTCGACCGGGGGAGATAGGAATGAGTGGGCTTCTGGAAGCGAAGCTGGAGGCCGAGAGGCTTTTATCCGAGGTGGAAACACAGCTTGGGAGGGGGAAAATAAGAACAAATGAATTAGACTTTCGACTGCGTAGATTATGTGAACTCACCGCATAACTATCTCCCAATGTCGACTCCTACGCCTATCCTCTGTACTCCCTTCCTACTGTCAAAATGCGAATGGGAATCGTTTTGCTCGTACCTTGACCGGCGAACCGCGCACTGTCTACATTGGCTTTCTCAAAACTATCCACTGCGCGAGGATAGAAAGGAGAACTTTACTAATGGGTTGATACTGGAGTTTGTAAGTAATACAGCTCGAATCCGATGCCTGATACTCACACCGGCTGCCAGAATACCCAACTTACCGTCCTATTCAATGCAGTCGGCGCAGGAACCACTCCTCCCTGTCCCGCCCTCCTTTCTGCATCCACCGGTTGGGTTCCTTTGGCAGAGGAAATCAGGGATCACATTGTCTCCGCGGATAGTCTCCTCTTCAGCGTCTTTCGAAACGGCATTCCCGATGGATATCTCGACTTTCAGGTTGGATATAGGTGGTGGGAGCACCGGCCTCACACGATGACTGCCTCGGAAAGGTATCATCTGACCTTCAGCGCCTGGTGGAACGAGCAGCCTAACTCACTGACCCGCGGCGCGATTCGAATGAAGTCAACCTCTGAGTTAAGGTCGGCGCTTTATACGTTGATGGAAGAGCGGGGATGGGTGGACGAGGATACCGCTAAGGCTTTGGCGCGGGTTGTCGGGCTCCGAATTCAGCTAAAGCAACTTAAATAATCGACACCTGAAACTCAAACCGCAATGCAATTATATTTCATTCGTTTCCAACATGCTAATTACCTACATAATCTCTAGACCACCTGAGTGACGCGTGTATGTTGTCCGAAATGTCAGAAAGCTTGGGCGCGTATGGGAAATCAACCCCAGCGGCGTCGAATAGTTTTTCGCGCCAGAAGTACGCCATACAATATCTTTCACCGTCGACACGGGGGACCCCGTGGGGTACAATCTTGCCCATCAAAGCGACGACGCAGCCAGGATTGTAAACCCAGCTACGATTGAAAGCGGGCGTGACGAACCTTCCATTCGAATAGTTTCCCCCTGTGACCAACAGTTCCATTCCCTCCATCGGTCCACTTGTATCGCGGTGGATAGGTGTCTCGCGATTGACGATAAGCGTAGTCGAGCTGAAAGGCGAAAACCATATCTCGACGACCTTAGCCACTATAGCATGGTCTTTGGTGAGTCGACTGTTCGAATAAAGCTCTTCGATCACCCTCATTCCGTTCGTGAATAACGCCCCGTTGGTCTGCGACAGTATAGCCCCAATGACCGCGGATGCGAGGGCGATCTCCCCTAGGAATCCTCGCCCTTCTCCCTTCGCAGATTTCACAGTTGACGCTGGCCCTGGAAGTTGGTTCTAATACACAGTTAGCGTACACGCGGGGAGGAACACAGTGGTGACGCACCTCGTGGCCCACAGGCCACCATGCCGGGGAAAACGTCAAGACCCCAGGAATCATGTTCGACTCCTTTCTGAACAGCTCCGGTGACTCTCTCCAATTGCCCGAGGGCTTTTCCTGGTCGTTTGCTGACTCTTTACCCTTCCCCTTTGCCCTATCCCTCTCCAACCTTTCCTGCTCCGCTTCTCTTGCCTTTCTCTTCCTATCCAAGAGCCCGTCTTTCCTGGTAGCCAACGTACCAACAGCCGCATCCAGGATCTTCTGAGCAATCGGTCAGCAATTTCACAATCAGGAATTTCCGTAAACGACGTACCATGATCGCTGGTGAAATACAGCTGGGGAGGTAGCAAAACAGGACATGATCATCGGCATCGACGATCGTCGTTGGAAGCAGCTCTGGTAGCGGATTTTCACCTTGGAGTTGGTCTCCAGGTGGGAACTCCTTCATCAGCGCCTCTTCGCGGGTGATATTTCGGCCATCCTGTCGAGGTGTAAGTCGAGAGCTGTAGCGTTTTGCTGTCCAAGGAACACGATCTGACGAGTTTAGCGAGTTTAGCTCAACATTGGTTTGAAGGAATGTAAGGTATTTGACTTACATCGTCGCTGGTAGGCCTTCTCTATGACGTAGGCTGCCTGCCAAAGAGCAGCCTTTAGGACCGGGTTTTCCATGACCCCGTCGTCATCGCTGTGCCTGTAAGGCACACCTGTGCGGATTCCTTGAATCATCCGGCCCAGGGCAGAGGCTGCCTGGTACACCAGCGACAGCGAAGGGAGTATGTCGTCTCCTCCCAAATCCTCGGGGACAGGCGAAGATGCCATTCGTTGTGGGGAGCCGCGGGATAGGAAACTGAAACCAGGAATCGTTCCTTCGCGGGATGGGTCGTACAGAGGGCCAGTGCCGATGGCACAACGTCGGGTGAGGAAGCTGTAAGAGATGCGTCAAGCTTCGACCGCGCCGCGGATGCTTTACCTGCGCGGGTCACCCTCGGCGAAATAACAACACCCTTGTGACCCCTTCCCACTCCCCTCCAACGCCGCGCTTCCCATGTCAAATTCGAGGTTCGTTTCGACCCACCTTGTCACCCCAATCTCTTTGTCTATCTCTTTTCCAGACTACCGACAGACGTTGACGATGACTAGGACGAAATGTGGGTATCATCGTTGCTCCTGTGCTGGGATCATCCATTAACAACCTTCATGCAGTGCAAGGAGAAAAACGAACCAGGAATACACGTTCCCGACAGGCGGGGAGGGATGAAGGCAACGTTTTGAAGGGTAGAGACGAGGCCGAAGCTTCGAGCGGTAGTGAGTTGGGTAACCGGGCCGCGGACAAGGCCGTTTTGGGCGGTGGACCTGGTGCGAGCTTTTTCGTCGACTGCGGTTTTGTGGGATATCTGACAAACAGCGAATAGAAAACACGGCTACCCCTACCGGTGAACAATCAGCCGAACTCATCGATAATGCATCCCCGGGCAACCACACGGGAGCGTTAGCTGCAGAATATGCCGTCGGTAGCAGTCCAATGAAGGAAGATACATGGTTGGCCTTTGAGGAAGCGGACAACGATGGTTTGGGGTCCGATACTGCCATCGCCGCAACCGAATATGCTGTGGACAGCTCCCAGGGCATAGGGACTGCACCGGCTCCACTTTTGGAATTGGAACACCCCGCAGAGGATAGGTCCCCGATTGATGATACAGCGCGACTTGCTATGGACTACTTTGTTGACGGAGATCCTATGGAGGATGTTGAACCGGTTGCCTTTGGCAGTGCTGAGCTGACTGCAGCTTTAGCCAAGGAATATTCAGTCGGTGCTACTCAGGTAAGTGCTGCACACATTGATTATAATATACTTCATTCATTTGCTGAGATATACTTTTAGGACGATGTTCCACCGGGATCAAGTGATGGGGAGATGGGTTTGGTGCACAAAGGTCTTCCTGAGGGAGATGTTACATTGGTCAGTGTCCGCAAGAGGTGCCGTGACGCATTGTTGGAGTGCTACCTGCAGGAGAAACTGGCAGTTCAGGGGCTGTTGGATTGTCGTCGCCGGCTTACAGAGTATATCACACTGCTCCAAGCCGAGTTGGATAGCCGTAATAGCCCGACAATGGATTGAAATGGTACAATAGTCTCACATAAATAGAGCCGCATATTGTCGCATCTTCAGAGCCTCTTTAGTTGTCAGTGTGCTAAGTCAGACTCAGAGCAGTAGCATTATGGATGACCACACGTAAGGGAGATAGACCTTAGGGAGAGCAGTGGCATAACGGGTGAATATGGGAGAACAGCAGCATAATGGATAGGCAACCATAACAGAGAATAGGCATCCCAATGCACTTCAAGATATGGGTCAGCTGGCCGCTCAGCTGACCCATACTCCAAGGCATACCACATGGCACTGAAATACCTTAGGACATGGGTCAGGTGACCTGCCAGCTGACCCATTATACATGGGGAGTACAATCTGTCAGCTGGTCAGGTCAAGCCATCAACATGGGCCTTTTGCATGGTCAGGTGTACCATATAAGATGGCTATACCCTACTGAAACATGTGGGGTTTCGAAACTGGACGACGAGGATCCACGAGGCGATACCCGCAATGCGCTCCTGTAGACGAACCCTGATTTCATCCCTGACGTCCTCTCGTTCCTCGTATACAGTAATGGCCATGTTCACCCCTTGTAAGCAGGTCAGCCTCAGAGCAAAATCCGGTTTGTAGTCGGGGTGGTCTGTCCTGTACCGGTCAGCGGTTACCTGAGCTGACTCAGGGGTGAGGTGGTGTAGGATCGCATCGAGGAGGGCAGGCGTGTATTGAGATTTCAGCAGTGCAACTGCGGGCTGCATAAGAGGAATCGAGCCGCCTCTCGCTGCTTCGATAAGCTGGGGGAAAAGGGTATCTTCATGAGTACTGAACTGATCCGGGAAACAGAATGCGCGACAGTCTTACCTTCTCGAGGCCGTCTTCGCTGAGTCTGGGGCCAGACATAGTCAATTAAGTCTCCAGTTCTGCAAACTGCCAATCGCTTGTGGTGGTAGTGGGTAGAGAGCTGATCGCGCCTCGTTTCCCAGACCCTCAAGCTTCAAGAGTCGCTATGATTCAGTGGCGCGGGGTTTCTTTGCAGTCACGGCTCAGTGGCCACATGTCCTTGTCCTTTATATATTGAACAATGGTGAGCCACTGGTACGTCAGGATATGCTGCGCTTCCCTTCGGACCACGCTGACTCGAAGCAGGAACAAAACCCGGTTTGTAAAATTAATACCTACGCTTGCGACAAAGTCGACCAACGATCATCGCGACGCGACGCGTTATTTGCCAATGCTTGGTCCGAACGATCTGACTCGGAGGGCAATGTTTCTTGACCCACATGAAAGTCGTTAAAGCAGACGACTCTCGTCCCAATTTCAGGTAAAGGATACACAAGACTATCTAATAGGATATACGACATTCCAAAAGCGACATGCTACAACATGATATAACCAAGAAATGAGATCACATTTCATCGTCCTCGGTGTGTAAGGCCTTCAAAAGCCATTCCTTTAATTAGGGTATCACCCATCTATATGAGCCTATGACTGCAAGTACTGAACGTAGACGCATAAAAATACATTCCCACTGAAAAGGATCATTGGACCCAATTCTCCCGGTACTTCAAGTTGTCGTATCTTCCACGCACCCGTGCTCTGGTTATCAAAGCCGCCACCTTGGCTCTCCACCCTCACGATTTGCGAAGGAAAGCCCAATCCGAGTTCCATCGCATCTCCCCAACGGGATCCGCGCAATCTGCCCGGTATTCGTTGATCAACTTCGCCAGGCCATTCTGCACCTCAGTCGGCTTACTGCCAGCGTTCAAGACCATCCAAGCCTGATATATATCGTCTTTAGTAGACGGATCGCACCGTTAAATACCCATTGCAGTATTACATTCGTTGAATACCTTTCAGAGTTCCATGTGGTCTGCATTGTCTATGATGCGTAGTGAGCGGTATCCTGAAACAAAATTTACACGGCCATAGCGCTAGCCATAAACGAATGTCATCCATCGAAAAGAAGCGCCCAAAGATACGATACAGAGCCGAACGATAGCGTGACTAAAATACATACACATCACTGAGACGTATCCATCCCAAAGATCCCACAATCTCTCATAAACGCGATCCATCCTGAGTCCAATCTCGACTCACCAGAAAGCCCGAGTTCGACGGCGCCCGGATTCCCCGGATGGCTTCCGGGTGGGCCAGCGGCAGGTCGACTTGGGCCAGCTTGCGGCTGCCCGTGGAATATGTCTCCGAACGGACTTTTGAACTGTGCCAACTCGGGGAGTTCTGTCGACGATGTTGATCTGTTTCCAGTAGGAACATTCGAGGAGAACATGGATGACAAAACACCCGCGTTTTCTTGGAGATCGTACTGGCTTGCTTGCGGGTACTGACTTCCTGTAGAGGCATCAGAACCTCCAAATGTCGAAAACGGGGTGTTGCGTTCGAAGGATTGCGGATGGCGATGCATAAAGCCCTGGCTCGATGAAGGGAAGGAGTTGTGAGTAATTCTGGTGAGTGGCGGCGCGTTCGTCAACCAGTCCACTGGCCTCGAGCGTTGCGGCGCAGGAGCGTGACTCATGTTCCAGTCCCAACCACCCGCCCACTGTTGTACAGGTGGCGATGTTGATGGATGTCCTAGGTGAGTGGCTCCTGGCGTACTGAGAGGCTTGGAAGGGGCGGGTGGCGGTGGTGCAAACCGCGAAAACTGTTCTAAGAACCGATCTGAAGAGGAAAGAGGAAGGGGATACCCAGCGAACGTCGTCGTAGCAAGGGGAGAGTCAGACAGTGTCGTCGTAGAAGGCGTAGCGTCCATCGAGGCAGGGGAGCCTCGAACAGCCTCCGGTGACGGTGTGTTGACTGGAAGTGAAAGCGTCGTATCGCGGTCTCTGCTTGCTGACCTTGACCGCTCCCTCGCATCGGCGAGGGGGGAGTCGCCTCCACCGGTACCACTATTATCTTTCGATCGACCAGACTTCTTCGTGACAACCCTCAACTGCCCTCCGAAGATAGCTAGTTGATCATCATCTTCATCCTGGATGTCAGGGCTTGGGGGTTCCTTGCCACCTTCGATGGTTTTGTAGGAGCGATGCGCCTTGTCCTGTAACCGTTTGAGAACAGCCTGAGGTGAAATGGTGAGTGTCTGGAATTTTGAGGACACCGAGGCTGGACATACTAAAGCCACTCTAGCACGATGAGATTGGTCAGCAGCTTGTTCGAACAGCCCCACAGCGATGTCCAAATCCTTGATGGCATTTCGAGCCATAGTTGAAGCCGGTGAGCGAGTGACGATCGTTCCTGCAATGACCTGACTCAGACGTGAGCACAGCTCGCCCGCATTCGTGAGGATGGGTCCAACGCACCGCCGCGGAAAATGTATGATAAAGCAGGAACCAGACACGTTTCGCCATGCTCGCACAGCGATCAAAGTGGTGCACCGACGCTTTGATGATCACCGACGCACACCGATATGCCGTCAGGAACGAAGGAGCAAAGGTGCTCAACAGCGGGTTTGAGGGATGATCAAGAACGGCCTGAGCGAAGAAGCTTCGGTGGAGGTAGATCATAACTGCGGCCTGCAAGTCAACCATAATTTTCATGTCCTCGTTTGAAACTGGAACTTACTAACTGTGCGATATTGACTGACGTAGAAATCCCGTAGCGAAAGTGACGACGAGTGGTATATCTCCTTGCCATCTACCTCACGGGAGGCATAGGGTTTCGCCGACGATTGGTAGGACATCTCGCGGACCTTCCGATCGAGGTCGAGCACAGTTTCGTAGCTGGGTGCCTGCGCAGTCAATGTGGCTTCGGCGACTGCATAAAAGATGTGCTTCGCGTAGTGATGTTTCAATGCCCAGACTAAAAAAAGGTTTGGTCACTCGGACCACTTCAGGACAGGAAGGGATCACTCACAGCCGCTTTGTTTCTCGCCCGCTGGAGAGGTCGAGGCCTCTTCATCTTCGGGAAACTCGCAATCAACGTATGAAAGGTGTATGGCCGGAGGACGCCCAAGTGCTAAGCTCTAAAAAGGATGCAAGGCTGTTGTCAAGTTCAGGAAAAGCGAACGCAAGAACACTGCTTACATGTGACACATCAGCGGCAAAGACTTCCCAAAAGAGGTTTCGTCGCTTCTGTACTGTTTGGGCGTCAAGATTCCATCGTGCACTGTCCCTGTCTATTGGGAGCCAGTCGTTAAGCAACCCTAGAGGTAAGACCCAAAATAGTCACTCACGGAGCCCGAACTGTTGTGGCACAGCCAATCGTCATGCCTAGAACCAAGGTAACCAAGAAGGTAGCTACGTACACTTTGGGCTAATTTGGCAGCCAGGCTCATGATACACCACTAGAAGCCAACGTGTTCAGCGAAAGCGCGCTCAATGAGTCCAGGAAGACACATACCGCGCTATCCCTGGAGTACTTCTTGCCCGCAAGGTTATGGTAGGTGGCCATTAATCCCACCGCTTGAACAGTCTCCAAGCTTGGGGAGCCGCATACCGGTCTCAACGACAGCGCCGCCCTCCCTAGATGGTAGTAGTGTTCCGCCAACGCGTTGTATGGGGTCAACTGCACGTCCAACAGGGCACCCAGTGAAAAGATGAAGAATAGCGTCGCCGTAGCATGTGGAGCACCATCCTCCTCCATCGCAGGTTGACCTTGGGATCGAAGAAGTGCCCCCTGATAAACCGAAGGGAGGAGAACATCGTAGAGCTCGTCTCGCTTGACAGGGCGGAAGAAGAACGTTCCATGGAGGAGGTACACTTCGCACAGCGCTGTGGCCTTTTCCCTGCTCGGAAGGAACGAGTCGAAGTGTTGCAGGAGTTGTGGTGTGGGTTCGCGGTGGGAGAGCAACGGGACCATATTGTCCATTTGCTCGATCTCGGGAGACAACGGGATGGGCATCTCGCCTTCCTGGCCCTCATCTTCTTCGGAGTCCTCGGCCTTGACAATATATGAGAAGAGCGCCATTGCGTCGCAAGTGTCGACATACCATCATGAGTGTCTGTCCCCCAAATCAGAACGCACATCCTTCAATCCAGGGAATGCTACGCACCTCAGACCCGGCCGAACGTCCAAAGTACTTCATTTCACCGCTCTCTCCAAGCGTCAGCGTCCCCAGTGCATCGATCGCATGCTTGGCGTCATCCTCGTTCGCTGGCTCTGCTGGTTTCTTGGGGTCCAAAGCTTCTGAGCCAAACTTGATCTTCAAGTGCTCGTCGCTGAGTAAGGGGTGGCGTTCATCAGAGACTGTCGCCTGTAAGATAGCGAGAGCGTCCTCGAGTTGCCGTATACGGTTGCTCATCTCTGCTATCTTGCGATGCAGTTGGTCGGTGTCGGCCAATATGAACCTTCAGAGATAACCGATTAGTTATCGGACGGGCGGCCCCAAAGCAACCAAACTACCCACCTCGTTCCTTGGCCAGCCGATAGGATGCCTATGACGCCGAGTGAACAGGGGCTACGGCTTTGCAAGAACCCTCAGCGAAACGTACCACAAGGGCAAATGCTTTCGCATCCTCGTCGAACGCAAGAGCTGCATGGAACTTTCTTGTCACAGCGTAGCTTCAATCGTCGACACTCAGCGCATGACAATTCACCTCGGGCCAGATGCGTTAAATGGGTGCTGAGATTCAGAGGACGTCATGTGCTCACCTCGTAGTCGTTTGAGTTCGATATCTTTAAGTTCTTCCTCCGAAATATGCTTCTGAGTCCTCCTGGTACTGATAACCCTGGTGGTGTCGACTGGCATTGGAGGCGAGTATGTGCATGGGCTCTGACGCAGGTACTGGGAGGCTCATAAGTAAGAAGCCGAGAATGTGGGAAAGCGATCCCCGCATGAAGGGTGGGTGAGATTCCTGGGAAACTGATCTCGGGGCCAAGGTCATATGGCCATATGATCGCATCCGGTGATTCCAAGGAGAAAGCCATCACCCAAAAATGCTATTCAGAGTAGCGGGAAATGAAGAGCGGCGGTTCTCTCTAACCTCAACTGTCTACTGCACGCGACGAGAACAGCGAAGAAATCCCATTGATGGCAGAATTGATAACCGCGAACGAATAGCATTCCAAGAAGTGCTAATAGAAGAACTGGATGAACGGATTAGCCGATGTTACACTAATGCAAAGGGAAACAGTGAACCTATTGTAGTAATTATTCCCATCAAGAGTACAGCAGCTCATGTCTACTTGCGCTTCCTTTGGCGTGTTTTCGAAAGACCAGCGTTTTCAATGTCCTGAAACCACGTCGCCGTCACAATCAGAACGTGCTACGACCATCTCACCCCATCGGACTTGCGGAACGAACCTTCTTCGAGGAACCAGATTTGGGACCGGCGTTCACATTGCCCATACTTGGTTGCTTCGAGGTATCTTTGGCCTGCGAAAACGAGTACCAAATCTATCATAACGCCAAGAAAACGAGAGGGAGCACACATCACTCACCGGCCGTTTCCTGACTACTGCTGCCTCAGAAGAAACAAGCGACTTGGGACGGGGCCGTTTCTTCGCCTTATCCGAAAACTGGCTGATCTGCGAGAGATCCGTAAGTGGTGAGTGACCATTATAATCGTCGGACGCCGTTTCCTGAGCGAGTTTAGTGAAAGATGGCTCTTCAACTTGGATTCTGGGCGGAGTCTCAGGAGACTGGGGGCGATCGTGCTTCGACGGACCTTCGACCTACAAAAAAGGGCGACATCCATGAGAATTGCGAAAATCACGGGAATGGGGAGTCGGGGTCTGGGAGTTCTGGGCTACCTGCTGAGCGTTATCAATGGGACTAGATACAGCCAAGGATCGAATATTGAGCAAAGGGCGAGCCTCTGCTCCATTCTTTTCCAACATTTCGGCCACTCGTCTCTGCAGCAACTTGATACGAGCCTGGCAGGCGGCCAGTTGGTTGACTCGCTGAAAAGGTGCCGTGAGGAAGCAAGATTCGCGGCCGCAGTATAGGTGGAACTCACATCGCGAATCTCGTTCTCTTTCTCGATGATGCGCTGTTCATTGGAGGTTTCCGTCAGCTCCACCACATATTGTACCAACTCCCTTTCTCCATCGGTCTACAGCGGTGCTAGGTCAGCGCAGACTCGCGGCGTGGCGATAGGTATGGACTTACAAGTTCCCCTCGTTTATACCTGCCCATAACATCATCGGATCGCGAAACGAGATCGGCGTTGGCGGCTCGGAGAAGGTTGAGCTCCCTTTGAAGGGCCTCGACGTCAGCGCAAGGCAAAAGCTTCTTCACCTGCTCTTCACTCGCACGAAGCTGCTCCTGTGTCTCCTCCAATTTCGTCGACAGAAGATTCGCTTTCTCCTGCCAGGTCATCGCAGCAGCCCGGTGTTCTTCAGCTTCCCTCTGAGCCAAGGCACAAGCGGTTTGAGACTCAGTTGCCCGCAGATCTTGGGCGCGTTGCAATTGTACTTGGATCTCCCTTTCCTTGGCGGTTCGCTGTCGGAGCTCGGCGACCGTGTCTTCTAGAGCCTGAACGCGTTCCGAGACACTCTTCAATTCGCCTTTCGTTTTCTGTGAAACGCCCATCAATAGTCACGTTCGCAAACACGAGATCCAAACCCACAGTGTGTTCCAACCGCTCTTGTGACAGGCTTGACTTCAGGTTCTCAACGGCAGCCTGGGGAAAAAAATGTATGCCATGGATAAACGTGCCTGGAGACTGGAACAAGGACGTACATCTTTCGCTTGGAGCTCCCGCTGGTAACTAGTGTCTGTGTGAGTGGAGGGAGCACGAGTTTCGGGGTAAGGAGAAAGAGGTCTACCGAGTGTCCTGTTGCTTCGATGAAGCCTACGAGTATCCTGTTGAGGAACGACTTGCAAGAAGGGGAGGTGAACGTACTTCGTGGTCCAGCAGTTCCTTGCGATACCTAAATGGAGGACTTGAGCGATGGAACGAGAGAAACCATGAAGTTTGAGAAAGTGACCGACCTAGACTCCACTTCCTTCAAAGCGGCCTGTAAAGCCAGCGTAAGACGACTATGTGATACGATGGCGAAGCATCGAACCTCCTTCTCAACGTGATGGCTAAAGCCTCTCAGATAGGGATTGCGCGAGAGAAATGAACGGAAAACGAACCTCTGGGTAATCTCTACAATGCGAGTTTGCAGTGATGTCACCTGCCCTTCTTTTTCCGCGATTCGCTGGCGGTGGCTGGCAGAACAATGATATGTTCAATGCGCCACATTCGCACCCAGTGCAAATATACCGTTCGAGTTCGCCCTAACGGAGCGCCGTGTTATTATTCAGTCGCCCTTCCAGAGTCAATTGTTCGCTTACCTTGAACCTGTTCTCGGCGTCTTTGAGGTCTTCCCGGTGCCTAACATCTTGCCTCAGCGAACGTTGGCATGGACTAAATCAACCATTACTTATTCAATGCTTGTTGGAGGGCATCCTATAACGACGTAAGCATATGACGAATGATAACGCAGGCGATAGATGGATAAGCATACCTCTTTCTTTTTCAGTTCCTCGCGATGGCTACGAAGGGGACGTCAGAGACGAGGGAGACACAGGGGGAGGTAACGGACCTATCCATCAGGGCGTTCTTCTCCTTAAGAAGCTCCCGGCGTAGGTCTTGTAGCTCCGTGCGATGCCTTGGAACATATTCAGAGGCATCGTAGACGCAAAGGAGTTCCCACATTTACCGTTCTGCCAAAGTACTGCGCTCTTTCGCTGAGGCCTCAGTAAGGCGGTCAGAAGCCGATTTCCTGCCAGGACGTAAGATTAGGCCAGAGACATCTCTGACAAAGGGACGCACGCTTGCTCGGATGATTTTCGTTCCTGGTCCAGGAGGGCCTGCAGACCCTTGATCCGGATATCTCGCTCGCCACATTCACGCTGCAGAGCTGCGACCTTGCTCTCGAGTCTATTCGACTTTGTCAGCGTCATTTCGAGAAAGAAAGGAGGGACACTGACGCGCTGCGTTCAAGAATGGCGGTCTCAAAGCTTGAGAAACGCTCTTTCAGCTCTTGCATTCGACTTTCTATTTCAGGGTTCCTGGGGGAAAGTTAAGTCGGTAACGGCAGGGAATCGCGGCTAAGCTCACAGGCTACGGGCTTGGCTCAATTCCTGTTCCTTCTCGACAATGGACTTCTTCGCTTCAGCGAGACTGGGGATGGACGTGCGACGGTAAGAACAATGGTTGAGCGTGCCAAGAAAACGCGGTGCTTACAGGGCTCTGAGGTCTTCTTTGGATTCAAACAGTGACTTGAGCTCAGTTCGAAGACCTGTTATCTCTCGATCCCTGGCATTGACGATGTCTTGCATAGCAAGCATCTTCGAGAGATGACTGCGGACCGTCAATAGACAAGGGGGTCAGATATAAGCATCGACTCACTCTTCCCTCGCGGAACGCAGTGGAATCAGCTCAGCCTCCTTCGCTTTACATACTCCCGACAAACGAGCAATTCTAGAAAGGAATAAGCCGGATGATAGATGTCAAAGTCAGCCCATTCGTACTCTTTCTTTGCAAGAACCAGCATTTCTTCGACTTTCGCGGCCTCTGTTAGGGCATCAATGGTCTCCCGTTCTCGATCGGCAAGCCTTTTCAATATCTCTTGTTGGGCTTGATCTATGACGATCTGGTAAGCACGTTCCTGTCGGGAGGAGAGTTACTCGACGTACCCAGCTTCAATGCAGACTCGATACGATCGTTCGTCTCTCGCAGGTTGGTATCCAGCCTCGCCATCGAGTCGTACCTTTCCTGTTCAAGCTCTTTGACCCGCTCTTTTGACTCCAGCAGCTGAGAAGCCATATGATGAAGTTTATCCCTCAGGATGTCTGAAACGCGGCGAGCTGCAAGGCATTGTCAACCCGGAGACGGATGCAGGAAAAGCGGGAAACGTACAAGTTTCCAGTTCGCCCTTCAGCTCGTTGATGATGGTTCGACCTTCCTTTGCGCTGGCCATCCAGACGTTGGCGGAGGACTGTCCTTGAAATGCTGTACGAAATTCAATGAGCAACGCGCCACACGACAAGGGTAAGGACACCATACCAGAGGTGCATTCGCTTGCCTGGGAGCGCAGATCCTGGATTTCACGAATAGCGCGACCATACCGCTCTTGAATACGGCCCTGGGCTTCCTTGAGCTCTTGCATATCCTCGGATTGCTGCTTGAAACTGTAGAGGGTTAGGACCAACGGCAGAAGGGAGGTGAAGAAAACTACCTCTCGCGTAAACCCGAAACTACCAGGCGGGCTTCGTCCAACCGTTGGTTGGTCTTCGCCTCCTTGACCGAAATTTTTGCGTTTTCTTGACGAAGTGACTGAAAGTCGAGCGTCAGGGATTGTATCTTCTCCGTAAGCCCGTTGGTCGTTTCATTCGCAGCTTTGAGATTCGCCGTGGAGTTGGCCAGCTGAACTTCCGTTTCGCGAAGTGCTCCTCGTAGCTGCTCGTTCTTCTGTTCGGAGGCGGAGAGCTGGACAGACAGGGAGGACAACTGTGACTTCAGACGCTGTATTTCCTGTAGACTCTGCTCATGAGCGTCAGTCAAACGTTCATTTTGAGTTTGCAAAGTCGCGTTCCGCTGCTTCAAATTGGCAAAATCCCGAGCAACCTAAATCCAGACCCGCCGAGAATGAGTAAGTGGGAAATAGAAACAAGGCACTGAATCTGCACCTTTTCAACAAAAGAATCCTCGCCTCCATTATTATCGTCACGGTTGCTGGATGATGCGACTGAATTGGGTGTATTGAGCAACCCGCTCTGGCGAAATCCTCCGAAATCCAGGTGTGTGCTAGCCGGAAGGGTATTCTCTTCGTTTCCTTTGCTTAAGTCGAAGCCATCGAGTTAGCGACCACATTTGCACGTACCAAATCGCTCAGAGGGCTCAAAAGGCGATCCGTGAGTCTGAACGTTGGTCGTCGTGCTCAGGGTGCTCCGGGAAGTCGCTCGTCGAGCGGATTGCACCTCCAACGACCGTATCGGCGTCGAGGGCTGCAAAGAAAACCGAAAAGGCCTAGGCGGGACATTTTCTTCTGATTTCTGGTTGAATCGAAACGGTTTCAAGAGCGCCTTGGACAATTTGGGCGTCCCTTGATCCTGCAATCGAGCCTGAGCTTCTTGGACGCCTGGCAATCTCACTCTGGGCCTGTCGCCGCTGTCCTTCGCGGCTGAATATTGGCCAAAAAGCGGCTTCGACGTCGAGTCCGCGTTTCCGTCCATGCAAATTTGGTTCTAGACGAGAAAGACTGTATTGGGAGATGGTAGTGGTTCAAGTTCAAGCCTGGCGAGCGCGAATCCGGCCCATCGGAATCAAATTTGCGCGGAGATCAAAACTGCCGCGTGCGACCCCACCGATCTTTGTCTGGAGCCCCTCAATCTCAGCGGCCTCAAGCGCCTTGAGTTAGACGCCCTGTATCTTCCCACCTGCCGTCACTGGCCAAATATATCGTCTTCGATAGAGCGATATATATTGCGATCACTTCGCAAAAATAGAATTGGTTCGTTTCTATTCCTGGCCGAGCCGTATGTATGTCGCTACTGAGGAGTCCAGGCAAAGTCGACATAGCCGAAATGGTACCCTGAAAGTGCAACTCTCAGACGTCCGTTCGACTATGACAAATCGTGACATTGTTCGGTTAACCGAGCTGAGGTTCGAGTCTAGGAAGCTTAGATGAAGAATAGATCCGAACCCTGGCCCCATCCTCGTGCATATCTGACCTCCTCCCAGATGTATCTTACCAGCGGCGTTCCCCTAATCCCAAATCGACCATCACAAGTCTGTTCTCGGACTGAGGACTTTTTCAACCCTTCCCACAACCTCCCTTCGATTTCCTGGAGGCTGGAAGGGACTTTACTCGCAGATGTCCCTTTCCCGTTCTCATATTCTGCGAGCCAAGAACCGACGTTCCTGAGTCCTGACCAGACTACAACAATTTGAATCCAACATTCATTTTGAGGCTCCAGAACAAACGTCATGCCATCAGTAGCGGATCCACCTTGCCCTAGGCAGACGTAGCCTCTGGCGCCCTGCTCAACCGAGATGTTCTCATATCCTTCTCAAATCCAAGTCGAAAGCACAAGGCGATGCTGTAAAACAAGGGCAAACCTCCCCGCGCACAAGGTTGCAACGATTTCCTCTCCATCAATATTGGGCGCTTGGGGCATTTGTGGCCGTCCTTTCATGCGGTCTGGACCCCTTTTTCGGAAGTCAAAATCATTCCGAAACAAACATGGCCATCGGCAACGGGTCTCGGTGGCTTCTCGTCCTGGGTCTTCTTCCGTCATCCATGATGCTTTCCACTGCCTCCATGGCTCTGAACGCCATGTCCTATCGCCACCATACACCGCCAGGCACCCAAATGAATGCCTTCTCATAACCGCCCACTATACACCAGGTACTGGAACCCGGCTCTTGGTGTTTTGGGATCCAGGCGACGAGCTCGACGAGGCTCGATGCAAACATGGGTAGACTGACCCCTTTTTGCTCGATCTGTAGTCAGGCAGAGAGAGGCCCGCATGGAAACAACCGACCGTGGGCCAAGGCTGCGTTTGATCTTGGTACCGGCCCCTTCTAGCACCTCCATCTCTCACAATTACCGCCAAGACCCGTCAGAAATTTCTCCGGCTTAAAAATGCACCTGATATAAAGGCGAATGGCTCCGCTGCGAAGGCCTTCTTTTTCTCCACCACAACAAACACTTCAGTTTTCGTCCAAACGCACCTTTATCCACTGGCGGGAGACGTTCTGAACCTCCCTCCCTTTCGTTCTTTACCCTAAATCACCTTTTTCTTCCTCCTTTCCGCCCGATGCTGTCTCTTGAACTTCTCGTTCTTACGCTAACGGCACTAACCGCCCCTGTTCTCGCCCATCGCGACTACAACAATGTTCACGCCCGACGGTTTGGTCTAACCCCTCGGGACTACATCACCCCCGAAACACGACTCGAATCCTACGACTATATCATTGCCGGAGGAGGTCTTGCAGGACTGGTACTTGCTTCCAAGCTCTCGGCTGATGGGGAAACCACTGTTCTCGTCCTCGAGGCTGGAGGAACAGGCGACGAGCAGAGAGAGACTATTGGTGCGTCCCTTCTGAAATAACATCCTTGAATTATCAACTAACGTCCTCTAGACCGTCCTGGCTTGACATACTTCCGCTCTCTCCTCAACACCGAGCACGATTATGCCTACAAGACCACCCCTCAGGACGGTGCTGGTGGTCGTATCATGAACTGGCCTCGTGGAAAGGTGAGCTTCGATGCATCCTGGTACGTTAATGCTTCTTGCTAACTAAGGCTAGATCCTTGGAGGCTCTTCTGCGGTTAACGGCATGTATCTCGTTCGACCCAACGCGCTCGAAGTTAATGCCATGCACGAGATGAACGCCGATAACGACGCCAAGGAATATGCTGACGCGTGGACCTGGGACTCCCTTCTCGAAGCTATGAAGCAGGGCGAGACCTTCACCCCTCCCACCCAGGAAGCCCTCGATGTTGCGGGCATGCGCTTCAACCCGGACAGCCATGGCTCCAGCGGACCTCTGCAGGCCACTTACTCTGCCTAGTGAGTGCCACCCGTATTTGCATCTGAAGCTTTGTCTAACCCTTTTCCAGCATGGTTCCCATCTCGAGCGCATGGCTCCCGACCCTCGAAGCTGCTGGTGTTCCCATTTCCAATGACGCCTACTCCGGAGACAACGTTGGCGGCTTCTTCAGTATCATGGCAATCAACCCCTCCAACTGGACTCGATCATACGCCAAGTCTGCCTATATCGACAACCTTCCTCCCCGCTCCAACCTCCACATCCTCACCAACAGTGCCGTCACCCGTATCCTCTTTGCCGACAATGCTCAAGATGGCCTCCAGGTCGCGAGCGGAGTCGAGTTCGCCAGCGATGCCAATGATACTCCCAAGACTGTTCTCGCCAACAAGGAAGTGATTCTCGCTGGTGGTGCCGTCGGCAGCCCACACATGTTGTTGGTCAGCGGTGTTGGTGACAGGGCACTGCTTGAGAGCTTGGACATCCCCGTTCGTGTGGACCTCCCTGGTGTTGGCCACCACATGCAAGACCATTTGGTGAGTTCCTTTGTTCATCATTCCTTACTGACACATCTGACGGGTACCCTAGGCCGTCAGCGTCGCCTGGAGCACTGAGGAAGACACCCAAGGCACCATCTTCGAATCCGGATCCGAGTTCTCTGTAAGTCGCAACGTTTCCATCGCTGTGCACATCGACTCATCGTTGCCATTAGCAATCCCCCGAGTTCCTTTCCTTCGTAAACTCCGGTACTTCCTATGTCAACGGACGATTCCTGTTCGACGGCCAGGAGCAATTCGACGCCTACCTCCAAGGTCTCCGTGACACCTTCAGCAGCGCCGATGATCTCGCTCCCCTCCTCCCAGGCACCAGCGACGAGGTTGATGAGGGTTACAGGACCATCTACCAGACTTTGGTCGACAAGGTCTACCCCGAGGCTGGCCTGGTCGAGATGCTTTACAGCATCAACGCTGCCGGTCGCATCATCGTCCAGGCTGCAATCCAGACCCCTCTGAGCCAAGGCCGCCTCTCCATCAACTCGACCTCGATCTTCGACCCGCCCGTCGTTGACCCCAAGTACTTCTCCCACCCCGGCGATATCGTCCTCATGCGCCAAGGTGTGAAGCAGGTCCGCCGCATGTCGACCCTCTCACCCCTCCGTGATATCCTTGGCGACGAGCTCAGCCCCGGTCCTGATGTCCAGTCCGACGAGGACATCGAGAACTGGATCAGGCAGAATGCCAACACCGAGTTCCACCCCGGCTGCACTTGCGTGATGTTGCCCCGCGACAAGGGCGGTGTTATCGACCAGTCCCTCAAGGTTCACGGTACCGCCAACCTCCGCGTTATTGATGGATCCATCTTCCCTCTCTCTATGTCCGCTCACGTATGTTCCCTCGTTACCATGTGCTCCGTTTACAATGCTGATTGACCTTTGCTCTTCAGTTGATGGCCCCGATCTACGGTGTCGCCGAGAAGGCTGCCGAACTCATCCTCAACCCTCCCTCGTCATCCGGCGGTGGCTCTGGTGGCAAGGGCGGCTCCTCTGGTGGCAAAGGTGGATCCGGCAAGAACGACGAAGATGACGACGAGAGCGCAGCTGCTGGTCTTTCCAGCTCGCTCTTCATCACTGTCGCTGGTTCCCTCTTCACCGCTCTCCTCAGCGCTTTCTAAAGCTCCTCCTGTCTGACTGACTGACTGACTAACTAACGATATGGACGTTCTATGACCCTTCGGATTCCCATTGCTGGATTTGTTTCTTGACCACGACACTCATTTGGCTGTCTTATGGACTTGACTTGATACTCGTATATCTTTTCGTTCATTCCTAGCCTAATGAACAGGGACTTTCCATGCGACCTTTTGATACCATCGCTGTAGATGACGCTGTTATATTAGAGAAAGATGTAATACTGTTGCAAAGTAGTTACCCCCCCCCCCCCCTGTGTAGCATAGGAATGAACGGACTATTGTTTGATTTTTGGAACTTATACAACATGCTGGAAGACTTCGACAGTTTGGAGAGAGGAAAGTAGGCGCTGCGCAAACTGAATGATGTCGTCGTCTGAGAGGTTGCTGGTATCGCAACGGTCGAGCTCGAGGCGCCGTATTCTGCACTCGGATTCAGACTCGGCGTCATCCGTTTCAGGGAGCGTCTGGCAAGCTACGGTGATTCTGAGTCGATCGAGGTTGCACTTCATACGGGGTAGGCATAACAGGGACTTGAGTGTGAAGGGGGAGGTGGGTGTCTCTCCAGCAGGCCACAAAAGTTCGAGGGACCGGAGGTTGGGAGAGACATTGGACAGAATCTCGTCGAGAAACTTGTTGACCTCTTCATCCTTTTCATAGGACTCGGTGAGTAGGGCTGTGAGGCTGAGGTGCGTAAGGTCCCGGATTTGGAATACGGGAAGTATGGTTGGCGAGTCATATACCAATTTGCCCATGTCGACGGTGAGTCGCCGCAGGCGGCGCGACTCATTCGAGAAGAGGTCGGAGATGTCTTCCATCCATGCTGGGTCATCCGAGACGACTGATAATCCGCGGGCGGTCGCTTTGAGCTCCAGAGAGCCGAGGAGTGCTGTATCGAGGGACGATAGGAGCGCCAGCCACCCGTTCGGCCAACCTGTTAGGCTGGCTGAGAATTGCATCTCGTCCCATTCCTCAGGGGTCGCCACTTCGAATCTATATTTGGCTCCGCGCGCTATACCGAGAAGGAGGGGGTGGAGAGTTGAAAGCGACCGGGGAGTGGTAACGGAGTAACGCAAAGCTAGTCTTTCCGGTACCATTGATTTGAATTGTTGCCTTCTTGAAGTCCGGAGAGGTAAAGAGAAGCAGAGGGAGCGGGATGGTCTTGCCGAAGGGATCTTCTTTGTAGACGATTCCATGCAGGAGGGAAACAGTGAAGTCTTTCAAGTATAGGGCATATCGCGCCGCGGCCACAAGGCACACGGATACCCATTGAATATTGACATTAGGGTCGTTCACCTCGAAGTGCACTGTTTCTATCCTCCCGGGTAATAGGAGAGGGAAGCAGGCGACGGCTCCTTCGACACAAGACTCTACTTTGACGGTTCTGAGCCTTGAGAGAAGGCCAGTGCCTAGAGGCGAGTCGTCCTTGGCCATGTGCTCGCCGAGTTCTCTGTATACATAGACTGGGAACTGTGTGGTCCAGTCGCCTATCTTCACCGACCGCACGCATCTCGCGTATTGCAGGAAACGGTCCGAGAACAAGGGAAGGCTCTGTTGGTTGAATCAGATTTTCGACCTGAGCGAGTGTAAGTCAGAGACCGACATAGGACCGGGCTTCTTCGCGGGAGCTGCGAAACCCCTCGGGGAGAAGGTTCAGTAATGGCCACAAATCATCCATTACACGCCACAGTCGTTCCATAGCCGGGTCAAAGAAATGACGGCAAGTAAGTCCAACGAGTAAGATTCTGTGCCTATCTTCCTGACTTGGTTGGCCCCAGGTGGCGAGGAAATCGAATATAATGTCGAGAAGCTCCTGATTTCCTAGAACTTGGGCCTTGCCCCCGGTTAGGAATGGCGAATGGGAATCCGACGGCTCGAAAGCAATGGACATTTCAGTTCCCTGTAGAGTGTTATGTTTTTCTGTGAATAAGATGGCTTTTTCCCCCATGAAACGAAGGGATTACCTTGAGACTCGAGCCTTGAATGAATGAACGGAGGAAGGGGAGGTCGCGACAAAAGCGACGCGGTTTCGCTTGGCGTCGCCTGTCGCTTGTCAAGTTCCACCGAAAATAACATTCGCACACAATCTTCAAGTTCAAGGCATCCGAGTCAGCCTCGTGTTAACACCTCCCTCTCGTACCACACATTCTCTCTGCTTAGGACCCGCTCTTCCTACAAAAGATGGCTGACATCTCCCGTGGACCGTCGCGAGATGCGGTTCTGTACAACGAAGAGCTGTTTCATCGCATCTTGGACGATTACCGCCCCGTGGGGAAAAATCGATGCTCATATCCCTTGCTCTTCCGTGCAAGGCGTTCCTCAATCCAGTACTGGATGAATCTGGGCGTCATTGCCCTCCCCTTTTCCCCTGCTCTCACTCTTAGAATAATTTTCTGCTGCCAATGGTGGTCACGTCAGTCGCAATTGACCCCTTCGTTAAGATTAAGCGCTAACCTGGTGATAGTATCTTACAACAGAGAGATGGCTTACCAACCTGGATCGATTTCTCTTCTACTCGACGAGGGTTAAATGCATAACCCTGCCGGCTCATACAAGGGCTGTCTCATCGCAAGTTTACGCCGCCATCCTGGCACAGGTCAAGCTGCGCTACCCGTCCATCCACCCATTTCCACGCACTCATTACGTTGCGCTGGATACCCTCTCCGAACCCACTCTTCATTTCCTCTCGTTGGTCTTGTCGCCCTCTGTGACAGAAATTTCCCTCCAGGAAGACGAAGATGTGAAGATGGAGCCACATGTCATCCCGCCACTCTTCACTAAATTGAAGGAGGGGGCCCCGTTCCTGGCTCGTATTCGCTTCTCAGGATCCTCCCATCTCTCCAACGCAATACGTTCTTTCGCCCGGACAGTAGAACTACCCGCTTTGGTCAGCGTCCAACTCCACGTCGAGTCTTCATTTAGCAGCGTATCGCACGAGACCACCTTTGTAAAACCCGAACCTAACCTTTTGGCTCATTTTCATGCCACTAATGGGTCCTTGGACAAGGAGAACACCACGACGCAGGATTACTCTGTCCCCGCGAGCTTCGAGGCACGTCCATCCATTCTCGAAGCCTTGCTGCACTTGATGCAATGCGACCGAATTACTGCTTTGGACCTGACTATCTATCTTTTCGACAACTCGCCTATCAATGAATCCTCCATGCCGTCGTTTATCACTGCTATCATACAGGAGTTGAGCAGCGCGCGTCGCTCTGCTTTGAAAAAGCTCACGCTACGATGTCCCCGACCTTCTTTCCAATCTCGTGAACCTCCCGTTTATCGAGGACTTCGCTTATCATGGGTATCTGTTCTCGCGGTTCAACAGTGTGGCTGAAGCCGACAATTTCTTCAAGTCCCTCCTCACCTCGTCAACCAAAACGGTCCCCCTCCAACACCTTCGCCTCGACATTTACAACCGAGGAGATCATACATTCTCTTTCCGATCTCTGCTACACTTGAGGGAGGAGAACAAGTCTCTGAGGACGCTACAACTTCCGTTCGATTCAAGTCTACCCGATTTGGCGAAACTCCTTCAGAACCCAACCACACCCAAGGCGAATCCATTGCGCTCCCTCCAAATTCACGATTTACGCAAATCACCGTTACCTGGGGAACACCACCATCCCATTTGCACTTTCTTCAACCATGGATTTCCCCAATTACAGCACATTGAGGTTGATGGTCCTGATCACGTCGATCAATTTCATGTATTCCTTGCATGGGACCACCTTGAGCGATTTAGGAAGTCCCGTCGCTATCTAGCACTCCGACGTCGTTGACGGGAGCTGTCACGCTCTGTCAGAGAAGCTGGTTATGACCGAAGAGGTCAAGCACATTGCGACCTCTGTACATTGGCTGTTCTTTTCTTGAAACTCCGCCGAGTCTGTGTAAGCAATTTGCGTCTACTTGCCCTTGTATTATGATATTGAATCATGTCCTTGTATCGTGGAGACTTGGGCGGCGGCTTCGATAACTGGCAAGAACCTTCAAGACCAGAGCACGCCACTGGCAGAGCGTACCGAGAGAATGGGCTCGGTTAATCCTTTTCATTGGAGAGATATGGTTTGGAATTTATGTTGAGCACTGGTAGGCCGGTATATGTTGCACGATATAGTAATTAATTATAAGGGAACGACTCGGAGGGTGTTTACAAGTGCCTGCTCATGATCAAGAACGGTTTTCATTTGGTTTTCGTCGCCGTCGAGAATTTGCCCTCAAGTCGTTTGGACCACTGAGCATTGGCAAATAACGCGTCGCGTCGCGATGATCGTTGGTCGACTTTGGTCGCAAGCGTAGGTATTAAGATCGGGCTACACACTCCAGAGAGCCGCTACCAGGGTGGTGGTGGGACTGTCTGTCGTAGATTAAAAATTCTAATTTCTATAGCACCGGTGGCCCGTGTCCTGTGAGTGGCTCAGATGGATGCGCTGACCTTCATTATGTATTTCGATGGTAACCACCTTCCTAATCAAGAACTTCGAGGTTTGTCTTCCATCGGTCTCCATTGTCTCCCTCAACTTCGCGAAAACATGTGCAAACATAAGCAGGTCAAAACACTGAGAACTGGTTCTCACTCTCTCTTCTCTTGAACCGCTACGACCATGTCTCCGACTGCCAAACCTCCTCGCAAGCCTGCCACACGCTCTGTGGCAAAGTCCAAAGATTCTCTTTCTCAGCCTGCTGAGCCTACTACCATGCTTTATCGCGATGAAGTCGATCCTTCGAAAGACGCGGAGGACTTTGGTCGTTTGAAGTATGCTACTGAGTATGAAATTAGCGCTATCCATGACGGCGACGCCATCGTCGATGAGCTGTGCACTATTAGTCTCCGGACTGCGCGACTGAAGTCTTATTTGACGGCTTCGCCCTACTGGAGCACCGAGGCAAACGCTTGGAAAGGCGTGTCGGGAAAGAGAGAGCTGCCTATCGTTATACGAGCTTATCAGACCATCATCGACCACATCTTGACTCACTTTGGATTGGCGAAACCTTTCAGTGGCGGCCGTAAAGCTTGGGTGACTTGTAATGAGGCGATGGGGAACTTTAAGCAGGGTGACTTTCCCGTGCCTAACATCTGTGTGACTGGGAAGGGCGACTATCTCTCTGTTGACAAGCAAGATCCGTCCAACCCCAGCTATGAGCGGAGTCTTTTCTTCTGTCTCGTACAGCCCCACGTCGAGTTCGTGCCTCGTTCCTGGCAGCCACAGGTTTTCGAGCCTTTGGCTAGGTGCGTCCTTTTTCATGATGCCTATCTCTCTTGCAGTGGTACTAATACTCTCTATAGATATATCTTCTATGCGCAGCCTCATCGTCGTTTCTTCCGCGTGCTTCTTCTCTCTCAGGGTGGCCACATGCGCTTGTTCCATTTCGACCGAAGTGGATGTATCAACTCAGCCGCCATCGACATCAACGAGAATCCGGTCACCTTTGTGCGCACCATCTTGAGCTTGTCCTCCCACGACGCTGCTGCTGCGGGATTCGACCCTGATATTTTTTGGAAGTGGGAACACGTTGGGCCGGCACGCGTTCGACAAGGCTACATTCGCATGAAGACCGAGGACAGTGCGAATACCCTCCTCAAGATTGTTGGGAACGGCGCGTTCAAAATGACGGCTGGTGTCGAAGGCGCGTCGAACTCGCTGTGGCATGTCGTTGATGAGTCGGGGCGAGACCTTGTTGTGAAAGATGGGTGGAAGTACACTGGGAACCATCCTGATCCTCGGCACCTTGTTCGACCTTGGGAGCATGAGCTTCTCCTTGCTGGAAAGGACCTGCCTGGAGTCTGTCAGATCGTCGACTACTCGATTGGAGTCTCAACTGCCGCCTTCCGGGGAGCTACGGCCCATGTCCATGGATCCTATGACGAGTTTACGCATTACCGGTTCTCCATGGAGAAATACGGCAAGTGTGCGCTTGAGTGTGAGTCGGGGAAACAGCTTGTTTGCGGCGTCAAATCTGCCATTGGTGGTATGTGTTCAATTCTCATTGGTCATTCTTTTCCTGTGTTTTTTAACGAATGCTCGCTACAGGCCACCAGGGGATGTACAAGTTGAGGCGAATCATCCATCGCGACATCAGTCCCGGCAACATCGTCTTCGGTACAGCGGATCCTGAACCGGGCTGGGAAGGCGTGATTATTGACCCCGAGTTGGGCACCTACACGAACGGGCACCCTGAAGCCAACGAGGACCATGCCATCGCGACGTACAGGATTGTGAGTTCCTGCCCCCTCCCTCTCTCAGACTTGACCGAATTGACTGACACTGGAATTTCCGCTCCAGGGAACGCAATCTTACATGTCGATGCTTGTCTGTGGGACTTACAATGGGATGATCCCGCAATTCAAACACGACCACACTGATGATCTGGAATCATTCTTTTGGAGTTTCCTCTACATTCTTTCCGCTTACGAAAAGCCTGGAGTGGAAAAGCCCTCTATCCCCAAGATCCTCGAACCCGTCTACTTCTCGGAAAACATGGGTGAAGCGTATATAGCCAAGACGCGGTTCCTGGGCAAGAGATTGGATCAAGAGACGCTGGATGCGATTATCAGTCCGTCCTGGGGACACCTGAGGGAGAAAGGCGGTCTGGTCGATAAGTTCCATGATTATATCTCTGACCTGGCCTTTGAGAAGGAGCATTATGTGCGAGGCGGGGTTCGGGACGCCAAGAAGCTTGAAGCGTTTGTGGCCAAGTCGGATGAGCACTATGCGAGAATTTTGGAGATTTTCCAGGAGGCGATTGAGGGATTTGAGAAAGCTAGGGAGGAGGAGGAGGAGGATGCTCCTCGTGGAGGCCCGCTTACACCCAGTAGAGCTGCGAATGTTCAACGACCTCGCGAGGCTCGCGATGGCAAGAAGCGGAAGGTTGACAACGAGGATACAGAGGACCGGTACAACAAGCGAGTTCGGGATGACGAGAATTATGTGTATGAGTACGAGGTTTATGAGGGGGATAGTTTTGAGGTTTAGGTACCACTTTGGCTGCGCTGGATTTCTGATATGCTCCTATGCGTATTTTTGAACGATTTATGTATATGTACTCTGATATGTTCCCCCTGTTACGCTTACTATGTATCTTTTTCAAATTGGATTGGCTATGCACACATTTGATGCCAGCCCCCGTTTTAGGATGGAGGAATAACTCACCTTCCAGGTTTGTTTGGTCAGCTAGGATAGTCTCTATATCCATCACAGCTTGGAAGTGCGTAATATACGAGCAAAGATACAGATGTTTCTTACTGAGGAAACAGGTGGGGACATGACCAGCGGTGGTCCTGCGACCCACGACCTTCAACTGGCGGGCCCGACGCCGACTCTCGGTATCCCCAAATCCGGAGTGTCGGCCCCTACACTGTGTGCACCTCAGGCTCATGCCGTTCGTTATACGCGACAATGTATGTGATGCGCGTTAAGAAGCATCCAAGGTCGCAATTTCCAAGTAGACCCGGTGCCACCAGGGCCACTAATCGTTCACTTCCATCCCTAAAGCTTCAACGTTCAACCATTGGCCTATACCGGCCGTGACGCGCCCATATCAAAGATTATACGAGAAACCAAGCGCACTTCCTGTCAAACGGAGAATAAATATACAAATCAAATGTACAAGGTCTGCCTACAACTTCTGATATATACCAAGATGCGCACCCGCGTTGTGCTATGTACTCCCTTTCCCATGGGGCTACCCAAGTCACCACACTTCACCTAGTCGCAGAGGGTCCAAAAACTGTCAGATCGAGACGACGCCGGGCTCTTTCTCCGTGGTGTAATGGTGGGGAATAGTGTCGTTCCTCGCCAGCGACGGCATATCGTTAATCTGCTTTGGAGATCACAAGCACGCGTTAGCGGTGTGACAGAGGAAATTGCGCAAATAACTATGCAAAAGAGAACAAAACTCACGCTCATCCGCATCGACTTTTCGTTCATGGCCTCCATATCCGGGTCAGAGTCCGTCGCGAATTCCTTCGTCGTATCGATCTTGATAGAGATGTTGGTAGCGTGATGCCTCTAAAGCGAGAATACAAATTCGTTAGGGCTAGCAGGAGGCCACAGAAAGAGCTGAAACCCACACTTGGACTAACGAACGAGGGACTAACGCGGGACGCTCCACCTCCATACTTGTGCAACGAGATATTTTCGCTGGTGGTATGAATTCCATCTGCAGAGCCTCGAATCATTTTGCGGGCGTTGAGCGTCGCGAGGAGGGAGTTAGTATACACTGGAAAACCGTCAGATTCAGAGGCCTTTAGGCGGACGGATAAGGTAGAGAAGGAGCAACATACGTCGACCAATGCAGAAGAAGAAGGCGATGTATAGGAAGGTGTGCCCGGCTACTGTGATCTAGAAGCAGAACCTCGATCAGCAAGGAAGGTATCAGGCGTAGTAGGGCAAACGTACGGAGATCAACGAAGCGACTGCACAAAGGCTAACGATGGGGAGATATGGTTAGCAAAGATAGGGACGGGTGAACAACTAGCCCAGCTAACCTCGTCAAGAACCCGGTGTTCACAGAGAAGAGGATCTAAAGAAGTAGAACGAGGACGAAGATCGACGACGTTCTTCGTATCAGCAGCAAGAAAAGCACTTACTAGCTTATTGATCATAGTATCAGATCTGCGATTGGCATATCATCAATAAGCCTATCGTCGCTAATGAGAAAGAATCTAATACTCGCCTTTGAAAGCCGGTTCGCGAACGATGGAGGATAGTGCAGAGTGATGCGGTGATCAAGACATCTCCAGCTGCAGCAAGGGCGTTTACGGTAATCGAAAGTGCCTTGTGGGACGGAAAATAGGACTGAGAACGGGGCGTCCGGCCAGAAGGTATATGATGTGGCCCTTACCTCGAGGTTGGCCAGTTTGGTGAAGGTTTCCAGGCGCATGCTATCGATTAATGAGCCAAAGTCCTTGACGTATGTATGGACAACGTACGACACAGCGGTGAAGACTTGATAGCGTCCATTCGAGTTTCAATCTATGAAAGCTAATGAAGTCCAGATGACTGACCTAGGACGCATACTAAGACGACGTTAGGGACAGGTGTAACGTTAGGAAGTGGTCGATCGACTTACCAAATTCGGCGACGACCAATAAAGACTTCAAAGACCTGTTAATCATGGAGGGCGTGATCTGAGGTTGCTCGCGAGACGCACCACGAGCCCGGTGAGAAGATAGTTCCGACTGCTCACTAGAGTAGCATCGTAAGCAAGTAGAGCAAGATGAAACGACGTGGTCACTTGCTCTTCCACACGCGCATAGTCAAAAAGCTACAGTCCACAATCAGCCTTCTTTGTATAGCGTGCGTCGCGGTAAAGGGGTGTACCTCTGGACAAGAAGCGCAGTCAAACCCTACGCGAGACGCTATCAACCGCGGAACTGGATTGATCATGCCTGTAGAGACTTACATTGAACAGAACCTCAACCTTACACCCGAAAATCATTAACGATGTTCATACAATGGCAGTCAGAGCACCCACTCACCAAGAGGCTCCTGATTCCCGGGGTCAGTCAAACTCTTAGTGCCGCAACGCCAGACCAGGGGGAAGAGAAAGCTTACCAGACAAGGTTGTCCAACATCCTCGGATTTCCCCAATCCGTGACCACGTAGGTATATACTGAAGGCAGCCTAAGTCAGGACTTTTCGATCGAGGCCAGGGGGAATTCGGAGTACCAGTGTGGGTAATCAAAGCTTGGTGAACGGTGTCGAAAAACATGACAGACCCTACCTAAGATATACACGGAGCCTCGGTCAGCACACGCGTCCGAGGAGTGGCCTAGAAACTTACGAGGAGTTTGGTGGGCCATCGGTCCGTTTGGTGAGTAAAGTAGTACAGCGTTTGTACACATGAGACTGGAGGAGCGCTGAGACGACTCAGGTGGTCGAAGAATCCACGAAACCCATACCGCCATGCAGTCTAAATCGGCTAGGGTAAATGTCTGGAGCTGAACAAAAAGAACAAAGACACTCACGTTGCTGCGACTACCATTCCAACAAAGGCTGCTCCAAGACTTCGGAAAAAGTCAGCTCAAAACCTAGACTGGAAAAAAGGACCTCACATACGTGTTATCGAGAACGAATGGACGCGCGGTCGACTCCATAGCGCCAATCGAGCCAAGCTTCAGAACCGAAAGAGAGAACGACAGAGGGTCGGGAGAAAGGGAGAAACTTTGATGCTATAAAGAACGACTGGAGGGATATATAAAGGGCCCCGAGCGATGGAGTTACGAGAAAAAGAGAGGAAAAAAGAAATAGGCTAGGACACGGGACGCGATGTCATCGCCGTAGGGATGAACTCAGAAGCTGAAGCGCTCGGTATAGAAAGCTTAAAGAGCATCTGAGGCCCCGGTGCTGGGGAGACCCTGCACGCCACTCGGTCGTCACGGACAGTGATAAATTCAGGATCCGCAAGCTGTCGAACTGTAATCGAAGGGAAGACCATGGTTCCTTCTGATCCAGTCCACTTCGTATTGGATCTGGTACAATTTTGAAGTCCACAGATGTCCTCTTACATGGTCCATAATCTGAGCTTTGGCGTTCCAAAATGGTCAGAAATAGTCGGGAGACGGTTCCGATTGCCCTGGAGTGTCTTTTGAAATAAACTTGCAGCCACTCTTCGAGAAAAAGAATTGAATACATAATCAGTATATGAACGGTAGCGCGTTGAGGTAAAGCTAGATCTTTGCTTCCAGAAAGGGCAGAACTCCGCCGGCGTATCGTCGCATCTCGTCCAGAAAGGCAAGAACAGGTTGTGGTCCAAGAAGGGTTCGAACTTCGCGCTTGGGAACCGAGATCTTTGCCGCGGAGTCACGTGGGCTCAGATCAGCCTTCGCACGTGTTGCTCGGGACGCGAGCGCCGAGCTTGAAGTTGCTCTCTGAGAGTCAAAACCCTCCCATGTTCGACTGAACCTTCCGTTAAAACTTTGTCTGTTAAAAATGACAGTAAGCCTCAGAGACATCAGCAAATTTTCTCCGGGCAACCGAATTTGAGAAGACCAGAAGGCAGCCTCTTTGGACTTCTCGTGGGCGGAATACACATGCCCGACGACCACGAACAACACCAAGAACCGCGTTTCTCTGGGTAGACATAGACACACATACGCTCTCTAGCCGTTGCGCAAAGGCGGCACCCGCGTGTGTCGTCCAGTGGCAATTTAGATTGGAGACTTGTCATTTGAGGTTTTCTTCCGTAAGTGTTCAACAGAACATTCTTTTCGCTCGCTCAGACGCTCACTTACGAGGCTCCGCTCCCCATTCAGATTAAATTCATTGGATTAATCACCGCTACATTTCTATTTCTCAATGTAGATTTCGTGCCTGGTGAGGGCGCGCGATTTGGGCTTGAGAATTGAAGTTAAGCTCATGGAACATTCATATGTATGTCCAGTTCATCTATTGGCGACAGGGGGAACAATTTTCGATTTTGACCCCATCACCTTCAGTAAATGAATACGCCTTCCCTTGGCTCAACTTGATGGTTTTCTTAAGCACCATTGCTTCAGGGTTCTAACTGTGTGCAGCCCAAAGGCAAGGCCATCGAGCACCGTGACAGGGACCATTCTATTTTTAGCACAGGTCTTCCCTTCGACGGAGCCCTATATACATCCGATCTCCGCGATAACCATAAATGATTGCCATAAATACTTGTTCATTTCAGGAATACGTTCTCAACCAGCGCCAGCCCTGCACTCGATGACCGATCGCATTCAAACCGCCTCCATGCCTGACCTGAGATCCGTCTCTGAATCGCTGTCGGAATTAAACTCGCACTCTACAGAATCCATCCTCGAGCTCATGAGATGATGGGGACATGTTGAATCCATGTGCTTCCTGTCAATGGTGATAAGCGTCCGTATGCTCAGGCTTCCTTTCGAATTCCGAGAAACCCTTATGTCCTCTAGGTGCTCATTGAATCCTGATAGATACACCATCCCTACTCCCCCTGATCATATCGATTCTCCAACCTCGTCCAATAAGGGAAAGAAAGAGCACCCTTTTCTCGGACTGTAGCTACATACGTTTGCTTCCCCACTGGTGGGCAAGTTCGCGGACCTCCTTCCCAGGTCGCATCACGTGTGGGGTAACATCATAACATTCGCTTGCTACTTCCGACGATCCGGTATGTCGTTGATATACGATACCATATGCACCAGATCTTTACCATTGACTCATCTCATTTCCCAACATTCCAATAGATAAACCCTCACCCATCCATTCATTCGACAACCCAGACGGGAACGAAACCCCAATGTCCTCCTTCATCGATCTCAAAGACCTCTACAGCCAGCCACCCCCTCCATTCGGGAAACCCCTGCTCAAATACTTCGCACTCGATCCCGAGTACGCTAACCTGAACAACGGTACGGTCGTTCCACCCCCTATTCACGCTTTCCATTCACTAATATTGTGAAATGGAAACAAAGGCTCGTATGGTACCCCTCCCAAACCCGTGCTGCAGGCTGCTCTGGAGTGGTCGCACAAGGTGGAGGCCAACCCGGATCTCTTCCATCGTATCACCTACATGCCCGTCCTGGCGGAGAACCGTAAACTCCTCGCAGAGATGATTGGCGCCCACCCCGATGAAGTCGTGTTGGTCAACAATGCGACGACGGGTATCAATACCGTTTTGAGGAACTTTGACTGGGAGGCTGGAGACCTTCTCATCGACTGTGGGTGTGTTCAAGCGATCCACAGCCGGGCGGTCTACTAACTGAGGAACAACAGTCACCACGTCGTACCACTCGACCAACACGACGGTTACTTACATCTCGGAGATCCCTCCCCACCCCAAACGCCTCTCCTTCAAGCTCAACTACCCCATCACGCACGCCGAAATCATCGCCCAGTTCAGAGGGTTCCTCCAGTCTCCAGAAACCCAGGTGGGCAAGAACAACAAGAGACTCGTCGTCATCGACAGTATCGTCGCGAACCCAGGTCTCCTTCTTCCCTGGCAAGAGCTCGTCAAGATCGCAAAGGAGGAAGGTCTATGGACCGTCATCGACGCAGCTCATTCAATCGGGCAAGAACCCAACATCAACCTGGGCGAAAGCCAGGCTGATTTCTGGGTTTCCGTGAGTGTTCTCCGATTACACTTGAACCCACTCACTGCCTTGTCTGACTTGGTGCCCTTTGCAGAACTGCCACAAGTGGCTCCTCGCCAAACGGTCTTGTGCAGCGTTGTACATCCCATTCCGCAACCAACATATCATCAAGACTACTTTGCCCACATCCAACTTTTATGTTCCCCTAGCGAAGAGGAACGGTGATCCCCAACATGATATCCTTACCCAGTTTGAATGTACGTCCGAAACACCTATTTTTGCACTTGGTTAACTGACGGATAATGTGTAGGGACAGGAACGCAGGACCTGGTACCCTTCCTCGTAGTCAAAGACGGTTCGTCACTCCATCCGTTCCTCTCACCCATCTAACAGGTTCCACAATCAACCAGCCCTCGAATTCCGCAAATGGATCGGTGGAGAAGAGAAAATTCACGAATACTGCCACGACCTCGCCATCAAGGGAGGAAAGTACCTCGCCGAGCTATGGGGCACACAACTCCTCGATCCCGACGGAACATCAACCGTGCACATGGTCAACGTCGAGCTCCCCATTCCACCAGAAACCAAAGTGACTCGTCCGATGGCCAAATACATTGAATCGCGATTGTTAGAGAAAGAGAAGGCCTACTCGGCTTGGTACTTCCATAATGGAAAGTGGTGGACGAGGTGTAGCGCACAAGTCTGGAACGACGTACGTCCTCCTACTCGTTCTCTTTGAACTTGCTGACGGGTCTTTCAGCTCTCGGATTTTGAGCACCTAGGTAGAGCCTGGTTGAACGTGGCCAAAGGTTTGAAGGAAGAATTCGGACAGAAGGATTAATAAATAACTCCAAAAGCGACTGATTCCTGGGTGTATTTCTAACAATGTACTATTACATTTGGTTATCTTCATACCACTTCCCTTCATGTTCAAGCCTCCACCAATGCTCGATAGAGGGTAAGTCCGTCTTCGCCAGTCGCAGAGAAAGCCACAGGTGTTGCCGCACCGATGAAAACGACATCGCCATGGGACACCTCCAAAGATTTCTGATCACCCTTGTCCTCGCTCCACTCAAACTTCCCTCCTCCGCTCGTGACAATCGCGATACTTGGTCCATCCACAGCCCTCTGTTTCTCTTCATCGCCCTTCTTCAACTCCACCTTGACCACTGAGAATTCTTCGATAGGAGGATCGTACAACACGCTCGCCTTGTCCTTCTCGAAAGTCGCCGGTTGGATCTCATGCCTGCTGACCTCGCCACATTCATACGTGAGGCCCGCAACGAGATTGGGTACGTCTCTGAGCTTGGGGGTAAGACCAGCACGAATAACGTTGTCCGAGTTGGCCATGCACTCGAGCGCCTCCCCATAGACGTACGCATGCGGCTCTCCTGCTCCCAAGAAGATCGCTTGTCCGGGTTTGAGGTAAAGATGGTTGAGGATGTACGGGCAGAGAATGCCGATGTCGTCTGGGAACTGCTGGCTCAGTCGGAGGACGAGGGAGCGAAGTGTGGCGGGTGTAGGCGACGAATCGGGCGAACTGTTGTAGCGGGAGACGATAGTTTGGATGGCCGGTACGAACTTCTCGGCGGGTGTGGTCATCAAGGAGGAGAAGAGGTCCTTGAGGATCGCTTTGCTTTCGTCGGAGTGGGGCTTTGAGGAGACGGCGTAGAAAGATTCGAGGGTGGATGGTGGGATGAGGGCGGCGAGTTCGGGGGTCTCCTTGAGGTTGCGAGCGATGTCGGGGAGTGGTCTGAATCCACACATGGCCTCGAAGTCGGTCAACGCCAGCGTCATTTCGGGTTTATGGTTTGGATCTGGGATATAGATTTGTTATTGCTGGGAATGGATTCCTATAGGAGAGAGCGTACCTTTGTAGATCTGAGGGGACTGTTCATGAAGTTTCTTCGCTGTTTCTTTGTCGGGATGAGACTGGATGCTCAGAGCCTTCGCGATCGACAAGATCTTGAACAAGAAGGGCAGGTTCCCTCGACCCGCATCCTCGAACTTGGAGGTGATAGGCAAGCCTACGAGGTGTTGGTTCCGGGCGAGGTAGTCAGATAGGACTTCCCCGGTCTCTTTGACCTTCGAAGGGGAGGAAGGATGGGTTCCCATCCACAACTGCAGACATGAACAAGATTAGCCAAATTCTCAACATCGCCGTGGCAAAACCACTTAGGAGGTAAGAAAGGTACTCACCTCTGCATAAGGTTTATCCTTCTCTACCTCGAATCCAGGAATCTTGGACGCTGCGGCGAGCTGGGCGACTTTGGCATCATTACCCCGCTTGCCCCAGTCGTACTGCTGGATGGTGGGGATTATCTTGAATACATGAGCGTCGCTGGGCATCACGGTTGCTTGTAAGGCGAGGTGAAGGTTAAGTGAGAGTCAGGTGGATGTGGTTCAAAGTCAAGAGGCTCCATTTCTAATGGAGTGTTGTGAAGAATCTGATATGTATAACCTTGTTGGCCTACTTCACGTTCGTGACGGGGATGAATGGGCCGTCGTGTCGCCGTCATTTGTTTGTGGGAACATCATTTGTGACATTTTATCCGGAAGATTAGATAAGATCAGATAACTCCGATAGACGCCCGTCTTATCGACTCCAGGTTTGTTGAGGAAAATTTAAATGGGCGGTAGCAGGAGGTGAAGGCGAGCAAGTTGTGAGCTTCGAGAGAGGTTCATAGCGGAGGCGACTCGTATCAATGACTGTGGGCGTGAGCGCGAAAATTCCAGCGCTTATGGGTGTTGTCGGATCCGAAAGAGTCGTCTCATCCATTGGGCGCGAGGAAAAATACGATGTGGATGTGAGCCACCTCGAAGCTTGGCTGTTTCTTGACCAATACATTGGCTCGAGAAGAAGAAGGATTGAATTGATTTAATTGAATAGTCCCTGTCATCGGTTGAGCGTCAGAGCGGATCTCCGAAATCCCAGGGAAGGTTGGGTGGGTACGTTGCTCTTCTCTCGCGACCGGAAGAATTCTGGCTCTGGAACCTCTACATAGTGAGGGCTGTGACAAATTAAACGCGCCTTCGAGCCAGACTTCAGCCCTCCAAATGCATTACGATTTTCTTCAAGGCGATTATTAAGACTTGAGCTCACCGAAATACTTCTGTGGGGATGTAATATCATGTAGTATCTTGAATAACATCTTCGATCCGTTATTAGCCCTTCCAAATAGGCCAATCCCGGCGTGATTCAGAGTTCGCAGTCATGTCTAAACGGCATCGATTATGATAGGGGTTGGACGTTGAACGTTGATCACGCGGCCACGTGAGCCTGTGGCTGCATTTCGACGGGCGAATCAGTCCTCGGAAGCATCTTGTAACCTGACCACGAACATCGTGTGCTCGAGACTCAGCCTCTTTTTTTCTATTCCACCAGGGTATCTCTGTCAAAGCGAAACCCTGGTGCCTGAAGCAGGTCTACTCGAAATCGCCAGTTAACGGGGCCTACCTTGGGCTTGTTTCGAACTTCGAAGGATCCTAAACATTCTGGCTTGGATAAAAGCTTCGCCTGCACCTTCGAAGGCGGACGCGAAGGCCTTCACAGAGTCGGATAAAGGAACCATGTACAAGATGCAACTTCTGGAGATTTCGTTCAAGCCTAGGGATATCCGTGGTCGTGGAACAGCGTGCTGGGACGTCGAGGGGATGGCTGAGGAAGAGTTGCTGATCAAGGACAGTTGGATCTCACAGGGGCGCACACCAGAGTATAGTTACTTCGAAGGCGCTGCGAGCATGCCTGGCCTCGCCGATCCTATGGACCGTGACGGCGAGGTTACGAGCACTGCCGCCTTTCACCACGACGGGCAGCAGAAGCCAAAAGGCTTCCGTCGTACCAAGCACAGACTCGTCTTTACGCGGCATGGGCTTCTGATCTGCAAGTTCAATACGTGCTTGGAGTTTCTCTGGGCACTCATCGACGCCATTGACAGTATGTCTGTCGGTTTTACGCATTCTTCATCTGGTGCTGATATGATGCGTTCCAGCTCATGAGAAGCTCGTCGAACAGGGCGTCTTGCATCGGGATGTCAGCATTGCCAATATTCTCATCATCAAAATCCCGACAATCCCGTGGCATAGTATCTTAATCGATCTTGACTTGATGAAGCCATCGCGCGTAGATGAAGTGGATTCCGCTTTTGGGGCTGTATGTTTCGCGCATTCTTCATTCCTGTGAATGTATGATCTGATAAATCCTTTTCAGGGGACTCGCGAATCTCAATCACTGAACGTCCTTGTCCGTTGCACAGATCCCCGGATGAGTCTCCCTTATTCGTACCTGGACGACCTGGAATCGTTCTTCTGGGTCTTCTGTATCGTCTCCATCGGATACAAGAGCAACGGCAAAGCCGAACCCAGACCACCTTGGATTAAAAGGTGGAGGCACGCAGACATGCATCGTGCATCTGTCGCAAAGAGCGTTTTTTTCAGGTTTCAACCAGAAATTAGAGACATCGAATTCCCAGTGAGTCATTCCTGGGGAAAACATATCCAGCAGCTGTTCTGGGATTTATATGACTTCTTCGGAGATATGTGCCGCCACCCTGCTAGGATTGCCGTTGGGGTCTCGAAAATAACCGCGGAAGAGCTCTTCAATAAACGCGTGGAACATTATGCGACTGTCCGCGGTTACATCAAGAAAGCTATCGACGCCATCGAGGCAGAAACCTCTCCAGAGAAGCGGGAATCTGAGCACCTGCCACCGGAGGAGTCTGCGCCAGCTGGACGCAGAGAGGCGAGCCCACCCTCCACGTCGACTACCGTCACTAATCAGGATTCTCCCTCGGGTTAATGCGATCGACATTCGTAACCGGTCCCGCACCGATTCTGGCATTGATCCTGTTCGGTATATCCCGCGCTTCACGCTTCCACACTCATAGGCCCTCGACTCTCTCTTGTTATCGACAGTCTCTCTGTATGTCCGGCCTTGATGTCATTCGTCTTGGGCTCAGACTATCTATATACGAGCGCACGAATTCCATAGCTGTCTGTCTTTCGATTGGTACCCTTTGTCGATCCCTTTGTCTTGACTCTTTATACTCTCGAGAGAATTCAAACGCAACGGAAAACATTTTCTGTGTATAGGTTCTACATAGTTGTCAGAACCAGACAGTTAAGCGACTAATCTAACGCGAGGCTCCGACAGTCCGTCCAGCGCAATAGGGGCCCAATATCCGAATCGGGCTGATAGTTAAGCATCACGTGAGTCACACGAGCACGTGCACCCACCGCTTTGGGCGCCTCTTGTCATTGATTCTCGATTCTTGGACCCTGACCACGACCACTGTAACCTCACCTAGTGCTATAAACGACTGGCTTCAGGAAACAGTAAGTCCCCAGACTCTTCCCTGCCTACACAACTCCAAGGGCAGGTGTACTGTCGACGTCACTTGGAGACGGATGCAAAGTGCGAAGCCTCTGTTCAAGGGTTGGGACCCCCGTGGCTACGGAATAACGTGCTGGAACATCGAGGGGACGGTGGACGGCAGCATGGAAGAGTTGCTGATCAAGGACAGTTGGATCTCAGAGGGGTGGACACCGGAGTATGGTTGCTTCGAAGATGCCGCTGGCACACCTGGCATTGCCGCGCTGGTGGACTGGGAGGACTGTGTCCAACTTCGCCATGAAGGGAGCCAGAAGCCAAAATCCATCTGGAATCGTACCAAGCGCAGACTCGTCTCTAGTCGGTATGGGTCTCCGGTCTGCAACTTCAAGACGGACTTGGAGTTCCTCTGTGTAGTCTCTGATGCCATTGACAGTATGTATGTCGGTTTTAAGAATTCTTCATCTGGGACTGATATGATGCGTTTCAGCTCATGAGGAACTCGTCGAGCAAGACATCTTGCATTGGGATATCAGCACTGCCAATATTCTCGTCATCAGGAGCCCGACAATTCCGTGGCATAGCATCTTAATCGACCTTGACTTGGCCGTAATGCCACCCTCTGTGGAAAGAGCGCCTGTTAATTGTAGAACAGTAAGTTATCTATTTGTTGTTTCTCTGATGACCAACTGCTGACAGATTTTGTACAGGGAACTCGCGAATCTCAATCCATAAATGTCCTGGATCGTTCAAGGATGGGTGTGCCGACACTCCCTCATTCCTACCTGGACGACTTGGAATCGTTCTTCTGGGTCTTCTGCATAATCGTCACTGGGTACGACTGCAACGGAAAGCGGGTAGAACCTCCTCCTGAGTGTATCCAAGGCTGGAGGAACGCAGATAAGCATGCTGCTAACGCCAAAATGGCCTTTCTCTTTGCACCCCCCTTAGCTCCCGTCGATCTCACCTGGGGAAAGCAGGTTCAGCGGCTGTTCTGGGATCTCCGCAGGTTCTTCATGGATATGACTTTACTCGTTTCTGATGTTGCCGCTGGGCGATCGGAAATGACGATGGAGGAACTCTTCAGCAAGCGCGTCGAACATTATAAAACTGTTCGCGGCCACATCAAGAAAGCTATCGACGCTATCAAAGCAGAAGAGAAAAACGACCATCCGAACATTTTACATCGGGGGAGTCAGAGCCCAAGCGTCGTCGCTCTGAGCGCTAGTGGGGCAGGGAGGAGGACACCGCGGTGTGACCAATTCGAAGGGCGGGGTCACCGGGGTGCATGCTCAGGGAAGGGATACGCACTCCTGCACGCAGCTTCCAGCGTCGGTCGAACATGATCGTAAAGAAGTCATGTTGCTTGCGCATGGCTAGGTCCTGGAGCAAGATTGCTGTGCAGCGGGAAAGTCGTGTTCATTTCTACTTTGTGTCGAGTAACCAATTACACTGCATTCCCGGTGTTTCACACAAGCTTCTCGGAGCGCATGAAATTTATGGATGCTCAACTCACTTGGCTGTCAGGAGCTGTTCTCCTACCTGAAAGCTGTTGATTGACACGGGATTGGTCGGCCAAAGGGAAAGAAGGGTCTTCATGGACGCCGACCGCGCGACTGGGGTTAGGGGAGAATATTGTTCGGTGTTTGAATCAATGCTTCTCTCGATCTGAGCAATGCACAAGGTGCTGCGCCAATACATATGTCCGAGTTTCAAGGGTGACGATCGTACCGTGAGGCGAAATAGGAGACGAACTTCCAATTCGAGCTTGAGGTGGGTCACGCGACCACGTGGACAGTGCGCGACATGATGTCAGTGACTCTGAGCGGTGCGGCTGTTGAACGTTGAACGTTGAACCCTGACCACGACCACGACCACGACCACGACCACGACCAGTGTGCGTTGAGATTGGGTGTTTGGGTTATAAGAGCCATTCTTTAGGAAAATGTAAGTCTCCAACTCAAACCCGTTCACGACAATGCCCAACCGAATGTCCACCCCAGAACCTGGTTTCTCTGCCCGGAAACAAACTCGAACCGAAGGTAGGAATATCACTCTAGATTTTCGTTCATTACTGAACTGGTCACAGAGCCTCGTACGCCGCCGCGCTCCGTACCAACAGTTCAGGCCACGGCCACGACTGTCTCGGTTACTCCCTTCAAATCCAAGTCGTCTCGCAGTATTGCCCTAGTAAAGATGACCGTGGACGAACAGAAGGAGATTATTCGAATTGAGCTCGAAGGAAACAGAGTCGAAGCAGAGTTCGATTTCTGGAGCCAAGTCTACTCGGACGAGTCGGTTTCAGACGAAGCGACTGTCGAGAACTATCTCCAAACAACCGCACTGTACTGCTGTACTTCCAAGCGGTGGACTGGGATTCCCGCAAACGTGGCCGAGGAGATAAAGCTCTACCCACCAGGCACGGCAATCTTTCAGGATATTATCCAGCACTTCGGCCATGGTGAGCGCCGCCAGGTTTGGAACATGTATCATTTCAGGTCGAAGAAAAAGGCCAAGGACGATGACAACTATGTTGAGCTGAGCAAGACCAAGACCGCGATGTGCCATTGCGAGCCCCATGGAGCCGCTGCCTGTACCACACCCGACTTCGTTATCACCGGAAGCGACCAGTACACTCCCCGCCTCACGCACGATGTAGAATGCCCCTTGTACGACGACACGCGGTGGCTGGCCGACGGGAAGCTGGACAAAAATATGTCAAGCGACCTGGGCGCAATGACCACTCAGTTTGGCGTTTATGCAAGGTACGAATATTACCTATGGATCCTTACGTTGACACTGGCGCTGATATCTCCCTGTCAGGCAAATCTTTAACGTTCAACCAAACCGAACCTTTGTCCGGATCTTGGCGTTCAGCGAGAAGCACATCCGACTGTTCCATTTCGACCGGAGCGGCGTGAAGTACACCCCTCTGCTCGACTATCACAAGAACCCAGTAGCCTTTGTCCGCACCGTCCTCAGCCTTCTTTCCGAACATTCCAACCACTCCGGGTTCGATCCAAGCATCACCTACAGCATCGAGGGTGATGGGGACGGCAAGCACAAAGTGGGGTATATCAAGCTCAACAAAACCAAGTACAAGATGCGACAGCTGGCACCGTCGTTCAAGACTTGGGACCTCAGTGGCCGTGGTACCACCTGCTGGATTGTCGTGGGGAAAGTCGACGGCAAGATGGAAGTGCTGCTGATCAAGGACAGCTGGATTTCGGTGGGGAGGCAGCCGGAGTATCGCTATCTCGAAGATGCCGCTGCCGTCCCTGGCATCGCCAAGCTTGTGGAATGGGAAGATTCTGTCGAAACGGCTGCTTTACGCCATGAGCAAGAAGGGGCGATGCCCAACAATTTCCACAATCGAGTCAAACGAAAGATCGTTCAACTGTACTACGGACCCCAAATCACCCGGTTTCTTACTCGCTTGGAACCCTTGAAAGCGCTTCACGATACCGTTGGAAGTACGTTTTATTTTGAAGCACATCATGTTTATCAAATCGCTAATTCAGCTCGCCCTCCAGCGCATGAAAGCCTCGAAGACCACGACATCTTGCATCGGGATATCAGCACTAGCAACATCCTCCTCAATAGGAACCCAAGTTGCGATCGAGATGGCGTTATAATCGACCTCGACATGGCTATAAGGCCATCATCTGTGAAGGGGGCGTCCGCCGATTGTAGAACTGTAAGTCCCCTGGTGTTTTTTTATTATTCTTATTTTTTATTTTATTTTTTATTTTTTTATTATTCTTTTTCTATTATTATTATTTTCATGCATCCGACGTCGCGATCCTGATAAGCTGCTTGCAGGGAACTCCCGAAACACAGTCCATAAATATACTGGATAGTTCAAGGATGGGTGTGCCGACGCTCCGTCACTCCTACCTGGACGACTTGGAATCTTTTTTCTGGGTCTTCTGCATAATTGTCACTGGCTACGACAGCAAGGGAAAGCGGGCCGAACCTACTCCTGCGTGTATCCAAGGCTGGAGGAACGCAGATCCTGAGCATGCTGCTAACGCCAAAAGGGCCTTTCTCTTTGCACCCCCCTTAGCTCCCGTCGATCCCACCTGGGGAAAACACGTTCAGCGGCTGTTCTGGGATCTCCGCAGGTTCTTCATGGGTATGACCTCACTCGTTTCTGATATTGCCGCTGGGCGATCGGAAATGACGATGGAGGAGCTCTTCAGCAAGCGCGTCGAACATTATAGGACTGTCCGCGGCTACATCAAGAAAGCTATCGACGCCATCGAAGCGGAAACCCCTCCGGAAAAGCGACCAGCTCAAGACGTCTCACTGGAGGAACCTGAGCCCAAGCGTCGTCGCTCTGAGCGTCAGCGCTCCAAGCAGGCGGCAGCAGGGGCCCAGGCCGGTACCTCCACACCGACGACCGCCGCTGATTCTCCTTAGAGCTAATGTCACCAACATTGACATTAGGTCTCCCACCGGCGACCCTGTTCGCTACATCCAGTGCTTCCCGGGATATCGCTTTCCCCCGTTGCATGGCTTCGTTAACCCCCCACATCTAGTTTTATACCCTTTACTCGCTGTCTATCTATACCGTTTGTATTTATACCCCATTTAAATTATACCTGCTTTACCATCGTCCTGTCTCTTGCCACTTCTCATCGTCTCGACTCTCGATCAGTTTTCCACCGTAATGACTGTGATTGCTGAGGGATGGGACTCAGGGTGTAAGCCAAATGAGTCCAACGTTAAGCCTGAGCGGGATCAAGCTGTGCCTCTTCAGGGAAATGAATTCGAATTCTTTCACAGGTCTTCCGAGGATAGTCGAACAGGATAGCAAGGTATTAATCCCGCATAACACCCGGATATATGATTGATCAGGCCTCTTCCATGCCATCCTCTTCTGCCCCTTCTTCGATTTGCTGAGCGCCCGCCCACCATGCAACAGGGCCCAACCCCTGCTCTGCGATGGAACAGGTAATGGTATACGGAGGTCTCGAAGTCACCCTCTCTTGAACCACGCCCTCGACAACCTTCACAGGCCCCGGTTCATCGTCGAAGAACTCATCCTGCTCCACGCGGACACGGACGACCTCGTTCTGGTCGATGTACATTCGTTCGGACGTCGGTGTGTTGAGCAGGTCATTGGAATCGGTGAGGGGAGAGTCGGGGAGCCAGAAGTATGCACGTTCGTGGCGGTCGCTTTGAAACGGGTTAGTCCTTGGTCAGACCCGAACAGAAGGGTTCGCGTACAAAACGGATGGTTGGGGGAGGTAGATGGCAGGGATATATATGTCGTCGAAGAAACCCATTGTCACTGGAAACAGCGGTCAGCGCGGTTCAACAGGTAATCCTGGAACAGTTCATACATCGGATCCCGCGCTCGTCAGAGCTTTTCACTTTCGCTACGACCACCTCTGACACAAACGGTCGAAAAACTGTCATTCTAAACGTGACTGGGTTGCGATATCAGTCTTGTGATCTCGTTCATGGGTCCCGAAACGCACCTTTGTACCACAAAAACCCATCTCCATATCGAACACGTCCGTCTCCGACTTCAGTGAGGTCGAAAACGCAGATACACAGGCCGACATCGTGCAGGACGCGGTTGGCGTACTTTTTGTTTAGTTCGGCTGTGATCGCTTCTTCGGGTGGGATCCCAAAGTGTTGCGGGTGGATGGGAACAGTGTCCTTGATTACAGCGAGGCTGAACATTGGATTTATCTTCTGGATTTGAGGAACTATAAGCCAGGCTTTGTCTGGGAGAAGAGACTGACACTGACTGGGTGCTTAAACCGAAATTTGGAGGATTTCGGCGACCTATAGTGTGCTACAGGACCGTTTCATATTCCTAGTAGATATATCAGATATTTAGTTTCATTTTCCTGGATTTAGCTTACCTTTTGGCCTTTTTGGGCCTTGTAAGGTCGTTTGGAATTGGTGGAAGAAAGACAAGAAGCGGCCGCGCATCAACTTGAAGGAGGCTGTTATCGAAAACAGTTCGAATGAGCGCATCAATCCGGGCCGGAAAAGATAGGGGTGATTTCCCTTCCCGTTCATGGAGATGGGGAGTCGTGATTCAGCCCTGAGGATTCTGTGAAGAAAGTTGCGAGCAGGGTCTTGTTCAGGCATAATATTCCGCGTGAGTCAGAGAGACCAATATCTCGGAAGGTAAGTTCAACAAGTCAAGTTGCCAGTCGCTAATATGGCCTGAAAGTCTGGGGGTATACTAGATTAGGATTAAATAAAGCATGGCTCGCAGTAGGCACAGATAAAAGGGCCATAGTATACACTTCAGTACCACTGTACTGTCCTCTCTGTTTCCACCAGAATGGCTACTCCAGTATTACCTCCGAGTTTGCGGAAGTCCATCGCGCTACGGGATTGCTCGATCGCTCCGGGCTCCATTTCTTCGATGGCTTTGCGAAGATTAAGCACGAGGTGTGATCCCTGGTAAGTAGCCTCGATTATTTCAGTGATTCTTTCGGAGACAACAGAGGGACATACGGTGTAAGAGAAGGCTACGTAGACCCATCTGGTTCTCGCATGTCAATTTCAGTCGCTCTGATATCCAGCACGGCGGATCACTCACGGGACGACGGCGAGGGAGTACATGCCCTCCTTGTACATGCTGAACACTGCGGATACCACAATTGACACTGTTCCGAAGAAGGATTAGTATTAGTTGTTCGAGATTTACCGTTCCACGTACGAGTTGTTCTATTGGAGAAGGCGTGGTGAGAGGTCTGGACAAGTGAAAGGGCGTCGAATGCACGTACACAAAGTAGAAGTAAGCGCCGTCTCTGAAAAATATAGTCAAAGCTGGAGACGCTTTATGGCTCCATCCCAACCCAGTAAACATCCATCTGCCGGCAGACTCCTGCAATGATAGATGGAACTTCCACATCGTCGCCGCGAAGAAGAAAACTGTATGATATATCCGAGTCGGGCTTGGCTTCAGATGAGGTAGGAATTCGACGATGTGTGCCACTTACACGATCCTAGCAAAGCAGGAACCCTGAAAGATCGTCAGTTTTTGAGCTTTGGTATTAGAGTCGCGGGTAGTCACCATGTGATAAGTACTCCGGCCCTCACTTCGTCGTGCTTGGGCTGCGTGGCGCACCCTGTCCATTGAGGAAGCATTAGGCTTGGTACGAAGGAGTTCGCCGACGTCACATTGGCCGTCCGCCAAGACCCATAAATCTCTATCTGTTATGAGGTTGGTCGTAAAAGTGCACAGGCTGTACGCTTCGAGGGAGACGTACCCCAAGCTCAACTTAAACACATATAGTGAGCGGGACGTTCGACGATGGAAACCATAGTAGTACCCACTTGTACAAGTGATGACGAAGAAGGCCAGAACTGTCGACAGGTGAGCACCCCAGTCCATACTCCGTGTAAGGGCAGGTCCGTACCCTTTTTGCTTCGATTGTACAACGCAAACGTTCGGAAGGTGAATATGATGTTGACGGCGGTGATATACAGAATCGTGCAGCCGCTGCAAACCGAAGTGACACGGCCCTGAGTGGTCTAGATGGATATGAAGGGAGGGGAAACTCACCAGACAAGGAAGATATGATAACCTTTACAACTGCGTGGATCGAAGTCATTCACTCGAATCACGATACTAGAGGGGAGAGGAGAGCACTTACAACTATTGCCGTTCAGACAGTTGAGCGCTAGTTTCGGAGATGAAGGGTTGCGCGACTCACCTCGAGTGTCTGGACTTGTCTCTCCACTATCCCCTTGTCAACTACTACAGATAACCAGATTCCAATCGGACTCACTAGCGAAGGTAATTCTGTTGCAACGATAGTCAGCGCCAATGGTTATTCGAGGCAAGTCCTCGGGGCTATGCACTTACACCAGGAACAGCAGTCCATAATACCGTGTCACGATATATATCACTTTTATCGGTGTCCACCGCGCCCTACAGCCCACCGTCAGAAATCACAATTCCTCCCAGGGGCTAGTCCGTTATACCTCCAGATGTGGGTCAACTGTTGTAGGGATTGGTTGATATTATACAAGGTGGACATTGAAGTGGGGTATTCTTACCTCTTCCGAGAAGTTGAGGATTATATCGAACAATATGAAGGTTATCGCAGCCGCTGTATGCCCACCGACGTGAATAAGCACGCCTAGAACACGCTGACCAACTAGGCCCCGACCTTTCGAATATGCTGCTTTCGTCGCTTCTCCGAACGCTTCATAAAGGAGCTGTACAGCTGCAGCTTGCGCCTGGGGGTCCATGGCGGTTGGGTCGAAAGGGAAGCAGGTATCATCATATTCACGGCAGTTACTTATAGTGACTCTGATTCGAAGACTTTCTTGGTGAAGTGAGATAATTCCGCATTCAACGGGCGCGCCTTAGCCAGGGGTGAAACGTTTGGGTTTGACGGATCCAACACAATCGCTTCCGGGCGTTATGTGTGCCTAGCGTGAGGAAAGTAGTACGTATGTAACTGGCATGACTCATGTAACAGGTCATCTATGCAATAAGTGAGCACACCTGCACGGTGTGCTCGGAGAGAGCGTGGGTCAATTACAGCAGACATGCTGCAGCGGTAAGGCTGGACGTTCATAGAAAGATAAGAACAGATCAGTTGTTGTACACCTTGACGTCGACAGCATCACGCCAACTTGATCACATCTGTATTCAATCTGTGTGATAGCAGGATATTGAGTACAGTACTAGTGTATGTATCCTCCCCCGGACATCTAATCGTATGTGGGCTTCATTGTATCAGAGGAATGCTCTTCAACGTCCAGCCTTAGAAATTTCATATTCGGAATGTGGATTTTCAGTAAGCGCCCAGGAGCTTTCGAACGGCAACCACCAGTGAGAAATCATCAGCTAGTCCATATTCGATTTGACTGCGTCCGGACCTTTCCCCAGCGCATCCCCGCCACTGCCTACCTCTCCAAATGCGGCAAGAAACCTCCGATACTCACGAAACATGACGTTTGAGTTTCTGATAGAGGGTTACTCGGAGATGAGGCCTACATAAACGGTTGGCATTCGGCTAATTGCAGCGCTCATAAGTATCCCTTCTCCCATTGAGGTGTGGTATCGGGAAAGGATATGATCCTAATGATACGTGAGTAGTATTGCTTGCAGCACAGAGCGTTGTACATAAGCGGGTACCGTACTAGTAGTTTATACATTGCGAGGCGATGAGTGGCTTAAACGGGAGGCACACCAACGTTACTACTGTGACAAAGGAGTTCGTGTCGAGGGGATGATGATATCAACGAGATCAAAGCGGATACACACAACCATGATGAGAATAATCCACCCTGAGAGCTTCGAATTAAAGAGTCATGAGAGCGTATAGTAGGGTAGGTTGGCAGGTAGTTACTGGTGGTTGGAAACGCGATGCATAAGTGGTTGAGGCGGCAATAGTACGTACCTATCCGAGTCCTTTGCTGACCAACCACCCTAATGGTTATTCAAAGCTGGTATAGTCTCGTTTGACGCCTCAGGCCTCGAAACCTCAGCGCGCGTGTCCGTTGTGATCGACGCGTTTGTTGACTCCGTTGTTTTGGCGTAAAGGTTCAACGTTCAACATCCCGCCAATCGAGACATCTATCCAATCAACGCGCGAAGGAAGAAACTTAATGGGTCACAAGGTGAGGGGAATTAGCGAATCCTGCAGAAGCACATGGAAGTGAGTTCCGTTTCGTCATGACCCATCCAAAATGAGGCTAATTCTCTCTCCTGCTGGAAACGGATGAATATTTACTCGAGGCAGGTTCTCCAGGCTAATCTAAGGTTAATCTGAAGTCCTTCTGATAGCCTGCGGAGCTTGTAGCGATCACCATCCTGCCGACATTCGCACCACGAGTTGAATAGAGTTGAATTCATTTCCTCGCTCGCGTGTTGCTGCTCCATCTTTCGAACCGTTCCTTAAAAGGACAGCCTCATGCACAAAGCAGATAGCATCTGTGGGGTATGTCTTCTCGCTACCCGAGCTTCAAGCGACGATGGTTCTCTGGAAAAACCATTAGACAGGCCAGCAGGGTATATATACTGTGCACGAACTCGTCTCGAATCCCGAGAGGTAACTCCTTCCTGCAAACATGTCCTGGCTCTCTCTTTTCCTCGCAGCCGTGCTTGCTGTGCCGTCTGAGGCCGCCCTCCGATTCGGATGTTCGACCTTGACCATCCAACGTCTCGATCCCCTGGTCCAGCCGGGTAGATTGCCTTCCGCCCACGTTCACCAGATCGTTGGTGGAAATGCGTTCCACCCTAACATGACTGGGGACATCGGTGAGCAGGCCACTTGCACCACCTGCACGTTCTCCGAGGACTTCTCGAACTACTGGACTGCCTCCATGTACTTCAAGCATCCCAACGGATCGTACAAGGCTGTTCCCATCATGCAGAACACTGCTCTCCCGAACGGAATCAACGGTGGGATGACCGTCTACTATACTCAGCAAGACTTCTTCAACAACGGAAACCAGAAGATCACTGCGTTCCCTCCCGTAAGTAACTGCTACCACCCTCCGTGACAGCAGCTGATGACCTCGGTATCTCAGGGTTTCCGCATGGTCATTGGCAACCCGACCGCCAACGGGAGGCAGTCCGCTGGTCTTAAGTTCGTATGTTTGAACGACAAGGGCACTCGTTTCCCTGAGCTCGACACCTTCCCCACGAGCCCATGCAGGGCTGGTATCATGACTGTCCACCACTTCCCCGCGTCAGTAGTCCTGCATTTTCCCGCCTCGACTTTCTAACAAGTCCGTTACTTAGATGCTGGGATGGGAAGACCCTCGACCCTCCCGACCACCAGTCTCACATGTACGACACCGTCAGGGGTGCCTTCCAGAACGGCGGCCCTTGCCCTGCTTCTCATCCCGTCCGGGTGCCCCAGGTCGCCTACGAGACCCTCTGGGACACCACCCAGTTCAACAACATGTGGCCTTCCGACGGTTCCAACCCCTTCGTCATGAGCTACGACGACGACCGTGGCTATGGAACTCACGCTGACTACGTCTTCGGCTGGAAGGGCGACTCCCTCCAACGTGCCATGGACTCCAACTGCATGTTCAACGCCTGCGAGAACGGACGACCTCTTAAGTCCCAGAGCGTCCAGCAGATGAATGCCTGCCGAATCCCGGACATGGTTGGAGAGGACATTGGTGCCAACGGATGTAAGTGCTATTTCCTCGCAGATACGCCACGGCACCGACTAACGAGTTGTGCGCAACAGGGATCTCTCGTCTCCCTGGCTCAGGGCAGCAGGAGAACCCCAACCCTCCCGTCGTCGTTCCTCCCACCCAGCCCACCAATCCCCCCGTCGTCAACCCACCTGCTCCCGGCGGCACCGTCCCCCGATTCGGCCAATGCGGCGGGTAAGAACTGACCCTTTCTCCAAAGTCGACGAACTGCTGACGACCTGCTTTACAGCCAAGGATACACTGGACCGACACAGTGTGTTGCCCCATACACCTGCCAGGTCACCAACCAGTGGTACTCTCAGTGCCTGTAAAAGGTTCCATCTTCGCGTACATTCCCCACCGGCTGGCTTTAATTACAGGTGTTGGTTCCCGCTCTTACTTACGTATCCGCTACTTGCTTCCATTTTTTCTGTACTTTTATCTTTACTTACGAATATGAATATCTTTTCATCTCAAATCTGGAGCATGCATAAGCCCCCAATGCTTTACCTGCACTTTAAGCTTTAAGGTTAAATGGAAACCATAAGCAGGCGACGGAAGCGCAAGTTTACCCGCATTACTCCAAAGGGTCCTTCTGTTGCACCGCAGGGTAGCAAGAAGACATCCGATTCTAGTCGGGCATCGATGGCATTTTTTTTTTTTTTCCTTTCAGGACCTCGCAACTGGCGCACATTAGTCTATTTTCTGGAGTAAAGATTAAGAGATAACGCGTGATGTATATTGTATCGTCGTTAGAATGGGTCAAAATGACCCATGGCCATGGTCAGTCGGAAACAAGATAGAATCGATAAGATGTTCATCCGAGGCCGCCCACCCCAATCCAGGCTCCTACTTCACTTTCTTACAATTATGCATCGCCCGATGCATCTTCCACCCCTCCTTCAAGCAGTCGTTATCGCAAAAGAACGCTGTACCACGACACGACCCTCCACACTTCTTCCACAGTCCCGCCGATCCACATGCAAAGCATCGCCTCCACGGACCAGCCGTCGCTGTCTTCCATTCCTCCTCGATATTAACATCCTCGAAGTCCCCGCCGGAAAGATTCACCTTCAACTGCCAGAGATCATTGAACGACGTACTCTTGAATTGAAGTCGCTCCGTAGACATCCAGTCGTCGTTGGTGAACCCTCCGATCATGTACATCTTTCCCGTGTCGAGGTCGGTGAGGAGCTGGCCATGGCAGCGGTAGTTCGGGAAGCCAGGGGTGACGACCTGTCGCCATTTCGCGTGTTTGATGGATCGAGCAGTTGGCGGAGAGGCGTTTTGCGGGACCAGGGGGACATCGAAGACTTCGGGATCGGACTCGTCTATGTCGAGCATGAAGGTGTCCGCGAAGTAGGCATAGTTGAATTGACGTCCTTTCTCTGGTATTGAAGTGATGAACGCAGCGCTGTACCCTCCGAAGATGAATACTTTGTTGAGGTGAGGGTTCTAAGTATAACAACTATAAGCGCCGGACCAGGTATCCACTGACACGAGAGGACAGCAATAGAACTCACATAAGTTACGCCGAATTCCGTACGAGGACAGGGGAAGTTTCCACGTATTCTCTCCCTGCTCCACTTCTCCTTCTCAATATCCCAGCTCCAGTAGTCAGTACACGTGTGGGCCTTTTCGCTTCGATGATGCTCCTTCTCCGAGTCGAACAGGTGTCGGTCGAAGTTGCCATACAGCAAGTAGAATTTGCGCTGGTCGCGGTCGACCCAACTTCCGCCATACTTCCTAGGGTCGGGACACGAGTGATCGCCATCCTTCGAGGGTACGACAGTTCCCGAAAGCCTCCTCCATTTCTTGGTCAATAGGTCCAGCTCCATGAAAATGTTGCACCCCATATTGGTGAATTCGTGGGTTCCGCCGAAGACAAGGATCTTCACTGCCACATCGTTCCGGAACACGATTTGCGCGGTATAGTCAGATGTCTGACGCCCAGGATACGGCCACCCAAGATTGACGCCCGCGGCGATATCCGCTTTGGTTGGGTTATAGCTGCAAGAAATGCGACCCCATTTCTCAGTTGTGAGGTCAAAGTAGTCGACGTCGATTAGTCCGTTGAAAAGGTAGGCCCGTTTGGCGTGAGGATCAAGAAGGAACGACCACCCGAGGAATAGATTGGTGATCGCAAAAGGAAGAGGGTATTCGGGGAGTTGTCGCCAGCCCTTCGATGGGTTGTTGAGATCGAGACACCAGAAGTCGCGGAAGTAAGGTCCATTCACGTCTTCCCGACCTCCAGCGATGTATAGATGACCTAAAAGGTTCGGTGAGTAACCTCGGTCATAAATGAGCGTGGCGAGACACACTCTTCCAGATGAAACTAGAGAACCCAGACCTCTTCATCTTGTTCTTGTTTGGAGGAGGACGATGTCGAATCCGCCGCCATGAGCCTTCAATTTGGAGGCGCTTGTTCTTGAGGCCGTACTTGGCGTACACGCGAGCATCAGGGTGGCGAAGAACGGTCAATGGGAGCATTTTTTCGAGGTTGTTCATGTCCTTGATATAGGGAACCTGATGTGTCCAAGGAAGGTCTTCGAAATGTGTCGAGGCCTTCCAGCGAAACCAGTAGGCCGCAGATGTGTTGCCGAGTTCGCTCAACAACGCGTCGGAGAGCAATGTCCAGGCCATAACACGTTGATATGTCACTTCAGGGACATCGACGTTAAAGAACATATATTCTAGAATGAAGACGTGGTTTTAAAGACTGGATTCAACAGGAAAGGACCGGAATGACGCACCGAACATTGGTTTTGGGGAAGTGAGGAAATGGTTGTACCACATCGCCTCCATTTCTTCGATCCACATTAGAGCCTACAAATTGCAGAGGATTTGCTTCGTCAAGCCAAGAAGATAAAGACATAAGAGCCACATACGGTTTCAATATCCTTGTCCTTCAAAGCACAGCGTATTAGAGCCGTATAGCAACCCGACAGCTGTACCATGTCGATGCCATCTTCCATAGCCTTGTACTTTGGACAGACCATAGTACCTTCTGGTTTCTTCAACGTCGGAACGTGCAAATCAGGTCCCAACATAACTCGAATAGCAGGCCAGAAAAACTGTCGAGCCTCCTCTATCTTCCCTTGGTCCAGCAGCTGATCACCGCCATGTTTTCTGGGGAATATCAAGGATTTGAGATGCCATCGATAGAATTCTGACATACCGTAGCAAGAACTGTTCGAATTGGGGACCGTGATGAGGACCTGGACGGCTCCCACTGGGAAATTGAGATGCCATGGTCAAAGTCGCGCACTGCAAGTTGGAACGCGAAAGAGTCTTCGGAGCGACGGAGTGGCGTGGGGTGATCCTCTTGATCGGAAATTTTGAGGTCTTGATAGGGGCTTGAGCACAATTTGGATGGGCGCTTCGGGTCATGATCAGGGGTATTGCTGAATTAGCGCCACCTGCAATGTGAACCTTTCCATCCCTACAGCGACCTCATAATGGACCAACGACAACGGTATTGTGTGGTAGTAACATTCCTGAACCAGTGAGACGTCCACAAAGTATGGTGCTTGTCGATGAAGTCGGATCAGCGCCCAGCGAGAAGAAGCCCACAGTTGTATCGACTCAGCAATAGCACCAGCCGCCACGAGTAGCAAATGACTTTCCTTTCCCCCCATCCTCCAATGTTCCCACTCGAACTTTTAGAGGTCACCATTGAGTGCCTTGCGGCTCAAGGTACACTCGAAGACCTTCACCAATGCACCCTCGTCAACAAGAAGCTCGCTCAACTCTGCCAAAAACGGATTTTTAACACCGTCGCACTTGTCCAAAGAGAGACGCGATGGCACATACCAGCTGAGCAACGAGTTCCGTTGCCTCCCCATCCTATTGAGCGATTCGCTGACGTGGTGAAGCAAAACCCCGCCATTGGGACGTACGTTTGGGAGTTGGAGATACAGAGTATGCTCGATTACAACGTCGACGATGGTTTCAAATTCTTTGGCCATCTGCACCAAGTCCACACCTTCACGCTAGTGTTTGCAGATGGACCTCGGCATGTCGGTGACCCAAAACCTTGGCATACCATTTCTCCAGGTCTTCGAAACTCGCTTTTCTCGTTTGTCCGTCAAAATCCCATCGCATCCCTGAATCTTTACCACCTCAGCGACCTTCCCCACACCTTCCTCCAGCAATTCGGCCACCTACAAAAGCTTACAGTCCTTGGTGTACACCCAGACATTTCCGTTTGTCCAGCAATCGGCGAGTGCTACATGAAGTTAAAGGAGCTGAAACTGCTGGACAAATCAATTAGCTTTGCTGAGCATTTCATCTCCATCCCAGTTCCCACACAATCGACATATCGGAGATCTCAGTCCTCAAGGTGGACTTCGGGATACACGATGAGGACCATGTCGTGTGTCGCGTCCTGCGTTTTCCTGTTCAATTGGAAACCCTTGGTTTGCATTTAAGGAGTGAGTGCTTAGCGCTTAAATCTCGACATTTTCCAAGAACTTACCAGAGTTGCATCTCAGAGGATTTCTCGGAATGGACCTGTCGCGGAAATATCCTCAGCAGACTTCCTTCCCCCTCCCTAAACACCCTGCGGCGCATCGACTTGATGATCAACACCCTTAACACTCCAGAGCTTCCGCCCTATGCCGAGTTTGCTCATGAACTCAGCCGGATACAGGGCCAATTTGACAGTGACTTAAATCTGGACCCAATTCGGTGGAAAGAACTTGGAGATATACTAGCGTCGGGGTTTCCTTACCTTCGGACGCTGACACTCCGTGCGGAGGTGTCCATATTTGACAGCCCTTCGCCCTTTGAGGAAGCCGCACACAAACAGGCTCGGATAAAACATAGACATGGGATTGAGCTGACTACGAGCGCCGAGTGTATGGTGATATGAACGTCCAGTGTGCCCTGTGCCACAATAAGAACTTTGTCTCAAGCATCATAGTGCTCACCGTCTCACCGTACGTACTCCGTCTCCAAGCGCTTTCGGTTTTGGATTGAGAAGAAACCTGGTCGGTTTGAAATGAGCGGATCGTCGTAGAAGGTGACGATGACGGGCAAATATCATGCTCCCTTCCACCCCATGCACAGAAAGAAACCCTCGCGCGATTCCGCCCTGCTCGAATCTGGTTTGATGTACTTTACGAGATTGAACTTGGGAACGAGTTCCTCTTCGCGGAACTGTTGTAATTCGGGGTGCGCAAAGTGTTTCATCCTAAGTCACATTGCAAATGATCAATGACTTGTGTGATTGAAAGATAAAAGACCACTCACAACACGACGCCCCCTCGTTTCCGCCCAATCTTCTCTGCCGTGCGTAGATGTCGTCCCGCGAATTCCATCACAGCCTGGCATATTTCCAGGCTGCATTCGATATCCCTGGTGACATTCCCAGAGGCATTTGCCGCCATATCGGAGAGGATTACGTCGACCTTTCCGTCGTTGACCCCTTCTCGTTTTAGGAGCTCTTGGATGACCCTGTCGGTATCGGGTGCCAGGAAATCAGCAACAATGTCGTGGACCCCGTGGATGGGCCGCATTCTAAGAAGGTCGACAGCTATTATCGTACCCCTGCCTTGTGCCGGTGCGCTGATATCGTCGTCTATAGCCAGAGGGTCGAACGTGGAGGCAGAGTCATGGGTGGGGCTCGAATCAGTCGACTCGGACGTCCATCCCAGCTTCTGGGCGACAACTTGGCTCCATCCTCCAGGTGCCGCACCGAGATCCACAACTGCATTGACGTCGGATTTGGACAGAAAGTTATCCCATTGGTCGTTGATTTCGAGCAACTTGAAGGCCGACCGAGCTCGGAACGCTGCTGGGTCGATTTGTCGTTTCTTGACATAAGAATCTTTGGTTTGCCGGGCTAGCCATTGCCTAGACGACTTTTTCGCTAGCCTACAGAATGTGGGTCGGAAAGACATAGGCTTCAGCCTCTAAGGCACAGCAAAACTAAGAGACGCGAGTGGAACGAAGACAACCTTGTTCTGGGCGCTTGACTGTCGTGACAGCGCATAAGCGGCCCGGAGAACGATGCCATCAATCATGTGACGTCTACCCAAAACTTTTCCCCTGTTCTGGTTCTGCCTCCGAACTCCATCCCGACCCCCTTCGTCACCGTCAACCGACGCGTATCGCCAGCTTCAAAACCCTTGATGGACGTCGAGGACGACGCCGAGAACACCTCAATGTCGACCGCATCGTCTTCAAAAGTCGTCCCCGCAAAGCCATGGACGCATTTCGTAGCCGGAGGGCGCGTATTGGTTCCTGATTTCATCTGCCAGCTGGTATTGACATCGAGTCTGGGGCGCTTTTTACAGGCTTGGAGGCATGTGCGGCGCAATCGTGACATCGCCTTTTGACGTTGTGAAGACGCGTCTGCAGTCCGACTTGTTCCAGAAACAACCAGCTGCGTCGTCGACGCCGCACGGCGCAGCAGTGAGCGTGGTGCGGAATGGAGTGTCGGGAAGCGCAGTGCTTCAGGCAGGAGCAATACCGCGACAAAGAGGTCTGCTGTACAACTTTGTAGAGACTGTCCATATCATTCGGTCAGTAGTCGTTGTTCTTACCAGACTAGCTTTGTATATTGAAACCTTTCCGCTATTAGTGACGTATACGTGCATGAATCCCCGAGGGCCCTGTTCAAGGGCCTTGGTCCTACCCTCGTCGGCGTCGTACCTGCTCGTTCCATCAACTTCTATACATATGGGAACGGCAAGCAAATCATCGCGAATACCTTCAACAATGGCCAGGAGAACAGTCTGGTCCACCTGACAGCAGCAGCGATTGCTGGTGTCGCAACTGGAACCGCAACGAATCCCATTTGGGTCGTCAAGACACGACTGCAGCTGGTACAGGGCTACGCCAAAGGATCAGGACCAAAATCGACCATGTCGGGTGCGAGTGCGAGCTGGGTGTGCATAAAGCAGATCATGAGGGAGGAGGGCATTCGGGGGTTCTACAAGGGTCTCAGTGCGAGTCTTCTTGGTGTGACGGAAGGAACAATCCAATGGGTGCTATACGAGAGGCTGAAGCGATTGACGGCTGCGACGGAAGGAAAGGGCGGCGTTCTGGAGTGGGTTGGAATGATTGGGAGCGCTGGCGCTGCGAAATGTGTCGCTAGCTTGATTACTTACCCTCACGAGGTGCGTTCGGCGTCTATCCTACCACGGCTCCTGGCTTAACCCTCGTTCAGGTTATCCGAACACGGCTACGACAACCACCACCAAAGAATGGACCTCCAAAATACACTGGCCTGTACCAAACGCTGCGGGTGGTCATCGCGGAGGAGGGTGCTCGTTCTCTTTACGGGGGTCTCAGCGCCCACATGATGCGAGTCATTCCCAACGCAGCCGTCATGTATGCCATCTATGAGGCCGCCTTGAGATGGAGCTCATCATCGTCATAAACCTCGGTTTCCCTTCTTTCTCCCCACCGAGCCCACAAGGGGGTCCCACCGCACCAGGAAATCCCCTCCTTTCACTGATCTGGGAATACCTACACCCTCCGCACAACCCTTGGCGATCAGCTGTTATTCCGACCACCTGGCTGGTCTCTTTAACACTCCCACCACCTTCAGCCTTCAGGCGACCCCGTCCCACCGTCGTCCATTCACCGGCTAAAACGCATCGCACCCATCTGCATCTGTACACCTAGGAACTATCTAATCATCTGCATACGACATCACAACTCAACGCAATCCCCTTGCTAATACCAATTAATGTACATAGGTTCTGACTATCTCCAGTGCTCTTCCTCGTGCTCTTCCCTTGCACTACAAGTCCTCTGCAGCAGCTCACCACCACAGTTGATTTTATTGCTCTTTATATGGCCCACGAATGTGTACGTGTGCTAGATCGTGATGTCTTTTAGTTAATATCTAGACGTAATAAATGCTCGACGTAAACTACACTCCTCTCAGATGGAAGGAAATTACTGTAGCGCCTTCACCACCAGGCGGGGTTCAGCGGCCCTCTTGGCGCAGTGCCGTCAGCAATCAAAGATTACAATCGGAGATTTACATAATGTTCCAGAATGCGTTCAGCGTTCCGAGTCAGACTGCTGGAATTTTCTCTTTGCCTTCCTCCACCACATGCCCTGTCGATTTGTGAAACTCCTCTTTGCGCTTTACTAGAAGTGACCACTGTGATTTCCATAAGACTCGCTACAGCCTGGCCCTCTGCTCTGTTGCTAGGTCATTCTCGGACTTGCTAGAACTGGCAATTCTATCTGCGGACAACGGATGCTACGTGCTGTACATAACATCGCGTTCCTCGGCACCTAACAGCTCGGGCAGAGCAGGCTCGTGCATGCTCCACCTTTTTCATTATGCATTTCCTCGGCCTGTCCTGCATCTCCTGGATCAAGAGCTGTTGCAAATGACGACACAGGAACACGAACTTCGGGACCGCTACTCGGAAGATTCCTTCGGTTCAGGGGATAAGTATGTAAGTCTGTTAGAAGGCTGTAGTGTTGCGGGACGACCAACTTGCAGAGTGGAGCTAAGGGTGGCTGGTCACTCTACTCACCCTGGAACTGTCTGCTTGGTCAAAGTGATCCTGTGGGTCCCACAGCGGCTGGCGGTAGGTCGGAAAGGAGATCACCAAAATCGGTATGGAAATGACGCACCAATGCCTTTCGGCGTTGATGGAACTACTGCAGGTAAGTAGTGAATTCAAACCCTTGGAGTGCGGCGTATCTGGAGAGCGACGCCCACAACAAACAACGGCTCGGCCTTTCCTTTCTGACTCCTCTCATCATGTGCAGTGGATCTGGCAAGCCCGATGAAGACTTGAAGGCGTGACTTGGGCGGTAGAGACGAGTAAACTCTGTAACGCGAACAGGTAGGGCTCATCGCCAGCATTTCAATTTCAGTTTTAGGGGATGAATTCCTTACCCAGAGTAAATTCAAGCTATCTGACCGGTACCCTTTGAGGTCTGTGCGACTTGATAGGCCAACTTGGCCCTTTTGCCAGGTGTGCATCTCTTAAGTTAGGAAAGGGAGATCAGGTCAGGGTTCCGCGGCTTTCGAAGTTGCCGAGAATTGAGAAGGTTACACCCCGGCGACCACGACGCTAGCTATAGTGTCACTCTCCCTAAAAGCTGGAGAAAAGTGCAATGATTGATGGGGGAGATGGTGCCATCAATGCTATTTTTAGACATTGGGTTTCCTCATCAAGATCATTACAGCAGACCATTTGAAAAGAGGAGGTTCAGTAAACCCGAGCGGAATTGCCCCTCTTGATACCTCCGTAGATAAGGGTGACGAGCGCCTTTGGTTTAGGATGTGGCAGAAACGTGTAAAGTCTGGAATCGCATGGCAGTATTCGAGTCAAGTACTCAGAGTAGCACGCCTCCGCGTGCACCGTTTCAGCGCCCACCTCAGACATGTATTGACTCGAATCCCGAGATGCAGTTGCCGATCGCGGATTTCCAGACTAAGGAACTTCTTTTTGCTCATAGTTAAGGTGCTTCATGAACTTAGAGCAGGAAAATAAGCGTCAAAGTGATTAGTTGTGTGGATAGACATCTTGCCCACCAGGGAGTATATTGCATATAGGTACAGCTGTAATACATGACTATAAGTAATTAAACAAGTCGGATCTATAAGGATGATCTTCCGACGCCACTGATTCGACCCAACTCCTAGTTGGACGCACGAGGCGTAATCTTAATGGTGAATTCCTCGAACTTGCTGATATCAGGGAGGAAAGAATTGCTCTCGCTCTGCGGAACCTTTCGATCCTTCCCACTCCTTTGAACCAATTCGACGTCGAACCTTCGCAGGACGGTGACAACGAAATCGGGCATTTGGTGCAAAGCGAACTGTTTTCCTTTACACTAAGGGCGATAGTCAGAGTCAGATTCTGTCAAAGAAGGTAAGTGAGTATTGACTCACAAGATGGGCACCGTCTCCAAAGGTTTTCGGCTTGGGCAAGGACGGGTTTACGAGGAAGCGGTCTGCCTTGAACTCGAATGGATCTTCGTAGATGCTTGAGTCGTGGTTGATGAGTTTGGAGATGATCCAAGTGTCTTTGGGAATGAAGTAGCGTGTTCCCTTGAAGCTGACGTCTAGGTCTTCGCTGGCGCGACGGAGCTGTTGCATGCTATAAGGCCAGCGTAACGCCTCCCACATAACCGACTCGATCAACCGCATCTCTGTGATATCCTTCCCACTCCTAGCCTCGTTCTGGGCTCTGATCAGTAGATCTTCGTCAAGAATAATCTGCGCCAACATCCAGTAAAGATGGAACCAGATGTTGCTGTGGATCCCCCACAATAGCGGCAGGAGCACAGCGGCTGCATCGGGGAGCGAGAGTCCAGCCTCTTTCATCGTGACGAGTCCTTCGACCATCACGCCGCTGAGTTCCTTGGTGGAGTGGCCGTCGGCTTCCCACCATGGTCGGATGTATTCAATAACGAAGTTGAGGAGTCGGTCGCGTGCTCGACCGGTTTTGGACCAAGGGAGGTGGGAAAGTCGAGAAGCCAGGAACGAGATGTCGGGAACGGTTGCTTTGATGTCGTCATAGGACTCTGCCGGGAATTCTGGTCCGAATATAACAATGCCGGTAGCTCGGTAGAGGGTCTGGCGAAGGAATTCGGAAAGGAGGACGGTCGTTCCGCTCGGGTTCGAGAATTGGTCAAACTCTTTCTCGAGCTCCTCGTGGAAGCGAGATTTGAGGCCGCTGTCTTTCATCCGTTGACGAGAGAATTCTCGACCTGTGATGGGTACGAGTTCGTTCATTAAGATTTCGACGATTCGATGGACGTTGGCTTTGCCAGACCCGGCCTGGGCTGCACCCTCGAAGGGAAGATGTGGGGATAGTTCTTTGGTTTGGCGTTCCAGCTGGCTTAAGCTGTATGGATGATGAATAACGATTGCACTCGTTCCGAGTACTCTGAAGCGGTACAAAGGACCATAGCGTTGCCTGCTCAAAAGAGAGATTTGTTATCGAGAGTTCAAAGAGGATGGTACTACTCGTGTAACTCACCTCATCTGTTCCATAAAAAGGGTGGGATTGTTGTAGAGACGCCAGCCATTGTCTAGACCGAGGAGAGGGAACCATGTTGAAACGGTGGGGATTTGCCCAGACTGAAAACCATTGTTTCGGCGGTGGGAGTAGAGCGCGATGACAGAAAGAATGGCAAGGAGGGAAAGAATGAAAGACTCTGTGTCCCAGACTGACATTTTGGGGTGTGTAGAACAGCTCTGAGACTGGGAGGATGGTAGGCGGCGTTTTATCTCAGTAAATTCTTCTGCTTTTTAACCCTTACAATTATCCGTGTGCCGTTGCAGACGGAGGGCTAATCCTTTTTGATGTACCATGGATTGACTCTTTGGGCTATGTGCCTGTCTCCTACTGCCTAGTCATGATGGAGAATGGACTGGAACGGTCGTTATCTGCCATACGATCAATACGGTTGAAATTGTACATGTTTTCCTTTCTCCGGAGTACATTTCTCGTAAAGCCCACCCCATCCAATACCTAAGTTGCATGCGGGTGCACCAGCGCAGTCCTCAATGATGCGGTGTTGTTTACACATAGTCGTCGCGTCCCATTCACTGCTAGCCCGCATTGGTTGCCACACAACTGTGGAGCAATGCCTATAGAGCATAGCGGTGAGAACTATCCTCATACCGACAGTGAAACGTCACTGCGTCAAAAGGCGCATCGCTGAATTTTGGCAGTTTAATCATCGGAAACGATAAGACACGACCGCGTCCTTGTCAAAGATACTCGGGGTAATACTCTTCAATAGACCTGCTATTCTTGAGCACGTTTGACGGCCTTTATGTTTGACTTATGTCAGATGGCAGCAGGAGAGAAAATTCACCGTCCACCGCATTTACTTAAAGTCCGATGAATACGATTCAAACCCTTGCTGTAATACCTACCGCCGCGGTAGGCAAGATCTATTTTATCTTCTATGCAAACGTTAGACTCACAGTTGTATCGTAGATAACGCCGACTACTCAACCGTCTAGTAAAGATCCTTTCGCAACGGTGGTCGAACTGTGAGCAATTGCAGTAAGCGCCCATTGGTGATCGCATCAATGCCTTGGCAATTGGATCGTGGTTGGCGCCGGTACCCACTGAGAAACGAAGTTGCGCAGGTGCAGTCTTTTTTTGGCCGCTAGTTTCTAGTGGTAATCCCTCTAGCCATGCAGGATGGACCTGCAAAGAAGTCGTTCCGCGTACCTGACTCAATGATGTGAAGACTGTCAAGTGAGCTTCTCACTCCGGACTGGAGATAGCAGTTGGCCCGTGCTTGCACTGACATCCGTTGTTTGAGGTGGACCGATCCAACATTACTTTTAGAGATTCCCTAACTTGCACGTCCCATCTTCTCCGAGTATTTCAATCATGAAAGGGGTCCGTTTCAGTCGCCGCATGCACGTAACCCCTATGTTCCCGCGGATAACAAACCAGATAGACACTGAAGCTTGTTGCGCTGAACTGCCTACAGCACTATTACTTAGGCCCATTTGATCTCGAACACTGCGACGCGCGTTAATTTATGACGAATGGATCTAAGATAAAGCTTGCAGGACTCGGCCCAGTACCTACTTATAGGAGTTAGGAAGCATATACTTCGTAATTCCGTATTGTCACAGGCAAATTCTCGGGACGAGTCCTAATTTTAGATCATAGCCATGTCTGGTGTCCTCTCCTCACTCAATACAACCATTACAAAGGCCAAGAAATACTCTCAATTGATTTTGAACCTCGGTAGGTACAATGGATGTCTGAGCGTTGCTTCGCTCAAAAAGGTTAGTGACAGCGATTGCAATGTTGTACAATCCCTGTGATAAATATAGCACTGAATCGGTGGAGATCTAGGGTGGCCTCCGGACGCTAATGCCCACCGCATCAAAAAAAGTAGCGCCCAAAGTCGCGACTCCGCGTTGATTGCCAGTGGTGTGTCAACACAGTAGCCCTCGGCGTAATCACGGTCATTGATGGGTCCTACCATGGCGGTATCGAACGAGAGTTGGACCTGCGACAATGGAGCTTTTAGGTATAAGAGATAGCAAAACTTGATAGGGAGTCCAGGCGTCCTTCAGAGCCATGAGCGGCAACCAAGAACCCGACTTCGCCTTGTACCCACTGACCTCCTCTGACATTGGTCTGAGCGGGGTGGATATGATCAAGACGTGGATTGTTGAAGGTCACATCAACGAGAAGATACTGCGCGGGGCGTTGGATTGGGTTGTAGCCAAGTGGCCGTTGTTGGCCGGGCGGATAGAGTTTGTCGAGAAGAAGGTGGGCGCGCAATAGCTTTCTCGTGAACCTTGACTCAACTTCCTTGTTAGCCGCATTTCAGAGTTCCTTTCGGAAACCTTCCACCAGGGTATGAGACTTATAGTCTCACTTCACGCACGTCGCACCTCCCTTTATCACACTACGTGAAGCTCCCGCTCGCCCCCTTCACCGAGATTCCGCCAATTGACCTGTTCATGTCAAATGAACGATATAAGCTGGGCGGTCTCAAGAGCTACGAAAGCGCTCCGTTCACGCATTGGCACATCACATATTTTGAAGAGGATGGGCAGAAGCACTCTTGTATAGGGGTGTTGTACTCACATGCCCTCTTCGACGCCGTTGGATCGTCGATGCTGCTACACGCGGTGGAAGCCGAATTGGCGGGGAAGGATTGGGATGTGCCACCCTCGCCAACGCCTGGCCTGAGCGCCAACCCGTATCAAGAGTTGCTGGAGAAGGAGATATCTGGCAACAGGAGCATATCCTCACAGTCAAAGACTTCGTCAGGAAGCGCGAGGGTTGTGGGCATCCTGGGACTACTCGCATGGATACTTGGCGACCTAATTCAGCAATGGATATATGGGTCTGTAAGGAACCATATTATCGTTCCTCATGCCGTGCACACGCGACTGGCCAAGGAGACGCGCATAGAGGCAGAAGCTGCAGGGCTGACTGATGTTCGCTTAGCTGCAGGTGACATACTTGTCGCGTGGGCTATGAAGGTGTGTTGACTTATCGCATATTGAATCGGCCTAACAATTCTGCTAGGCTGTTTATAAAGGGGAGAACCCAAAGAAGACCATCAGTTTCTCGAACGCAGCAAACGTTCGGTCGGAATGGAGCAAGGAGCTCTCGCTTTACCCGCACAACTGTATCGTGCAAGTCGCCTATCCCCCCTTAACGGTTCATCAAATAGCGACCATGCCTGTGTACCAACTTGCACACAAGTTGACTGTGGCTCGCATGGAAGGGTCGCGGATCGAGGACGCTATCGCGCAGCAAGCTCTTCATGCAGAAGCGCAGAGGAAACAACCGCTGGGTGCTGTCGTAAACAACAGTGATTCCACGGACGAGACCTTCCTGACGACAAACGCTTCGGTGGCTCGTATTGCGCACATCGACTGGACGGGCGCTGGGGGCGGGAAGACAATCGCTCATTACAGGATGGCGCCTGTACAATTTGTCCCTCTCAACGTCTTACTTATCAATGGGTGGCTCAACGACGGAGACCTTGTCTTGAACTCGAGTTTCACGACTCGTAGGGCAGAGCGTCTCCGAGAAGAGTACGATAAACTAGTTACTAGATACCAAACGGAGAATGCCTAGGAGTAGACTGTAGGTGGATCTGCAATTGAAAAAGTTCATCTAAGCCTCCTGGAGAGTGACGGGACGCCCTTGAAACCTCGTTGAAACCCAAGCCTGTTGAACGGAGGACGACAGTACTAGTGATCGGGAAATAGGCGCCGAAAGCAGAGGTGTCGGGCCGACTAGCTCAGTTGGTTAGAGCGTCGTGCTAATAACGCGAAGGTCTTGGGTTCGATCCCCACGTTGGCCATTTTGTCCAAAGCAATCTTTTTACTCTTCCTGTTGCGGATTAGGGCATCGGGATACCGAGGGTTTTCTGAGTCGCAATCCTATGTTCAGTTATGTATTCACTTTTTTACATTTCCGTCAGGAGGGACAGGATTTGTGGTGCCACTGCTATGGGCATCATCAAATGTCGCTTTGGGATGCCACAGTCGCCGTGGCACATACATACCCAGGTCCTACTTTGGCCTCAGTCACTAGGTTCAATATAACTACTAACTAGAACAACAACCTCGGACCAGGATCGCCATCAGAGTCTTTAAAGCCTCGCCCGATATCAGGCGCCCATTCGAAGAACCTATTGCGACTCACTCTCGAATTCCGCTCAAATTACTCCGCTCCATCGTCCTTGAAATCCCGCCTATATCCCCCTGCTAGACTTGTTTGCTATTTGCGAGATCTTGTAACTTGGAGAGAACTGTCGTGAAACATCCTTTCACGGCGTCTAGATTCTCAGATACATTTCTACAGGTCCGGGCTGTGTTCCCAGTTTCCCCCTTCATTTATTGGCTCTTCGTGAACGTCTCAGAGAAAGCCATTGTGATTGCGATTAACTTTGGGCAAGCGCGAGCGTGACCGTACGCGACCTTACGCGACGAGCTGGGACGCTTTGTCATCAATTGATCCATAATTGATGGGATGATGGGCGTCTACGATTTCTCGGCCACGCGCGGTTGCCAGAGAATTCTCATGGACAATTACCTTTTCCTCGACTGCCTTCTTCCAACCTTCACTGAGGACGTCGTATATGGCTCTGATCTGGGAAAAGGGCCCAGAATTTCGATTACTGAACGCCCACAGCGCTCAAGAAGACACTCACGATGGCCAGAGCGACGGCGACGGGAATGGTTTGGTCAAAAAGGGTGGCGGCCTTGGTTCAGGGCCTGCAGGTACGTGTCCTGTCGGTTTAACTGGTAATTCTCCCTGAGTAGGTCCTGTAGCGTCGGCGCTTGTCGCCGTCGGCAACGACGAGGAAATGGACTCGTCAACGATGCCCGTGGCTGGGTTGAACGGCCTTGAACCTCACGGAACCAGGTTGCTTGATCCTGTGTCAATACGGGGCTCTAGTAACCAGGGGAATGAAAAGAATGGGAGAGACGATGAAGGTATGGAGATTTCGCTTAATTTGAACGCACGGATAACCTCTTCCGATTCAGTTGCACCCACGGAGCCTACCTCAAATCCCACCCTGACCGGGACTTCACCAGGAAGTGTTTCTGTTGCCGATTTTATCACAGAAAATCGTGCTGCCATCTGGGGAGATGGTGCGTCGAAGAAGGGGCGCAAGCCACGCAAAGACAAGGGGGTGAAAAGAGGACCACGCAAGGCAAAACCAGCCTTAGACACCTCGACAATCTCTGCTGCCCACGAGCAGGCCAGTGCCGCAGATCCAGCTCCCAACCCAGTGGAAGTATCCGCATCTACCGTGACACGAAAGCCTGGTGGTCAGAAGAAGAAAGCAGCTTCTCCGGCAAGCATTGTAAAGGCACCTTCTCCAATGCCTTCGGTTGGCCCCTCTGAACCCTCACTACCACTGGGAGGCGTGGTGTCTGGACGTCTTTCGGGACAGGGTACAACACCAGGGATAGACGTTGCGGAACCTTTCACAGCGGAGACCGTCCCTAATGATATTCCTGTTGATTCCTCGGCGACTGCACCACCGACGGATAACCCCGAACAGACCAAGAAGCGTAAGGGGAGGCCGAAGAAGAATCCACAACAGACACTGGGCGTTGAAGACATATTGGGTGCGTCGCAAGCCTAGTGCATATTATTTTTGCTGACGCTGTGTAGACATCAGGCCTCCCGTCGAAGATGAACTTTCAAAGTGCAACCAAACCTGGAAGGTCGCTGCATCCTCACTACCCGCCAAGCCTACTTCTGCCTCAATTCATGGGCTCGATAAGAAGGGAAAGGGGAAAGAGCGACCGCCGTTGAAGCCCCGTGTCTGGACCTCAGTACGACCTCCTCCGCACTATGGTTTCCGCCTACTGACTTCGTTGGTAGTCGAAGACTGAGCTTCAAGCCGCAGTCCCCGCCTTCACGAAGGACACGAATGGCGTCTGCTGGACACACTGCGAAACGGTGGTCGTTATCCTAGACGATGACGCTGGCGATCCTCGAAAGTCTACCATTCCTTCGAGGAGCATCGAGATGATACCCGTTCCTGATGGAGGGGATGTAGTCTTCGATCTTATTTTGTAAGCGCGGCTTCTTTTAACCCTGGGTAAACCCTTCCTGACTGAGATTACTAGGACGAGAGCTCTAGTTCCGGTAGCCGCCTCGGCGAAGAAAAATCTAGCGCCTATGGTTTCCGTGGAGAAGGGCGACGGTGATGTCCCCACCGCCGACCCCTCGATGCCGATCACAGTCCCCACCCAGCCTGACCCACCACCTGTTGAAACCGGCCAGGGGACGCCAGCCCCAGGTGAAAAGCAGCAAGACAGAGACGCACCGATTTCGGAGGAACCCCTATCCTTGGACTACCCTCCAGACCCGGATCCGCCAACCCACCCCAGAATCGCCACTGACCTACTGGATCCGGTGTTGTCGACTCGCGCTGCCGAGGCTGCCCAACGTCAGGCCCAGTCGAGTGAGCGGCTCCAGAAGGCGTTTGAGGATTTTGAAAGGACAGTAGAGGAGAGCGCTGATGCATTTATTGCGAGGCTAGCACCGGTCTTCGACACAGACGCGGCGCTCGCAGGAGGCGTGAAGGAGGACGGGTCACTACAACCGCCGGTCTGCAGCAGTAGAACTGCCGGAGATATCCGCCCAGCCATTCTCGCTACCATCGATTCCCAGAAATCCATTATCGAGCCGTCCACCGAATCGGCACCGCCCACACTCCTCCCAGCGACCGCTTCCGCGCTTACACCTGACGTCAACTTCTCTGTGTCAGCGTTGCACTTATCCAAAGGCGACCCTTCTCCCGCCGATCCCAGCACGATCTCCGTCAAAACTGCCTCCAAGCGACGCAAACCATTAGCTCAGCAGATGATGGAGAATACCACTCTTCGACGGTCTGGGAGAGCTACTGGGAACCGGTATCGTACGACCAAACAAGCTTGGACTCAGGAAAGCACGGGGCCACGCCGGTCTGGAAGAGCCACAGCGAACCCATACCGGTCAGAACACCAGTCGGCGCCTGTGGTTGTTCGGGTTAAGCGGGTAGAGAGGTCGACCAAACAGTCCATCCAATCTGCTTCAGCTTCTGCGCGGCAGTTCCGGTCTCGTTGGAAGCAACCCGTTGGAAAGGATAGTGTCACCTCGATCTCTGCACCATTGCTTCGGAAGAGGAAACGACCCAAGCTCCCGCCTTTGGATATCCACGCCGCGTTGGATGCGACATTTACCCTCGACTTGGAGCTCTTGTCCCCGCTCTCCCCGATCGCCTCAGATGACGACGGTGAAGTCAAGGCGGTCGCCAAAGCTGAGCAGAGACGTAAAAGACTGGGAAAGAGGAAACAGCGACCTGTCACCGCGCCAACGAGGGTTTCGAAGAGGTTGAGGGTTATGAGAGGGGAGATGGACGAACAGGACGCGATGGCGGCGAATTTCGTGGAGGTGAAGGAAGAGGTTGAAGTCACAGTTAAGGTGAAGCGCCCGCGAACGATGAAGAAGGCGAGGGGTGATGACGTGCACAAGGAGGACAAACCAGCAGAGTTACCCATGGAGCATGCGCCAACCACTGCGGACGACACGACCACAATCGCTCAAGCTCTGAAAAACGAACTTTCTCCAGCGCACCGGATGGTGCCATCTGAACAGGCACTCGCGAAGCTGGAGGACTTAGCACCCCTACCCACCATCCCTTCAGCGACCACCCCTCCAGTTTCTGTAGCCGAGGTTGACACCTCAGTTGCACAAGCCTCCATCTCGACCCCGCCCGTAGGGCATGTGTCGACCCCTGCAGAAGACACGACTGTGATACTTCAAGTTCCCCAAAACGAACAGTCACCCGCACATCAGGTGAAGCCAACTCAACCACCGGGGGAGGTAGCACCTCCAGTCACCATCCCTCCAGCTACCACCCTACCAGCTGCTGTAGCTGATGTGGACATTATAGTTCCGCGACCGTTCATATCGACTCCTCCAGTCCTATCCGAAACTTTGACTCTCGAAGTCACCACCATCATGGAAAAGGCTCAGCGAGCCTCGCTCTCTCTTCCGTCGCTTCCTATGGAAGTCCGTACCATCATCGACGCCTTCATCCAAGACTCGCCGGTCTCTATCATCGCTTCCCGTGAACGAACACGGGAACTCCTTCCAGGCGGATCGAAAACCCTTTTGGATACTGAGTTTGGTTATGCTTATCTTGGACTTTTCAAGGTTCTTGGTTTAGAGGTGCGTCGTTGGATTTGGGCTGGTGGTTCGAACTAATCGGTGCTGGTATTTTAGGAGAAACCAGTCGTGCGAAGTGGTGGCGGAAGTGACTTAGCGGACCCGTTGACGGTGGAGTGGCGGTTCCGCGTACAGTGGAATGTTGGAGGAGAGACTATCGTTAAGCATGAAGAGGACGTATCTCGTCCATGGTGGAAAGACTCGAGTATATCCTCATTGAAGTTGCAGTCGTCGACCATGATGGATGTGTGTGGTGAACGGAACGAACCCACCCTGTCTACCGCGACCACCGCCGTTGAGTCCTCTTCCTCTGGAGGATCCACTCGGCGTCCAAGCGAAGAAACAATGGACACCTCGCTGGTACCCCATCCTAGCCCACCTCGCATCCTTAACGACCTCACAACACCCCCGCTGTACATGCGAGCCAAGATGGAGCATCCGAACTGGAACCTCCGGGACATACCACATTGGGATATGTATTTCTCGTTGGTCCCATCTTCGATGTTGGCTGGGCTGGACTCCTGTATACCGGATGACGCGTTCCCTACTGGCTGGTTCTGCTCCGAGTGTGGGATGGTCAACTTTCAGCGGGCGATGAGGCATCGCAGATGTGGAAGCAAAGCGTGTTCTGAGGTAAGACCGTTTCTGCCCGTAATCTGCTGGGAGGTGAGGTTGACGATAGGCTCGCACGATAGCGCCCACCCGAAGGATACTCCAGGGAACTTGCTGACATTCGTGGACCCCACGGGATGGTACCTGTTCCTTCGCCTTATAACGAGTTCCCCAAGGAATCTGTCACCTCCTTCTCGACGAAATGGAAGAATGGAATGCAGACATTCTCGTATTATCTCGATGGCGATCAGAAGAAGGTTTTCGTCAAGCACGTCTTCACGGCCAACGTCGCCAAGTTTCAGAAACCGGCTACGAATTTGCTCGTCGAGATTCAGAAGAACGTGGAGCTGTTGAGAGTGGCTGGGGACAGTGGCAGTGAGTCTCCCGATAGTGTTTTGTCTGTCGCAGACCGACTGACGTACGTTTGGGCTATTTTTAGATCCTTACTTCGTTCGCAATTATGACTTGCCAATAGAGCAAGCACTAGGCCCGTCAGATGCTTCAAATAGCACCCCAGATCGAGGATCCTCCGCCACAAATCCCGAATGTATTGTCCAAGCTCGAAATGTCATGGTATCGCGCTCTAGGAATTATGCCGAGGTATCCGGGGATGTGATGAAGATCAACCGTCTGGAGATCGTCGGTTGGGTGGCTGCTGGATCGCGTCGGGTTAGTCCTTCACTTTCGTCATAGAACTCAAGACTGACCGTTGTCGTAGAACCACCCCACCCTTCGTGCAAAGGAGAGCCCTGTTGCAGTGCTGTGTCTGGGGTGCGACGTTGTGATGACTGTGACACCTGCGGCAGATAGGGCTGCTGTAAGTGCCCGGGTTCCTCGCGCGACGAAGCCGAAGAAGCCTAAGGGGAAGCCGGAGGCAGGGCAAGAACCTCAGGAGAGCAGTGCTCAACCGCTTCAACCTGACTTGGATCAGCTCATGCCCATGGACGAAACCCCCGCAGAACCAGGACTGGAGCCACCAGCGACAGGCTCACCAGATGAGCAGGTCTCTCCCCCGCTTCCACTCGAACCCGTTTCTGCGCCAGCACAGGCCTCATCAACGGCTCCTGTTCCGAGAGACGTCAAGCTGACCATGGTGCATGGCGATATCGTCGTATTTTATGGGAGTGAATTCGAGGTCAGTTTCCTTGCTTTCGTTCCTCATCTCCAACTGAATTATGGTCTTTTTTTAGTATTCCTTGAAGAGAGCTGGTCCTTCGATTCGTGAGTTCCCCTCATGGTTATCACAAGCTGATTCTGATTTCGGCTTACAGTTGTATTTGGGTCATCATAATGCATATCCAGGTAGTTTGAGAGGCGTTGGCATTTTTTGAACTTGGGGCTACCATGAATGCTACGTCGCTGTATCGAAATTCGCCTTCGTAGAGAGAGTGCTAGGCCTCCGAGTCGGCCTTCAGTCCACAGTTGAGCATGGCCGACTAGCTCAGTTGGTTAGAGCGTCGTGCTAATAACGCGAAGGTCTTGGGTTCGATCCCCACGTTGGCCATTACGTTCCTTTTTCCTGGTCGGCCGACTCAGGACCCCCGACGCAAATCGATCATATATGCACTTTTGTAACCTTTTCATTGAAATACCAAGTTGCGGTATCTAGCTAGATCAGATGACTCGACATTTGGCAATCGTCTTCAAGTTGAGGTTTTCTTTCGACCAATCGAAACATTCCTCGAAAATCTGATCCAACTGTGCTTGCTTCTCTGCAGCTTCTTCGAAGGGCCTGTCGCTATCAAAGATAGCTACATTTAAACAGATCCCCAGCATCCGAAGGGATGGGAAGCCGGATGAAAGTATATCATCAAGTTCCTTCCACTTGATGGGATCCAAGTTGAGGTCGCTGCAGAATTGGACCAGAATGTTGCTATCCAGCTTTTGTAGGTTTTTTTGCCACAGAGTTGAGCGAGCTCATAAGTAAACTCGCCGTACGGCGGAAACTCTGGGGTATCTTCAACCACCATCGTCAATCTGATGTCTTGGAGAGTGTTCAGAGAAGAGGGAGGAAGCTGGCTGAGGACGTTGTTCCGACATGTCCACTGTGAGAAGTCCTCTGGCATAGCCATTCGTCATCAGTACGAGGTCGTGTCGTATCAAAGGAGTACTCACTGATTAGATGCAACTCAAGAAATTCGAGCTTCTTTGGCAACGTCAGGATGCAAGTGAAGACGTGGTCATGGCCGTGTTCCCCAAAGTCAATCTTCAGGGTTGAAACCTCTGAGATATCGATTATGTTCGCAGTGGTTTGGAGAATGAAATCTTCAGCAAAGCCGATTGAATTGGCGTCCAGATCTAGCTTCCGCAACTTGACGGAGGCCTTGATGGCGCCGGGTGAGATATACTTGCTCGCTCCTACATTGAGCACAGCGGGTTTCCCCAGGAGCGAGCATGCTCGGAAGAACTCGCGAGTGAGGTTGTGAAGTCCAAAGAGTGAGAGGGTGGTGATGAAATTCCGCCGCATGAACGATAGAAACGATGACTGGAGGCCTGACGATATGGTATCCCAGGACACTTGGGGCACAGTATCGCGAGTGTCGTCGGTGAATCCGAATGTAAGGGTGTAGACTTGGTCCAGGTGATCCAGCACCGTATAACCATCGTCGACGTTGTACTGCCGCATGTTTTCTATCTCCAACTCGCGTCCTACGTCCGCGAGGGAAGGGTTCTGTTGTACCAGGTGGGCAAATCGCTCGATAGGATGGGGAGGCAACGAGAGACGCTGCTCAGCCGGGGTCCATTTCTTCTCCTTTTGAACTAGTGGGATGTGGGCCGCTAAACGGCAAGTATCCTCGGCCTGTTGGGTGGACGGGATTTCGTGCCGCACAGTGACACTTCGCGCGCACCTCTCAACCCGCCCATAACCCCAGATAAGATAAGAAATACATAACGATGAGAGTCACGTGTGGGGAGCGCGTCGCGTCTTGGCGAAACAGAACCCCACGGGAAAGAACCCGAGACCCAACAGGCCTCGGAATTAGAACGACCGTGCGGAAGATTCGGTTTTGGCAGAGTTGGGCGTTGGCGAGGCAAGCTATGATGAGTTCGTAGGGATGGTCAAGGGGGTTTTAAAACCCCCAGGGTTGTCAGGGTCGGATACAGAGAGAGAGGAGAGAAGGACGTAGGAGGGCGGAGGGTAGCCTTGGTCTCACGTTATAAGAACGTGTACCCTTCGTCACGGCTCCAAAGGCTGGCTAGGCCGAAGGACCAGACGGAAACGCCTTCCGGCGGAGAGACGAGAGTGAGGGACGACTGGAGCTAAGGCTCGACGGTCGAAGACGATGAGAAAGAGAGTTTACTGAGGAACTTAGACTGAGAGATTCGAAGCGTATGAACCTAGTCGAGATTCCGGATGGGGTACCTACTACAAATTGAGATAGTACTTATAGTAACTACCGGCGGGGAATCTACGGGCGAATCAAGACAAGAATGACGAAGTCCAAGAGGGAAAGAATAAGTCGAGAACCAGAACAAGAAAGACGAAATCGTACACAAGAAAATCTAGAGTACTCGAGAACGACTACAACGACCAATCGTAACCCGGCGGATAAAATCCAAACAAGAACGTTCGTACGAAGAGGTCATCTGAGCAAACTGGAAATCAAGTGTAAAGAAATAGAAGCAAGGAGAATAACGACACGGCGGAATAAGAAATAGAAGAATAACAGAACAAGAACATACTTCGAATACACAATACGAAACCCGTTTGACAGCTTGCCAAGCGCGCGTCTAAAGTCCACAGGATTATCCGGCGGATCCGAGAGTTCCGGCACAGCCGGAATCATCAATAGACGTTTATGGGCATACTCGGCACGACACGCCAGGGGCTCTTTTGTCGTGTTTCCTTCCTATTTCGTATTTCGATTCTCTCGTACCTCCGCTCCGTCTCTCTACTCTCATCGTCTGTATCATGCGCACGTATTCGGTTGTTTGTATAGTCTTTGCTAGTCTTTATTTCGCAGCTCGTAGTCAAACAATTTGTACCATATATATAGGCCCGCCGGGCAAAAGAATCAATAGATACCCCTTTGACTCGATTATACATCTTGTCCTGATCGACACGAGTCGTTCAGTAAAATAAAGAGGAATTCTCCGAGTGTCGAGTTAGCGAGTTAACGAGTTAGAGTTGAGTTCGAGTTTGCGCGTGAATACACAAGTCCGAGTTTAAAAACGAGTCAACGAGTGATCCCGCCGGGACGAGTTTAAGTGTTTTCGAGTTCAAATTCGCGTTTCGAGCCTAAGTCGTGTTTAAATCGAGTCACAAGTCGAACTTAGTGTTTCCCTTGTGTGTAGAGCACAACAAAATACCAAAACACCATCCGCATAAAGTCAAGAGCCTTTTCAAAGCTCTAAAAACCCTAAAAACCGTTCTATACGAGTCAGAGAGTCTTCTCCTCGTTAACTTAGTCTACTAAAACAACAACCCCATCGAACTTGCGTGCCAACGTACAGACAGTACCTAAAAGTCTTTAGATTCGGCCGTCGGTCTTCATTTTCGTGTCACTTGTCTCACAACAAGTTCCACTCGATTCGGGACCGCCAGTTGTTTTCTTGCTCTTCTTTGTGCTTTCTGTGCTAGCCAGCACATCAACGTGTGAAATGGAAGCAAGGAGTTCTCAGTCCTGCACCCACTAGTACACAGGATTCTGACGCTGCTGCCAGATGGTGGCAGAAATAAGGATGTGGGTTCTCAATTTTGTGAAGGCCTTTCAATCTGATTGTAGCCAGGTAGTCAGGATTGCAGACTACGCAGTGTTTGGCGATGATGCAAGATCTCCTATTGGGAGGTGTCCTGCTCACGGCCTATCCACGCTTACATACAGAACATCTTCGATGCGCCGTGCGGTGCCGGCTTCAACCGTGTGTACGTCTGCTTGCCTATAGACATTAGCATGTCCTCATGACCATTTATTACAGTGGGAATGCGCACAACTAAATTGGTACAATCGATCAATGATACCCAAGTACACTACACTCGTTCAGATGACCCAACAATTCGCGCTCTTCGTGAATTCTAGGTGCTCCTTCGACCAATCGAAGCATTCAGTGAGGATTTTCTCCAATTGCATCTGCCTGTCCGCAGCGTATTCGAGCGGTGAGGGAATATTGAAAATGGTCATTTCCACACGGATTGCCAACTTGCGGAGATAAGGAAAACCCATCGAAAGTAGATGGTCAAGTTCCTGCCACTGTACCGGGTCCAGGTTCAGGTCGCAGTCGATTTGAACAACCAGGAAGAGATCCAACTCCTCCAGAACGTTTTCTCCCTGTATCAGAGCCAGTTCGTGAGCAAACTTGCCATAGACTGGGAACTCTGGCGTTTCCCATGTATCGAGCATCAGGGTGATACTTCGGAGTGTCTTCAGGGACGAGGAAGGAAGTCGGCTCAATATGTTGTTGCGACAGGTCCATTCGGAGTAGTTCTCTGCAATTCAGGTGTGGTGAATTCATGAAATATCTGGCCAATGGTTGGTGATTAGATACGTACTTTCCAAATGTAAATCAAGGGATTTGAGCTGAGTTGGCAGTGCCAAGACGCGAACCACGACATGCTCGTCGTCGTTGTGACCAAAGTGGACCTTGAGGGTCGAAGCCTCCGATATGTCAATTGCAGGCGAGTCGCGACGTCGAATGGAGGATTAAATGTTCTGCAAAGAGGATTGATCGGTCCAGCAGCATTAGTTCCTTGACTTTGACGGGAGCTTCACTTGACGACGGGACGATGCTCTCGTCGGGCTCGAGATTAAGGACGCTAAGTGTTTCCAGATGTCGACATTCGCGGAGGAAGGTATGGGGAAACTCGCCAATGTTGAAAAAGGACAGGGATGTGACGGGATTTCGACGGACAAATGAGTGGAGCGAACTTCGAAGACCAGGAGAGATGGTACCCCAGGGTCTCGCGTGTTCCGCATGTCGGGGTCCATCCGCAAAGGCCAATGTGAAGGTGTGGACCTGGTGAAGATGGCCAAGGACTGTAAATCCATCGTCAACGCTGTAATTGAGCATGCTTTCTATCTCCAACACCCGGACGTAATCCCCAATTGCAAGTTTTTGCTGTACCACCTTGGCAAATCGCTCGATAGGATGGGGAGGCAATCCAACCCGCTCTTCCGGTGGGATCCATCCTGCTTCCTTTTGAACCAGCTTGACCGTATGGAAAATTTGCTTTTGGCAGAGTTGGGTGAGTTGCTTGTTGACGAGGGCGCATTGGTGCAGGTCATCCATAGTGCCTTGGGCAGCGAGGCATTCAACGGTGGCCTCAAAAAGTTCGAGTGGAAACATGACGATCAGTGGGCCAAAGAGAGTCAGGTCTGCGGATTGTTGTTACTGGTGCAGATCATAAAGTTCATGCATCCATACGGCTGCTCCGGTGGGCGTCCCTTCGCGGGCGCTGATCGGGATTTATGATTTATCGAGCTCGTGAACTTCTTAATGGCTTCTAAAACTCTTTTGAGATCCTGTACATTGATCAGAGGTACCCATATTCCGGCATGAACACATCCCGGACGATTTACAGCAGTTTCAACGTCAGGTTGCATCTACACGCTCGCCTCATGTTTCCACCGTGGCTGACGGCCGACCCAGAGTCTCAGCGCAAGGCAAGGGTTGTCGCTTGTGTTGCATTTCTCCCTGTTGAAAACGAGTATATCTACCTTATGGAGGAATCAAAGTATCCCCGTCGAGGATCTGTATGACCAAAAGTGGATGTTCAAGTGCACAATTCCACAATGTGATCATGAGGCCTGGCGTGGGATAGCCTTCAGCCCTCGTATCAGCCCTTGACTTCTCATGTTACATCCAGAGGGGCCTGTCTCCCCGAAGCTATAAGAGCGACTTGTCACGAGAAGGAACCAATGTTTTCTTGTCATACTTAGCCCACTATGTCTACGCAAGAACCTCGGACATAGATTGCGTCTTCCCAGGCGCTGATCCGATCTCCTCAACAATGGCTGTACTTTGCAGGTGTCTAGTGGGCTCAGGAACCACACACAATGTTCGCATGCTCTTCATGGATGAGTACACAACCTTTCTTCTGTATCTCGATTTCATCTCCTAAATCAGGCAGCCCTCCACCTCGTAGCTGAAGCCCAGGTTTTGCTTTGACCACCGGAAGTTCACCTTGAATATCACTTCCAGTTGCTCCGGTACCTGCATGACTTCGTCCGAATCTATGAGATTCCTATGGCCATTTCGAGCGTCACTTTTCGAAGCGACTGGAATCCGTTGGAGAGAATATCATCGAGCTCGTTCCATTGTAATGGGTCCATAACGAAGGTGCCGAGTGTCTCGACATTGGATTTTGATCCACCAAATCGGCGAAACGTTCGAGTGGATGTTGGGTGCTATCTTCGTCTAGGATGACCTTAATGGTCCTAAAGATGTGCTTCGGCAAAGATGGTTGAGTTGCTTGTTGGTCAGGGCGCACTGACGCGGGTCATCAAGTGTCCCCTGGCCTGCGAGGCGCTCGATGGTAGCCTCTAGAAGATCAAGTGGGAAAATAGGGGGGAAAGCAAAGTAGGTCTGTCGCCTGGAGGTCTGTAAGACAGCAAGCCGACGCACTTTGCCGCTACACCAAAAGGTAGCATGACTGAAGAGCTAAGCTCTTCAGCCACCATCGGGTATATGAGTGTGTGGGACTGCGCTGTAAGCCTCCGGTGTTACAAGGTCCCAGAATACCGAGTGCTATGTGTTCGAGTACAAACTGTGGACAGATTCATGTGCAATGATCGGAATTATCCATCGGCTCTAATAATGGATGTTTCCTAACGCCCTCAAGCATCTGCACGAGGCTTGAGGCTTGAAGCTTGAAGATCGTTGCCTTTGTAGGCGCCGATCATCTCATCCGGAGACACACTGGAACCTGTCGCAGGTGCCTAAAGTGGACAGTCTACAGATAAATCATAAACACATCTGCATCTTGCAAGTCCAATTCTTTTTCGAACTTCTCCTTTGACCGTTACCTTTCGATCAGTAGGTGGCAGGTGCCAAGAGAGAAGATCTCTTCTTTGAGGTGGAGACCATGTGGTCTTGTGTGTAAGTGTGGACATATTCTTATGTATTCTTCATCTTCTGTAGACATTGAACACCTACAGATTATGTGAACTTTGTCTCGAAGACCTCAGAACAGCGCCCGCCGATTTCAAATGCCCGCAGGAGACTTTGTGCCTTTCCCACTCATTCTTCCTTTCGAGTGCGAGGGCATCTAGCTTTGTAGATGGATTCTCGAGCCTCTGTGGATGCTGGATGCCTACAAATTATGTGACCTTTGCCTCAAAGATTTCAGAACAGCGCCCGTCGATCTGCATGGTCCAATGGAGACCGTGAAATTCCAACCGATGGGGGATGGGCGGTGAAGACTCCAGGCGACTGCGATATTTACTAATTCCCTTCATCATCTATCAGACACATCCATCGCGGTTACGCTCGGCAGCATCTAACCCTTCAGCGTCCCCGTCGCTGCCTCGCGCTCCTTGACCTAGGAAGTCTGTGAATACTGGTCCCATATAATCCACCAGGCCCCTTGACATTTCCCTGGTACGACACTGTATATCTCCCTTGTTGAGATAAACGTTGACGACGAACATATCCTCTCGATGGGGCGGGGAATTGGAACTTGTGCGTCGATCTGCCGAGTGTCGGATCATTCCTGTAACCAAATTTGGCCGGCCCCCCGCTCTTCCTTGTCAATCCAACAGCAGTTTTGTGAACGGGAAATGCTTCGACGCGCGTTCCACGCAGGCCCCTGGGCAATATTTTTGGAGGGATTCCCTTCTTCTTCATCGATGGGTGCTTTGGCAACAGTTTGTAAGGCCTACTCGGAGCGTTTTTTGTGCGGAGGACCAGACTGTAGCTTGCTCGTTGATGGTGTTCCCCCGGAATTCCGGGCGCTTCCAGGACCTTTGTCTGCTTCCTTCTTTTGTCGCTTTGGATCTCTGTCATCCGTGTTGTCGTCTTCGTGCTTTTGCTTTGCCGAACTTCCACCTGGTGAGGGAGGTGGTGTTGGTTGCTTGTCGTGCTTCATTTCCAACCCATTGCCGGTGAAAAGGGAGCCGGGTGGCTTTTGTCCTGTGGTCTTGAAGGTAACAAAATCTTGCGTAGCTTTCTTGATAATGTTAACGACAGTGATGTCGACTGGAGGGAACTTTCGGCGATTCCAGAAAGCTAGACGAGCGCCGGGAAACTTCATTGGCGGACGGGTTATCACAGCAGAGGTTGGTTTGAACATCGGATTTATAAATGCAGCGTTTATATGAGGATTCAGATCCGGGCAAGGGTGTGTGCTGATTACATTCACCAGCCAGATGTTACCATCGATGGGGCTGCCAACTATTATACCGGGATGGGTTTCCGCGGCGCCATTCCCCGAATTTCCTGGGGGTAATACAAATTTCTGGAAGTAAGTGGTCAGATTAGTGAGTACATACTCGGAACCAGGGTGGATGACATACTACAAGAGATTCCGTCGGGTTCAACGATTGGATTGGTTTAATCCTGACAATCGAGCCAATTTGCCATTTTGTTGCATCGACAAGGGTAAACGTGAAGTGGAGAAATATGGCAATACCCCATCGCATGGTTGCAGCTTACGGTGCGAGTGCAGTTTCTGCGTTCCTTGCTCTGGGGTGGAAGGCTGAGGTATGGTCTACTACCTCATTCTTTGGCGCCGCTTCAGATTATATCCAGACGACATCTCTGGATAGCGCAACGCCATCATCACACAAGTGTACAGCCGAGCCCACCTTCGGTTTCCAGGAGATGGGAGCTACAAGATCCTTGTATCCTCGCATGTTCGTGATAGTATCCGAGATAAGGACTGTAGAGCCATCCGTGTTGCTTGTCCAGCTTATCTGCTACCATGTGTGGTGCGTTATTATTTCACGTGTGAACACTTCTATAACACATGTATACATAGGAATATGTACATATCATATGTCTTGCAGGACTTTGAGAATTCCCTTTCCAATTGCTTCACCGGACCCAGCTGAGAATGGTCCTTGTTCTATGTGTATGTATCAGCTGAATGCCTCTTCTATTTCCTTCATATTTTTTGTTCCAGCTGGTTGGTGATATGTATTTCACACCAGGCCCTGGTGTCAATGCTGATGTCTCAGCTGAACGGCTCGGTGGATGCCAGCCTGCGCCAACTGTCCGCTATCCGTCGCCGATTTGACAATCAAAGACTGTACAGTTCAGACTGGGACCAAAACTTGAATGGGAGCGCCCTGTCCCCCACTTCCAACCCTTGCCTATCCGTCCACGCGTGACCTGGCTGATAAATAGGGAGAATTATACGCCGTAAGTAAATCCCATTGTCTCAGCTGAAAGCCCCTCGAAAATACTCTACCCCCAGCTGGAACATCGAGTACAACCACCGACCCTCCTCGCAGGTCCTTCCACAGTCCATGGGAGTTGTCTCAGCTGAATCCTCCTTGAAGATGCCCTCCCACTCGGCTGGGACATCAAGCACAACGAATTGACGAAGAAAGACTGTACAGTTCAGAACCAAAACGTGAATGGGAGCGTCCTGTCCCCCACTTCCAACCCTCGCCTATCCGTAGGGAAGGACAGGGGTAACCCCCGGGTAGCCGGACACCTACCCTTACCCCCACCCCCCAAAACCCCTACCCCTCAGTCAGGGGTAGGGGTAGTACCCTTACCCCCAACCCTGGGGGTTTTGACCAAGGGTTTTAATCATTTTGGCACTAACAATTACTTACAGTTGGTCTATATGTATATTTTTAAGTGTTTTATTGCGCATACAGCAGTTATTTAGTAGAAAATATACATAGATGCTGAAATAAATGGGTTTTGATTGATTTTTATCAAAACCCTTACCCCCGACCGGGGGTAGGGGTTTGGCCAAGGGTAGCCGGAGACCTACCCTTACCCCTACCCCCGCTCTACCCTTGGCCTCTACCCCGGGGGTTTTAAAACCCCTTGACCATCCCTACCTATCCGTCCACGCGTGACCTGGCTGATAAATGGGGAGAATTATACGCCGTAAGTAAATCCCATTGTCTCAGCTGAAAACCCCTCGAAAATACTCTACCCCCGGCTGGAACATCGAGTACGACCACCGACCCTCCTCGCAGGTCCTTCCACAGTCCATGGGAGTTGTCTCAGCTGAATCCTCCTTGAAGATGCCCTCCCACTCGGCTGGGACATCGAGCACAACCACCCCACCCCCCTAAAACCTGCCCTGCAATGTCTCAGCGCAACGCCTGTCAGAGACACCCTCCCATTCAGCTCCGCGAATATGGACGTTGATGATCTCGCAGAGCCTTCCATAGTCCATGGGAGTTGTCTCGGCTGAACATTCCTTGAAGATACCCTCCCACTCGGCCGGGACATCGAACGCACCCACCCCGTGGTACCGCAGTTGTGTCGGCTGAATCCTCCTCTAACATACCCTACCACTCGGCCGGGACATTGAGCACAACCACCCCACCCCCCCTAGAACCTGCAAGTTACAGCGAATATAGACGTCAACAACCGGAACCGGCCCAAGAACCGCGGCTGCGTTGTCTCAGCTCAACACCTGTCAGAGGTGGTCTCAGCTGAGACAAATTGGTCGAGGGCCAGGTAGAGGACCAGCTATCTGCTCGAGGGTGGATAGATATCCGGCCAACAAAGCTAACCCTTATCCGTCCGATGGGTCTTGGTGTAAGTGGGATGCCCCAGCTGAGCGCGAGGAGATTCAGAAACCAGTCTCAGCTGAGACAACTGGGTTGAAGTCGGCTGAAGATTCTCTTTCACAGGCTGAACAAGGGCCCGTCGAACCAGGGGGAGTGTTGATCATGGTTAATGTCCCAGCTGAGCACTGGGTTAATCCAAGAGGTAGTTTGGCTGAGACAACTCAATTGCAATCTGGGATAATCCAAGAGGGCGCTCCGCTGATACAATTTAGTTGCAGTATAAGCTTGGGTTCCAGCTGGAACAATTCCGATGATAGCCTCCTGGGTTGACTACGGGTCTTGGTGGATGTCCCAGCCGAGTGTGGGATTTTCCCAAAGGTCCTTCAGCTGAGACACGCTTGATGGCCATTTCTCCCCCATGGGTCCCGATAGACATCCCTCTCGAGCCGGAAGATATTTTCGAAACCATTTCAGCTGAGATAATTGAACTGCGGTGTTTCCCATTGGAGCACTGATCTTCGTAGATGTCCCAGCCAAGTCCGAGGATAATAGAAAAGGTTGTTCAGCTGAGGCAACTTTGGCCTTGACCCTTGGGAATGTCGCAGCTGAGCAGGAAGTAATGTGGCCAGATCGTTGAGCTGGGATAATACGGACTGAGCACGGTTAAATTACGAGTGTTGGTCTATCCATCCTTGATTACGGAAACACCTGGCTCTTCTTCAACCTCCGGCCGGGTTCCAGCTGGAACAACAACAATGATCTCGCGGGCTAGTGTCAAAAGCATGTACATAGCCAGCTGGAATATCAGTGGTGGTAGTAGGGGATGGACATTCAGCCGAGATATGTATGAAGGTGCCACAAGAATTCCCAGCTGAGTCCGTTGGCTCATGAGGCTTGGACCTTTCCTATCTCTTGCGAGACATCATTCTTGGAGTTATTCCACTGAGTGCCCTGTCTATAACACGCTAGCCTTCAGGCCTCCAAAATTTGGGAGCACCCACTCATGCTATGCGGAGGTCTTGAGCGCAACCCTCCAAGCGGTAACATCCATGGGCTAAGCAGGACGGCACCGCGAAACTCAATCAGATGCCTTCATGACACCCACCGCTTGCAGGACAAGGTGCCCACCCTAGATTTAAAACCTTTGATGAGGACTTGAATCTCCAAGCACATCGCACTGGGATAGATCTTGTTCAGTGGCTACCGAAACTTCTTAAGGTGGAAATGGGCAGCGGTGGGTCTGCATTACGTGCAGGTTTGGGCGATGTGTTCCGCGTAGGGTAGGCAATCCTTTTGGTTAATGGTAATATAACCCCGTTTACTATACCTTGTACTTGATGCACGCGGGAACCCCTTACTACGTGCTATCTGTCGGAATCAAAGTATTTATTGGCATGCACACACACATGGCGTTCAGATTTCCCTACACCGGGCACTTGTAATCAATTCAATGTTAGGATCTATCAAAGCGAAGCTTTCATCGAGAATCTTTTCCAATATCACCTGTTTCCATGCGGCTTCCTCAAAGGGTGAAGGACCGTCAAATATGGACACCTTCACATGGAGTGACAGCTTCCGAAGGGAAGGGAATCCCGACGACAGTAAATCACCAAGTTCCTTCCACCGTATTGGGTCGAGATTGAGGTCACTGTCGAATTGGCACATGACGGTAATCCTCAACTCCTCCAGAACGTTTTGGCCTTGTAGTCGGGTGAGTTCATGAACAAATTCGGCGTAGGGTGGAAGCTCTGGAGTGTCTATAGTGTCGATAAACAGCACAATGCGTCGAAGAGTGTTTAAAGAAGGAGGGGGAAGCCTGCTGAGGACGTTGCCGCGACAAGTCCATTCTGAGAAGTTCTCTGAGACCGATCAACGGTGAGTCTTTCAAAGAGTTCGAGATTTAAGGTACTCACTGGACAAATGCAGGTCAAGTTCTTCCAATTGCACAGGTAGATGCAGGATGCGACCCACGACATGGTCGTCGTCGTTTATCCCAAAATCCACCTTCAGACTTGAGATTTCCGATATATCGAATGTATGGGCAGTCGGATGGAGGATGAAATGTTCGGCAAAGCCAACCGTCTCGTCCAGAAGTTCCAGCTCCTTTAGCTTGATGTATGACTCGCCGGTAGCGGGACAAATGGAACTGTCCGGGTGAACGCCGAGGACCGTCAGCCTTTGTAGGTGGCTAAATCTCTGGAGAAAGGTGGGGGGAAGGTCGCTGAGGTGGTAAAGGGACAAGGATGTGATGGTTGAGATACGGTATGCCAAGGTTTAGGGATTCCGACATGTCGGGGTCCATCCGCAAACACGAGTGTGAAGGTGTGGACTTGGTGCGATTATTAAACTCACCACCCTTAAAAATATTCGATTTATTTCTGAATTTCGATGTAAATATGGACAAACATTGGGCGTGTCGCGTCGCGTCGCTGGGGTCGTCGCACATTTCTTCTGTACGCTCTCCATCGACCCCGAATCGATTTGTTTCCCTTCTTTTACATCTTTTTCTCCATGGCGAGGAAGCGAAAGATTGACAAGAATGCCATTCCAGAGCTCCAAGCCGTACCGAAGCCCTCGAAACTGCCATAAGGCTGAGCACGAGTACGAGTATACCTGTCGTACTCGCAGGTTTACCCGTGGGAAAACCCGCAAAACCCGTATCCGTGAGTATGAGTACCCATGGGAAATTAAACCCGCGGATACAGGTATGGATTTTTTCATATTTTTCCGCAGGTACCCGTGATTTTTATGGAAAACCCGCAGGTAACCTGCAAAAAACCCGTACCCGCGAGTGCGGGTACCCGTGGGAAAGTAAAACCCGCGGATACAGGTTTGCCTTTTTGAGTCGCAGGTACCCGCAGTCACGGGTACGGGTGTATCCGCGGATGTGCCTTAAACCGCCAAACGCGCAAACGCGAGATGCACACACACGACGACGGCTCTGTAACCTGTTACGGACACCGATGAGGCTCCCAGCTATCTCTGTTTGTCTGAGGACGACCGTAAGGCGATGGTTCTGTATCTGAAGGAGGCTGAATTGGACTGCTTGAAGTTTTGAGTGCTCCGCAGATAACCAGTGCTGAGTGTACCTGATTTCTGTGGAATCTGGACTGTGCTTTTCGAGCTCATTCTCACCCTTTTGCCCTATTCGCCTGACTGATGCCTCCATCGTTGCAGAACAATATGAACTTGTGAAACATTTGGATCAATTGCAGGTAAGCTAAATTCACATTCCGGGTGTAACTACATCAACGACATTCAGCGAGAGAACCCTTTCAGACGAGCATTGCCACGAGGCGAGGAAAGCATGATCATCATCCTCGATGACTCGGACCCTGCTATTCCTCCTTCCCACCCTGCTATCTCCGTCTCTGAACCTGCTAACCCACTGCCTCTGCTGAGCCTACTATTCCTATCCACGAGCCATCATTGCCGATGCAGGATCTGTCAATTGTAAATCAGGTCACAACTCTCACCATGGAGATTCAGAATGGACAAGATGAACTCACTAGTCTAGTTGAACATCTCCTCTCCATTGCACCAGACAGTTCGCGCGAAAGCGTAAAGAAAAGCGAATTCTCTTATAGTATTCGTTGAGGTAGTATACAGGTCGGAGTGATGCAATAGATATGTTATTCTACAAGAACAAAAACATCAGTATTGTAGGCTCGAAAAACGAACCAGGGGGTCTGGGGGGAATCCCCAGCGCGTCGCAGACACAAGGGGGTCTGGGGGGAACCCCCAGAGCGTCGCAGACAGAAGGGGGTCTGGGGGGAATCCCCCAGAGCGTCACAGACACTGTCTGCAGCGTCGCAGACAAGCTGTCGGCAGACCAGGGGGTTTGGGGGACAGAGTCCCCCAACCGGGTCTGGGGTGGAGCCCCAGCCGTCGCGGCCGGCGCCGCAAATAACACAAACGATTGCGACGGTAAACAATCGTGAACTCACCTGGGCATCCCTTCCCCGCCCTCTAGTCCATACCCCTGCCAAAACCCCAATCCCGCCCAAACCGATCTTTTTGAGGTGATGTGACGCGGACGAGCCGAAGTCGCCTGCGGCGAGAGACACACTCACTCAACGTCGCCTACGGCGACAGCGAGTAACACAACGCGAGAGAAGCAAAAGATACATACACAAAAGATACAAAAGAAGCAAACCAACGTCGCCTCCGGCGACCTTCCAATTCCGCGTTCCCACGCTTTGAAATTCCGCTTAAGGGTGGCGCGTTTAATATCCACTTGGTGCAGATGGCCGAGAACTGTGAAGCCATCGTCGACGTTGTAGTCGCGCATGCTTTCTATCTCCAACTCCTGGACGTACGTCCCAATGGCGGGGTTTTGCTTTACCACGTTGGCGAATCGCTCTATCGGATGTGGAGGCAACGAAACTCACTCTTCCGAGTCAGATGGCCAAACCAATCGTGGCACTGGCTTTTGAACCAGTGCAACCGTGTGGAAGATCTGCTTTTGGCAGAGTCGAGCCAGTTGCTTGTTGGCGAGAGCGCATTGACGAAGGTAGGGAATGACGAGGGGTACCCTCGGGTAAACTGAGAGCTACCCTTACCCCTACCCCTGTAAACCCTTACCCCTCAGTCAGGGGTAGGGGTAGTACCCTTACCCCCCAACCCTGGGAGTTTTGGCCAAGGGTTTTTAGAATTTTGGCACTAATCCCCGCTACCTTTAGGTAGTGGGTCTTACACCTCCACACCGAAAAAACCACTCCCTCACTTTTGGCGTATTCCGTTCGCGGATCAAATGTGGCTATGTAACTGTGCGACTCTCCTACCTGTCCTTTCCTCCTTCATTCAAACCCCTTCGTCCATTGGAAATACTATTACCATTCTTCTGTACCAGCCTCCAGGACAGGAGCCGAGCGACGAAGTCGGTCGGCGGATGGCCTGGCCCCCTTGGGCCCTCCATTAGAAATTGCCGTAGGTAGCGGGCCATGCCGCTCGACGGCCTTAGTGTTATCATTAATTACAGGAGTTTATATGGATATTTTGATGTGTTTTATCACTCATACAGCAGTTATTTGGTAGAAACTATACACAGATCTTGAAATAAGCAGGTTTTGGCTGATTTTTATCAAAACCCTTACCCCCGGCTAGGGGTAGGGGTTTGGCCAAGGGTAGCCAAAGACCTACCCTTACCCCTACCCCCCCTCTACCCCTGGCCTCTACCCTGGGGGTTTTAAAACCCCTTGACCATCCCTAGACAAAGGTCATCGAGAGTGCCTTCTGCAGCAAGGCGTTCAATGGTGGCCTCGAAAAGTTCGAGTGGAAACATCGGTGTATGGGGGAAGGAAAGTTAGTTCCGCAGATTGTAGTGACCGGTGCCACTGGCAGATAGTTTGAACTTGGCGCGTCCATCGATACGGCTGTTATGGGCGTCCCTTCTCGGGCGCTGATCGGGCTTTATTTTCCAAAATTCTCTTGAAATCCTGTACATAGAACAACAGGTACCCATATTCCGGCATGAGCACATCCCGGACGATTTCAACCTCAGGTTGCATCTACACGCTGCGGCTGACGCCCGACCGAGAGTCTCAGCGCAAGGCAAGGATTGTTGCTTGTGTTGCATTTCTCCCTTCTGAAATCGAGTATATCTACCTTATGGAGGAATCAAAGGATCCACGTCGAGGATCTGTATGACCAAAAGAGGACGTTGTGCGATTCAAAAATGTGATCATGAGGCCTGGCGCGGGATAGCCTTCAGGTCTCGTATCAGCTCTTGAAAATTCTCATGTTACGTTCAGAGGAGCCTGTCTCCCCGAAGCTATCAGAGTGACTCGTCACGAGAAGGAACCAATGGTTTCTTGTCATACTTAGCCCACTATGCCTACGCAAGAACTTCGGACATAGATTGCGTCTTCCCAGGCGCTGATCCGATCTCCTCGACAATGGCTGTACCTTGTAGGCGTCTAGTTGGCTCAGGAACCACACACAATGTTCGCATGCCAGCCCTTACTGGGACCTGTCGTAGGTGCCTAAAGTGGACAGTCTACAGATAAACATGTTTGCATCCTACGAGTCCAGAACTTCTCCTTCGACCGTTACCTTTTAATCAGCAGGTGCCAAGAGAGAAGATCTCTTCTTCGAGGGGGAGGCCATGCGGTACCATGCGTAAGTGTGGATGTATTCTTCAACTTCTGTAGACATTGAACACCTACAAATTATGTGAACTTTGTCTCGAAGACCTCGGAACAAGCGCCCGCCGATACCAAATGCCCGCAGGAGTCTTTGTGCCTTTCCCACTCGTTCTTCCTTTCGAGTGCGAGGGCATCTAGCTTTTTGTAGATGAATTCTCGAGCTTCTGTGGATGGTGGACGCCTACAAATTATGTGACCTTTACCTCAAAGATTTCAGAACAGCGCCCGTCGATGTGTATGTCCCACGGAGACTGAAATTCCGACCGATGAGAGATGGGCAGTGAAGACTCCAGGCGACCGCGGACATAAAATAGGAAAGTACTTGTGAGTGGAGCGGTGGTGAGCAAAGCTAGATTCATCGTAAATCCAACAAATACGTTACAAGATGACGAGGGGGTTTATCATAAGCAAATAAAAGCACACAGATCGCCGAAGCGCAAAACCAAGAGAAAGAGGAACGTGCAAGCCACAGAGCAAGCAAGCAAACAAACATAAGTGAGTTATACAAAAAGAACCGTCAAAAATACAACATAGGGCGGACCAGTAGGCGTCCGGGGGATATTTCTCAAAAAAGGACTGGTAGCACGTTGGCCAGTCGAGGTGGGAGATGGGCAGGTCGATGGCGTGACGCGTCGACCCCCTCTCTAGATTTGCGAGAGGGGATCAGGAGTGTGGAAGGGCGAAACAACTACTGCCTCTTCTTCTTGGCAGCTAAAGAACGAACCATCAGCCTCGTGTCCAGACTCATCCAGAACGAAAACATACCACCACCGCGACCACCAGAAGCCTTCCTCTTTTTCCTATCACCATCATCGCTCTCCTCATCTTCATCATCGTCATCGTCATCATACTCTTCAGGGGGAGGAGCAGGCCTCTTCGCCGGCGCACGCTGCGCACCCGCAGGCAGGATCGTCGGCTTGGGCCGCTTCTGGTGGCGCCACGGGTTCCCAATCGGCGTGCCCTCCTCCTTGAGGCACTCGGGGCAGAACCACTCGCCGGGCGGGACCTCGGGGAGCGGCGGGTTGAGACAGTGCAAGTGCCACGGCGCATCACACTTGTCGCATTCCAGAGGATCGCCGTCGTCCTTCTTGCACCCGCCGCACACCTGGGGAGGCTGCACGTCCTCGGGGTGCCGGGGCAAGTCGGAGAACTTGTCGTTGGGCTTGGCGAGGAGCAGGGTCGTGTTTTGGCCGGCTGCGATACTGTTGAGAGGAGTCAGATGGGATATTGTTAAGGAGGGGCGGAGATCACTCACTCGATGACGTGGATACCGCTCAAGGGCATGTTCTTCGTAGGCTTAGTGGAGCTCTTCGGCTCGTCCAAGCCAAGTCCAAGCTCACCGTTGGCGGCGTTCTGACCCCAGCAGACGGTCATTGGGCTGCCATCTTCGTCGGGAGTGGTCAGCCAGTGGGTTACACCACCAGAGCGGGCAAGAAGGATCTTGCATCCCCTGAATAAAGGATCAGTATCGCTCCGGAAACAGTCCAACGGCAGCACGCACATGATGTCTTGCATGAATCTGAAGGTAGAGTAGGGAGAGCCAGAAGAGCCCTCGCCGCTGTTCTTCCACTTGCCCGCCATCCAAAACATCCCCTGCTTGTCGATGACGATGCTGCTCGTGGGTCCAGCAGCGATGTCTGCACCCATCGTTGCCTCTTCGGGGCCAGCGAACTGAGGGAGACAGTCGTCAGATCTAATCCTCGTCATATTGATCGATACAGACCTGGGGAATGACTTTGGGCTTCAGAGCGTCGACCTGGTTGCCAAGACCTAGTCGGCAATAGCCATTGAAGCCCCATCCGTAGACAGTACCGGCGTCGTCAATAGCCAAACTGTGTTGCTGACCAGAGGAAATCTTGACGACCTTCTTGTCCTTCAATTCCTTGACGAAGACTAAAGACGATGAGCGTTGAGAAGCGAAAGAGAGGCTCAAGACTCACCTGGTTGCCATTCGATATCGAAGCCAGTCTTATTTCCAGTGAGGATACGCTCGCCAGTCACACCGTTACCCAGTTGCCCCTTTTCGGCACTACCAAAGGAAAACACTAAAGGCGCTCTTTAGAACACGTTTCTGGGGTTATCAAGATGAGAGCCCACCTTTTCCGGTGTCGGTAAGGACCAGGGAGAACGAGATGCCCGCCGAAGCTTGGACGACCTTTTCCCTGTTGCCCCCGTGCACAACGGAGACGGGCTTGAACGCAGGAACGTCCGGACTGGGTGGTTGGCCACACTACCCGCTCGTCAGTCCTCTGGGGAATCTCAAACTTCACAAAGGACCAGCGACTCACCTGCCCGACATTATTAGCGCCCGCCGCCCAGACAGACCCGTCGCTCCCAACCAAAAGCGTGTGGTTGCGGCCACACGCAGCATGGACGAATTTAGTGCCCTGGGGCGCACCGAGGTCGGTAGGCTTCAGAGGAACGGGCGCGTTCTCCGAGACGTAGTCGACGTCCGCGATGCCCAAGCACGAGAAGCCGTTCCTCCCAAACAACCACGCAGTCCCATGAATGTCGAGTGCCACGAAATGGCACCCAGCGCACGACGTGTGAATCGAAACAATCTTGACGTTGAGCAGCGACCTTAGGATGTTGGGTTCGAGCAAGTCTGGGTTGCTGTGTACCGCCGGGAATTCGATTTGTGGACAGGTTCAACGGTTCGGCGTCGCCATTGTTCTCGTGAGCATCGGATTTGGACCCCTGGCGACTCAGAACTCACAATATAGCGTCGTTTTCTCCCTCAGTAGACTTGTTCCTGTCTTTCCTTCCAAGCTTTGGCCTATTGAATCCATGAATGACGAGAAAGACACAGGATTTGGTGAGTCCTGAGCGTAATTCAGACGATCTGAACCGAAATAACTCACCAGTCTGTACCTCCACATATTAGGACTATTAAAACGCGGATTTTTGCAGTCAGTAAGGTTGTAAACGGTATGTAGTATTGGTTAGACGTACTTCGGCCCCATTGTGGCTCGTTTGTGGTGGTAGAATCGGTTAAAGCGGTATTTGCCATTGAGCTTTGGGTTCAAGAGCGAAGCTGGGGAATATACACAAACAAATACCCAACTCTGGGCCGGTGTCATTCCCTTTCTTGATCTCGACCAAATTCGTTCACAGCCCGTTCATGAAACTCCAGTTTCCAGGAAAATACATATTATGCTTTGGGGAAACTGAAGGACGGTACAAGGGGTGTCTGTTAAGGTAGATGATCAACTTCATACATCAACTTTACTTCGTTCTAATGTCAGATGGTCCCTCGCCATTTGAGCATCGGCAAATTCGCGAAGTTCGACTGTGGGAATAGGAACCCCAAACGCTGCCAAGACGTTGACGATCACGCAGAAGACGGTCGTTGTGAGTGAAGGGGAGGCTAAAGTAAATGTAAACCGCTCAACTAGACGGCAGAGAGGAAAACCTGATTCAGGGTGTCGGGCCATTTCCCCAAATCTCAATAAGCAGGGGTTAAAGATACTCCAGGGTCCGACCAGGGGAGAGAAGGATTCAGAAAAGTATTCCACTGTTTGACGAGTCTCAATTCTTGAAGTTGAATGGTACCAGCAAAATTCTCCTGTGAAAGTACCCGGCGAGTACGAAATAAATCAACCCAGTAACCATTTGGAAGGGCCGTCGAAAGTTCACTCGAGCCTCGATCGCCAGCCATAGTCGATTTCTCCTGATCGGGGAACGGTGAATATCGACTCACGTCTCCCCACTCTGAGGTCCCACTCCAACCATACAATTCGCCGATAGATTTCAAACGTCGGGACAAATTGGAGCGACCCTTTCCCAGATTAGTCTGAGGAGGATAGCCTCTATTTCCCTCGAAAGTCGAAAACTCACCAAGAGGGTTTCCCGACGTCCTTCGCGGGGAACCATTCAAACACGGCACTCTCCTACCATTTCCGGTTACTTCGAACGAATGCACGCAGATTCTTAGTAAATCTCCTCAAAAGGAGCTTTTGAGTTTCGGTCATCATCGGCATTCAGGGTTTGTGTGGGGAGGCAATTAAGGTTATATGGACCGGCCCATGCTGTATGGATCCGCCCATTGCGCAGGGCTGAAGCGCTGAAGTGGCAATACAGGGCACGCCCGGGGAATTCACTTCTGGCAGGGGAAACGGATCGATGAGAATAACGATTGAATACGCTTACCTGTAATACTACTATTGAATATTGAATCTCCTGGGAGCATCCGCGGATCAGCCCAGAATCCCAGAGCGTTTAGATTACTTCATGGGCGCTGTCGAAAAAATCTAACCGTTGGACTATGGAAACATTGTGCTTCAGTTGTTCCTGGCGACAGGATCAGAAACTCACCGCAGAAAACACAGGAACGACGAGCGTCTCTCGTGCAGGAGTTACAACTCGGAAGATGACAATCGACAAAACTCAGGAAGTCAACAACGTCGCCAATCGACATGAAAGGCTGTTATCCTGTATCTTAGTCCAGGCACATATCGCCTCGTTTCTTGGAATGGCACCTAGTCGAGAGCTAAAAGTTCCCTTGCTGTCCCCCCGTCTGACATCACGTGCAGACCAAATAGATACAAAGGAGGAAGGTCAGAACCGCGAGCTTCGCTGTCAACGCGAGCTGTCACCACACTTATAAGATAAGATTGATGTTCTCTTACCAAGGATCGTATGTTCTGTATGTTATTTTCAAGATATTTGGCTTTCTCGCTGAGCGATGACTGGCTGTGAGCAAGAATCAAGATTTATTAGGGGTATATCTATTTTGAGAACAGAGTTTGATGGGTTATGTCGACGGCTCGGGAATTGTTCGGACGACTGCGGTAAAACATCGCATTTGTCGTGGAACTGTCCCACGTCAACGGGTTGGGCCCCCTCGTTGCTCGCATCCTCTTCTCTTTCTCCAAACACTCCAATGCCAGTCGCAGAAATGCAGCTCCCTGCCGCTCCAAGGTATGCAGCAGTCTGTCATCTCGGAATTGAATCTGATACTCAAGACCATCCGCAAAGTCACGAATAAGTTTTATTTTTTCGTGCATCGCTTCTTCGAAGGTCGCTCCACCACCGGGCATTGGTACGAAATTTTCCAATTCTTCGTCAATGTCAGACTCATCCGAATATACAGAACGGACTTCCTCGTCGTTGCATTCGTTGGGCTCCGGCTGTCCGTCATCGCATGGCTCCGAATCGATGTCGTCACTTGCCAGCGGGATCAACGTTGAGTGGCTCCAGAATGGTGTTGTTCGGGCGCGTTTCACTTCGGCGAAGAAGAGAGCAGGGACAGGGTGGACTCTTTGGATGAGGTGTTTGCAGAGGAGGAATCGGCTGGTCGCAAATGAGGGGCAAGTGCACACCCACAGTGCTACGTCTGGCCGGTAAGCATCATTCATTGGTTGTGTGATGGGCCTGGTCTCAAGCGCCCTCCATCGTTTTTTGAAATCTTTCCTCCAGCTAGCTAGCTCTCGGTAACGCCCTGTATCGGTGAACACCCTCGCAAGTTTCCGGTAATACGTCGGCGCCAGTTTCGTGACAAGTATCCAGGCGAGGAGGTCGCAACGGGGCATATGGAATTTATTGAGGAAATCACGTTTGATGCGTCTCCAGCTACAACAGACGACCCGGTGAGTCCCTTCATAAAATACCAGGCTAGTGGGGTACTTACTGCGCCTCCAGTATCATCGTTGTCTTCAGGACCGGTATCTGGCTATGCACCGATCTCGCCCACAGCTCCCATCGTCCCTCTCGGTACCAGTTCTCCCACAAGTAGGCCCACACCTCCGGTAGCTCATTCGATATGCAATACATATACATTTGCGATACCGCCCATCGTTTTATTTCTGTCGTTGTCGGCCCAGACTCGCCAGGGATGAGTGGATGGGCGCAGTAATGCTTTTCCATCAGTCGCCGTATTTTTGGCCGGTGCTCTGCGGGGCAGAAGATCCGTTGGCTGCTCCGGGCAGGCGGGGCTTGCTGACCGCCTTCTGGCTTTACGCTGGGGCTTAGCTCTGTGTCGGGCGCAGTGGTTTCCGTTGCTTGAGGCTGTGTGAGTGGTGGCTTTTGGGTGAGGGCGGGCACACGGATTGTGAGGCCAACCCCTGGTTGCCTTCCTGCTGTGAGTGCCGACGGAACCGCCGGAGGGGTAATGTCCTCGGGAAGTCCTCCCTCGTAGTCGGCGATGTCGGTACTGCCAATGGGCCCAAACGTAAGGGAGATAAAATCATATTCACGATGAGCACGGCTGGCGTTGTAACTTGTAAGGGGTCGTCTGGAGCTTGTTCGTTGACAAGCGCTTGCTGACGGCACGGTCAAGGTGCCACCAGCAAATGTTTGTCTTCGCCTTGGGCCAGACCTCCTTGACACACCCAATCTCCGCCATGTCCTTGTCCAGATGGGCGAACGTGGGTTCAACGCCATACATCTTCTTGCATGCCGAGGCAAATGATGCCAGTGATTTGGTCCGTTTCTTCTGATCGATCGCGGTCGCTGTTGTGAGGAGGCAATAGCACAACGGATAGCCAGCGTTATCATATTCAGCCATGATGCTATACAATTCCAAATGCTTCGAGTTCGTGTTATCTAAGCTTTTGGGTTAGAACATTGCTTTTAGTAAGGTTTAAATGGGCAGCTTACAAGTAGCATCCATTCCAATCTCAACGATGGATCCCTCAAGGGATCCAGCAATCTTCTTCATCCCCCATGCAACAATATCCACCCCGTCAGGTACATCCGACAATTGGAAGACATCAATGTCGTCATGAAACCGTGATTCGCCAAGAAGAATTGTGACAGATTCCAGTTGCTGTTCGGCTCGATACCAATGTGCTTTGCTGAGCTCCCGCCATGCGGTATGGACCTGGTTTGCCGTGACTTCAGGGTATGTTGCTTGGATCCTTGGAACCATCTCTCCAGGGCGGAGGAAATCCAGGTACTCCTGGATGAGTTCAACGGCCTCGGAAGGCATTGCCACGTCGAGATAGGGGACATGTCGGAAATGGTGCCCCAATTTGATGGAAATCTTGAGGCTGTCGGGATCAATCTTGGAACAGCTTATCCGTAAATAGCTTTCGCATGGAAAGCGCTTCATGCCGACATGTTCTCGGTGCTTGATATTTGGGTCTTGTGACGGCCGATGCAGTTTCTTGTGGCCATCATCTTGACAACACCAGTAACGTGTTTTGTGTCCGTTTTTCAAAGAGGGGTGGTCCTTAACTCTGCAACCGCGGTAAGCAACATACCCCTTGGAATTAGACATGACCACTCACGTAAATCTATACCCTGTGACACGCCATATCTCATTTGCCACAGCCACAACTTGTTCTCGGTATGAACGTCCATTCATGGCTGTGATTTGATATGTTGCATCAACAGAAATGTGTATTGTGGTCCTGAATAACTCTTTAAGGTATACAAAAAAATCTGAGGGACCAGGGAAGTGTTTCTGTTGTCTTTTCTGAGCAACGGACTAGCATGGTCTTGAGAATAAATAACATACGGCATTACTGCTATCCTCTTCTTCGTCAGAATCGTCATGCCAAGGTATTCCCGTTCCAAGTCTTTGCTGATTGGCCGGTCTTGGATTCCCATGTTCTTCATCACGGACTCTTTTGTTTCCCGCCTCGTCGGCTTTCTGTTTTTGTCGGGAGCGACATGCGCGTTGGTTTTGAGCGGCTTGGGCACGGCAGTGGGCGCATCGCTTGTGTGGGGGCTGGGTGATGTTTTTACAGCTGGACTTTGAGCATTTCTGTCGGTTTTCAGGTGGGTCCATAGAGTGAAGAGAGTGGATTAACGTTTTAAGGTTTGGTTTATTAAACTACCGGGAAATAGGCTATGGACGCGTATAGAACAGGCACGTGAGCGCGGTTTCCGATCATCGGACTGGTCTGCACGTGATGTCAGACGGGGGGACACCAGGGAACGTTAGAGCTAAGGACAAAAAACCATGGAAGGTGAACTAGGCTCGCTACCAGCCGGTACACACGTGACCACATCAGGGTCAACTCCGTGTACCGGCTGGGAGTCACCAAGCCCATTTTGGCGTGTCACGCTTGTCACACTCTGACTTAGCGAAAACTCGATGAAAACGCGCGCGCGGTTAATTAGCCTATGGTACACTACGGTAATTTCCTCCTCACTCCACCCTTCCTCCTCGCCATCTGTAGTATCGTATAGTTGAAAATTATCAGAACCATCGCCTGAATGACTGTAACTGTCAGAATGTGAATGGTCACGCTCGGGAGTCGGGCTCTCGCACACCCACAACCTCACCTCCAGCCCGGGCCATCCCATCCACCCCCTCCAGTCCAAGGATGGCACACAGGCCATTGGCTGATATACTATGTTCCTCCCCCTCCTCCCCACATGATATACCCTTATCCCTATCCTTTCTATTATCCCCGGCCACCTCCAAACGGACAGTTACGCTGCGCTCCACTTGTTTGTGCTGGCCATCAACCGGCATCGACCAAATACGGTACAAACATAACACAAACAGAGTGGGGCAAGGCGTAACGACTGGTCGCGAGTCTATCTAAAGGTGAACGATGCCTCCAATCGGCCAAGCGATATCGATGATGGCCGTGATGGCCGCGGTATGGCTGATCAGAAAATTCAAAGTCCTCAGCGCTTCGAAACGGCTTACTACCTTCCTTCCACGACCACACCAACCTACCTCTCGAACTTGTCGAACGCTTCATATGTTCTTCCGCTCCAAACACTTCTCGATGGGCCCTGCCCGTATGCAGTCGTCAGCAACCACCATGATCCACGGTAAGGCCTGCAAGCTCGAATTAACTATAAGTCGAGCTGCCGGGCAACCTTAGTAGCCTTACGCCATCCAGTTTAGGACTGTGCCGGCTGAGGAAGGTAAGTATCTGCACCCATAACTATGATAGTCTTCCAGCGTCGCCACGTGCGTGAGGGCGTAGAAATACCCTAGGATTCCAATCAGCGCCCACTAACCTGTCCACAGTTTGTACACACTCGAACACACAGCGCTCAGTATTCTCGAGCTGCCAGGCGACAAACCTACATTGCTTTCCTCTATGTTTCCACTCGACCTCTTAGAGGCTACCATTGAGTTCCTCGCCAGCCAAGGGACACTTGATGACCTTCGCCAATGCGCCCTCGCCAACAAGCAGCTCGCTCGACTCTGCCAACGCCGGATCTTCCACACGGTTGTGCTGGTTCAGAAGCCAGCGCCAAGAGCAGTTCCATGGGACTCGGAGGAGCGGGTTTCGTTGCCTCCCCATCCTATCGAGCGATTCGCGGAGGTGGTAAAGCAAAACCCCACCCTTGGGACGTACGTCCGGGAGTTGGAGATCGAAAGTATGCGCGACAGCAACGTCTCAAGGTGGATTTTGGGATACAGGACGACGACCATGTCGTGAGTCATATCCTGCAGTTACCTGTGCAATTGGAAATACTTGATCTGCATTTGGCCAGTGAGTACCTTAAATCTCGGACTCTTCGAAAGACTCACGGTCGATGGATCTCAGAGAACTTCTCCGAATGGACTTGTCGCGGCAACGTCCTCAGCAGACTTCCTCCTCCTTCTTTAAACACTCTTCGACGCATTGCGCTGTTTATCGACACTATAGACACTCCAGAGCTTCCACCCTACGCCGAATTTGTTCATGAACTCACTCGACTACAAGGCGAAAACGTCCTGGAGGAGTTGAGTATCTCCCTCATGTGCCACTTCGACAGCGACCTAAATCTGGACCCGATCCGGTGGAAGGAACTTGGCGATTTACTGTCGTTGGGATTCCCTTCCCTTCGGAAGCTGACTCTCCATGTGAAGGTGGGCATATTTGACGGTCCTTCGCCCTTTGAGGAAGCGGCACGGAAACACTGGGCGATATTGGAAAGGATCCTCGATGAAGGCTTCGCTTTGATAGATCCTAACGTCGAATCGACTACGAGTGCCCAGTGTAGAGAAATCTGACTACATGGCCCGTGTATACCAATTGATTCGTTACAGAAGACCCTTGACATGACTACCAGTCTACCACTGCTCTGTGCATCTGAGTCGTGGCTTGATCGCCGACTTACCCCTTTCCGAGTCGGTCTAGAGTCAGGTCTCGCATGGCCATCCAGTCTTTCAACACAATCTGTAGATTATATATCTGAATCAATGCTTTTTCACTTGATGGTCTGGAATGTAGAAAACAGGCTAATAAACTGCCTGGATTCTCCGAATGAGCTGTGTGCACACACGCTGGAAGCCAGCGCCCGTAGACCCATAGCTTACCCACATAGATTCTGACCGTTCATTCTCCCCATCATGTCCAACGTCCCTCTCGAGCTCATCGAGCTCATCGTGGCCTACCTCGCGTGTCAAGGAACCCTAGGAGACCTTTCCCAATGCGCCCTAGTCAACAAGGAATTCGCCTCACTCTGCCAAAAGCGGATTTTCCATACGGTCATGCTGGTTCAAAAGGAAGAAGGATGGGTCCCACCAGAAGAGCGTGTCGAATTGCCTCTCCATCCCATCGAGCGATTCGCCGAGGTGGTGAAGCAAAACCCGGCTATTGGGACGTACGTCCGGGAGTTGGAGTTAGAAAGCATGTATGATTACAACATCGACGATGGCTTCGTGGTTCTTGAAAATCTGCACCAAGTCCACACCTTCACATTGGCGTTTGCGGATGGACCCCGACATGCGGAGCGTGCGAGACCTTGGGGCACCATCTCCCCTGGCCTTCGAAGCTCGCTCCTCTCATTTGTCCGTCGAAATCCAGTGACATCCCTGTCCCTTTTCAACATTGGCGAGTTCCCCCATACCTTCCTCCGCGAATGTCGACATCTGGAAACACTTAGCGTCCTGAATATAGAGCCCGACGAGAGTATCTTCCCATCGTCAAGTGATACTCCCGTCAAGATACAAGGATTGACGTTGTTGGACGGATCGATCCGCTTTGCCGAACATTTCATCCTCCACCCAACTTCGCCTGCCATGGATATATCAGAGGCTTCGACCCTCAAGGTCCACTTTGGGAAGAATGACGACAATCATGTTGTCGTTCGCGTTTTGACGCTGCCGAGTAAACTTGAGTCCCTTGATTTAGAATTGGAGAGTGAGTAATTATCTAGTGTGATATTCCACAAACTCACAACGTATGAATCTCAGAAAATTACTCCGAATGGACCTGTCGCAACAATATCTTGAGCAAACTTCCCCCCTCTTCCCTTAAGACACTCAGAAGCATCACCTTGATTCTGAGGACTTGGGATACTCCAGAGTTTCCTGCCTACGGGGACTTTGTCCACGAGCTCGCTTTGATGCAGGGACAGAACGTTCTGGAGGACCTCAATATCATCCCTATCGTTCAAATCGGCTGCGATCTGAATGTGGACCTGGGCCAATGGAAGACGCTTGACGATCTACTCTCAATGGGGTTTCCTCGCCTTCGTAAACTGACAATCCGCGCGTACGTAACGTTCTTCGACAGTCCTTCGCCGTTCGAAGATGCTGCGGACAGGCAGGCGCAATTGGATCGAATCTTCGCCGAATGCTTCGATTGGTCGAAAAGACACCTGCATCTGACGACCAGCACTGAATGTTGGGTCATCTAGTTATATCACTTCCTTACCCTTCCAGGACTTCTATGAAAAGAAAAATTTAAGTCATGGTGATTTTTCTGGACTCTCAAAAGGGTTAGTAGGAACAGGAAAGTGCCAGGATTAACAAAAAGGGGGCTACTGGCCAACGTGGGGATCGAACCCAAGACCTTCGCGTTATTAGCACGACGCTCTAACCAACTGAGCTAGTCGGCCGACAAGAGTCCAGCTGAGGGCGACATTATTGGTGCTCTTTTAACTTAATATAAAGCGTACCACAGCCCTGCCTAAAAATCTGCCTAAAAGTAGAGAAGTGCTATTATTATCGACTCTAACGCACTGGAGAGCCAGCGTCAAAGAGCCACTGTAACAAAGAAAGATAATTACAAGTGATAAAAAGCGTGATTAATCGATATTTCAGAGGCAAACCGACGGGATACTGCCTTTCTCTTACTTTCCTTCTTGCTCCCTTCACGTCAACAGCCTTGAATTGAACGACTTATGTGTTGGGAGGGAGAGCATCGTAGATCGGGCAAAGTTGGTCCCAAGCAGCTGTAAAGTGGAAAACGTTTCACGTTGAGCTCGGGTTTCACAACTCCTCAAAAGCACGGGCGCTACTCACGAGGGGGATCCATGGTTGCAACAGTAGGAGCGTCCTCAGCGAACACTACAGCCAACCCCCTGTATTCCCATCATCGCGATCAGTAAAGTTAATCACGTCTGGAAGAAGGGAAGACTTACAAAACAAGGTGCCAGTCGATATGGCTAAGTATGTGATATCTTGGTTAGACAATCAATTCAGCACGAGGACGATGACTTGACGCACCAATGGAGAATCCATGGTCCAGGGTTATCGGTACGGAATCGAATGGTGACGTTGTCACCAGCAACACCGGCACTCACGACATCCCTGCGTACCGGGTTCGCGAAGTTGTAGGTCGAACTCCCCGCGCTTCTCACCACAGCAAATTCGTGCTATCAGATCGAAACAAAGAAGCACCGTCAGTAACGCTTCCGAATGAGATCAGACAGAGGCCTACATACACCGTGGAGATGGAAGGGATGCTGTAAGCGAATGATCCAGCGTTAATCACCGACTTGTTGGAAATGAAGACAATTAAGACTTACGGGACTGCCAGTGGAGCCTCCAGGCATAGAAAGCTCGATGACCTTGTTACGGGGAAGGACGTAGACCGAACCGGAGGGAAGAAGCTGCTGGGCAGTCTGTGCACCGCTCATGATCTGAAGCAAGACAGGGACGGGCGGTTGATGGAAAGTGGCTCCGTTAACGGAGAAGGTGAGACTACTGAAATCGAATACCGTGTTAAGGTTGATCGCGACGTCGACGCCACCTGGGGTAGGCAAGCCAGGAGCAGCAGGGTTGGTCAAGGGGTGGAGATTGGTCTCAAGGAGAGGGTTGCTGAAAGGAGTTTGGGTGGTAGTGGGGTCTGTATTGGAGGCGCCCACATAGCGCAGAATCGCAGAATTGACTCCACCGACGAAGCCCGTAGTACCGATGTTGGGGTTGGCTCGCACCCAGTAGTTGCCGACGGGGCGGTTGGCGTTGAGAACGAACGAGTAGCGCTGACCTGCGAAGATCTGGATCGAGTCGACAACGAGAGGTTGGACGTTAACTCCGTCGACCTCAATAACAGTCTAAGGGATGATACACGTCGTTAGCACCCGTTTTACAGGGATGGGAACTAGTGCGTACCATGGTATGCCCATCGATAGAGAATACATAATTAGGATCGCATGAAAGGGAAACAAGGCGGAACCGGTATCGTCGGTTTCGGGTTACAGAAATGACCGCGAGAGGTACGGTAGGGCCACCAGCATACCGGCCCTTACCGTTGATAAGCGTGGAATCTGGGGTGGGGACGAGACCTGCAGAGGGAGCAGGGACGTGATACCTGGCGAACAGAAGGGCCCCGAGTTAGGTATGCTCGAAGGTAATCGAAAGTAATTAGATTCTTACCAGTCTGCGAGCGTAATGATCGTGGCCTCTGTAAAACAAGGTGAACTGCGGATCACAAGACGACCAAACGCCGGAGGTTACATACCGTTGTCAATGTCATACCTAAATGGCAAGTCATTAGACTGATGGCTTCCTTGGGAATAAAGTAAAGGATGCTCACAAGTTGCGATGTGGGTCGACTGGGTCATATACGACCATAGCCCCACGCAAACCATCACAATATTGCGATTCTGAGAATGACTGAGTCAACATCGTCACGTCAGTACAGATAGATTGTAGTTACCGTGATGGGAGTGGTACCAGAAAGTACCGGCTTGGTTAAGAGCCTGGAACTTGTACAAGAACGAATGCCCTGGGGAAATAGGGCATTGGGTGACGCCAGCAGGACCATCAGCCCAGGCAGTCCCCCTTTGGAACATGCCGTGCCAGTGCTGTTAAAAGATGGTGAGCTTCCGCTGATCGCAGCATCAATAGAACTGACTTACGATACTCGTAGTCCTCAGCATAGTGGGGTCGGTCAGAGCGTCAATGACGTTGATCGCAAAGAAACTGTTCTACAAAGACTCAACATGATGTGACAGGAAACGGTTGAAATCTGCCTACCTTATTCCCTTGAATGACGGGGCCAGGGAACTGCACCGTTGGCTGGGTAGCGCCAGCGAGGACAGCACTGCGACATGATCAGTCACTGAAGAAGCGTCCAGTCCACAGAAAAGGCTCACGATCGACTGAAGCCGTCGGGAGCGATGACCTTGTTCGCGACGACAAGGTTGGTACTGGGGCCAATGGCTCCCAGCACGAAAGGTAAGAGGGATGTAGCGAGAGCAGTCGCTAAAAGCAACATAACGAGTTTCAAGAACGGGTGAACTCAGCCGGCTGGTGGTGAGTGGGGAACGTCGGATGGAGAGTAGAGCGCTTTATACCTGCCTCGCCTGGTAGCTTGAGCCCTAATTTGTGCACTTTGAGGACAAGATTCAGGCTGTACGATTAATCATACAGGTCACACGAAATAACTAGAAACGTCAACCGGAACAAAGGTCAGGAATGCCAGTCCAAAACACGCATTGGTATGAAACCAGGGACGTACCTGCATTGAGATTGGAATCGGGCATCGCAAGGAATGCATTTGTGCCTCTCACGAGGGGGTACGTAAAGCAATATTGAGTGGTCGCAAAGATATGAGCAAATCGGCGAACGATCCTAGATTCGAAATGGTGAGTAAACGTCACAAAAATGGATGAGACAAAACCAGATTGCATCTTCTGGAAAGAAAATTCCACTTCGAGGCATATCTCCTTCATGTCACGGAGAACTCCAATGTTGTACCTAGATTGCGACAGGTTTTTTGAACCGATAGTTCAAGAAGTCGAAAAAAGGGATCGCTTATGAATCCTTAATGAAGGATCAGTATATATCTAGGTCGTACTTGACGCCGGACTCACCAAGTTGGATCCCCATCAACTCCCATCATGCAATTCCAATCCACCCTGTTCGCTCTCGTAGCCATCGTTGCCATGAGCTGTGCGGTACGTGTACTGCCCATGACCGACACTTACGTTGGCTAACCACTGACTAGCCCGTCCATGGTGCGGAGGGGGACGTCTTGACGGCCACCAAAATCTTCCACACCATCCAGCGAGAATCGCCCTTCCTCATTGATCGAACCACCACAACTGTTTGGACGTAGGTCGTCGGCATCGATATCAGCGCTGTCCATGCTCATGATTTTGATAGCCAAGGTCCCAGCCTGAGCGAGACAGCGCCCACGCCCACGCCTTCCAATTAGCACAGAAGCTGCAACCATAGTATCATAAGGTTAGTTTCTCCAAAAACCTGCCTCCAAGATGAGGACTCACCCGCATTAAGGCCAGACACCCCAAATCGTCGTAATACACCTTGACATGTAGTATTAATTGTTTCATTGTACTTAACGATGCGAGCAAATGATTAAATGTACCCGTTACCTTCAGACGACCGCGGGACCTAGGGTAACGCGTATACATCGTTTTCGAGAAATTGTTGAACGGTTGGAATGATATTATAGGCCAGAGTGAAGATTCTTTCGAGCACGACTATAGAATTGTAAGCCGAGAACTCCTGCTAGCCTGAGCTAGAGTTGCTCTTAACCAATCGACTTAGATTAGAGCGTTCGCCGTGATAAATCCCAAGCCCTGGTCAAAGCTAGACAGGGCAAGGATAAGCCGTCCTCGGTAAGTTCATTAACCGAGTCATCCCTCAACTACTGAGCGTTGTCCGTGCCTGACCGATACTACGCCAGTTGCTCATAGCAGGGGCTCGGTTTCTCATGTCAAGCAGCGTCTGCCAATAGAACTCGTCAGATTTGAAACGTCAAAAGCAAGCTGCGAAACATAAAACCTACTGACAAACATCTCACTACATAACGGTTGTTTACTCCAGTAGACTATACTGTTTGCGCGACTTTTTTATTCCTTTTCATTCGGGTGCCTGTCCGAGTCGTTTTGCAATTTCTCTGAGAGAAAATGGCGAAGAGGCGGAGATTTCAGGACCTTTGGGTCTTGAGGAGAGGATAACATGTCAACCGCGACTCATCGACATCCTTGGCTGCCAGGTTCGCTTGGTCATATGTTTGCTTTACAAGCTTTCCGCCAACAATGTCACTCGCCAGGTTACATCCGAGGTTTCACCGACGACAGACTAACGACGGATTCATCTAATGCTGCATCCGATACAATCGACACACCAAGCATAGCTCTCGTTCCTTACACCTCACCAACTGCCAGTAGGTTACGTTTGTTGGGCTACGACGGTTGTGACTTTGGCCGAATAACGCTATTTCAGCTTCACCTAGGTCTACCGATCTGATGATGGGTATTTCCAGCGATCACCCCATCCACCAGATTCCAGACGAGGTGTTGAGCAAGATATTCTTGGTTACCACGCTATCTTCGCTCAGCAAATGGGATGAGCCAGACCCCACAGCCGGTTACGACTCGATTCTCCCTTTCCCTTTGGTGGCCTGTGCAGTTTGCCACCTATGGCGTTCCGCAGCGCTCAGTAGTCCCGAATTATGGGCCACTATCACGACTCCCATGTCTATGAAGGGCACAAACTCTCTCCGTTTTGATCCAGTCAAATTCACTAGACTTTGGCTCGAACGATCTAGGGCAGCACCGCTTCACGTTTACCTGTCCATACCGCCTCTGGCTTTAGCCCTCAACCTTGCCGTCGAAGTCATTGTACCCGAAGTCATGCGCCACTCCAATCGTCTCAGAACGTTGTTCATCAATGCAGATTTTGGAGGTCTACATTTTCCCAATTACAGAGGACTCTTGTCTGCGATCAGGACGCGTACGGAGGCAAACTCACCCCTGCGCCATGTCTCCATTCGATTTTCACCATGCGTTCACACCCAAGTTACGGAAAACGAGTCCCTTATTGAAACATGCTGGGGCCAGGACACTGGAACGACATCACCATTCTCTTCTGTGCAAATGTTGCGCGTTGAGGGTATCCGAATCGGGCCAGCCTTTTTTCCCAGTTTGGTGTCACTCGTCCTTTGGGACTTGACATCGACTCCTCTAGAATTCACTCGCATGATCACAGCATTACCCAACTTACGGCGGCTCTCTTTACTGCGCCTTCGCACATTCGTCACAGAGGACCGCCCCACACCGGTAATCGTACCGAACCTTGAATTCCTCGCCCTCAGCTTCTCCCGTCGTTTAGCGAATGCCAACCCAGCATACCCGGCCACGTACCTTCGCCTTCCTAACCTCAAAATATTGGAATTGGACGGAGAAGTTGCAGTACCCATCTGCTCATGTCTCGATTCGGCCTTCGCAACTTCCATCAGCAATTTGGAAACCCTACGGCTTCGGAATCAAGTCCGGTTCGCTCTCGATTCCGGATCGTCCTCCACATGGACGGACATCCAGCTCCTCCACAAGCTCCTATCTATCCGCTCTCTTGAGCTCATCAATTCGTCTGTAGGCGCGCTTCTTCACACGGAGAGGCCCCCCTCTTCCCGCCAACGACGGAGTTCCCTTAGAACCGCTCGACCGACCATCTCCCCACGTCTAGCTGAAACAAGTCGCAATTTAGACGCTATGTTCCAGCAGATGCGTATCAATGGACGACAAGAGGAGGCAGTACCTGAACCAGCAGCTTTGGACGTACCTGGCGAGTCCGTGTCGTCAATCCCACCGATTACCTGGCCCAACCTCGAATCCGTTTCACTCGATTCAATGAACGTACAGGACCTTGTCAGCCTTTGCCGTTATGTTTCTAAAAACAGAAACATAAAAACGGTGCGATTGTCGGCCACTCCTAGACGTCACTTGTCGCAAAGTGTCAAACACCGGATTGGTGATGGTACGTTCTACGCCCCGACCTTCATCAGTTCGAGGAAAGCATGGGGTGGATCGAAGGAAGAGGCGGTTGGCACGGGCTCTGACGTAGAGAGTGCACAAACATGGATGGAAGGACGTGTCCAGATCTTGCCATTTGAGCACGACTTGTAGGAAAGACATGCTACATCAAGGGTAATGCATTGAAGGTATTGATAGTTGTACTGCTTCCATATGCGTCGTTCTTTTGTTTAGACCATCCGGATATCTACATTGCAGTTAGCCAAGGCACCGCTGATCAAACATCTATAGCTACCATGTGTCTGTATTCCGGGTATGTATGTGCCTCAGCACGGTAGATGTAGACGTGTCAACGCGATAAATCACTCAATGTGGAGCGGCCCGTTGAGTGCCTTTGGCGCCCGTTTACGGGTCCTGCGGGTGCTACAGCCAAAAGGCAATTACGACAATATTATTATCAGAACATCACTGATATTTTACACCCATTATCATCATCTCCATGGTAAGCCGGCTAGCTGACACCCCTTGCGTTGGAGCCCGTTCATCAAGAAGGTTACAAAGACCCTCATAAGACCTTGCGCGCAACTCATGAGAAAATATCTTCCCAAGTATGGAGCGAAACTGTCGGTCGCCTTGCTACGATACTGAGGGTTTAGAAAGGGGTCAAAGGCGGTACCTGTTGCCTGGAGAATGAAAAGCGGCGAGGCGGAGATAGTGCTCTGTTCCCGTAAGTACTCAACCAGACGCAGTGGCGGCGTTGGATGACGCGTACAGGGACACCCTTTTGAGTCGGTATAGGAAAGAAACGACGAAAAAGTGGTACCACTTGCATTCCAAAGGGCATCCATACGAACCGATGTACCTGATTAAGTGGTCCTTCCAAATGCTGGCCTCCGATACTCATGCTTGTTGGTTTTGTGATTTCGCTTTGAGAGGTACATATTTCCAACTGATAAGGAGCATAGGTTCGCGGTGGTAGGATTGTATCACTTACGTTAGGTACCTAGAAAGGGGGAACTTGGCCTTTGGGCTGCGGCTTGTACTACGGAAGTCTGAAAGGGGATGAAGAGAAGGAATTGCGATCAGAAGAGCATCATCTCAGCAGAAGAGTCATGATATTTTTACGCCTAATGGGTGTTTCGATCTACTGAAAGGAGACATCTAGGAAGAACTGTTAATCCGACTGACCTTTGCCATACTGAAGCGCTCAGCGCGAGCAAATGTACATTCCGATCTCGACATGGCATTGTGCAATGACCGGTAGAATCGTCATCCTGGGGTAGAATCGTGTGTTTTTTGAAGCCAATATGGTATCTGAATGGTGTCCGGGAAGATATTACTCGTTTTACTTCGAACGAGAACGGGAATCGGCGTGGCCCCGGTACAGGTAGACAATAGCGGAGCAGTTCCATATGGCCAGTAAGGATATTGCGCGGTCATCTTCAAGATCGGTTTCTGGTCAGTTTCTGCCTCTTTTCTCTGACCGAAAACAGGGTGGTCTTCCTACCTTACGCAGACCAAAGCCAAAAGGCAAGATGCAGAACGACGAGACAAAGGGCATAATTGATCCGCTCCAGACTTTGATCCGTGCATTTGCCAAGGACGAACGGAAACCAATGTCCGTGTCCGCGTCTGGTTCTTCGTGAGGGAGCAACGACCGCATTAGCTGCCTTTGAACTTTGGAGACTCTTGTTAATTACTACTCGCACTTTCTCTTGTTATGATTCCCAAATTAGATGTTTCACGGTTTTGAGCCTGAGAACTGCTCGCGGAGAAGGTCGGGGTTAGCCGCCTTGACTAATACCAAATACAGCTGATGCCTCTTCCTCTTCTACTTTCACGTCGACCGCCATCATCCATCGTCAACAACCTCGATTCATGACCGGGCGGGTAGATTAGTGCCAGCTCCGCTTCGAATATATTCATTCCTGACTTGTCGGAAATCTCACTACGACGGTCCACTCTACTAACAGTCCAATTTAAATGTCGACGGATCCAGGTGGGCTGGATGATGCAGTTGAAGAAGCATCATGAAACCCGTAAGGTATGTTCTCGAAACTCCTCTGGGTGGACTCAACCTCTTACACCGCCAGTGTCTTATAGGACAAGCGATCTAGAACGAGCCGAACGATCCTCAATGACGATGTGGACGGCTCCTTACGAACCCACTTATTATCCATCCGACGCTCGCTTCAGAAGACCTCATTTCCCTGGTCGAAGTACGAACGGGGAATGGAAGAGTACGGCGAAATCAGGCCCCCGCTCTCTGGCACTGGCATAGAGAAGCCAAATTTGGCAGACCGCCACGCCACACCATGGCTCGAGCGGGGGAAGGCAATCTGACCAAATGAGGTACGTCGAGATGATGACTAGAGGGACCTCTATGATTGTTAACATATAGCAGGGATTGATTATCAACCATTCTCGTAGAGAAGGTCTTTGAATAAGTAGGTACGGCAGGAAAGGCTGATGCGAGACGGCTTTCCAGGCTTCGTCAGTAGCGGCTCCTTGCCGCGCTGGGGCTACTAGTACAGTGTCTATCCCGAAGCGACAGTCGGACCAGGTCTAGATAGAGAAAGGTCAGAACGCCGAAATACTGGAAGGTCACAGCCGACTCACGTCCAGACGATGGTCTCGGTATGGTCAACGACGTATGGCCATTCATTGGCCAGGGTGTGATGCACACGAATCGCCGTGTGAGGCTCTTGAGCCGCGACTTCAGGCTTCACGGTGATGAAGTGAGTGTTCTAGCCCCCGGATAACATGTCAATGGGCGCCACTCACCAATGCGCAGAGTGCAATGAAAACCGCAAAGGAAAGGAGACGACGTTGGACTTGCATGTTATGGGCTGCTGTTTCTGTCTGTGAAAACGACGATGCAAGCCTCCGCTATATACCATTCCATCCTTCAGAAGATCACCTAGCGGTCACCGCCCTGAGTCTCGCAATATAAAACCTTGGTTACCAATTTATCGCACAGCTAATTCAAGAAGGCATTCGCTCGAGCCCTCCAAGTCCTCTCGAGTTCCGCACAAGAAGCGCCGGCGAATCCTAATCCCATCTAATTAACATAGAGAGCGGAGTGACAAGTTTTCCTCTCCGCAGAGGATGGCATCTAGTAACGCATTATGCTCAACAAATGCTCAAGCCCGCTCTTCGTGATTACCTCCTCACTAACGTCGCACCGCCCCCCGCCCCTGCCAAATGGTCGCTGAGAATTGGTCTCCTTGCTGAATGACTGATCCCGTTTTCCATTGCATATTGCATATCCGATGTCGCATATTCACCAAAAAACCAGAGGTTATTTTTGTGGTGAGGCGTTAATCTATCCCGAATCTCCTCCTTATACCTACTATTTTCTTTTCGCAATTTGTGGCTGCATTTTGCATGCGGTCTACAGGTAAAAAATAAACAACCAATGGTGTAGGGAGGGAGTAGAGAGGCAAGTAAAATGGTTAAAAGTCAAGAGTACTCGAGCCAAACTTAACACGATTCCCTCCAACGGTCGCCTTGGTGAAGAGTCGACTTCCACCAGAACCACCATGATACTGCTTACCTTTTCATTGCTTATACTTCTGTCTTTACCAGCTGCTTTGGCAGGATTTGGCTCATCCGGAGACCTTATTGTCGGTAACAGGTTCATTTCCCCTGATGGTTTCAGCAGATCGTGAGTGTATCCAATCGGGCATCCATCCTAGGGGACTCCTCGCTCATGTTGGAATTTTAGCGCCGTTCTCGCTGGTAGCTCAGTGAGCGGATTAACCTTCCCTGGGCCAATAATCACCGGCACACGAGTCAGTGACCCTTCAGATGCCCAAATTACGAGTACACTGAACGTTTTCTGAACTTGGCTGACAGGGCGGCCGATTTCATCTCAACGTCGTGAATGAGCTCATTGACCCCGCGATGCTTCGAACTACGAGTATTGTGAGTGCTCGCCTTTACCGCTTGTGAAAATTGGATCTAAATGAACATTTCTCGGGCTGCGGGCAGCACTGGCATGGTCTATTCCAACGCGGAAGTCAATGGGCAGACGGCCCTGCCGGCGTCACTCAGTGTCCCATTGTTCCTGGAAGTTCTTTTCTTTATCAGTTTCAAGTTCCCGACCAAGCGGGGACGTTCTGGTACCATTCTCACCATCGTAAGTTGCTCATCGATTCTTGTGAAATGACGAGCTCATGGAATTTAGAAACCCAATACTGTGACGGCCTGCGTGGAGCATTCGTCCTTTATGACCCTCACGATCCCCATCATCAACTGTAAGTCCGTCAAAGGTGTGAATCAGAACACTTCATCCTTGCTGACCTTTGGCTTTCAGGTATGATATCGATGATGGTGTGGTGATTTCCTTCTTGTTCTGTGACGCGATACTTACGCCCTTCAGAATCTACGATCATAACACTGGCCGACTGGTACGTATCTCCACTCTCAGTCCGAGTCATTGTACTGGCTAACGCCGTGGTAGGTATCACACCCCTACCCTATCTGCTGGTGCTCTCCCTATCTTCAATTCCACCCTCATCAATGGAAAGGGGCGCTTTGCTGGTGGACCCCCTGTCGACCTCGCCGTTATCCATGTCGAGCGCAACAGACGGTACCGCTTCCGACTCATCTCCATGTCATGCGATCCCAACTATATCTTCTCTATCGATGGCCACACACTGGTAAGCGACCCTCAACCATGTCTATGTCTCCATGCAATGCAAAGTTGACCACCACTCTCCGTTAGACTGTAATCGAAGTGGACGGCGTTAACGTCCAACCCCACACTGTCGACTCCATCCAGATCTTCGCCGCCCAACGCGTCTCCTTCGTGCTCAACGCAAACCGACCCATAGACAACTACTGGATCCGCGCAGACCCTAACTTTGGCAACACAGGCTTCGCCGGGGGGATCAACTCTGCTGTCTTGCGCTACCACGGCGCAGAGCCCGCCGACCCAGTGACCGAGCGCCTCCCCTTCTCCAGCCCTTTCCGCGAATTCGACTTACGGCCCCTCTTTCCCGAGCCAGTTCCAGGCCGTCCTGAAGTCGGAGGCGCGGATATCAATATCAACCTCGAGATTGGGTTTGACTCCCAGAGCACCAGGTTTTCGGTCAATAATGCGACTATGATTCAGCCTACTGTCCCGGTTCTGTTGCAGATTCTGAGTGGGGCTAGGACGCCGCAGGAACTTATGCCCCCAGGGAGTATCTACACTCTGCCCAGGAACCGGGTGGTCGAACTCTCGATTCCTGGAGGGTCAGCTGGAAGTCCTGTAGGTCTCTCCCTTGAGCTTCTACTGCCCGAGCGCGGTGATGCTGAGTTTTGATTCCAATTTTTTAGCACCCGGTCCACTTCCACGGCGTAAGTACCTCGTTCACTCCCTCTCCTCGTAACGTTTTGTGGCCTGTAACCTGACCTTCCATGGACAGCACACGTTCCATGTTATCCGAAGCGCGGGTAGCTCTGAATACAACTACTTCGACCCTATCCAGCGCGACGTCGTCAGCATCGGCGAGGCGACTGATAATGTCACTATCCGATTCGTAACTGACAACGCTGGTCCCTGGATTCTTCACTGGTGCGTAGTACATCCGGCCTCTCTACATCCCGGATGACATGCTGAGAAGTTCTTCTCTGTAGCCATATCGATTTCCATCGGGCTTTGTAAGTCTTTCTGGGAGTTCTGTCAGGACGGTAGAAGAGCTGAGCTCGTGTACATTGCTTTAGGGGTTTTGCAGTTGTGTTTGCGGAAGATGCTGAGAGGGTTGCTGCACTCGAACCTCCTCGTGCGTGGTGTCTTCTCGTACTATGTTTTGGCTTGACTCAACCCGCCGGTTCTCAGCTGCTTGGCACGAACTTTGTCCGAAGTATGAAGCTTTCGGAGAACAGTGATGAGCATTGGACAGACCCTCTAATACTTCTTTATCTTTCGTCCGTCGCACTGAACCATTCCGACCTTTTACCAAATAGACATTGATCTCCATCTTGACAAATAGATTCTGTTGCCATCTCACTCTAACTCGAGAAGTCGCACCTCGACTCGAGTCACTATCACTATCACCTAATGCCAGTGTTCCCGATCCCCAAAGCATGAGTTATTTCTGACTACTACCGGCGTTTAACGAGACCCAAATCTTTCCATAAATGGATAAGCTGTGACCTTGATAGGCAGCTCTGAATCCCCCATTCAATTGAGGGTGGCTTGGCTTCGAGCTTCGAACGCAGCACATCGGATTCCATGGAGACAGTACATACATAATGACGGCAAGCTATGACATTTCTGAAAGCTCTTCCGAAAGGCTAGATTGACTATGTATGAGCCAAACGCGGGGTAGATAACCACTGGCAACAAACCCCGCGGCCGTCGTCGATGTGGTTGTTAAGTATGTACCTGAGATGACATCGCTCCGATTCACCAGGCGGATTCAAGAGAGTAAGTAGTAGGTTTTGGTGAGATTGAGATCTGTGTGGTCAATGTTAAATTTGATGAGTATCAGGACTCGAGGAACGTGTAGTACGTCGCTGGATCGCGATTTGTGTCGTGAATGCAGACGAGGTTTATCCAGAGTTTATCCTCTAAGCTCTTGCGGCTGGTAATCAAATTGTTATCACGGAAGGCGACCTGGAGTTCACTGTTTGATGTCTCCACAGGACACAGTGCTTGCGTTCGCCTCAGAGTCAACTGACGGAATTGAGGATGGTCCTAGTCCAGCCTACACTGATATCCGCCGGCACTCAACCAGCACTCGCCTTTCCCCTTTGCCGACTTGCCTCCAGCCGGAAGGTGATTTGCTAACTTGAATTTGCTAATGTAGGATGGGAAATCAAGCCTTACCGCCGCCAACAGAGCGATCGTTCACCAGCCTCGAACACCGGACTTTAGGGGTCGGGCGCCTAATACCATCAATCCATTGACTCATCAAATTCCTAGGCATGAGTTACAAGCGCTCGTTTCCCGGTCTCTTTCTCACCTCCAGCGACTTTGTATTATATCTGACGCCCTTTCGGCCAAGACGTAGACGGGGGCCTGAGTATGAGCTGCAGGTACATAGGGCTGGAGGCAGAGCAGTTAGCACTGGTACGCTCGGCTTTGAACCAGAGTCGTTGGGACAAGATTGGGACAAGATTCAGAGACTCACTATAACGGAAGCATCGACGATCCGAAGGCCCCTAACACCCTTGACCCTCAAGTCCGGATTAACGACCCCTTGCTTCGACCCCCGCTTCGACATAGCTGCAGTTCCAACGGGATGTTGCCACGAACTGACCATAGGCTTTATCGCGTTAAGGAACTCGTCTTCTGAGAGGGTCTCTGGATCAGGCCCCAGGAAACTCGTTCGATAGCCCTGCCAGACTGGCCCACTATAGAATTTCTTGCCGAGGCGGATCCCTTCTTTGAAAGCTTCGATGTCAAATGGGTGGCCAAGGAAGTTGTAGTCGATCAAAGGGTCATCGAAGGGGTTGGTGGAGTTGATTTTGACGGTTCCTCCTGAAATGTGCATTCCGTTTGAAGGCGGTGTTAGCATCGGGAGTTTGCGACGAGATGGAGGGTGCTGACTGGAGTAGGGAGTCAAGAGCACGATGCTTTCGGGAGTAACAGGACCCCCCGGCGACTAAGTCGAAATGGTGGGCGATGTCAATACAAGATATATAAATGAGAAAACGAGCGTGGCGCACCCTAAGCGTCATCTCAATATGAGGTGAGTTGGGGCCTGGAGCAGGATCCCTATATTTCTTAAACACGGGCGAGTCTGAGGATATCCGATTCCACAGCAGCTGAGGTGATGAAACACTCGACATGGTTAGCGGACCTGTCCTATTTGCTTGCCATTCAGCCAATGCTTCCGCTGGATCGACGCTAAAAGAATATTCAAGACCCAATCAGTGTGTGGGTGAGCATTGAACTCGAATTCAACCCACGGGGGTAAATGTGTAGCGGTCGTGCCCCATCTAGCCTCGATGGCAGCGTGGTCTGTCAAGCCCTCTCCGACATCTGGGAGGTCGTGGATGACTTTTACGCCAATGAGGTCTAATTCTGTTTTGTTGCCAATCCCCGAGCTGAGGAGGATTCGGGGTGTTCCGAATGAACCGGCTGATAAGATAACTTCTTTCTTCGCGGTCAAGGTCTTGGAAGCGCCTAAAACGAAGAGTGAGTTACTGCTACAAGAAGGGTGAGGAATTAGGGAGTGCAAGTGGCTCACCTCCGGCACGAGGGGCGATCTCGACAGTCCTAATGTCTAGAGGGCCGTTGACTGAGCTCGGTACGACTCGAGTGACGTATGCGTTTACGAGGATTGTCAAATTCGGTCTCCTCCGAACGTCAGGTGTGAGATAGGAAGTAGCAGCGCTACTCCTTTCTCCTTTCCCAATCGACCATTGAGTCCAAGCTAAAGTGCCATATGCGTCATCGTCAATAGTTGATAAACTGGCAGTCGCCTCCAAGAACTACTACGCACTCAAACCGACCGGTTTTCCACCATTTATGTCAAGCGTGAGGGGAAAGAGTTTGGGCTGGAGCTTGGTATTGTTGAGGCACCGGAAGGAGTGCTCGTCTGGGCCCTTTGTGGGCAGGCTAACGAAGGTTTTACCGTTGTATCCGTGGGCTTTGGGATCGTACTGCCCTTCGATGCTGCGGTTGCCGACGGGTGCAACCCAGCGCTCGTGCTATGTAGTAGCACTCAGTGCATAGCACCCTCAATGAAAGTAAGCGTTGAGAATACGTACCTTCTTGAAGTAAGGCCAGAGTGCCTTCCATGACCACTGCTGATCACCGACATTTCTTGCCCAATTGTCGTAGTTGTCCGATGATCCGCGAGTATAGAGCATCCCATCTATCTCGCAAAACGATTTGTCAATGGATCGGTCATGGATGAAATGGCTAGACGAACTGATGCAGGTGCTCCCACCAAGGACGTGCCCTCGGGGTATGTTGATCGCCCTATTGTCGAGTCCACGCTGGGGAACGCTGACAAAGTTCCAGTTGTAGGTTCTAGGAATTTGGAAGGCCAATCCTGGGGCCATGATCTCTAAAACACCGACATTGCTAAAGAGGGGGGTCGGGTCAGCGAATGAATTCCAGCCTATTACATAATTAAAGGAACGGTGACAAACTCTGGACCCGCTTCGACGAGTAGGACGCCGAACTTGGGGTTTTCAGAGAGACGACTTGCGAGAACTGAGCCTGCCGCTCCACCTAAGAATGGTTAATCAGATAAATATCAAATGTAATGGAAAGTTCCCATACCACCAGCAATGATAAAGTCAAAAGTCTTGTCTGCAAGTTGGTCCACATGACCTAGCAGTTCTGCATGGACGAAGACACGCGGCGCAGCGCCCCATAATGCGAAGGTAAGGAGTAGTACCAGTATGGCTGGATAGTAGGAGACCATCCTCGAACACCTTGAATCACCAAGTTTCGTCCAGTCCTTCTTCTCGACTCCCCGAGTTAAGTACTAAGTATTCCACCATTTATGCCACTCCAGCAGCACAAACCCGATGCGATACCCACGGGCCTTGAAGAAGAAGTCGTCTAAAGAAGTTTCAAGTTGGTGTTAAGAAATTAAGAATCAGCTAAGTAGTAATGCGGTAGTTGAATGCAAGATGCCAAATGCCCATTCTTCGGGTGGAATTACTGAGGGACAAGATGTTCGTTTATTCCGGTAGGTTTCTTTTTCTTCATCTATTTACCCTTAGGATATTAGATAAGTCCGTATAAATAATAACGTGGTGGTTACAACCTCACTGGCAATCGTTATGGGCTCCTCTGAGCCTCGTCTAGTTTCTTAACAGTTTGGTCACGCCCAAACTGAGCAGCACTGCCCGATGGCCGAAAGCACTGACCTGGGAGGCTTAAATAGCGTCCTCGGTTTATGTGGGAATGGAAGTCTACGAACAGGGGCGTTGGAGACGGCTGGGCTGCAGCGGGAAGGGGGTGATGATGGTTCTATTCTATTCCTGGAGGCTCTATCGTGCACTGTAACCCGCGCCCCGCCACCGTCTAATCTAATCTACAGAATCTACGAATCTATCGTCGAAATCTAAAAGTGGAGAATCTATCTAATCTAGCTCGATTGCCCTACCACAGCGTAGACTAGACTAGAGGCATAGTCTCGAGTTTCTCTGAACTTGAAGTTGCTCTCAGAAGCGCCGGCGCCTTTCCTGGGAGAAAGCTTGTGGGGTGCTTGTTGCGAATCAATGTAGATGAAGGGGAATGAAAAGGGATACTCCATGTGGTGCACAGACATCGCAGAAGATCTACGCGATCTACGCTTCTACATCAGACAACATCCGGGAGGTACAAAATTGCGAGTCCGGAAAAATATGCGCATGCGTACTTCGAGTCACGTATTTGCAATGGTCGACACTGTCTAGACGCGGGTCATGAGTACTGCATGAGTCTCCATTCATCCTGATTGAAGCCGAAAGGTAGTTACCAGGATGAAAGTATTGAAAAAGCGTCAAAGTGGTTCGCAGAGGATTAGAAAAGAAAAAATACAGTGTACATCTGTGAGCCCAAGTACCTAGAATTACGTATACAACATAAAAACGTTCGAACAAGTCCCAATTTCTATGGATCCAAGCGTGTCTAATCACAAAACCCACACCCAACCTGGCTCAAAGATTAAGCAGAACCAGACGACGAAGCCTTCCACCCAGAAGCCAAAACGCGACTCCTCCTCCTCTCCAAAACACCCCTCCTCAACTCAGATGGGAGACCATCCTCCCCTCCCTCTCCCTCTCCATCCACCTCATTCCCAGGCCTCATACTCCAAATCTCCACCACAGTCTTCCCACCCCTCTTACACACAACCACACACACGCCCCACCCAACCACCACCCTCCACACAGTCTCGCCCCCACTCAACTCTCTCACAAAATTCCCCGAATCAACATCATACAGCCGAACGCGCCCGTCATTCCCCCCCGTCACCAAGAACCGCTCCTTGTCGCCTCCGGCATCGACGAATTGGAGGGAGGTGACGGAACAGTCGTGGGCGGCGATGCGGTGGGAGATGGTCAGCGTGTCGAGGGAGAAGCTGATCACGCGCCCGTCGGAGCCGCCTGTGATGAGGAGGTTGGGGGAGAGCTGGAGTTGGCAGACGAGCGCTGTGTGGCCTTGGAGAAGCGCTATGCATTCTCTGAAGGAAAGTTGACAATCAGTTAGTTGGTCACGTATTAAATTGAATGGGATGAGATGAAGAGAGGAGGCGTACCCAGTGTTGGCGTCCCATAGCCGAACGGTGGTGTCTAGCCCGCCGGAAGCGACGTATCGCCCGTCGAACGCGACAGAGTATATCTGGTGGAAGTGCCCGCTGAGTACGTGCAGACATTCGCCTGTATCCACGTCCCATATCTACGCAGGGTGAGTGAGGGGGCAAACGGACTAGGATGAAAACACACCCGACAGGTCGTGTCATAGCTCCCACTGACAACCTTGTTCCCGCACGCATCCAAGCACCTGACGCTCTGCTGATGTCCTTCCAGTACGCGCAAGCACCGCCCTCGCTGGATATCCCACACTCTCAGCGTAGCATCTCGAGAGCCCGAAACTGCGATCGGACGATTCTGTAGCACTCGGATACACCGGATGGTGGACGTGTGGCCTGACAGGCGGTAGATCCGTTGCCTACCAAGACGTCTGTTCTACAGTCGAGCAATTGTAGTGTACTTGGCACTTACCCGGATAGAGCATCCCAAACCATGAGCGCCTTATCGCACCCACCGCTCACGATGATAGAGGACGGCTGGCCCCACCCGACCGATGAGTAACACATGTCGCTAAACTTTCTCTTCGCCTGCGGCCGCGGTTCGGGTTCCGCCTCCTCTTCTGGATCTTCATCCCCGATTACGTCCAGCCCAACAGCGATACGAAGAGAGGCAGGTAGGTAGTCGCCCATGCCCGATAGCGGTGCATTGTCGAGGCTCAGACGAGCCAACTTGTGTCGTAACGATCGCCGTCCACTCGGTGTACTTCGATCTGCGGCAGGAGGGGGATCCTGGATCGGATCTGGTACCCGCCATCCACCTTTACTGACCAAACACACGCCCCATACGCCCGACTCGTGGCCGACGAGCGTCTTTGCCAGGACACCGGTGGTGGCGCTATAAACATGGATCTTGGCGTTGGCGAGGCCCAATATGACCCAATCGCCGTCCAAAGCCAGAGAAGTCACCACGCCGCTCTCTGGCGTGAGCACGGGTATACGATGTGAACGTAGTAGATGCCCTCCTTTACGCCAATTTGACACTGCGTAAATCCAAAACGTCAGCGTTGTTCAAGCTTGAGAGATCGGGTGGGACAGGACGTACTGGTGATGTACGAGCTCTTGAAGCAACGACGATAAGAAAGAGAACCGTCGTCCTTCTCTTTCCCTTTTCCGACTCCGCCGTGATTCTGTGACTCGGAATCATCGCCCATTTCGTATCCGTAGGACTCACACAGCCCCTTCCACACAGACTCCTCCTGCACCAGGGAGCGCCAGTACCGGCTTACCTGCGCAGCCCGGGCGAGGGTCCTCGGATCATCAATAAACGAGAGGATGTACAGGGAGAGTTCTGTGGGGAGTGAGAGCAAAAAGTCGCGCTTGAGCCGCGGAGCGATGGTTGCTGAGACGAAGAGAAGTTCTTCAGGGGTGCAGGAGGCGAGGACGTTCGCGAGGAACTGGCGCCGCGCGAGTTGGCTGCCTGTAATGGGTGGGAAGCCGGTCTCGTAGGGGTAGCTGGGTGTCATGATGGGGCCTGGTGAGGGTGCGGGGGTAGGCGGGGAGACTACAGGCATGTAGAGTGTGTGGGACTGTGTAGCGTTGTCCATCCCGAAGAAAGGGGAGTTGCTGGATGAAGATGGCACCGAGCGGCCCTCTTCTTTATCGTACCGTGGGTCCTGCATGGTCAATGGTACGATTCCTAATCTTCTCGACCATGAGAACGTCGTTACATTGAAAAATGAGGGATGTAGGCTCACCGAATCCTGTTAATTAATGAATGATGGTCCGCCGTCGTAATATGTGATGCTTCCTGGTCGACGACGATGTCTGAAAAGTTGGGCCAAGGTCTTCTGGGCTTCGTGAGTTGCTGGAAAGCCTTGATAGTGATAGGCTGAGGGTCGATAAGGGAACCCGTATTGATTAACGAGTTCACGATTACATCTGGGATGAAGGGACTTACCAGGCCCGTTTCCCGCTGTGTATCGGTCAGAAATCAAGTCAGTTCCTTTTCGGTAAGCCTTCCTTAGTACCCTCTGCTGCCTGAACGCAAGCGATGCAGTCCGAGTTAAATCCTAATCATATTTCGTCATTCTTCTTCCATTTGGGGCGAAAGCAAAGCGCGATACCGGGGTGAAAGTTCTGGGAAGATAGATAGTTGTAATCAGATTTAGCACAGAGGTAGACGGGTATGGCTTACATTCGATCTCGTGTAGGTCGTCGTCGTGTTCGTCGTCGTCGCCAATGGTTGAGGTTGAAGGGATCGGAGCCGGCGCCAGTGCCTGAACAATTGGCGATGGCATCCGGGTCTAACAGGGACAAATAAAGCCACAGGACCGGCGCCTAAATAATAATTACAACAACGGCGTTGATCATCCCAAACACGCGGATTGTACAGTTCGTTTTAAAGCACATACCTACGGCTCACATAAAGGAGTATGTGGTTTTGTTGGTACAACAAGCGTTGGACGAGATTCGAAGTTAGGGGCTGTAGCTGCCATATTCGACCCAACTCCCACGACCTGCCAGACACGCCCCTCAACGCAAACCACGACGCACGACGTCCACCACAACCATCCCCAATCTCCCAAACACCCCTGCACAATGGGCAAAAATAAGCGTAAAGGGGGCCTCACAGGGCTGGCAAGGTTTGTCCAAGAGTCGTTCAAGTCGGACTTGCCAACCCCCAATTCAAACCAGGATTCAGAATCGCCTACGAAAAAACGAAAATTTGACGAGACGGTCGTGAAGAAGCAGTATTTTGCAACGGGGCTTGTGCCTCATTATGAATACGAGTCTCAAGTACCGGAGCATCTGCAAAAGTGTCTGTCCTTTCTCTGGTTTTTTGGCTGGTGGTTTAATTGACTCTACGACCCGCAGATTTCTCCCAACGCTACCGGATGTTCTCTTTGTACTCTGAGCCCCCTGGGTGTCTCCTGGACGAAGAAGGCTGGTTCAGCGTGACGCCAGAACGTATAGCCAACCAAATTGCTGAACGCTGTCGATGTGATACCATCCTGGACGCATTCTGTGGAGTTGGAGGCAACGCGATCGCCTTTGCGCAAACCTGCAACCGAGGTGAGATTTTTGTCATTCTTAGTTGGAAGAACAATCAATGATAATAGTCAAACAGTCATCGCCTTGGACACATCTCCCGTTCGTCTAGCGCTTGCTCGCCATAACGCAGAGATATACGGTGTTGCAGACAGGATAGAGTTTATCTTGGCCGACTACATCTCATTCGCGAACACACTCGCATCCTCAACCCCCAAATCCACATCCGAATCGAACTCGAGTTCAACGAAACAACGTATCATCGACGTGGTATTCCTCAGCCCCCCATGGGGAGGCCCCAGCTACCTCGCTTCCGTCGACACCAACGGTGACGCAGTCGAAACCACAGAACACCCATCATACACTCTCGACTCAATCTTACCCATCCCCGGCACCGAGTTGTTTACCCTATCACGCAAACTCACACCCAACATCGCCTACTATCTGCCACGCAATACCAGTATTGATGAAATCAGCAAGCTCGCGCCGAATGAGTCGATTGAAGTGGAAGAGGAGTGGATGGGGAACAAGCTCAAGGCGCTGACCTGTTACTTTGGGGGACTGGCGGCTGGGCAGGAGGAGTTATTCTGATCCGTTGGTTATTGTGATGTTCGAGGAGGGATAGATTCCAGCGCTCGGCGGTCTGCTGTGCCATGCGCAGTTAGACTCTTCGAGAACCGCACTGGACGGCCATTCGCCATTCAGCGTCAATCCACCGCTCGTTTGCACCGACTTTGCGCCGATGTTTGCCAATCCATCTTCTCCCTCCTTCCCTCCCCATGGTCCATCTCCGTCGTCGTTTATCAAGGCTGTGGTAGCCAAACCACTCCGACTGCCCCATCAACACAACCCAGATTGACTTTATCGAAGCCACGGATCAAACCACTTCCCCGAATCGCCGAAAAAGAAAAAAACTTCAACAAAAAGCAATGCACCAAGCTGCGATGGCATCTTTCTTCCGCCCTCCTTCCATGATCCATCTCAAGTCCCCAAATTTTGCAATGGCGGTAGATCACTTGCTACAAGCGTGGTCAGTCTCTTGTACACCGACAACGACTGACGACACGCGACGACCTTGATCATTCCAACAAGGTTGTTTTGTGTTGTCCGCCCCTTCTGAAGCTGTACTTCACCCCTTCTGACATTGTTCGAGGGAGAGGGAGACTATCTATCAACAATCGATCTCAGCGCTCCTTCTCTCGGTGACTTCCACCGGCACCGCCCATCGTTCGGAGATGTAAACTGGTAAAAGGCGCTCGAGTGGCTACGCTGGTCGTGGCACCCCTCTCCTTTTCCCCCTCTCCCACTGCTACGTAGATTCTCTTCTCGGAGCTGCCCACACTGATCGTCATCCACACCCACACAAGTGCGACAGCACCAACCTACATCGAGGCAAGAAGAGTAGAACGCCACATTGAAGAACGAGTACTCGGACGCCCTCATACTCGGATTTTCACTGAAACAAGGGAGCGTCTGCTTCCTCCCGCGCTCCCTCAAATCAAGCACACAACGCTGGATCTAGTATTCATTCCCTGCTCCCCAAACACCCATTCCATCAGCCTCGCCAAACCAGCAGAAACTGCCACTACTACTACTGCTACTACTACTACTACTACCCTCCCCATCTCACATTCAAGATGATGCCGATGTCAGTTGCAGAAGACTTCCCCCTCCCACCCACACAAGTCCCCCGCCTCTCCCAAACCTACCGCACGCTCTTCATCACCTCCATCCTCTCTTCCACCTGCATCCTTGGGATCTCACTTGCGGGGTTAGCACTGGCAGCCGCATCAAGATATCTATCGCCTATCACTTCTATTTTTACTATCATCCACGCTTGTGTGTTGTGGTATCTTTGTTGGAGGGAGGTGAGGAGGGGGGTTGTGTCGCCTGGTGGTGGTGCGCTGCGTAGTAGTAGTAGGAGAGCAGGAGGAGGAGGAGGAAGAGAAAGAGAAAGAGGAGGGTGGAGGAGGAGGAGGATGCCAACGACGAGACGCCTCGCATTGTGCGCTACCGCGGTGTTGGTGGTGATGTGGATGGTCGTCATCGTCCTCCTCGTATTTTTCATCACGAAATCGAGGGGCGTTTCTGGGGGCGGAGTTGGAAGTGATGATGGGCGTGTGCACCAGGGTTCAGGGGGATCCGCGGGAGAGTTGACAGGTGGTGTGACTGGGACTGGTAGGCCGTGGACGTGGTCGACTGAACGCGTTTTGGCGGTTGTGGAGTTGAGTTTGGCGGGTATACAGGGGTGTGTGACGTTAGCTTTGGGAGTGGTTAGCCTGCATGAGCGGATGGCTTGTTTACATCCAAGACAGAGCACTCGTCACGGTCGTCCTCGAGGAGGAGAAATGTTAACAAGAGGGAGTAGGAGTGGGAGTATGGATACGACTGGCATACTAGCCGCTGTCGCTGTTGCTGGACGGGGGTCCCGGGGAGGAGGAGGTGATGAAGCTAGCGCTGAAGCCCCAACTTCAACCGATGGTGATAACGCGCGGAATTTGAATGTTAGGAGTGTTTCTAGGCAGAGTAGTCGGTGGTTTTGGAGTTTGAGGTGATCTCTTGCGTTGCGTTTTTTTTTAAATCCCTGCTCGAGAAGCCGTTTTGAAACGCTGCTCTTGCTGTGAAGTTACACTTGATGCGCACTCTGTTGTATGTATCATGTTTTTTTCTTTTCTTGTTGATCATTTTGATCTCCTTCGTTCGTTCGTCGAGGTCTGGTTTGGTGTTTTGATGTGATGATGATAGTAGTCTAAGTGTATCATGTTGTGGAGTGGTGGTGATTAGATGTGTGGGGAGATCATGTTATGCTGTAGCCATTGTTCAGAGTAGGTAGATTCTTGTGTATTTCTATTTTTGTAGCTTTAGTCTTGTAGAATCACTTTGTCCTTGCTGTCAACGTCGAAGCTGGCCTTGGCGGTGTGCGTAACTCCTTTACTTAATGCGTGAACCAAACCTGACGGGGCACTTGAAGGTGCGATGGAACCTTTCTGGGTCCGTCACGGTTCCTTTACAATTCAGAATCAGTGTTCAGGTCCATTCATGATTCTAGGGCCAGGGCTCTCCGTTTCGCGAGGCGCATGTCACGTTGCCTACCCCACCCCAAGCTTGAGGCAAAATGCCGCTGTAAGTACAGTAGTGTACACACAGGTCGGGGACCTCGGCTCCGAGCTCAATTGATATTCCAAGGCGAAAGTATACTTACAATCGTCCTATTCTACAGTGGATGTCAAAAGTCCTTGGTACATAATTACGCCATTGTTAATCGACCTGCAGGCTCTTGATTCTTGTGGTGAGCTTGATGCTGAAGCTGCTCTGTGGTGTCGTATGTGCCGCGACGACCGGGCTCCTCGAAACTCTAACGGAGAATTCGTGAGCCCATTTGAGTGGTCGCAGATCCTTTTCTCTCTGAGGATGGTTAGGCTGTATAGTCTGGGTCTGGGGCACGAGAGTGCAAGTTGCGTGGCCCTATAAAAAGCTCTCTGGGTCGGTCCTGGGATACTGGTACATATCTCACCAGCGCTCCGTGGTTCCTCTCACAGCATGAATCGCGTTATCGCATGGGGAGCTCTGGCTGTTCTGCTCCTTGGAGCTCTGGGCGCCCGACTCGGGTTTTCAGGCACGGGCGGAGGTGCTTCACAGTGTGGACGATCTAAAGGTGGACGGGGAAAAGTTCGACTTTATTATTGCTGGGGGTGAATCGAATGCTTAGATCTAATGGTCCCAATTGCTGATAGAGCTTTGCGAATCGCTCACTGTTGATGAGTAGGAGGAGCAGCAGGATCTATCATCGCAAGCCGTCTATCTGAAAACCCCAATTTCAAAGTTTTATTGGTCGAGGCCGGGCCAAAGTCAGTATCTTTCTTACACTTTCCCAAGTTACATCTTTTTCCAATATTCAGACAATGGGCAATGGGACTGACGTCCGACCGTCCGCTGGGTTTTCGCTGACGCACACCTGCAGCAACGAGGACATACTCGAGCTAACTGTCCCGGGGTGCTCGAGCCGTGTCAATGGACTCGTCAGTAACGGAAGCCGATATACCTGGAATTTTACGACCGTTTCGCAAGTTATGCTCAACGATCATGAGTTGCCTATTGTACGAGGACGTGTACTTGGTGGTTCGAGCTCGATCAGTGAGTCTCGCCTTGCCTGGCACTGTGCGCAGCAGTCGAAAAGGCTCACAATTTAAATACGACCGGTTAGGTGGAATGCAATATGTACGCGGGTCATCAGATGATTATGATGCGTGGGCGAAGGCGACGGGTGATCGTTGGTGGTCGTGGAAAGGAGCGTGGCCATACTTCAAAAAGGTGAGGAGTAGGGGCTCTTTTAAGTGTGACTTGATCCATCTTCAAAGCGACGTGCTTCAGCCTTCCTTTTTCCAAGTCCCCAAGTTGTGTGATCGATGTGCTAACACGCCCCACTCCATCAGAATGAGCGTTGGATGGCCCCCAACAGTGGTCGAAATATCACAGGCCGATACGATCCCCGAGTTCATGGCTATGGTGGACAAGCGCCCGTTGGCCTTCCCAACAGTGAACCTAGTGATTTCGCAATGCGATGCGTCAAGAACACAACGTGGAAGCCCGACTATTTCCCATTTACCTCGGACGTCAACTCAGGGAGGCCTCGAGGAGTTGGTAAGTCAACTATTTATGTATTTATCCTAGTCGCTCTCTTGGGTGAGCAAAGTTCCAACTCAAGTACTCCTTTGGCAACATGAGCGCAGTTTACAGTGGGAAACGGAGAGAGAGCAAGTGCAGCAACTGCATACATGGGATCGGAAGTCAGGAAACGACCCAATTTGACCATCCTTCTCAACACCCATTTCACACGAGTCCTCCCTGTAATCGGGTCGACTCGAGGGCTGGAGGTTAGGACGCTCGAGATTGTATCCGGGAGGAGTGCAACGTTTCTAATACCGTTTACCCCAACCCGACTTGACCGACGATTAACCTTGAATCTTAGGCGAGCGTAAGACCATTACCGTGAAGAAAGAGCTTATTCTGTCAGCAGGGGTGTACGGGACACCTCATACCCTTCTCAACTCGAGGATCGGAAACAAGACCCAGCTTCGAGCAGTAGGAGTGCAAGTTGTTCATGACTTGCCTGATGTTGGGCAGGGACTCCGGGAAATGCCCACTGTCACGCTATCCTGGATTGCAAATGTGACTGATCCTGCACCGTACGTTTCAATCTCCCTCTTACCAAGTCAAAGCCTTCGCTGCAGTGCCAGTCCGGGGCCCTTATGGATGCTAATGGTTACACTATTATAGGACAGACCAGACGGCGGCTCTGGCTGAATGGCAGGCGAACCGGACTGGCCCGCTGTCAGAGTTCTTGCTCGGGCGCGTGCAATGCCTTTGGCATAGGATCCCAAAGGACGATGATATATGGAAGAAACATGAAGATCCGTCGTCTGGGCCTACTACGCCGCATCTTGAGCTTTGGCTGCGTGTACGTAGGCGCTCATCTTTCCTTACCAGCACTGGGTACATAATAATATTTCAGGGAGGGATGCGCAATATGAGCACTTGGCTTCTACTTAATACTCCCCAGTCCCGTAAGTCCCCGACTGCTAGTTTTCTCAAGGCATGAAAAGAGTAGCTGAGAACGTTGTTTCCTAAACCCACAGGCGGAACGGTCAAACTCGGATCGAGCGACCCACTCGATCCTCCCGTCATCGATTACGGATTCCTCAGCCATCCCTTCGACCGCGAGGCTCTTAAAGAGGGTATCCGACTAGCGAAGAAGTTTTTCAGTGGGCCTGTCTGCGACGGGTATATAACCAGCTTCCTCGGTCCCGACCCCGATATGCTCTCAGAAGTGGAGTTCGACGCGGTAGTGAGGGACAATCTTAGTGGGTTCTCGCACGCGGTTGGGACTTCTGCTATGACGAGAAAGGGGGACAAGAGGGGTGTAGTCAATCCCGATTTAAAGGTGAAAGGGGTGAAGCTGCTGAGGATTGTAGATGGTTCTGTTGTTGTGAGTGTCTCTGATATGTCTGCTGGGATATAGATCACCTGGGTGCTTACCAAGGTATCTACAGTCCATAACAGCTCCTCCACAAGCGGCGGTATATGTTCTGGCGGAACGAGCTTCTGATCTCATACAGCGAGAGTGGAAGCGATCGCATGCGTAACTGCATGCTTTCTGAAAATTTCTGTTTCTTCATTTCATTTTGTTTGACTCAGTACCGTAATAAAACCATCTATCAATGAATATCGGAAAATACAGCTATCTGGATAGAATTTGTGTGTGAGCGTTGCATCGAACTTGAACGGGCGCTTAATCCCATCAACCCCACCGACTCAAGGGTATCGACGAGTCTCTGACATCACGGAGATTACTTAGTCATTTGAGAAGCCCTTTTCCACCTGCGAAGAACACTGTTTTGTTTTAATTAAGGGATGACATCTAGTAACACATTATGCTCAAGCCCGCTCTTCGTGCTTACCTCCTCACTAACGTCGCAGCGACTCCCGCCTCGTGTCGTTTGGCCGTTGATAACAGGCCTCCTGGCTGAATGACTACTGCTCCCACTTCCAATTGAATATTGCACCTTTGATGTCGCATATCCACCAAACGAGAGGTTATTTCTCCGGTGAGGCATTAATCACTTCTTCCGAGCAATATGTTGTCCTCCTAAGCACTTATCAGTTCCTTTTCGCAATTTGTAGCTGCGCGTTTCGTACGATCTAGAGGAATGGACTCGATAACCGATGATGTAGGGAGGTAGTAGAGGGGAAAGTGAAACGGTTAAAAGTCGAGGGTACTCGAACCAAACTCCCCAACCAAGTTAACACAAACCCCTCCAACGGTCCTTGGTGAAGAGTCGACTTCCACCGGAACCACCACGATGCTGTCTATCTTTTCACTCTTTGCTCTTCAGTCTTTACCAGCTGCTTTGGCAGCTTTTGGCTCCTCGGGGAACCTTATTGTCGGTAACAAGTTCATTTCCCCGGATGGCTTCAACAGATCGTAAGTGCCTCTCAGACATCCTAGGAGACGAGCTCCTCGCTCATGTTGGATTTTAGCGCCGTGCTCGCTGGTAGTTCACGGAATGGATTAACCTTCCCTGGGCCAGTAATCACTGGAATAAGGGTCAGTGAGCTTGCGAGACCCAAATTAACTTAACACCCTCCTGAACTTGGCTGACAGGGCAGCCGATTTAACCTCAACGTCGTGAATGAGCTCACCGACCCGACTATGCTTAGAACTACGAGTATCGTGAGTGCTCGCCTTTACTGCTTGTAAAATATAGATTTAAAATAACGCCTCTCGAGCAGCACTGGCATGGACTCTTCCAACGAGGGAGTCAATGGGCAGACGGCCCTGCGGGTGTCACTCAATGTCCCATTGTTCCAGGAAGCTCTTTCCTTTATCAGTATCGAGTTCCTGACCAGGCAGGGACGTTCTGGTACCATTCCCACCACCGTAAGCCAGTACCAGCATACTCCGTTGAGAAACGGTTGGCTCATGGAAATCCAGAATCCCAATACTGCGACGGCCTGCGTGGAGCACTCGTCGTTTATGACCCTCGCGATCCTCATCGTCGACTGTATGTCCATCAAAGTGTGTCCCAAAATATCAGATTGCTGACTTGAACCTTTGGCTTTCAGGTACGATATCGATAATGGTGCGGTGATTTCCTTCCTGTTTTGTGGCGCAATACTTACCCCCTTCAGAATCTACGATCATAACCCTGGCCGACTGGTAAGTGTATCTCCGCCCTCAGTCCATGTACTGGCTAACGCCGTGGTAGGTATCACGTCCCTGCCCCCTCTGCCGGTGTTGTCCCAACTTTCGATTCCACCCTCATCAATGGCAAGGGCCGCTATGCTGGCGGACCTGCTGTGGACCTCGCCGTTATCAATGTCGAGCGCAACAGACGTTACCGCTTCAGGCTCATCTCCATTTCATGCGATCCCAACTATATTTTCTCTATTGATGGTCACCAATTGGTAAGCTCTCAACCACCTCAATGCAATGCAAAGTTGACCACCACTCTCCGTTAGACTGTAATCGAAGTGGACGGCATCAATGTCCAGCCCCACACTGTCGACTCCATCCAAATCTTCGTCGGCCAACGCGTTTCCTTCGTACTCCACGCAAACCGACCTGTGGGCAACTACTGGATCCGCGCAGACCCCAATTTTGGCACCACAGGCTTCGCCGGCGGAATCAACTCTGCTATCTTGCGATACCGCGGCGCTCAGCCCGTCGACCCAGTTACCGAACGCCTCCCTTTCTCCAACCCTTTCCGCGAAGTTGACCTACGACCCCTCGTTCCCAAGCGCCCTCCAGGCCGGCCTGAAATCGGAGGCGCAGATATTAACATCAACCTCGATATTGGTTTTGACCCCAGCAGCATCACCTTCTCGGTCAACAATGCGACCATGCTTCAGCCTACTGTCCCGGTTCTTTTGCAGATTCTGAGTGGAGCTAGGACACCACAGGAACTCATGCCCCAAGGCAGTATCTACGTTCTTCCCAGGAATAAGGTGGTCGAACTATCGATTCCTGGAGGCTCAGTTGGAAGCCCTGTATGTCTCTTCAACCTCTCCTACCCGAGCGCAATGCTGAGTTTTGTACCCCCCCCCTTTCTAGCACCCGATTCACTTCCATGGCGTAAGTTCGTCATCCCCTTGTAACGCTCTGTAGTCTGACGCCCGCGGACAGCACACGTTCCATGTTATCCGAAGCGCGGGTAGCTCGGAATACAACTACTTCAACCCTATCGAGCGCGACGTCGTCAACATTGGCGAGTCGACTGATAATGTCACTATCCGATTCAAAACTGACAACGCCGGTCCCTGGATTCTTCACTGGTGAGTACATCCGACCTCTCTACAACCGGGGTGACATGCTGAGAGGTAACCGTAGCCATATCGATTGGCATCTGGTTCTGTAAGTCTTTCTAGCAGTTCAAGATTTCACGGAGGCAGAATAGGCTCATGTACACTCTTCCAGGGGTCTTTCCGTTGTCTTTGCGGAAGATGTTTCGAGTATTGCTAGACTCAACGCTCCTCGTGCGTACCGTCTTTTCTTAACCTTTCAGCCCTTGACTCAACTGCTGGCTCACAGCTGCTTGGCACGAACTCTGCCCGAAGTACGAAGCTTTCGGGGAAGAGTAAACTTGGACCGACCCCCTCTAATACGCCTTAATCTTTCGTTCATCTCACTGAACCATTGCGATTGTTTACAACGGACATTGATTCTTGACCAATGCTTTGCTCTTCCCTTCCTTGTACTCTAGTATATCATGCAATGCTAATTGCTCTGTCGCCATGATAAGTCACATCCACCACCCCTACTCGAGTCACCCGGCATCCAAGTTACCGATCCCCAAAACAAGAGTTATTTCTGGCTAATAGCCGGCGTTTAACGAGTCCCAATGTTTCCATAAAAGGAGAAGCTGACACCTTGATAGGCAGCCCCTCCATTCAATTGATGACAGGGCTTCGAACGCCGCACTGGAGACTCCATGGAGACCGGCAGTGACTTTACGAAACCTCTTTCGGAAAGGTTAAATTGACTCTTAACGAAATGGCGGGTAGATACCCAATAAAGCCCGTCGATATGGTTGTTACTTGGAATGACATCGCTCCGATTCACCAGGCGGATTGTAGATAGTAGGTTTCGGTGAGATTGAGATCTTCTTGTCAATGCTGATGAATATCAGGACTAGAAAGCGCAGCGCGACAACGACGTTTATCCAGAGTTTATCCTCCTCCTTCTGGTATGGAATTTAAACCGGTCACCAGCGCAGAGCCTTTCTGGTCGCGACGCGGGGGTTCATCCTACGAGGTCCCGATAGGTTACAGTGCTTGGGTTCGCCTCGAAAAGAGTCGATCGAATCGAGATTAAAGTAGTCCAGCCGAGACACCGGGTAAAAGCCCCAGATGGGGAGGAGAGGGACCACAAGAACGAGTGTATTCAGAGATGAGGGAGAAAAGTAATCCGGAATCAACTCGATCCCGTGGCCATACAGCAGCATAGACATCCGTCTTCTGGAACGAGAACAGCTCCTTGCAATGTCCCCATGTGCTTGACCCAGCGCAAGGGACGATGTCAAACAAGGAGAGGAGTTCCAATGAGCGTCAGGGTCGATGCATGTTTCATCCCACTACACATCCGCATCACCATCCACCCCTCCCTTCCGCTTCCGACTCGCCTTCCCAGCCTCCCTCGCCCTCTTCTTCCAATCCCTCGTCAGGTCACCCTTCTCCTCCTCCCAATCCTTCCTAATCTCCTCCTCCGTGCTCGTCTTGTAGAACTTGACCCCTGGATCACACCAGTCCCACCTGTTGTCTTTGATCACGTCGAAGATATCGCGTTGGCGGGCTTTGATTGTGAACGAGTCGGACGCTGAGGAATCAGTGGAGGTGTGGTGAGGCAAAGGGAAGAAGAGAGGCTGTTTGGGGTTCAGGTATGTTATTGTGTGAGAGGTCGTTGTTGTCGTTGTGGGGATGCTGGGCTGGAATGCGGGAACGGCGGTAGATAGCGGTTGCGTAATCGAAGGTTCTTCGATAGCGAATGGGATTTCGTCGTCCAACTCGAGGTCGATATCGAGATGACCGAGTAGAGAGAATCCAGCTAGAAAAGGGCGTGTTAGAAATGAACGAAAGAAGACCGGTGCCGCTGAGCTTACCCTCTTCGTTACGCGGAGCAAAAAGATCCTTGAGATTGGTCGATTTTGGTTCGGGTGCTTGTGACGGTGCCGGCTCAGGCTCATCCCGAGCCTCTTCGTCCCCGAGACCCCCCTCATCCTGATCCATGGCGACAGGTTCTGGACGGGGAGATGCAGAGCGCGGAACGACCTCGAAGTCATCAGTCGTGGGAGCAGCAGCAATTTTGACTCCTTTGCGCAGTTCCTCTTCGTCAATGTCAGAACCAATACTTTCGCGGCCGTCCCAGTCGTCCTCGCCGCCAAAGAGGGATGACAAGAAGTCCAAAGTCTGTTTCTTCTCTGAAGCGAGATCGACACCGGCAGGAGCATCAATGTTTTTTGGTGGGGCAACTGCAGGAACCGCCGCAGGTTGTGGTTTTTTAGGGGGAAGAGGAGACGGGGATCTTTGAGGTAGCTGGCGCTGGCTTTGCTTCGGTGCCACAGGGACGGGTTCATCGTCCTCGGAGCTGGAAGATTTGTCTTCCTCCATCGGTTCTGAGGTCGGCATCTGAGCAACAGAGCCCTGGGATTCCAGGAAAATCCCCTTCAGCAGGGTACTGCCCCACTTGGTCATGTCTATCGTCCTCTTTCGCGCCCTTGTAGGCGGTGCCTTCAATTTAGGCTTTTTCGTCTTGGTTCCACGCATAGCTGCTGCTCGTTTCTTGAGGATCTTCTTCATAGCTGCCAATTCTTCCAGCGTTGGTGGTAACGGGCGTTCTGGTCGCATACGAATAGGTCTGTATATACGGCCTAGAGACGTCTTCTTCCAACCGCCTCGCTTGTCGACGTTAGTAGAGTCGACGAGCGACATATCGGCGGAGTAGACACCGTCGCATCGTCGTCGCTTTCGTGGACGAGCCTCAGGTTCAGAGATGGCGTTCTCTGCAGCAATTCTGTAGGGATGTAGTCAGTGTTTAGCTCGACGACGACCATATCGTTGCTCGCCTTTCTCTGAAATCTGGTTTTGCTTCCCCAAGTCGCAGCTTGGCACCTTTCCAGGTCGCCCCGCTCAAGACGTTCATGCCTGAGAGGCTGGTCAACGACAAAAAAAGCCTTTACAGGATTGGACTTACATTTAGCTAGCTTCCCTGCTGTCGTCTCGATGGTCACATATCCAAATTTTTGTGGTTGACCGACGGCGTCGAGCAAACCAAACCCATCGACGGCCTTGACGGTTCCAAAGGTCGATAGACGTTTGGCGATGTCGTCCGCCGTTATCGAAGGCGTCAAGCCTGATATGTGAAGCCGTTTCGTAATCGGTGTGTCCATTTGGTCGTCGTCGAGGAGGACGATGAGGAAAAGGTTGAGCGGGTTGCCGGCCCGCGACCGCGTTGTGTTTGTCACTGTTGTTTACGCCGCTCCAAGCGCGACTCGAACCGTGTCCGCGTCGTGCTCAATCTTTTTGTCCCCAACCACGACTGTCGACGCCCCAAAATGCATAACTCGCCGTTCACAGTTGCAGGCATGTCGTCCTCGACGACGTCTCACCATACTCCCAATGCTTGGGGAAGTTCGAGCACGAACTCAACGTTTGGAGAATCGTTGTCGCAGTCGACTCGAAGCCACTATCAGTCTGGATATCTTATGGTGAGCAACTATCGTTGCTGAATACCGAAAGTCGTCTAACTGGACTGTAGTCTACAACGCAGAACAACGTTCGTGCCCACAGTGTCGAATTCCTGTTCGAAAATGCTGAACTGCATCCCAGAACTCACCGCCAGGAAACCAGCGCGTTGACGAGGTCCCTGTGGTCCAAACCAAAGCGAAATTGAACCAGGCTTTGACCAGAGGAAATCACTCAGACTTTGGGATGGAATCTATGTTCCAGAGCACCAGGTAAAGCCTTGACAGACGCCCACTGGAAGGTTGGCTCATTTGGTTAGGCAGCGACAAAACCTAGCAGACGAAGATGCACCTCCCATATCGTCTGTGAACGATATCCCAAACGAAGTATTCGTCGAGAATACGTCTTCTCGCTTTAAACCACGGGTAAGTCCTTTTACTATTCACATCCATGACATGCCTAAGTAAACGACTCTGTAGAACTCAACCAAGCTCGAAAGCTCTCACTTCGGCAAGCGTGCCACAAAAGTCCTAGCTTCTTCCTCTGGCCTCAGCTCGCAGCAACCCTTATACATCATTGTCTTCGGCTACCCCGCTGATAAATACAGCGTCACCGTTGAATATTTCAAATCCTTGGGAGAATCGACTGAAGCGGATCCGAACACCGAGATTGCCAATTGCTTCAGGATAGGCTACACAGATCCAGCAGATGCGATGAGAGCTGTCCGAAAGAATGGGGAAGTGCTGGGTGGAAGCTGGATGATTGGCGCGAAATGGGCGGTGAGTTTCCTCGTACCTCCCTTGCCACCCCTCGACCATCGCTCATTCATTCCCGTGTTTCGTTTTGATAGGATCCTGCGCAGGCTGAAGCTCTAGTCGGCCAGGCCAACCTTCGCACTTCCACTGCTTCTCCAACCCCATCCAACAACCAATACAACAACAGTAACGCAATGCAGGTGGATGAACCCATGAGTGGCGGTTACCCTTCCTATCACAGCGATACACCCACAGTGGGTACGCCCATCCGACTCGAACCTTCGACATCAGCCTTCAAGAAGCCTGGAGTTGGTGGTAGTAAATCAGTCGCTGGCGCCCACCATCATACCAATTCGCTCTGGGGCTCCCCTGCTTCTGCTTCTGCGGCGAACAATGGCGGTGGCGGGGTCAGAGGAGGGTCCGGAACTACCGCAGCGGGCTCGCAAGCCCAGAATACCCCGACCAAGTCTGTCCTTGGTCAGGTCTCGGACTTGATCTTCGGCTGGTGATCTTCATGTGGGATCGTATACGAGTAGCTCCTGGTGGGTCATCATTTAGCTTTTAGTTGCGGCAATAGGCACGGTTTGGCTTAACTGCGGGCACTTGGCTATAGATCATGTGCTCGACCATTTTTTCGATGTCATCGGACCCTAATTATCGTCACCCAATGCCATCGTGACCCTCACCAGGGAATCCCCTTTTCAGAAATTCTGATATCCTGTTTAGCTGTGATGTCTATTCCTCGGTCGTTGGGTTCACCTCTGTGGGTGGGATCCATCAGTTAACCTTCCTCCAAAGTACGCCGCCGTTCTCTGACTCGGCGGTCTCTGGGATGTTTTCATTTCCAAACGACTGGCATGTTGTTGCATTCACCTTGTCTAAGAGTCTTTCACTCCTTCGTTACCTCTCGAGACGTGTACGTATGTGTGAGCGACGAACTTCCATTAATCCAGCTCCGCCCTAGACCCAGGCCATTCCAACTTGTCCCTTGATAAAGGGACATTGGTTCCAGTACCCCAGGGAGGGGAACATGCTGTGGTGTTAATTAACCTCAAGTTGGGGCCCAACATCTGAAAGTGAATTGTCTGGGGCCGATGAAATGGGTTTGTGGCAACGAATGCATCACCTAGGCCCTATCGTTAGCCGATGGAGAGAGTACTCATTCTACCTAAAATAGGTCCATACACCGTGGCCCCTCGAGAGAGGAGGTGGCGATTGTTTAAACAAGACGATCTCTTGGGCAAAGTGGAGAAAGCCTACGTATGGCGACCTCTGGCTACCCGTTCGACTGTCACCAGCAACCCATGCCGAAATAAAGGTTGGCAAACCTCAAGACCACTCACCGAATCCTCTTGTCGAACTCTTGCACTCTGGGCTGGCCACTGCGAGGGTGCACCGGTGTTTTGACTTCATAATAGGTTCGAATTTCACGGAGGCGCTCAATCAGCGCTCTTACGGTTCGTGGCAGCTAAACGCGATCTATGAGAGCAGGCAGACCAATTACTTGCAACGGCGCCCAGCGAGCTACACAGGTATACATGACAAGGACGCTGCAATCGGTACTTACTTTCGGAGCCTTTTGCGAGGATTGAGGTCGCCTACCCGTGCTCGTGGTGTTGCGCCGGAGGGGTGGGTGGGGCGAAGGAGGGGATGATCATGGCATAAATGAGCGAGAGATTGCTTTGCTTTCCCCCTTTGCTTCTTTGTGCACTCACAGTTATACCCTCCCTAAAGCCGATTTGTGCGTCATATCTGACTTTTTGGTGCGGCTGTTGATCATGATTCCTGGCGTCCTCGGGAGAGTCGGAGGCGCTGAGGTGTTTATGCTCTTTTGGGTGTCTTCCTGTGGGCTGCTATCGGCGGACATAAGCTACAGTGGAAAAAGATAACATCTAACGGTACAACATGTGGATGGAAGGTTGTACGAGAGGGCGTATTCTTCCGAGGTCACGCTCTCGGTGGTGGACTCGGATTATTCTATATTTGATAACGCCGAAGGGCTGGCGGCCATCCTGTTAAGCTTTATCTGTGCCTCGCCGCCGCTGCGCTACTTTTAACTGCAAAATGTATGTAATTCACGCTACGCGGCGCATCTGCATCTTCTGAGGTGGGACTCTAGCACTATGCAGCACTTCGCAGCCACTTCCATTCAACGTCAAGTACTCTATTGTGGGCACTTCAAGTTGTGAAGTGAAGAGAGATTATTACTCTTTGTCAATCACAGCCTTCGAAGACGACTGTTGGAAGACCAAGTGTTTGGCCTGGGACTGCCAGCCACATTTCGGGCAATAGAAGCCCTCTGGAGTAACGGCTACTAACGGCAGGGCTTTACATAGTTGTGTAAATCCGAGAAACGCTCCCGTGGGCTGGGCGTTGCCTCGCGGAGGCTTTCGACCGACTAAATCGTGTTATTCTTGGAATACGGATCCGTGAAAACCGTCGTCTGGTCATCTCCAGGTTGACGAGTGATCGAACGAGGCCCGGCTGTCAGAGGAGTCTGGAAAGTCACGCTGTCCAGTGCCGTGTTAATATCGAGTTCGTTCTGTTCACAGGCGCCGAGTAAAGACGTTCGAAACGCGAAGACTGTGAATGAAGCAAACTCGTTTAATGAAAGGGTTCGATAAGGAGAAGCGGGAAAAGGACGTTCGACTGGGGCAATTCAGTTATGAACTGAGTGTGAGATGGGTTCGATGGTTTATATTGAGACTAAGTCTGTGTGAACTTCAGCCACAAAGGCGAGAAGATATAGAAAAGAAGGATGGGTGATGTCAGTTTGCGTGGATCGTCATTGAGAGTTGTGATGTACGAAGTGTTCTTCAACTTAGTTTTGGGAACAGATCCCTTGGTTTTAGGAAAGGTGGATCACATGTGTGCATCTTCCATCAGATAAAAACGCCCATGTCAATGTTACCAGATGTTACCACACTTCATAGTCGAAACTTCTTTCTTTCTTGCTCTTGCCTTCTGCACTTTCAGTGTAAGGAGAGGTACGAAATTGCCGAGTGAAGCGCTAGTTTTTTTCAGCCGATCCATTGGAATCGCCTATACTTGACCCATATGTAAGGTTCAATTCCGTCTATGAATATGTCTGTCCTCTCCTCGGGCCAGCGAGTGTTGACGAGACCTTCCCATGTCCCCGGTGTGACGAGGAGTTCTAGGTGGGCCCGAAGGGAGGCCTATCGTCAAGGATAAATAGGACGTCCCGGGTTCGCCGACCGTATCGGTACATTTGAGAATGTGCTCTTCGCGCAGAGACTTGCAATAGGAAACGTTCAAAATGTGTAGATTGCTTGCAGGGGTTTATTTAGGTGAGTGGAGTCGACCTTGGACTCCGACGTTACTTCAGTCTCGTTTTAACTGTGAATCTGCCTTGCAGTTCGGATGTGGGTAGTTCGGAGATTATAAAAACGTTAGGCGCCGACTATCTGTTAATCGGCGCCTACTTGTTTGCGCAGAAGATACTGGTGCACTATTGTGGATATTATCTTTCTCCGGCACCGCTCGACGACCATCGGACAGTGTCCGTCAATCCGGGTGGCCACGGTGGCCATGGATTTCTTGTCCGCTCGGACATTGTTTAAGGTCCCGGTGGAGCCAGTTTGGAGCTGTCGAGTTCCGCAGTGGTACCGAGAGATGGATTTACAGCAGAAGCTCCGATGAATGAACACCGTCTTTCTGGTGGAAATATGTACAAGTATACACCACATGGCAGTTATATTCGAACCTACTGAAGAGGGCGAGAAGGGCAATTTTTAGTTTACCTGTCCGAGAGTCCGGCTCAGCCGTTTATATAGGAAGTTGGGTGGTGGTTGCGGCCAGGCCGCAAAGAATAAGGATCGGTCTAGGCCAGAATTCGCGGGATGGACCCATGAAAAAGAACATCCCGCTCTTGGAAACGGGAATCAACATCGTTTCAGGATCCATAGTGTGATTTTCCTGGCATTTTGCACACTTTCCCTGTCTGTCTGGAAGCGCCTACTCACATTTGTCAGGGGGGAAGGAACTGGCAAGGCACAGTCAAGCACCAGGAACACGAGGCTAATAGGCGCCCGACATCACTTGGCGCTCGCGTACGATCAAAATCCGCCCGTACGGCCAAGTGGCGCCGAGCCGTGTTTGCCGAGTCTCGGACCCGCCTGCCGATTGATTTCCAGCGTGGGCTGTTCCGAATTCACCCCTTTCATTTCTCCTTGCGAGTTGCGGATGGTCATGGTCGCCACATATGTTCTCCTCTTCAAACTTTACGTGATTCCTCAGCCCCTTGAGGGCGCCGGAATCAACGACGTCTACGCGATGGATTCGATGCCAGAAGCTTTGGTTTTCTGAGCTCTTTCGTCGAGTTTGGCGGGACCTTTCCAGCCTCCCGGTACACTTAGTGAATTGGTATGTGCGAATACATCACTGTTGTTTTCATTGTCTCTTATCGCTGTACGCTAGTACCACTATAGCTTCGACAGTTACTAACGAGTGGCGGCTAGCAGGCCGAGATGCTCTGGTTGTGATGGAAACTATTAATGTAGATGGCCAAGCCAGTGTCACGCAAGGTCAAGTCGAGGTTATCGTTGGAGGAAGGAAACCACGTTCATGTAACCGACTTCAGCGGGTCTCTGGACCTCAAATGCTCTTCAGCCGGAAACGTACCATCGCAATGTGGTGTCCCCTGCAGTCGGACTTAAATCAAACATGGGCACAGTCCGACCATCTCCAAGGTATAAAGGGATCCGGCCGAATGCTGATAGCATTAAGTGACCACAAGCCCTTCCGGACTGAATGTAAGTAATCGACCATTTCCTGAACAAGGTACATTTGCTCTTGTACACTGCTTTCTGTGTGGGTTTCTCGACGCTACATTGGGCTTCTTACGAAGGTAAGTGTTGTGAACAATACCATTCTCAAGGGTAACGAGATGCTGATACACGATGTTTTCATGAAAGCCCACTTCCCAATTCGAGTTAACCGAGGGCGAAATCAGCAATATACGGGATCAATCTTGGGTGTTTCCAAACATAATGCCATGCTTCCTATGCTTCCGCGTGCCTCGCGGTGCTTGGCTCTTGAAGATTCTGCATCTTTCTGTAGCCCAAGGTAGACGATCACTTGACCACGAATAGTCGCGAAGGTGGGGATATCTTGGAATACTTGCCTTCGAGGGGTGGGTTGGTGACGAATTGTCCGGTGTATAAACTGGTCCACTGACGCTCGAATTGGCGCGACTTGATCGTGGGACAGTTACGGACGCCCTCCCCCATTTGACAAAGCAGGAAGGCCCCATCTGCTTTTGAGATCTTGCATGTCAGGGATTCTCGGTTGAAGGTCCCTATGCCTCAAACACGAAGTCCGGTTGAATCGTGTCTTCCGAGAGGTCCAGAAATTCTACAAAATGGCCTAAACCTTTCAGTCACTTCCAACATTCCTCTGGGTCCACCCTCCTCACTCCTCCTCCTCAGCGAACGTCGTCGTCCGTGCTTGATCGACAACTATGACTTCTGGTCCGAAATTTAGAGTTGCCATTTGGTCAGTCTGGCTGCCTGTCTCGTTCAAGGGGGGTCATTGATCGACGTATGCCTTCCACGAATAGCGGGGGCGGTATCGGGGGCTTGACTGCTGCAGGTGCGAGTTACGTCGTTATCGACAAAGGATATCGTTGGCTAACGGCGCTTGCGTAGTGATACTCTCGAAATCGCCAGACGTTGAAGTGCAAATTTACGAGGCAGCGGAGAAGCTCACTGAACTTGGCGCGGGAATAGGCCTTTTCTCCCGTAAGCACTGCCGCCACACCCACCTTCCTAATTCGATATTCAATGTCTTCTCCGCAAACAGGTGCTTGGGAGATCATTCGGAAGATAGGGCTCGACCAAGATCTATTGAAGACCACTGAGATTAAGCCCACGGATGGACCAGGTACGTCTTATCGCGACCCCGTCTATCCAACTCTGTTTGACATACGGGGCCTAGTTACTGCTTTCAACTATCGAAAGAGCGACAGGCCCGAGGGGGTGGAGTTCTATACTCTGGTAACCAAAGGTAAGCACTAAGCTTCCTTCTTCTCCCTTCGTCTCCCATCGTTTAATCTACTTTCTTTTTTTTAATCCAGGAAATCTGATGACCTTCCACCGACCCGACTTCCAAGCCGCGCTTCTCCGGAATCTGCCCAAGTCGTGTAGGGTGCACTGTTCGAAGCGGCTTCGAGCGTATGTTCAACACGCAGCGGGGCCTATCGAGATGCTGTTCGAAGATGGGACGACTGCCACCTGCGATGTTCTTATTGGCGCGGATGGCCTCAAATCCGCGGTCCGTCGCTCCATGATGACTGAGAAGGCTCAGTTGGCGCAATCACAGAAGCGGTGGGCAGAAGCTGCGCAGTACACCGCTTGCATCGAGCCACTATGGAGTGGAGTCAATGCTTACCGGGCTCTCATCCCCGCTGAACGCCTCAATGCTCGTGCACCCGGTCACCGAGTTTTCACTCAGCCAACACAGGTACGTTTTCCTTGTCTTTATGAGGTGCGAACCGTGCTGATCGTCGACGACTTTCCTTCTTACCAGTATTTGGGAAAGAATGGCGTAAGTGGTTCTTTGGATTCGTTTCAGTGAAGACTCTGGCTCATGTTTATTTATTTCTCTCTCTCCCATCTCCCAGTACGTCATCGCCTATCCAATTGCAAAGGGCAAGATGGTCAACTTTGTCGCTTTCAAAGCGCAACACGATCTGGAGGATACAAAGTTCAACGGGCCATGGGTGTGTCCATCAGATAGGGCCGAGGTGGCTGGTATGTACCAGACCTGGGAACCTGAAGTCCAGGCTTTGTTCGATGTAAGCCTTCCTTCCTCTTCCTGCATCGAAGCGAAGAAACTGACCACCGCATCCCCTCCTACCGCTACCTATTCTTAGTGCATCGAAAGACCCCTTCGATGGGCGATTCATACCGTTCGCCCGCTCAAAAGTTTTGTTCATGACCGAGTTGCCTTGATAGGAGATGCTGTAAGCTTTTCTTTGTTTTGTTTCTTCTCATTCACCGGTCCCGTTGTTGATACCCTGTGATACAGGCTCATGCGAGTGGTCCACATCAAGGCGCCGGTGCCGCCCAAGCCATCGAGGTGAGCCATCCCACCCCAACAACGCCCAGTCCATATCTAACCTCTCACATCCACCCACCCCCATTCAGGACGCCTGGGTCCTCTGCAACCTCCTCCTCAACCCCCTAACCACCCGCGAAACCCTCCCGCGCGCACTAAGCATCTACGACCACGTGCGGCGTCCGTTTGCGCAGGACGTCGACCAGCGGAACCGGCGCAACGCGCAGTACTTTACGTTCCACAACATCGATATCGATCCGCATCTGTCTGCTGAAGAGATGTATCCTATACTGAGGAAGCATGGGGAGATGTTTACGAGGAATTGGGAGTGGTCGTGGCTTACGTCGGCGGCGCCGTTGATGCAGGAGGCGTTGAGGCTTTTGAGGGAGGGGTCATAACGCTAACTTGAACAGAGGCGCCAGTGTGATAGGATTTTTTTTCGGTTTCTCGTGGTTCGGGGGAGGTTCGAGGGAGGTTTATTAAACTCGGCAGGCCTTGGTTCCTTTCTTATTTCTCGTTAACGACAGACACGACCTCTTAGCGGTTTAGCTTTCATGTCTTTTCATGCATACCCCCCACCCCACTGCTTTCCCTAGCAGCGCCGCCTCTCTCCGCTCTTCTTCATTCATTCATTTCATTCAAATTTCAAACTCTCATGGTGAGAGTCCGATTTTTCGCTTTGTAGCTACATATATGTAGATGTATGTATGTAAGATTGTAGGATTTATAAGTATTGTTCTCAGCCCGGGGTTGGTTGGTCGGTTGGGCCAGTACTAGTACGGATACATACCAAATACTTAAACAATGGATGGAAAAGTATGTTTCGATAGAGATGTACCACTACGACTTACTGCTTTGTATTACTACTACTACCACCTCTACCAGCCGTGTATACGCCGCTTTTTTCGTTGTTACGAAACAAACCAATGGATATGGGGAATCATGAATCGCGAATCATGAATCACTGCAGACTCGGACTTTGGATCATGAATGCATGACGACGGATAGGTATAGTATGTAGTGTCAGATTAGCTGGTGGAAATTGAATATTGAATCTGAACAAGCTGCATGCTCTTGAACCTTGAACTCTTCCCGATTACTACATACCATGGCTAACACCGTTCTCCGCCGCTCCCAGCTCAGGCTGAACACATAAGTACACAGATCGAAAGAAACTTAAGCTCAGAATCTCCGAGAAACAAGCGATAACAATGCGTCAATGACAAGACGTGTTGCATGTCAGTCAGTACATAACTTCAGTAACTAGTACTCGCCGGGAAGCGAAATATCGCGAAGGGATCCACGAACCGAGCTCGCATTTTCTGATGTCAATGTTCTGTTCGAACATGAGTGTATGTATTCCATAGAAGTCGATCAGGCGGTCTATGGCGGCACTGTAAGCACAGCAGCGTCAGCTGGTCCCTTCGGACCACACAGACTCAGAGGAAGAGGAAATGCCGATTCGATTTCTAGCGCTAGCCCTGTGCTCGAGGGGAAACGAGCGGGCGCTTATATGTACTGTATGATCACGGGCTGACATAATCCAATGTTCAGGGTCGTTCCAACTCCCAATCAGACGCTCGACGTTTCGCGGGAAGCCAGGTAGCACTGGGTGTGAGTGTTCTCGTCGGAATGAGGTGTCGAATCTTACTTTGCCATGGCTGGAAATAATGTGGTCGATGGTGATTGAAAGTCCTTCGTACAGAGTACGTCCTCCCCGGGGCGTTGTCAGATCGAAATGCATCGCTTGTCACCAACGTTATTGGATATTCCCTAGATCCCCGAATTATCGAACAAGAGGAAGTAATGGTCGGGCCATAGGTAGGCATTGATATATCGCGAAAGCTTCGATCGAGTTCTTGAAATCTATTCGGAAAGAGTGAAAAAGAATAGTATACACGATAGGGTTTCTGTATAGAGGTGGCCTTGAGAAGTGGTACCGTCCTGGAAGTGGTACCGGAATCGGGTCTGGACAAGTTACTGAGTCGGCAAGTTACTGATCGTGAGTCGGCGAGTTACTGATCATGAGTCGGAGAGTTACGACGGATCGTCGTCCTTCCCACCTCCCAAGCTGCGGAAGAACTCTGCGTAGGCGTGGTCGACGTCGAAGAAGAACTGGCGTGCTTGTTCTTCAGTGAGCTCTTCTGATGCTTTCATGCCGTTCAATGTGATCAGCCTAGTACCCGTCCGCAAGTCCATGGTTAATTAAGAGAGGTGGAGAAGAGGGTGGAGGAGCTACGCACCATGAAACCATCTTACTCCTCCCTTCCCAATCTTTGCTCCCTTTGAAACGGGCGAAGCCTGTAACGAGTTCTTGGAGGAGCGAGTGTAGCTGGTCTTTAGCCCGCATGTTAAGCTTGAGGGCGTCCATGAGAGTGATAAAGCTCTATAAACATAAAATAAGGTCTTAGATCCAAACCACCCAGGGGACTGAATAAAACGAACCTGGGTGGTCGCAGCGACCCATTTGGCAGTTTCGGGTCCTGCTTCACTCGAGTGCTCTACAGTCGCTGGTACACCGACTCGGATGCGGTGCAGGGCTGCAGGGTGGTCCATCTACACCATTCGTCGTCAGCCCTCTTTGAATTGAATCGTTCGTTTAAGGCAGATGGAGGAGGACTGACCCGATAGCTGGCCATAAACTCCTCAATGGAGGGTACGTCGTCTTCTACCAATTTCAACATGGTCTTGTACTGCGATAGCAGCCGGGTGCATGCCGGCGAGTACCTCTTAGAGTCCTGCCTCAGTATCTTCCCTTCCACGCCTGTGCAATAGAAAGAAGAAGAATGGAGAAGGGATACTCACTCAACGGCTGTTATCGAATCGCGAACATACGCCCTTTCCAGATAATCCAACGCCACGATGATGCCGAATAACGTAGCCAGGAGGTTGTATTTCTCTCGTTCGGCGTTGGAGGTGTACAGTCTGACTTCTTCGTCGAGGGATATCGGAGTTTGCGTCGTCATCGTTGTTGGCGATGGCGAGGACGACCGTCGATGGTGGGGGGCTGCGATCAACGTCCGTTCACTTTCCGGGCCAGGATCAGGAACCGGAATGGAGCGGGCCGAAGTACAGCAAAGAGCCCGAAAGCTGGGTTGACGCCGAACTACGACAGACGACCGTCGACCATAGAAAACACCGGCGACAACGAGCAGCGGCAGTTGTCCAGAGGATCCCAGACATAGACGCACACTTAGACAGGCTCTAATCCATCTGATCTCTCCACATCAAGCCCAAGGACCAACCTATTCCCTAAACGGTTGATAGGGTACAAGTACAGCAGGCCCATTACAGAAACGGTGGTGTCGACGGATCCACCACGACCGTTTCAACGTTCCATCGAGGAAGCGACGACTATGAAGAACGCTAGACGATGGGGCCCGATACGTTCGCTGCTTGTGCTGGCACCTGTGTTCATCGGAGCGCCTTGGTTGGCGTATTGGAACCATTGCAGTGAGTCCATGGCAGTCGTGTGCTCAAGGTCTCTCTCTGATTAACCTACGTGACCACGACCAGACTTGCCTACACCACTAACTGAACCGTGAATACCCTCCAACTCCCAACTCTTTTTAAAATGGAGCTAATGAAATGTGTTTTAAAATGCAGAGTCGACCCGTCGACAGGCCTACCACAGATTTCCGAAGCGAACATCTTGCGTGTGGCCAAGTACCTCTCGGAGGACATTGGTTATCGCACTGTTGGGACGAAGGAGCATGCGCTTGGAGATGCGTGGATGCTGCAGCAGGCGGAAGACTTTAAAGAACACTGCGACGAGATTGCTTTGACTACCGGACGTGAACTGGAATGTGAAGTATGGCGGCAAGTAGGGGACGGGAGCCATCGGTGAGTCTCGTCCTCCACTCATCTAAATAACAAATCCTCCAGCCATAATTTCTCTCTTCCTTTTACTTAGGTTCGACATGATGGGCAAACGCCTGTACAAAACCTACGCCAACCTGAGCAACATCATCGTCCGCATCTCGGACGGGACAAACGAGGGGAAGGAGCACGCTCTCCTCGTCAACGCGCATCTGGACAGCACCCTGCCGAGCCCAGGCGCAGCAGACGACGCCATCTCCGTCGGCGTGATGCTCGACTGCATGCGCGTGCTCGTTGACACACCAAATTGGTCACCCAAGCACGCCGTAATATTCTGTGCGTAAACATCTCGCTCTACCCGTTTGGCATCCCGTCCGCTCACACTCCCACCTCACCACCACCACTTTGCAAATCATGCAGTATTCAACAACGCAGAAGAATCCCTACAAGACGGCTCCCACCTCTACGCAACACAACACCCGACAGCCAAAACAGCGCGCGCAGTCATCAACCTCGAAGCAGCCGGCACCACCGGGCGCGAGCTGCTCTTCCAAGCCACGTCCGAGGAGATGATCGACGCATACAGCCACGTCCCCCGGCCCTACGGCACCGTCTTCGCCAACGACATCTTCAGCTCCGGGATCATCCTCTCCGATACCGACTTTAGGCAATTCGAGGAGTATATGGATATTACCGGCTTGGATATGGCGATTGTGGGGAACAGTTATTTGTATCATATGCGCAAGGTGAGTGTGCTGTGTGCGTCGTTGGGTTCGTTGCTTGGGCCTGAATGCTATTAATACCTTGTGACAGGACTTGGTGGAGAACATCTCTCCAGGGGTAGCCCAACACATGGGCGAGAACACCCTCGCATTAATCAAATACCTCACCTCCTCCGACTCCTCGCCGCTCGCCAAACTCGCCAATGGGTACTCCAAACCGCACACAGTCTACCTCGGCTACCTAGGCAGGATATTCATCAAATACTCGTTTACAGTTGCGAAGATCCTCTACGCATCGGTCTTCCTAGCCGCCCTAGCCTACGCGCGGATGTCGTATACGGAGCTCAACTCCCCTCCACCCCCTATTTCTGCTTCTGCTTCTACTACTACTACTACTACCACACCGAAGAAACCCTCGAAACCCAAATCAGCGTTAAAATCCCCAAGCAAGAAAGAATCATTCTGGTCCGTCCAGTCCCAAGGGTTCATCGCAGTCGGAACCGCAGTAGCCGCTACGATCCTCTCTCCAAACCTCCTCGCCCTCCTAATGAAGCACGTCCTAAACCGGGGGCTGAGCTGGTTCACGAGCCCGTTCGCTCCCCTTGCCTTATACGGACCCGCCGCCCTCCTCGGCGCCCTATCATCGCAATACCTCTCCATCGACACCGTCTCCGAACACACGATCTGGACGAGCCTCATCCTCATGCAGACTTTCCTCGCGCTTGTGATCCAGCTGCTGAACGTTGGCTCGGCAGCGATATTTTTTATCAACGCTGTACCGGTTTTCTTTGCCTTGTTGGTGGTTAACCCGTTGTTTAAGAGGGGAGGGAGGGAGAGAGGGGAGGTTTCGATGGTGACGTATGTTGTGGGAAGCGTGTTTCCGTTGTTGACGGGTTCGTTGTTGGCGATTCCGACTTTGGAGGTTTTTGTGCCTTTGGTATGTCATGTCCCTTCCTCTCCCCTCTCCCCTCCCTCTCTCTCTCTCTCTCTCCCCCCCCCCCCTCTCTCTCTCTATACCCCCTCTCTATCTCTTTACCTCACATTCTAACCACCCCCCACCCTCCCCCAACCCACAGACAGGCCGCATGGGCGCCGACGCCCCCTCCGACAACCTAATCGCCACCCTCGTCGCCCTCCTCGGCGCCCCCGCCCTCCCGCTCCTCCTCCCCCTCTCCCACCGGTTCGGCAAAACCGCGTTAACGAGGGGTGTGTTGGTGTGCAGTATACTGGTTGTGGCGAGTGTAGCTGTGTTTGTGAGGAGGGAGCCGTTTGATGAGATGCATCAGAAGAGGTTGTTTGTTATTCATATGGAGAATGTGCGTTTTTTTCCCCTCTTTCTCTCTTTCCCTTCTCTCCTCTCTTTTCCTTACCTCCTTCTCTCTTTTCCATCCCTCCCTCTCTTCTTTCCTTGCCTCCTTATCTCCTTCCCTTCCCTCCTCTCGTGCATCGTGGAGAATATGGATGCGTAGAGAACACGTATGCTAACCCTGATTTTCTGATTGGTTGTTTACTTGGATGGATGGGTTGGTGGATGTAGATCACGACGCATGAACAGCACCTCCACCTCGCAGCGGCAGACGGCGCCCCGGGCCTCCCAGAGCTCGTCTCGAGGATCGTAGACGAGTTTGGGGTCTCTACCGCCTCCTCCTCCTCCACCAACCACAACACCACAACCGACCAAAACAACACCAGCCAAGCCAACGACAACGCCGTCCCAGCACCCTCGGCCATCGCAGTCACGATGAACGACCACAACTCGGACTGGGACTCTCTCTACCCTTTTAGCCAGTTCCTCACACCGTACAAGGTACCTTTGCCCGTTGCGAAGGAGTATAATAGTCCATGGCTAGGAGGGAAGAAAGAGTTTAAGATCTCAGCTGTGGATGATACCACCGATTTTGTACATGGAACGAGGAGTTTGAGTGTGAAGATCGAGCATCCTGGGTTGATCTGGACTGGTGCGTCTATGCTATGCTCTCTTTGGGGTTTGAATTCTCATCCACTGATTCAATGCTTCCCACCAATACACCAACGATTCAAAAAATAACGACTCAAATTACCGGATCTATCTACCACCCATTCAAAAAAAAAAAACCCTCCAGCCATCGCATTCGACGCGCACGTCCTCTCCTGGTCGCTCGACCAAAACCCGCCCAACGAATTCGCGCGGCACCACGTCAAGGAGGCTTCGTTCTACGGTACCGACGTGTACGAGTTGCAACTGACCATCCGGTTGACGCCGCAGAACCCGGGTGGGAGGCTCAAGATTAATTTTATGGGACTTAGGGAGGACGCGGTGTGGCCTGGGAAGAGGAGGGAGTGGGTGCTCCGGCGCAGGGCGTTGGAGGAGGAGGAGGCTGGTGGGCAAGGGGAAGAAGGGAAGAAGAAGGATGGGTTGGGGAATGATAATGCACCGATGGAGCTTTTTGAGAGGATGGATCGGTGGTTGGAGGAGACGACGGGTGGGACGGTGGATGCGCTGCTTATGGGGTGTATTGGAGGTGTGATTGTTATCTAGTAATTACAAGTAGGAGTGCAATTAGACAGAGGTAGCATCGGACAGTTAACGAGGAGTATGTAATGTAGATAGATTGTTCTAATGACAATAGGCGACTAATCTTTCTTGCCTTGCTCCCCTTGTGCTTGCCCCTGCGCCTGCTCCGAGTCACCACCACCCTTCATCACCTCCCGCTGCCGCTTCAACTCAGCCAACACCTCTCCCAAAACCTGCGACTCGGCCTGCACCTCCCTCTCCAAATGCAAATAATGCCTCCTCAACTCCTCAGACACAACCGGAATATGCTCCGGGCCCAAATTCCTAAACAGCTGGAACAAATCATGCATAGGCTTGAGCTCCTCAGGTGTGACCTGCTTCATGACCTGCAGCAGCTGCCTGCTAAACTCTTGCTGCTCCCGGCCGCTCGACATGAGTCTGATAAAGTGGAGGAGCTGCTGGTACGCCCTGTCGCTCTCGGCGCGGAGTTCGGGGTCCATATTGGCGCGGTCGTACTCGTCGAGGAGGGTGCCGTAGCCGAGTTCCTCCATCAGTTGCTCGGTTTCTTGGAGGTAGTGGTTGGAGAGGTCGGTGGATGGGACGGGTGTGTACCCGAGGTAGTTTTCTTCGAGGAGAGGGACGACGGAGGCGTCGCGCGCGAGGATGCGGTCTGCTACTTCCTCGCCTTTGGGGTCTGACTGGATCAGGGAGAGGGAGAGCGCGGAGAGCCCGCCGCTGTGGATCATGAGGCGCGCGAGCTGCCGCGGTGTGTGCGCGTTGGTTATGTGGTACAGCTCGCCTTCTTCCCAGTCGAGGTAGTACAGTTTGCGGTGTCTGTCTTGGTCTTTTTGGCGTTCCCGCTCCAGTTGCTCTTTGTCTTTGGCCATTTGAGCTTGCACTTCTTCCTCAGATTTTCTCTCGACCACCTCGAACACGAATGCGTTCAGGTCGTTGTTGAACATGACGGGCTGGACTTCTCCTGGTATGGCGTAGCGGACGTTGATGATAAAGTCGATTTGGGGGATGACGACAAAGTATTGGGAGGTTGGGTAGAAGAAGGAGATGAGGTTTTCCCAGTTGGGCCAGGTGCAGGACCAGCCGGTGGGCAATGTCTTTGTGCGCGGCCAGTGCGTGTTGGCGTAGTCCAGGATGGCGTTGACGTGGTCCATGTCCTATTTCAATCCCAACATTAGTGTTTGGGTACCAATATAAAGAGTAAGACATTGGAGACGCACGATTAAAATGTCATCCCCACCCTCCCTATTCGATTCCTCGAGTTTGATAAGGTCTTCAGGGTCGACTTGCACACCGCTTTTAGCCAGTTCGGCTGCTCGTTCGCGGATTAGACGAGCATAATCCTCCTCCCATTCCCCTTGTTTAGACGTCCTAGATTCCTTCGACCTTAGCATTCAGTTTCTTCCTCGATCCTTTTCACGGAACGGACAAAAAGAGAGAGAGAGAGACTCACAACTCTGGCTTTTCTTCTCCTTCATTAGGATTTGGGTTGCGAGACTGCTGTCGGGAGTTGGGAGGTGGCCGTGCGGCTGCTGCTGCGGAACTATAGGTCCTCCTTTTCCTCCTCGTCTGCAACCCGCTCCTCGAACTAGAATGCGAATGTGAGACTAGAGTTGTACGCCATTGTGTACAGCTCGTTGCGGCGGCGGTGGTGGTGGTGGGTAGCGTCGAGAAAAGCCTGTTCTGTGCGTGCCTTGGAAGAACCGTCTTGAAGAATCGTTGAAGGTTCATGGAGATTTCATGACCATCGAGACGGTTGAACGTTTGAGTTTCAGGGCAAGACGTGATGCGGCTCTTGAGGAGCCGCTGCTGGCGCTGCCGATTTCGGAACAGATATGTAGCCACCTCGGTATTAGAAATCATTTCGTTTACATAGTAAATAGTGTGTCGGAAAGATACAAGTACCCTATTGAAAGGAGTGCATTTCCATGCCGGAAAGTGTGTTCTTCTTCCCTTGTAAGAAGAGAAGAAGGAAAAAGTAATGGTCCTTGACCTGCCCCAGTGAGGCTCGAACTCACGACCTTCCGATAGTCACAATAACAGTCGGACGCTGTAACCAACTCAGCCATGGGGCATGTGATAGGGGTACTTCTATGCTCAACAACAGAAAAAGTGTCGGGAAAGGACCATCCTCATTGCCAAAGTTCACAACCGTTGAATCATTGTCAGTGCGTCTGTTTTTGATTAAACCTAATTACTCTTGACGGGGTGAAGGTTAACGCAGAATTGTGCGACTACCGTCTTGAGCTCGGCTGTGATTCAGCCAGGCATCAGTGTACCTCACCAATGTTCTTAGTACTTACCGCTTCTTTTGATTCATACAATCCAACCGTTTCATGAACCGGAACCGATAACTCCCAGATCTAAGGAGTTCTGGCGCTGTATTCATGCAATCTCCAATAGCTCAAGGTCGTACAGTCATTACCCGGCCAGTGGGACAGCAAAATTGGAAACGTGTCGGAGAAATTCTGTGTTGGCCTCTCCGCAAAATAAACTTGATATTAGGATGTAAGATAGGTACAAGTACTAGAATATGCAGTTAATCAATGGACTTGTGCAGTAAATGGATAGAGATTTGAAAATCAGTGGAGGTGCTCGTTATCGGCCCCATACCTAGCCAGTGGGACGTGACTGTCACATCAAGTCACAGATTGATGTGTCCTCAAAAGGCAAGGACCTCGTTAATTGTCTGAGTCCTTGACTTCCATTTCGTCGTCATATTCTTCGTTTTCATCCGCATCCTTCTTCTTTTTGAGTTGGACGAGGTGTTTACCGTTCAGTGTGAGGTCAATTTCGTGACACATCGTGAAGAGGATGGTTTTTCAGACGTGTCGCGTCTTTCCCCTTTTGGTGTGTGACAGGTGCCATCACTGCTTGACCTCCCCCTCCTCCTCAAGATTAACGATTTCGTGGAATTCATCTATTCCACCCATGTATACGCGCTAACGTAGTAGATACGAACTGAAGAAGCACTGATATCCCTTTTTTTCGCTCCCAATGAACATAGATACGAGTGAATCTTAAAAGTACTGAAAAAATCACTTTTTCGACACCATCTACTGAGTATCGCAAGTGTCTCTTTAGACCGATAGTCTTCAAACTGCTATCCAAAGTGCATTACCTATCTATCTACCCCAAAACAATTTCTCCGAGGGAGATTCCATGACACCCAGGTTACAAAAAGCATCCTTCCCACTGGGGGGTCATTTCCCACTGGCCGGGTAATGACTGTAGTTCCACGAGAACGGAAAGGAGCACCCGACGCTATGGATAGAGATCCGAGAGAGAAGGTCACTGGATCTGGGTGCGGTTACAATGTAACATTTGCTGACACCTCCCTGCCTTCGAATTTCACCATATGACTCTGACTGGTATGTCATTCGAAGCTACGTGCAGCCTGCGGATTACGCTGCCAGCGAGGCCTCCGGGCCTTGGAACAACTATTAATACTCGCTTTGCGACATTGACAAAGATTCAGAACTCCCCTCAAACCTAAGTTACTTATCGTTCTTAGCATCATCTGGTTTTTCTGCTATGCCTTCCTTCGACGTACACCGAGCTAGAGCGCAATTTCCTTCATTGGAATCAGGATTTCTATTTGCAGACAACGCTGGTGGATCACAAATTGCCCAAGAAGTAATCGACAGGCTTACCGACTACATTATCAACACAAACGCACAGCTCGGGGCCACATACTCCCTCTCGCGTACCAGCACCCAACGGGTTCTGGTGGAAGCTCCTCAAGAAGCAACGAAACTGTTCAACGCCAAATCTCCTAACGAGATTGTGTTCGGATCCAGCTCTACCCTGAATCTCGAGAACCTTGCGCGAAGCTTGGAGAAAGACATAAAGGCCGGGGACGAGTTTATCATTACAGGGGAGCACGAAGGTATATATTGGACGGACCTCCGTTGAATGATAAACGATTTTTAGCTGACAGCCCGCCTATACAGCCAACGTCGGTCCATGGAAGAAACTAGCGAGTCGCACCGGCGCCGTGATCAAATACTGGAAAGCCCGACCCACCGAGGAATCCAACCCATACTCGATTGCACTGAAAGTGGAAGACGCCCTCTCCCTCGTCTCTTCCAGAACCCGAATCATAGCATTCACCGCCTGCTCCAACATTCTCGGAAGCATCGTACCCGTCAAAGACGTCGTCAAAGCCCTTCGAGCGCAAGTGCGTGCAATGGGAGCACCAAAGGTCGAGATCTCCGTGGATTGCGTCGCGTACGCCCCTCATCGCCTGATCGATGTGCAAGATTGGGATGTCAACTTTGCGGTCCTCTCTTACTACAAGGTGCGAACTTCGGTCTGTTTTTTTCTCAGGCTACCGGAAGTTGGAACTGACTATTAGACTAGGTCTATGGTCCCCACATCTCCGCGCTCTACGTCCGAGAAACATCTCTCGAACAATCAGTGTCTTCCCTTGTCCATCACTTCATCGACGTCGACGCCTCTCCTTCGTACAAACTCCAACCCGGTGGGCCTGGCTACGAACTCGTATATGCCACCACAGGCGTCATCCAATACCTCCGTTCTCTCACCTCGGCAAACGATCTCAAAGCTTCGTTCGAGGCAATCGCAGAGCACGAGCAGACATTGTTGAAGCCGCTCTTGGAATTCCTCACAGCTCCTGCCCAATGGGAAAGAGGTGTTCGCATAGTTGGACAATCGACCGTCGATCTCAGCCGAGTCCCAACGGTCAGTTTCGTCGTGGTTGGACCAAAGGCCCTCAGAAGTCGGGATATCGTCAAAGCCTTCGACGAAAAGGAAACCGTATGTCATTCCCAGTTCCTACCCAGGTTTCCATGACTGACAAGTCGTTCATCTAGATTGGCATTCGGAATGGCCATGTCTACGCGTACACCCTTCTGAACGACCTGGACCCCAAGATTGACATGGATGACGGCGTCGTCCGCATTTCATTAGTGCACTACAACACGGTGAACGAAGTACTTCGCATTATCGATGTACTTAAGGAGGTCCTCTCTGCGTAATCTATCCAATTCACCTGTTCTTCTGATTTCCGAATTCTATATCATAACCAATCCGAATTTGTCGTCTTTTGGAAATCGGGTAACATTAACGACAGTGCAGGACATGTTCAGAATTCAAGACGGAATACAAATACAAAGAAATACATTTACACAGCAAGACTCGGAGAAAATAAGAACAATCACATAATGGTACACCAACCACCCTCGTTCTCCTTCTGACGACGTGCCTGCTCCTCTCTCGCTCGCTGCTGGGCTCTTTCAAAGGCGACAGCAGCCTCCGCACGCCTACGCAGCTCCTCAGCCTGTTCTTCCCTTCTCCTCCGCAGAATCTGACGCGCTTGCTCAGCCTGCTCCCTCAATCGTCGATCCATCTCGATCCTCCTCCAGAGTGCATCCATCTCAGCCTGCCTCAGCCGCTCAGCATATCGTCTATCCGCTTCTTCTTGCACCCGGCGAGCAGCGTCCGCCTGTGGGGCTTGAGGTTGGGCGCCGAAAGGACGGAGTGGCGGGATCGGCTGAGGCTGAAGGGGAGGCGGAGGTGGAGCTGCCGGCTCGTCTCCGTGGATACCTCCATGCGCACTGTGCATGTGGGTGTAGATTTCATGGTGGTCAAAGACGCCCATACATCGCCAACAGATATGGGCACCGCAGGGGCACGTCATGTGGTTGCACCCCTCCGCCTTCATAATCATCCTGCTACACTCGGGACATTTCTTGACGTTGTTCCTCGCCGCCCATTCGTTGTTCAATCGTTCCTGCTCCTCGGGGTTCCTGTGCACCCTCGCTTGTTCGCAGCTCATCCCATCATGCGATTCCTCGTGGCACTGGCCACAGATCTTGGAGAAGCACGAAGGACATTGATGCGTCGCTTTGCCGTTGTCGCACTGGTAGATCTGGGTGCAGTCTGGGGTGGTACAGAATTTGAATGAGCGAGGGTTTTGTTCGAGGTAGGTGAGGAAGACGACGTCGACGAGGCGGTTGAACCTCTGCGGGGTGAGGTAGCGCTGGATGATAGGGATGGCGATGGGTTTGCCGCAGGTAGCTTCCTCCCCCATACAGACGAGTGGGAACTTCTTCGAGTCCGCGGCCGAAATCAAGTAATGGCGAAGGCAGGCTTCGCAATAGGAATGGCCACAGCTGAGGACATCTGGGGATGAGACTTCATCGTAGCAAATTGGACACGTCTCTCCGTCACCCGTCCTTTGCACCACGACCTTCCCATCCCTCACGCTTGCAAGCGCTTCTTCCATCAGCTTCTGTAAGTGGTGTCTTGCATCGTCTCCTCCCTTAATCTTGATCCTGTTTGGTGTCGAAGTCAGGTCGAGCGAGACGTTGTCCTCTCCTAGAGCGTCTTGCAACGTCTTCAGTCCGACTCGGACAAAGAAAGAAACCGATTGCCGTTGAAGTGGGATGGACCACTCGAGGAACCCCAGCCTCTCCACCTCTTCCTCAATAATGGCTCGGGCAGCAGCTTTCGCTTCGTTCATCCCGAAGAGCCGCAAGGCATGGACCTTGCGGTCAACCGAGACAAATGCACCGGTGTCCGTCTTCACCCGGCTCAAAAACGATGCACCTTGGTTCGAGAGGAACGAGCTGTGCCAATATTCCGCACCGAGGCGCTCGCCAGCGACTAAACTCTCAACTCGCACCTTCAGAGCCCCCACTTCCTTCTCGTTCGATCCCAAAACCTTGATGAACATCCGACCGTGCCTCCCTTCATTGATGCGCACAAATGCACCGTCGCGACCCCTCGATCCTTCAGCTATCTCATCCCACAACTTCCGCTGCGCGTCGTACTGGGCTCGGATAATGCTGATGGTGTACTCGTGGCTTTGTGGCAAGACTGGACGTAATCTTGGATTTTGGCCGAAGCGGAATTGACCTGCTTCGATGGCAGCGAAAGCTCGTTTGGCAGTCTCATGGGAGGGGAATCGAACCTTCGAAATGACTCGGGTACCGTCAATTGTAACCTGGAATGATCCCCGAATCATATCGTGGCGCTTCAAACCAGCCTCTAGAGTCCCTTTGAAGCTGTCGAGATCGTATACGGGTCCCTTGACTTCCCGAATCGAGGTGGTTTCGGCGATTTCCCATAGCTCGTGTGTTGCCGTGTGGGGAGGAAGGTTCGTCACTTTGACAGAGGACGGGACATAGTATCGGGCAGCAGGACCGTTTGGCCTCTCGTTCATGGCCGCCTTTATCCTCCGTCCTCCAAGCATCCGTCCATCCAGCCTACGTGCCATGCGCTGAGCCTCTTCCATGGACGTGTAGGTGGCGATCATTGTCGTCGATGGGACGGTCCAAAAGATGGAGAGCGTGTTGAGATCCTGGTTGCTCCCGGAAGCGTTCATCTTGCCCCATAAAGCATTGGCTCCCATCTCGAACTCGAGGAGTCGCCCACGCCACTCGATTCCCTGCAAAACCTCCGTCTCTATCGCCTCTGAATCTTCAACGCGCGTTAGCACCACCGCCTTCTGACCCCCATTGTCGTACTTCATCTCGGAGACGCAGAACGTCAAGGGGTCGAGTTGCAGCTCCTCCATGAATAACCTGGCAACTTGGTCCTTCTTGGTGTCCGCTGTCAGGTTGCGAACTACGACAGCACAGAGGTCGAATCCAGCAATGATACTTCGCGTCTCGAAGCCAGCTCCGAAAGTCACCAGATTGGACCCCCCAACGACGAGCTGGATAGTCGCTGCAGCTTCTCGCCTTCGGCGTTCCCGCTGCTCCCTTTCCCTCGCCTCTCGTTCCCTTGCCTCCCTTTCTTCCTTCTCTCGCCTCTTTCTCTCCTGCTCGATGCGGCTGCGCTCCCTTGCCTCTGCCTCTTCCCTCTTCTTCCTCTCGATTGCTTCCTGCCTCTCCCTTTCTCGCCGAGCTTGTTCTTCCCTAGCAATCCTCTCAATCTTCTCACGCTCTTTACGCTCGGCCTCCTGACGCTCCCTTGCTTGGCGCTCTCGCTCCTCCCGTTCGATTCTCTCCCTCTCCCTCTGCTCGGCCTCTCGCCTTTCCCTTTCCTCTGTAAGCAGTCGCTCACGTTTCTCTCGCTCCTCAGCTTCGCGGAGTGCTTTTTGCTCACTCGCTGCATCCCGTATCTGCCCAGAAGTAATTTAGCGATCGTGCGGTAACAACTAATCCCAGATGAACCACTCAAGTGCTTACCTTTGGGTCGTGGCTATATCGACAACGATCACCTCGAGGACAATTGCCATCTCGCCAAGCAAAGCATGGCTTCTTGTTTCCCAAAATAGCTCGTAACGGAGGTCCGGTGACGAGCGTTTGGTCAACGTGCTGCCTGGAGTTCTGAATCTTATCTCGAGGCTGACTTGCGCCCACAGACGCCACGCCCCTCGAGCCTGGCTCTGTCGCACGAGGACCTTGCTCTGGTGACATCGCCACGCCCTTGTTCTTCCTCCTTTCAGGGGAGGATCATGATGCATGAGAAACGGCTATGAACCTAGAACGACGGCACATACCGTCTGTTTCGTTTCCCTTTAGTTCCTTGTGCCCCATCGACTGTCGGAGCCTTTGGTCCATTCGCGATTGGAGGTCGATCTCGCACCCCTTCCGGGCGCTGACTTGCACCAGCAACACTCTTGAAAACCCCGCCATGCCCCTCAGTTTCGCCATTGGCCAAAGACGACATCACTAATACTGACCTCCTGAGTCTGGTTTCCAGCCGCCGCTACAGCAGCATGAACAAATCGACATCCGTCCCCCGCTCTACAGTATCCTTGTGCAAAGAATCGACATTGCTTGGTCGTTACCGACTGGCCTCCAGCAGATGTGGAGGACCGAACATCCTGCTTTCCCTGCGCATTGGACATGATGAGAGGGAAAGAAGTATTGTAGGTCCGCTAGCCACGCCGGTAACCCTTTTATACAGATCGAAGCATCAATCCGAGTTTAATTTGGGTTTGGTCAGGTGTTGATGGCAACTCTTTAGTCACGTTTCTTGGGCGCTTAATGTTGTACTAGTATACATCGACCGGCGGCGGGTCTATCTCAACCCCTATCATGGAGTACTCCTTGCCATTCTTGAAGATTCTCGTAAGTGTGTACCCGAGGCCAATTCCATGCACACCACATTACCGTACAGAGTGAATAAAGAAGGTATCTCTGGTCCAATCCCCTGGAATCCCTGAATTTCGAAGACACCTCTTCGTGTCGCTCCCTAACCGCTTGAACCAGGGCGCGAAGTAACCTCTCGAGTCTCGACAACCCCATCGAATCCATGGTTCGAAACCCAAATGAAGATGTCTCATCACTTCGGGTAGAATTAGTCTAACACGCGACATCGAGGAGGGTGAACCTGCAATGCACTGAGCGAGGCGCCATACCAACCTCTGCAATCGAACCAGTACCACTGTGATCCTCATCGTATTGGCCGGTACAATACTATCGTTGTTCGGTAGGCGACGAATATGTATACGTGCTCGGTCACGCTACTAACTGTCCCCAGCATCTCGCAGCAGGCCTGTCTCCTCCAAGTAAAACGAAGCAGGCACACCAGTGCCGTCCTTGACCTTCAAGTCAACTGCCGGATGCTGCAGTAATGCCGTAATGATGTTGTCCAGGCGTTCGTCCACAGTGCTTCGGTTAGCGTAACGATCCTTAGCCGCAAGCAGTAACGCCGTGTTCCCTTGATGGTCTCGAGCGTTCACCTCGATTCCATCGCATTGCAACAGCTCGCGCACGACTTTCTCCTTCCTCTTTTGGACCGCGTACATCAAGGGTGTCCTCCCCCCTTTGTCGGGAATGTTGATTTGGTTGCCCCCGTGCTTGATTAATGCTAACGCCCCGCTTTCGGGCCCTTGGGCGATGGCCTCTAGGAGGGCTGTGTCACCATAATCGTCGGTAAGGGTAGTGTCAATTCCCGGGGAGCTGAGGAGCATGCCGACTGTTTCCGCAAGTCCCGACGTGCTGGGCCTGGTCAAGATGCGCTCCAGGGTATGTTCCTTTGTAAATAGCCATAGGAAAGGTCGCGAAAACACTGAAATCAGGGCAGTGCACCCTTTGAGATCCCTTTGATTAAGTGCCTTAACCTCGCCATCTCGAGGTTCCAGCAATAGCGACACCACCTCAGACCTCGTAGCAGAACACGCCAACATCAACGCAGTCTGTCCCTCCAGTTTGGTCTCCAACGTGAGATCCACATCGCGGCGCTGCAACAGGCAGCGGACGGCGGATGCAGCACCGGCGTCCGATGCTCGGTGGAGAGGTGTATACCCGTCATCATCTACCGCATTCACATCGATTTCTGGGCATTCGAGGAGCAGCGAGAGCATAGGCTCGTTATCATTGGGAACTGCAATATGGACTGGCGTTCTTCCGTCGCGATCCTTGGCGTTGACTAGCGTGCCATCCAAATGGAGGAGTCGTTTCACGATGTCGAGACGGTCGTAGTCGACTGCGAAGGCTAACGGGGTGAGTTTGTACATTGAGGTTGGAGAGCGGATATCACAGAAGGAACAGAGTGCGCCCAGGATGTCGATCGGGAGATCGAAGAACGAAACGAGGTGCAATGGTCCAACGATGTCAAATCGAAATTCCCAGGGACGGCGCGGAATGGCAAGGCGTATGGGAAATGAATTGCAATTGCGTAGGAACTCGACGGTGGCGTGGAAGAGCCCTTCGTCTGCGATGCCTTCCCGGGTATGGGTTCCCCAGTATTTGATGGCATATCTGAGAAGAGTGTGTTGAAAGAGTCGCTGGTCATAGTCTCCTGGTGTCAGGGTCGACTGGGTTCCCCAGTTGCAGGACACGAAGCGCTCGATCAAGGTTCTCGCGATGACTGCGTGGGGTTGAGGAATGCGCTGGAGTATAAGCGACGGCAGCGCATCTTTGGCGGTAAAATCTACCAAAGACCGCTGTCAAAATCGGGCAGAAAGGTATCAATAAAGAATGAACTCACGAACAAGCCGCAAGACGTTGGTCTCTGGGTGAAGGTCGACCAAGCCGCAGCAGGCTGAGAGGATTGTTTTTTGATGAGGCACCCTTCGTTCGTCGTACTTGTAGGTTTCTGGGTGGACGGCCAAAGCCCACTGGATTTGCTTGAGAGATAGAGGTTCCTTTGCGAAAACAATCCAGAGAAGAGTTCGCATTGCCAGATCTCGGGTCTCCGGGGGCTGGGCTTCCACTCGTTCGATCGTGGCTGCGTACATGCCCTCCATCCCCGAAGGGAACTGAGCGAGACGGTCATAGAGCGTTGCAATGCTCGTGCACTCCCGCAGCGCTTCCACTTGCAAGACCGCGTGAAGAATCCTAGTGGCGGAAGCCGTCAGTGTACATCGGGATGATGTATAAGTAAATGAACCTACATCCCTCCCGCCTTGGTGGTGATCTTTCGGACGACCGCCTCCTTTTCATTGTTGTCTGCCAACAGCTCGGAGAGTCCGTCATTCCTTTCGAGCCTGTCGTCAACGAGGAGGCGCACATCTTCTTCCTGGGCCTCGATGGTAAATAAGACAGAATGCTTCAGCTTCCTTCCCAAGTCGTCAAGGGGGCGAGAGGTGAGGATGATGTTACCGTGAAGTTCGTTCATGACCTTGATGAGATCAAAACGAACGTCCACCAGGGCCTCGTCGACGCCATCGATGATGTAGAAGACGCACTTGAAACGCCTCTCGAGTTGCTTCAGAAGATCGACGAGATCGTCCAGGGTTGGTTCTGTCTCGTCCCTTTTGTGTTGCTCGTAGAAGGGTAGGATATCCTCCGCCGCGCCCGGATGTCGTTTCAAACATTCCTTCACCAGTGTTTTGAGGATATCGCTGATGGTGAGGGCCTCTGTGTAGCGGCAATACACGAAAAGGACGCATGTGTCGTCGTCCTCGAGCTTTAGGAGATCGTCGATAACGTGAGATCTAGGATATCGTGAGCGTGAGCCACATTGCTAACTCAGAAGAAGTGGTCGGCTCACGCTAAAACCGTCTTTCCGGCACCCGCTGTGCGAAGGTCGTCAGGACAGCAAGATGAAGAGACCGTAAAATTAGACGTACGAATACCCATCCCCCAAAGAATGGCCGCGGGCGTCGATTTCCACTCCTTGTACAGCCGCATATCGAGGAGCCATCTCCCCGTGCCTTTGCACCGCTTCTTTTTAATATCGTTGTGCATAGCCCTGAAGTTGATCGTTGCTTTGGAGGTTAGCCACTTTAGCAGTTCAGCATCGGAGACTGGCGCTACACGTGTCGTCAGAATCGCAGTCGCTGCGGTATCGAAGAGACTCACCTCCGTGGTTGCTGGAAGTCGGTACTGGCTGAGGTGGATGATAGTTGTTTGTTGTAATGTTTATGACGCTCTGTGGGCCATCGGAATGGTAGACGTTGCTGTCCTTGATCTCTCGTGTAGTCTCGAATATTGGGCTCTTGCTAGCCTCATACTCGCCTATGTCGCACAGGTGTAAAGAGATCAACAAGATGAAAGGACTGGGAACGTACGCGCTGTCGGGGGATCTCTCACTCCTTCCGGTGCCTGCTCCGTCGACTATTCGTTTGGTGGGCGTCGAGTCAGTCGGTTTCTAAGGCGGCCAAGCGATCTAAAGGGCTACACTTACACGCCAGGACCAGCCTTGACCCATCTCGATGACCTTGTTGCGGAATAGAGCCTGGGATGACGGTGGCTGCGGTGAAAGGTGCGAATGGTCAAGAGGACTGAAGGAGGTCGTGAGGCAGATGGCGTGATACGTTATCGATCATCGATGAGAATAGGCGCCAGCATGCAAGTCAGACCGGTGGCTGAACCCTCATGACTTCATTCCTACAGTGATTCAGCTCCGTCGAGCCCGTGTTGTCAGAACACGAGGAGGGAATGTCATAGAAGAGAGCGATGCATTCAGTCGCGCTGTGCTTGAGCTCTGCGATGATCCACGTATCCGCAACATCACAGCTGCGACCAAGTCAGAACTTACCCTGGGCCCATGTTTATCGATGAGAATAAGCGCCCGCAAGCTACCAAAGGTGTAAGGGTGACACAGCCTTCGATCCGAGCAGTGGTCCTTTGCCCCTCGTGTCCTTTTGCCCTTTCGAGGTGAATCGTAGAGAGAAACGTACATTTGAACGCATTACTCCCAGCAACACGCCTTTGGAACGAGGAGGGAGAGAAGGAAAGACGCTGCTGGCACGCTCCGGGATTTGTCTTGGCACCCGTCCAAAATTGCACCGCCTTAGGTAATCCACTGATAATATTAATCGCTCTCTTTCCTCGCGGTGCTTTTCACAGCCAGGATCTCTTTCCCCTCATCCCGCCCTACCCCGCTTCTTGTCGTTCTTGGGACTCCCTTCATGTAAGTATCCAATTCACACTATATACAAGTACACCAATGAAAGTCTAATCAACTATAAACGAGTTCAGATACCACATAGATTTGGAAAATAAAAAAAGAACAGCTAGTACAACCCATAATAATGGCGAAAAAGAAATCGGGCGGTGCTAAAAAGGGTGCTGCTGGTAGTGCCGGCGGGAGCACGAGCCCCGGTGCTGGGGCAGCACGTTCAGCTACACCCGGACCTGCATCTGACAATCCTCCAGCGTGAGTACCCGTATCTCTTGCCCATTGGTCATGTGTCTGTTCGTATAGGCTGGCCCAGTGGGTTGTGCCCGTACAATGACAACACACAGAACGCTGTTTTCTAATCTTGTTTTTCCCTTTTTTTTTTTTGCGATTTTGTTCGTTGGTTGTGCGACGGTTGTTGGGTTTTTTGGGTGTCGTATGCCGATCTCTGAACTTGGACAACCGGGACGAACTTGAATCCGATTCTGCGACCCAACTCGACTCGACTCGACGGAATGACGACCCAACGACCCCATTTTGAATTCTTCAAAATCGGATAAAACCCCATCGCTGTGCCTACAGTGGCGATTCCTCCCGGGCAACCTCGAGCCAAGCAAGCGAGCCACCATCGAGTCCAACACCGTCGTCCACCCCGGCCCCGTCCAAACCCCAAGACCCAATTAAGGCCGCAGAAAAGGTCAAAGAAGAGGGCAACGTCAAGTTCAAAGCTAAGAATTACGATGATGCGGTGGATCTGTATAGCGAGGCTATCGGTGAGTTCAACAGCTTTCAAGTTCACTCCAGAGCTGTAGATTTGGTTTTATATCCTTATCATCGTGTGCTGACTGACTTTCTGATGATCCTTGCATTACGATCTGCATTTGGATATGGATTTGAACAGACCTAAACCCGCAAGAACCGTCCTACTGGACGAACCGGGCAGCCGCCTACATGGCCTTGAAGCGCTTCCGCCCCGCGCTCGCAGACTGCCAACAAGCCCTCTCCATCCTCTCCCCCTCCTCCACACCCTCCTCCACCCCCGCCTCGCCCTCCACAACCACCACCCCCGCGCTCGTCAAAACCCTCTTCCGGCTCGCGCGCTGCCAATTCGGCTTGGGCGAAAGCACCGCGGCGCTCTCGACGCTCTCCCGCCTCTTCGCGCTCGAACCCAGCAACGCCGCTGCGATCCAGCTCAAGCACAAGATCGAGGCTCTGCAGGGGCACGTGAAGAACTTTGAGCAGGCGAAGGGGAAGAAGGAGTGGGGTATGGCGCGGTTGTCGTTGGATAAGTGTTTGCAGGCGATTGAGGCGGAGGGTGGGGAGGTTCCTGGGGAGTGGAGGGTTTGGAGGGTCGAGTTGGAGTTGGCGAGAGGGAGTTGGGATGCTGCTGGGATTGCTGCCAAGTGCGTTTTTGTAATATGTCTGTTAATCGTTGTCTGTGATTGCTGATATCTATTTATCTGACTTGTAGTGATGCACTCCGGTTGTCGCCCAACTCGCCTGAAGCCCTCACCCTGCGCGGATTGGTCCTCTTCTTGACAGGAAGGCTGTCCTCGTCGCTTACGCACCTCCAGAACGCGCTCCGGTTGGATCCTGGACACGAGAAAGCCCAGAAGCTGCGGAAGCGGGTGAAGGATGTGGATCGCTTGAAGGAAGAAGGGAACGTTTTCTTCAAGAGGGGCGGGCTTGTGGAGGCTGTTGAGCGGTACACTGAAGCTCTGGAGGTGCGGAGGGGGATTCTCTATGTTCATTGATTGTTACTAACGTTCTTGGTAGAAAATCGGTCAAAGTGAGGAAGAAGGACATGGTGGACAGATACGTGCGACGCTATTGTCGAACCGGGCCACGACGCTTCTCAAGGTGCAATCTACTCTCCCTGATTTTGTGTGTTTACCACTAATCCTTGTGTGCAGCTAAACCGCAACGAAGAAGCCCTCGCCGACACGGACGAATCCCTCAAACTCTTCCCTCACTCCTTCAAAGCCCTGCGCACACGCGCCCGGCTCAACCTCAACCTCGAAAACTACGACGCCTCGATCGCCGATTTCAAATCCGCCATCCAAGAAGCGTCGAACGAGGGCAGTGCGACTGAAGCGGACGTGAGAGCGTTGAAGAGCGAGTTGAAGAAGGCTGAGGCGGCGTTGAAGAGGAGTAAAACGAAGGATTATTATAAGATTTTGGGTGTTTCGAGGGATTGTACGGAGGTTGAGATTAAGAAGGCGTATAGGAGGGAGAGTTTGAAGCATCATCCTGATAAGGTGCGTAGCCTGTGTAAACCTACAGTCAGAAGCTATGATGCTTACTTTGCGATGCTTGGTGGTAGGGAGGAGACGAAGAGAAATTCAAACTCGTCGTCGAGGCTCACGCCGTACTCTCCGACCCACAAAAACGCCGTATGTACGATATGGGCGAGGATGTGGATGGGTCGAGTGCGAGTGATGGGATGGGTGGTATGGGTGGTATGGGCGGGATGTCGCATGTGGATTTGGCGGAGCTGTTTGCGCAGTTCCATGGGAGTCCGTTTGGGGGTGGTGGGTTTGGTGGGGGGCGGAGGGGGCATAGTCATGGTGGGTTTGCGTTTTAGGGGCGCGTATCCGTGGTTTGGTTGGTGCTTGAAGATATGGTTTGCCCCCACCCCCTCCCCGGTCCAGGTTTTCTTGTGAAGTTGAATTGGAGTGGGGACTCGGAATACGAGTCCCTTCCCCCACCCACCCTTTCTTGTAGAATAATCCGTTCTTTCCGTCCATGCACGTTATATCTGTCTTTTTTTCAATTCATATTTCTCATATCCCTGTATCCGCAGAAAACAGCTTATCGTTTCTATCATCTATCTACGAGTTTGAGATACAACCTATTATCATTTCTTTTGTTTTTCCTTTTTATCTGTGGTTGGGAGGGGATTGCGGTGAACCCGGGGTCGTCGCATTTATGAAGAGAGGAGGTGTGGCTCAATTTTTGAAGCCGCTGCGGGCCTCGTGGAGGGGAGGGGGCGCAGGAGACCCTGAGGGCCTTTAACTTAAGCCTCGGTAGATGCGAGAGGCGAGAGGCAAATCTGCCGCCGGCCGGAGAGTGGTTGGGTACTTTGCATTGCGCCTCTTTGTGCCTGCAGTAAAGTTTCCTCGATGATACTTACTTTACGCGCGCTAATCTGATTGCGTGCGTCTTTGCCTCACCTCGTTTGCAGTGATTTCTGGGTTCGGCAACCGTGGTATGCTCTGCAGTTCTTGCCTGACCTTTCCACTGGGGGCTGCAAATTGAAAAACACGCACCCCTTCTCATTTTGCAACGTGACCCTATAGCCTCGTGTTCATTTAGCTCATAGAAAACGAGGCATTTGGTGGTCCGGGTCTTTAACCCGGTGCCGTAGAGCAAGACCAATGGGGTGGGTCAGTCTTTCTCTGGAATTAATGCGGTGGATGCCTCGGATGTCCTTCGTTCGCGGGGTGATTCTACATCCCCCTCGCGCAGCTCCAAAGCTCTCGCCTCACAGACCTGGCAGGGAAGCCAAACACCCAATGCAAACACCACACCTAAAGTCCGTTCACGGAGGAGACAAGCGAGGCCCTGAATAGGCCAATAACGGCATGCCAAGCCCCCACAAGTCTGATGGGACTGATGCGAGCGCCTCGTGGCCCCGTGTGGATCATATTCGGGCGGGGGTGACAAGCGCACGAACAATGGAATTTTTGGAAGGAAGAAAAAATTGTGGAGGGCTTGCATTGAGGACACGAGGCAGGGCGGGATTGAACGACATCCCGACGACGACGCTTTCTTCATTCTTGTTCTTCTTGCTCTTTCTCTCTCTCTGCTCTTACCTGTTTGACTTTTCCGTCACCTGCGGTTCTTGGTTTTCTTTTTTGGTGCTACGTGGACGAAGACGGACATCCATCGATCCCCCCTGATTCGATATTCACCAACCGCTTGGAGAAGGAGTTTGGAAGGCTAACTAACCTTCTTGCTTGCATACATCCACGTTGCGGTCTTCAAGCTCGAGACTTTAACCCGGACGGACCCACGTTATAAACGCTCGATCGAACAGTTCAACAAGCCGGTTCCTGAAGACCACGCCCCTAGACGCACGCGAACGCAGACTATCGCCTCACAATCTCATCTGTCCTCGACGCTTCTCATCGATTCGCTTGGGATCGACCCATCGCCGACGGCCACCTCATCATCACTATTCCACCCGACGCTTAACCCTACCCTTGTTAACTGCAACAACGCACCCTAGCGAGGTTGCCTGGACTTGCCACACTCCCCACTCACCATTTCCTCGAACACCGACAACCGCATATTCCGCAACCAGCCATGCCAATAGCACCAGACGCCCCAATGCCCCGCCGACAGCACAACGACGACCGCGGTGCACGGACGGACGACGACTACTACCACTACTACCTCGCTTCACAGCGGCGCGTCTCGCGGTGGATAGACCAGACGAACCGCGAGCTCGAACCCGTACCCGACGAATACCCCGACTCCAACATCGACTTTGGCGAGGCCTCCACCTCGGCGTCGACCTCTGTCGTAGGCCGCAGCCGGAGTAGCAGGAGTAAAGGACGGGGAAGGGACGGCGAGAGCGAGGTGACGACCTCAACATCCAGACCCAAATCACACCACTCTTCTTCATCAAAGAGGCGCGAGATGTACGACGAACCGCCAATAGACGACGGGGCGACGGACCTAACAGCCACAGCGCTCCTCCTCGATTCAAAGCCTCTTCCCGCCAACCTCTTCCCCTCAGCACCCAAGGTGCGGTACCCCGACGTTCGAACGAGGAGTGTCGTGCCCGACAACGAGCCCACTTTTACAGAAGTCATGGCGCGGTTTGGGGCGAGGAAGACGCCGTTTGCGCCCGGGAGCGAGATGCCTACTATTACGCAGCGCACGGAGTTGACGTCGATTAGCAGGAGGGGGAAGACGAGTAGTAAACATAGAGAGAGGGAGAGGGATAGTGATGAGGACGAGCCACCGGAATTTGATATTTCGTGGTCGTATATTCAGCCTGTGGTGTTGATTTTGGCGTCGAGTATGGTCCTTGTTGCGATACTCCCCTCGCTGTCGGCCGCTGCTGCGGTGGTGGTCTTGATTGCGGTGGTGTATTGCACGGATTTGGTGCCTGATATGGTGAGCTTTCTGTTTCTATTCCGCGTTGGGGGAGGTACTGACGGCTTGTTAGTTCGGGAGTGGGAAGAGGAGGTCCAAGTCGAGCTCGTCGAGCTCGAGTTCGAGGAGGAGGTCGGAACGCGAGAGGGAGCGGGAAAGAGAACGGGAACGAGAGAGGGATAGGGAGAGCCGGAGGTCCAAGTCGAGTCGCAGTTTGAGGTCGTAAATGACCTACTTGCACACGCCCAGCCAGCACGACACTCCCCCGCCATTTCCTACCCTCGCCATAGCCCCTGCAAGCTAGAGCCATGTAACACGATTCCCGAAACACAGCTCCTCACCAACGAAGAGTGGCGAATAGCGCCACATCCTCGCAGGGGCCGACATGAATGGCACTCCAAGATTGACAGCAACCGCCTGTAGACGAATAGAAGAAGACTAGAATGCGTTTCGCTGTTGCTTTTGTGTGGACTCATAAGGAGTTCACTTCATCACACCCCATCGCTCTCCCCTCTCAACGCCGTATCCGACCTGTCCAACTTTCCTTCCGACCGCACTTTCCTTGTTCACCTCCCCCCGCTCCATGCCGACGACCTACCCCTTGCCGACGATATCTCTCTCATCCATCTCTCCCTCCGCCCTCTAACACACCTACCGTCCCTACCTCCTCTCCTCTCTTTCCCTGCAATTAGTGCTATCCTTCTCTATCTCCGTGTTGCATTGGCTACTCTCCTACCCTGCTTCCGTCCCCCTTTTCTTGGATATATGTTTCGTAAACTGGAATTTTGACTCTAGATGGGTTCTGTTCGGTTTCTCGATAATTTTTTTTCCTTTCCTTCTTTCGTCTCGTTCTTTTCGCTTCTCTATTTTCCTTTTCTTTCCGTTGACCTTCACTTTTGTCTTCTGCTATTATATTCACACCATCCATTTCTCCTCGCTATCTATTCTGTTCTATCTTACTACATACCTCCACCTCATGGAGCGGTGTTTGCTTCGTGGGGTTGTACTATTATACTTCGAGTTTCGGGGATTCGACTTCGCCTACGATCCTCTCCACGTCCTACCACCCACCCGTTTACGCCCGACGAGTGTGTGGTTACTTGTGGAAGTGACAATCTCTAGTCAGAGGCTCGAGGGATGCGTGGCGGAACTGGAGCACTCATCGTAGCCAACAACCACTGGCAGTCCCATTCCATCCATTTCCTTTCTCGATTCTCAGTACCAAATATCCGTTCTATCCGCCTGCGTGCTATCTATCCTCTGTTTTCATTCCGTTTCTGCTCTGCTCTCTGTCTCTCTCTCGTCTATCATCTCGTTATGCCATTACGACCCGCTGATTTCACGACTACGACTTTCTGGATTCAATCTAGCAAATCACGATACCTACATACACATACCATACAAACAACGATATACTATCAAATGCATTTCTTTTTCTCCTTTTCTCTCCTTGTCTCTGTCTCGAACCTTCCTCTACTCCCTGATCTTTGGGCTTTCGGGCACCACCAGGGTCTAGTACGACAAGCGTTTTGTCAGGATCCCAAAAGGGAGCTTCAAAGACTTCGCAACGAGTCTAGCGCTCAGGTATAGCTGCTACCGGCCGACTAGCTCAGTTGGTTAGAGCGTCGTGCTAATAACGCGAAGGTCTTGGGTTCGATCCCCACGTTGGCCATTACATGGAATGTTTCCTTTCTTTTTTTGGTATGTGGTGTGCAAGTATGGTCCGTCAACCTATTCTGCTTCTGCTTCACTTGCGTGACGGAAGGAGTTTTGTGGACTGAGCGCTTAAGTACTACTAGTCCGCGCGTGGGTTAAGCGCCTGAACTTTGAAGTGATTAATCAGTGCATTTTATGCTTGTCGCCAGTAGGTACTAGTAGTAGAACCATACCCCCCAAACCTGCGACAATCACATGACACATATGCTCACCCAAGGGAGTGTACGTACCGATGGAGGGCGTGGGTGTCCGGGTTGCACCCGCAGGTCCGCCGCTGGGTGTGGGTGTGACAGGGACTTCCAGTCTCATCGAGCAGGCGATCATATCGGTATCGTCCGAGCTCCCGTCTATGTCCCCCTCGCATTCGGTTATAGTGTTTATGTCTGGGTACTCGACAAGTCCGAGACCGCCTCCTGCGGTGCCGGTGGGTTCGACAGCGCGGAAGAGGTCGTCGAGTCTCGACGCGGATTGCTTCTGCCTTGAATGTGTCTGTATTGGGAGAGTGAGCGAGGTGTACCAGTTAGCTCAGTTGAAGAAGAGGCCAGATGCTCGGGAGGCTCACGTACAAGCAAGAGTTGTAGGCGTAGCGATGTAGGTCTGCCCCCGTATCACACCGAGTGTCTGGACGTGCGACGCCACGTAGTGCGTGTACCCCTCTGCGTCGGTGGAGAGGGCTTGGACGCCGAGCATGGTTTCACCCACGATCCAGTCAAGATTGACCGTGGATGGGTCTTTGGCACGGAAAAGGGTTACGAGTCTTCCATCGTTCTGAGCGAGTGTAAAGGTTTAATTAACGAGTAATGGAGGGAGGAGTGTTAGTGAAGTGAATGACTGGAAGCCAGCGAGTATTGCGGAGCTTACAAAGTAAGAAACTGGAAAGGACAGCAATGGTGGGAGCAATAAAGTGTCGCATAGTGACGCGATTTGGACTGGCAGTGAGTGTCAATGACTGTTTTGAGGGAGTGAAAGTCGGTAGACCCACACAAGTACAGGTAGTGCTGCAGTGCAGCAACCTATCCACAATCATTTCCTTTATGTGTAAAACGAACACCCGCATAGTACCCCCGCCCCGCCGGGCGTCACGCGTCAGGGCGCTGGAGGGGTGTGCACCGTAGTGTTGTGAAGCGTGTGAAGATCACACACGCACTCCGAGTCGAGCTGGAAGAGGCGCTTTTCCCTCTTCTCACCTTTCTATTAATGGTATGCCTGTGCACTCTGCGAGCAACACTCAAGTATTAAGCCATAGGCTGTGGTCGGGATAGTTGTCAAGGCTCTCCGAGTCACCAGAAATGAATGATCACTATCACTAGGCTGATTAAAGGTCTACATTGAAGTGCGTTGATTGACCGCTAGTTCTAGAGCCACACCGACATCCCACCAGTAATACCCAGCCAAACGAGGGAGACACCCAGCTTCAGCGGTAACATTGCACCAGAGTCGTCGTCTGCACCGACACCGTCGTTCGAGTCGCTTGTTCCCTCGCTATCAGTTCCGGATCCATCTTTAGCGCTCAAAGCTGTAACGGTAAACATGGGCACTTTCTCAGCTGTGATCGTCATTTGCAAGGTGCGAACGCCCGTGCTACCGTACGGACCTTCTTGGATGTCTGAGCAGACGATTGTATTCTCGTCGAGCTCTACTGAATCCGGTGAGGAAGAGGTGCCTGAGATGGACTCTTCAGAGTCGCTGATGGAATCCTGATCGCCGGATTCCTGCCTTCCGCCAGAGTTGTTGTAGACACAATCGAAAATCTCTTTTCCGCCTTCAACAGTGACGAGCCCGTAGTCTCCTGCCTCGTTAGTCGGCTGGACGTCGCGGAGGACATCGACGGCATGGTAGTGCGATGCGTCTGCTTTGAATGTATCTGTATTAAAAACAAATGGGGAAGTTAGTCATGCTCAGGCTGCTGCTGCTGACTCATATCTCGAATTTTCAGAGGGACGGCTCGGCGAAGAGACAGAAAGCAACGGGGAATCTTTGGGAGTATGTATGTATAGCAAATCCGACGAAACGCTTCAGAATTACAAGTGATGGCAGTAGGAGTGGAGAGGTAGGTTCCCATCGGACCAACACCGAGCGTTTGAACCTGCGACGCGACGTAGTGCGTGTACCCCTCGGAATCAACCGAGAGAGCTGAGGCGCCGCGTGTTTGCCAAAAGCCTCGCGGAAAGCCTTGCATCGTGGGGAGTTTGGGTTCGTAGAATGTTATAACCTCGGCCCCGTTTTGAGCGAGGGCAGAGGCTAGGAGAGTGTCAAATTGAGTGAGTATGTCAACCTCAGCTGGAACAATATATTGGATAAGTGAACGTACAGAGTAAGAAAGCAGAAAAGATTGTTGTGGTGGCGATGGGGTGCATTTTTCGATCAGGAGAGCACTTGAAAAGTTGTAGAACTCTCTAATTTAAATATACCAGAAAAAAAAAGCTCCCTTCCCGGGCGTCGCGGCGGGATATAGTGCACTCCACAAAGACCTGTCACCTTGGCATTTTCAACCGTCTGGGGAAGGCTCGCCAGTATCTCAGTCCGTCACATGCGAAGATGCGGATTACACTGATGAGGGACAGTTAGAGATGCACTGCATCGAGTCAAGCCCGAAGGTGTTGAGGACCGTAATCAACAGCATGTGGGGTCGAAATAGACATTGTACTGGATCATATCCGAGTCACTGTGGTACACTGTACGACGCCCCATCTTGGGATTGATGCATATTGATGGGTTGTTCAAAAGTTTGGTCTATGCGTTACCGACTAATAAAGCCACACCACCATCCCTCCAGCAGCGATCCCCGACCAAACAAGCGCCCCACTCATCCTCAGTGCCGACACCGCTCCAGATTCCGAAGCTGCGATAGTAATCATTGGTTCCTTCTCCCCAGTTACCGTCCACATCTCTCTCGTACGAACGGAGGTGACTGTTTCTGCAGATCCACTGTCCGAGTCGGTGCTTGCGACAGCAAACTCCACTCTCATCGAGCAAGCAATCTCGTCGGTGTCTTCAGAGCTCCCGTCGATGTCACCCTCGCACTCGGTTATGGCTTGTGCGCCTTCTCGATAGGTGAGCCCGAGTCCGCCGCCTACAGTGCCGGTGGGCTCAATTACGGCGAAGGGGCCAACGCCACGGTAGCGCGACGCGTCTGCCCTGAATGTATCTATGTTGGAATAGATGGTCACCAGCTGTTAGCCCACATGAAGCTTTGAAAGCTTGCTAAGTAAGACGTACAGGTAACAGACGTAGGCGTGGAGATGTATGTCTCTCCATCCACCACACCGAGCGTCTGAACGTGCGACACTGCGTAGTGCGTGTACCCTTCTGCGTCGGTGGAGAGAACTTTGCCGCCAAGCGTGGTGATACCCTCGTTCCATTCAGGTTCCCCCTCGAGAGTGGTGGTCGGGAGTTTAGGCCAGAATAGCGTTACGGCGCCTCCATCGTTTTGAGCGAGTGTAGAGGCTTAACGAAAAATGAAACCCGAGGAGTGGTTAGGCGAAGTATGTTGCGGTACTGTGGGTGTGGACGTACAAAGTAAGAAGCCAGAAAGGACAGTGGTAATAGCGATCAAGTGTCGCATAGTGGTGCGATGGCCAGTGACTATTCCGAGGCAGTAAAAGTCGAGTCTGCTGTAGACCCACACAAGTACAGGTAGTGCTGCAGTGCAGCAACCACAACCATAGCCATTACCTTTATGTGAAAACGAACACCCGTATAACCCCCGCCGGGCGTCACGGCGGCGCTGGAGGGGCACCGTGTCATCTTGAAACGTGAGAACATCTCCGAACGCGCCTTGAGGAGAAGGGTAGAGGCTTGAAGTGTACCCAACACAAATCGAGAAATGAAAGGTATGTAGAAGTTGAGGACTGGGTACCCATCACAAGACTTCTTGGGGGCACTAAAGATGGTGGGACGACTGACGGCGGGCAGCCAACACTCCATGGATTGGAGCCACGGTCTTAGATCTTCAACCTGATCGCCCCTTTTGAATTCGAACTTGTTCACGACCTTGATTCGACTCTCGAGAACCCGCCCAAGGGGCTAAACTTCCATCAATTAATCAAAGGTAAGAGATCATCGATACCAGCCCAATGAACACACTCACACGAAACTGCACAGACTAAAAGCAACATTGCCTTCACGACAAAGTCAATCAACAATTTCCGAAACTCCCTTAGTCTAGGTCTCTAGGATCCAGCGTCATGGAACTTCCACTGGAGATCATCGAAAGCATCGTCGAGGTGTTCACAAAGGACTCGAAGGAGAACAAGCAGGCACTCATCAACTGCAGCTTGGTTTCTCCCGAGTTTCGCAGCTGTTCCCAGCGCGTCCTCTTCCGGACCATCCGCCTCGAGAGAACGGCGAACTCGGGGGATCCGGGACAAGACGTCCGCGCCATCCTCAACGTTCTCAAGGCAAGCCCAGATCGACTCTGTCACCATGTCCACATATTCGCATTAGCACTGTTTGCCGGTATTCGGACGTCGTAGGGCGTGAGCGCGACCTCGACAAGTGCCCTCTCAACGACTTGGCTCGGCTGGAATTTCCAAACCTCACGGATCTGACCTTGGGAGAAGCGTGGTATTGGGCGTCTTGGATTGCATTCCCCGACGCCGCCCGACGGTGGATAGAGGATCTGTGCAACGGGAGGACGCGCACGAGATTGCAGTCGCTTACGATCTTGGGTATGAGGGGAACCCCGCCCTCTCTCCTTCTCACAGGGCCGTCGCTTCAACGGCTTTGGTTCGACGAAGTGGTCCATACTTTCCATTCTGTCGACTTGCACACCTTCAAAGCTGCCGCTACTGCTCGTGGTGCCGAAACGAGAACAACTTTGCCCTTCTGCCAGCCGAGAGTTTTGGAGTTGGGATGGGAGACTGAGCGGTGTCTGGATGACCTGTTCGCGTTGGACACGAGAATACTCTCGCGTGTGGAAGAGATGTGCGTGTCGATGGCTAATCCGCTGTCAGGTGTCCAGAACATAAACAGCGCGCTTGGTCTATGTGGTGAATCCTTGCAGAAACTCAGGATTACGTTCCTCCATGACCACGGTAAGCTACCACCATCTCCCCTCCCCATTCCAAAATCTTCATTGATAACTCATTGGATGACATTATTGATAGCTCTAAATCTACATCCCCTGAAGAACCTGACGTCCATCGTCCTCGTTGGAGTGAGGGGACCCACTTATTTTCCGTCTTTCCTCCCCGCGTTGAAGAGTCTCAATACTCTCGACGATGGAACCCCACTCCAGTCACTGGAACTGGAAATGAGCAACATGCACAACGTCGACAGCTGGGACGACCCAGCAAGTTTGGCAGTACGCCCGCTTGATCCTGGCGTCTGGGACACCCGTGAAGCCATCGACGAATGCCTTGCGACGATTATCCGTCGTTTTCCGACGACGTTCACCCGAGTCCACCTCAATTCGAAGATCCATGTTAAGGCTCCGTGTGAAAAGCCTGCTTCGAGACAGGGGTTGGCGAGGGAAACGGGTGAGTTTGAGATGTGGAAGGAGAGGGCAGAAGTGCTCATGGTTACGCCGGAGGAACTGTTTCCTGTCGCTTCGTCGAAGGAAAATGTGCTGTTCGACTTTTCTTTCCCTTGGGGAGGTATTTTTTGGAGATGGGAGTGGTAGGACCCGCACATGAAAGGATACGGACTTTCTGAGATATGGGTGACAGAGTCGGGATGATTGTATTTATGAGTAGGAACGGTTGTCGACTGGTAAGCTGCGTCCCAAGTCGACCAGGTCACGGATACTAGTCAGGTCTCCATGCTCCCAACTTTCACCTTTAGCACCGAAAGCCACAATGGTATACGTACTTCCTTCTCCCCAAATACCGGCTAAAGACGCCCATCACACCATACAGACACACGTCCCCCGTGAAAGACTTTGTGCGCTTAATTTAAACGCGCAACGAGCACTTACTCAGGCCTACTAGCCGAAGGACCGACTAATTTTGCAATGATCAATGATTACCTGGGACTCGCACCCGACAATAACACTGGCAGCCTAGGACAACGACCGAGCCAATAACCTGAACGAACCAACGTTGTGATATCAATTAGACAGGATACTAAGTACTGTAGTATGCGTATTAGACATGTAGGTGATAGAGTAAAGTGTGCAAAGTGCAAGAGGCTCCTCCAGGGGCAGGGAGGAAATTCAGATCGACTATATCTTGTACAAGAAAAAATTTTGAAGGGGAAGGGGGAATGGAATGCGGAATATATGAAGGGGGATGATGATTGACTGACTCCAGAGTCCAATGCAGAAGAACAAGAGGAATTGCGGTAAATAGAGGAATGGATGTGGGAAGGGATGGTTGAAAGACTCCAGAGTACGTTGCGTGGTGTGATGTGGTAAAAGAGGTGTGTGCGGAAGGAAATGGAGGTTGGCTTGGAAGACGTCGAATCCGTCTATGAATCGACGCCTTCATAGATAGGTATCATGATGGAGAAAGAAACGGAAAGATGGGAATAAATACGAAACGATAGCGAGATGCAATACGAGACGAGAAGACTGGATGTTGGGGTATATAATTAGAGAGGAAGAGAAAAAGAAGAAACGAATCGGCCTGCGGTTCGTTCCAAGAGAGGGGTGAAGACGAGAGAGAGAAGGGGACAAGAAGATGGCCGGCATCCCGAAGTCCACCATCCCTCTGTCTCCATAACATAGAAAAGATCCCAAGAAAGATAGAGACGGAAATCATACAAATCATCATCATCGTCATCAAGCATCCGAGAGACTGAGGGAGAAGGGAAGCGGGTTGCCAACCGAGGGCAGCACTCAACGCCTCGAGGTCGACACCGAGCAACTTGATTCCTCCTAATTCTCCTTCATCTCCTCATCAATCCTCCCAACACTCAACGTACTGCTAACAGACAACCCCCGATCACGCGTCGTCGGATACTTTGTATTGCCAAACGTCCGCTGAGGCTGGTGGTGGTGCTCTGCAGTCTTCGAAGAGTTAGTCTGGGAAGTAAAGGGTTGTCGGTGGGCATAAAGGGATCGTACTTGGTCATTATGGTTGCTGTTTTTAGGCGTCATGATGTTCGTGTTTGGGGGTAGGGGAGGTAGAGCGGGCAAGGGAGCTGTTGGGGGAGGCATGGGCGCTGGAACGGTGGTTGTACGTCGGACGTGGCGCCGGATGATTCTATTTTTGGGGAAGAGATTTATGTCAGATATGGGAAATGGTTTGTTGAGAAATTGGAAGATGGATTCTGATGGAATGAGGTGAAGGGTACGATGGGAGGTCACATCGAACCAGGGTTCGCTCTGTTAGATGGACCCTTGATTCCGATGGAACACGGAACACGAAAGAACAAGGGGAACAGAACAGGAGAACTTACCTCCCAGGAACAGCACCAGCCATCCCAACAGACGTCGGCGGTCGCCCCAACGTGCTGCCCACACTGCCGCTCCTCAACCGCCCCATCAAACTGGTCGTCTCCTTCGCGGACATGCCTCCAGGCACGGCAAAAACGTTGTCGGTGGCCGTAGGCGGGACGCTTGAGCTGACCAAACTCCCACTGCGCGAGCGACTGCCCAGGTGCCGCTGCAATTGCAGAGCAGCGTTGGCGGTGCGAATGGGCGAGCGAATGGCGTTCATCGGCGAGACGCTGATGGACAGACTCAGACTCGAACGGCGTTTACGGAGTCTTGGGGCGCCGTTTCCGGCAGGTGGTTGACCATGTACGGATCCGTTCGAGGATGTGGAAGTGTTGGACGAGGTTGAGGCGCGGAGAACGGATTGCTGGGTGGGTGTGATGTCCCGCTTGGAGATGTCGTCCATCTCGGCGTCGCTCGAGTCGAGGTCGATGTCGGAAATGTCGCTGTCGGGAGGCCCGCTCTTGGTCACCACCGGCAACGGCGAAAGGGGCCGGATGGGCGAGGTGTCCCCGTAGGGCACAGGGAGGCTGTCGACTGTGGTGTTGCATTTCAAGTCGGCCTTGGAGGGAGTCTTTGGGAGATTGTTGCCGCCGTAGACGTGTGAAGGAGCGAGCAAGCCTGCTGAGAAGAGAGCCGAATAGCCTGCTGTCATCTTTCTTCTTTCCTAATTGCCGTTTTGTATGTGTAATGAATAGGAGTTGAGCGAGCAATTAGCAAGTGTCGGTGTTGGAAGAGAAAGCGACCAAGACGATGATAATGAAGGGTGAAGGAAGAGAAGTTGGGATGAAAGCAAGTTATATGGAATTGAAAATATTTGAAGAGCGGGTGTTGTCAATGACAAGAGGCAAAAAGTCAACCGTCAACGAGGCCGACCACGGTTCGACTTTCATCACGCCCGCCGAGCAAACAACGCGTAAATAAACTCCATCCCTCGATCAATTTCTTGGCGGTTACCCGGCCTTTCCGGCGGCGACCACCCTCTGCTCGACATCCCTTTTCAGCTCTCTCCGCCATGTCTCCAGCAACCGGATCTCGTCTTATGAAATTTCCAGGAACTCGCAGCGTGTGGGGTATAGGAGCCAGGCCGTTGCTGAGCCCTGGCGGCTTGGGTGTACTGGAATCGTACGAGGAAATGTGCCGCGCAAATTTTCACAATTTCAAGACCTCGCTTCGCCTAAGGGTTCTTTGCCAAATAGTATATTGGACTCGAGATGCATACATACTGGCGCCCGGCCTACCAGCTCGGTGCCGACGCTTCAAATCTTCGGTCAAGATGTCGACTTCGTCCCCTGCGACGTTCAAACCGTCCCCCTGTCCGAGCCTTCCATTTTGCTGCTTGACGACCGGAACCTCGGAATAGCCACTGGCCGATCCTCTCCCAACGATGCTCATCCCTCTCTGTGCGATTTCGATTGTCCCCCAATAGCCGTTGGCCAACAACTACATCTGGTCCATACCGTCTCTCAATCGCCTTCATTTCAATTGACATCCGGTGGACACTCAGAACAAAAATCGCTCCAGAGCTCACAACCAATTGCCCGGCATTCTCCACTCCATTTCAACTCCACTACGTACATTATGGCTGACAAAAATGCGTGTCTATCGTGTCTATCCCAGGTGGATTCGACGGCTGTCAACTGAACAGGCGCGTTGCTCTGGTCCTATCTTTCTTGACGACACTTTGCTTCAACTTGGAATGGTTCGGAATTGCAGGTACTATACAGATGTCCTTCTCGGGTGACTAGGAACAAGGGCAAGAAATGGTGCTGGAGTCCCGCGAAGCTCTAGTCCAGAGTCCAAAAACTACAATATTTAAAGGTGACTGGTGTCGAACGTTAAAGTTCCGACTGCCGATTATTGGCTGTGGTTTCCTGACCAAAGTGACCGTTGTCTTTGCATGGACGGACCAAATTCGTGCTTTAAGTAGAAGGAAGCTGCCGCACACTTGGCTAGAACTTGGTTCTGTATCGCGTTACGAATGCGACATAGATTACCCCGCTCCGCGCGCACTGCATGACAGCTGGACCCACAACGCCCAAACTCCATCGATAAGGACCAGGCCCATATCTGCGGCCTACGGCCTAACCCCACGACCTCCACCTTCCTCCGCCGTCTTGCGATCGCTAACCTCGACACTATGGGGCAGCTGTTTTCGACCCAGGCGAGTTTTCCGACTAATCAACGACGACGGTTGAGAACTTTCAGCTCATTTCTTCGTCGCCACAGCCCCAAGAAATCGTAAACCCACCGAAAGCCAGTGCGTCTCTTTTGCGTAGCAGTTCACGCGATGGCGGGAATGAATTGGCTGATTCCTTCTCTGTAGGCGAGTACAGTGCCAGAGCAGGACCGATCTTCAACAACGCTCGATCGGTGGAGATCCATGGCGGCAATTTCCACGATGGTCCTATCACCGTTACAAACCATTACCACCCATCCCCGTCTTCTGCTGATATTCAAGATTCCAAGGTTCACTCTTGGTTAAGTTCCAAGAGGGCGGTCAGCTTTAGGGCAATTCACGGTGATGTTAGGAAGAAGCGATGCGAAGGGTCGAGGGGTTGGTTCATCTCCAATCGATTCTATCAGGAGTGGAAGGGACAACGCGGGGCCATAACTTGGGGAATGGGAATTCGTGAGTCTGGTCGTTTAATTGCATTAGATCTTGACCTCTAAGGTATCACTCTACGTAGCCGGTGCCGGGAAGACTACCCTTGCGTGAGTTCGATCATTCAGAGGGCCCGCCCTTGAGTAAAGCTGACTGGAATCGGTACATAGATCAAAGGTCATCGATGACCTGCTACCATTGGAAGACGACACCACTTGCGTTCTCTTCGTTTACTGCCGTTATACTGAGGACCTCTCCGTCACCGATATTCTCAAAGCCCTCGTAAAGCAGTGTCTCGAGCGACATCCCAACGTCTTTCCAGCAGTCGAATCACTGTATAGGCGGCACAAGCTGGAGAAAACAGAGCCTTCGCTAGAGGAGCTCGTCGATCTGCTCAAATCATTGGAAGGTTTCTTCATTCGCATCTTCTACGTGATCGACGGCGTCGACGAAGCTCCCGTCGACGTTCGCTTCGATCTCATCAAAGTCCTGAACAAGCTTCACGGCAATATTTTCCTCACCTCGCGCCCTCTGGACCATCTGGGAAAAAAACTGGAATTCGCGGTTCTCTTTTCGGTCGTGGCGCAGGAGGACGACGTGGTGCTCTTGATTGAGGAGAAGCTGGAGCGCAACGAAGGACTGTCAAACCTACTTGACCGACACAACATGAAGGGGGAGTTGGTTCGTAAAATCATTGATAAGGCGGAGGGAATGTAAGTGCACATCGCTTGATCCATTGTAGTACCGAAGCTGATGCAGAGCGTGTAGGATCCTACACGCTGTTCTCCAGGTCGACGCGCTGCAGGAATGCGCCACCGTCACAACCCTCCGCCAGAGACTCGAGGAGTTCCCTTCAGGGATTCAGGGAATGTACGCGACGACGGTAGCACGGATCGAGAGGCAAACACCGGAGTTCTGCGACATCGCCATGCGCGCACTTCTCTGGGTCGTCTTCGCCGATGCATCGTTGTCGATGGAGGATCTTCAACGGGCTTTGGCTGTTCACCCTGAAACATCCAAGTTCGACGACGAAAGGATGCCTGACAGCAGCACCATCCTGTCGGTTTGCTGCGGATTGATCGAGATTCAAGAGGAAACCAAGGTCGTTCGTCTTGTCCGTGAGTCATCTGCTTTTTGTTTGTGCGCTGCGAGGCCAGAACATTTATTTCTTGCTCAGACTTCACTGCAAAAGACGCGCTGAAACCGATACTTCTTGAACGCTTCCCTCAACCAAAACTGGTTATGTTCAAAGTTCTGATCGAGCGTGTCAAGGCATCAAAAGGCTTGCGCAAACCCGACACCATCATCCTCAGCACCGAGGCAGAGCTCCCACCGAGCGCCGAGGACCCTCTCCTGTTCCATGCGCTTTTTTTCTGGCCAGTCTATGCGAATTGGTTCATACACGACCCCAGCGTTGTCGAAGCCATCCTGTCGCTTCTCCTGGAAGCCAAAGCTTTCGGGGTCATCCCTGCTCCCAACGACTTCAGGTACAACAAACCTGGAGCCGAACTATACCAATTCATGGATTTCGTCGGGCCACTGCATGTCGTTATCCAGTACACCCTCCCCATCTCCATCTTCGATGCCGTGATCTCCAGGACCAACTGCTCGATTAACGAGCAATCACCCCGGTTCCAACTCACGCCTCTCTTGATAGCGGTAGTGTTCGGGAAGCTCCAATACGTAGAGCACCTCCTGGACATGTACTCTGAGAGCGTCGATGTCAACGCCAGTGACTGCGAGGGCAAGACACCATTGGGGATCACCCTCCTCCGTCCCCCAGAGGCCGGTATACCCATCGCCAAACGCCTCCTCGAACACCCAGACATCAACGCCAATATCCCTGACAACACTGGAGTGACACCCTTCATTCGGGCGTCGGCCCTGGCCATCGAGCCAATCGTAGAGTTGATGGTGGACCGCGACGATGTCGACGTTGCGGCAGTGGACAACAACGGAGCTGGGGCTCTGCTTTTCGTGGTCACGATGACTATAGCGGGCAAGGACACCATGACACCGGAGATGAAGCGTGTCATAAAGCGCCTTATTCAGTGTCCTAGGGTCCCTACCGTCAGCATTTTGTTTGGAGTCGCACGTCGGCCAGTTTTGCATACGACTATCTTTTCGGTTTCACCGAAGCTTTCTCTGGATCTCGTTGAAATGTTTATCCTACATAGACCCGACGAGCTCAACATTACAGACCATGTTGGAAGGACTCCATTGGCATGCGCGGCCATAGTTGGGGACAAGGATATAGTGCGGATGCTGTTGGCGACAAACAAGGTGGACGTGTGTGCGCAGGATCTACAAGGGTACTCGGCCGCTGTGCTAGCAGCGAAGAGCGCTCACAATCAAGTCCGACGCCATCTGAATGACCCCGATCTACCCAGGCCTGAGGAACATATTCTCCTCGAAATACTATTACCTTCCCGCCGTGCCAAACGCCGTCTGAGCGCCCCATTACCCAATGCGGAAGAACGAGCGCTTCTCCAGCAGCGCCATCGACTCGAATTTGCGTTGGAAGTATTGCTGAAGATGGATGTGGGGCAGGTTTGGATTGCTCCTCCACCAGAAGCGCCGCTTATTCAGGAGCGAGGGATGATGGAGTTTGAAGAGGTCGTCTGGATGTTGTTGTCCCACTCTGACGTCGATTTGAATGCCCGCGATGAGGACTGCGCTGATGTGGGCCTCGATTCATGGATGCAAAGAGGTTGTCGAACTGTTGCTTCAGTACGAAGGGATAGATGTTGGACTTGTGGACCACGGGGGGTTAAGCGCCATGGACCACGCGAGTAAGGAGGGACATGAAGCTGTTATCGCCTGTCTTCGACATTTCACCGATTCCAGGTTGTGATACATAGCCTTGTTGATTACATATGTACTAAGAATTTAGCTCTGTCCGTGTGTCCTTAGTGATTGAATCGGAGCGTCGGCAGATCACTGCCGAGGGTGACAGAGGCTATGTAAAGGTGCCGGGCGCTTATTCTCCGAGTCATCGATAACCTATCACATTCATCATCTCAGTCTGGACGACGACCTCCTTCATTCCTGCTAGTCATACTCCTGAATTGAGACACCGTCGTCGTGGGCTCTGAATTTAAAGAAGTCCTCGACATGGGTCAAGGTTTTTCCTGGCGTGTAAGTGTAGCCCTTTGACCGCCTTAGAAACCGACTGACTCGACGCCCACCAAACGAATAGTCGACGGAGGAGGCACCGAAAGGAGAGATAGATCCCCCGACAGCGCGTACGTTCCCAGTCCTTTCATCTTGTTGATCTCTTTACACATGTGCGACATAGGCGAGTATGAGGCCGGCAAGAGCCCGATATTCGAGACTACACGAGAGATCAAGGACAGCAACGTCTACCATTCCGATGGCCCGCAGAACGTCACAAACATTACAACAAACAACTATCATCCACCTCAGCCAGTAGCGACTTCCAGCAACCACGGAGGTGAGTCTTTTCCATGCAGGGGCAGTGACTGCCATTCTGACGACACGTGTAGCGCCAGTCTCCGATGCTGAACTGCTAAAGTGGCTAACGTCCAAAGCAAAGATCAACTTCAGGGCTATTCACAACGACGTTAAAAGAAACCGGTGCAAAGGCACGGGGAGATGGCTCCTCGATATGCGGCTGTATAAGGAATGGAAATCGACGCCTGCGGCCATTCTTTGGGGGATGGGTATATAAATCATGTTTATTGTCCTAATAGGGTTAGACGGACATCTCCGTTCGTAGTTATATCCTAATGGTCTATGGGCCCCTATGCCCTCTATATGCGTTTGGACCGTGCACCAGTCGACGGCGCACCCTTGGTGCTCGCTCCCCCGACTGGTCCGACAAGGAAACGTCGTTTCGATCCACAACGTTGGTTAATTAAGGGTATACTGCGTGCCTAAGGTCCGGCTGGGGTTTGCACTGCTTGCACCCGACCCTTGCGGGTGGTGCGAGGACACGGTGACTCTGCAGTCCCGTTGGAAGTTTGTCGATGTGTCGGCGCGATGGCGGGTGCTTGAGTTATGTGTGTGGGGTATAGGTTTTGGGGTGATTATGGGGATGGTGGTATTTTGAATTAGATTGAATTATTAGAATTATTAAGTTGTGTGTTTGAGGGGTGAGATGGGGAGGGGGGGTTGGCCTTGCTCAGCTGGTCCTGTGCTTATCTTGTTTCTCGAGTCGTCCCGTCGTTGCTAGAAATGTCAGGATCGCTTTTGCTTTTGCTGGGTATCGTATGGCTTTGATCGGGTCGCCCCAGTCCCTTCGCCAGAGTTCCTTGTGGAGTGTCGTCCTCTGGGTTCGGTATGCTGGACAGTCGCGTAGGACGTGAGTGATCGTTTCGCTGGCGTGCAGATTGCAGTTGGGGCATGTCGGGGAGTCGGTCAGTCGTCGTTTGAAGAGGTAATCGTTGAGTGGTATGTGGCCTGTTCTGATCTGTACTAGCCAACTTGCTGCGCGTCTGTCGAGGTCGTTGACAAGTTTGATGTACTTCTTGTACGGGATCGGACCGTCCACCTTGTCCATCTTCGGCTTCCTTGGTGACGTCTCCCATCGTTTCCTCCATTCCCTTTTTACCTCTTCCTTCACCCTCTGCTTCATTGCTGATTTGCTGATCTTCAGCTTCTGTCGTAGCGTTGGCGGGAGGAAGATTGGTGCGGTGGATTCTCCCCGGGCTGCTTTCTTTGCTTCGTCGTCGACTTTCTCATTGCCTTCGACCCCACTGTGCGCCGATATCCACCTTATGGTGAACTTGGTACTTCTCGTTCCCCGGTGCTTTATGCGGTCGGTGATACGGTGCAGCTCGTTGGTGATGGTTTGTCCCGGGCCTGGCAAGTTATGGGCGTGCGCTGTTATTGCCGCTTGGCAATCGGTGTAGACCGATATGTCTTCCATCCCTATGCTCTTCCTGCCTTCGGTTGCCACCAGCCACGCCGCTAGGACGAGTCCGACTTGCTCCGCCTCGAAGGTCGAGTGGTCCTGTTTGGTTCCTAGGTGATATTTGAGTACCTTCACGAGCTGGTTGTTCTTGTACATTACCGCTGCTGCTCCGACTTTGCCTTCATATCCTGAGCCGTCGGTGTAGATCTTGGTTGGAGCGTTGTCGAGTGCTTCGAATTCTATCGACTCTTCCCTCGTTGTTGGGATCACAACCTCGAAGGGTGGTTTGTACGTTGGGGCTCGTTTGGTGGGCGCGATCTTTTCTACCTGGGCCGGCTGGGTGGTTAGGTGACTAGTCCTTCTTAGCCTTTCGATTGGCGTCTCGTGCTTTGGCGGTTTCCCTGATCTTGGAAGGCGTGCTGCTAGCTGGGGATGTAGTGGGTGCGATTCCGGGAGTGTGCACATTCGAACATAGGACCTTTGGCAGATTTTGTTAAGCAGGATTTCGATCGGCGGGATTCCGGCATGTGCGTCCAGCGTGTCCGTGGCGGTTGATCGTAGTGCTCCTGTTATAGCGATAGTTGCGAGTCTTTGGATTTTTGCAAGTTGTTTGAGAGCGCTCACCGAGCCTGAGTTACGCTTCTTTCCCACCTCCTTGTGTGGGGGGCTATACCAGACTTCGAGTGCATACGTCATCTTTGGGATCCCTACTGCCATATATAGCTGTCGCATGAGTTGTTGTCGAACTCCTGTAGATGGTTTAGTTAGCCTCTTAAACAGAAGGACCCATTTCGTAGCTTGTTCAGTGACCCTTCTTGTCTGGGCATTCCATCGTAACTCGCAGTCGACTACTACCCCGAGGTACTTGTACTCGGTGACGATTTTGACGTGCTCTCCTCTGAGAGCCAGTGGAGGGGCTTCGGTATGGATCTTGACGCGTGAGCCATCGACTTCTTCTCTCGTCCGCCTGGACATGTGCATGATTGCGAGTTTTGACAGTTCAAATCTGGAGTTGTGTTCAGTCGACCATTGGAATCCGCCGCCTTCTCGCTCCATCATGTCTTTCAGGATTCGTACGGTGTCGTCGAAGGTGTTTGCTATGGCTATCAGGATTGCGTCGTCGACGTAACCGATCGCATCTTCGTCTTCGTTCCTGGGGATCTCGAGGAGGTCAGCGTTATAAAGGATGTATATGATCATGGATAGCGGGCATCCTTGCCCTATGCCGTTGTCGATAGCAATGAATTCGGAGAGGAAGTCGTCGAATCGTAGTTTGGTCCTTCGCCCTTCTAGCATCTTGGCTATCAGCCTGACGTATACTTCCGGTATTCGTCGTATTCGTAGGTTATGGATGACCCTGTCCGTTACTGCGTTGGGGAATGCCCCTTCGACGTCTAGGTAGAGAATTGATACCACCTTTTTCTCCCTCCATGCTTTCTTCACCTTGCCGACCAGGTAGTGCAGAGCGTCGGTTGTTGTCCTTCCCGGGCGTCCTCCGAAGTGGTTTTTTGGCAGCAGTCCGTTGACTTCGATAATCCTAGTCATGTCGTCCGCCACGGTGGCGGATAGTAGCTTGGCCGTCGTTGAGAGCAGTGCGATTGGCCGATACGCTTTGGGGATCTGGTAGTCGGGCTTGCCGGGCTTGCGTAGAACGCAAGTGATGGAGTCTTTCCAGCTCTGGTGGTAGAAACCGTTTTGGACTGCTGCAGTGAAGATTCTAGCGAGGTGTTCTGCCAGTATGTCGGCGTTCTCTTTGAGTACCACGTTCGGGATTCCGTCGAGGCCGGGGGCCTTGTAGGGCGTCAGTCTCTTCAGTTGGGCCTTGACCCGGTCGGGGGATATTGGTGTCGCTGCTGGCAGTGGTTCTGGGTAGTCGAAGTCCTGCGGCACGGAAGTCGTCTGTGGCTTTTTCGGGAAGAAAGGTGCGCCGAGATGCTTAGCTTTCCCCTTGTTCTCGTTCACCTCTATGACCCTCCCGTTTTCGAATACTTTGAGTGTTGGCATTCTGGGTCGCCCACCGTCGGCTATCGGTTCTCGGATATACTTGTTAGCTATCCATATCTCCCTTTCGGTAGCTTCTTCGAGGAACGCTTCCCAGTGCTCTATTCTCGTCTTTTGAATCAGGTCCGCATAGGCGTCTGCATGTTCTCTGGCCTGCTTGTGGATGGGGTGGTCAGGTATTGCTCGGAACTGGTATGCCAATCGACTTAGCCGGTTATTCTCCTTCTTGGTCTCTCTTAGTTCCGAGGTCCAGTATCGTTTTGAGAGCGGGGATGGCCTTGACAGTGGTATCTGTTGCTTGATCACATTCTGCAGTACCTGGGTCAGCAGTTCCACCTGTCGGTTGAATTCATCTTCGTTCGCTATCTCTGGCCAGTCTTGGGACTCCATCTGTGGTCGTAGTGCTTTCCGGAATTCTTTCCAGTCGGCCATGCGGAAATTTCTCGTTGGTGTGGTGGGGGCGACGCTCTTCGAAGTATCCAGCGTTATTTCGATTGGGATGTGGTCGGTCTTGACTGGCCATAGGTGCGGCGCGGTACTGCATTTGAGGATCCATTCTTCCATGTACTCGCTGTGGAAGACGTTGTCAGGGCGGGACCATCTCTTTGTTACCATGTGTCTGAGAGTCGGTATCCCTTTTGGGAGGGCCTGCTGCATGTTCCATTTCGCTTGGATCTCGATTAGCCGTGACGCTGCTTCGAGAGCTGCCGTGGTGAATAGGTGCTCGTCTTCATCTCGGTCCCACAGGGGATGATGTCTGTTGAAGTCGCCGCACCACAGTACGTGCCTGTTCGGGCCGTGCACTTCGTCCTCGTGTTGCTGAAGGTAGCTGTCGAGGGCGTTTTGTGCGTCATCGTTGTTGCAGTCGTTGTAAATGTTGAAGATTGTTAGCTGCCCGTTATCCGTGTCGACTTGTATCGCTGTGACGTCGGCCGAGTTGGGGACTTCCAGTGCTCTCCAGCAGTTGGTGTTAATGGCGCTGTTTACCCATATCGCCGATCGGGCTGTTTTCCTTTTTCTGAGCTGGTCGGACGGGTAGACCTGGCGGAAGCCTGGGGGGGTCCGTATGGCTTTGTAATATGTCTGGTGAGGTTCCTGGATGAGAACAATGTCGAACTTTTCTGCCAGCGAGTCGTTCAGTAGGTCGAGATGGGCCGCTTCCGATTTGTTCAGGTTCGCTTGCAGTATGCGCAGTTGTCCAGGGTTCGTCGTCGGTGAGGTGCCTTCTGCTTGGCTCATTGTTGGCCTGCGGAGGTGTCCTCGTCAGCGTCCCATTCGTTGCCTATATACTGGGAAAGGGACTTCTCCTTTTCCTTTGCGGCTTCCTCCTCTGCCTTCTTGGCTTCTTGCCTGGTCCTGTGCTTCTCCTTGAGTTCGTTCTTCCGTTGGCGCTGACTGGGTGGCTTGCTCGCTACTTCGGCGCTCGCCTTGGTGGAGGAGCTTCCCCAGGTCCATGGGGGGGATGGGTATCCGTACGTCTGGCTATGCGCGCTCTTTATCTTGATATCCTGACGACCTTCGCACAGCGGGTGCCGGAAAGACTGTTTTAGCGTGAGTCGGCCGCTTTAATTCTTCCGAGTTAGCGACGTGGCTCAAGATCTCCAGATCTCACGTTATTGACGATCTCCTAAAGCTCGAGGACGACGACACATGCATTCTTTTTGTCTATTGTCGATACACAGAGGCCCTCACCGTCAGCGATATCCTCAAGGCACTGGTGAAGGAATGTTTGAAACGACATCCGGGCGCGGCGGAGGATATCCTACCCCTCTACAAGTAACACAAAAGGGACGAGACAGAACCAACCCTGGACGATCTCGTCGATCTTCTGAAGCAACTCGAGAGGCGTTTCAAGTGTGTCTTCTACATCATCGATGGCGTCGACGAGGCCCTGGTGGACGTTCGTTTTGATCTCATCAAGGTCATGAACGAACTTCACGGTAACATCATCCTCACCTCTCGCCCCCTTGACGACTTGGGAAGGAAGCTGAAGCATTCTGTCTTATTTACCATCGAGGCCCAGGAAGAAGATGTGCGCCTCCTCGTTGACGACAGGCTCGAAAGGAATGACGGACTCTCCGAGCTGTTGGCAGACAACAATGAAAAGGAGGCGGTCGTCCGAAAGATCACCACCAAGGCGGGAGGGATGTAGGTTCATTTACTTATACATCATCCCGATGTACGGCTTCCGCCACTAGGATTCTTCACGCGGTCTTGCAAGTGGAAGCGCTGCGGGAGTGCACGAGCATTGCAACGCTCTATGACCGTCTCGCTCAGTTCCCTTCGGGGATGGAGGGCATGTACGCAGCCACGATCGAACGAGTGGAAGCCCAGCCTGCAGAAATCCGAGATTTGGCAATGCGAACTCTTCTCTGGATTGTTTTCGCAGAGAGACCTCTATCTTTCGAAGAAATCCAATGGGCTTTAGCCGTCCACCCAGAAACCTACAAGTACGACGAACGAAGGGTGCCTCATCAGAAATCAATCCTCTCATCCTGCTGTGGCCTAGTCGAGCTTCACCCCGAGACCAACGTCTTGCGCCTTGTTCGTGAGTTCGTTTTTCATTCATACCTTTATGCCCGATTTTGACAGTGGTCTTTGGTAGATTTTACCGCTAAAGATGCGCTGCCGTCGTTTATACTCCAGCGCATTCCTCAACCCCACGCAGTCATCGCGAGAACCTTGATCGAGCGCTTCGTGTCCTGCAACTGGGGAGCCCAGTCGACCGTAACAGATGAAGACTATGGCTATCGACCCTCCCAACACACTCTTCTCACCTATGGCATCGAATACTGGGGAACCCATACCCGGGAAAGCATCGCAGACGAAGGGCTCTTCCGTACCACCGTCGACTTCCTACGCAGTTGCAATTCATTCCCCATGCTCCTATTCCGTGGCGTGGAATTTCTTGGACCATTGCACCTCGTTTCGCTCTTCGATCTACCGATCAACATCCTGGATTCACTTTGTTCCTTCTGCGATATCAACTCTCCAACCTCGGTGCGCAAACTCACACCGTTAGCCTTCGCAGTCACCCGCAACCGTCTCGACGTCGTGAAACGACTCCTCCATTTGGATGGCACACTAGTCAACGCCAAGGATCGCGACGGAAGGACGCCAGTCCATATTGCGGCTGAAGGTGACAACGAGCCCATGTTCTCGCTCCTCCTCGAATGCCCAGGGGTCGATGTGAATGCGCTAGATGATGACGGGACCACTCCACTGAGCATCGGAGGACGGTGTTGCATTCGCCGTCCGCTGCCTGTTGCAGCGCGTGGATCTCCACGTTGGAGATCGAAAGCACGGGACGAACTGCGTTGGGGATGGCGTATTCTGCCTTGAGGACTGAGGTGGTGTCGCTATTGCTGGAACCAGGCACTGCTTGCGGCCAAGGATGGTTACGCTAACCGAAGCACTGTGGACCCATGGCTGGACAACATTATTATCAAGACATTACTGCAGCATCTGGGAGTTGACTTGGAGGCCAAGGACGACACTGGTGTGCCTGCTTCGTTCTACTTGAAGGAAATGGGCCTGCTTCAAGATGCAGGAAATGATTAGCAGCGAGATCATGTATTTGTAGGCTATGCCTCAGTCGAACTTTCGACCAACCAATTGCTAATTTTTTGGGGGAAGAGCTATAGGCTTTCGGGAGCGCCGAGCAGTATGTGCCTAAGCTAGATCAGGGTGCGAGCCTAGCTCGCCTTAATTCTTGCTGCGCACTGTCCTCGTGAACGTTTCTTCGACTGTTCTTATTCCAGGATAAGTAGTCACCTTGTGCCTTCTAGAATCCGCACGAAAACACCTGACCAAGCCAAACTGACAGAAGGTCCCATATAAACCCACGCTCGTCAGCCTCATGGCGATGAGCCATAGTGGCATTCGCCCCCACATTCTGTCTTGAACCATCGTCCTACTGCCAGAGATGACCAGTCCTCGTACGACTACTGGGGATCTCCAGACAGGCGGATATGCTTCAAGGCGCGAGTCATCTAGCGTTATCTGCCAATCCTTCCGTGATTATGGACACTGTGAATTGGGAAAAGACTGTCCAAAGCAACACATCCTCCTCGTCGCGAGTGGAAAGGCAGTGTCTGCGTCCCCCCATAACAGGGATGAAAACGACGGTGCTTCTGAGCCCATCCCTCCCTTACCCGTCTCCTCCACGCCTCGAGTCGACGTCACTCAGATTGCGGCGATCAAGGCGATCTCTGATGCAGCAGCCCATCATGGGCCAAGATCCAACGTCGATGTTCGCAAGAACCCCTGCTTTCGTTGGGAGAAGGGCAGCTGCCTTAGAGGCGACCAATGTCGCTATCGACATGACCCAGAGGTATGCAAATTATCTCGAGATCAGCCCTTTCTTATACTATGTTTATCTCTTCCCCAGTTCACTGGGCTGAATACCCAGGGGACGGCAGAAAAGAAGGCGGACGCGAAGGTATGGTCAGAGGAAGACCAGAAGAAGTTTGAGCAAACAGCATTGAATGTGCGAGAAAAGCTGCGAGCGCTCGCTAGTAGAGGAAAGGATCCCAACCGTGACGTTGGTCCATCGACACCAGGAACTTCTCGTGAAGAGACTCATATGGTGCGTCCCAAAGCTTACCATTCTAGCTTCCATCCCTAACTCACGGTGGCTACTATTCCAAAGGTGGGGTACAGGGAGCCGATAACACCGACGGATCTACGGAAACTGAGTGCCGCTGCTCGAAAGCGACATGTGAAGGCGTCAAAAGAGGAGAAGGGGGGAATACTGTCTCTACTAGTCCGCGACGTGGAGGCCACGGGGTTAGTGCAAGTGGCTGCTCCGAAGAGGCAGAGGGAGGAGGTCGAGCTTCAAACAGAGCTCGACCGTGTTAAGCAGGAGATGATGGCGGAACTGGAATTCCGCCAAGCAATCGAGGAGTCTGAAAAGTTACTGATTGCGAAAGCGGTGGGAACGAAGCGACAACGAGACCAGGAGGAGAAAAAGACACGGAGGAGAAAGGAAGAAGAGCGGGAGAGGGCAAGGAAAGCAATCGAGGAGGCAGCGAAGAGGAGACGGGAAGAAGAGGAGAGAATTGCCGAAGAGAAACGAATGAAGGAGAAAGAACTAGAGGAGCAGCGTAAACGAGCACTCGAGGAACACCAGAAGCGTGAAGCTGAATCGACACTTTCTCGCGTCGTTGCAGGCTCTAATTTGGTGACATTCTCCGCAGGCCTTCAGATCATGGAAGTCATTCCAGGGTTCGAGCTTTGCACCGTCACACTCCACGACCTTCCACCCGACACTAAGGAAGAAGAGATTGTTCGAATATTCACGGAGCACTTGGGAATCGACAATCTCACCTTCCACCTCGCTTCCTTGAAACCTATTCCCGGTCAGAAAAAGGTGGCGACCCTCTTCCTTCGTTCTGAACAGGCCAGTCTCCTCCCCTTTGCGTTTGAAGACATCGAGCTCCGCGAGCACCCTATCAGAGTGGAAGTTGGAGCGAATGCAACATGGGGACGCATGAACGCCTATTCCAATGCGACCACGATCACGACCCTCACCATCGCTTGGAATCTTCCATCGCTCACCATGATCGCTACTTGCTCTTCAATGGAAGAAGCCCAGCTAAAGGTCCACGAGATCAACGCCAAACCACCTCTTCTCGGAACTCGGAAGGTTCGAGCCGCAATGAACCGGCAGCCCGCCGGTCATGCAGCTAGGTACTGGACTCCAGCTTCGATTAAACTCACCAATATTCCTTGCCAGTTGTCGACGAGCGACATCGCAGAGTTTACCGGTATCCCCTCGATCCGACAGATCAAGTCCCCCACCTACGATCTGGAGTCGGAGAAGCAGCGGCTGGAAGCTCGCCTAGCGGCGTACCAACCTGTGAAGGACTCGTTCGAGACGAGTGAAAATCCCAATGGACTACAAGCAAAGATCAAATTTGAGTCATACGAAGACGCCGAGAAAGTTTACGACGCAATTCAACAAGGTCACTTTGGTTCTTTCCCGCACTTTCGACCCTCCCTCCCCAAACGACACGAGTACTCGATCACCATTCCCGTTGCCCAATACGAGGCGCAAAGGAGCCGTTGGGACGAATTGGCGGACAGTAACGGCGATAAGAAGAAGGCCTTTGTGACGGTGAAAACAGTTGCAAATGGTGCTCGCATGGTCGTCAAAGTCCTGGGATCGGATCAGGAGGAGGTCGGGGTGCTGAAGGTTCGAGTCGAAGCATTGGTCGCTGGCCAGCGACTCGACTCGAACCATTGGCACAGTTCGTTCTTCTCCTCCGATGGCTCCAAGTTCTTGGAGAGGGTGAATGCGGATACGAAGGCTTACATCGTCCTTGACCCCAAGCTCCATGCGTTGCGTGCGTACGGAGATGATGCGTCCCTGACGCTGGCGAGGGGGTTGATTAGCGGGGAGGTTGAGAGGCTCAATGCGTCGGAGTGGTCGGAGAAGCTACCGCGTCGCGCTGTGGGCTTCTTCATGCGAGAAGGGTTGAAGGTTTTGAAGGACAACATCGGGGAGGAGAATGCAACACTGGACTTGGCTACCGGCACGGTGAAGATCAAGGGCGGAGATAACGATCGTCAGCTTCTTCGGAAGCTCATCAGGGAAGCTACGCTGTCCGGCGGTGGTGCCCAATCTCCCGTATCCGACAACGAGAAGCTGTGCCCGATCTGTTACAATGCCGCCTCCGCCCAACCTTTCATCTGTGGCCATTCCTACTGTCACGGGTGTCTCCAGCATTACCTCGTTTCCGCTCTAAATTCGGACAAGTTCCCTCTCGTTTGCATGGGGGACGAAGACACTTGCAAAACACCCATCCCCATTCCTGTTATCTTGCGCAACCTCCCACGAGAGTCCTTCAACCGATTGGTGGAGGTCGCATTCCAGTCCTACATCCATCAGCATCCTCTGGAGTACAAGTACTGCCCCACCCCAGATTGTACCCAGATTTACCGACAGCAGGGCGAAGGGACCACCCCGACCCATCAGTGTCCATCGTGCTTCGTCAAGATCTGCGGGACCTGCAACGAAGGGGCGCACGATGGGATGAATTGCGAAGAAGCTCGCGTTCACCGAGACCCCAAGCTCCAAGAACAGTTGAACGACGAATGGTTGAGAGATAACGGAGTCAAGAAGTGTCCTGGTTGCGGCGCGCTCGTTTTCAAAGAGAGTGGCTGCAACCATATGACGTGTTCGAAGTGCGCGGCTCATTTTTGCTGGTTGTGTCTGGATGTTTCGGGCGATGTGTATGCGCATCTGAACGCGGTTCATGGTGGGTTCTTTGACTGATACCCCTGTACCAACGTGTACCTTGTACGTTACTGGTGTCCTTCTCAGATCGTATGAACCGCGTAACTGCACCTACAAATAGCATATTTACAAATGCATTGTTTTACAAGAACATTGAGACACTCACTATGCCTGAATTCTTCTGTCCCAGAGTCACCGCGGTTTGATGTAGTCCTAAGCCGAACCAAGCCGACTTGAAGTATCAACAGACGATCCTCGAGTCTGGAAATTATCTTCGCCCTCCCTGGCGATCTCTTCATGTGGCATGAAATGGGACAGACCTACCCTTGGTACCTGTCCACAAACTTAGCTCAAGACGCGTTCAATTTATTGGAAGGGCAGGGGATGTATTAGCGCGCAAAACCCATACCGAAGGCGACTTGTCGTCCTCTCATACAATCATCTCACTCGTTACGCATCGCACCCATCCCTGGCCTAATCTGAAGGGGTCGTAGTACCTCCCTACTCCTTTCCTCGTCCATGAGCGGGCCGTGAAGGAGGTTACCCCATGGCTTGGCGTCGCTCTCGTTACTGGATTACTATCGGCTTGTACGTGAACAGCCCTGTTAGTCGACGCGTGTATTCACTCTTCATCTTCATCGCGTTCCGTCTTCGACAGTTTGCCGAGATATGAGGCGTCCAAAGCCCCTATAGCATAAAGTCAGCCTCCCCCGCCACGGCAATAGTTGCAACAGAGAATCTACGCACGTCCAACACTCCCTGCACCCACACCCTTTGCTCTGTACACGCTTACTTTGGGGCTGGGTGAGTATCCGGGGGTCGACGTCGAGCTTCCAAGACTTCCAGCGCTTCCAGGTGTCGATGTGCTATAAGTAAAGGCTGCAGAAGACAACGTATGTAAGAGTTGCCGGTTCCATATCGAGAATATTATTTCGACAAGAATGAAAACCCATCGTCACAACCGAGCGCTTCGCTTGGCATGACAAGGAATTTGATTCCGTCCGGGCCTTTGTTGTCGATGTCTACCATTAAACAGCGGTCGAAATCAATGACTCTCCAAGGATGAACAACATTGTGTCGTGAGCAGGTGCAGCTATTCAGTGGGTCCCGAATGGATAAGATGTTCCAAGCCGAAATGTCTGGGTGAATGACTCCTCGCGTGGCAATGTCATCCAACACCTCTGTGATAGCGGCTCTGCCGTCGTTTCCTCATTCCTCAGAAATTGTTCGGAGTCAATCGACGAGTAAAACTCACTTTACACCGAGTCCCTTTTTGCCAGTACAGGTCTCGCCCAAGAGCTCGAGGACGAGGACGCTGATCGTCGGATTGTCTTCACTGGGGCTCCATCTGTACCACGACGAGTTTTGCTGGTAGCCAGATGGGTCTTCGATCGGCGATTTTCTCCTCCAGTCTGGCAGCATGTCGTCAGGTAGGAGGTCCAGAGACGGGTATTGGTCGATTTCGCGGGGGAGCGAGTCTGTGTCGAATTGGTGTTTCCTTGTGGTCCACGGGGTGAATGTGAGGTTCGGTGACCATGGTTGCTCTGCCATGGAAGATGAAAAGAAGCCGTAAAAAATTGGGATAGAGGCGCCTTGGCATGACTCGAGCTGTTCGTAGAACCATGCTTCCCGTGCTAGACTCCGACAAAACTCTGGTTTCGCGAACTTGAGGCAGACCTTCTCTGGAAGCATCGCTCGTAGATCCACGTCGCCTCGCATAGCGGAGTCGACTTTGGCGACGTAGGTAACACCTATGCGGCCCTCCGAAATGCGCTCGAGAAGGGTAAGCTCCAATTCGCCTTCGCCTTCGGCAACCTTCTTGGAATTCCAGTTGACGGGGGCTGGTTCGCCACGGTGCTTTCGATACCAGATTGCGCTCGGGTGGGAGGGGGAAACCTCGAGGCTTATCGTTGTGGACTTTCCACCGACAGTAGCGCAGTTATTGATAAGTAGGGTTGAGAACATTACTGAGTTTGGTCTGAAGGAGCGGCCGAGTGGTGGCAGCGGACGTGGTTAGGTGAGCCACCTTTCCCACGAGAACACAGCCACTCTCCCTGTCTCGTACCCATCCGTTTTCGTTCGTTTGACCTCGTTGGTACCGGTACACAAACTTAGCTCAAGGCGAGTTCAATGTATTTGAAGGGGTAGGGGATCCATTAGCGCATAAAACCCATACCGAAGGCGACTTGTCGTCATCTCGTACAGTCATCTCATTCGTCACGCATCACACCCATCCTAGCCCAATCTGAGGGGCCATAGGACCTCCCTGCCCTTCCTCGTCCGCGAGCGGACCGTGAAGGAGATTACCCCCATGGCTTGGCGTCGCTCTCGTTACTGGATTACTATCGGCTTGTACGTGAACAGCCCTGTTAGTCGACGCGTGTATTCACTCTTCATCTTCATCGCGTTCTGTCTTCGACAGTTTGCCGAGATATGAGGCGTCCAAAGCACCTATAGCATAAAGTCAGCCTCCCCCGCCACGGCAATAGTTGCAGCACAGAATCTACGCACGTCCGACACTCCCTGCACCCACGCCCTTTGCTCTGTACACGCTTACTTTGGGGCTGGGTGAGTAGCCCAGGGTCGACGTCGAGCCTCCAAGACCTCCAGCGCTTCCAGGTGTCGATGTGCTAAGGGATAGAGAGGAGTAGTGGAGCGTTCTCGAAGGTGTGGAGACGGGCGACGGTGGGTAAGCCGCAGAGCCTGAGAGGAGTGCTGAGGATGAGAGGGATGAAGAGGGCGAGAACGCAAAAGGTTTTTGCGGTTGTGGGCTGGACTGGGAGTTGAAATCAAGCGTCAATTCAAGTGTGTGTTGGTAAAAACGGCCGGAGATACATACCTTCGTAGAAAGCAGCTTGAATTTCGGTGTTGTGTTCACAGGTTGAGGAGACCTCATGTGTTTCAGCGCTCGTGAGGGAGTTGGTGGAAGCGGTGGTGGTGGATAGTTTAGGGCGTAAAGCGATTCAAGGATGTTCCACAAGAGCAATGCGAGCACCGTCGCTTCTGTTCCAGAGCACAATGTGTCATCAGCTCTTTTCCCAGATGCTCGAGCTCGAGCCTTAAGCCAAAGAATGGGACTCACCGGCGATACAAAGGCTTCTATGGACCCAGTCGTCCGACCAGAAATCGGGCTTGGGTCCTTGATTCGCAATGAGCAGTACACTCTCCACAAGCCCAGGCAGGGGCAGTAACGTCGTTGCGACGACAAGAACGAGTAGATAGAACGAATTGTATCGGATGCGTGCTAGAGCTTCAGACCTATACGGCTTGAACGTCTGCTGGATTCCGTCAAGGACATTGGAGGCTTTCGAGGCTGCAGCGCGCTTTGGATTGGGCATGGCCGCTTGTGTTTTGGTCGTTAGTCGGTTTACTTTGTGGTTTTCCCCTTGGAGTATGGTTTTGACTTCGTAGATACAAGAGTCTTCGAATTGGATTCTTGAACTGGAGAAAGAGAGAATGCAGAGTAAAAGAAAAGGTCGTGATGGTGGTGGCAGGAAGAAAGACGCGTTGGGACGAAACAAAACCAACGAGCCCGAAACGCGGACCCTCGCGCCAACGAGGCGTGCCAAGCCACCGTCGAAACTGTCGGCCGACTAGCTCAGTTGGTTAGAGCGTCGTGCTAATAACGCGAAGGTCTTGGGTTCGATCCCCACGTTGGCCATGACTGCTTTTTGCTTCAGTACTACGCGACTCGTCTTACCTGAACCTCGCCTTTGAGACAATTCGGCATTGGACATATGCCAGCATATGCCTCATGTACCGAATCTGCGATTTGATTTTTCGTAAATTCGAATATCCACAATGTAACGTGCACAGACAGATCCAACAAGGGAGCCCTATTAGAGCCCGATTTGCCAATGCAAAGTTAAGAAGACCGTGACTATTGGCAGTAAGCTCTGTGGTTGCGGTTGAAAACGGGCCCTTTCCGAGATGCCAATTCCTCTGGGGAAACAAGAGGGCCTTGAGCCAAAGGTGGATACGTGAACGCGGGGTCGAGCATGGTAGATAGAATTATTGGGCTCCAAAACACGGCTCAGCAAGGCGAATGAGGTTGTGATGGGGCGGAAGTCAAGACCAGTGGACTTGGCAGAAACGCCGGCGGAGACAAGGTCACCCAAAATGGCAGGATCCCCTATCCAATCCCTCCAAGCCATCAATTCGCTGGCGGAGATTCTGGACACGCACTCTACACCGAAGTTTCCAGCGCCCAAAGGTCACTGGGCAACCGGTTGGCTCAGGTCGGGTACGACAGAATCTCACCATGTTTGTGGCTCGTCAAGGGGCGGTGACATGTAGAACGATACCACCACCAGGTCCAACAAGTTCAGCACGAAAACGACGTAGCATCTCTTCATCCCAGATACCGCGACATGTGTCCCATTCATTGTCCCACCTTCGAATCTTTTCTTCTCAGTCTGTGAGGCAGAACTACGGTCGCCAGCACAGCCATCATAGATATCATCCTACACCCAAAACGTCGCCACCCAAATTAAAACCGAGCTGGAAGGGCACCACCTCGTCGACCACCGGGGATTTCAACATCGGGAACTTTTCTTCAACCGACCAAGAAGAATCCCTCTTTGCTCCGTCGAATCAGTCTCCCCCTCCACAGTCTCCCCACTCGGGTGTGAAGGACAAAGCCAAGGCATTGTCCAGCGATCATTGGAGCCCAAGAGCTACTTCAAGAATGAGACAGACCCAGAGGAAGAGATGTACGGCCGTCAGAGAAGCAATGAAGGGGGAGACGAGATTTAATCCAGTGATTTCTGAAGGTCTCAAAGGGAAGGATACTTTCTTTGAACAGATAGAAGCATATAAATCCCGGTACGTAGCGCTTTCGTTTTATCCGCTCCAGCAGTGTACTGACAAAGTACCTCTCAGGTTTATCCCTGCAATCAGAGCTGAGCAACTACGACACGAAGCTGTTCTCAGAGAGCGGCAATCAGGAAAGACCTTGGAGCAGTTGAAGGCGGAAGGCTATTGCATAGACGATATGCAGGGTTTCTGGAGTGGATCACTCGAGTTGGGGAAGCACGTCGCAACATTCTCCCTAGGACCAGGCATCAAGTTACCCGAAGGCCATCAATTCGAGTACGTCTTTCCTCGTCCTTCCTGTCCTTTCGCACCTCAATATGCAACATGATCAGACGAGGAAACCAAGTCTTACTGTCCCGGGTCTGCCCCTTGACCGCCGCGGATATCATATACAAAGGGACAGTGATGAGTGTCGGTGAAATGAAGTTCAAAATCTACTTCGATGAGGAACATCAACATCGTTTTACGTTGACAGCACCGGATGGCATAACACCATTGCGGTGGAGGCTCGATCTCGGTTCAAACAACATCGTCTTTGAGAGGATGGAAGCCGCTATCCGATCCCTGTGGCATGATCCTAAGCGTTACTATTACCAAAATGTTTGCGAGGGGACCCACCTTCGCGACATCCTCTTGAAGAGCTTCACTCCAGAAGCCGACCCTATGCCTGTATCTGACGACCCTAATTCCACAATTGAACAGACCCCGGAAGACCCGACGGAGAAGCACCCTGGAGAAGGAGGGAGGGGAGGAGGTGCTTTCTCAGACGACACTCGTATCCAGAGCTGGGTCAGCAGGTATTCTTTACCCGTCCCACTCGTCTCGGAAGGCGACATGCCCATTCACAACCTTAACTCTTCCCAAATCCGAGCCATGGCATCGATGATTGGAAATCGGCTAAGTCTGGTCCAAGGAGTACGCATTTCTCGGAATTTGCTTCAAACTCTGACGTTAATAATCTTTCCCCCGTGTAGCCTCCTGGAACTGGCAAAACGAAAACAATCATCGAAACACTCAAGCTTCTCAAATTGCATTTCCGGGTTCCACACCGCATCCTCGTATGCACCTACACCAATGTTGCAGTTGATAATCTGGTTGAAGGACTTGCTGCTGCTGGCGTCAAGCCTCTACGAGTCGGCGCTGTTGGTTCCGTGCGCCCATCGCTCCTCCATCATACACTGGCAGCCAAACTCGAGTCGCACCCTTTATACTCCACACATCAATACCTTGTTGACCAGCTGGAAGTGGTCAAGAAGAAAATAGCGGAACTAACTGAGAAAGTCCATTTGGCCCAGAAAGAGCTCAAGGACAAGGAAGGCAATGCAAGATATGTATTAGCTAGGAGGGTTGAGAACATGGAGGACGCGAAGTCAGACCTGGTGAATTCGGAGAAGATGGTGAAGTCGAAGAAGAAACGGGTGAGGCAGGCCATGTTGAGGGATGTGACGAGCGAAGCTGACGTAGTAAGTTTCGATTCTCTACATCTCTGTGCCCACCAGGCGGATGCCGTAGCGCTCTTCGGGTCCGTGTTCTTCCTTTTTACTTCACGACGTCCGGTTTTTGTCCCATTTCTTTGAGCAAAGCTGATCAGGTATCGTCGGTCTAGATTTGCTCGACGTGTATCGCGTCTGCTACCTATGACTTGAATGACATCGACTTCCCTGTCGTATTCTTGGACGAGGCGTCAATGGCCACTGAACCAGTCTCATTAATTCCTCTCGTGAAAGGAGTGAGTATCTTCTACACATCATTCTCCATGGTATACTCACATTATCTTTATTTTTCGACCGCGTTCGATGATTTCCGCCCTCGCGCTGCAACGAATATCGGCCTCCATCCAATAGTGCCAGCACCTGGCCCTTATCGGTGACCATCTCCAGCTTCCCCCGATTGTCGTCAGTCCAGAAGCTCAAAAGCTCGGACTCGGAGTGAGTTTGTTTGAGAGGTTAACTAAGGAAGGAGGTGAGTTATAGTTTGAATCCGTTCGGTGGATGCGGGAATGAGTTCACGGTGCGCCTTGGATTTGATGTGTCGATTCCGGACACCCAATATCATTCTCTTCGAGTTTAATCCCGACTTGCCCCTCCCCTTGTTGGCGCTTCAAAAATTCCCCCATCTAATTGCCACGCTTGTCCAATGTCACTCGGTCAATGAGACTGATAGAAACACTTTTAGTCGTCCCCTCCGTAATGCTCGACACACAGTATCGAATGCACCCCAACATTTCCTATTTCCCTTCGAACGAGTTCTACTTGGGAACCGTCCGGGACGGTACAGTCGACGAGCAAGGTCGTGTCTCAAAACACCTTTCCCCTCCCATGTCGCAGTATCTCGACTTGGACCTCAGTTTGGAGAGGCTCAGTCCTTTTCAGTCCGGGTGTCAGTATAAGGAAGGACAAGGCGCCGATGAAAGCAAGCCAAGACCTAGTGTGATCTTTTTGCATCATTCAGGGGAAGAAACAATGAAGGACAAGAGCCGGATTAACAGGACCGAAGCACGTATCATTGCTGATGTCGTCATGGATTTGCTCCGTTCCAATCCTGTGAGTGCTTTTACAATTTCCCTTGGTTCTTGGGTGGCTTACCATCGCCATCGAACATAGGACTTACAAGGCAAAGACATTGGCATAATCGCACCCTACGTCGCGCAGATATCACTCCTGACGCGTATCTTCAACTCGCCTCCCGATTCCGCGCCCTCTTCCTCATCTTATGGGTCAAAATTCTGTTCAGCACTGGGCCATGACCTCACCGTCCAACAGCTCTCTCAAATCGAAATCAAAACTGTCGACGGCTTTGAAGGGCGCGAAAAGGACGTTATCATCTTCTCTACCGTTCGAAATAACCCCGAAGGGAATATTGGGTTTTTGGCAGATCCGAGGAGGTTGAATGTAGGGCTGACGAGGGCGAAGAGGGCGTTGTTTGTCGTGGGGAACATCGCGACGTTGAAGATGGGGAAGGTTAGTGGAGGGAGGTTTGGTACAACGACCGATATTGCTGGAGGGGAGGTCGTGGTGGCTGATAATGGCCAGGGTGCAGTCAGGGTAGAGAAAGGCGCCGAAAGTTGGAGGCGGTATGCCCAATACCTGCTCGAACGTGGGTTAGTGGTTCATGTGGAGAAGAATTACTAGTATATTATGGAGAACGGAGTGCTGGGTGACGTTGAAGTTCCCCGAGCATTCTAGCGTGTTGCGGCCAATATAGACGGGCGTCTAGATTACAATGCCAGCGCCAGTGTAAAAATGTAGTTTAGAACTCTGCTACCCGATTATAGAGCTATAAATTACGTCGAAATTGTGAGTTCCGTTGATATACCTGTGGGCATTGCTCAGAAAGTCATGTCCCCATTCAACGAAAGTCCCAGGACTCACCTAATTATCACTAGGACGCGGCCCATACCTACCCCGCCAAACCCCATAATCAGACTCGTCCGTCCACACATCATCTTCATAGCCCATAATCGTCTCAACCTCCGAGTCGTCCTCGTCCCCAGGATAATACCCATCATCAAGGTCATAATCCACCCAATTCGCAAAGACTTCTTCCTCCTCCGAGTCGTCAGATTCTTCGACTTGGGCGAACGACAGAGGACCTGTAGCCCGGCTTTGGAGGATAAGGCGACCTATCTCCTCCATGGGTACGTACGCCTTCGAGGCGAGTTGGCCTACGAGTGGGTAGGACGTGTCCCATTCCCTGTTGCACCTGTCGATGGCCATGAAGAAGAAGCGGTTCTACGCACCAGCAGAAGATAGGTGAGTGACCATCCAGTGTACAAGCTGACTGAGTTATGGCGCACCTCAGGTCTATTCCTGCACGCCAAAAGCTGGACATGACCACGCCACGCTGGGTCATCCCGTGTTTCAGAAAGCGGCCTCCCCTCATACTTCTCGTTATCGTTTCCAAGTAAAGGCGGGACCGTGAATTCGGTGTAATGGTCCACAACGTAACCTTCTAATCCTTCTTCGTACCGACCAACGGCCGCACTTAGTCCTTCCCAGGACTAGAGGATTCCCTGCCTGTCAACCAGTGGTGCCAAACCATAGGTCGAGTTGCGTACCGGGTCCTCAGACAGCATCCCTACGCAGAGACGAACATATCCCAGGTGAAGCTTGTTGATAGGCTGCCCGCGCTGAAGCGTATACCCTCCTGCTTCCTCCCCATAATAGAAATGCGCTTCATGATCCTTGTTGTGGACAGGCCCGTCTTCAGAAACCAGCTCGTCGCCCATCACTGACGGTCCTTCTCGCAAAGGCGGGTACTTGTATATGTCAGAATCGGTATTCATACTGGCAAAGGAGCGTTGTCGTTAGTAGGCGGGCGCGTGCATTCGCCGTTGGATGAGGAAGAAGAAGAGAAGGGAAAAAAAACTCGACGACGATCGGCAAGAGTGGGGCTTCGAAGCGGCGCAACGGCCTCTCTATCTCCGCTGATCGCCCTTTGCCGTTTGCCGTCGTGGGCGCTTAAACTGAGCGCCTGGCTCTCGCCTCCGTTAGGTGCCCGACACCAAAAAGATTACCCCGCTCACCGAGTAATAACAATGTGTCCTATTTCTTGCGTAGTAAATTACATTCCCGTGTCCAATATAACCCATTCCCATGCATACATGGTCAGGCCTGAGACGACGCACTAATGGGTTGCAAGGCAGCTTCAACTTGGCTCGAGCTCCAAGTAGAAATGGAGTGAGAACCACGAGGGTCAGTTAAAAAGCGGTCGAGCGCCGCAAAGAAGAAGCGGTACTACCAACATCCCATCAGTTCAATGCAAACAACATTCTGCAGCATTGAGTGCTCACCTTTCCACCCCTCGAATCATACGCAGGGATCCAATCGTCTCCGGGATGCTTCATAAAAATGACTTCATCAGCAAGTGTATCCTCAGTCGATAATTTAAAAGTTACTCACCCATCCCCCTTGATGCTCCCTCAACCAACTATTCTTCTCCGAGCTCAAAAACTCCAGCCACCCCTCGTCGTCAACAATCTCATACAGCTTCCTCCCTTTATGCTCCCGCCCAAGTACAACCACAAAATCCTGAAAATGGTCTTGCACCCAATTCCACAATCCGGTTTGATACGTCCGAATCGCAGCGTCTAATTCACAGGTGCACTATTCATCCACATTCAGCACAAGCCCAATGTGCCGACGACAGTCAGCTCCGACTCTGGTCCAATCAGAGAACGCCTAGCAGTAGGTGACTTACCGAGTCACCATGATACTGGGAATCCAAATACCCAATGCTAACATCGCGAATCCTCTTGCCATACTCTCTCTTCCCAGGACTCTGAAAGATGAACCCGCCTGCTTTCTCGCCATACCACCAATAGAACGGATGGCTGGAGTTGTAAACAGGGCCGGCAGGGCTCAACGCGTTGGGAGGGTCCTGAACAAGGAGAGGTCCTTTGGAGTCGAGGGGACCAGGGGAGGCTGGACGGGTGAACGTCGGATTGTATCCATACATTATGGCGATGAGAACAGATGGGAGATGAGATGGGAGTGAACCCGCGTTGGAGGGTTTTATAGACCCAGTTCCCGCTGCCGTAAGGGCCGGGACAGCTGACCAGGTTTGATTCTTGAACCTCACAGCAATTCTTGACCCGACGTCATGTACAGAGGCTTGGTGGGAGGGACCTTTAGGACCAGTGTCCGCGGACTCGGAATTCTCATAAAGAAATCGGGATTAGAGACAACGCCGATTAGATATCGAATCCTGGATATATAGAGCAATCAAAAGTGACGGCATGCTAGGAGAGCAAAGATCAGAAACGCAGCAACGGTTAAAGAGCACTTACAAGGGAGGTCGAACAAGCGATCTTCATACCCGCCGTCGCTTCGCAGATTGAGAAGATGTAGACGCTGAATTGCCCATCTTGCGCTTTCCCCCCTGTCCACCCGACGCCTCTGACCCCGATTTCTTCCCTTTCTTAGACTTGGAGCTGTTCCAACTGCCACTGGAATAACCTAAGCAACAACGGTCCTCGCAGTAAGTATTCCCTGTTCAAACACGCTGAACAGAAGCGAATATCAACACACACACCTCTTCCATAATACCCATCGTCGTAGTAGTCCCCATAGTCCTCCCAATAGCCATACCCATAATCCTCGTCATCGTATTGAGCAGCATAGGCTTCATCGACGAGCTTCTTAATCCTCTCGAGTTCCTCGAGCTTCGCGACGGAGGTTTCACGGTAGCTTCGATCCGTGGGTCGGGTCATGAACTTGTCGAACGCTTTCCAGAATAGCGAGTACTTCAGCCATCGAAACCGAGAATATGCGAAGAGAAAAGACGCATACGACGTCAGTATCAAAGTGGGAAACGAGAAGAGGCAGAACGCACCTCGGGATTATTCCGCTCATGGCAATCCACTTTCGACAACCACACGACATCCCTATACTTCTCATACAGCTTCTTCCCATGGAACCTCCCAAAAGGAACAACAAACTCCATATAATGTGTCTCGAGGTACTTCAATATCCCTTCTCGATATCGTTCGAATGCTTTGCGGAATCCGGGGTAGTACTAGTGATAGCATAGTTAGCCTGTGTACTGGTTGGAAAAGGGAGACGAATGCCTGGATATCCAAGCTTCTCTGGGGAAAAGAAGAGAATATGAAGCTCACCGTATTGACATAACAATACTCCAACCACCCCCACCGAATACAACTAACCTTCTTCCCAGCCTGACTCCCATAACTTATCACATACCCTCCAGCTCCCTCTCCATAAAACCAATAACACGGGTGCTCAACGTTCTTGTAAGCACCATTCAAGTTCTTTGGATCCGCATCCTCAGGCGTAGCCAGGAAAGGCCCTTCAGCCAACGGGGCAGGCGGCGGTTTCTTCACTTTCGGCTCGGGTGGCTGCTTGGCCTTCTTGCTATTGCCACGCTTCGCGGGTTTGGCGGGTTGTGTGTCGCCTGTGAAGGAAAGTGTTATTTGAGTTAGAGAAGAAGAGCGTGAAGGAGGCATGGCCAGCGTTGGACAGTCGCGCACTGGTTGGAGGTCGCTGCCAACGCGTACTAGGATCATGCCACGCGTCAAGACGCGACGCGTCGGGTCTCTGATTGCACCCGAAGAAGGGTACATATCCGAGATTCCCGGAGACACGAAGTTCATCCAGTCTGCCCTAAACGAACACCAGCAGTCCCAATAACAGCTTACAGCAACCAATCCCGTAGCACCAAGGTCCAAAAATTAGATAAAACAGTTGAAACACCATTCGACCTCAGCAAGTAATAGAAGTACAAACACCAATTTAGCTCAACGGTAGGTAATCAATATACAGTAACCGCCCACCCAAGTCCACCAACTTGCCCCACATCCTGCCCAAACAACCTTAGCTTCTTCAAATGGGGAAAGGACAATCCCCATCGCTCGCCGAGTGAGCACAGCTCACCCGCCGTCAGCCCTCCCTCCAAATCAGACCCGTGTTCTTCGCTGGACTCATTCCATGGAAGAAGCTGCAAGAGGTATATCGGCGTTCTAGCCAACGGAGCCAGCCCTTCTCTGAGTCGGTTGTAGCACTCCTAAATATGATAAAGGAATCCCAATCCCTATCAGAACTTTCTAAACACACCAGCAGTTTAAACACACTTACTATCTTGTCAGCGGGACTCGCTGGTCTAGATCTAGTCAAGATCTGCAGCACTTCTAGTGCAGGAAACGACGCAGAAACCGATTCTGCGAACCGCTCGAGCTCAGAAACGGTCAAATCGCCGCTGGTCAACCCAGACCAATGCACCATCAATCTCCCAACCGTCAACTGATCCTTCTCCATGGTACTCAGCTGAGCGGCGATTTTGGGACAAAGAGAGAGCCGCTGCTCTTCTTCTGCGTAAAGCCCAGGGCAGATGCCAACGTTAACCATACCGAGTTCGTCCAGGGGCGTTACTCCATAGATGGCGGGGAGGTGGAATCCAGACTCCCCACGGATGTTTCCAGGGTAGTAGGGCTCGAGATCCCCGGGATGGGACGGTTTCCCGGGATCATGCGGTACTACCAGTTTCAGGAAATACAATAATTCCCCCGGGGAAAAAAGCGAAAGATACCAGAACCCTAAGACATCGAGGGTCTTGTGGCAGTCGATGAGAGGGACGATTTGCGCTTCCGGGGTGGCAAATTCGATCGGATGGTAAAGCAGAGACGAAAGTTGGTATTGACCTGCACTGGAACCGCCACCAATGGATCCAGAGCCTTAATCAGCGTCAAGCAACAAGTCATAGAGGTGAATGAAACATACTTACAAGACGAGGCCACGGTGCAGCTTCTGAGTCAGAGAATCATCCCAGTCGTCCTCCAGTCCGAATTTCAAATCCAAATGCTTCAAATCCTTCATCAGCTCCGCACATGCAAGGATCTTGTCCACCAAACTGCGGTCCGCCGTCCCAAATAATGAGACCTTCATCTGCCGAACCATCATGGCCTTATCAGAGTGAGCAGACAGGGTCTCCAGGCATCCTTTGGCTCTCTGGTTTCTCCTCGAGTCGATCACGATAGATCGATAAAGCAAGGGCTCTACTTCATCCTTAAAGAGTCGGTTTACCGATATGAGAGGCACCCATGCCTCTCGAGGGCAGTACTGGACGATATAAGCCTGGACTTCCGGCGGGAGCGACTGTTATTCGCCATGTCTTTAGGTAGAAAAGCAAGTAAGGTGGGACAAGGGTGCTCACTATGGTCATCTTCGTGGTCAGTGTCATGATCAGGAGCAAGGTCCGTTCAACGCACGCAAGCGCTGTCGAGCGGTGCCAGTACAAACATGCACACATTGTCTGGTGATGGTTGGCATCTTCCATTGCTATCGCGCCGAGGCCCGATACTGACGCCAGACAAAGTGCATATATTGGAACAGGATTGAGATCAAACTAAACTAGTAGGTTCTGTGAGCATCGTCTTTACCCAGAACTTAATAAACTACAAATCTTTCGATTGAGTTGTAATAGTTTGGGGAGAGGAGACAAAGAGACAGTTGCCCATCGCGTGATGCCACCATAGTTGCAACCTCTCGAGCCATGAGTAAACATCCTTTCGTCTGCCCTACTGGTGCTGCTTCGTGTCGGAAGTCATCGACTGATTCCGGATAAAGCTGGTTAACAGTTCCACGATAGCTGCATGTCCCTTCTCCTGAGCTGCAGACAGCACTGTCGTCCCAACATTGTTGGCAGCATGGGCGTCAATGCCTGGGCACTCGAGGAGCCGCGCTACAATGCCCTCATGACCATCTCCAGACGCTATGATCAGGGAATTATCACCGTCGTTGTCGGCCGCGTTGGGGTCAGCTCCATGTTCGAGCAGCTGCTGAACAATGTTTTCGAATCCGTATTCCGAAGCCAACGTGAGCGCGGTTGAATTGCGGGGGGTGCGCGCGTTAACGTTAACACCATGAAACTGGAGGAGTCGGTGGACCACTCCCTCGTGGCCTAGAAGGGAGGCGAACAGCAGCGCACCCCACCCTTCGTTGTTGGCACTATTGACGTCGAGGCCGTGAAATAGGAGGAGCTGGTTGGCCGCTCCTTTGTGGCCATAACGCAAGGCGAGCAGCAGGGCAGTCCATCCTTCGTCTTCTGCAGCGTTGACGTCGACACCCCGGAACTGGAGGAGCTGTTTGACCAGTTCATCGTAACCCCCAAATGAGGCGACCATGAGTGGGGTCCACCCTCGGTTGTCTGCGGTGTTGACGTCGATGTCACGGAGTTGAAGGAGCGTCGTGACAACCTCATCACGCGCATATACTGACGCCATGTGTAGTGCGGTTTTGCCGTCTATATCTCTTGCATTGACACTGACATTTTGAATCTGAAGACTTCGTTTCACGAAGTCGATTTGACCTCGAGCCGATGCTATTGTCAGCGCCGTGGAACATAGCATTGTAGTAGCCTCATTGATTCCAACGGACTCCGCCTGTTGGTGACCTGGCCGTGCTGAGCAGTCGGAAGGTATTGAGCTTGGCCGTGTATGACCATCGGGGGTTCCTTCACTTCCAAAAACCCGGTCTAAATATATCGTGATACCATAGTAAGCAGCGACGTGGAGTGGTCGCAACAGGTCAAGGTTCCAGCGGATGGTGCAGGGAAAGGAGGTGCACTGCAGTAGAAAGGCCATCGCGGCGTCATTGGCTTCAGGTGAGTCTCCGCATTCCAGAACATGAGCACCCCAATGTTGGTAGGCGTAATGGAGGAGTGGTTCTTGTTCGACGAGGTTGAATAAGTCTTCGCGCGAGGCTATCGTGGAATTGGGGAGATTGCTGTCGACCATTCGCTGGGCTAAGACTTTGCTGATGAAAAGATGAGGTTGAGGGAAGTCGTTGAGAAGAATGCGTCCCAGCGCATCTCGCGCGGTAAAATCTAGACAGAGGTACGTGAGCATGCAAGCACAATGGTGTACAGGTATAGCACTTACGAACGAGTCGAACGATGTCACTTTCTGTGTCCAGCTCGACGAGGCCACAGCACAGCTCAATGATGGAAAATTCATCCGGCATAAGCGATTCCTCGATGCTGTACGTGTCAGGGTTTGCGCCGAGTGCAGCCTTGAGGTCGCGCAGGGATAAAGGCCCTCGGGAAAAGACAACCCAGAGGAGCACCTGTTTGGCAATCTTGACGAGTTCGGGGTCCTGACTTTCGATCCGGGACATGCTAGCATTGTACATGCCCTCGATTCCTGCGGGGAATTGCTCCAGCTTCGCTTTGATGGTTAAAAGGGACAGGCAGTTGCGCAAAGCTTCAATCTGCAGAGCCGCGTGGAGGAACCTGGGCAATACCGCGTCAGCAGGGGCCACGTATTTAGTACGCAGCACTCACATGCCGTCCGCCTTGTCAGCTATCTTCCTGGTGGCCTCCTCTTGGTAACCGTGCTTCCCCAAAACGCGATGTATCGTCGCAGTCTTTCATCAATGAGCAACCAGAGGTCTTCATCCTGCGCCCGCAATGTCAAATACCGCGCCCCCTCCAGCTCTGTTTGCAGGTCTTCCAAAGGCCGAGAGGCGAAGATGAGATTCCCTTGCAACTGGGCCAAAGTCTTGATAAGGTCGAACTGGTACTTGCGGTCAACCTCGTCGACACCATCCACGATGCAGTAGGTACGCTCGAAGTGGGATTCGAGTCTGAGGAGTAATTTGAGAAGGTCATCGTCGGGCGGGTTGGTCTTTTCGAGCAGATGGCGCCGGTAAACGGGCTGAACCAGATCCGCGAGGTGATTGTGACGTTGAATAATTTGAAGAATGAAACTCTTCAGGATCTCGCCAATCGTGAGTGATTCGTCGTAGCGGTTGTAGACGAAGAGAACGCATATCTTCTGGTCGTCCAATTCCTCGAGAGGTAAGAGATCATCCACCACCCGAGACCTAGGGGTTGATTAGTGGTGCGGTGAATTGGAAACATGCTTCGTTCTCACATCAAAACTGTCTTCCCAGCGCCAGCTTTACCATCCATTAGAGCGGATTGTAGCAATCAACACAAGTAGACTCACGAATGCCAGTACCACAAAGAATAGCACCTTTCGTGCCTTTCCAATCTTGGTACTCCCTGCTGTTGATGAACCAGTCTCCTGTCTTATCGATCCTTTTCTTCCTTACGTCGTTGTGGATCGCTCTCGAGTTCGACTTGAGATCGAACCATGCAGTGATGTCGGATATCAGACCATCTGGGTAGATAATACGGTAAGAGACGCAGAAGATGGGGCGGGCGAAACACTCACCGCGACTCTTAGACGAGTTGGGGTTCAGAGGTTCGGCGTGAGGGAAGAAGATGTTATGGACATGGGTAGTATGTGAATAATCTCGCCCGACCATCATCCCCCCGGTGAATGTGTTGCCTTCGCCGACGTTAATGCCTGGGACTGTTGCACTCGCATTGCGTTCAGCGAGAGGTGATATGTCCCTCATCGCAATCGACATATTGTAGGATCCTAGTAACCAGCGTCAGAGGGTAGCAAAGGTTATCGCCTGTGTCCACACACCCGATTCAAATCCAACCTGGAGAAATCCTCCGTAAACACGAGCAGAGCGCCTCGAAGAGCGAATGCACTGGCTCCAGAGATGAAAGTGATAAGGTATCAAGAAATCTAATGTGGGCGCAGCGTCGGTGGGATGCGGCTGTGCGTGGGCAACATGTAAGAGGCTTAATCTAGCTTCAAAGTGCGCCGTTCAGTGAGCACTCTCCGTAGGAAAATCGCCTTTTCGATTCGGAACATGGAATATGACCAGAATGAAGAGGTTCGAAACAAGTTAGAAAGAGCAGAGTAGAAGTCTGTAGAAGTGAGCTCGCGCGCCGTGGAAACGCGGATCATCGGATTCCCACCCCTATCTTTTGGCTTGCGCGATGAAGTATCCGAAAATCCTTGAGATCGCATCGAGCATTCAATAGTGTATTCCAGTATGTACATACAGGGATAATTTGAAGGAACAGCTTAAAATTAACCAATAACCTATTCAATCCAATAAGTAGAGAAATTGGATAAATAGTTGCCTTCCATCTGAACCGAGTACCACAGAGCATCATCAGTACGACCGACCAGCCGCACCGACCCTCGCCCTCTTCGAAGGCGAGCCATCTGCCGAAAATCACAGCATAGCGTCAGAAACATGTTACATCGCCCTTGCACACCCAACTTGAACCTACTCACCAAATAGATCTTCCCTCCTCTTCCTCTTCCCACCACCAACCATCGAAGACGACGGCGAAGGAGACGAAGGCGGAGTCATCAACACCCCCCTCTCCTTACCTCTCCTCCCACCCACCACCTCCAGCTCATCACGCTCCATCTCCACATCCCTCTCCTCACGTTCCAAAGGCGACACCGGGAACGGCCTTGGAGTTCTTGGTACCTCGTCTCTTTGCGGGCGTACGGTAGGCGGTGGGGACATAGGGAATGGTCTCGGAACCCTAGGTACACTGGACTCCTGTCGGAAGTTTCGTTGTCGTTGAGAACTTGGGCCTGGAGTCGAAGGCACCTCAGAGCTCGCTTGGATAATGGGAGTCTCCCTCCTCGGCGCCGCATCCTCGAGCCGCTGTCTAGTCCTTGTGAAGAGCTGGTCGAGAGGCATATCGTCCTCCGAGTCCGAATTATCCGAGAGTGTAACGGCAATGCGATCAGGCTCTGCAGGCCTATCTGATTCGACAGTGACAGATTCAGAATCTGAGTCCTCCGACTCGTCGATGGATTGCTCGTCTCCAGACTGTCCAGGTTCGAACGAAAGTCGCGCAGGCCCCATCGACCGTGTCATACGTCGCTCCGTAGCCGGTTCTGTGTAGAGCCAATGAGCGACCCAAGACGAAAGATGAAGTTTATAAACGTACCAGTAAGTGAACAATCCGACTCGACATAATCCTGGTCGTCGAAATCCACATGAGGCTTCCTCGAAGAACGCTTTCGCTTCGTAGCGGGTGGTGTAGCGAGTTGCATGGACGGTCGACCTCGTCGGGGAGCTAAGGAACGAAGTGAGCAAATCATGGAAAAATAATTATCGGGGATGCTGCTTACTGGAAGGGCCAGGTTCCGGACGTTCCTCGTCACCAGCGGTTGAATCAGCCTCACTCTCATCTTGGACTACATTTTGTGCAGCACGTCTTCGAGGAGCTAACTCCATTTAAGTATCTGCTTTCAGAAAGAACAGAAGGAAACGTACTAGAAGTGGGAGCGGATTCCATTTCTTTCACTTCGCTTTCATCTGAGCTCTCAACCCGTCGAGGCGCAATCTTTTGAGACGTTGTGGGTGCTGTGAAGGTCACAACCATGAGCATGGACTACAAATGTAGACAGCCAATCTCACTCTTGACAGCCGGGGTGTACTCTTTGACTGTACTCTCCCCTTCACTCTCGTCGGAGCTTTCGACGATTCGTTTGGCGGTCTTGATACGAGGGGAATATCTTGAAGCTTCTGCCAACAACAATGAGAAAGCTTCACAAATACTTTGTATGGGATGCTTACTACGAGGCGTGGGGTGGGCAGGACCAGCAACAGACTCGTCACTGTCCGAGATTTCGATAATTTCTCGAGCTCTGGTTGGGCGTTGCTTTCGAGGAACTGGAAGCCTGGACGTGAACGAGGGACAAAACTGGCCAGACCGACCCCACTTACTCTTTGGAGGTGGTTCAACATCCTCGTCCTCAACTTCTTCGTCGCTCTCGACAGTACTCTCAACGAGGGGTGTTGTAGATTTCTCGGCGAGACGCTTGGATCTTCGATGGGCGGATGCTCCTCGCTCCGCATCCGAGCCTTCAGCGACTGAAGCTTCGTCGTCGCTTCCATCGTAGGTGGACGTAACTGGAGTGGTGGACGAAATGAAGCCCGAGCTCGAAGACGCAGAGTCGCTGAATTCAGCTTCACTTTCTGAGACCTCTGCAGAGTCGCCACTGGAGACGACCGAAGCTGCTCGCTCAGAGTCGGTCAGCGCGCCTCTGCAAAATAACATGCATCAGCTGTGCCCTTTAGGCTTTGGGGTTGACCTATGTATGACTTACTCGCCCTCCTCCAATTCCCTGTCGGCTCTCTCCAACTCGTCTTCGGTAGTCTCGTATTCGATGGGAGCGTCGTCAGGCTGAACGATATCGGCGAGGTCTCCGTCTTTGGTGAGTGCCTCGTCCAGATCACTCTTGCAATGTTGTTCGAACGTTTCATAACCAACGTCGTCAGCCACGTCGTCTTCGTAGTCGTCCTCATCGAGTGGGTCGTCGGTGTCTTCGTCGTCTGTGAGCACATAATCGAGGTCCTCTTCGTCCGTGAGTTCGTCGTCGCCGTATTCTTCATCCTTGAGCAGCTGGCCGATGTCCCGGGTTGCTTCGTAGCGGCGACGGCCGTATTTGAGGTAGAGGTCGAGGGCCCGGAAGAAGACGTCGAACTGAAAAGGCGCAGTCGTTTTGGTCAGAGATGTTCATGCATAGACTGAGAGGATACGCACCTTCTCCCTCAATTCCTTCCTTCTCCCTATCGGTTTCTGCAGCCACTTCATCCATTTGATATCCCTGACCTGGAAGATCTTCTTGCCTCGATGCTTCTTCCCAAGTGGGACGACAAAGTCTCGGTAATTCCTCTCTTGCAGCCGCTCGGCGTACTCGATGAGACCTGCACGGTAGCGTACGAACGCCGCACGGAACGATCTCTACACCCAAAACGCATAGTCAATACCATTTCTTCCAAACACGCCGCAGAAAACAAGGAGGAAGATACACACCGCCAACGTCAAATTGATAAAACACCACATCAAATAGCTATACGGCACGTCGTGCATTCGCTTTCCTCGATGGATGCCCCATGGCATCTGGAACCCTCCAGCTTCCTGTCCAAAGTAGAAGTAGAGTCCGTGCTTGTGATTGAACTCCGGGTCGTCAGCGTCGCCCTCGCCTCCTACTCCTTCTATGTTGTCAACCAAAGGCCCAGCAGCCAAAGGGGGTGATTCTTCAGGCCATTGTTGTTGATTCTTCGAGGAGGAAGCCATTTAGGCCCTCAGCGTTTCGCTCGTCTGTTGTACACTCCTTGATTTCTTGAATTTACGGTTACACTGTAAATGATGATGTTGGCGGAAGAGAAAAGAACAAAAGGTCCGTGCTCAGCATGTTGGACGAGACGTTCCGCGCAATGGTGAGCAATGAAGACGAAACCGTGTGATCGCCGAAGCACGCGGACGGCGGGTGCCTAATCCAGGTTCCGCGCTTCCCACGCCTAGCCTGCTCGTCGCGCGGTCGACGTCCTTCACAGCGCAAGCCCTCCTAGTCGTTCTAGGGAGGAAACAACCCTCCATTCCTCCCCACAGGCGCTTATTTCGGCGCAAATCAAACTGCGGCGTTATATCGGCAGGGATCAACCTGCCTCGTGTTTCCGTCTCCGGAATGACCAGCTATAGAAGAAATGACAAAGTGCAATCAAGGGTCGATGGCGTAGTTGGTTATCGCATCTGTCTAACAAACTGGTGCGGAACCGTGCCTTGTACGAGGTACGGTTCCGCACTTGGCCACAGAAGGTCGCCAGTTCGAACCTGGCTCGACTCATTTTGCGTTGTTTTTGTGGATTTTCTTGGTCTTTTCCGCCATTTTTTTCTTATGATGTTTCTGTCTTCGACCAGCTGTGTTTCTTGCGTTCGACGATGTGCCTTATAATTCTTTCTCAATCGATGTTGGTGAGGCTCACTTGAGGACTGATTCTCATGGCTCCGGAGGGTCTCGGCTCATGGTACCGATATGGTAGAGCTCCTACCTGATTGGTATAGAGCCAGGAGCCAAGACTCTGTTTTTCCATCTTCTCTCACTGTTCTCCTTATACCGTCTGACAACGACACTCATAAACTACACTGGAATCTAGAAATACATCTCGCTTACCCACGAATGACTGTCAATGCCGACTCCGGCGAGCGTGACACTCGATTTCCGAGAGGCAATCTAGTATTCGAGTTGGAATGCGCTCAAACGATCCGGAACGACCTGGGACTCTTAGCGTACGTTCATCTCCAGCACCTCAACAGACCTTCGAACCCTTATCATACAGAACGCGATGCGAACGGTGAACGGCGGGAGCTGGTACCAAAAAAAGAACCGAGCTGCCGAGCGCCGGGGAATGACAACGGCGATGACTTATCGACACCCAATGACAGCCACCCGCCTTATCTCTGAGTCTTCTTCTCTTCCCACATTCGCCCACGTCGCCTGCCGCGCTACTCGAGCTACCAGCTCTTGCAGACGTCGAAAAATACGAGCCCTTCATGCCGGTCGCCTTGACTTTCGAAAACCAGGGCCCGCTCGAGTTGGCCGATGGAAAACTCGAACAATTGCAGCCCCTGTTGGTATCGACGCTCGTCCCACCAGCCCCCTCCAAAGATGCTGAGGACGAAGACCCAGATGGACACACTGTATGGATGACAACGGCTACCTCCCAAGCACAATACCACGCACACAAAGGCTGGCCGTTCCCGCTCCCCAAACTCCCGAAAAACAAACTGGTCGTCAGACCCACCGAAGACGGGGCAGGTTTAGGCGTATTCGCGACGGATGACATCAAGCGTTACGAGCCCGTCCTCGTCGAACGCCCTTTCCTCATCTACGCACAGGAGAACTCTGTCCTTCCCATACCCAGCGAAGGAGTAAAGGAACTCTCGGAGAGCCAAATCGCGCAGATGTTGATGAAGAAATCGGAGGAGGCCTTTAGGTGTGCAATAGAACAGCAGTTCTCGGCGAAGGCGAAGGAAGAGTTTATGTCCCTCGCGAATTCGCATTTGGATGATGGGAGTGGGCCTGTACTAGGGATCGTTAGGACGAATGGGTTTGCGATCAAGTTTGGGGAGCGCTTACCGGGTGTGGACGAGGAGTTTCGAGGGGGTTATGCTGCAGTTTCAAGGATCGGTAGTCGATTGAATCACAGGTGCGTTTTCCCATGTTCTACGGTCAACGACAAAAACACCAACTTCACTCGCCTTCGGACAGCTGCATCCCCGACGTCGTATTCGGTTTCGACCCCGCAACCTTCTCAATGCGCTTCACCGCCGTGCGCGACATCAAAGCCGGCTCCCAAATCCACACCAGCTACACAACCGTCACCGCTCCCAAACTCACCCGCCAAAAAGCGCTCTCAGCCTACGGCTTCGAATGCCACTGCCGCGCCTGCCTCCAATCCACACCTCAATCCGACAAACTCCGTCAAGTCTGTCATAAGTTGACCCAGTTATGGCGGAATCAGGCTATTAATGTGTGGCCTAAAGACCTGAAGCTTACTGAGAAGGTGCTGGTACCGGTGTTGGAGACAAAGAGACGGATGGAGGAGGATGGGTTGGATTTTGATGATGCAGGGTATTGTTTTTTCCCGGAGATTTTGCATAGGGTGTATAAGTGCGTTGGGAATAAGGAGAAGGAGAGGGAGGCGTTTGAGTTGACGAGGGAAACTGTGAGGGGGATGATTGAGGCAGCGGGGTGGAGGAGTGGTGTTAATTTGTTGGGGTGATTGTGAAGCCAAGCGAGCTGAGTGCCATTGGGTGGTTCGTTTGGCATTTCAGTTTTGTCGAAGAACGTGTATTTGTATTTTGAGTCTATGGGTTTATACGATCGATGTTGATACGTACATGGAAAAACTTCCGTGGTTCGGTCCAAGCGACCGATTTGGAAGCGCTCCTTCCGTTTTAATCAAGAGCCAAGACAAATCCCATCTTCCCGTCTACGTCGACCTTCCCATGGCGTTCGGCGACACAAGATTATTCGAACGTCAGATTACAGATCCCACCAACGGCAATAAGCTTTACTTCGAGAAAGTATCGGACACCAAGCAAGGGTCGATGGCGTAGTTGGTTATCGCATCTGTCTAACAACCACCCCCTTCTTGCCAGCGCTGGCTTGCCTTGTACGAGGTACTGCTGTTGGCAGATGGGTGTGGTCCACAGAAGGTCGCCAGTTCGAACCTGGCTCGACTCATATACGTAAATCAGCTTTTTCTTTGGCCACAGGGGGTGTCTCCTATGTACGCCTTTTGGTACACGATGTCGATGTCATACCACGGCATTCGTTTCTTCGTAGGTAGAAGGGTAACTCTTTCTAAAATGTCAGATTGCTCGATACAAGGTGTCCCAGATCATGGCTGGCTTGTACTGTGAACACTCAACTCGAAGTGTTAGAGTTGCCCCATCGAGGCCACTGGCAGAAGTTTAGCAGCGTCAGATGATTAACGACTTTAAGCGAGGGCAGAGCCATTCAAGAATAGACCTATATACACAGGAATGCCAATCCTGAACATGGCACCCAACTATGACCATGTCCTTGGACTAGATCCATAGACGGCATGCGGAGGGGAACACTCGAGCATGGCCGTTGCGCACAAGTGCAAAAATAGGGGTGGGAGTCAGACGATCCGCGTTTGCATGGCGGGTCCAGACCCAGTCCGACCAGCTCTTCTGTCCCTACCACTATGTTCTGATCACATCTCGGAAAGCCTACCCGTTATTCGAAAGACAACATCATTCGTTGTAGAACAGCGATTTCGCAGCCCATTTCCGCTCCTCGCCTTTACCAAAGGGTTGGAGGCAGTGGAATGATTTCGGGAAAAGCGACCTTGACTTACACTATGTGTGGGCGCCATACTGTCTTTGACACGAATCTGATTCTTAGATTACTTATGTTGCCCACGCACAGCCGCATACCGACAACACTGCGCCCATGTCAATGATCTTGATACCTTATCGCTCTCATCTCGAGCCAGCGCACTCGCTGCCCGGGACATTCTATTCTGCTCATCGTCACTGAGGATCGCGCCTAGATTGGATTTAGCTCGTGTGAGTACACGGTGACAGAGACAATATCGTTGCAGCCCTCTGACATCGGCTACTAGGAGCAACGGTATGGCGCTTACAGCAACGGACGCATCGCCTCTCGCGACTCGCCCCAGCATAACTATCGGTGAATGCAACATCATCTCCGGTGGGATGATGATTGCCGGAAATTATTCCAGTACCACTCATGTCCATAACATCTTCCCTCACGCCGAGCCTAACGACTCGTCCAAGAGTCGCGGTGAGTGTTTGTCCCGTCCCAGGACCACCTCCCTTACCGTGTGGTTGACCCAGACACTCTGATATCCGACATCACTGCATGGTTCGATCTCAAGTCGAACTCGAGAGCGATCCACAACGACGTAAGGAAGAAAAGGATCGATGGGACCGGATACTGGTTCATCAACAGCAAGGAGTATCAAGATTGGAAGGGCACCAAAGGAGCAGTTCTCTGTGGTACTGGCATTCGTGAGTTTACTTGTGTTGATTGCTACAATCCACTCTAATGGATGGTACAGCCGGTGCAGGGAAGACGGTTTTGATGTGAGCGGACTGTAGTTTTAATCCACACCCGTCGCTAATCGGTCTCGAGGTCCCGAGTAGTGGATGATCTCTTACTGCTCGAAGAATCGGTTCAGAATGTCTGCGTTCTGTTGATCTACAACCGTTACAACGAAACACTTTCGATTGGCGACATCCTGAAGAGCTTCATTCTTCAGATCATTCAACGTCACAATCATCTCGTGGATCTCGTCCAACCTCTTTATCGGTCCGGTCGACTCGAAAGGACCGCCCCATCTGACGACGACCTTCTCAAATTGCTGCTCAAACTCGAAGGCCACTTCCAGCGTACCTACTACATCGTGGACGGTTTCGACGAAGTCGACCGCAAGTACCAGCTTAACCTCATCAAGGTTTTAGCCCAATTGCAAGGGAATCTCATTTTTTCCTCACGGCCTTCGGAGCATCTACGAACAGAACTAGAAGGCGCGCGGCATATGACGTTGCTGGCGCAGGAAGAAGACCTCCGACTGCTCGTCGATAACAGGCTTGGGCACTACAAGGGGCTATGTCGCATTTTGGAGAAACATCACTACCGAGAAGAGGCCACCAGGAAGATAGCTGACAAGGCGGCTGGAATGTGAGTGAGGCGCGAGGAATATACCAGTCGTATCACCTGCTGACACGGTGTTGTCCAGGTTCCTCCACGCCGCTCTGCAGATCGAAGCTCTCCGCAACTGCCTGTCACTTTCGGCCATCGAGGCGAAGCTCGAGCAGTTTCCCACAGGTATCGAGGGAATGTACACAGCTAGCATTTCGCGGATCGAAAGTCAGGACCCCGACCTTGTCAAGATTGCCAAGCAGCTGCTCCTCTGGGTTGTCTTTGCCCGAGGGCCTTTATCGTTGCGCGACCTCAAGGCCGCGCTCGGCGCAAACCCAGACACCTACAGCGTCGAGGAATCCCTTATGCCGGATGAATTTTCCATCGTTGAGCTGTGCTGTGGCCTCGTCGAGCTGGACACGGAAAGTGACGTTGTTCGACTCGTCCGTGAGTATTGTACCCGGCATTTCCCTTATTCATTATGCTCAGGTCCTTCGGTCTAGATTTTACAGCTCGAGAAGCGCTTGAACGTGTTCTCCTCAGGGACTTTCCCCATCCTCACCTTTTCATCAGCAAGGTGTTAGCCCAGCGGATGGTCGACAACAATCTGCCGAATTGCACGATCGCCAAACGCGAGGACTTTACCAGCGTGGTCAAACAAGTCCCACTCTTGCGTTATTCCTACCAACATTGGGGCACTCATGTTCTGGAATGTGGACGTTCACCTGAAGCAACTGATGCGACGATGGCTTTTCTGCGCCAATGTACCTCCTTTCCATGCGACCTCGGCTGGGGGACACTTGACCTATTGCAACCACTCCACGTCGCTGCTTACTATGGTATCTCAATATATCTAGACCGGGTTTCTGACAGCGAAGGAAACCCCAATGGTCAGACACACCCAAGCTCAATCGTTGGGGCCGGTTTACTCCAGCCAGGGCGCCACCCTGCGGAGGGTGTCCAAATCAATGGACTGACAACGGTGCTACGTCACACGGCACTGATGATAGCATCAGCTCATGGTCGTATCCATTTCGTGAAACGATGTCTTCGAATTCGCAGCATCAGCATCAATGGAAGGAATGAAAGGGGCGAGACAGCCTTGTTTTTCGCCTCAGCATTTGGACACGAAGAGGTGGTCAAGGAGCTCCTCCAGTTCTGGGGTGTCAATGTCAACGCCACAGACAATCACGGGTGGACCGCACTCATGATCGCCTCAGTGCAAGGCCACGACAGAGTGGTCCACCGATTGCTCCAGTTTCATGGCATTGACGTCAACACTACGGACAACGAAGGGTGGACTGCACTCATGTTCACCTCGCAAGACGGCCACGATGGAATCGTCAACCAGCTCCTCCAATTCCATGGCATCAATGTCAACGCTGCAGACAAGGAAGGGTGGACCGCGCTCATGCTTGCCTCGTTTGACGGTCACGACAGAGTGGTCCGCCGACTCCTCCAGTTTCATGGTGTCAGCGTTAACGCGCGCACCCACCACAATTCAACCGCGCTCACGTTGGCTTCGGAATATGGATACGAGATGGTCGTTCAACAGTTGCTCGAACACGGAGCGGACGTCAACGCAGCCGACAACGACGGTGATACATCCCTGATTATGGCGTCTGGAGCTGGTTATGAGGGTATTGTAGCACGCCTCCTTCAATGCCCGGGCATTGACATCCATGCTGCCAACGAATCTGGAACGACAGCCTTGTCTGCAGCACGGGAGAAGGGACATGCGGCCATCGTGGAAATGTGAACCAACTTCATTCGGAACCAGCCGACGATTTCCGACCGCGACACGAGGAAGGCAGAGAAAAGACTGCTTGCTATTTCCCCCGGTGACTCTGGGACATCTAGCAAGAGACCTCGCCGTTAGGAGACACACTTTATAGACAATTGCCTCTGTATCTTCACTTTCTGTACTACACAACCTGGTGGCCGATTGACGATTCGTAATCTTTTCAAGTACAGGTAGAGACGAAGCGAGTCGTGGAAAACGATTTCGTTTGGATCTCGTTCGATTCTTTATTCCCACTTTGACTCATACCTAGTATTGATGCAGTAGTAAAGAAATATTAGTCGAGTTGTTTCCAGATGTGGTTTCTAATTGACAATCCTAGATCCCATTTCCTTCCCCTGATGACGAAAAAACAAAACTCTCATCGGCAAGATACGAGGTGATTCGGGGAGGGATGGGAGCATACATCATATATTCCCAACGTCAGCGATGTATATCTCCGCATGTACTTTGCTCATTCCTCGTCCTCTGGCACTATAATACTGCACCATATGGAGTCTCGCGGATTGAGGTTCGGGCCAAGCCACCAATTAGGAAGCGCTCCTTCCTTTTTAGTTCGGAGCCAAGACAGCCGCTCACCCTCCCTCACCCTCCTTTCTCTCTCAACGTGGCATACCCCCACCAAAAGCAAAACCACTCACAAAATCGTAATATATCCCATAAAGCCTTATTGGCTGCTCGTGCCTTGTACGAGGTACCGCGTAGGGAGCGCCCCTGGCAGTCGGGATGGTACACAGAAGGTCGCCAGTTCGAACCTGGCTCGACTCACATCTGCCGATATTTCTCTTGTTCGCTTTTTGCATTGGTTGTATTTTAATTTTTAACGTACGTATTCTGAATTTGAGCGCCAGTCAGCGACCAGTCAGGCCGGCACCATAGCAACAACTTAAAGCTATTATCATAACTAAGTAGTCTTGTACTTATGGTGCATGTATGGCGTATCCGATAAACGACTGCGGACTGCGTTCCTCTGACCCTCAGCGCTCAGCTCAGGCACGAGGTTGTTTGATATGTACACTTCCGAAGATATATCGTGCTTCGATAAATGCATGCTCGAGTATGTGTGTACAACACCAACTGTACATTCGCATTCACGGGGTGTCCAATATTATACGTTCGAAAAAACTAAGAACTAAAGAACTACTAAGGGACTAGGAACAGAAAGAAAAAAGGGGGAATAGATAGATAGATGGTAGTGAATGAACGGAAACATATAAAGATATACGCGACGTATGTTCCAGAGCACACCACAGCAGCCCTAGTAGCCGCCGGGAAGACTACACCTCCCCAAGCCCACTCCCACTACACCTCCTAAACCCACTCCCTAATAACACCCCCAACCCACCTACTACAGCTCTCCAAACCCACTCCCACTAGCCTGCCCACCCAACGGACTCCCCGGCCCCGACAACTTGAGAATAACCCACACAATCCCACCCGACACGGCTAGTACCACTCCGAAGGCGGCCGCAACGTACATCGCGACTTCTTTGACGGACATTTCGGTTGTTGTTACTTGGGGGAAGTCTGGAGAGGGGTGTTAGCGTTCATAGTTCGGGTTTTCATTCGTTGGAGGGGGAAACGGGAGTAGGCGAAAGGCGAGGAAGAAGGAAAGGTACGTACCACTCGACTCCCCATTCGCTCCACTCACACCCCCACCACCAACAGCCCCACCACCGCTCTCCTTCCTCTTCTTCGCCAACACCTGGTTCCGATACGAAATGGCATTAAAAATCCTCGAACGTACGTCTGAAGAGTCGATTTCGGGGCGAGGGCCTTGAGGCGAGTCGACGAGTTTGACGAAGGAGGGGTAGTTGTGTTCGTACCATTGTTCGATCTGTGGGGGAGGGAAGGGGTCCGTTAGTTTTGGTTTGGTTTTTGGGTGGATGGGGGTGGGTGGGGGATAGAGGTGAGGAGGGGAGAGGGAGGGGGTGGAGAAAGGGAGGAGGAGGGAAGGGAGGAAGAGGAGGAAGGGGAGGAAGGAAACGCACCTTGCCGCATGCAACGGAAAGTTTGAGGAAGCTAGGGTCGGAGGGGAGCGCCTTTTGATGAATCTTGCGAGCGTAATCTCGGAAGATGAGTGCTACTTCTTTGGGATTTGTAGACCTCATGATCAACTACACAGCATCACCCACACAGAAAACGCAAACAAAAAACACAGAAAAGTCGTCAGACATCACTAAATCCCCAAAGTGGTACGACAAATGACATACCCTAGCAGCCTCCGCCTTCCTAATCTTGATATTCCTCTGGAACATGGCGGGGTTCATAAAACACAACTCGAGCGTCGCAATCGCCATCGTAGCCGGAATCGCACAAAAGTTGAACACACTCTGGTTCTTCAACATCTTCAAATAATCCAAGGAATCTTCGCAATGCCTGAGGGCGTCCAGGATCATAGCGCTCTGCGCCCACTGCGCTCTCTCCTTATTCCCCTCCTCGTACATCTCCTTCATCTCCTTGAAACCGAAGGAGCCCCAGATTTCTTTAGGCCAGAAGTACCGCTGTTCGTCGGTATCTTCGCGGTAGTCCCGGATGATGTTGGTTTTTTGAAGGAGCAGGCCCATGGAATTGCTCAGTTCGAGTTGCTCGCCGAGCCAGGGAGCTTCTTTGCCTGAGGCGCTGAAGATGCGGGAGAGTCCCTCGCCGACGAGGCCGGCTACGTAGTGGCAGTAGAGATCGTATTCGGCGATGGTGGAGAGGTATATTGAGCCTGTCGTTGCTGCTTTGTGGGCGTAGTCTGCCATGCCTGTCTCCATTTTGCGGCAGATGTCGATTATGACTGTTTTGTAGCTATTGCGGAAGGGTTAGTTTAGTGGAGTCAATTCAGGATTCGCGAAGGAGGACGGGCGGTAGACGCACTGAGGGGCGAGTCTGTTAACTTCCTCGACGATGGTGTCGTATTCGACGAGGAGCTGGCGGTCCTTCTCGTTCGGGCCACAGCCTTCGTACTTCCAGCCGGGTGTGACGGTGTACTCGTGGAAGCGCCGGAGGATGGGCTGTTTGACATCGTCTGGGATGGTCATGTCGTCTTCGATCGTGTCCAGTCCGCGCAGGACGAGGTAGAACATGCAGATCTGGATGGAGTGATTAGCATCTTGTCTGGCTCCTATATCGAGCCCCAACGCCAGACGCGCGGGTGAGCGCGTCACAGCGAAGCAGCATGGCATGGCTGGCGGTACCGCGAGCGCGCCACGACGACTCCCGTTCAGAATCCACGTCGAACGTAAACTCGTCCCCGGGAGCGAGGCGAATCCAGTGATTCTAAAGAATATGACTTACGGTTCTCGCCAAATCCCCATCGAGCTCCTTGATGACTGCAGCAAAACTCCTGCTGGTGAGGTCGAGGAAGTGCCAGCACCTGCGCATGCTCTCGCGGTCCCAGCCGGACGTGGGGTGCTCCTTGATAGCCTTGATATCGCGTTTCTGTTCATGGTACAGCCAGAACTGCACTAGAGTCCTGAACTCGAGCGGGTGTGTCAATAGGAGGACGAGCCAGTTGATTGCGCCCATGTTTGTCGTTTAGTTTTTTCGTTGAAGAGGAGGAGCGGAGGAGTGTCGTGCAAAGAGGGTCGTGGGTAAAGTCGTGTGTGGAGTCGTCGAGGAGAGGAATAAAGGGGTGCCAGGGATATTTCAAGGGAATAAAGTGGATTTCCGTGTGGGGAAACCGGGTTTTTCGACACTCGTACGATTCCCTTTTCTGGCCTGACAAAATTTGACATCACCCATCAAAAATACCCTCTCTCCGCCCTCTCGGCGGTGCACTCGACCCATCCTTTTAACTATCAACTTGTAATACTTATGGAGGCACCGCTCAACCCGCCAGTTCGCATTCAAGCCGTCTCATCGGTTCCCATCTCCGTCAAAGCGACTGAAAAACACATCGCCGCCTTTTTGGACGATTTTCAGATGAGGAGTGCGGCGAGTTTGGGAGGGAATACCGCTGTTACGGTTCAACTCAAGAAACTCAAGGAGGCGCTGTATGAGGAGAGGAAATCTAAGGATTGAGAGGTGCGTTTCTTTTTCTTCGAGTCCGTTCATTGACTTAGAGATCTACATACTTACAGGGTGTAGGATTGACACCCTGCATCGAAACCAAAACCTCGAAACCCGGTTTCACCGAATAGCCGACTGAGAGGACCCTACGCCGCGTCGATACACGCTCATCCTTCTTTCTTGCAGAGATAGAGACGGACCCGAACTGTACGCTCATAAATAGGGCACCATCATCATCATCTCCAATTCCATTCATTCGTCATTCATGATTGGGGCGATATGTAATTGGACATGAATCGAATCCTACATGTAATCGTTATCAGTCAGAATCAGGGTTCCATAGGCCGGATAGTGAGTGAGTACAGTGCGCCAAACATCGTTCAGGGTTGACCACCATTTTCAGGGCTATTGACCGGGACGTCGGAGGAGTCGGTCCTCCTACTCCCCTTCTTGCTCCTCGCACCCCTCTTCTTCTTCGGGCTCCCCTTCTTCTCGCTCGGTTCTGCAGCAGCACCCGGCACGCTTTCTCCAATAATCTGGTTATGCTCATTTCTCCTCGTACCAACCGGCGGAGGATCCTCGATCCTGCGGAGCAAAGTCCACAAGATCGTCCCATCCTCCACTCCATACCTCGGAAAGATAAACCCAGTGCGCTTGGTGTACTTGCTCAGCGCCACCTCTGATGGGAAGACTTGAATTCTCTGGGTGTTGTCGTTGTGGCCCTCGTCGTCGGTGAACGCTGTGTACTTGGTGGTTAGGTCGACTAGGTTGACGTGGGCGTTGCACACCGCCTAGAAGGAGAACGTCGAGTCAGATGTCTATTCGCCTCTGTTGTCTCTGCCTCTCGCGCCCGGATAACCCCAGGAAGAACAACCCAAGCACTCACCTCCCTGGCAGCCTTCAACTCCCCCGGAACAGGCACAACCCCAACAGTCTCACACAACCCCTGCCACGCCGGCAAACTCTCCACATCCGTCCCATAGCGCCAATGAAAATGCTCAATCAGCGCCCGCCTAAAAGTCGCCAACCACGCCTTCCTATCCTCCTTCGCGTTCTCGGATAACGCTAGCCGCAATTCTGGAAAGGCCTCCTTGCGCCACCGGAGCATGCGGTTGAACTCGCGGTAGGCTTCTCTGCGCGGGTCGAACATGAACGTTGGGAGGAACTGGTCGAAGAAGGCTTGGAGGGGCCCGTCGATACGCGGCGGTGGGGAGCTTGGGTTTGTGCCTGCGTTTGGGAGAGGTGGGCGTAAGCTTGGGCTGACAGGTCTGCTGCACTGCTCACTTGGATCTGGCTGGGATTGGACTTGGCGGCTGGCTGCTTTCTTCGCCCTCGCGAGCTATACATCGGTGGATGGACAATCACTGAAAATCAGATCGTGATCTCCCTCACGGACGGTGTTCGAACGCACCTCTTTGCGTCTCTTCCAGTACGTGCTTGCCTGGGGTTTGGATTTGCCAGTGGTAGATTCGGGTGCGCTTTGGATTTGGGCTGGGTCTGACATGGTGAGGCTTGTATGCGTAGAAGAGCTCAAGGAGGTCGGGGTGTGTCGGCACGTCCGCAGTAGCAAGGCGTGGCGGACTTCCTTCTTATCCCATTCCCGTTCGAAACCTTAATGCCTCGAGGCGACGCTGTTCTCACACGCACCTGGACAAGAAGCTTCTTTGGCGCTTATTTGACTACATATCACCTGGGATCGTGACAGTTCTTGCCGTCGTGACTACACCCGCGTTCTCGAGATGTCGGCTGGCTCGACGTCCACTTAATCCCTAGGGCACCATCTCCAATTCCATTCATTCGTCATTCATGATTCAATGAGGCGTTATGTAACCGGATATTGTGAATCGAATCCTAATCGTTATCAGTCAGAATCAGGGTTCAATTAGTAGGACACTGAGTGAGTACAGTGCCCCAAACGTCGTTCATGGTTGACCTCCAGTTTCAGGGTTATTCACGGGGACGTCGGAGGAATCAGTCCTCCTACTCCCCTTCCTCCTCCTCGCACCCCTCCTCCCCCTCTTCTGCTTCGGACCACCCTCCTCTCTGGGCGCAGAACCCGGGATCACCAGCCGGTTACGCTCATTTCTCACAGTCCCCACCGGCGGCGGGAAGTAAATCCGGCGCAACAGCATATACAAGATCGTCCGCCTGTTGATCTTGTTTCTCGGGAAGATGTACTTGGTGCGGAGGGTGTAGTCGCTCAACTCGGCTTCGGAGCTGAACTTGGTGAGGCGGCCCCAGTCTTCGTATTCGTCTGTTAGGTCCACGAGGTTGACATGTGTATTGAACACCGCCTGTGGTACGGTTAGTAGTGAGACCTTTGACACTACCTATCCTCGAAGAGAAGAATTAACAACTAATCATTTACATAGTACTCACCTTTCGCGCCTCCTTCAAAGTATCAGGCACGGGCTCAATCTTCATCGCCACGCACAACGCCCTCCACGCATCCAAACTCTCCACATCCCTCCCAAACCTAAAATGGAACTGCTCGATCAAAGCGATCCTGAACTCCTCCAGCAGCGCTTTACGCGTAGTCGTCGCGAGCGACGGGTGGTTGGTCTGTTTTCGGAAGGCTTCGAGGCGGTGGTACTCGTCGTAGGAGGGGTTGCGGGGGTCGAAGATGAAGTTGGGGAGGAAGCGGTCGAAGAAGGTTTGTAAGGGACCGTCGATTCGTGGAGGAGGACCTGTGTCTTCGTTGGATGCTCTGGTTTGAGGGGCTTGTACTGGTTCTTGGGTTTGTCCTTGGTCTTGCCCCTGGATCTGCTCTTGCTCTTGCTCTTGTTGCACATCTTGGTTCTCCCCCGCGCTATCCGGTCCAACGTCATCCTCAACCACTTCGACTATGGTCGCCTCGAGTGGAGGCACGGGTTCCATCGCACCTGCAGCCCCCGTTCTAGCCCCCACTTTCTTCTCCCTCAATTGCTACTTCCAAACAACCATCGATCCCACACATAGTAGGACGACCGATCGACAAATCAGTACAATTTTCTCTCCCTTTCCGCGCATCGATCGCCAAAGGAATGAATGGCTCACCGCTCTGCGTTTCTTCCAGTATCCGCTCTTTTTACTTGTGGACTCTTTTGAAGCTGCTCCTGTTTGGGTTTGGACTGGGTCTGGCATGGCGCTCTTGAGCGTATGGGTTGGATATTCGTTGGATGTGGGGCAGGACTGGACTTGAGGGGATCACTCGGTTTGTGCGTGCGCAGCAGTAGCAAGGCGTGGCGATGTGATTCTTAACACTCAGACCTTCTTATTATTTATATGCCTTCCTGGAGTGAACCTTAACACCTTCTTGGTCGAGACCTTAGTGCCTCGAGGCGCCTCTTGTTCTCACACACCCCTGGGGAAGAAGCTTCTCTTTTCTTTGAGCGCTTATTTGACGTGGGTCGTGTTACATCGTGACTCCTTACACCCGAGGTGCTGTCCATCGATAACATTTCGTTCGTGTCTGCACGCGTACGCAGGATCAATTGACATCTGCAATAGGGGATAGGGGAGGCCTAGTTTTTGTACCAGATTCAACACTCCTAAGTTATATTATTAGCTGGGCCGCAAGGTGGACATGTGTGGTTCGAGGTGAGGGCATGATTCACCCTCCAGCCTTTTGGAGATTGATCTCTACTGGAGACGAGGCCCCTCTGGATTGCTCAGTGGATCCTGAATGGCTGCGGATACGGACGAGACCCACATGCATGTCGGTACGGGCGCTTATCTGATACTGATACTAGTACCTGGGAATCGGGGTTGTCTTGGAAAGACCATCTGATTCTCTGTATGTACATATGTGATAGGGGTAGATCGTATGCGGGGGCATAGATCTGTGTGTATACTACTGGACGTGGGATTGGTGCGACAGGACACTATATACTTAATCAGCCTTGCGTTACGGGCGCTTATTCTTTTTCGCGTGATCATGCTCACGCTCCTCCAAGTTCAACCCCCTCGTTCTTTCTCCGACCCCCGCCCAAAGTAATACTCCGTCCAAGCATCACGTCCCGATGACCTCTCCGAGTAACGTAAATCGGTTGTGAGAACCGCCGTGCTACATTCGCTGAAGAACGATCTACGGGTATCCTTCTCCCACTGGGAATGTGCTCGCTTCTGAGTCCAATCATTCCATTGGACTGGAACAGTGAAATATGGCGCGTCGTAACAGTAGTCATGTGCATAGTAATCCATCTGGTTCAGAGCTGAACACGGATGCGAAGCTCGATGTGATTCCGATTCGTGTCGTTGGGATGCGGTGACATCGGCTGTACGGCGCGGAAGTTGCGATTCAAGTGAGTCAAGTTGGGAACTTGAAGTCGGTTTCGAGGGCGGGTCAGAGCTTGGACTGGTGGGTGGGTGGATGGGAGCGCTGTCGATGTCGATGATACTTGCGTTGCTACCGGGATTGGAGGAGGAGGAGGAGGTGGTGGTGGTGGTGGTGGTGGTGTGAACAGACGCTTTTTGGCTCGCCTTGTTTGCTTTCGCTCTCTAAATTATGGCAGGCGCGATATGAATATCAGTCATTAGTCATGGTTAATCTTTCTACGCGGACAATAACGATGCGACTCTCACCGCTTTCTTCTTCCTGTTTCGAAGGGTTTTGGCACTGGGAATGGGAGGGACTACGGTAGCTTCGTTTGGGGATTCGTGGTCCGTCATACTACCAAGCGGCTGGCTAGGCTTTATGGAGCCCAAGAACGGGGAGCGGCACTTGGTGCCCTGGGGTCCCCTTTCGTCGTTTCATTTATAGGTGCGTATGCTTACAGCTCTGCCTCCTCGGAGCCCTGAGCTCTTGAATGACTCGGAATGACTCGGTAAGAAGTCTCCTGAGCGCCTTATATCTCACATGAGTCTTCTGCCAGTGGAAGGAGGACACAGGGCTGTGTTGGGGCGCTTATCTGTCATGGTAGATTCAGAACTGTTAAGGGCCCTTGATCATAAGGGGTGCTGTGGGACTACAGCAGGACTGCCAAATCTGAATTGATAAGTATCGTGGTTTCCTATTTATACGTGTCGTCCAATGAGTCAGACTCTGGTTGGGCGCTTATGCCATCTCAGAAGTAGGGTCCACTGAAGCCTTCTAAGTACCCATCGAGAAACATGTGGATCGGTGAAGATCTCCATCTCGCAACCGTTAGTTCAAAATGGCAACGTAGCTGATTGTTTAACCATGATAATGTAGACAGTATATATCTGGGATTCGAAGAAAACTATCAAGAGTCATCGTTCTTTTGACGACGCCCCTTTCAATTTGGCTACAGCATGTCTGGCCGTTTTACCGCGCTTTGGGTCGGGTCGGACGATCTTACGAAGTAGATGACGCAGCAAGCCACGGGCATACGCATTTTTCTTGGGAAAGATTCGGTGCGTTTTCCGTGTGTAAGAAGAGAGCTCTGGTTCGGTTCGGAACTTGATTAGGGGTTCTCTTTTTTCCGTGAGGTCGACGAGATTTACAAATGTCTGTTCGACAACCTAAACGGGAGACAAGTGGATAACAGAGTTAGGAAATTGTAAATAGGAAAGCGACAGTCCACAAGAGAACACCCACCTGCTGACAATGTTTCAAGGTGTCCGGTATAGGGGCGAACCCGATCGCCCTGCAAAGAGCTTGCCAACTTGCTAAATCCGACTCGTCAGTCCCGTACGTATCGTTAAACTGCATCACGAGAGCATCTTGAAACGCTTTATATGCTTTCTCCCCTTTGGTCTTCTTCTTCTTTTTCTTTTTGGTCGGATTCTCCTGACCCTCCTTCGAGGTCTCCTTCGAGGACTTTGGGATCTTCCATCCCTTCAGCTTTTGCAAACGATGGAACTCGTGATTTGCGGGGTTCGATGGTTGATACTTGAACTCGGGGGCGTACTGGGCAAAGAAAGCAGCGAGGCGGGTGGCTTTGGGATTGTAATCTGTGTCTGAGTTGGGCTGCTTGGCGGTGTGCGCTTTGGCGCTCCTGGGAGGAGTCTTCGACGGGGTGCTGTAAATCCGAGAGGAACTGGTGATGTAGACTCTGAGACGACTCTGGGATCGTTTTCAAGTTCTCAGTGCGACGGGACGATGGAGAATGGTCAAGAGATGGAGCTTACGTCTCGGGCAAGTATTGGTCTAACGAACCTGGGGTACAGTAATCCCCTGACTGTCGCGATCGATAGTAGAAGAGGAGAGGGGCGCATCATATTCATTCTTGCGGTAGAACTCAGCGAAAGACTCGTCAACTCGAAGCTGCGTCCGAGGTTTAGGGGTAAATGCAAGCCTAGTGGACAGTAGGAATCGAGGGGACTCGCGGAGAACACGGTACCCTAGATTCGACTGGGAATGAGGAAACATCGTGCCCGTGCCCACAGCACCCCCGAACTTAAGCTCGAGGCACGTGTTGGTCGTTTCTCATGCGTCGATTAAGCTTTACGGAAGGAAGCCACGAGGTGTACATAGAGACGGCGAGAAAGCTTTGTATATCGCGATTGAAGGCCCCGATCAATTGCTTACTTGGGCGCCTATTCCCAGTAGGGAGTACCTTTGGAAAAAAAGGGAGTGCACAAAGGTAGGATTACACGGAAGTACAACTATCCAGAGACACTATTTTATACGCAAGATGAAGAGAGAACTGGACCTGGCTGAGTTATCTCGAGAGAGAAGTGATCACCAGCCAATTGCATACGGATGTGAGATAAGATTCACGAACTTCCTCCGCCTCGGCGTCGGCGAGATCTTCCGTGGTGCCCACCCCTCGAGGCACCTGGATTCATGATATTTCGTAACAGATATTTGAGAAGGTTACCCGAGTTGGCGTTCTCCCTCGGGAAGAACAGTCCATTATCCTTGGTATACTCGCTCAGCGCGTATTCAGTTGGGAAAATGGTGATCTCACGACTCCCGTCGTAGCCCTGGGTGAGATCAACCAAGTTCACATGGGTCGATTTCACTTTCTACTCGGTCTATTAGTGTCTGGAGCAAGCAAAGTGTGAAGACTTCGGAGACGAACCTGCCTTGCCTGCTTGAGGGTGCTGGGAATCGGGTGTATACCGAGGCGTGCGCAGAGGCCTTGCCAGGCCTCCAGATTTTGATGATCGGTACCATAGTTCTCGTTGAACTGCTGGACGAGCGCGTCTTGAAACTGTTGGTACGCCTCCTCCCGCTCTGGATCTTCGCGCTCCCACCCATTCCAGTCGCAGAGTCGATAAAACTCTTGGTTGGCGGGTCGGTTAGACCGATAGATAAATCCGGGAGCAAACTGGGCGAAGAATTCCTCCAAAGGCGTAGACATTTCTCTGTTTCAGGAAGGCCAGAGTTAAACATCCGGACGTCCGGATACCGCGCAGCTGTCGGACGCACCTTTCCCTCAGAACCCGTGTTCGTTTGTCCAAGATATGGTGCTGTGGATGGGACAAAATCAACGATGGTTATTGATGTCGGGGTAGTGACTCGACGCAGTTCAATTCGATTGAGGTGTCGGCAAGACTACTATAGACCTCCAGACAGGACGGAGCGAGGGGACCAGCTGCAGCTTGGGAGCGGTCTGGTACCCTGGCTTCGATGGGGTATGAGGGAAAGCCTACATGCTGTGCTGTCGGAGATACTTATCGTTCAGCGAGGATTGTACTTGTTTTCACTTTCTCACCTCGAAGTTTCCGAAATGAACGAGAACGTAAGCACAACTACATTGAGTATGTACCAGTGACCATGTGGCTCTCCCAAGCGACCTCCAAGCCCTCCGATGTCATCAAGCCCTCCGATGCAATGGTAGTTTGAAATTTACAGCCCTTGTATTTGGATGAAAAGCTCTGTGTCGCTGGAAGCCTTTGGGTCACGAAATCAACAAGCACGTAGAGAGAATGGTATCACTTGTAGCTACATCTCCGACATGACGTCTACGGGCGAGGCTGTTGTCCATATCCCTCCCGGTAGTACTGTGCACGCACAGCTTCAACGGACTCATAGTACTCCCTGACGGCATCTTCAAAGGCGGTTCTCTCCCCCTTGGCAATCCTCTGGTGAATCAAATCGGTAGTCGTATGCCACATGTTGTACGCCAGATAGTCAAGTGGCTGGTAATTAGCCATATGGCCAGGACGCCCTTGAGCTATCGGAACAAGTTAGCTTTCAGAATGCGGGTTTCTGCGGAAGTTGGCAGACTCACCGAGGATTTGGGGCTCGAAGCGCGAAAGTGCGTTCATTATCTTTCGGAGTTGCGGTAGAAGCGCCCATACTTTCGGTGTCGAGTCGTATACTGCTTGGACGGCTGCGGGCGCGGTTGTGCAGTTTCTGAAGACCTGGGGTAGAAATGTGCTGTGAGAAGCGTATCTCTGAGGTACTCAAGACGTAGAAGTCACCTCTGTCTCGACCCACCACAAGGGGGAGACGAAATTATCGAGCCATTTCCGATAGAATTCACTTGAAGCGTGATATAGTCCCTAAGCGCCCAAGTGTACGTCATGAATTCGAAGTCGTTTTAGGACTTTGATAGGAATACGCACATCAACGTCCTCTGGAGTCGCATCAGCCTCGGGGAACGCACAAATGGCAGCATCGTATTCGGCCAACGCCTTGGGGAACGCAATGTCGATCGCGTTCTCGTAGGAAGTCTTTCCATCGGGATTGGTCACTCCACATAGAGGACTTGGTCCCTGGGCAGTTGCGAGGCCGACAAGCAGGAGCGTGAGGAGGATATGAAAGACTTGGAACATGACTGTCGATAGTGGGATTATGCGAGGCTATGGGGGACGAGGTGTGTACTTAAATCCTTTGTGCCCTGTTGGAATAGGCAACAACTTCGGAAAGAGCGGATCGTGGGGCGTTGAGGTGGCTGGGAAGTTCAAAACAGACTTTAGGTGGCTGCCTGAGTGCCTTGGGTGGGCAAGGAGCTTCTTGTTGTGTCAGTATCAGAGTAACCCACGAGCAGAACAAAGCAGACCACCCCAGAGGTCTTCTGACATCCGCCCATGGGCATTGGATCCCGTCACGCCCAAGACCCTTTCACCTTAAATGTACAGCAACTACCCACCTACGAGGACTTGACACTCACACGAATTCCAACTCGTGTATTATCCCTTATTCATCTCACTCACCCATGCTCATGCACGACTTCGAATCCCAACCTCTGACAACATAGGTTGTTGCGAGATATTCCCTTTGACGTTCTACCGCCGATGTTTGAGCATGGGCGGCTCACGAGAAAAGTCAGCCTCAGGTGCTCGACCTACGACGATATACTTCACATGTCCGAGCTGGCCGAATGGTGAGTAAACCATTGTTTCGATTAAGGGAATGAATACCTTCGTACAGTGGAACGTTCGCTGTGACTTCATCGATATATACATAGTTATTCCAAGGCATATCCGAGGAGGTATACACCGTCTGGTGCTTTCAGTAGAGTTTAAATACGAGCCATAAGAATAGAGCGAGTGATCACAGCAACCTAACATTCGATTCAGAACCACACCTAATACACACTTCTCCACTGTTTAGATATCGATATGCTGATCTCAACTATCGTTCTCGCCATCTCCTTCCTCGTTGCACCAGCCGCCCTCGCCAATCCCACCTCCAAGCGCGCCTATATCCCAGAGCTCAAGCTCTCCCTAGAGCACATCGACCAATCATGGAAGAAACTCGAGGGCGACATTGTAGCTTTATCCCAGGAGGCCACGACGGAGGACTTCGAGGTACTACCAACCTGCATTCCAGCGCCTCGAATCCTTTCTCCTGGGATTTAACTTTCGAAACCTTTAGGCTGTCAAATCATCGATGGACACACTCACCAGCTACGTTCGTCACGGAGAGTACCAAGTCGCCATCAGAGTACGTTCCCCTCCTCCTTTATTCAGCACCGTACCCCTTTCAGACTTGACTGACAACCACCATTTACCAGACAAACGGTCCTTTCACAAACACCAAATGGTCAGACGAATTCATAGAGGACATGAAGCCGTACCAAGCAAACGGTGCCAACGCCCTGCGTAACCTGAGGTCGCACGTTACTCGAATCAATGGTAATCGATAATCATTTATCAGATTAAGTCGTGGCACTTGTTAGCGCCCACTACTGGCGCCCACACTTTAATGATCTCAAGTTCCATTTCCCAATCGTGAACTAGCACTAAACTAACACTACCCTCTTGTTGTCGTGCAGAAACCGGCGGTATCGATCTCCTCAGAGAGTTTGACACAAGTACTGCAAGTTTGACTGGAGCCTTTGGCGAGATGGAGTGGGACTTGGAACGATACTTCGTGCGTACCACCAACCAGTCTGTCTACCTAATAAGGTCGAGACGAATTGATTGAACTCGTTTGTGTTTTCCTTAGTTCCAATTCGTGAGCGGTAAAGAGCTCTTGGCGCCTATCCGGGAATCCCGTCTCGTACAAGAAGGACGCGAAACGGCCGAACTCTTCTATCAGACTTGGTGTGCGATCGAGTGGGGACAACCATGTTGGTAACATAACTCTTCAAGACAAGTATAATAGTACATCGAATACAAACGCAGAGCAGTTTTACACGTCAAAGCAGTAGTAGTGGAAAGCGATTGCAAGAAAGCATAGAGAGAGTGGTCGTCATTTCGCGTCCAATTCAACACACAGGCTTCACCCCAGTCCTCCACTCCTCCTCCGCAAGCGACCCATTAATATGCTCCATCATCAACGCCAAAACCTCCTTCTCCTTCCTCCTATTCCCAACCTGCCCATAAACCCGATGCATAATCTCATAAATCGTCGTATACCCCGCCTCAATCGTATCCAACCCCTCCTCCTCCATCCTCTTCTTCATCTCCAACACAGGCTTCAAAACATCTTCAGTAAGCTTCCGGTCTTTAGACCAAACGTTAATGGCCTGCCGACGCATCGTCTGCGTCATCTTGTTGGAGATTTGGCGCAGTTTGTCGGATTGAGGGGTGGCGTGGACGCAGGCGCGGCATTTACATTCGAAGCCGTACCTCTCGAGGGCCTTTTGGCGCTCGGCTTTGGGAGCGTTGGTGAGAGCGTAGCCGACGTGGACTTGGGAACCTGCTTTGATGTCCCGGGTGGCGGTGAATCGAATGGAGAATGTCGCAGCGTCGAAGCCTTGGACGACGTCTGGAGTGCAGCTAGCAGAGCGATTTCCCGTTAGCTGGCCCACTCGAATTGAAGTCAGAGTAGAAAGGAAGACGCACCTATGGTTGAACCGACTGCCAACCTTCGCGATAGCAGCGTACCCCTGGTTGAATTCGTCGTCCAGGCCGGGAAGTCGCTCACCAAAGGATATTCCAAACCCATTCGTCCTGACGATTCCCAACAGAGGTCCACTCCCGTCATTCAAATGCGAATTCCCCAACTCCAAGAACCCTTTCCTCGCACGGGACATCATCTGCTGATCAACAGCGTAGCGAAGCATACCCTCCGCCTTCTTCATGTACAACTGCGCAATCTGGTTGTCGGACAGCTCGCTCAGCCCTTCGGAGTTAATCCGACCAAAGATATTCTGGATGGGATAGACGAGGAACGGGCGCTCGACGAGGACGGGTTCGTAGCGCTTGATGTCTTCCGTGGCGAAGACGCCCAAGCCAGATCCGTCGCCCGTCTCGCGTACGACGAGCCTGTTGCGGATTTTGGGGAGAGGCCGAGGCCAGTTCTTGTGGGCGAAGTACTTGGCTTTGGATGCTGGACTCGTGATCCAGATCGTGTGGCCATCTGGGTCTTCCTTCGATTCGTCGACGGGAGCGGAGGGGACGTAGGTAGATATGATGTCGGGCTCTACGACCTTGCCGTTCTTGACTTTGAGTGGAATCTTGTCCACGGGCGTCAGCTCGAATTCCGTGAAGCGTTTCTCGATGTCTTCAGGCACTGGGCGAGGTGTTAAAATCAGGTATATGGGGTATGGAACTGTGAATACACCTACGATTTTCATTCTTGGCGTTCCCAAAAGGCATTTGTACGACTCGAGGTTTGTTGGCGGTAGGCGGAGTTGTAGTTGAACTCGACGCTGCTGATCAACGGATGAGCATCAAACTCAGTGACGAAAAAACATAAAGTCCTACCTTGTTCGTCGTCTTCCTGAGCCTCGTCAGGTGTGTTCCCCCTCTCTATGATATCCCTGAGCTTGTCCAAGGCTATCATTGCCTTCTGCACCTCTTGCGATGCTGTAGATAACTTCTCGGTCTCCAAGCCGATCGCGATGCTGAACATCCAAACTACGACGGATCCGAACGTCGCGAAACTCTCCGACAGCTCGCCACTCTGCATAGCCTGCAACGCCTCTGTAAGCTCCTCACACGCTCCCGCAACCTTCCTCCACTCCACCAGCATCTCGCAGAACTGGCGTGGACTTTCGAGCGACTTGGCACCCTCCGAACCGGGCACGCCGTTGCGGAATAAAAGAGCCACCAGGACTGACCAGAGGACAGATTGGTTGGTATTTTGGCCTTGAAGAAGGGCTATTTCGAATACCCTGGCGATACGCTCGCGGACTTGGATTTTTTCCCAGACTTTTGGGAGGACGACGAGCCCGCCGGGGAGGTTGTACTCGGTGACGGACTCTTCGTAGGGTTCCTTGCCTGTACCGAGGTTCATGGACTCGAAGTTTTTTCTGAGTTGGTCGGAGGACGTGTCTGTCATGTTTCGTAGTGTGACTGTGTGGTTTTGAAGACGATGTAGGGTGAAGTTCTGGAAGAAGAAGGATTATGACGAGTGGCTAGGGGCTCGTGTACCATGTTCATTTAATTATGCATGCCGTTCCCCGGCCATCAATGCATCACGTTGACCGTGTTTGGCCCTAGCCCTCCGATACTCTCGGAACTCTTTTCCCCTTGGACACGAATCCATGCAGTGGCTAACAACGAAGGAAAGTACTTCAGGGAAAGTACTGGAGGTGGAGTGCATGGTGGGATCTCTGGATAAGCCTGTCATACACTCACATAGGACTCGGAATGACGGATCCAGACGGCCCCCGCGGGGGAACTCAGAATAGACGCCTACTCCTAGCCGCCCGTGTTGCGGTATCTGGCCACGACAGTACCCCAGAGCTAGCATGGAGAAGGGCGGCTCATAGTTCGTTGCCAATCTTCATTGACAAAGTTCCTGTGCTTCGTGATCAAGGATCGCGCCATCATATATCAGTTACGGTACTGACTGAACTCTACACGAGGAGAAGCAGCAGCAGTCTGCGGTACCTCTGAAGGTAGTTGATTAGAGGACGCGGCTCAGGTAAGTACTTTAGGAGAGTATGAGCAGGGAGATGCTTTCAGTGTGGGAGACAGCGCAAGAGCCCAAGGTGAAATCATGTGAAAGAGCGCAGCAGCAGGTAGCGTTATCTAACCTCGAAGAACGGAAAATAATTATCAGTATGGTGTCACCATCAGTTTGTATTGAACCGCCCTTTCCATTCTAACAGGGTGTACATCTGCAGTCCACCGGCAAAGCGCCCGACGATTCATGGTGGGCGACTGTGCCCTCGATCGAATCCCGACGTCGTCGTTTAATTGATCTGACCCGAGTGCAAGATGTCCAAAACACATCCTTTCCTCAATATCTGGCCATTTAATTGTCGTACAGAGGCCTCCAATAACATTACCTGGATTCCAGAATCGGCGCGGCAACTCGACCGCAATCCAGATGCCTTTGCCTCTCACCGAGCCTTGATCGGTGGTATTCCCGAATGGGGTAACCGTGAAATGGGACGACTTGCCACGGAATGTGGTTTCCTGACACAAAAAGTCTGCGCTCTCTCCAACATTCCCTTCACGAAATCCCCCTCTTCCTCTTCCCCTTCCTCACGGCACGAACGCCAACGACAGCGACGATTCCATAGACGACGACAGCGACGCGACCTCGATGGCAAAAGCAGAAAACCACTATGATGTCGTGATTGTCGGTGCAGGCATTGCAGGATGCGCTCTGGCACACGGGCTGTCCACCCTCCCTTATCGTTCCAAGCGCCTGCGGATAGCCCTCCTCGAACGCTCCCTCGCCCAACCCGACCGCATCGTCGGCGAGCTGCTCCAGCCCGGCGGCGTCATCGCGCTCAAACAGCTCGGTCTCGAATCAACAGTGGAGGGCATCGACGCCATCCCCGTCAAGGGTTACTGCGTGCTCAAGCAGGGTCAATCAGTGCAGATTCCGTACCCGTCTGGCTTTGAGGGCAGGAGTTTCCACCATGGGAGGTTCATCAACAACCTACGCAAAGCGGCGAAGCAGGCCAAAGGCGTCGACGTGATTGAGGCGACTGTCACCGACCTCATCCAGGAGGAGGGAAACCCCAAACATATCATCGGTGTTACTGCTTCACGGAAGGAAGAGGGGTCCACAGAAGCTGTCAAGGTCCAATACCACGCCGACCTCGTCGTCATTGCCGACGGGTGCTTCTCCAACTTTAGGACATCGGTCATGGGCGAGTCTGGTTTCAAGCCAACGACGAGGAGCCACTTTGTCGGTGCGGTCCTGGAAGATATCAGGCTACCTATTCCTCAACACGGAACTGTCGCATTGGTACAAAACTCTGGCCCAGTTCTGTTCTACCAAATCGGCCAACGGGAAACCCGTATGCTGGCAGACGTCAAAGCTCCTCTCCCGAAAGACCTCAAGGTAAGCCTTTTCCATTCTCCCTTTCGTAACTTCGGCTAACAGCTCCACTCCACACAGGGCCACATCCTCACCCACATCGCCCCTCAACTCCCTTCAACCATCCAAAAAGCCGTCGAAACCGCCCTCCACAAAGACCGCCTCCGCCAAATGCCCAACTCCTTCCTCCCTGCCGTCGACCAAAACGGGCCGGGCTGCAAGAACGGCGTCGTCCTGATTGGCGATGCCTGGAATATGCGCCATCCTCTGACAGGCGGTGGAATGACGGTTGCGCTATCGGACGTGGTCATCCTGCGTGATCTTATCGGAACCATACCCGATCTGAGCGACGTACCGAGGGTGAGCAAGGTGCTGAACACTTGGTTTTGGAACCGGAAACCGCTCGCTTCGACGGTTAACATTCTTAGTTTTGCGCTGTATGACTTGTTCGGCGCTGATGGTTAGTACTTCGGTTCACGCTTTTACCACTCCCTCGGAAGCTAACCGTCCCGACTCTAGATGATAACCTCGAAGTTCTAAGAACAGGCTGCTTCAAGTACTTCGAACGGGGCGGAGAATGCATCAACGGACCGGTATCATTACTCTCCGGGTAAGCCATCCATATCCGTAACCAATCCACCATTCATCCACTAACCGCATCCCCTAGAATCGCCCCCTCGCCCGTCCTCCTTTTCAACCACTTCTTCTCCGTCGCCTTCTACTCCATCTGGGTAATGTTCACGCACCCCCGCCCAATCGCACCTTCTCCCTACGCAAACGGCGACGCCAAACCCACCCTCGCCGCGCCCCGCCTCTACGAGTACCCCGGCCTCCTCATCAAATCCTTCCGCGTCTTTTGGACTGCATGTATCGTTTTCGGACCCCTGTTGTGGACCGAGGTGCGGTGGTGGTCGCCGTCGGATACGAAGAGGAGGAATAAAATCTTTTGGTTGACGGTGTTGCCTGTGGTGGTGTTTGCGGCGTTTGTGGCTGCTGTGTATGCCAAGGCGGTGCAGTTGGGCGCGTTGGAGGGTGTACCGGTGCTCGGTAATGCGTCGTATTAGATCGTTTTGTTTGATGTATTGTATTAGTACAACTATACCTCTAGACCACTATTACTATTCGTTATTTCATTGTTGGATATATAGCTTAATTTCTATACATGCAACCATTTAGGTGCTGGAAACCACTCGCCCGGCGGGTTAAGATGTAAGAACAGGATGTTTCACAACGAATACCTCTTTGGTAGGACAGATAACCACCCGAACATCAAACTCGGAAGAAACCCAGAAAAAAGCCTGACGCACTCCTCACCAAGTTCCTCCCATTCACCCCATTTGACCACCCTCCTATGGTCGTCTGTAGGATAATCCCTCTGGATAGAAATATGCATTGCCGCACTCTTCAATCCCGGAAAACGGGTTTTGGGGAGTTTGAGGATTGGTGCGCACATTGACATGGAGGGAGACAGCCTGTTTACCTTCGTCAACGAGACCGGCGATATGAAGAGCTGGGGTCTTTCAAACTGCTCAATACAAATTAAACGAAACAAAAGGTAAACGAAAAAGAAAAGTAGAACAGAACGCGCCAATAATAAAGACCAAGGCATGCAGAGCATGCGACTCCTTCGAGGAGAGAGTTTCCAAAGATTGAAACGCAGCATTATAGTGTGGGAGCGGCACGGAATCCCCTAGTAAAAGGCGAGGGGATTGTCTGTTTGACGTTCCCACTGCTGCGACAACTTCTCTTGAAGTTCCACGCGCATCATAAACCTTACTTTTGTATTTTGTTCAGCTGGCGGGGTGCGTTTTGCACGTGATCTAGCCCCTATTTCCTGCCCCACATGGAGCCTTGGATCGCGGTTTGCTATCTCTCCACCTGCTGCTGTCGCCATCGATTAGAGTCCTGCTAAGAGTAGAAGATGCTTTCTGAAGAACAGAGGAAGAAGTTGATTGAAGGCGCTTTTGCTGGTTCGTACTATCTGTTTTGGGGGCTCGAGGCGATCGATGCTGTGACCACTCGCTAACTCCGTTCTCTCATTTGTTAGCGAAAAAGGGGTCTTATAGCCCGTATTCGCGGTTTCCTGTGGGAGCTGCGTTGCTGACGGCGGAAGGTGAGATTGTGAAGGGTGCTAATATTGAGAATGCCTCGTATGGTACGTGTACACCCAAGATATATCAGACTGTATGCTATCTTTAACCGTGGTATGGATCTGTAGGTGGAACTATCTGCGCTGAAAGAACTGCAATTGTCAAAGCAGTCGTGCGTTATTCATCCTAGTAACCGCCCTCAACAATAACACTGAACGCAACCATACCATAGAGCGAAGGGTCGCGTCGATTCGTCGGTCTCGCAGTCGTGACGTACGTTCCATCTCCTTTCCACATCCAAAACCAGAGTCCCAATCTCACCACCGCAAAACGACGATAGCAACGTCCCGTCATCGATTTCGCCATGTGGGATGTGCAGGCAGGTTCTCCGCGAGTTTTGTGCGAATGAGATGCCTATTCTTTTGGTACCTGGTGATTATCCTCGTCCGTTGAAGGAGAATGAGACACCGGAGAAGGGGTATATCGAGGGCGGGGTTAGGTTGACGAACCTTGCGGAATTGCTTCCTGATAGCTTTGGGCCGGAGCAGTTGGAATTGCCTCGGGAGGAATCTTGATTTTTGAAGATGCGCGCGATTGTATAGGGAGGCTAATGATGGTTTGGACTTGGTTAGTTCGAACGGTGCTTTTGTCGAAGCTGGAATCCCATCAGCGGAAGTGTTTACTTTGACAGATTGGGATGTAAGTACTACATCAATGAGATCAAGTCGAGTACGGCAGAAACAACCTCCTCCAACTTCCAAGTCGGATTTTGGGATGGGGGATCGTATCTCGATCTATGTTCTCACATCGCACAAGGCGAGTGAAGCCAGGAACTCAATCTGTCATGGTATGAGTTTCGTGATCTTGAGTATACAACGTCATTGACCATGATTGCAAGCTGGCCGTGAGCTCAAACGTCCTTTGCATGTGCTAAACAGAGTTGCGCTCCAGACAATACGATCACTAAGGGGATAGACGCTCGTCATTCAATTTCACCAACAATTGGGAGTGTACCTCGACATCGACGGTCTTAGCGCCCGTCACAGCATCACTGATGTGAAGGAAGGCAGGAAGCATTCAGCCAATGAAAGTCATCTTATATTTGGACATAGACCCCTTTGAGGCTATTCCGTCCGTCAATTGTATTCACCGCCCATCGTAACGAGGCACTGTGATACGTCCATCACCCGCAAGACCATACTTAAAACATTAGGCCAGCGGTGTTGGTCGATCAGCCCCACCCTCTTCTTCCCTCCGCCTTTCCGCTTGGGAACTTGGTCCCAGCACCGTCGTCGTTCTTTGGTTCCTTATTTTCATTTGTTCGAAATTCTCTTTCGTTCTCTCTTTCGTTCTTTTCACACCCCTTCTCCCAGCCAGCAGCCGCTCTCTACAGCCACGATGGAAGGAAAGCGCCCAACATCAACGTCGATTTTCTCTTCCGTCTTCCTTTACTCTACCAGCCTATTTTCGATCATCAGCATCCCTATCTTTGTACTATCGATCTTCAACTTTGGTCTCATTAGTAGGTGGTACAATGGCGCCATCGCCGGCGCGAGCTTCGTGTTCGGCCTTGCTTTGCTCTACCTCAGGCGACGCGAACGCGTCCGGGCTACACCCACTATGGTCACAATGACGCTTCCAGTGCATTCACCAAAGCCTATGGACGACGCAGAGTCGGTTATCAAGGCTGGATCGGACGAAGCAGCTCAGCCCGGCGAACCATCACCTATTCCTACCATCTCCACTCCATCGACAACAGAGGCGGCCAAAGCAGCAGCAGAAGCGGACCCTATATTCCCCATCATCCACACCATGCTCGTCCTCATCCCCCTCATCGTCCTCACCCTCGGCTACCTCGTCGCCTTCGCCATCATGACCGACATCACCATCCGAGGCGGGCAAAAGAGCACCCTCCCAGCCGAACGCGATCCCAAGATGACGTATCCTTGGAATATCAAAGTTCAAATTGCGCAGACGGCGTGTATTGGTGTGCAGATGGTTGTTGTGGGTATTTCGGCTGTTGCTTCGTATGTTGGGAGGGCGAGAATTGCGAGAGAGTCGGATGAGAGGAGGGAGGAGGCTGAGTGTGGGTTTGAGCCGTCGCAGGTTAGTCCGGTGGGCTTGGAGTTTGTAGTGGTGAAGATGGATTGACGGTTGGTGACAGTAAAGCGGCATAAAACAAGATAGGAAGAAAGTTGTTTGGATACCCGCTGTAGGTGGTGGTTCCGTTCAAGTCATTGGTGGAGGTAAGTGTACCAGGATCCCTCGCTGCTACGTCAAATTGACTTCGAATGGAAATTACAGACGCATTCAGGCAGCTTTGGAAGTGCCAAGGATTATGTTTCCCGCTGGTCGGGAATTAGTAACTTAACTATGCAAAGGCCTGGGGCCTTTTCTAACCTTATTGTGCTGGCGCTATGTTGTATCTCTTCCAATTCAAAGTTCAATTGTGGGGGCCCACTTAATTCAGTGACGCTTTGAAAAAGTAGTATATCTTTAAAGACTCAATCTATGTCACTTCACTAACGAACAGTCAGCCGCTCAACTAGACTCTGTGGGCGTTGAATGCCGTTCCATGCAATCAATATAAGCGCCCAGGCCCCTTTCGGTCCGTCGCGGGATTACTAAGGGGCCGGCTGGGGCCGGCCCTACTGCATCCGAGATTACTGGCGTTGGAGACATCGTCCTCGACGTCGATGGCGACGAGCACGCTCGCAAAGAGAACCCGGTTTCCTCTAATTCTCGACACATCACGCCAAGGCTTTGAGCTAGAACAAACCTATAGTTTGTGAGTTACCGGTGTATTGAGCCAATGTCACTGCTGACAGCGGAAAATGTAGGGCTCATTAATTAGGTTCTGCATACATGTCGCTTCAGGTTTCCAAGTACCGACTTGGGGACAGCCTAGGGTACCGTATGTGCCCTAGAGCGATGATTCGACTTCACTGGGGTCCGGCAAATGAACATGTTCATCCCAGAAGATCGATCCACTGCTTCCTGGTGAACGGCGAGGGCGACAAAACCACCGCTCCACGCGCAGCAGTGTCTGGTCGTCGTCGAAGTGAATGGTCTCGACCTGGCAGCCGAACCTATGCAACCGTGGTGGATGATGCCGCACAAGGCCAGCCTCCCAAGTCGCCATACCCGTATCCAACGCACCCTAGTCCATCTGCTCACCAGATATTCCACCTCCCACCCGGTGCGACGCAGGCTCAGATCAAGGCTCGCTGTGCGTATCTTCGAATTCAATACTTTTGAAAGGGCTAATCACCGACTTTGATTGAAATGAATCTCTAGATTATGAATTGGTGCGATGTCACCATCCCGATTCACATCACTGTCGCGTTCTACCTCCTCAAGTTGCCCACGCGCGCTTTCAATCGATCGTTGCGGCATACGACTACCTGCGAGGCAAGGCGTCATCGCATCTACCAGGTGCCAGATCATATGGTTGGAATGGGTCCCAATCGAACTTTGATCCATACCTCCACGAACTTGCGCGTCGTCGGCGAGCGCAACAGGCTGCGCGAGAAGAGCAAAGCTGGTACACTGGGTTTGCCGCTCCGAAGGGTTGTCAGGCCGAAGACTACAAGGAAGATGGGATAAAGGAACGCACGATTTTCGTGCTAGGTATCATCGTGAGTGTTCTTCGTGATGTTATGGTTGACGTCTTACTTCACCACGCTGACCGTCCTTTGACCTAGGCCCTTATCATCGGCGTCTATCCGAGCTTTGTCCTGTACCCTTTCCAGCTGGACAAGAACCACAAAGCGGCAGTGGTGAATCTGGCTCAAGCTAGGAGCGAAGCGAGAGAGTTTGGTAGCGAGCGGCGTGCTGAAATTAGGAAACGTGTGCAAGCGATGAACAAGTCGGCCCCTGAAGCACCCTCCGCGACTGGCGAATCTCAAGGACCTGCCCCGTGAACTTAATGTCGTTCGGTTAGGTACACATTTTTGAACCATGTTGAACATGGTAAAGGGCAAATATGACTGTCTTTTTTTCTCTCCGGCTTACTAGGTCGCATGCAACTGCTGATGATCGCAAGTTCTCCGTCATGATGCTCGTCTTCTTTTGTCACTCAGGCTGAAGGACACGTCGTTGCATACCGCATGCGCATTGGGAGATTGCAGCGCTATACCTGTCTCTGATGGCTAGGTCGGGTATCTAAACACTCCCAAGAGGGACAAGTCTGGAATCTGACCGATCTATGAGTTGAGCAACGAGGGCCTCACCGTGCCCAGAAAACGTGGTCGAGGCAATCGCGATTGGGAATAGGTAAAAGGTGACCTTAATTCCGAATATCCAGGTATGTGATTTCCCTTACCTTCTCACGCCGCTTCTAACGCTCCATTTTTGCAGATATGAGAGATGACGCTCGGTGAAAATTTGGCTCGTCCTGCTTCAAGACCCCTTGGAAGTTGCACACAGGAAGCCTTTATCGACTGAGCATTATCTGATCACTCTCGGTAAATTAACCTTCCTCGTAAATCTCCAATGACCTCGTTGGGTCCTCGCTGATCATCGCCACATCGATGGTCACTGGCAGGTCAGCTGGCCCGGAGACAACCGAAAGGCGGTCATTGCGAAGACTTTCTGTCCCAGCCCCTTTCCATCGTTTTGAGCCTCAGGTTTGGAGACAACGACCGCTACCCTTCCTAGGTAACACGATCAGTTTAACTTGTCATCCTTTGCTAATTTCCGGGTTTCGACTTCGGCTTGTGGCGGGATCGCTCGATCCTTGCGGGCCCTCAACGCATTCCGATGGATTTATATTGAGAGGCGCACATTTCTCTGTTCCGCTCCATGGATTTCCTCCACCCTAACCCTACAAGCAGAATGGACCAATGTCCTCCGGAAATCTGGATTCGAATTTTCTCACTCGCATGCACCGACGATGGCACCACTGGTCGATCGCTTTCCCTCGTCTCCGGCGCCTTCAACACGTTGTCGAAGCCCTTCAAGTACCAGTCCATCGCCTTGACTCGCTCAAAGCGCGTTCTTTCCTTCAACGCCCAACTGGACCGACTCCCATCGGACGATAGAAGAGTGAAATATCTCTTCGTCCACTGCCCGCACGTTTTCTTGGATAACGACGACGATGGAGATGACGACTATGAGGGGTCATCAAGCTCGGGGTCAGGATCGACTGGAAGCTACGACGATTCTGCCTATCAATCCGACTATCAGGCATCATCGCCAAGGCTCCTCAGCGAGCTCAACGACCTCGCTACGGAGGCCCACGAAGCACGGCAGAACAGGGAGGACGAAGACTTCGACATGGCAGACAGTACATCATCCGTTGCGTTTCGGGAACAACTTTCTCAAGCAGACGACATCGTCTCAAAATCCCTTTTCGATCTCCTCCAGAAGATTTCGCCCACGCTCGAACTTCTGTCCCTGTACTATGTCTCCTGTCAAGGGCGGCTGATCGAGGAGATGATCCCTCCTCTTCCTCACCTTCGGGAACTATGCCTCTTCAGACGGTTCTCGGACGAACTTGCTATTGAACCAGAGACCGAGGATAGAGCTTCAATGCTATTTCCCGTTCTCGAGAGACTCCACCTAAGTGGATACTTGGAAGAACGCCCGACCAGGATAGGTGAAACCGTCGCGGATTTGGCCCCGTCTCTGCGAGTGCTTCGCATTCCAAAACATTCGTACAAGTAGGCTTTTCATCCCTGTTTTTCAATGGGTTTTCTGACTCTGTGAATCTCTATTCCTCTAGTCCAATCCATCTCCCTCCGCAACCCATACGATTTGGTCCCCTGATCGAAGTGGTTATCTTGGAGCCGCCGCCGATCAACTCTCAGTTCCCAAACGAGTCTTTCCTGCCGACAAACATCACGCAAGAGAGTCTTTCCATGACTGCGGATGATCCCATGGGTTTAGCTGACCCTCGCGTCAGGGTGGTTATGATGCATCCCTCTCCCCATGAAGATCGATACCATCCGGAAGTCTGGAAACGGGATTGGCTTCGTCGAGTGGAGGGTGGTGAAGGGTGCTGGACTGTTGCATAAAGGCGATTGGGAAGATTTCGATGTAGGGCTTTGGTTTGGTATGTGGTTATGTCTGTCAGTGGATGTTCTAGCGAGATGTGAACGTCGTTACCTCACTGTGTGTTATTATTTAAATAATGATGGCGGGGGCACTGGTTCATTGATGCGCTACTATTGCCCGAGGTTGGGCCAGAGGCGGGAAGTTCATCTGCCTTTTTCTGGCCTACCATCACCATCAGAGCTTGAGGCAGGCGCCAGGCTACGTACGCGCTTTCTATTCTCTTGAATCCAGCAACTCGTCAGTCTGAAGGGCATGGTGGTCCCAACTGAATACAGGGGCTTGTAATTCGTAACGGGTGCGCTTTCGGTTTCCGGCGATTTCCACAACTGAAATGTATATATTCCCATTTCCTCTAGCCTTGGGCGCCCTTTGCACATGCCACCTCGCTGCCAGACTCCCTAAAGGAGACTTTGCGAAGCCATCCCCATAGGTGACCATCAGTGACGTTGGACGCCGATGGCAATACAGTACTTCAGGTATGTTCCATGATGTTGATAAGGTCACTTTCTGGATGGTTTCTAGGGTCTGTCATAGCACCCCAGAAACGAGGTCGTGCAGGATCAAACGCGGATATACTGAGGCTTCCGGTTCCTTCGTACGTTGACGCCATTCTATGTTCCACCCATCATGATCGAGAAACGTTCTGTGATACGCTCATTGTCAGTGTCTATGGTACCGAACACTTCTGGATGTGTTTTCCGGAGGGTTTTTGTGATGGTGAAAGTTGTTTAGGGGTATTCACTAACCTACTCTGACCCCAACCTGACCCAGCGGGCGTCGACGATAGGAGCTGACCTTCTTCAATACAGTCGTATGCAATCCCGCGGGAGCGCACCCGCGTACGAGCCTCCAGAGATTTGGGTATGGTAGTTGTCGATTTCCATGGGCTGGGTTGAGGCAGTTCGTCGATACCGAATCCAGGGGTGTCGGATAGCTCTCTGCTCTTAGAAGAGGATGCCAAGGGGGCGACTGTACCCCATCGCACCGACAACGCCGATCCAAAATAGCTCGGATGTCGCGGTTATCGGCTCTGGAGATGTCGATGAGAACACAGCGAACGTCTGCAGCTTAGACGACTGTATCTATCCGAGCTGGTCTTCCAATCTCTCTTGGAATTGCTTCTATTTTTGGACGGGTGTCGGAACTGGCATGGAGCCACATCACTCTAGACAAATGTCCGTTATCTCATTCCGTGGAGCCCGTTGCCGTTTGAGCGAACTCTCCTGGACCAGCGCCCAGATCGTGCCAAGCACATCAGCAAAACCCAGATATGATTACCAGAAATTTTGGCCACCTTGTATGGTTCGTAATTTCTTGTCAACACGCGGGATCTTGTAGACCTTATAAGAAAAAGTGGGAAAGTGACATGATCTTTCGTAGCTTATAAGATTATCTTGAACGTGGTAAGATTTCTCGGAACCTTGCAAGGTTGCTCTATCCTCGCAAGGTTCCCAGGATCCTTGTAAGATTGTCCAAAGCCCCTCAAGGATCGCGACGTCGCGTTGTCTGGGATCACTGCTGCCCTCATAGAGAAGAGACCAACCTATTGAACTTTGAAGTAAACCAAAAAGTTTGAGACAGGAAAATTGATAGCATTGGACTACTAATACGCGACATTTCTGCGCTGTTTTGAGGCGACTGGGAATCGATGTACTCTAGATCTTTAGTATATTGAATCCATAGATGTCACGACGTCAACTATAAACATAGCCGCGGCGAGAGGTCTCTGGGAGGGGTGGGAAGCTCGCACGCCAGAAAAGGGATAGGCAAGATTGCAAGGACTTGGGGAAATTAGAAGGAAGCCGAGGAGAATGTAAGAACGTCACTTCACATTGCAAGGTAAAGGTAATGTACTACCAACATTACAAGGTAACAGTAAATATTATAAGCTTTCGACAAACCTTGCAAGGTTTGACGAAGCTTACGGGATCTTTTGGAGGTTCCGATCAAAACGTCATTCCTTACAACGATACGTCATTCTTACCATACCCGTAAGCTCTCGGAATCATATCTAGGTTTTGCTGATGCATCGGATTCAGACGCGCCGGACATATTGGGGTCGGGAGTTTCCTTAATGGGTACGTCCGGCGGCATAGTTCTTGGGAAATTGAGGGAACATTTAGCTGAACCTGAAAGGAACCGTAGCCTCCTTGCATCCTGGATTTGAGAGAACCGACTCAGATTTTCATTGTTAAGGGAATGGGACAATGGCTGCGTAAAAGGAGCCCGTGGGCATGACGGCGTTTACCCCGTGCTCTCGTTACAGCTAAATATAGAATTCACTTTCCATCACATACTTATGTATGCTTTGACGACTTCTGAGAAGGCTGTTCTATTCAATGGACTAATCAATCGGGTCATCAAGAACTTACACCATGGTGTCCACCGCAAAGAGCTATATGTCTTTGTTCCGGTAAGTTGTTGCAGTTAGTCATGAAGCAGATGGCAAGATTTCTGTTCAGATGTTATTTGTTCTACTTATGTCGGAAAGGAAATGTTATGCACAGGTCTCCAAATAATGGATACGCTACCGAACTATAAGAGCTACAGCGATCTCTCTCCCCAGTCCCCAGTCTCCCCCAAACATTTCATCTTCATTGGTCAGTTCTCTAGTCCCTTGTCCAGTACCACATCCTGAAGCTCACCGCTCTTATCCAGCTTAAAACATTACTGCAGCCGGCCTCCAGTAACCCCAATCCATATCTTACATTACGGTCAGCACCAGATCTCATCCTCCAAAATGCGAGGAACTCACTCCCGTCAACACACAGACAAAAATGCGATTCACAGCTGCAACTATCCTTACAGCCGTCTTCCTCGCAAGTTCTGGCGCTCTCGCATTCGTAAGTATCCGTCACCTTGAAGCATTGCACGCTTCTGATCCGCCTTGGTCGTCCATCATTAATTGGCATCAGTTCGACGACGAATCATACGAGGTCCGGGACATCAACGATGTCGACCTCTTCGAACGAGACTTCGACTACGAATTGGAGACCCGCGAGCCTCGCCGCCGCCGGGGAGGCGGACGACGCCACAGCAAGGGACGGTTCAACGCTATCGCTGGTGCTCTAGGTGATGCTGCCGGTCAAATCGGAGGTGCTGCTGTCCAGGGCGCCATGGCCCAGCGTGATTTCCTGGATGAATTCGATCTCGTCGAGCGTGACTTCGATGACTTTGAGCTCGAAGCTCGCGAGCCCCGCCGCCGCCGCGGTGGAAGGAGACGCGGCAGCAGCGGACGATTCGACTCTGCTGTTGGAGCCCTCGGCAACGCTGTTGGCCAGATTGGTGGCGCTGCTGTCGAAGGTGCCATGGCCCAACGTGATTTCTTCGATGAACTCGATCTTGTCGAGCGTGATTTCGACGACTTCGACCTTGAGGCTCGATTCAGAGGTGGCCGTGGAGGTCGCGGCGGTCGTCGTCGGGGTGGGCGTCGTGGTGGATTCCGTGGTGGACGTGGAAGGAGAGGTGGACGGGGAGGATTCGGCGGAGGCCCTGGCGCTGCTGCTGCCCAGGCTGCTGGTGGCGCTGGAGGTGGTGAAGCCCCAGCTGAGCGCTCCTTCACTGACTACGACGACTTGTTCGAGCGAGACTTCGATGATTTCGATTTCGAAGCCCGTGAGCCCCGTCGCCGCCGCGGTGGTGGACGACGTGCCAGCAAGGGACGTTTCAACGCAGTTGCTGGTGCCCTCGGCGACGCTGCCGGACAAATCGGTGGTGCTGCAGTTCAAGGCGCTATGGCCCAGCGTGACTTCGAGGACGAACTCGAAGCCCGTAGGTTTGGCAAGATCTTCCGTGGAATCCGTAATCGCTTCCGCGGAGGAGGAAGTGCTGCAGTCGATGCCGCTGCTCAAGCCGCCAGTGCAAACCAAGCCCGCGAATTCGACGAGTTCGAGCTTAAAGCTCGTGAGCCCAGGAGGGGAGGATTTGGTCGCCGTGGAGGACGCCGCCGCCGTGGTCGTGGCCGTGGCCGAGGACGCAGAGGTGGCTTTGGTGGTGCTGGTGCTGGCGCTGCTGGCGAGGCTGGTGGTGCAGCCGCTGGTGCCGCAAGCGCTGAGGCTGCCGCTGCACCGGCCGCGCGATCCCTCGACGAAGTCGAGGTTGAGGCTCGTGAGCTCGCTGTTTCGAGCCCAATCGAGGTTAGCGCCTAAATTTCTCGCTATTTACCATCCACCATCCACTCTACACCATTGGTATTTTTAAATTATTTTGTAGTTTTCACATTCTGCATCCGCATACACTGCCTTCCATTATGTATCCTGATCATCTCAGCGCGGGGTCGTCATCGAATGTGATGAAATAATACTCACTGTGCTATCTTCGCTAGTAGCTCTATGCGGAGGGTCAATGGTAGTAGATAGGCAGAACTTAAACTTGATTCCTGCGCGGAACGATTCCGCTTTCTAAAATTGGATCGGAGTCCAAATAGCAGAGTGCTCGGCCAACCCGAGATCTTTGATCATGAATTAAGCAAGTTGCTTTAAATACATGGTGAACTTGATGGAATACAACGTGAAATAAATACTAGGATGCAACACCCATTACTCTCCTCGAAGCAGGGGAGGGAGCTGGGTGGCCTACGGCAAAGTTTTGACAACTTTGGGAGGGCTGAGAAATCACGGAAACATGGACAGTAACTGGTAGAGACGGAAGAAAGGAAGAAAAACGAGCAACCTGCTCGTGTACTTTGGGCCATTGTGGGCTACTGCGCTCTTCTTCGTCATCGTCATACTCATCGCCCTCCTTTCCGTTGTTGTCGTCCACCGGATCGTCGTCGATATATACGGTAATCAGGATCTCCACCTCCTCCAAGTCCGGGAAGCGCATGTTGTCCGACAGAACTGTTTCCAAAATATCCCAGTGGACATGGGCTTCAAAGAATTCACAGAGCTCCTCGGCGCTGAACACCATCAACTCAACATCAAATGTCTTGAGTCAAGTTGCTGGCGAATCCGCGAACGAGGTCCCGATGATGCGGATTAGATCCTTCCCCTCGCGGACAGGCATTCCCAGGAGTCTCAAGAAAAATCGGGTAAGGCTAGATGCTTTGTTGAGACCGAGGCGAAAATCTCCCTCAGAAAAGATGGTACAATGTTGGAATCTGCAGAGATATTAAAGGATGGGAGAGTCAGACAACCGCAACAAGGGTAAAACGTGGGTGACTTGCCTGAAGTTCCTAATGTGATCTCGATATTCTCGAGAGAGTTCGTCTTAGAGCTCCGAATGATGATCTCGATGGCGATGGTGAAGAACCGAGGGCTCTCAGTCAGCGCGATTGCCCTGAAATAGTGAATATTGTTGAAGCACAAGACTCAGTAGGCTGCTCCCATGTCCCTTGAGTGGGCTGACGGGCGAATATCACATCAAACATATAGCTAGCTGACGAGCCGAGGGTGAACATAAGCACTACACCAATGTCTCAGCCAACAAGGATAGTACACCTACATTGCTGGGTCAGCTGAGGTAGGGATATACCCATGATAAATAGGTCAGCCTGGGCTGGTATAATTCTCGTAGCAATCACTTGTGATGGAATTTCCTGATCGCATCATTTCCTCCCCTGAGATCATTCCCCCTTTACCAATTTTGGCTACCGCCCATCCAAGCTGCGGGAATTTCAATACCAGGAATCCCGCGAATTCCCCATCTATGTGGTGGTGTTTTGGGATGGATCAAACCATGTATTGGCTACCATGCACGTCTCCATACTACGTAGGCATACCCAACGACAAGTCTGGGGAAATACTTAAAACAAACAACGAGAATCTAAAATCAATGGCCCATGCTGAGAATCCCACCATCTTGAGCTATAAGAGCGCGCGCCCAGATTGCTCCGTCCAACAGGGACAACTGGTTGTCGACGCGCATTTGGAGGTTCAGAAGACTCTCCATAGCCTTCACCTCTTGTTTAACCTGCGAGCGAAGTGTTTCAAGGTGCTTCTCTAAGCACAAGGGCAGGGTAATGGAAGCATCCCAGCCCCCCATCGCGATGAAAAGATGGTGCTCCAAACCACCTTCCCCGTGGGTCTTGGATTCTCCTGGATTGTCCCCTCGAACTTCAGACTAACAACGATCAATCAGGTTGCGCAAGGAAGGTGAAAAGAAACGACGGTACGGACCTCTGGTCCTTCCTCGTGGGTCTTGGATCGTCCCGTACTGTCCCCTTGAGATTCAGACTAACAAAGATCGATCAGGTTTCGCAAGGAAGATGAAACGAAAGGAAGATACAAACCTCTCGTGCCGAAGTCGACGCATTCGGGCCTTTCTTGCAATTTGTATTCCCCGTCGAAGTGGCTGATGTACCCAGGACCGGTGGTCTGGCCAAAAGTCTCTCTAGTTCATCATCGTCGATCTCCTTCATTGCAATATGTTACTCCAGGGACAGTGATAGGAACATTGATTGGAAACGTACCTCTAGCGCGCCGAGATCCTCCTCATTCACCGCATCTGAGTCGTGCGGGAATTCCATTTCAGCATCCGAGTCTCTGTCGATGCCCGATTGCATTCCATCGATGCAATCGATAGAGAGCAACGCTTCAAAATCGACATCTTCATCATATGCATCCTCCAGCTCCTCTGCGGGGTGGTCTTCGCTGGGGGATGGTGGATGGGATTCAGTTCCCCCAAATCGATGAGAAGATGAGACGGTGGTTGAGGGCGCTCGAGAAGGGGGTAACGTCGTAGTCGATGTGAGTGAGGGCGAAAACAGATCATCGAAATCCTGGGGCCCTGTAAGTAGACCACATATGACTCAATGAAAACTTGGCGAAGGTGGGATTGTGCGTACCTAAGTTCTTGACCTTGCCTTTTTTTGCCGTCTTCTTGCTTGCCATTGTTCAAGTGGGGAAGCTTGTGGTGGAGGTTGGGGGAAAGGTAAAGAACCCAAATGCCGGCCCAATATATCAGACTGCTGGATTCGATTTCGCATTCTGCCGGTATGTCAGATCCTCTTCTGATAACGAGGGCACGGGGCTTACCTGGCCAGAACCGCATTCCACACCTGGATCTTCATCATTCCCCGCGCAAAGTCTCCTACCATCGCCATGCCACCTAAGAATGACAATCTTGTACCTTCGACTACACTGAAGCGGCGGATTGATATGTTGGTAGATGAGTTGTACGCCAGTGAATCGAGGGATGGAGTCACGAATTTGGAAAAAGTTCGACCGCTTTTGGTGAGTTCAATCTATAGCATCAGATACACAGACTCACCTGTTAACTTAGCGGAATGTTCTGGCCACAGCCACGAAAGAGAAATGTCGCAACGACCGAGTCCTAGGTCCTGAAATCAAGGCGGCGTTAGAGCAGGCAGCCATTCACAAACACTATGTCCTTCCCGAGGTCGAAGGCACCACTTTCGATGCGACTTTCATGAACCAATTTCCCAATCGGGTGGAATCTACAAACAACATGTTAGAGGGCGGAGCAGGGGACAGTGGTGGGCGAAAGCGAGGAAACGACAATTCACCGGACCAGTTGAGGAAGAAACCTAAAGGATCCCAACAGCACCAAGAGGACAAGGTGGAAGAGACGAGTAAGTTTGTGCGGGAAATGTTCGGGAATCAGAAGGACTCACATTCCATTGAAGGCTCAAACCCCGCAAACCCCGCACACCATTCGGTGGCAATTCAAGGGCATGAACAACCTGCGCCGTTCTCAGGTGGAGGGAATTCGGAGGAGAGGCCGGGAAAGCGGGTAACAGGCGGGGGAGCAATGGAAGGTGTACAGGGAGCGGGTGGGGGGGCTGGAGAGGCTGCGGAGAAAAATGGAGATGCGGAGGAATTGGCGAAAGCCGTTGAAGGAGAGGTTGCGCGACCAGACGACGACGTGTCCATGGATGAAGAACCAGCCGCGTCTACGATGGGGGAGGAGGCCAGAACTAGTAATGAGGCTCACCCCGATACAATTCCACCATCCACAGACAATACCGCAGTTGGCCAGTTCGGACGTCAGCACAAGTTGACTTACGCGTTGCTGTACGAGTGGAAGTTAACATCTCAGAAGATCGAGTCGTTGGAGAAGCGGAAGAAGGCGATTGTGGAGCTTTTCGGGTCGGATCGCTGTGACAATTGCTCAGCGGCTGGTGTGACGGGGAGGTGCCTTCGCCCAGCTTCATTCTCCTGTCTCAGATGCAACGCCATTCACAGGGCGTGTGTATTCCCCAACGATGGAGTACGAACCACTCATAAGCCGAAAAGGCCTGGTCGTGGTGGGAGGAAGAAAAGCGCTGCGACCGTCGAGTCCTCGGAGGAGGGGGAAGTTGAGGAACAGCCAGCCAGCAGGAACACGAAGGCCAAGGGGAAGTCGCATTCGAGATCGACCATCGACGACTCAGTATTGGAAGTCCCAAAACAAAAGGGCCGAGCGTCCAGTCGCGAAAAGAGTACCAGCGAACCCAGCAGTCGAGCGATGTCCCAAATCCCAACCATCAAAATTCAGCCCCAAAGGTTCACTCGGAGTAGCACGGCGAGTATGACGGAGGGGAATGGTTTCCAGGGCCCTACAATTGTGGTAAGCCCTTCGATCGCCCCTGGATTCCCTGTATGCACCAACGGAATTGTATATTCCTTCCAGGGTCAGAGGGAAGGGGGTACGTATCACCTCTACTCTACCCCAGCATCTTCAAGACACGTCTCTCCGTATCCTGGCCAAAACGAAGGTCAGTTCCACCAACCATTAGATATGCATCAGTACTCACCATGTTTCAGTCACAGTCATTGCCGATGGACCGTCTCCGCTACAAGATGGTCCCCTCATTGCGCTCGCTTCTCAACTTCGAAGCGAAATTCGCCAGGTCGACTCCCGGATTAGCTCGCTGGACTACAGTCTACTTCATGGGGAACATCTCGGCATGATTTCTCAACGGTCCTCCCTCCGCAACGAATTCTTGAACCACGATGACGAATGGAAGGAGAAAGTCGAGCTGCACATCAACAAAACGATGTCCGCACTTGAGCAGTGGAAGCTCGGTGCGGTTGTGGAGATAAAGTCTCAATTGGAGGAGGTGATTCGGGGGCAATCCACAGATCTTTCGAACTCCATTGAAGATCAAATCTCCGCACGGATCAACAACTTGTTTTGTCCCAGCCAACTCCGGGGAACGATCTCCGAAGCACTTACCAACTGTCTGTCAACTGAATTTCAAGCCTATCTCACCGCTCACAAGGGTTTCTTCCACCAACTGATCGAAGAAAGGTTGGATCATGGGCTGCGGGCTTTTATGGATGCCGAGTTGGACAACCGGGTACGGGCGATTGTAGATGAGAAGGTTAAAGAAAGGCTGGTGCGAGCCCCTGTTGGACCACTGGAGGCATCCCCCCAGACTCAGTCAGTTCTCGACGAGATGGAATCTCGTACGAGGGTCATCATTGGGGAATCCATGAAGCAGTACACCCGGGTGCAAGACAACATCGAGCGTTTGGAGACGAGATTCCAGCGTGCGCTATCGACTATATCGAAGGACGTTGCAGGCCATCAGGAATCATTGTTGTCCCTTTGGAGGGACATGGAACCTTTGAAGCCATACGGTAATCCCTTGATGCAGCTGCTTGGACAACTGGTCACATCCATGCCCCAGCATCGTGAAAACTCCGCACCAGGTATCGCAGGACCCTCGACACTCCATCCCCCCCTCTTGTTTGAGGAACAACCCCGGCCCCAGACTCCCAGCTCCAGAAACCAGGACTTCAACCTCTCTTCGTTCCTCCAAAGCACCCCGGCGGTCCAAGGCAATCTCTCTACGGTCCAATGGGAACAACCCCTCGGCTTTGAGCACTCCCTGGTAAGCAGCATAGTCGCCCTCACATGACACAGGCCCTTACATTGATTTAGGACGTGAATTTCGAGACAGGGAACTCGGCCACAGCGACATCTGGGCTTCCATCCATGTCCGATAGCATGTGGGGTAGTGAACTTACCTCATTCAATACGACTGGGATGAACCATCCCCGAGCCTCAACGACCGCATCCTCTACTTCCAGCCACCCAAACAGCTCATCAACCGAATCAGCATCGAACGAATCCCATGACGAGAACAGTGTTTCTCCATTCATCCCTAGGACAGGTGGTAAAGGGAATCCCGCACCCCGCATGAAGTAGTGTAAAAGTATATACAAACACATCGTATGAAGTAGTGTTAAAATATATGGTACAATGTCTCAAGTAAATACCTTGTAGAATCGTATCACTTTTTCCGGGATTTACTTCTTGTGGATGAGGCAGGTGGGGCGAAGGATCGGGTGGATGTGTTCCTAGGAGTTGGTGGCACCTTGACTGACCTCCGAGCCCCAGTTGATCCCGATGACATGAAGTTCAATCGACGGGGGGCCAAGTCGAACGCATCCTGTTCTGGTTGCTGAGATGTGGAAGCTTGCTGAAACTTGCGGGGTTTTGGCTTCGGTGGGGGTTTCATGGCCTTCGATGGAGGTGTGGTTGCCGAGGCGCCCTCTTCTGGGATAGTCGAAAGAGGGATGTCATCATCCCGGCGACGCTTTGGACCGGGTTCACCTCCTTCCTCCGCTGGACCACGTTTGGGTTTGGAGATATGTCGGGGAATGGGTGGTGAGTCGAGCGGATCACTCGGGGATTCAGCTTTCGGGGATTCAGCTTTCGGGGAATCCGCTTTCGGAATTCTGGGAATCTTTTTCCACTTTGATTTGGGACCAGCCACGTAGCTGCGCATATCGACTTGTTCAACCACCTGGATTTCGGGAACCAGGTGTGCTGGGAGGGGGGTAGGACTGGATCTTGGGTCTTGGAAGTTGAACTCCATCATGGAACTTTGCCCGAATGCGAATCGTGGCCTTTCCGATCGGACTTCTGGCTTTGGGCTGGCACTGGCAGGAGGTTTTAAAGGAGCGCTCGATGGGAATGTTGTACCACCGGGAGCTTGGCTACGAGAACCCTGTGTTGCTGTTCCAGAGGTCCCTGATGCCGAGTCACCAACGTCACGAACTAGTTTCGGTCGGCGTGGGCCAGAAGAAACAGAGGCACTACCCGATGAGACTGGCAATGGCTTGGGAAGCTCTGATGGTCCTCGTACAAGTGAGGGGGTTGGTTCAGGGCCAGGGACTACGGAGGCGTCTGAAGTTTCGGATTGGGCTGGCGAATCTGGTCTTGGTTCGGGGGTCGAGTGTGCCCGACGATTGGTGGACTTCCTTCCCTCCTGAGCCAAACGTCTGCGAGACTTTCGGGAAAGGGGGGACTGAGGAGGCGACTCTGGAGATTCTGGAACGGTGATGTCGATGAATTCGGATGTGGGGGAAGGTTTGGTATTTGCTTGATGCTCTGTCCTTTTCTTTGGGTTGCTGGGGCCTGCCTGACTACGATCCTCCCTTTCTTCCTTCGCCATTGCCTTCTCCTTTCCCTTCCCCTTCGATTCCTTCGCTTTTCCCTTTCCTTTCGACTTCTTGCCCTTCCCCTTTCCGTCTGTGTCTGCGGTCTTTCCATCGTCATTTCCATCGTCACTTCCATCGTCCTCGACATGTCCACCCAACAAAATATCCATCTCCACCGCGTCCATCACCTTCCTCGGCTTCCTAACCATCAATCGTCCATCCTTGAGATATTGATGAAACTCGAAGGGCGGGTCTTCGCCAGCGACTTGTCGGGCGTAAATGTGCTGAAGCATCTCCAGCAATGGTCCTGCATCTATTTTGGAAGGATCCTTCCAGTGTTGACGGAGATGGTTGGGGATGTAAACGCTGGCCACGAAGTCATCGAGGCTGGTGTGGGGTATCTTGGACCAGGGGACTGTGGGGTTCGTCTTGATCTGCCCGGAGCACCGACCGTACCAATGGGAGAAGTAGGCCCGAGCAAGGTCAATTCTCCACTGACGCACACTGGAAATACCGGGTGGGGGATTATCGGGGTTCGACATAATCGGTTCGCCATACTTGTTCAGCCGCACCACAAGTCTTGCCCTCCTGACGCCCTTGGTGTTCAATACTCGCATAGGGTCACCTCCATCCCCTGGGTACACAATCTTCGCATAATCCCCGAACAACTCCTCTATTCCCGACTCCTCAATCTGTTGTGCCATCAAATCCAGAAACCGTGGTGCGCCGTCCATTTCGTGGTTGTAGTCCAATGGAGCTGTCCACACACGTCCGTCGGGTGTTTGCCAAGCAGCCAGGATGAAAAGTCGTATGTACCCCTGCCGGTATAGGTCTAGGGCATGTGCGTGATTTCGCTTGTGGTACATTCCCTCTGCTCTCCTGGAGGTGAAGTCAGCCCTGGAATCGAACATTATTTAAAGTGCACTTACTCTAGTCGAACATCGGCCGGAGGCCCCAAATTCGACCACAAGATAGCCTTCTGCTCCAACTCCACTATCTCCGTGTCTGACAGTTCATTGAAGAAAGCTGTCACAGCCCGTTGGTAGTAGTCGAAGGGTCGTTTGTTGTGTCCGCGTTCCTTTCCCTCCTCCCATAATTCCATCTGCTTCTCTTGTATCTCCTCAGAGGGGGTCTCACGAACGAAGACGTCTCGCACACTCCAGTCTCGCGTCCCGGCCTTCTCCTTCGCCTTCCGCTTCTTGCAATACAAGGCGAACCATTTCTCGACAGCCCTGGTGAGTGCAATCTTCTCGTTGGTGGACAATGCCTTGCCGTTTGCCGTCTCGTGCAAGGAACGAATGGAGGCTACAGCCTCCCTCTGAACTCCAGCCTTCGCGACCTTCTGGACTTTGTGAGGTTCGTGAAGGGCAAGTAAGTATCGCTCTCGGAGGCCCTCGAGGATCTCGATCTGGGGGGGAGTCAACTTCCAGCCGTGAAAGGTGATTGCTCCTTGGGAAGGTTGGGACATGTTTGAAGATGCGAGACGGGCACTTGGATGGGGTATCTTCTGCTCTTACTTTCACTTTCGACTCTCCTTCTGGATTTTATTTGATTCCATCTTCATCCCTTAGTAATACGCGTCCGCCATGCAGACTCCAACCCGCAGGAGCCGTGCAAGGGAGGTGAACAGATCGGGCGTGACCCAAGTCCAAGTCAGCACGTCCAGGACTTCCAAAGGGACGATCTTCCACCAAAGAACGAGGCTTCCAAGATATCAAAATCAATCTCGGTCACCAACCAAGAGAACAAATTCCGACTTTGCAGACAGATTTTCAGGCTACACGTTTGAAAGGGCCGATCCCTGCAATGATCCGGACACGAACGACGATTCCCCACCACCGAAGTTAGGGAAACTCCCACCTAAGACGAAAGTACGTTTTCTTTTTTTTTTTTTTTTGCTCGCAAGCATTCAAACTTAACTGATTCCTAGTCACAAGACGACTACATGCTGGAATGGTTGACCCTCAGGCAGCAATTCCTACATGAGGTGCTTCATTTAGAAAACCCCACTCAAGACAGGGTCTGTTCTGCCTGCGGGAATCCCGGTGATTGGAGATGCTTGGAATGCTTCTCCCAGCCGAACTTCTGCACTGGATGCCTGGCAATCGTTCATCAAAGAATGCCCTTGCATCGGGTTGAACGGTGGCAAGACAACCATTACAGTATGGCGTGGCTATGGCAGGCAGGTCTCATTTTGCACCTAGGACATGGTGGACGGCCATGCCCTCATTACGGGCAGTACGAGAGGATGGTGGAAGATGACCCTTTCTTGGACGAGCCTGCGGAGGTAGAAGACTCCACCATTCAAGACGAATTTGCAGCGGGCTTCAAACCGAAAGGGCGGTTTCTCCAAGGGGACAAATTGTTTACTATAGTTCACACTAATGGTCTCCACACCCTCCCAATTCGCTTTTGTGGATGCCCAGACAACATCCACACACCTGAGTGGACTTCCGTCCTACAGCACCGACTTTATCCCGCCACATTCAAAGATGTCCGCACAGTCTTCACATTCGAAGTTTTGGACCTATACTACATGCTGGAAGTGGAGTGCCACTCTTCGACTTACCAAGTTTTCTCTCTCCTCCGACGCACCACGAACAAGACATTCCCCTCCACAGTACCCGACCGCGAGAGAGAGCTTGGACGAGTTGGGCGACAGTGGCTTTGGCTGAAAGAGAGAAAATGGTTCGGTTTTGGTCACGAAGATCGAACGCCGGGTGATGGTGAAGCAGCATTATTCTGCGCCGCTTGTCCTCAGCCAGGTGTAAATCTACCTGATGACTGGAAAGAAGATCGCCGGAAAGCTAGGCAAGTCACCTACTACACAATTTCTGTGAGTATCTAACCTGTCACTTCAGTTGGAAATACATGCGGAGTTTCGTCTTGGACGGCAATTTTTCCTGCGCTCACCAGTACAGCAAGAAAGATACAGAAGACGTATGGTTGAAGGCTGGGGAGGGATTCATGACGGAGAACTCCGCGTTCGAGGAACATTTGAGGACGTCCCACCAGGTGTCACAAGTAAGGATAGCCCTCTCACTTCGTTCTGTGTTGTTTGTAATGAGGACGGCCGATTACAGAAACCAACGTGCCATGAACACAAAGCGGCGGAGGATCAGTGGCAGGTCCACAAGGGGTGTGATGTGACGGGAATCGGGGCTGCAGCATGCATGAGGCATGGTGCATATGCACCTGGTTCCGTCGTGAACTTCCAGAAAGGTGAAAGGTCAGCAAGAATTGTTCCGGGACGTTGCTGTTGGCGCTGAAAGATCTTTCACCAGACAAGTGAACATGGACTACGCCATTAACAAGGCATTCAAAACCACTCAAATGGAGGGAATCACCACGGCACTGGTGGCTTACGATATCGCCTGCCAGTACGCCGTCCATTTCCTTGAAAGATTTGCCAAAAGCCCGGAGCTCGACCTTGCGGACGACCTCATAGTCAAATTCGTCATCGGCTTATTCCACGTTCATGGTCACAAAAAGGAATGCTATCCTCGGTATGCTTCAACCTTTATGACTGGCGCAGCTGTCAGGAGTGGGGAAATTTTAGAATCTCTTTGGGAAATTCTGAACCGTGTATCGGGAAGAACGAGAGTGATGGGTCATGCTATGCGTGTCGAGATACTCGACGCGGTTATGGCGGATAGTAATTGGAAGAAGCTTCTCAAACTTGGTAAGTCGTGGAAGTTCCCAGACCCCGCGAACGCTGCGCTCACCTCCTTGTTCCCAGTGGAGGTCATTTGTAAGGAATGGCCTGATAAATGGGAGAAAATGGAGTTGGCTATTACCGAGTTTGAACTATTGGACTCGACGGTTACCAACGAGCAGAGGGAGGCCTGGACCAACCAGGCGAAGAAAGCTCAGCGAGATCGTGTTTCAAACCCACAGGCCATGGACGTCTACCTGTCGAACTTAGAAGCCCGTACGTATACCGCGTGTTTTGCATCTTTCCCGTAAGGTATCCCTGACGAGTCCGCTTAGCAAAACCACTAAAACAGAAGGAAGTGAGCTTGATGGATGGGGAGAGGAGTCAAGGGGATGGCCTGGGGGTAACTCAATGGCTGTCGTTGGGCATTAGCATCCAAGAATCACAGTAGGTCTCATTCCCTAAGACCACCGCGAGAATTTACGACAGGATTGATGATATAATAGATGCTCACTAGTCGCATTCATCCGCAGATACAAGCGCCGGATGACAGATTCCCGTACGCACGAAGTGGCTCGACGGAGGGAAAAGATCCTCAAGGACCTTGCATCATTCGTTGAAATTGCGTCCCAGCTTTTTCCCGAAGTGGACTTCCCTGAATCTGGTGGCATTTCCTTCGTCCCTCTGTCTGAGGAACTGTTGACGGACGATGAAGATGAGGGGGAGGACGATTTAGACGAAGAAAGCCACTCCCAAGATCGGGTGGAAGCAGAATACCGAGCGTGCCCCCTTCCTTCATCTCTTTCGCCCATTCCTACCACGCTCACCGACGCTGTGAACAAAGAGAAAGAATTGCGGGTGGCCCAAGCCGAAAATCATCTGGAAAGTATCCGCTCTAAAGTGAGTCGGAAATCATACCTTTACAGAAACAATCTCCGCCATTCAAACACCAAAGTGGCCAAAACAAGAGCGCGAGAGACCATTGCCGTAGCAGAAAGGGAACTCAAGCACCACTGTCGCGTTTATGAGCAAGCTCGGTGGGCTTTGGGTCGCCTCCATGTTCCGCAGGAAGTTCTCGCAAGATTTCAGAAGATCAATCCCCGCATTGATCTGAGAGTTAACACTGCCATCGCTGATCCGAATGCCCGTGGTCAAAGTTCCGAGACTTTGTCTTGGATTTGGAAAACAGCTACGGAACTTGTCGGGGACAGGGATCAATACTTGGTTGAATGTACGTCTTTTCCTTTGGTTTTGTTCCTATTCGACATCCTAATTCAGAATCGCGGTACAGTATATCGAGTGAACTGGCTGCAGGCCAGAGAGAAGAAGCACAGGTGGATTGAGGAAATTACGCTAGTGGAAGCCGAAATGGACTGGATTCCCCGCTTTTTCTCCTTCCAGGCGGGGAAGTGGAAGTCCCGGGCGGAGACTTCCACTCAGAAGCCTGGGCATTTGGCATATGCCCACCGCCAAGCAGCGATGTGGGAAAAGCTTGAAGGATATGCCAGGAAATCTTTCACAAAGCTTCTGAACCCGAGTCAGAGTTCGACAGAACAATGATGTATTTGAAAGCTATGTAATCTGTTCGGTTTTCATAATCGTCTTAACGCAAAATTCTTGTCATTCTACCATGCTCCCTATCCCTTTCCCAACAATGTCTCTCACTGAAATGCAATCTATCGTCAACTATCAGTCGAGTCGACTTCGCTCAATTATGCGAACATATTTAGAGGGGGAACAAACACGGTCGGCGGAGTCGAACAAGGAATTCATGAAGGGATTTTACCAAGAGTTGGTAAGCATTCGGCATGCCTCTTAGACCGACTGCGAAGTCTTATGAGTGAGTGGCATCCAACAGGAGGTGTGTGGAACGTGGATCGCTGTCGCCAGTTTGAAGTACGAAGGCTTGATCCAAGCTCCCCCCTGCTACAAAGAATGTATGCTCGTGGTGGTCAATAACGGTACAATGGTTCGAGAGGCTTGGGTGGATGCAATATCCGGGACATCTGGTGCGCCAGATGGTTATTTGGATCGATATGAGCGGGCATGGTGGAAGGATGGACTGAGCGCTGTCTCCCCAATTCAAGACGTTAGTGACTCGGTCGCTGTTTGGAAAGCGCAGTCACCCAATATGTGCCGTGCGCTAGAGCCGCTCCCACCACCGGTGACTAGTCTGGAGTCCCTTTCGCAGGAAAGACTTCATTCGGCCAGGGCCGTCGCTCGAGACTTACGCGCCTTGATTGTGAAGGAAGTTGCGGAACGTGTGGCACGGATAAAGGATCTCCAGGCCCGGATCATTCACATTACGATGGAGAGGAATAGGGTAGAAGCGTTGGAGGTTGAATACCAGCGGAATCAGGCATTAGGAAAGGATTGACTTGGACGCTCTCTGTGTAATTGGAATATGCATCGACTTTGACCAACGGGATTCCCAAACTGATTGTCTGATTCCCCGTTCGATATACCTCACCACTGGCGTGTGAGGACAGTATATTTTAACACTACTACTAGTGTTAAAATATACTGTCCTCACTCTGGCCTGCGATCGGAAATCCCACATACGACTTCACACTCCTGTTTCCGATCTTGCTTGCCGTCGGGAATCCCGTCGGGAATCCCACATACGACTCTCCATTCGTCTTCTGTATCCCCTTCAAACTCCAGTTTCCCAAGTTGTTTTCACAGGTATTAAAGAGAGGGTTCTTTAGCTAGGCGAACCCTATTCGAGCAATAGCCCATTGCCCTCTCGATGGCCGATACCTTCAACATATCGCCAGATGACTTCCAGGAGATACTTGACTATTGCGATGGCCGCCTCGAGTTTTCCAGCAAATTCATCTATTTGAGAAGGGACCAGATCACCGAGCACGAGTGGAACAGGTTGGTTAGTGCATTTGCTGATGAAACGGTACATTTCTTTTACATACCTAGCCTGTCCAAGTGCAAGTTGCTGATTCACCTATCGTTAGGCTTGCTGCGTATCACTGGCCTTGAAGTTCGCGAAGATGGCTCCCGGGGAAGCGTCTTCACGTTGCGTTTCTGATATCCTCAATCATGCCCCACCCGATAAAATTCAAGACAAATTAAAGGATGGGTCATTGATGAGGATGTTATGGAGTGGAGACAGAAGAAAGGTGTCCAGGGACTTTGCGTTCTCCTGGTGGGATTCCCACTTTCATTGGGACGACGAAACGTCCTTTATGTCTTGGTTCCTTTATGCATGGCAAGGGGATAGGTCAAGGCATGGACATTCGGGGCTCGGGAAAGTCGGAGATTGGTCTACTGAATCACTCAAATTGCTTCGGGGTATCCAGAAAGCTCAGCTGGACGACATCTTGGCCGAAATAGTGTTGTGCAGAAAGAAATTGGACATTTTACAAACAAGTATCAAAGAAACAGAAGTTATGTTACAACGCTTGTATCTCACGTAAATGCACCGAGTTCCTCACTCTCTTCCGGGGTTTTCAGTTGAGACAGCAGCTGGGAGAGGATCGGTGGCGCTGGCATTGAACGATTGGAGTTAGTAACCAGGCGTTCCCGCCAGAAATGAGCAAGACACCACCGCTCCCCATTCACTGGTGCAACACCATGAAGAAGGATCTTCCCCAATAGCGCAACCAAGGTTCCGGGGTCATAAGCCCACCTCAGGCCCAACCCGGGGGTTTCAAACCTTCCATTTTCATACCTCCCTCCGGTTACGAGAATATCCATCCCATATCGTGGGCCGCTAGTGTCTCGGTGTTGAATGGTTTCGCGGTTGATGATCAGAGAGAGTGCGGTAAAAGGTGAAGCCCATGTTTTCAAAACTCGGTGGACTTGTTCGGGATACTTGACTTGGGACTCGTCTGCCACGCGCATTTCATTCATAACATGGCAGCCGATCTCATAGAGTTCGGGGTGAACCACCGAGAGAATGGCTCCAACCAGTGCCAACGATTCCTCCATCTCGTCGACAAACTTGATCCCCGATTTGGATTTTAAGGGCGTGGATGGGCCGGGGAGCGATGATTTCTGTCAAATGGTTTCTCCTCATCCGCTCAAGATATACATGGAGGAAGAATCTAACACTAACCTCGTGGCCCACAGCCCACCATGCTGGGGCGAAACACGCAACACCAGGTGGAATCTCGCACAGCTCGGGGTTCTTGAAAGTCCCGGTGTCCGTGCGCCAAGTCTGTGATTTCAGTTTAACAGTCGGTGGGCTGGCCTTGCCCAATTCCTCCACGGCAGAGGTGATGATGACCTTCCAGAAAGAATTGCAATAATGGTAAGTCCGTTGCGGACAATCCCCAATTGGCAGCGCACTCACTTGTCGATCTTTCCTGAGGACGCCTGGCGCGTAAACCATCAGAATGACTCCATCGTTATCGAGTACGACAGCTGGGCGATGCTCTACGGGGTATCCGTCCTTTCCCTGCGACCAGAGCGATGGAAACATTTCGGCGAGCCTAGCTTCAAGGAGTTCATTCCTTCCCGACTGCTTCACCCCCAGCTGTGCCTCGTAATCCTGCAACTTCCACTTCATGCGGTCTGTGGGCGTGTTTAAATCCCATTAAGTGCAGTATGCTAAGAATATAGGAATAAATCACTTACAACGCCTTTCGAACGCTTCCAATATAACGGATGCCGCATGGAAGCAGTCGTCGATAAGTCGACGAGAGAGACCACGGGGGAAAGGCACTTCGTGGTGCAGAGCAGCCCTGGGTGCGAGTGCATGGCGAATGAGGGCCCGGAGGAATGAGGCGGCATGGTCAAGGATATCCACAAAGGGCGACGAGGAAGTAGAGGATGGTGGCGATGAACCAGTCATTGTTCGGGGGTTTTTCTCAGAATCACTGTCCATAGCATGACGGGCGTTGTTCAATCGCATTCTTTTAGCTTTTATTGATTTTCCCGGATTACCACCTGTAAATCCCGCGAATGTCAAAATCTATCAAACTCCGTGGAAGGAAATCCCGCGGCAATGATGTCATGGATTTGACTAAAGCTACCGAAAACCATGCTTTGAGAGACTTCGCAGGGAAATGGGCCGATGCAAAAGAGCTGCGCATTATACTCTGTTGGCTGGAACAACATAGGTGGTCTAAATCACTAAGGGGCTGCTACAAAGGTGATGGTAGTACCACTGCATTGGCTGACCCAAGGCTACTGATGTTTTGATCTGATCTCGGCTCGTCAGCTAGCCACATGTCTGATGCCATATTTGCCCGTCAGCCCACTCAAGGGACATGGGGTATCCTACTGAGTGGTCTGGTTGAAGAATTCCTGCTGGGGACACAGAACGAGGTTTGCAAGATCGTCCAGTTGTTCCTGGGAATTGAGGTCTATGAACGCAAGGTCGAAACGCTTTGGACGTTGCCGGAGGGAAGATGGAACAGAGAGATTGGTTTCGGCATGATCAGGTGCAAGAGGATGTCCCTTGATAGTGCAATCCACCAAACGCAACCCGTAAACTCCGGGTATTGAGAAGATGCGTGGGGATAGGCCCCGACAACCCCGAAAGGTGAGTCACTGGATCGAGGGGGCGATGACAATTTTAGTGGAGTGGGATTGGAAAAGAAAGCGGGATGGCGAGCAAAAGAGTGGGATTGGGATAAAAGAGTGGGATCACGCCATCATCCCACTCTTTTGCTCGCGCCTCCTCTCGCTCGATAGCCCCGCCGCCCGAAGGGCGGCTGTTAGAGTTGGGGTTAGTCGCTGCGCGTAGCGCAGCCATTAGGGTAGGGGTTGGTGTTAGAGTATGGTTTAGGGTTGGCCTTTAGTGTTGGGGTTAGTGGTTAGAGGTTAGGGAGGGGGATATATTGTGTTTCGCGCCCCTGGCGCGACTTCATACACTAAATTTGAAGGGAGCCGCAGTTGTTATCAATCCCACTTTTTTGCGGCATCATCCCACTTTTTTGTGCAATCCCACTAATATTCCCAATCCCACTCCACTACGATAGTATACTCGGATCGAGGGCAGCTCGCATATGCCATAGATGGCAGCCAACATCTCCGGGGACATCTTGGTGATGGTATATGTACTGGATCGTGAATGAAACAACCCCCGTGAATAGGCGCAGGAACCTGGCCATCTTGCGTTGCGGAAACATCGATGCCAGTTCCAAGTACACATGGTGAACGTACTGTGCGTACCCAGGACGTTCTGAAAGAATCTTGGAGCACCGTCGGAGATGGCGACCTGGAAACTGGGTGGGATAGAAAGTTTGGAAGAGGAATGGTCTGAAGATATTTGCGAAAGTCTGGCACGCCAGCATGCAAGCCTTGGCTGTCCCAATTCCGTCGTCGTCGTCGTCGTTGTTATTGACATGACCGGCCACTTTGGCTAGCAATTCAGAAGGAAGGTCGAGGATGGGCGCAGACATTGAGCTCCGTGGCATGAGGTTCGAGTTAAACGTGGTTAGGGCAGAGGGACTCGTGTTGAGCCCATACACACAGTTATAATTAATGTTTGGACCAATCAAAGGTTTCAAACATGATACCCACAGACATCAAGTCACAGATCCCAGGTCAAAGGAGAGCCTTCCACCCTAACAAGTGTTGACAAAAGGTATACGGTCGGTAAGAGCATAACTGATCCATGCTATAATACAAAATTAAATCCCATGATGAACGAAAGGTACCCATTGGTGAAATGGTCGGCCAAGGTCGCGTAACTTCTTCACGGCAAGGTGTAGGCTATACGCTGCATCGGTTATGTCAGGAGGAGCTGCTGTTCCACGACGGAAGAGGTGGCGATAGAAAACATCGGTTACGAGGGGTGCATCTTCGTCGTGGATTGACCTGAGGTTTCAGCGAACATCAGTGGAAAACTCTTTCAGGACTGAACAAATGGGACGGGCTCACCACATAGTTGCGACCACACTTCGGAAGCCGGCGAACTGCATAGTCCCAGCCAGCGAGAGAGATTCGTCGGGACGTTCCTGGTCTCCCATCGCCGTCTCACACGCGCTCAGGTATGCAAGAGCAGCATTGGACGCGCGGCAACCTCGTATCAGCGATCGCATGGTCAGACACCCTCCACTGAGCATTAACGAGCTATCCAGTGGACTTGAGAAGTCTTGAGATCCGTGGCAACCAAAGTGAACGATAGATGCTGTGTTGATGTGCCCCAAGATTGCGTCGGGAATGGAGGGCGTCTCTGCTGACCCTATGCGGGTGACCAAATGTCTTCCATCGGGAACTAGGCGCTGAATCCTCTTCAACTCCTCCAAGGTAAATGGAAGGCTGAGTGTACGGGGCCCTGAATCTCCTGGCTCGACGACGACGAGCATTTCGTAGTCAAGATTTGGTGTTGGCGGCGGGGCTATGAGGTCTTGCGGCGAAGAGCAATAAGAAGAAACAACGTAATCGGATAGGCAGTCGGATGCTTCAGGGTTGTCGGAATAGACGCCAGCAGCATGGATGGGAAGGAAGGCGAATGGACCTGTTGGACACCACCAGATTCGTTTTGGGTTATCAGTCTGACAAGCTGATCAGCGAAGTCGGGGTAACTAGACGATGACGGGCGCTGTACCTTCTGCAAACCCAGAATTTTGATGACCGGCTCCGTTACCACATCCCAGAGGGTCTCGAGTACCTCCTTGAAATCATCGTCCACCGTCCGTCGCATTTTGTTTTTACGGTGTAACTGCAAACGGATATTTCGGCTTTCGCAAAAGTTGTCAACCTTGCGTTGGAGTTCTTGACCCACGGCACGCCCTTGGGACAACTGTTGGACTGCATCCGACAGACCAACTATTCGGTTCACATCAGTCGACAGTGGATGACGATGCAAAGTACCATCCTCTTTGAGGATCAGGATGTCACATCCGTACTCGCTGGCGTTAAGGAAGACAATGGGATTCTCTCTGGTAGTATTCCTGAGAATATCGAAGGACGGAGGGAGGAGGAAGTCATGGAAGCCGTCGATGGCTCGAATCTGTGCGATGATTTCCTCCCTCCTCTGAGCGAGAAGGTATGGAGGTGGAGGTGAGCCTTGGGCCGACATGGAGTCAGGTCGTACATTCTGGTGGGTCGCAATTTCCAGTTGGCGAGTAACCAAATGCAGTTCTGACGCCAAATCAGGATGGAGGTCGTGAAGTTGTTCGAGGCTCCCCTGTAGTTGGAGTGCTTGGGACCAGAAGACGGAACGTGCGGTAGAGAGAAAGATGACAGCCTTCTCCAATTCCCCTTGTTCGATCGCGCACTGCACCGCGTCCCTCGACAAATGTTTGGCATGGACAAGGACGTTTTGGCGTTGTTCCAGCGTGAGGTCGAGGGAGGCTAACTGCGGGAGGATATCTACGCCATAGCTGTAGGCCTCTAGTGCAGTGTCCAGACGGCCAAACACGCGGCAAGTCGAACTCCAGCGGATGGCATGGCGCAGCCTCGCCAATGGAGGCGATCCCTGGGATTGAGCGCCAGAACTAAGAAGCTGGAATATTTCATCCTGAATTTCATTGTCGTCGGTCGCGTGATACTTGATTTTGAGAACTTCTACAAGGTTCCAAATTGCCGCAAGCGAAAGGGGATGGTCTGCCAACGGGGTACTGGAATCAGACTTGGCTGAAGGTGAAATACCCGCTTGTGACCACGCGCGGAGGGCGTCCCGCAGGAGCACGATGCACCCCTCTAGGTCGCCTGTGCCACCGTTGTATTCAAAGCTCACAGAAAGCGAAGATGCTAGGTTGTTAAGGGAGCTGGGGTGATCGGGGTGGCCTGGAGGGCGAAGGCTGAGCGCTTCCTTGTGAAGCAAAATGCACTCTTCCAGGTCGCGTAAGTCGCTGCTGTGCCCGAATCGGGTTAGCAACGAGTTGGCCAGGTTGCTGAGTGAGTTGGGGCGTGAGAGATGGCCTGCGGGGTTGAGGTCGAGCGCTTCCCGCTGCAGCGTGATACACTCTTCCAAGTCGCAGAAGTCCCTTTTGTGTTGGAAGCGGGTGAAAAGGCAGATTGCCAGGTCACTGAGCGAGGTCGAGCGGTTGGAAAGGTCTGTATGACGGAGAGCAAGCGCTTCCCTGTGCAGCGCAATGCACTCTTCCAAATCGCAGAAGTCGCCCTTGTGGTCGAAGCGGGCGCAAAGTGAGTTTGCCAGGTTGCTGAGCGAACTGGGGCGATCAGGATGGCCTGCAGGGCGGAAGTCGAGAACTTTCCTGTGCAGTGTGATGCTCTCGTCCAGGTCGCGGAAGTTGCCCTTGTGTAGGAACCGGGTGAAGAGCGACCTTGCCAGGTTGGTGAACAAGCTGGGACCGGTGCGGTGGCCTTCAGGGAGGAGCGAGACCGCTTCCCTGTGCAGTGACACACATTTTTCCAGGTCGTAGAATTCCCCCTTGTACTGGAACCGGGCGGCAAATGAGGTGGCCAGGTTGTTGAGCGAGCTGAAGCGGTCGGGATGGCCCTCAGGGCGGAGTTCAAGCGCTTCCTTATACAGTGTGACACTCTCTTCTAGGTCGCGGACGTCTCCCTGGTGATAAAAGCGAGTGGAAAGTGAGGATGCCAAGTTGCTGAGTGAGGTTGGGCGGTCGGATACAGGGCAAAGATCGAGAGCTTCCCTGTACAGAGTGATGCTCTCTTCTAGGTCACAGATGTTGTCCTCGTGTCGAAACCGGGTGAAGAGTGAACTAGCTAGGTTGGTAAGCGAGCTGAAGCGGCTGGAGTGGCCTGCAGGGCTAAGATTGACAGCTTCCCTGAACAAAGTGACACTCTCTGTTAGGTTTTCAAAGTCCCCTTTGCGTTCGAACCGCGTGAAAAGCGAGGTTGCAAGGTTAATGACCAGACGGGGGCGATCGTGATGGGTTGGAAGCCGGAGAGCCAGCATCTCCGTTTGTAGAGAGATGCGCTCTTCCAGGTCATCGAGGTCTCCGTTGCGGTCGAAGCGGGCGCAAAGCGACATGATCAGGTTGCTGAGTGAGTCAAACCGGTTGGGATGGCCCCGCGGGCGCAGATGGAGCGCTTCTCTGTACAGCACGACACTTTCGTTCAGGTCATGGATGTCGCCCTTGCGCTGGAACAGGGTGAACAGCGAACTTGCCAGGTTGTTGAGCGACCGAGGGCGGTCGACGTGGCCTGCGGGGCGGAGTTCGAGTGCCTTCCTGTGCAGTGTACCGCTTGCTTCGAGGTCTCGGATGTCCCCCACATGGTTGAACCGGGTGAGAAGCGAATTTGCCAGGTTGTCGAGCGAACGGGCGTGGTCGGGGTGACCTGCAGGGCAGAGTTCGAGCGCCTCCCTGCGCAGCGAAACACCCTCTTCCAGGTCCTGTAAATCGCCTCTGTGCCTGAACCGGGTGATAAGTGAGATTGCGAGGTTTTCAATCGCTTTGAGGCAAAATGGGTGGCCTGCAGGGAGGCGATCGAGTGCTTCCCTGTACAGCGTGACGCTCTCTTTCAGGTCGTCTAACTCGCCTTTTCGCTGGAACCGGGTGAAAAGCCAGCTTGCGAGGTTGTTGCCTGAGATGGGACGCTGGGGGTGGTCTGAAGGGCGGTACGAGAGCGCTTCCCTGCCCAGCGTGATGCATTGTTCCAGGTCACAGAAGTCGCTGGTGGAGCGAAACCGGGTACCTAGAGCAATGGCACACTTTGCGAGTGTATCGTGACGTCTTGGATGCCCTGGCGGCCGGAATGAAAGGGACTGTTGGAACTGTAAGATTGATTCCTCCAACTGAGGTTTATCGCCCCCCATCAACTGGGTTCCCAGCATGTACGCGTTCCTCCCTTTTTCGTCCTCGGCCTCCATTTCGTCCCGCCACTGCTTTAAGTCCAGCAACCCGACCGACTTCTCTCCTTTACAATCCACTAGCTTGATGGACGCAATGTGCTGGAGATTGAGAAGCGTAGTGAACAGCATTGGATCACCGCTCCGGAAAACCTGCTTAGCAGATTGAAAGGACGCCTCAGCCAAAGCCAGGTCTCCCTCGTCATCGGACACCAGGTACTTCAAAACGAGGGCATTCCCAGCCCGCAGCAATAGTTCGCCTCGACGTTTGGTCGCACCATGACACTCGGAAGCGAGAGCTTCGCTGGCGATAGCGATGGCGGTTCCTAGCTTGGACACGTCGATGGATTCTCGGTAATCTCGAAGTGAATCGAGGGCGGAGGCGGCACTGCCAGCACAGTCCTCATCCTGGGGTAGTGTTTCAGTTTCCACTTGATTGAGTGCAGTCACTGAGACAGGGCTCACTGTGAATGCGGCTGGATTTGTCCTCTCCCTCAGCAAAAGCTCCACTCCTTCATCCAAGTCATTCACCCATCCATATCGAGCGAACCGGGTTACAAGGGCTTTGATCAGGGTGATCTCAGCCTTTGTCCGCGCTTCCTCGTTCTGTTCATCGCGAATGGTCTCCCGTAGCACAGCGACCGCGCTTGTAAGGGTATCGTCCTCCATCCCTTGCGTGGCCTCGTCCAGTAGCTCATTCACGCGGGACAAAGCTTGCTCTAGCTCGTCCTCGCCTTGACCTAGTGTGGTCAGTTCGTAAGGGCGCTCATGACAGGGTGAAATACATACTCGATGATTCGTGCTCGTCGAGGACCTTCAGATACGTGGGTTAGTCTAAATCTTGTACTGCTGGGTGCGCAGACACTCACCGTGCATTCAGATCCTGGCGTATTGGTAGAATTGTCCATGAGTAGGAAGGCAGCAAGGCTAGCGCTCGATCATAGGACACAGCGGCATTCCAACCACAACCAGGGCTATGCTATTGATGTTCATCAAGACATCACAAGTACTTCCTGTTGGGTCACACCGGTTACTGCTTCCCCAGTCATCCTCCGGCCAAACGGTGAAACGACAGTCAACCATGAGTATGCACTTGAAGATACCCGAACAGGCCGAATGGCAAGTTGCGAATACTTAGTTTGCAGGTCAGCACACAGGCTTTGACTGGTCTCTGTGTCGCCAATTTCGTAGTCCATGCATATGACACTCGGCCTGTTCCAACTTGGATAGTAGTAACGGTGCAGCCGCAGGGGATCGAACTCGGTTCCAGTGGTTTTCTGGTTTGAATCGGAGCTCAAAATGGAAGATTCCACTCGCCGCCGCCGCAGCGTAGTACTTAGCTGCTTTCTTGTATCCCCTCCCATCCGTTATTCCTAACTGTATCTTTTGAGGATTCGGGGCTATGAAAACTGGCACCTTGCCAGTTCTCGATACTGACACTCGATACTGACAAGGATCAGAGGGCCCTGAATTCTGCAACGATCCATCGTTACACTCAACCTTTGTGCTGACTGAAGTTCGCTTAGTCGCTATATGAAGCTTATATTCGACCATTTCAGCTCTTGAGTGCGGAGGCTCCTTCCTGAAGTTATATCGGAATGGAGCCTGGAATTTTTCAGTACGTGATGACGTTGCAGCGTCGTCCCCCTCGCATCTCGCTATACTCCAAGCACGTTGGTGCAAAGGAAAACGCGCATGCTTATTATCAGGATATATTGCTCACACTTTCCTGGGTTTCCTGTCACTGTGAGCGCGCCTTCGCATCTCGACGCAAGGCGCGATTCGCGTTGGCTTCGCCCCCGGGATGGTGGGTTGCCCAGAGAATGACACAACGGGCTCAGATGACTCATATGGTGCGTTTAAACTTCTTGAACAATGATTAACGCCAAACTGGAGTCTTCTGCCCCTTCTCCAGGACACGTTCTTGTATGAGGGCAGCCCTTGAATAGGGGCGTCTTTCCTGAAACGGAAACTCAAAATTGATTGCACGTGCGTTGCGGGGCTCGAAGCCGATGATTGAAGATGAATCACATCTTGGCTTCCTGACGTCTCTATCAAGGCTCCGAACGGCGACCTCGGATTTCTTCCTGAACGTTCATCGCTGGTCTTAAAGTCGCGCAATCGCCCAACGGCAAAGGTAGCAAGACTCGCCGTTCTCGATAACCTCTGTACTTCGTCACCTCGAGCGGTACAGAACCTCCCGGACAGTCCGACTGATACGAGAGAGTTTTCGCCAACTCTTTCGAGGTCGTTCAGTCCTTCTACACCGTCTGCATGACCTTGGCTCATGATTACTTCAACACCCGAAATTTGCAGCAGTTCCAGCGGTTGCTCGATGGCGGACTTAACGACCGGAAGCAACAAGCTGGGAATGGTGCATCTGCTCAGCCGAGCACCAGCGGGGCCAAGTCGTGGAACAAACCCAGCCCCTTAGCCACGATGACACCGCCTGTGGACGTCAATGCAAGAGATTGGCTCGGTCGAACCGTACTTCACCTCGCTTGCTCCGCCGTCGAGAATGTCGAATACGTCCGGGCGTTACTCAAGCACCCCAATATCAACGTCAACGTACCTGATACGGAGAGCCATTGGACGCCGTTGCATCGAGCACTTTACCATGCGAATCTTCCTGCAGCGTACGTTACCCCCTGTCGTTTACCGTACATTTGCTCAAATTGGCGTCACCTTCAGCCAAATGCTTCTCCAACGCTCCGATATCGACATCTCCCTCAAGGATTGGGAGGGCTACACGGCATTCGACCTATACAATTCGACAATCAACGGGACCAATCCTGACTCTCGCCAGCTGAACGCCGAGTTGTTTACTTGGGGAGCGAATCGGTATGTAGCACGATCGCGTTCAGATTCTTGAATCTAATCGCTACTTCAGCAATGCCGCACTCGGACTTGGGGATGGAAATGACAGGAGCCACCCTGACCAAGTCATCATCCCAGGGAAGGGGAATCCAGAAGATTTGAAAGACAACAAGCTCACCGAACGGTTCATTCCAATTTCGATTCGCCAAATTCAAATGTCAAAGCTCCACACAGGTACGCCTATCGTAAATCGCCTTGGTGTAAAGCTGACAGGCCTACCTTTCTCCCAGCCATTGTAACTTCTGAAGAGAGCGGGAACCTCAGGGTCTGTGGGTTTGGCAGTGGTGGAAGGTGCGCAGCCAACCTTAGCGGCCGGTATTCATCTTACCGACATCGTTCGAAGACTCGGTCCCGGACAACACACCCAGTTCAGCCTCAAGCCCTTACCTCAATTCAGCTACACCATCACACAGGTCGCCTTGGGCCAGGACCACACTCTCGCGCTCACCAAGAACGGCGAGGTTCTCAGCTGGGGCTTGAACCACTTTTCGCAGCTCGGCTATCCACTAGAGCTGACGGGTGGAAAGTTGGAAGAACCGATTCAACCAACGCCGAGGAAGATTCCAGGGCCTTTGAAGAAAGAGACAGTTATCGGAATCGCAGCGTCGAAGAAAGCTTCGGCGTGTTGGACGCTCGACGAGGTCTTCACCTGGGGAACGAATGCTGGGCAGTTAGGTGAGTACTCGAGGCCGTGCTTCCTTGCTCTGATCTAACCGATAGTAGGCTACGACAAGAATGCCCAGCCTGTCCAGGTGATTCCCCGCAAGGTGACCAAGTTCTCTCAGCCAGTCATCGCTCTGGCCCTCTCGGTGAGTTGTACGTCCTACTCAACTTGTAATCTCTGGTTTATATGGAACCAGGACAACGCTATGGCTGGACTTTTGCAAACGCAGCAGGTTGAATGCATCTGGAATGACCGCCATTACCGAATCAAGTACGTTTCCTCTCTGCGCTCGGTCCTCTGCGCGACGCTTATCACACTGTCAGCTTCCCCATCCACGCGTTCCCCTCCGAGATTCAACCCTTCCGACCACGACAAGCGATCAAGGATTTCCACATAGCGAAGGTGACTTGCTGCGGGGATCTATTTGCCGCCCTTTCCTCGAACGGCGAAGTGTTCACATTCTCCCCTCCTACCGATGGCGGAGACGGTGTGGATGGTTACCACCATAAGGGTTCTCCGTTCAAACCCCAGCGTGTTTGGGCGCTGCGGAAGAAGTTTAGCTCAGTCAGGGTACGCTTCTTTCGCCGCGCCTCTTGGTTCCAGTTCACTAATCGCTAGCAGGATGTCGCTATGGGCGCGGAAGGCTCCATAATCATCTGCACCGAATCAGGGCATACCTATGTCCGTATCCGAACTGGAAAAGGAGGTGGAAAGAACTTCAAGTTCCAGCGCATTCCACATCTCCAACGCGTCACCCATGTTTGTGCCAACAGCACTGGTGCCTTTGGAGCACTTCGTGTCGACTTTAGGCCCAAGAAGATCGACATTCAAGGGCCTTCGATCGCGGAAGACCTCTCTCGAGTTCAACCTTATCGTCTTCCCTTCCCTGCGGAAGCTGTCCCTTCCGGACATCGCTTCCACCCGACCGTCGTCGATGCCCTGGATGAAGCTGGCCGGTCAAAGACATCGATCAACGTCCCTGCATTGTCGCTCGACGATGACAACTATATCGATGAAGATGGCGACGACGCAGATATTGAGAAGGACATCCGAACGCTTCAGGGCTTTATGAACATTATCCAGAGAGAAGAACGCAAGGTCAAGGCTGCCAAAGGGAGCCTGAAGTATGGTGGAGTTGCCCTTCCGCACGGCGCCGATACGCTCATTTCCATCGGCACAATCCACGTCCCGGCACACAGCGTTATCCTTGCTGCTCGGTCGACCGTGTTGGATGATATTCTGTCGAAAAGGACGACTGCAACGTCCAGTTCCATTTCCATCGTCGTTACTCGACGTCTTCCAGGACCGGGAAACGGCGTCTCTAACCTTACTTCCCTCGCCTTCTCGGGCATCCATCCGCTCTCGCTCCTTATCATCCTCCATTATCTCTACTCCGATGAAGTCCTCGCTATTTGGGATCGACGCGTCTATAGCTCCTTAACCGATCACGCCTTGTCAACGCTGAAGGTGGACGTCGCGGAGATCAAATCCGACCTACGCACCCTGGCTGCAACCTTGGAGTTGCCCCATCTCTCTCAAGTTCTTCAAGCACCTGTGAAACGTCCACCTGCGCCTTCGCTGTCGACTGACCTATCCGCACTATTCGAGAAAGCACAGGGCTCGAAACAACGACGTTCTTTGCCTTGTTCGCCCGACGTGGTCTTGGAGCTGAGAGATAAGGAAGTTTGGACGTATTCCGTCATCCTCCGAGCGCGATCAGAGTTCTTTTCGTGCTTGTTGGATGAGGATACGTGGACGCGGAAGAGGTGGGGTCAGGATGGCGTGTTGAGGGTTGATTTGAAGCATATGAGGTGGCACGTCATGGAGTTTGTGCTCAAATTCCTTCTCTGCGGGAAGGATAAGGAATTGTTCGATGTTCTACGTGAGTGGAATATGCCTTTTCTTCCTCTCTCTCCTGGTGACTAAACCGTTTTCAGCGTTCACCGAATCGGTCGATGATGTCTTGGAGTTTATGTTCGACGTTATGGCCGCAGCGGTACGCTTCCTCCTCAATGCAGCTTTCGTCCCGTCCTGATGCACTCCTAGTCTGAGCTCCTCTTAGATCGGCTTATCCTTATCTGCTCGTCGGTCATCCTAACGTTCCTCGACATTCACAACTGCTGTTATATCCTGTCCGAAGCCAGTTACTACCATGCCTACCAACTCATCAACAGCGTCCAAGAATACATGGCGGCCAACATGGAGTCTCTCCTCGAGATGGGGATGTTGGATGACCTGCCATACTCCCTCGTCAAGCAGCTCTCCAAGTTCATCAAGGAGCGACAACTCGAGAAGTCTTCGTTCTCGAGGACGGATGTTTATCTCGATGGGTTGCTGGCGAAGCATTGGGATTGGCTTGAAGGGCAAGATATCCCAGTTCCTTATGTGCGTTCTGGGAAGCAGCATCCGTCGAGGGAACTGGCGAAGACGAGGCTGTCTCCCCCTGTTCCTCCGAAGGAGGTACCATCTACGCCCTCTAAGCAGCTCAAGATCCCAACTAGCGCTGTACAGCGTCGACCATCGGGAGACGATCTATTCGCCATGGATCTTGGTGAGCCCGCTACCCAGCCAAGCCAATCTTCGACTCCCTGGAAGGTACCCGACGCTCCTCGGTAAGTTGTTTTCATTAGGAGTATGGTTGGCATCCCTCACCGAACCGTTTAGCGTCGACATGAGGGCGTTGATGGCTGAAGCTCAAGAATCCAATCGATCCATTGCGCCTCCGATATCTGCAAGCCCCAGTCGAGGGCAGACGCCACGTACGACGTCAGGACCTTCGACTATCAACGGTCCAGGGTGGAAGACTCCCGGTCCTTCGACGACACCTCTCACTCCGTCTCGGTCGTCAGCATCGCAAGGTCCTTCCTGGAGACAGCATGCATCACCCCAGCTGCCGCCTCCTGCTTCCGCGACACCCCCCTCAGCGACACCAGGTGCTGGACCCTTGGCACCAAAGGCGGCGCCTCCTTCACCTTCTCCGTTGAGGAGCAAGGCTTCGAAGCCGACGACACCGCTGGCACCTTTGCCTGGTATGGGCCCGACGTTTACACCTACGAAGCAAGCCGTTTCGAAGTCTTCTGGCATTCGTAACGTTTCGTAAGTGTTCCAAGGTTCTCACTTTCAACCTTTTTTGCTGAATGCTTCTGCTCCTAACAGTGGTGGAAAGGCGTGGACTGCTCCGCCCCCCGAACCTGTGGTCGTTACTACCAATTCCAAGGCCGTCTCGTTTGCTGCTATCCAAGAAGCGCAGCAAACTCAGCATGCTCCCGTCAAAGATCGGCGGTCGCTGAAAGAGATTCAGGAGGAAGAGGAGGCGTTGCAAGCTGAAGCTGATTTCCTGAAGTGGTGGGAGGCGGAGGAGAACCGGGTGAAGGAGGAGATGGCTGCTTTGGAAAAAATCAACCAAGGTGGGCTTACGAAGGGGGAGAGGGGAAGCGGTGGTGGCAGAGGAGGCAGAGGGAAGGGGAGAGGAAAGTCGGAGCATCATCGACCACGGTCGGGCAATAAACCTCCTGCGACTGGTGGGTCTGGAGGAGCGCCTGCGGATGCTGGGGAAGGAGGTCCTTCCCGGGGCGAGGGTGAGACTCAAGGGAAGGGAAAGCCGACTAAGTCGAGTAATCCGGATGATGGACAACCGCGACGACATCGACGACCACCCAAGAAGCAGGCCCAGGGACAACAGGCCGGCCAGGTCCCCTCGAGCTAAGCGGCGGACTGTATGTTTATTGTGCATCTTATAGGACTAAACACACTGTAGAACAGAGCATTATGTTTAGACATGTATAGGTTCATTTAGGTTTTTCTGGCACACCCAGTTAAAAAACCTCCAATTTGTATTACATAAGCGCACACATAAATACTTCGTGTCACGATCACGTGTAGACGCGTCATTTTACGCGTCATCTTTCGTGGGAATTCTAGGTGCTATATCAACCCCCTGTTGAACGCGATGGTCTCTCTTCATTGCTCTCTCCTCGACCAAACTGAAGCAAGGTTTGACCTAGGATAGACCGACACACTCATACCTACGGATACTAGTACGACATACCCAGCATACATTTACCATGGGCCGTTTGAACAGACGACACTACAACCTCAAGCACAAGACCGCTGCGCAGAGGGCTGCTGAACCCAGGGAGAAATCACCAGCCCCTTTGGGCGTTGGACCTCTACCTGACGGTGGGCCCTTTGGGGGTCCTGGGGACCCCAACGACCCGGAATACAACCCTGACCACCCACTTTATTGGCGCTTTGGAACCAATGCTGGAGGGATGATCCTCCGCATGAAGAAGCACTACGGGGAACGCATGAATAATGTTCCATATAAATACCTCAAGTGGTGCTACAAAAACTTGAAATTTGCTGTGAGTAGCCTTCGACGCTGGTTAGGCGGTTGAATGTGGTCCTTATTTCTCGCTTCATAGTTGACGTTCCGGAAGGCATTCGAAGCTTACGATAAGGGCCTCCGGAATTGGATCCAGGAATTGGGTGGTTATGGTGATATCCTCGTTCCTATTGGGAAGACGTACAAGGGTCTTCCTCTGAAGGAATGCCGAGACAAGGAGTGGATGGAATGGCTCATGGAGAAAATGACTCCCGCCTACAAAGAAGATGTAAGTATTGCCTGCAAGTACTGGAGCTCGCTCGTAGATGGTTCTAATCATATACGGCAGCACGAAATCTTCTTCCTCGCCATAAAGGTATGGCTCGAGAACCCCAACCATCAAGGCGTTAAACGAGATGTTGGCGAAAGCCTTGCCAAGTCCAGGTTTAGAGATGAGCACTGGTTGCTCTCTCCGGACGAGTACGATCTCGACTTGGCGGAGGATCTGAATGTTATCCCGTGCACTCTCGAGGATATCGGCGAAGTCGATGAACACGGAAACCTTGAGGGCTTTATCGCCTCTGACTCACAAGACATTGTGTATGAGTCTGATAATGGCACTTCTGTGGACTCCTTGTCGGACCTCGATGCGAAAGCGGAGAAGGTCGCGGCGAGGATTCGTCGAAACAAAACTGGTCAGACTCCTAGGAAATCTCCGAAGAAGAGGGTTCAACGTCGGTATGTCGCGTTTCGCTTGGATTCTCGTAAGTAGCAGCCAAGTTGACGTGTTGTATTCTCTCTGCAGCGATGTAGAATCTGACGGTGAGGCTACGGAGTATTCCTCCAGCGATGACTCGTATCAAGAGACAGTCGTCGCCTCGGATGACGAACCTCCTCCAAAGAGTGAGTATGGTCCTTTCTTTCGGGTAAATATGCTCATTTTCGGTGCCAGCTCCGAGAGCGAAAGCTACGAGGCGTCTTGTCGTCTCTGATCAGGAATCCAGTGGTAAGGGTTGAGACCTATCGCTCATGGTAGCTGAGGCTGATCAAAGGGGATTTCAGGTGATGAACTTCCTTCAGTTTCACCCTTGAAGCGTGGAAGGAGTGCTACGAGCAGCACGCCGGGTAGTCAGGTTTCGCGGTCGACCCCCAAGAGACGAAAACTGGATTCCCCTGAGAAAACTACGAAGTACGCCAGGAAGGGCCTAGGTAATTATAAGTGCTTCATTTCACGCCGCATCGTTTCTGATATCTTTGTAGATGGTTCGCCACTTGCCCGCCCTCGCCAAAAGGCCTGAAATTGGATTTTGGCACAGTGAATGACACTGATGGAACTGTCCTGGGCTGGATTCAGGCAAATGCTCCATCTGCGGCTCACTCTCTGTCTAACGAGTAACCGTGGTGGTTCACTGTACTAGTAACGCTTGTCCAATATCTAATTACATTTTGATTTGCAATGTCTGTTGTCTATCTGGGATGGCGAACCTAAAGTACAGAATTGTTTTCCTTGTGAGCCACCAACGTCTACTTCCACAACGCCAAGAGTTTGTATCACCTGCCTCTCGACCACCATCATCGACGCGATATTGATGCCTTGATGGACATTCAATGGGCATCAATACCGAGCCCTGGTGTGGTTCTGGTTCTGTGTGGTTGAAACTCGCCGCAATGTCAATCTAACAAGCATCCGGCGCTGGCTCTGGGTTGCAATAAAAAGCCCCCCTCCATCCCTCGTTTCCCTCTTCCCATTGCATCCTTGTAACTCATGGGCAGCCCTACGAATAGTCCCAGTTCTGATGACACGAAAACGGTGAGCGTCTGCGCATCTGCTGATACAACTTTGACTAACCGCCATTTTCTGAAGGTCATCGATGAGGGCGAATCATCGAGTATGTATTTTACCTTGTCGTGAACGCCCTTACGAGCTGTTCATACCATGTTGGGACCCTCAAGGCAAGGACGAACTAGAGGGAGCTCTGTCTCGCGTGAATGAGCTCTTGGACGAGGCCACGAAAGAGATGAACGATGATAGCCTCGCAAATGCGATCGTCGCGTTACAGCAGACCATCCTTAATGAAGAAGACGAGGAAGCGCTGGCGAAGGCTGAAGTTGTCCTGACCAAAGCCCTCGTAACCCGGTTCGCTCGATATGGATGGGCGGGTGACTTGGATGAAGGGGTAAAGCTTTTGCTGATGGAGAGACTAAATCCATCCTTATTCATCGTGAGTGCCTCCCACACTCAACCCAACGGCGAACTCTGACAATACACAGGATCAATTATGGACTTTATCTGGTCCACCAGGCAAGCACTGTGCTGACAACGTCTCCGACTCTGCCCTCGAGACACTCCGGGAGTACCGACGATCAATCGACATTCCCAAGCTAGAGACAGCCATCGTGATTGCCAACGAAGCTCTCGCTTTGTGTCATGGTGCGGCCGACAGTCGAGGCAAACTATTGCTCCGGACTGGCAATGCCCTAGTTCTGAAGTACCTGGCGTCCGATGACGGGGAAGACCTGGATCTAGCTGGGACGGTTTTTCAAGATGCCAGGCGGGCGTTCAGAAGTGGCGACCCAATGCTCTTCATCACCCTTCTCAATCTCCAACATATTGCATGCGTCAAGTTCGTGGATTGTATCGGCGAGGGGTCAATGGAGGTGCTGGATTTTCAGTTGCAAGAGGATATGGATGCCGAGGACGGAGAAGGGATTGACGCGTGCATGTTGGGATCAGAGCTGATAGAGAGTGATGAATCCCTGTTAGATGAAGATATCTCATGGCTCCACCATTCCCTATCATTCCGACCGCCACAACATCCAAGACGCTGTGAGATACTTGAAATTTGTGCCATTGTCCTCCATAAGCGATTTGGCTACAACAACGACTTGTCCGACCTGGAAGAGTGCATCGCACTGCACAGGGAAGCCCTCTCGCTCCGCCCTGCAGGCCACCTCGACCGGCCCCGCTCACTCAACAACCTGGCAAGCGCCCTTGGCACTCGGTTTAGACGCCAAACAGACACCCGCGACCTGGAAGAGTGGATCAAACTCGACAGGGAAGCGCTGGATCTTCATCTCCCACGCAATCCGGACCGCCCCCTGGCACTTAACAACCTTGCAAACGCACTTCGCACCCGGTTTGAACACAACGGTGACCTGTGGGACGTGGAAGAGTGCATCAAACTTGACAGGGAGGCCCTCTCGCTCCAGCCTCCAGACGACCCTGACCGCCCCCAGCTGCTCAACGACCTTGCAAGCGCGCTTCGAACCCGGTTCCAGCTCACGGGCGACTTCCGAGACCTGGAAGAGTGCATCAAGCTGCACAGGAAAGCGGTTGATCTCCATCCTCCAGGCCACCGCAGCTGCCGCCGTTCGCTCAGCGACCTGGCAAATGCGCTTCGCACCCGGTTTGGATACAAGGGCGACTTCCGCGACCTGGAAGAGTGCATCAAGATGCACAGGGAAGTGCTTGATCTAGACCCTCCAGACCAACTCAACCGCCCAGCATCTCTCATCAACCTGGCCAACTCGCTTTCCACCCGCTTTGAGCATAAAGGCGACTTCCGCGACCTGGAAGAGTCCGTCACGCTGCACAGGGAAGCACTTGATCTCCACCCTCCAGACGACCCCGACCGAGCCACATCACTCAAAAATTTGGCAAACTCGCTTTCCGTCCGGTTTGAGCACACAGGCGACTTGCACGACCTGGAAGAGAGCATTTTGCTGGACAGGGAAGCGCTCGATTCTCACCCCCCAGGTCACCCTGACCGCCCAAGCTCCCTCAACAATCTGGCAAACTCGCTTGACACCCGCTTCGAGCACAACGGCGACTTCAGCGACTTGGAAGAGGCTGTCGGGTTGCATAGAGAAGCGCTCGGTCTCCGCCCTCTAGATCACCCCGACCGCGCCATCTCACTGGACAACCTGGCAATCTCCCTTTGCACCTGGCTCAGGCACAAGGGCGACTTCCAAAGCCTGGAAGAGTGCGTCACATTGCACAGGGAGGCTCTCACTCTCCGCCCGCCAGGCCACGCTGACCGCGCGGGCTCGCTTAACAGCCTGGCAAACTCGCTTTCCACCTGGTTTGATCACAATGGCAACCTCCATGACCTGGAGGAGTGCATCAAGGTGCACAGAGAGGCGCTCAGCCTCCGCCCTCCAGGGCACCCTGACCGCCCCCACTCGCTCCACAACCTGGCAAGCGCTCTTGCTACCCGGTTTGAACACACCGGTGACTTCAGCGACCTGGAGGCATGCATTGCAACCCTGCGGGAGGCCCTTGATGTGTATGCACGGCCTGATAATACTTTTGGAGTCGAGTCGGGTTCCACTCATGCTTTCGTTGATCATCCTTATTGGCTTCGGGTAGTTGGGAACCTCGTGAACGCTCTCACAATGAAGTACCGGGCCACCGGCGACAAGGATATACTGGATGAAATATTCCAGCTTTTCTGCTCTGGAGCTCAATCCCATGGGTCCTCGCCGCTTCGGAGGCTACGCCATGCTAGGCGCTGGGGCTCAACTTGCCGAGAGTTCAACCGTGCAGACGGTGCGCTGGAAGCTTACACTTACGGCGTGGATATGCTCCCCCAGTTAGCCTCTCTCGATCTCACGCTGGAACAGCGACAGAACGCCCTCGTCCATGCTAAGGATTTGTCGAGGGACGCAGTACAGTGTGCGATCGAGCAAGGACAGTTGGAGACCGCTGTTGTCTTTCTCTCTACGGCGCGATCGGTTTTTTGGTCCCAAGCCCTCCAATTCCGGGGACCTCTCGACCAACTGGATGCCCTCCATTCCGATTTGGCGGTAGAACTGCGCTCCGTCACTCGCCAACTGGAGATAGCAACCCACGAAACCCCGCGGTCTCGCTCAATCTCGGATAAAGGATTGTCAAGGCGTCCATACCTTCTCGCCCAGAAGAGAAAGGAGGTCCTCGCACGGATTCGAGCTATCGACGGCTTCCAAGATTTCCTCCTCCCTCCTTCCTTCGCCATGCTCAGGACCGCCGCCAGGGATAATCCTATCGTCTTCCTTAACGCGAGCAAGTACGGCTGTGACATCCTGATCCTGAAACAGGATGGCACTTTGCATCGCCACCCTCTCGCCACTGATCTGGAGCAAATCACTGGTTTTGCAGACGCAGTTCAGCAGTTGTCGCGAGGACAGATAGTGGGCGCACAACTCCAGCGCAAGATCGACAGCTTGTGCGAAAGCCGAAATACGCGCCTGCAACTACGTCGTCGAAGCAGACGCACGGCTGAAGATGACTTTAGGCAGCTTCTGGAGATCCTCTGGGATGTGGTAGCGGAACCGGTCATCAGAATTCTGGGTGTGCAGAAGGTACGGTGCTTCTCATCGTCTGTTTACCCCAACTTCGCTGATCAGCCTGTCAGACTGACAACCCAAAACGAATCTGGTGGTGCCCAACAGGTCCATTCGCCTTCCTTCCTATCCATGCTGCTGGTGTCTACTCCGACAACCCTGAAGCATCCGACTGCCTATCCGATTATGTTGTTTCTTCTTATTGCTCTTCGCCGCAAGACCTCATAGCCCCGCCGCCAACACCAAATCTTGACTACGAAATGCTCGTCGTCGTCGAGCCAGGAGATTCAGGGCCCCGTACACTCAGCCTCCCATTCACTATGGAGGAATTGAAGAAGATCCAGTGTCGAATCCCCCACGAACGACATTTGGTTACCCGCGTCGGGTCAGCCGACACTCCCTCCAGTCCCGACGCAATCTTGGGTCACATCAACACAGCATCTATCGTTCACTTTGGGTGCCACGGGTCTCAAGATTTCTCGAATCCTTTGGATAGTTCGTTAATCCTCAGTGGGGGTCGTCTGACCATGGAATCGTTGATTCGAGGTTGCCGCACTTCCAATGCTGCTCTCGCTTACCTGAGCGCTTGTGAAACTGCAATGGGAGACCAAGAACGCCCCGATGAGTCTCTCTCTCTGGCTGCGACTATGCAGTTCGCCGGGTTCCGCAGTGTTGTCGCAACTATGTGGTAAGTCATCTCACCCCTTCGGCGCGTAAAGAATTTAACCGACGGTCGCTGCATCAGGTCAATCCACGATGAAGATGCTCCCATTGCAGCTGATATTTTCTATCGTCATCTCTTCCGTCGTGGAACCGCGGCCCCTCCGGATATCACTGACGCAGCGTATGGTCTACATCTTGCTGTGAAGAAGCTGCGCGACCTTGGGAAGCCTTTTCACCAGTGGGTTCCTTTCGTCCATCATGGTATTTGATTTTACTTCGTGGATTGTTTGTATCCCACGAGTCCACTACCGACCAGCAACATGTACCAATCGTTGGCATATCCGCTGTATAGCCGTTGCTATATACATCCTTCTCTTCTAGCATCAACAATGTACGGTTACCCGACACACCGAACCAGGAACCTTACAACGTTGATCTCAACCAAACCATTGCCAATGGTTTGGTTGAGATCAACGTTGCGATCTCCATCGTCCCATGGACAAGCCTTCGTACAATGGCGCTCTCGGAGGTATGTTCTGTTGAATAACATTTCAGATGGGACTTGTTCCTAATGTAACTAGCACATTTCCTGGACTGTAAATGTACAACGTTGGTCTGGCGGGACCACTCACAGCGCGGGGAAGGCGTCAACTAGGGCGGCCTCCCAGGCGTCGTAATGATCTGCAAGGACAACCGGGTCAGGTTGCTCAACATGAATGAATTCGCCTGTAACGCTGGCCAAGGTAGCATCCGTCGTGCAGTGCGTTGGTGGGATCCTGCCATTCACAACCCTCCCGAAAATATTCTTGGTCGCAGTGAGTTGGCAATCGTTGGCTGTGCTTGGAAGACCGTGAACGGTTCCGGGGAGTGGGGCCATGTGGACATCGAGCGCTTCTTTCAAGCGCCGAACGGGGCGGATAGTAGCACCGTGGTACCACGCGTGAGACGATGCACCATTCCCTATGGTGAAGGTGGGTCGAGTTACTCGATGCGAAGAATACGATGGGCCGTACCAGGACCACTTGACAAGAATACGTCATAGTTGGGGCAGCTGACTTTCCTGTGCCATTGAATATAGGCACAGTTGCTGTTGGGGCAACCACCCTGGTCGATTTGCCATTCACGAGTAACTAAAAGGGCGTCATGGAAGGGTTCATCCTTAACACGAAGGTTCAGATCAGTTTGATGTTCTCTTAACATTTTGGGTAGACTTACATCGTCGTGAGAAGGGTCAGTCTTGTAGTAGGTGTCGTTAGGGTTGCTAGGAGTAGCACATGTAGAGGAACTGCTGGATGCCATCCGGTGTCTTCCAGCGACGATAAGCGACTTGGCGCCGACGCGTTTGAACAAGGCTGCTGCTTGCAACGGCGTAGTCTTGTCATACACCGGGTGAGGTGCACTGAAATGAAGTGCCCTTTGGTGGTCCGCATCGTTCGCAGTGGTGATGACGAAGCCCCATCCGCGGGCGAAGACGTTGGTGGTTCCGCTGTAGGTGTTCGTCTCTGAGATGACACAGAACGACTTCCCTCCGCTGACGGATTCGGTGAAGAGGCCAATGGTGTAAGTTCCTCCGAGGCCTGGGACGTTGATGGGAGGGCTCGGGCAGTCGCCATCGACGTTAAGTGCTGTCTCGACGGCTGTACGCCAGGCGTCTAGTTCCCCAGCTCCCGGCTGGGCGACGCTGTAGTCGCCTGCTCCACCAGGATTGTAAAATCCGGCAGGGACCGTGTAGCCTACGAGGCAGGTCACAAGGTCCTCCAGGGTGGCGGAGGTGGATGTGCAGGTTATGGCTACGCCGTGAGCGAGCCTCGCGGTGAGGACAAGGGCGAGAAGAAGCTTGAGAGAGGAGAAGAAAGACATCGTTCAGTTGATTAGATTATGTGGCTTGTGTTGCTGAGAACGACAGCGGATGCTCAACTTATATAGTACTGAATGCCTCACTTCAAGGATGGTCGGATAAAGGTTCGTGGTACGAATCTGTGCCTGACTCATGGATTCCGTGAAGTAACGCAGGGTGTTCGTCGACCGCAGCGGACTATGTGTTCGCTGCGTGAACATCGGCGGGTGCCCTTGAATTCATTACTCGTTGCGCCGATGCTTAATAGCTAATCTCATCAGAAGAGTCCTAGTGCCTCCGAGAGGTATCCTCTGCACTAGGACCTCTAAGACCGGCATTGCATTCCTGTAAAGGAAATGCCATAGCTCTTTTGGGAAATCACAGCCTAGCGGATGGATCGAGCGCATCCGGTAGGGCTTGCGGCCGCAGGGGAACTACACTCGTACCTTGCGAATGACCATTCCCCCACGTAATGCCATGGCAAGTCTTGCGCGGGTGTTCCTAGCCAAAAGCTGTCTACATATATTGGGCTCGACAGGAACAAGATGGCTATCGACTAGGGATGACCTAAGGGCAATATGAGTCAAGTATGCGTCAAGTCCGTCTATTTCATCGGAAGCGTTTACTTGTAATAGATAGAGTAAGTCGATCGTGAGCCAGCATCTGTCCTTTGTAATAAAGATAGGGTACCCTAATCGACAGAGGAGGTTTCGCCTACTCAGCATTTTGCCAGTGGAATAATGTTGCGCGCCCACCGTTCTCGACCCATCACCAATGGGCATTGGGGCCTATTGATCATACCTCAAAGAATGTGCACAACGGGATATGCCAGGTCTCGGATGATCTCTGTCGTCGGTTAGAAGCGGCTTTCTTTTCGGTGCCATGTGTCCATCTGTGGGCGCCACGAACGGTTGCTCCATCGATAGATCAGAGTGTCGAAGCCGACTACCTGCCTTGTACTTTCAAGTCATCACCCTCAGTTTCTCCGACAGTGAGAGTAAGGCATTGTGGGTAACCCCCTTGTACTCACCACATCACGCGCGAGAACAAAAAGACATGAGGCATCTGCCAGAAGGCAGTGCTTGACCGTTATCGATTGGCTTGGGCGCTAACCCGTAGAGCGTGGAATATTCCGATTTCCTCCTGCTCAACAGCTCCCTTCACCTCGCAATCATGCCTCTTTTTGAGGGGGCGACCAATGTCTCTATCACTGGCGGCAACTTCACTGATAATAGTGGTAACGTGTATAGTAAGTCTTGCAAGCTGCAGTAGCGGCTCAGGAATTTGACTGAAGGAATTGTTGCAGACTTTGCACACAATGAAGTTAGGGTACAGCAGACGATTGAAAATCTGAACAACTATGGAGCTATGAACATGGCACCCGTGTACGGTAAGTATCTGCACCGATCGTCACAATCGCACGTCGCACTAGCAGACGCTGAGTTCTGCGATGCAAGGGGACCTGCGCCAGAACGTGACTCCACGGCGACCGCCCCCACCGAACCGGCCACGAACAGACCCTGCTCCCGGTTACCCTCAACCCCGACAGCGACCCCCATACAGGCACGGCCAGAGCGACCCCACTTCCTACCATTCTTACTATCCGGGCGAACGGTACCGGCACGGAGCGCAAGCGTATGACCCCATGCCGCCGGGAAACGCACCTTATGGACCAACAGCATTCGACGATCCTGATGCCACCTACAATGACCACGGGGATGGGACGAATGGCTATTATCCAGCAGACAGGGGCCCACAGTCTCATAGAGCGCAGGAGTACTTAAGCCCCTACCCACAGCATGGATGGCCGCCGACATACGGCGACCCCAGCTCCCCCCACCATCGACGATCACGCTCTGCCCAAAGCACCTTCAACCGCGATCCAAGTCGAAGCCCCAACATACGCTCATCCGCCAATCATGCCGGTAGTTTGAGCGACGACGATCGGCCACCAGAAACCAGCCCCCCCGTCGAGCAAATGGAAAGACTTTCCTTCGACGATGTCTATGGAGACCCCTCCCCGACTCCCCCTAACGCCAGCATGAACGGCGAAGGGGACAGGTCAAGCGAACGTGAAGAATCCGAGGAGCCTGAGGAGATGCCACGATCGAGGAACAGGATGAACCACAGCCCGTCGCCGCCAAGTGCGAGCTCGAGCTCTCACCGCCACCCTCCTCGCAACAACGCACGGTCCCCGCAATATCCGACTTCCTCCCCCTCAAGCCCAGGTTACAGTGCATTTGGCCAGCCTAGTGGGGGCATGGTCTCGTCGTTCCCGTCCGGCTGCAATCGTTTTCGCGGTTCCAGAGCCGCCGACGTTCCAGCAGGGCGGAGGGTCTTCCAAGCTGCAGCCCAGGAATTCAACTTCTTCCCTCGCAAGCCTGAGGACAAACAGAAGCCGGATGAGCACTCCATTGGGGTGGAAAGGTAGTGGCTCTCCTGAGCCCTGCGCCTGGTTGCTGAATCGCGATTCACGATCATGACATGCCCAATCCATGGCCACGACCTACTTATCCTATCTCTGCTCATTTTTGTATACCCGATACCCATCTGCGTTTTTCTGGCTTTCGTCTGTTTTCTCGCTGTCGTCGCTATATGTACTCTTCTTCAATATGCTACTTTTACACCGTCGCTCTATACCTTACGAACAACTCGCGCCACACATCTCCCAGCTCGGACTGAGGCTATATTACCGTCAATTATATGTATGTACGTACAATAAAGATACAAGGAAAAAGTGCAACAGAAATCATTAAAAATACATGCGTCTGGATGGGTGGGGGGTGCTGGTACAGATGGAGTGGAGGTTGGTGTCTAGGGTGTATGTGTGGGTACAGAAATGCAGTTAACCGAAAGTACTGGCAGTTCGACTATACGGCCATCATCTCGTCGAGCCAGTCATTTAGTTGTCCTCCTTGTCCTCCTCCGTGAGCGGCGGTTGTTCTACGGGGTTGACTTCAGAGTCGGGTCGAGAGAGGGTAGGATCGGGGGGATGATTGTCCTTGATATTGAGGGCATTGGCGTCCTCAGAAACGGTAATGTGAACGGTATCACCATCCCTACACAATCGATCAGTCAGCAGCCAATTCCAACTTGGAAACACTGAGAGAGCAAAGGAGAACTCACCGAATAGTACCCCTCAACAGCTTCTGAGCCAACGGGAACAGCAAATCCGTGCGCACAATCCTAGCAATGGCACGAGCGCCATACATATCCGAGTAACCAGCCTTCGCCAGCCACTCCTTCGCAGCAGCATCCACATCCAACGTGATACGACGCGACTCCAAACGCTGCGCCACATCCTTCAAACGAAGATCAACTACAGACAGGATGGACTTGCGAGAGAGCTTGTTGAAGACCTGGATGGAATCCAACCGGTTGAGAAGCTCAGGAGGGAAGTACTCGTGCGTCCTCTCGATCACTTCCGCCCTGGCTTCAGGCGTGACTACGCCGGTTTTTGGGTCGCTGGCAGTGGGGTTGGCCAGGATGTCGCTGCCGATGTTGCTGGTCATACAGATGATCGTGTTCTTGAAGTCGACCTTTCTGCCTTGACTGTCGGTGATCGTTCCCTCGTCAAGGATCTGGAGGAGAATGAGCGCGACGTCCTTGTGGGCCTTCTCCATCTCGTCCAAGAGGATAACGGCGTATGGCTTTCGGCGGACCGCCTCGGTTAGTTGACCTGGATCCCAGTTAGCCAAGAATCGTAGGTCGTAAGCCTGAAGTACATACCTCCTTCCTCGTAGCCAACATAACCGGGAGCAGCGCCAATTAGACGCGACACGGTATGTCTGTCGTGGTACTCGGACATGTTAATGGTGATCAAGCCTCTTTTCTCGTCGTTAAACAAGAAGGCAGCGAGGGCCTTGCAAAGCTCGGTCTACGGGTGCCACCAATCAGTCATTGAACAGACACATGACGAGCGGGAGCGTACCTTGCCAACACCGGTAGGACCCATGAACAAGAACGAGGCGACAGGACGGTTGGGTGCTTGCAGGCCTGCTCTCGAAATCCGCACCGCATCGCTGATGGCAGTAACGACATGATCCTGGCCAACGACCCGAGCCTCGAGTGCCTCTTCCATCTATTGAGGAAAACAGTCAGACATCATGAAACGCGGAGTATAGTTTCGAAACACCCACATGAACCAACTTGTCACGCTCACCCTTCAGCAAGTTCTGAACCGGGATACCTGTGGCCCTGCCGACCACCCTGGCGATATCGTTCGAGGTGACCCGGTTGTGGAGCATCGACAAGGGACCTTCAGGTTCCTCTTCGGTCTCGTTCGGGAGCTGCCGTTCCAGCTCTGGAATCGTCGCGAAACGAAGTCGGGAAGCCAGCTCATATTGACCCTGTCTTTGTGCAACTTCGAGTTGGTACTTGGCGTCTTCGAGGCGTTTCTTGGTGTCCTTGATCTTCTCGAGACGTTCGCGTTCTGACAGGACGGTTTAGATAACCGTTAGACTACGGCCCGAAAGGGATACGCACCGGCGTGCCATAACTTGGTCAACTGATCGCCTTCCTCCCGTTTGATCTTAAGGTCCTCTTCAACCTTGTTCCTCCGCTCCACACTGAAAACATCCGTTTCGTTCTTCAAGCTTTCCAGTTCGATTTGAAGGGTCATGATTTCTCTGTCGAGAGCCTCCAGTTCATCAGGCTTGCTTTCTTGGGCGAGTCGGAGAGCCGAAGCGGCCTCGTCGACGAGGTCGATGGCTTTGTCGGGGAGGAAGCGGTCGGAGATGTATCTTGCGGAGTAAACAGCAGCTAGAAGGGCGGGAAAGGTCAATACACGCGCTTGGGGCCTTCCAAGCGACAGAGCGTACCTGTGACAAGCGCGCCATCCGATATTTCGACACCATGGTGTACTTCGTATTTGGGCTTCAAGCCACGGAGAATGGAAATGGTTGCTCCAACGGTCGGTTCATCAATGGTCACTGGTTGGAATCGACGTTCGAGTGCAGCGTCCTTTCCAATAGTTTTGCGGTACTCGTCAGCTGTAACGAAGCGTTAGCTATGGCCAAAGAATGCAATAAACATACGTACGAGTCGTAGCTCCAACCAATCGAAGGCCTCTCGCCAACGAAGGCTTAATCATCTGCCCTCCATCCACACTTCCTTCGGCCTTTCCGATATTGAACAGAGTATCTACATGGCGAGATTAGATTCACAAGACTGATAGAAGTAAGGAATGACGCACGAATTTCGTCGATAAAGCAAATGACGTTGCTGGCTTCCTCCTCAATGTCCTTAATAAGTGCCTTGAACTTCTCCTCGAACTGGCCTCGAATTCCAGAGCCTGCTACGATGGCGGCGAGATCAATCGACAGCACACGCTTGTTGTGTAAAGACTAGACGTCCAAAGTGAGCCCGTGGACAATGGGTGTGTAAGAGAGCTGCGTACCTCTGGAACTTCCTTTGCGATGATACGGTTAGCGAGGCCTTCGACAATTGCTGTTTTACCGACACCAGGTGGGCCTAGGAGCTAGGATGGAATTGAGAACCGCATCGCATGGTTATTGCTCGGATCGAACGCACCACTGGATTTGACTTTGTCCTGCGAGACAGAACTGGGAGAAGGTTGGTCAATTCAATGGCAGGTTTGCGTGGTCGTTGCATAACATACTTTGAATAGTCCTTCGGATTTCTGTAGTTCCATGTTAGCCTCTAGTCGATGCTGCAACAAGAGAAGACATACCGTCATCCCGGCCAATTACTGGGTCCAGCTTTCCTTGTTTTGCCAACTCCGTGAGATCAACACTCTGTTCAGACGAGGACAGGTCAATACAATACAGTAAATAGAGGTAAAATACACGCACAAATTGCTTCAACGCCTCTCCCTTCTGGTACTGCTGCCCAAAACTGAGCCCAGGGAATCCTCCCCCTGCTCCGCCTCCCGGAGGCATACCAGCATACCCTCGTACACTTCCAGCGCGATTCCACCTGAGAACAGGAATACATGCCGATGGTGTAACAGCCAACGGCCCAAGACGCGTCCTAGTTCTCGTATACCTGACAGCTACAGTCGAGAAAGCGCGTCCTGAAACCTCTGCCCCTCGACTACCGCCCAACAACGGCAGCCTCTGAATCGGGACTTTGCTGGCAATCCTTTTCGTTGCAAGCATTGTAAGCTGGAGAAATTTGTTAACACGCTAGCGATGTATGTCGGGACTATAAAACATACCACCGACACCGTTTCCAGTCGAGAATTTGCCAGAAAGCGCTGGTGATGACGTTGAGAAGGGAAGCCGCGGCAGCGGTTCCGGCACGTCAATCAAATTGATGACAACATTGCTCTCGGAATCTTCCAGATCCTCCATGTTCGCCTTACGCTTGGCGCCCTGCACTGGTGCACTTTCATTGCGTTTTCACGCCAAAACTTGGGGAAAGGACGCACCAAATATCGTCCCAGACACTTAGATACAGTCGTTTGACTTGGTACAACAAGGGATAAACTTCAAACTCATTACGTTCAACTCAACCAAGACTTCCAAAACAAAGAACAGAAAGGAGCCAAACTATACAAAATGTAGCATATCATAAAAACCAAAAAGCGGCTGCATAGAGTGCAAAGTAGCCAATGAGAACCGAAAGAATGGTAGATAACCGCCCATCAGGATATCGTCTATCTACAGTGAAACCAGAGTCCAAAAGCAATGGGGTCGTGGCGCGCGCAATATCCAAATTGAAACTTGAAAGAGCGGGGGCGCAATATGTCCCGAGGTTAGTCCCATCTAGATCGTATACCTAAAACTGACCGCCTTGTCCCCCAACTTCCTCTCCTCCCGAATAATCTCGGCGTCTAAAACCAGATCAACCCCGTCACCCGCCAAACCCTGTTTTTCCGCCAATTTGTATCTTCGTGCATTGATGAGTCTGTATCCCACGACCGCAATAAGGCCTGAGACGATCCCGAGTGAGATTACGATGAGTTCGAATCCGACTGTAGGGAAGTGGATAATGGATTAGATAGATTGGAGGTGCTGTCGAGAGAAGGAACTCACATCCAGGCAAGAACCGCGGGCTATCCTGCTTCCTAAAAACCATAGGCGACACCAACCCACCCACATTCGCAAGCGACAGAACCAGCGCCATCGACAATCCGCGTTTATAGTGACCTGAATAGTTGTTTGCTTGCCTAAAAAGGTTTCCATCATCAACCCTTGAACTCAAATTGCTCCTGCAAGGTCTTGGAGAAAAGGGAAGACGAGTGCGATGAGGAAAGGAGACCCACCAAGCAGCAACACCAGGGACACCCGCATAACTCCCAGTAACGCACAAGAAGATCCCAAAATACTTGACCGAAACACGGACGTTCATGAAGTTGATGGCATAGCCGATGAGGCCTATCAGAAGGGACGCCAGAACGAAGGGAGAGCGGATACTGTGCTTGTCGGCATAGTAGGAAAAGACATTGATCACGATCGCTACATGAGTTGAGGTAACGGAGCGATGAAGAGGACGAGTGGATATCACTTACTCGCGAGGACATAAGGGGGGATGGAGAGCAACTGGGTAATGGCGGGAGAGTAGCCGAACCTAACCAAACACATTCTCAATCAGTCAACGAGCCGATTTTGTGACGATGAGGAAAACCTCACGCGTTGATGATTGTCCTACACCCGTTCATCCAAGTAGCCGTGGAAAGGGACGTGTGAGACTAACAATATAGTGACAGCCAAAGACCACCTACGGGGAGAAGAAAGTGATCCCATATACTGCAGGTCATAGGAGAATAGACACGGAGTCAACGAAGGTCCAGCCCCTTCACTTCGTACGACGTATTAAGAAACCGAACTTACAGGAGCACACAAACGCGAAGCTCATGCCAACAAACGTGTAGAGCTAGAACCAAATAGCACCCGCATGTCAGCAAGCCACTCGAGTCATCGGAATGTCGCGGATAAAGTCTGACAAAGGGTTAAAGAAGGAAGCGAGGAAGAGGACGAATAGAAGAAAAGGCAAACTCGAGTCAAATGAGTGCGCAGCAAACGAGGGTAGAATCAAATCCAAGTAGAGGAGAAAACGGAATTCACGACCACTACACACCTGCCAATCGGACAATGCAGCCCAAACATGCCTCGTCTCAAAGTGCTCCTCTTCTCCAAGAGGCGAGCCTTGTTCTGCAAAAGAGTTACATTAGTTTCGATTTCACACCAGTCGAAGGAAGGAGCAGGCGTGAGTCCGAGTGCGGAGTCAAAGATCAACTTGTCAGCAAAAGAGGGAGAAGAAGTGGGGCTCCAATCGAAAGCCCACGACCCGCTGAGATCCCCCTCGAATCTGGATTCACATATCCACATCCGTGTGTTCTCGCGAGAATCATGGAGCAAATACCAAACAGGACACGAAGTCCCAGAAGTGGCCAAAGTTCATACCAGAACAACCAAAACAGAGCGAAAAAAGATCAAATGAAACAAGTGAACCTCGAAGAACAAGCTTAAATTTTAAATAAAAGAAACAGAAGATGAAAAATGAAAAATGGAAACCAGAAAGCACAGCGTTGGGATGCCAGGGTTATGTATTCTCGCAAACTTAAAGGTGGACCAGGTAGAATCTGTGAGTACTCACTCTGCGAATCCAACACAAACATCCGCTCTTCTTCTGTCAGGAATCCCGCTGTCGCCGGTAGATCTACCATCACTGCAGTGTGCACAAGTCACAAATCGCAAAGAAAAACGGCGGTTAGTTATTAGTCGTAAATCATCGATGAAGCCGGGACATCCGCCAGAGTGGGGAATGCAGCGGCAGAGCGCCAATCGCGGCCTGTGGCCTGCCGTGCTTCGCAAATCTCAGGTCGCAACTCGAGATGCCCGATCCGAGTCACGGCGCACGAACGCAGCACGAACGAGGCCGTGACAACGCGGCACGGCACCCGACGCGGTCGTATTTGACTTCGACTTGGGCATGACACCGAAGACGAAGACATCGGTGCACATATAAGATCCGCAACGCGAATGGAAATGAAAAAGGGAGAGTGAAAAGAGGATCAAATACTCACCTAGGAACGCGATAATCCCAACGACAACAGTCATCCCTCCTTCAACGATCTACAGTGGATCATGAAAATCAGCAACCAGTTCATCCAAAGGACGGTGTGAAATGACTGAATTGATGGGGGTTGAATAACGGCGGCGGCAGCGGAAGAGAGCGGAAAGCGTCAACTTCAAGTCAAAGCGGGAGATCCGCAACTCGATCCAATCCGCACGCCGAAGGCGTCCCCCGAATGCGTCCCCCGAATGAGTAGTGAACAGACGAAAAGCTCGAAACCAAGCGCATGGGATGGAGGATTGAGAATCAGACTCACGAAAATCCACGACCACCCTCTCATACCACTCAACCCATCCATAAACCCGATAGCGTACGCCAAAAGACCGGAGAAGGCCCCCGCCATCGAAGCTGCGCCGAAGAAGTAGGCCATGCGCGTTTGGTACATGTTTCGGGGGTACCATAGGGAAAGGCTGCATTGAAGGATGAGTTAATACCATGCACAAGGCTATGTGGAACTTGTACGCATTTATTCGAGGGAACTCACTAGTAAACAACACCGGGGTAAAACCCAGCTTCAGCTGCTCCCAGAACAATTCGTAGAGCCAGTAGTTGAGGGAAACTAGTGCCCATCCGTCGTCAGTCCAGTTCAAGTGCGTACAGGAATCAAGGAATGGCTCGCGTACTTCTTGACAAATCCCGTCACGAGACTACCATATCAAAGATGCATCAGTTTCGAACTCACAGTGTATCAAAAGGCATAGAGGACATACACAACAAGCCCCCAAAACACCTGCATACGCCCAGGTCGCCCAAGTCCATTAGACAAGAATTGGTTCACGATTTGATTTTCGTGTATTTGATTCGTATTCGAATTCACCGAGACGGAAACGCAAGTAGAAACCAAAACGGAAGGTGGAAGATCAGCATATCACCCGATAACATCGTGACATCGCGAGAAACAGACTACCGTCACCAAGTCGTTCAGGGTAGGTAAATGGATGAAGGGGACTTACAGTGAGGAATGGGAGCCATCTAGAGAGTCGAGGGAGGTAGATTGGCATGAGCATGAGCAGGCGATCATCAATTCGATGTAAGGGCAAGGCCAATTTTCAGTGAAGGATTGAAGGGCTTTGACGTACCGCGAAGGTCGAAACTTTTTCAAGAGCAAACTGCAAACGACGTGAAGAGGTGGTCAGACGGAGTTCCAAGACGGGAAGAGAGTAACGCGACGGCGATTGGTATGCTGAAGGTGACGTACTTTGAAGGGACTTCGAATAAACAATAAGGCTATTGAAGCGGATGGAAGGAGTGATGTCAGATAAAGCTTCACAACCCCCAGCCTCCATCGGCTCGATTTTCGATGCGTAATGCCTTCGAGCCGAAGAGCGTCGACAGGAGACGGGGGACGGGAGACAGGAGACGGGAGACTTACAATGAAGAATAGAGTCTAAAGGGAATAGTAAACCGAACGAAAGAGAGACGATTTAGATGAGCATCGGATACTACTGTGTGGAAAAAGCGAAGCGACTCACGAGTGCAAGGTTATACTGGCTCCCCGTCATATTGAGTTCTTCCTCCAGTCCTTGGAGCCGCGCGTTGCCTAACCATTAAACAGAAACGCACCTTCGTCAGCGATAGCGACCTGTGCGATGATGTCAAACGCACCGATGTTAGCTGAAGAAACCCGTCAGCACTCACCCAAAGACCCAAACCCACAACTCAAACAACTCACCTCGATCCATAAACGAAAACAAATACATCACGGTCAAAATCGGCAACAACTTCAAATCCACCTTCCTCCACAACCTCCTGCTATCTATCTCTATCTCTTTCTCTATGCTTCCCCCCTCTGGTAGCCGAGTGGCCGCCTGGGCCTCGTCAACGACAGAGTCCGACTCTGCTCCCTTCAACCCCTTCTCGATGATCTCTAGCTCGGCCTTGGAGGAGCCGACGTCGGTTTTGGAGTCGAGGTCTTGGAGTGAGTCCATCTTGGAAGAGTGAAGTTCTGTCTTGGAGGGGGATTCGTGGAGGTCTGTCTTGGAGGCACGAGAGGAGTCGAGGTGCTGCTGTAGTCCGGATCCTGCTTTGATGCTTCCAGCAGGCGAGTCCGAGTCTAGGGATCCGTGTTCTGCTTTGCCCGTCATCGTATCCGCGGCGAGGTGAATGAAGGTGTAGAGATGATGGTCTACTGGGTTGAGAGTGGGCGATGGTCGCTGGTCGATGGTCGGAGACGTGCACAGGTATAAGTCGCCGGTATACGTCGATAGATGAAACGAGAGAAGAAGGGGCCTGAGTCGAACTAGATTAAAATAACTGGGAGAACAAGGGAGGAAGCGACGAAGAGGAAGACGAAGCGAAGGATAGGAGGGGAAGATAAAGCAGAAGCGGTGCGGTGAAGCTCGACAAGTGGGCTCAAAGGAAGAGGGGCACCGGAGATTCGAAGCTTCACGGAGTGGAAATAAGTAGTAGTACCGTAAGTAATGAAGTATGGGGGGTGGTAAGTAGGAAGGGACGAAGAGTTAGCCGCCCTTTGACCCTTTATATACTTGTGAATTGCTGCTAAAATATCAATTCTCCTCCCGGTATTTAAACTGGCAGCAGACAACGGGAGAGGAGTCAAAACCGAAAGGTAAAATCAAACGCGGAAAGGAATCCGAATCGTCGATTCGAAGGGGTTCCTGTATGTATCGAGATTCTGGAATCTGAAATCTGTGGAAACCAAACCCAACGAAAGAAAAAGAAAGGAAAAGAAAACACGGCGGAGCGGAAGGGGAGGCGTGCGTTGCAATTTTCAGAAGAAAAAAAGGTTTCGAAAAAGAACCTTCCTTGCAAAGGGATCGAAAGGAGGAAAAAGAGGACGTCGGAAGACTCCTGGCTTCGACAGCGACTGCGCAGAGTCGTCCAAGTGCAGTATGTATGTAAATCCGGCTGGTTGATTGAAGTACGTCAGGGTATGAATGAATATGTAAGTAAGTCCCCGTTGTGCGACGCATAAATGCCACGGGGAAGGAAGGAGAATCATGAATCGCGATGTCATCCAAGGAGGCACTGTGATTGGGTCGAATGGTGCCAATCGCGTCACTCAAGTCGAGTGTGAAGTGATGTTGGAACCTGGCGCTTGTTATGTTGGTAAAACGAGAATAGAAAGGGTGGTAAAGGATAAAGTGAATGTGAGAGGAGGAGATCCAATAACAGCACAGGTAGGTGAGAAATGAGTGCCCAGCCCGAAGCACCTAAAGCTAATCAGTAGAGCGCCCAAAGTTGGAGAAATCGAAGCTTGCGAACCGGACCTCGTGGTGTCGTGCCAATCGGGTCTTGACTAGGATTGGCTTGGTGGGTAGTGCCACTGGTTGCCCTGTAGTTTAAGCCCTATTGTAGAGATCGGCTATCGTTATGTGGTGTAACATCGCCTGGGCGTTTGTCTTGCTCTGGTCATTACTGGAAAGTTGGAGGGCTATAGTGAGCGGAGTCCTCCAGCGGACAGAATAGATCGAGAAGATTCGAGGAGATCCCTGTTCCTCCAGTTGTGCCCATGTCACGCTTATGGGGCAATTCAGAGCAGAAACTTTAATGAAATAGGGACGCGTGTCAAATACACACCGCAGCACTTGACGCAGTGGTAGTCGGAGGTAATAAAATCGCATGAGGCGTGTTCTCCTCCGTCGTGGTCGCCTGTAGGTGCACGAGCAAGTTCAAGGTTATTGTTTCTAAAGCGGTAGAATATTCCAGAGAACATCTCCAGTTCCGCGGGGCGCTTCTAGAGTCGGATTTCTGGTTTTCGGAGGGTCGGATCTATCGCGGGCAGGAGGCATAGCGGGGTTTCAGTTGGAAGAATTGAGAAGAGAAACAAGGAACAAGAGTCGCAATTTGTGATTGGGATTCGGAAGGTGGGGTCAGGAACGGGATTGCGAAGAGCGATGGTTCCTCCCTCCATGTCGGTCATGCAGCTCCCTAGGCGAGTATAAGGCGGTTGGCGATAAAACAAAGTTTGACCGTCCTTGAAGAAGAAGTATTGATTCATTGGTATTAGAATGCACGAGGAGATAAGAGTTGCAGTCAATCGACCAAGGCGGTTCCGTCAGAGCAAGAGGCCAGGCAGCCGGTGGCTGGAGCTTGTGATTCTAACAGTCGCAAACAAAGGAGTGCCGATGCGGTAACGTCTCCTTGGTGGCCGTTGAGTTTTCCGAACGCGTCTCGACCTTCGACTGGCCTCTGCCAATTTCTATCCACCGGGCACAGAGCTCGCCAACTCACCATGGATCAGGACCTCATCACCCTCGTAAACAAGCTCCAGGACACCTTTGCCAACCTTGGTATGCATTTCTCAGCCAGAAACATGTGCAATGACTGAACAATTTGCAGGCGGTGAACTGGACATGCCCCAGCTGGTCGTGGTATGTGGCTTTTACTCAAAACAAGGATTTCAAAGTGTTTACAAGGGACTAGGTTGGCAGTCAGTCGGCAGGAAAGTCAAGTGTTCTCGAGACGTGAGTTGTTTCCAGTCGAATTGGAGCTAAATTGGCTAATCGTCATTCAAGGATTGTCGGGAAAGACTTTCTGCCCCGTGGACAAGGAATCGTCACAAGAAGACCGCTCATCCTTCAGCTCGTGCACACCCCAATTCCAAAGGAACCTTCACCAAATGCGCCCCCTTACACAGAGTGGGGCCAGTTCCTGCACGTCGACAAGCGCTTCACCGACTTTAACGAAATTCGAAAGGAGATTGAGCAGGAGACGTTCCGGGTGGCAGGCCAGAACAAGGGCGTCAGCAAACTTCCCATCTCGCTGCGGATATTCAGCCCAAACGTTCTCGATTTGACGCTGGTCGACTTGCCTGGCTTGACCAAGGTGCGTAACGGCATTGTTGCTACGGAGCGCGTTTGCTAAATCAAATGCTCAGATCCCCGTCGGAGACCAGCCAAGCGACATTGAGCGTCAAATCCGCAACCTCGTCCTGGACTATATCACAAAACCCAACAGGTACGTTGGCGCCGGTTAAACGGTCACCCGCCCCCCTTTCCTGACTTGCATTCTAGCGTCATCCTCGCCGTCTCAGCAGCCAATGTCGATCTCGCCAACTCGGAGGCACTCAAGCTCGCGCGTTCGGTCGATCCACAGGGGCGAAGAACCATCGGTGTCTTGACCAAGGTCGACTTGATGGATGCAGGAACGAACGCTCTCGACATCCTCACCGGTCGCGTCTATCCCCTGAAGCTGGGCTTCATCGGTGTGGTTAATCGAAGCCAGCAGGACATCATCTCCGAAAAACCAATGTCGGACGCGATCGAGAGCGAAACAGAGTTCTTCCGCAACCACCCAGCCTACCGAAACATCGCCCACAAGAACGGCACCAAGTACCTTGCGAAGACCCTCAACCAGGTGCGTTTATCGTTGTCGTCTTCGGCTTCGACTCCCTTTAACCTCTTTCCCCCATCAGGTCTTGATGAACCATATCCGAGAAAAACTTCCTGATATGAAGGCCCGTCTCAACACCCTTATTGGCCAAGCTCAACAGGAATTGAATTCCTATGGCGACGCTGCCATCTACGGGGACAAAAATCAAGTAAGCGTTCTTCCGTGAAGTCACACAATCCCTCGCGTTACTGACAGCATCCCCACAGCAAGGATCTCTCATCCTCCGCCTCATGACCCAATTTGCTCGCGACTTTGTGTCCTCGATCGAAGGAACCAAGGTTGACATCTCCACGAAGGAGCTCTCAGGCGGTGCACGGATATACTACATCTTCAACGACGTCTTTGGCCAAGCTCTCTCCTCCATCGACGCCACTGGCAACTTGGATACACAAGACATCCGTACCGCCATTCGAAACTCGACGGGCCCGCGTCCCAGCCTGTTCGTTCCCGAGATGGCCTTCGACCTCCTCGTCAAACCCCAGATCAAGCTCCTCGAAGCACCGAGCTTGCGGTGCGTCGAGTTGGTTTACGAGGAATTGGTCAAGATTTGTCATAACTGCACTAGTGCTGTACGTTTTTGTTTCTCATGAGGCTATCGGTCTTCTTACTGACGTCATATCTGGATTGGTAGGAGCTCTCACGATTCCCTCGACTGCATGCGCAGCTCATCGAGACGGTGTCGGACCTGCTCCGAGAGCGTCTTGGTCCCACCTCTGAATACGCGCAGAGTTTGATTGAAATTCAGGCTGCGTATATCAATACCAACCACCCAGCGTTCATTGGTGGGTCCGCTGCTGCCGCAGCAGCGCCCTCTCAGCCACCTCCACGACAAATTCCTCCACGAGTACGTACTCTCCGTGTCTTTTTCTGTCTGCCTTTATGTTCCCAATCTGACTTCATTCCTCCATCTCCACCCCTTTTTACAACAGCCATCTTCGGCGGAACCACCCAACGGTTTCATCGGCGGGCACGAAGACGACGAAGACGCAGCTTCAGATGACATCTCCGGTCCAAATGGTATTTTCCCTCCTCCCCGTGACGGACGCTCCGGATCCGTAACCGCAGCCTTGCACGAACGCTCACGCCCCTCCTCCCGCACAGGGGTCTCCCATGGCCACGGACACGGACTCGGCGCGGTCGTCAAACGCTCCTCGTCCAAGACGCCGCTGCATAAAGACCATGTGGTCAGCCGGGACCGGGTGTCGAGTTCTACTTCGGCGAGGGGGATTGCGTCGTCGAGTGGTGGTGGTGCGTTTGGAGGACAGAGGGACAGCAGGGATAGTGGGAGTATGAGCACTAGTTCATCCCCGCATACTGCCCGCGAGACGTTCTTGAATTATTTCTTTGGGCAGAATGGACCTGGGCCTGTTAGTGGCGCCAGCGTTGACCAGCAGCGGGGTAGGGGAGTTGGTGGGGGACATTATGGGGGTGGAGCGGGAAGCCAGGATGTTGGGTTTACGCCCGTTGGGAGGGATGTTTCGGGTGCTGAGCCTGCGCTTTCGAGTGGGCTGATGGCTGGGAAAAGGAGTATTGATGGAAACGATGCAGCGTATGACATGAAGAGTCTTGGGAAGCATATCGAAGCTGTACGTCGTCGTCTTCTTCTCTTACCGTTCAAGGGATAATACTAACACAACGACAGGTCTCAGCGGACAATGGCCAACTCTCCAGGCGCGAAGAGATGGAAACCAACCTCATCCGCTCGTTGATCACCTCGTATTTCAACATCGTCCGACAGAGCATCCAAGACCTAATACCCAAAGCGATTATGCACTTCCTCGTCAACCATACCTCGCAGCAAGTCCAGAATCGGTTGGTGTCGGCGTTGTACAAGCCGGAGCTGTTTGCGGAGTTGTTGAATGAGGACGAGGCGTTGGTGGCGGAGAGGACGAGGGTTAAGGCGTTGTTGGATGCGTATAAGGATGCGTTTAAGATTTTGTCGGAGGTTAGTTTGAAGTCGACATAGACCTGGTGGGCTTTGGCGGTGTCTGGCGGAACCTGACCCTTATCGATATCTTGTCGGTGGAGGGTTTGGTATTTCTCAAAATGGCTGGTCCCTCCTGGTGGTGGTGGTGGTGGATGATCCATAGACGTTTCATGTGTTTTTTGATTTCTTTCTGTTTGATTTGATAGAGTATTTCGCGTAACACACGTATCCTACCATACTACCTACCTACCTACCTACCTCTTCTCGCCCCCCTTTCTTTCTTTTTGTTGTTTCATACATTGATTTTAGTGATGAACCCCACCTTTAATGACCGCTGTTTATATAAATGAATAGGAATATAGAATTTGATTAGTATCTTGGTGGATGGTTTGGGGTGGTTTGAAGCTGACTTGTCCCTCACGATAGGCCTATGCATGGAGTCGACGATCGTTTGGCTAGGGGATGCCAGAGCCTCAGCAGCACTAACCAGTCTGTGCACAGCGCTCACACCATACCTGAGACGCAGTAAAGTGCTGGAGGCTGTGGTTCGTCAAACCGCCTCGATGCGGGTCCAATTTGAGTTCTACCTGGGCCAGCACACCGCCACTCCCCTTGCTGTCAGCATCTTCTGACGAAGTAGTCAATTGTGAAGCGCACAGTGTATCCCTACAGCTTTTGCGCTCGTTTAGGGTAGCTTTGTCTTTAATTCGACCATTATAAGCGCCCGCCGCGCCATCTGCTCATTTTCGTTGCCATGCCTTCCATTTGTCAGAAGCTTCAGTAACTGTTGTATACCAGTGGGATAGCTTATCCTTCATACTGTGCGCTGGCTGGTAGTTCCAGTTGAGCCAAAACTCAAGCTACATACAGAGACTGGGAGAGCCCCTTGAAGTTGAACGGTTGAACCTTCGCGGACGTTTGGACGTTGCAGCGGAGTCCGTCGGGGTTGATTGACTGAGTTAGAGTGCACCTGAGTGCACAAGCTCCTTGTCATGAACACCCATCAACCCTGGATCATAACCTTTCGAACTCGGCGCTCGATTCGAGTTCAGAACTCTGGACCAAATGCATCCGGCAAGGCTGTGCATTTTAGGCGCCCCAGCTGCTGAGCGTTATCAGCGACAGAAGCCGGACAACCAAGTGTTGGTGTTACAGAAGACAGTCGTGTGAATTGGCCGGCGCTGGATGTTATGGCTTTTATATAACCGCCATGCAGAACCACTCTCTCACGTCACCCATCTGCCATTTCAACTTGCTAGGTTCTCGTTATGGGCGATGCTACTATCTGTACATCCGGAGAGCCTGACTGCACGGTATGTACCTGCGCGCCCACTGCTGCACAACGACCTTAAACGCCTTATCTGCAGGCCATGGACGGACATGAATCATCGGGTATGCATCTCACGAATCGTAGGCCTTGTGAGGAGGGCCTTCGCTAACCATGTACCAAGGTGAATCTGCTCAAGGCGAAGACGAGCTTCAGGGAGCTTTGGCCCGTGTCAACGAACTATTGGATGGGGCGACGAAAGAGATGAACGGCGATGTCCTCGCAAACACGATTTCCATATTGCGAGATATCATCCGTGACGAAGAGGACGAACAAAGGCTGGCAAAATCTAAGAGTGTCCTGATCAAAGCCCTTGTAACCCGGTTCGCTCGATATGGGTTGGTGGAAGACTTGGATGAGGGGGTGGACCTTTTGCTGAGCGAGGCGTTTCATCGTTTCGCATTCACGGTGAGCGGCAAACGGATGAACTGCATTCAACCACGCAGTAAGCTTATACAGTGCACAGGATCAACCACGTATCTCGCATTCAGAGGACAAAGGCTGCGCGGACAATGTCTCCTCCGCCCTGGATTCTCTTGGAAAGTATCGCAGAGCAATCGATGTGGCCAAGCTGGAAACCGCCATCGATGTCGCCAATGAAGCTCTTGCTTGTTATTGTGGTGCGGCCAATGGTCGAGGCGAATTGCTGCTTCGGGTCGGGAATGCCCTGGTTCTGAGATGGTTGGCGTCCGGTGACGAGAGAGACCTAGATTTGGCCGGGGCATCTTTTCAGGATGCTAGAGGCGTTCTCGGAAGCGGTTGCCCAATGCTCTTCACGGCACTTCTGTATCTCCAGCACATTGCGTCCATCAAGATAGTTGAGTGCAAAGGTGACATGTCGGTTGGGTTGCTGGAGCTGAAGCAGCTACGAGAGGAAATGGAGACCGAGGACGCCAAAGGGAGGACCGCGTACATGATGGGATCCCAGTTGATGGACGGCGATAACCTTGACGTAGAGGAATCTATCGTGTGGTTACGGCAGTCCCTTTCATTCCGACCGCTACGGCATCCAAGGCGCCTCGAGACACTGGACCATTGTACCATTGCCCTACGTAACCAATTTGGTTGTACATACGATAGCCGCGACCTGGAAGAGTGCGTCGCATTGTATCGGGAAGCGCTCGCTCTCCGCCCCTCTGGTCGCCCCGGCCGCCCACGCTCCCTCAACGACCTGGCAAGCTCGCTTCTCGCCCGGTTCCAGCACCAAGGCGACTTCCGCGACCTGGAGGAGTCCGTTATATTGGGAAGGGAAGCACTTGCTCTCAGCCCTCCAGGCCACCCCGAACGCTCTCGCTCCCTCCACGACCTGGCAACATCGCTTGGTACCAGGTTCCACCACAAAGGCGACTTCCGTGACCTGGAAGAGTCCGTCTTATTTTACAGGGAAGCCCTACCTCTCTGCCCTCCGGGCCACCCCAACCACTCTCTCTATCTCTACAACCTGGCAAACTCGCTGCGGACATGCTTCTTGCACAAACGCGACTTCCGCGACCTAGAGGAGTCTGTCACATGGGAGAGGCAAGTACTCGCTCTCCGCCCTTCTGGTCATCCCGACCGCTCCCGCTCCCTCTACCACTTGGCAAGCTCGCTTCTTGCCCTGTTCCAGCACAACGGCGACTTCCGTGACCTGGAAGAGTCGGTCACGTTGGGAAAGGAAGCGCTCAAATTCTGCCCACCAGGCCACCCCAACCACTCCCACGTGCTCAACAACCTTGCAAACTCGCTTCACGTCCTGTTCCAGCACAAAGGCGACTTCCGCGACCTGGAAGAGTCTATCGCATTGCACCGGAAAGCGCTCTCTCTCCGCCTTCCAGGCCACCCCGACCACCCCCGCTCCCTCAATGACCTGGCAACATCGCTTAGCACCAGGTTCCACCACAAAGGCGACTTCCGCGACCTGGAGGAGTCCATCGCATTGGTCAGGGAAGCGCTTACACTCCTGCCTCCAGGCCACCCCGACCGCCCCCGCTCCCTCAACGACTTGGCAGGCTCGCTTCTCATCCGGTTCCAGCACAAAGGCGACTTCCGTGACCTGGAAGAATCCATCGCATTCGCCAGGGAAGCGCTTCCTTTCTACCCTCCAGGCGACCGAAACCACTTCCAAGTGCTTAACAACCTGGCAAACTCGCTGCGCACATGCTTCTTGTATAAAGGCGACTTCCGTGACCTGGAAGAGTGCATTGCCTTGGAAAGGCAAGCGCTCATTCTCCTGCCTCCAGGCCACCCCGACCACCCCCGCTCCCTCAATGACCTAGCAGCATCGCTTGGCATCAGGTTCCACCGTAAAGGCGACCCCCGCGACCTGGAAGAGTGCATGGCGTCTCTCCGGGATGCCCTTCTTCTGTATTCAAAAATGGGACCTTCTCTTGCAGTTCAACATGATACCAGTCATGCATCGGTTGATCATCCCTTTCGGATTTTTGTAATCAAGAACCTTGTGGAAAATCTCATTTTCGAGTACCGGGCGACCACCCACACTAGCGTCCTGGATGAAATGTTCCAGCTCCTCAGGTCTGGCGCTCAGTCCCACGGGTCGTCGCCCTTCGCGAGGCTAGACCTTACCGAGCTCTGGGTTTCAATTTGCCGAGAGTTCGATTGTCTGGAAATTGCGCTGGAGGCTTACAGTCACGGGGTAGCCATTCTTCCCCACCTAGCGTCTCTCGACCTCACATTGGAACAGCGCCAAAACGTCCTCGTCTATGTCAAAGATCTCTCTAGGGACGCAGTACAGTGCGCAATTGGACAATGGCAATTGGACACAGCTGTTGCCTTTCTTTCCACCGCACGATCGACCTTCTGGTCCCAAGCGCTCCAATTTCGCGGGTCTTTCGACCGACTGGACGCCCTCCACCCTGATTTGGCGTCATATCTACGTTCTGTTACGCGCCAACTGGAAATTGCAATCGACGAAAACCTGCGCACTGACACGATATCGGCTCATGACCTGCCAAGACGTCCATACCTTCTCGCCCAGAGGAGAGAAGAAATCATCACACGCATTCGAGCTATTGACGGCTTTCATGACTTCCTCCTCCCTCCCTCCTTCGACACACTCAAGAGCGCTGCCAGGGATGGTCCGATCGTCTTCCTTAATGCCAGCAAGTACGGATGTGACATCCTGCTTTTGAAACAGGATGGTACCTTGCATCGTCATTTACTGTCTACATATTCGAGGCGGATCGATGGTTTGGCAGATGCAGTTCAGCAATTATCCCGAGGAAAGGCAGTGGGGAAACAGCTTCAGCGCAAGATTGACGACTTCTGCGAAACCGAAACTCGAAATACTCGCTTGAAGCTACGTCGTAAAAACAGAGGCACAGCGGACGACGATTTCAAGCAGCTTCTTGATATCCTCTGGGTTGTGGTAGCCGAGCCTGTCATTAGAATTCTGGGTTTGCAAAGGGTGCGGTCCTTGCCATCGTCTGTTATCCCACTTTCGCTGACTAGACTCTCAGACTGACAACCCGAAACGAATCTGGTGGTGCCCAACAGGCCCATTCGCCTTTCTTCCTATACACGCTGCCGGCATTTATTCCGACACCCCTGAAGCATCCGACTGTCTATCTGATTATGTCGTTTCGTCATACTGCTCTTCGCCGCAGGACCTCCTCGCACCACCGCCCGCACCGAATCCCGACTATGAAATGCTCGCTGTTGTTGAACCTGGAGAGCCGGGGCGTAGGCACAGCCTTCCATTTACCTTAGAGGAAGTCAAGAAGATCCGGCGTCACATCCCCCATGAAAGGCACTTGGTCACCCGCGTAGGTTCAGCAGACACTCCCTCCAGTCCCGACGCAATCTTGAATCATCTCAACACTGCATCTATCGTTCATTTTGGGTGCCACGGGTCTCAAGATCTCTCGAACCCGTTGGATAGTTCATTAATACTCAGCGGAGGTCGTCTGACCATGAGAATGCTGATACGGGGTTGCCAAGCATCCAACGCTGCGCTTGCCTACCTGAGCGCCTGTGAGACGGCGATGGGAGACCAAGAACGCCCCGATGAATCTCTCTCTCTGGCAGCAACTATGCAGTTTGCCGGCTTCCGAAGTGTGGTTGCGACGATGTGGTGAGTCTACTCCATTATTTCAATCCGTAAAGATTTTGTAATTGACCACCACTGGAACTTAGGGAAATCCACGACGAAGATGCACCCGTCGTAGCGGACGCTTTCTATAGCTATCTCTTTCGACGTGGGACAGCGGCGCCTCCGGACATAACTGACGCGGCGTATGGTTTACATCTTGCCGTGAAGAAGTTGCGCGACCATGGGGCACCGTTTCACCGATGGGTTCCTTTCGTTCACCATGGGATCTAATTTTGTCTCATAGAGTACTTGTATCTCCACATGTATACATACCCTTTGTACCCTTTGTCGACCGACAGCGTTCCTGCAGTTGGCGACTAACCGACATTCAGTCCTATTCACCCTTCGGTTTCAACTGCGTCCAACTTGAATGTGTCAATGTTTCGAGATGAGGAGGATACAGAGCAAGAGGCACCGGTAGATGAACGTCTATTAGATGGCAATGCGAGATTCAGGACAGATCGGACGGGTATACGGTATGGGCAAGGCAAGGTGAGATCGATATTGAAGCGGAGGAAGCAATGTATGTACTGGGGAGTAACGACGGAACGACTGGGAGGCAAACAAGTACGTAGGAGCGAGCCACGAAATTCAGTATCAGTTCTGGACCTAATCAATACGGAAACGCGGAAAATGTAACGGGGCAAGGCGGACGATAAGGGAGGGATGCGACACTGGGGGGTAAGTACATACATAGAGAAGACGCAAGTCAACCAGACACGCAACGGAACACAGACAGCGAGAGGCATAGACGAGTTCGAAGCAGCGAAAGCGGGGGAGGGGACACCGCAGCGAAAGGACATCCTGGATGGCAGCGAACGCGTGGTCACCCTTCCCGTTCAGGGCAGGAAGGGCGAGTCGACCTCCTGGAACAGTCGAGATGTAAACAACAGGCGTTGCGCAGTTGTGAATGATTCTCGACCACTCATGGAGGTCCGTAAAGCTGAGAACTCGTCAACTCAAGTTGCAGAGTCGGAGGTGTTTGCCTCTGAGTCCGTCTGGGCGGATGAGGTTGAGGTCGATTGTCCCTTGACGGACACCCATTTATCCTTCTTGTCCTCACTCGGCGTGGCTTTCTCCTTGTCGCTTTCCTCTTCAGACGTGACGCTCTCAGTGTCAGCATCAGCGCCGGTAGTCTCTCCCTCGGAACTGGAAGTAGACTTGGAGGAATCAGCAGAGTCCGAGCTGACCGAAGGATCGACTTTGGGCTCAGATCGGGCCTTCTTCTTTCCCTTCCTGTCCTGTTTCTATAATAATAGAGTTGAGAGAAGCAACACGCGGCGATGATACGAAAACATACCTCTTTGGCCTCCTTCTCTTCTTTCTGATATACGGAACCATAAGTCAGCACTCTCAACGATTAAAGGAATGGGCATAGCGCCGAGTTGGGGTATTTACCTCCTTCTTCTCCTTCTACAGGATGATCAAAGCGTGGTAAGTAGCTGGTATACGTTTTAAGCTAGAGCTGTCTCACCTCCTCCTTCTCTTTCTCTTCGGCCTTCTTCTTCTCTTGAGCCTCCCGCTTATGAGTCGTCAGCGCAGGTTCGATGCCAGCGATGCGGCGTCAACATACCTCAGCTTTCTCTTTCTCCTGCTTGATCTTTTCGCGAGTCTCACGCTCTTGCTGAACCCATGCAGCGACTTCGTCAACGCACTCACGGGGACGCGTCTTGTTCTTCAGAAGGTACCCTTGAAGACTCGCGACCTATAGAGAGCCATTCAGTTAATAAATTGAAACGGAGCTCTCACAGAACGTACGCTAAGCTCATTCTCAGGAATCGCGTCGGCGAAACGTTTCGCAAGTTCAGAAATCTCCTCTTCGGACAAGAGAGGGATGGCGTGCTTGTGGGATTTACGCTTCGACCCTGGAAGGTTCTTTTGGGAAGCATCCTTCTCCTTCGAGTCTTCCTCAGCCTTTGATTCAGTCGCACCGCTGGGTTTCGATGGGAAGAAGCACTTGAAGATGCCCTCCGCTTGCCATTTGGTCGCATGGGTAAAGTTAATCCATACGTCCATTCGACCTGGGCGGCTAAGTGCAGGATCTAGGCGTTCGATGTGATTGGTCGTTGCAAAGAGCAGACTATATGAATTCATTTCAATTTCATATCCACACGTCAAGCCAAATGAAAACGCACCGTCCTTCAGCAGCTGCAACTCCATCAAGACTGTTGAGAAGACCGCTCAAACTCAAAGTAGAGCCGTCAGAGGCTTCAGTTTCTTTCGTGGTAGTGGTAGAGGTTGTACTGGATGACGAAGAGGCGGGAGGTGGTGCTCCAGTTGAGGTGGAGTCACGGCTGACCCCACGGGTGAAAGCAGCGTCTAAATCTTCTAAAAGGAGGATACATCTAAGCGTGACGGCGGTGAGAACTCAGATCAGAAAGCGGACAAATGAGGAACGAACCTAGATGGTACATGGCTCATTAAAGTGGTTAAAGTATTATCGCTCATCCTAGAGATTACGGATTCATTAATCTTTCGGAACGACCAAGGAACGGTTCACTTACCCCTTCGACGAAAGTGAGACGACATAGATATCTAGGCCGAGTTCTCCCGCCAATGAGTGGATCAGAGATGTCTTGCCGCTAAATATAAAACAGGATAAGCATCACGAGCATCCCGGTCCAGAGCAGAGAACCGACCTCCCAGGGACACCATGCAAAAGGTATCCTCTTCGGAATGGAATGCCTAATGAACCATCAACATCTGGACCACTCGTCCAAGGAACGTTACGAACCTCGCTCAGCATACCTGGAAGTTAGTGTCAATGAATGATATTTTAGGTTAATGGTAGAAACAGTTTACGTACCATTCCTCGGAATTGAGGAAATCCTTGCAATCTGCGAGAAGCATATCTTTGACGCCAGGCTGGAGCACGATGGAGCTCATCGGTCGCTTCTGGCGAGAGCCGTTGAATCGCCAGCAGGCGTAACTCCTGGAACTGTAGCAGTTAGACAGGCTCAAATCAGGACGGGAGAAGACTCACGTATCGGCGAGGAAAATGTGAACACGATGCTCGGAGTCTTTTTCATATTCACGTTTGGCTTCGAGAACGAGTTTTTTCAGGATATCGTTATTTCGAGCAACGACGCTGCACGACCCGGGTGAGTTCCGTGAATGACCGATGTAGTCGGGAGCGCCTACCTGATCTTGAGAGACGCCCCGTGCCCATAAGAATCCGGGTAACGTTTGGTACGAGTAATCTGTTGCCGAATGAGTCAAATGGTGGTGGCGACACGGCCAATGGAGCTACGTACTCTGAGCCAATGACCACGGTAGTAAATGGTATGCGTCGTGTCTATGCAATCATAGGATGTCAACTAAGCATCCACGAATATCGCAAGTATCATTACTCACCGACACTAGGCATGAACTGAACCTTCCGCTTTCTGCGCCCATGAACCAACCCGTCATCCTCGTCCTCATCCTCCTCCAAGTCTCCGGCAGTGGATTGGGCGAGACTGTTACGGCCGACGGCCCTGGTGGTGATGTCGAACTCTCTGCTGCGACCCCATGCAGGTTGCTGTTAAATGCCAAACTGAGCGCTCCGTTATCGGGCAAGTGGAAAGACGTGTCATTACCTTCGACAACCAGTGCATCAACCTAATGAAAGCGAGGGAAGACGGGAAAGAGGTCAGGAAATGACCATTTACACATAGTTGTGGGAGAAAGCCCTACTTACCAATCGTACGGGTAGTCTTCTTGACTAAAGTGTGCAGTCAGGAAGAATGCTGTGACCACGGTCATTAGTACCCCGAAAACGTCCATGGGCTACCCCACGGGCGACTCACAGTCGACAAACCCGTTCCATGCTGAGACTGACGCCCTACGGGCAGTTTCCACTGTTCCTCCAATTACGACTAGTTTCTGCAGACGCCAGTCGTCAAAAATGATCCATTCGACGGTGGTATAAGGCAGAAACTCACGAGAGTGTCCTGCAGTGCACCAGTATTCATGCCCAAAGGGGACAAGAGACTCTTAATAGCGTCCATGGTGGGTAGCCAGATGAACAGTCAGAGGCAAGGGGAAGGAGAACCTGCTCAAACCAGAAGCGCCCCCTTATATGGGGCCTGCCCGCCTCGTGTCATATCGAAGATCGCACTTTCCGCGGCGCCTACGGCCCTTCTCTTCCCCTTCGGTTACACCAAATGAGATCGTGCGATTGCTTTCACTGTGGATTGAATCTTAATACGATCAATCAGAAAAATTGAGCAGCCACTCACAAATATAAACCCCGAAATTCTGTGATAGTGTCTACACGACAGCTATGGATTTCAGTGGGTCATCTTCATCTCCAAGGTACAGCCCGTAAACAGCATTTAATCACTTCGCCTTGGTATGAGTCAGTCAGCCCCGACCATAGCGTAGCTCATTCAGTGCATGTAATTTCATGTCCCTTCACCCTTTACGTCTACAGTTGATGCGACCGCTTCAGAATTTGGGTCGTGGCGCTAAAATTGAGGCAGTATATCTGTTGCCGGTTCCCGAACACTGGGTCCCTACCGTGACCCTGAGACCCTTCAGCAGGGCCCTGATGAAACAATGATGAAATCCCCGAATGAAATCTGGTTGTAGAAATGCGCATTCGTTGTCTGGCCCATTGTAGCGATCCGTTGACCAGAACCGGTATTGCAGCATGGTGGCAAGGAGAAATGCGATAGAGGATCCTTCTCGACTGTGGAGTAGAACCTTGCTTTCCAAATTGTGCGCTTATGGGGCGGTCTAGTCCATCTGTGGATATCGGAAGATTGGTCCGAGTATGACAGACATTTCTGCCCTTCGAAGGATTTAACGCCGAGTTACTATCATTCATGGAGAAGACGAACGGAAAAATACCCACCTACGAAACATCCCTTCGCGTCATGCACATGCTCCGGGTCTGTCAGGTGAAGCCCCTAAGCCCGGCAAGCAAAGATGTTTCCCTCGGCGATCTAAGGAAGAAGCCCTGTATAATGAGAAGGCAAACTCCCAACGTTCGAAGACTAGATACCGACCCAAGTACGGGAGTCCTCCAGCCAAGTATGCAGCAATGACGAGCATGGGTCCCCAATTACGCCTGTCCTATGAGGATTCGAAAGGTCGAGGTAGTCCGCCGGCCGGATGCAGTAATCGGCGTGGAACCAGGGAAGTTATTGGAGTTAGTGAAATGAACGAAAAATGTTCATCACGGATGACGGTAGCACGAGGTTCCTGAAGCAAACCATACCCAGACTCCAAAGCTTGAGCCCACTTTGCGTAGCCAATCGATCGCCGAAACTCAATGGTTGTTTCAAAAACTTGCCCATTTCGCTAAGGTGTGTTTTCGTCAGCCAGTCATGAAGCATCCAAGTTGTCCAGACGTTGCAACGTGCCCAGGAGGAATTTCGAAGTAACCCCAGTCGGTAAATTGATTGTGTGCACGACGTGAAGATTCTCACCAACTTGCCTCGCCATCCTAGGTCCGTTCTCTCGTAGCAGGCCAATCAAATCGGAGAAGAAGACGTTGTACGTCGCAGCACAGTGTACGAGTCACCAAGGCCCTGCCTGAACGGAGTAGAACCTGCCCTTCTGAGTCAATTCTTCGCATAGGTGAAAGCCAGAAAGTCATCGAACCCCGCAAGATGAAGACCCCTATCGGTATGACACGCTGCGACCCCTCTGGCTGCTGAGTTGGCCGGGTCGTGCTCGGACACGGTGCGTCATTCAGACGTCCAAGATGACGACTTCTGCTATGTTTGACAATTTATGACGACCGTGGACTGTCGACCTTCAGACGAAAATTCCGCTGAAAGGTGTTTCGCGCCCGAAACCTATAGCTGTCATTTAGGCTCAGGTTGACCAGAAAAGGAGCGGCAGTGGACATTCCTACTTGTGATCACATTGGCCGAGTCAGAATTGTGGTAGGTGCCCCTAGACCACGTCCGCCAAACACGGTACATAGTCCCAATTAAGTTCCTGGTTGTGGGCCATGAGATCGACAGACGGGCTTGCTCCTGGCCTTTCCCCGAGTCAAGCACAGCCGTTAGAGTTCCAAACAAGTTCGCCCATGGGTCCCATGACGGGCAAGATAGGGGGCAGATCCATAGATAATCATATCTTAATCGTCGTGATCGGTCGATGGTTGGTTCAACCGCGGTCGATAACATCTTCGAAGCATCAGAAAAGATCACTCATAGTGTAGGCGGAAACCACGAACATGTCTTTGGTGAACAGTCACTGCGCAATTACAAGTGCAGCAACCAGCAGCCAACGACTGGCAGTTAGGAACAGCTAAAAAACCAGAAGCACAAGGCAACGTACGGTCAAATAGCCCAGCTTGCAACCATGATTGATTAGGAGCGCCCACAGTCCAGCTGAGCGCGAATAACGAGACGCAGTACACGCCGAAACATGCTGGCACCCAAGTAACCGTGTACTCGGGGATGCGTAGTTAAACAACGCAAAGGAAGCACCTCTGAGAACCCTTATAGAGCCCCTATCGAACAAGCGCTCGCCGCCGCTATCAGAAGAACGCTGATTCCTTTGCAATACCGTTGACATGCAAACAGATTCTTGTCGCCCATAATCCATTGTCGAGTCATGCATATGCATGAAGAACCGCTGGCCACGCGTCGCGAATCGTTATCTTCAAGGTTCAGTCGATTGAGTTGGTCATGATCATAGAGCGAAGACGTGGAAGAAAAAGTGAATTGTGGATGATGACGGTTGTAACCAAAATCGTTATCGATGGTGGCGATGCTCGCTGCGGTCTGATATAGGCGCGCGCTGGACAAATATTGACAAGCAGAGTCACATGACCCGCGTCGCAAAGCGAACAGGGGCTACCATGTCAGTGTTATCCTAAGAAACATTCCTTCTCAACTATCCATGTCCTTGGGTTTCGTGGGCATTCCACGGGTATATTCAGAGGCCTGACTACAAAGTAGGTTCGAACTAGAAAGGCGTAAGCCTGCTCCGGTGTCATACTGCTACCTGCGATTCAGATTGGTGAAGCTAAGAAACCGTATAAGCTCAATCACAGGAAGGAGCAAGGTCAAGGAGGCCTACCTCCGATGCAATGGCCGTCCACTCCTGTAGCGAACGAATATACTCATCCTGAATCTCCACCACAGGGTTATCCGGTTTCCAGACCACAAACGAAGAGAACTGCTGGGTCGGGATAAGATTTCGCGTCGAAACCGAGTTTGGGGCCGGGGATGGGTCGTCGATATCCATTGAATCGTCAATGGTTTCTACCACGGGCTCATCAACGTCAATAACCCGTTTCGATGTCGCGCTTCTCGTCAAGCGACCCCTTGGCTTGGCTGATGTGGACTTTTTGGTTGATACCTCGGGGTCGGGAGGGTTTGCGGGAGATTTCGAAGTAGAAGCAACTGATGATGCTTGAGCTGGTACTTTAAGGACAACACCCCGGTATCCTTGGGGCACCTCTACCGCAAGCCCTTGTATCGTTCTCCCTCTAAACGCGGAAATGAAGCGGGTGGGCTGTTTGGCTGGGGAAATGAGCATTCTGGATGGTTTATTGTTGAGCACAATAACGTACTTTCCCGGCTGATAGATCCTTCCGCTTCCGTCACAGAGGTTGGACTAGCTTCACTTGTAGAAGAGGAGGCAGCGGGGACAGCGACATCATCGTTGTTCACGACCGTGTCCACCGCGTTGGCGTTGGATGCAGCCTCCTTGTGCAGAGCGCTCTCTGCCCCCTCCATCGTCTCATTGGGCTTCGTAGAGGGACTGTTCTTGTCGTCGATGTTTACCGGGGTCGTCTTCTCCTTCTCTTGCACCACCGGTCGTATTTTCATAAATGTCGATATCGCAGCAGGCCCAGTGTAGGCTATCCGGAAAGGCATGAGATTTGGCTGACATTGTTCCAGGTTATCAGGAATCCTGGGCATCGTCACAGCAGAGGTTGCCATGTCTGAGAATTTGAGGCGACGTGTAAATTGAAAGGAAGACGATATGCGGCGGGCTTGAGCGCGGTCGTGGACGTCGTGTGCAAAGCCGAGAACCAGCGCGGTACAGACGCGTTGTGTCACAGAATTTCGTGACTTTGTCACACGCGAGCGTGACGGGCTGAGTTTGGCTCTCCGGATCGCACGGATGTGCCCTTCGGGAGGCTGGCAGTTAATCCTCGATGTGAGATGTCTGCCTCCTACTCATTTCTCTAGCACCCGGGTCCACAATAGCGCCACGAGAGAAATACAGTACTTTCTGCTCATGGAACGTCGATGGATTCAGAGGCCTATTTTCCATCAGTCTTCCATCCCGAAGCAACTTAGCAGTAGCTATCAGTAGACAAAAATTCAGTATCACATGTATTCTCATTCAGCTTCACCTTACTTTTACTTGAATGAAAGTTGTTCAGGTTACAATAGGACTCCTATGGGGATTACTGCCTGACCCCTGCTGACGCTAGTAGCCAATCGGACACACATCGGTACTTTCACACTTCTCCGACGAGTCCACGCCGCTGAAATGGCACCATCGAAGCCTGCCTCGAGTACTACCTGGGACCCCTCTGACAGCCTCTCCTCTATGGAAGACATCCTGGATGACCAGAACTGAAAGACTGGATCGTGACGGTTATTTGGCCCCTGATTTCCTTGACGGAAGCCATCTAACAAGATGGACTGCTCTACACCTCCTAAGATGTTTAACCCTGGCTACTGCAGGCTACTGCCACAGTACTATGTCGGAAATATGCGGCAACCGTCGGCACGGCTTACAACGGCTCTCCACGAATGCCGAGATCCCGAGCGTGGAAACGCACCCCAACTATGACGCAACGAGGATACCGCAGTTGGCCTTGCCGTGGCGACGGCTGGGAGGTCCGTTCCGACAGCGGAGCTGACGTGGCAACCGCGTCGCGACGGGGAGGTTTAGGGGCCAGCGCCGAGCCAGCGTTTGAGATTTAGTGGGCTGCCTAACGAGCTGTAGAGCAAGTGGAAATACAGAGGAATGAAAGGGGGCATAACGGAGAGGTGAAGCACTACCAATCACATCAGGGAATGTAAGATACAGCGCCAATAGTCAGAATCCAATCCAATTGCTTCAATGTACAAGTGCCTTCGCGTTGGGACTCCCTGGGATGCCTATAGGCAGGTCACAGATGGTTGAGTGGACAGCTGCCAGTGTCTGAAATGCCAGTAAAGCGTCAACCGATATGTTCATGTGGAGTTATGCGAGTACTCACCTTCAACTTCACTCCAGTAGTCGTCGTGCACCGGCTTGCTCTTGCTGCTCGTCTCCAGGCCACATGGTCGCAGACTAAATTTGCGGAACAAACTTGCGTGGTTTCCAGCTGTGCCTGGTTGAGAAAGAGGGGGAGAGAGAGAGATAGAGGAGTGGTTGGAGAGAGAATTGGAGAGAGAAACTCGCCACCCTCTGGAAACAGCCTCTTGCTGGTTGTCCCGACTCATGATGACTAGCCTGGGCCGAGTCAACAGGGCATCGAGATGGTGGCCAGAGAGGTGTCGCTCGAGGTGTGAGTTGTGGTGTGAGTTACAACAGGCCGCGACGCGAGGACGATTTCGACGTATTTCACGCGCGGGTGATGCCATCAAAGTCCAGATTGCCTCCCAACTGTCGAGCCTCGACACAAACCACCTCCCCAACTAGCCGTTTTCTACTCCTAAGGGCCAAAAATAATAGAGTATAGTCTCAATACATGCATAATCCAATATATTGAATAAAATCGAATAGCTGATGATCTGGGGAGGAGGTATGAGAGATGTAAGTGTCGGGAGCCTCAATGAGCCTGCCCTAAAGTAACCCACGGGCGCCTGTTGCTGTCCCAGCTCAAATGCTTGAGCAATTTGCAGCTGTTGTTAGACGTAGTATATGTACAACTGATGCGAGGTAATACAATGATTTATGTACTAGAAGAACACGTAAAAGCTTGGTGTGATGTACAATGAAAAGTAAAGTGATGATGTGATGTGCAGTCTGTATGAGAGCCCACAGGTGACCGGCAGTGGTTCCAGCTGAGAAGAGCGAGTATGTGGGTAGAAGTTAAAACGAGCGTTGGCGCCATTCTGTAAGCTCATTTGACGAGGGAATGTGCTGGGATTCCAAAATTATATTCACAAGCTCTGGCGTTGCCATTTTGGTTAGTCTGTCGAGCGTGAAGACAGAAAATAAACATACCAGCTTTCTTGGTTGCTTTTGTCACCTTTGAGGGAATTTCACGTTCTTTAATCCACGCTTTGAGGTGCCGAACTGTCCATAGCTGGTGGTATATGAATCAGTCACTGTGACGCAAAATACAGATAAAAGAACGGCAAACGACTCACATTTAATGCTTTCTTGACGTCACCAGATGTAGGAACCGGCCCTGCTGCGGCCAGGTCTTCCACAACACTCTCCAAGTCTGAGTTTCTTCCTGAGCTTCGCAAAAGGCTGACCTGATCCAATGATAGTTAGCATCTATGAGAGATCAATGAGTAAGGTAATAAATACACTTACCTTTGGCTCTACGACGGTCCAAAGGACCTGAACGGTCTGGTCGAGATAGGCGTCACTCAGATATTCATCATCTTTGACTGGGATGTTCCGGTCTCCGCAGATGATACGGGCTGCATGACACGTGCGGATGGCGGCAGCAAGAAGCCTCGCAGCGTGTTCGGCACTGCCAACTGCATCCCAGGAGGTGATCGTGCTCCTCAAAGTCAGGGATCCTGCAGTAAACTGGTGGTGCCCCCAATTTTCGTTGCCATCGTCCTTCGGAATTGCAGGGTCATTGGGGTTGGCATTTTCGATACGCTCGAGGAACTTGAGGAACTGAGGGCTAGCCTCTCGTGGAACAGACGATGGTGCAACAACTTTGGAGAGCTCTTGTAGGCCATCGATGAGATCCGCCGAATGAGAGATCGAAGGGAAATGTTGGAGCTGGGAGCGTAGTTTGACGAGGTCATGGGAGATCTCGATTGATGAGATATCTACAGGCCAGCGTCCCGATTGCTGACCTAGAAATAGCAGGTCAGAATAACGATAAATAAATGTAAGATTTGAAGAGAACTAGAAGAGAACGTACCAAAATCATCCTCGTTTTCATCAAATTGACTCTCACACATTGCTGTTTTCGTCGTCGCAAAGCATTGCTGCTGCTGCTTCCTCATATTCGTCATCGTCTTGGCGGACCTCCCCAATTTCCTCCTCGTCAGTCTCTTGCATGGATCTTGGAAGAATGTAGGAGTTCCAGAACCGGAAGATATCCTTGTAAGGCTCCGACAAGTCTTTGCCATCTTTCTTTCCTAAGTTCATCCCCTCGATGAGAAACTTCTTGTAAAGATGGAATGCTTTCTGATACGGGAACTTGGAATTGGCACCGACAGGTTCGAGATACTTGTCGTTGTTGTGAATGAAGATCGCCTAAATGGATGCACAGTAAATATCAGTTCATCAACACAGACAGTACTAACGCTCACCTGAATGCAGGTGCGAGAGACGAGACCTGGGCCTGCTTTCTTGAAGTACTTTATCCCTCGGGATTTTGGGTCGGGCTTGGTTTCTCCATCAATAAGCCATTCCGGTATCAATGAATTTTCTGAAAAGAGGTCAACGCGCGCACACTACAAGAACATTAGTGCTGTTCATACTCTTAAAGAAATAACATTAACGACTCACCATCGGGAGCTCTGGGTTACGGAAAACACCCTCTCTGAAGTTCCGAACCCCATCTTTGAATAGGATTGGTGGGAACAACAGCAATGAGAACCGCACCATCCTCCTATCGTCCAACGCCTCGTCCCAGACAAGCTTGCTGAGGAAGAAAGATGTTTCTCCCCGCTGCTTGTACTTGTCAGGTGCATAGAGTGAGGCTATGTCGTCAGGAGCATCGAATATCACTGCTGCTGCTGCCTTTTTTCTGAGGTCCGAAATCAAGGTTCGTCGGAGACTGGACACGGCATGTTGAAACTTTAAAGGGGAGTAAGGACACAGTGTAACAGAGAGGTTATGTGACCGGCTTACCACTGCCTGAAATGCAGGTGACGTCTGCAGCTGGGGGTGGTATAGCTCATCGGTTTTCTCGTATAGCTCTGCAATAATAGCAATACGTAGGGCCTGAGGCTGTTTCTCTTTTTCACGGGGGTACCGCCCTTCAAGACTGTTGGTATTAGGTCGGGGTTGCATGAACCAATCAGCGTCGATGAACATTTCGTTGTTGAGGTAGAAAGCTCGTGCGATATCTCCAATTTTTTTGTCATGTCCAGGGTGTCCTGTTGTTGGGTTTTGACGGTTGCCTACCGGTGGAGCGGTGTAGCTGCTACTGTCGTCGCTATCAATACTGCCGTCCTCAGCTGTCCTGCCTTTCGCTTTCATCTTTTGTTTGGCTTTAGCCCTCTCTTGCTGCAGAAGCTGCCGTAGCTCTTGAAGCTCCTTGGTTAGGCGCTGATTTTCAAGCTGCTGCTCTTGCAGTTTCTATTACGATACACACGACGGTTCAGTTCGATGAATAGGGACTAAAAGGAAACAGCCACACCTTGCTCTGGTACTGCTGCAAGAGCTCGTCGCTTGACATTGGGACCGGAACATGGGACGTTGATGTCGACGTCGATGCCTGAGAGGACGCCTGCTGGCTGGGGTGGTGGTATGTGCTCTCGATATCAGTCTCGGAACGTAGTGAGAGCTCCTCCAAGTAGTTGTTAAGAGCTTCCTCTTCATCCGAGTCGTAGGTGACGGGCTTCTTGCCCTTGTTCTTGGACATTGTCAGTATGGCTGGGAGAAGAAGTAGTCCACGTCAACACAAGAGAGGGAGGAAAAAGAAAGAGAGGAAAGAAAAAAGCGAGCATACTTGACGTGAAATAAACCAAGGAATTGTTGCCGGTGGACCTTTCTAAAGAGGAAAGCCATGTGCCCCGACCAATAACGAGTAACGTAACTCATATATTCCATTTATCGTGCTTCATATACCACTGAAAAACAGACATATTAGCTTGTGACTCGTGAGTGATGATATTCAATGGAAAGCGACGAACCTAAATGACATTCTAAAATGGCTGTGTCTAGTACTACGGAAGATACAAGGCGGGCAGATATAACTATCTAGATCAGCATGCGAAGCAACTCTCGAACACGGAGAAACATGTCTGAATCGGCGACATCAAAGACTAGGTAATCGGTTTCTTGCTCATTCACGGGAATTAAAACAGCACCGCGGATAATGGAGCGGGCAAAGAACAGCTCTGCACCTGCTTGAACAGTCCTCCTAACGCGATAGAACCCTGCAGCTGCATCCTTCGTACTCAGATTTTTCGGGATTGGTGCGGTATATGGAAGGGCCAATGCAATTGGAATAGCGTCGGTGTCTGGCGTTCCGGGGGCTTGAAGGGTGAATAGCGCGAGAAGGCGAGCAAAGATGTTGCCGGTCGTTGTCTGGAGAATAACCGAGTCGTAGCGAGGGCGACCATGAAAAGAGGGAGAGCACCGAAGCAGGTCGCGTTCAATGTCCCATGACTCCTTTGACGTGTAGACTACTTCCATTGAGCGGAATGACCGAACCTGTTACATAGTTGAACGTGATGTTACATTGGTGAACTGATAGAGGCACGTACCAGCGTCGAGTTACGGATGGTAATGTCGAGCCCATTCAATGAACAGAACTCACTCAACATTTGGCTAAGATCAACCCCTTCAAAGAAGTGGGCATGCCCACCAAGTTCTTCCTGGCAGTCGAAGTAGAACTGGTCCAGTGGGCGTGCCTTTCGGGGTCCTTGAGGAGCCTTGAGGGTAATATTTCCGAAGCTGAAGCGATACTGAAGTTCTTCATCGGTGGAGTCGTCAGTGTCCTTCAGTGCTTCCAGGTGAACATCAATAATTGAGACAATAAAGTCTATAACGTGGCCACGTTGGTCTGCGTTAAGAATCTGCCGAGGTTGAAGAATTAGCAATTGAGGAAAGAAAAGCCGTCAGTTTACACACCTGTTTGTCGGCGTCTTTGAAATTGGTCATATACTGGTAATAGAACTTCAGTGCACGATGCATCGTTTCAAATGTTTTGGTCGTGTAGTTCCGCGTTGCGCCTTTCGCATAGATGTCGTGAGGAAGGTGCATCTGAAGATGCATCTTCGGAAATAACCAACTCTTGCCTTCGAAGAGATCGCCAAGTTTCTGTAGCGGTAAAGGTGAGATGGGCATTAGACAACTGTCAGGGGACACTCACCTTGATCTCTTCGCAGAATACTTGAAGCTCCTTCTCAATTTCTTTCACCGTTGACTCAGTATGGACTTCGAATGACGAGAATGTGTTGAGATTCAAGAAGACACGGAGGCATCTCAGAATCTGGAGGGTTGGCTTATCGGATTTATCAATCACATCGTCGTATAGAATGAATGGAAATAGCTGTGATTGAATAAGTTAACATAATTAAGCAATAGGAAGGTAGATGTCGCTCACCCGTGCCAAATCTTCCCACTTGTTCGAGTCTTGAAACGCTTTTTTCGTCGTGATGTTGTCATAGTGGGTCAGTCCAGGCCATCGTGGAACTGCACTCGCCCTGCCGGAACATTGAGTGATCTGCAAGAGTCAAGAGTGATATCGCTACAAACCTTGTATTAATTCGCTTCTGTACTTCCGGCATTGAATAAGGACCACGATCAAAAATTTCATAGAGCATCGGGAGAAGATGGGTTTTTGCCAGCCCGCCGGGGTAATTATGCAGTCGGTCAAACGACAGGGCACGATGAGGGTCCGAGTTCGCGATATCTGCAAAGGCATTCTGACAAATTGAGTCAGCACCGAGCGGACGATAAAGCTGAAATGGTATAAAGATACCTTAATCGGTCGGACATTCAGTTCCTGAAGCTTCTTGCGTGCAGTGCCTTTGACCCTTTCTGGTGCATCAGGCCTTTCGAGGACTTCAACCAGCTTTTGAGTGGTCTCTGCGTCTCGATATTCCCAGTTGGTGAAAAATGTTGCCAGGTTATCCTCGTCGACGAGACACACCGGGCATTGCTTAGTCTTCGATCCACGTATACCGGCCATAACCGCCCTAAACACAGTCAGACACAGCTCAGATATTAGGAAGAATGTGAGACGTACTGCTCTTCATAGTCGGCCGAGAGCATCAGAATGCACGGGAAGAGCCTTCGCACAACCCCATCCCCACATTTATAGTAAATCCCATCCTTCGAATGAGTTCTGATGGACTCGAGTATCTCGCGATCAAACTGTTGTGCCATACCACGCGCTTGTACTCTACCCATTCTGTGCTTCGGTTAGACTTTTTGTCCTTCTCTGGGATCTACGCAAGTCGTTAGGAATCCGCTCCGAGTCATAGGTAAGCCACGCACAATTGGAAGCCATCCGACCACACATCCTCCACCGATACCTTTCCCGTTCCTTATATGAGCAGGGAGGTTTGCAATCTTGGCATACACTGGGTACGCCTTCTTGCCCCCGAACGACGAGAGCTGCGTCTTATCGGCATAGACAATCAGACAGAGAGGTACTCCGTCGTCGGGTAAGTTGTCCTGTATCCCATAAGCTTCTTTTCGCGCTCGAACGACTGCAATCATACCTCAATCTTCGCCCAGTCATCCCCTGTCCATGGCTCCGTGACAAAGCGTTCCCACATCGCATCATCGTTCTTCTTGAACATTTTCGCACTTTCCCAAACAAACTCTGGTGCTAATTTGGGGTTCTCGACCAGCTCAAGCGCCCACTTCCATACAGACCGCACCCAAACATCGTACTTATGAGGTTCTTCCTTGTAGGGGACATCAATGGTGTTGCATTCAAACTAATAGGGTATAATTAAGATACATTCAATACTGGACGCAGTTCACAAGGCCAACAACATACGGGAGTTACAAGGCATGAGGCATCCTTCCAAGCATCGTGGATTGCCTGGCTCCCATCGAACGTGAGGGTATCCTTCTTATCGACACATTTGTTGATGAGGGAGAGCAGTTCCTTCACGTCATCGTCGCGCATTGCGGAGCGAAAGATGAGTTTGGCAAATCGATAGTCGGCATCCGTTTGGAAGGGGAAGTATGGAGACTTTGATGTCAGAGATGGGAGGGGGACACGTATGTCGGCGCTTGCACCTGGACGTCGCCGGCGTAGGTTGTATTGGTCGATTGTGATGTGTTCAGGTGGCCGCTTTCGCTTTGCGTGATGCTCAATTCGGATATCGGAAGGTGGATCCATTGTTCGTTGGGTTTGCCCTGTTCGACCGGTGAGAGAATGTGAATGTGGGTTGACAATACAACATACCTCGGACACCGCGAGGGGATGACGCTCGACGAGAAGAACCTGCTTCAGCATTAACGCGCAAGTTGTGCTTGGGTTGCCTGGATGTCGCTGTAGATAAAACGTGTGAGCAAGGACACCGGCTAGCACGATGCTTTAACACACATGTCTTGCGAGTCTGAGACGGGCGAGGGGACAGGTTCTCCCAAGGATTCTTCGGTGGGTCAACGACAGCATGGGCCGGCGCTGCATCTGGAAGACCTTTGGATCCTGTGAGTCAGTCCCTACAGGATATGTTTTATGAAGATAAAACTCACTGGCTGTACGTTGCGCCCATTGCTCCTGATCCTCTTTCAGCGCCCTTCGTTTTCCGCAAGACTTGCTGTGGCTAATTTGCGCGGCTTTCTTCTCAAATACAGCATTACAGCCTGCTGTGCACGGGTATTGCATCGCAGAGAGTTTAAGGGAGGGATTTCGAAAAAGAAGGAACGGAAACCGCTGTGCTTAGGTTCAAAAGGCGGCTTGTGTGGTGCGAATGGAGAGGGTTCCCTACACGCCTCGTCAATATTCGTTCCCACGGTGATCCCACAGACCTGTGGTTCGTTGGGACGACCCAGGCAACGTAGCGATGCCGGACCGTTTGATGGGATGCCGTTGCGAGGAACCGCTTGGGGCTCCCACGCACGATTCGTGGGGACCCCGGTCCGAGATTTCCGACATATCTGCCTTCTGAAGAGCCTCCAGGCCACCATCTGCTCCAGGTATGTACCTCCAACCTTCGACCCTTCATATCCACAGCCTGGGCTCATGATGTAGCGGGATTATGTAGAGCTGAACCCCTGCACTAGGGTGTCACCCCGTCGAGAATGCCCTTCCGACCATCCGGTTTGTCGACCTTCAGATGACATCGACTCTGACACAACCATGGGGAGTCCCTTTAATGAAATGGAATGGAAAAGAGCCTCCCGGTATGGCTTTGTCGATTCAACAAGAACTCCATTCACTAGGACTGGATGTTCATTATCCCACTTATACCTTCCCTATCCCGCTCCAATACACTGTGATTTTCGATCAACCTTGGGTTTACGCTCTCCCCTTTACCTCTAACGTTAATTTCTTCGCCACGCGTGGTTCAAATGACATGAAAACAACCATGAAATTAAGTGTATTGCAAGAACAAAGCCATGTAGACAGTCGGTATGCAAATGCGAGATGCAATCATGCTAGTGAAACGTCACGAGTTGCTATAAGTCCGTTTTCACGGTATACCACCTCCATCGAAGGAATAAATCCCCACTAATTACCAAAACAAGAAAGGGTATTACTCAAAACGTTACAGTACCAGAAAGTCCATCCCAAAGCTTAAAAAGTCGTAAATAAAAACCAGGTATAACCATGTAACCATGTCATGCGCGTGAAAAACGATCCCCCCAAATGCCACATACGCAACATCACGCCAACAGTTTTAAGCAGCGACGAGGAGAGAGATGGCAGAAACCGCCAAGGCAACAAGTCCAAGACTCGCACCAGAAGCTGAAGCAGCACCGTCATACTCTTCACGGACGGGAAGAGCAGATCCAGAAGGAATAGCCGGTCGCCCAGTGGCAGAGCCCGAGGCAGCGCCGACCACTCGAGCAGCAGGAGTAGAGACAGCGTCGTCATCGTCGTTGTCGTCGTCCTCGGCATCATCGTCGTCCGAGTCGTTAGAACTGGCGGTGGGCCTAGCCCCAGCACTAGCCGACTCCTCCGAATCCGAGTCGTCTGAGCCAATGACTGGGGGAGGGCGCGCACCGGAGGGGTCGACGAGGTTACCAATGCCCCAAGGGATAGCATCACCTGTGCCTGGCTGTTCCGGGAACTCTGGCTCTACGGTTTCGCCGTCAGGAGACGTGATGGTGAAACGCGTAGTCCAGGTCTTCGTGGACGTGTGAGGGCTCGTGAATTGGTAGAAGTAGATGGTGGCATAGGGATCGACCTGGAAAACAAGGGGGGGTTTTGCGTTAGCTCGAACTCGAGGTGTGAAAATCGTCCAGCGCGCGACAGACCTCGGGGCATGGCCAGCTGAAGCGACCAGAGACAGTTCCGTCGAGGTCGGAGGCGATGGCTATGTAAAGAGGTGGATGACAAGATTCAGCGGGCTGACCCATTTAAACGATGATGCGTTGCTCACTATCGATGTGGACCATATCATAGTTGCTACCGGTCATGAACTGGATGGACATGTCCTTCCAGAGAGTGTCGGATTCCCTGTCGCCATCCCAGGACACGGTGCAAGTTTCGCCAGCGGTGTAGACTGCACCTGGGCCTGGCTCACTGGGCACAACGTCAGCCCGTACGAGCGTCGACGCGGCGAGAACGATGGAGGTCAAAGCGGAGAGTTTGGCGAACATGTCGACTAGTTGGTTTTGGGGAATTAAAGGGTATAAAAGACTGGTAACAGTGTTCAGCCCATGAGCACGATGGAACAGAAACAGGTTCACCTACGTGAGATATAGACCAGACAGGGAATCCGTTGGTATACAAAGGAGCGACGTGGGTGAAGGAGTGGCAGGTGCTACAGAGCGTAGCAGTGGGCTTTGACCAGGATGAGGGAGGGAGGGAGGGGATGAGTTGGGAGGAAGGAAAAGTGCGTGTTGTCAAACCTGGGACTGATGCCGCACACCACCAGGTACGCGGGCCCAATTGACATTGCCAAGGTGAAGGTTGCACGCGCTCATTGGACAGAGGCCTCGCGCATACATGATAGTCGAGATGATGGGAAATATATTGAAGACCGTATAATACACCATAAGTCAGGTGGTAATACAACAGGCTGCAAGAAAGTCTAGCTTGCATAGAAATACAGTGAAAAAGTAGAGATCATAAAGTCGTAAGGAAGCGTGAGCGCCCGCACACAACCAGCATGTGGAGGGCATGTTCGTAATCTGATTCGTGGTTGCGACCCTTCTCTTCTACGGTCTAGCAACCTAGAAACCGGGGCAGTGTGGGCAAATATACCTGCCCGCCGCAAACCCTTCAAACTCTGACATATGTAGATCGCCATCGATCATAAAGCATAGCGTGGCGAGCAGTCGCTTTAAACAGCTGCTCTTCAGCGTGCGCTCGCAGCGCGGAGCCTTCATTGGAGCGGCTCACTGACGTCGTGATACTGAAAATGCGTTTAGTCAACAGAAACCGTGGGGGGTGGTTGCTTGAACTGAGCGTTCTTCAGCAAAGACTCTGCGAATTCTTTGAAGTCTTGCTTGGAGCAAGCTCGGCCAGGCTGCGCGTTGGCAATGAGCTACCTATTGACTGCCGAAAGCTGCTGCAGATTCATACCTTGAGCGCGTAGACGACTGGTTCAAGAATAGCGGGAGTAGATGGAGAGACTGGCTCCTTCAATGCGAGGCGGATGACATTCTCCTCGGCATCGTACACGACACGCGTGGCGGCGTTGAGACGAACATTCATCGATACCTGCCAAAGGGGCTCGCGGCGGAACACTAACAACAGCATGGTGAGCGAGAGAATGCGCGTTGATGTGGGCCACTTACGAAGGCGTTCTGCGAGGGTCTTCTTGTCGGAAAGAAGTTTAAGGTGTCCGACCATCCCAGAAGCAAAGGGCTTGTTGCCTCGTTTGATAAACAATTTCACTCCCTTGATCTCCTGCTCGACGTCCTCGTTTTCTTCACCGGTGGTAACTGTGCATGACACGTGAGATCGGGAAACTGGTCGGAGCCGACAGGGGACTCACGAGTGGAGGGCATCAAATTAACAGACTTGGATGGCGTCGCCGCGACGATGGCATGTGACCCAGAAGTTTGAGAATTCTGCACGTCTTGAGATTCAGTTTCTCCGAAAGCCAGACCAAGTCCGTTTTTAGAGGCGGATGAATCGGTAGAAGATGAGGCATCATTGTCGAGGTTCCACAGGGAAGCGCGGAAGGACGCTTGACTGGTCTTCTTGACAGACGCGAAAGGAGAAGCCGACCCAGCAAAAGCCGCAAATCCGGATGACTGGAAAGGGGTCGACTGAGAAGTGTGATGTCATGTCAACAGAGCGGAAACTAGGATGCAGGATATTAAAATTCACGCACAGCGGCAGACCTGGAGAAAGATGCGCCGGCGGGGGTGTTAGGCCGAGTGAGGAAGGGGCTCGCTGGGGAGTTAGTCGTCGATTTCAGCTCCGTCTGCCCTGCTATGACGGATGTGGGTGCAGCTGCACTGGCAGGGGTTTCAGGGATGGCGGCGGTGGAGGTGACACTGGGTGGGGGTGAGGGGGTCCTGGGACTGTTGATGGCCGGTGAGGCTTGCTCCTCAACACGAGGGACTTCCTCAGTCTCCTCAACCTTCTTCGTCTCAACAGTCTGATTCAAACACGGCCAGCGGGTGAGAATACGGTGAGACGAGTGGCACTGAACAAACACACGTTCTCCATCTCCTGCTCGATCGACACAGGTTCTTCGGGCTTGGTCTCCACCAGGGCAAAAATGGGAGAGGTTGCAGGCTTCTTGGTCGAGTTAGCGTGCTGTTTCGTGGAGATAACGGCCTTAACCAACATCATCGGCCTCCTGCTCAGGCTCGCTCGAGGGAGTTCGGGTCCGCTTGTAGGGATAGATGTGACGGAGGTTCTGGAACGAGAGGCCTGGTTTAGTTATCGGGTTCCAGCTGATTGAACAAACGTTGTGGCGTCTCACATGTGGGTAGCCATCGTCCTGGGGCGACATTAGAAATGCAAATGGGCGAAAGACGAAACACTTACTGCTGTGGGCTCATCAAAACCGTCATGAGGCACTTTGCGTTTCAAAGACTCTTTGCGCGCAGTCTGTGGTCGCGCCGCTCCCTCCTGGGATGGACTCGTTTCTTGTGTCTTTCCAGAGCTAGACGACGATGAAACTGGATCCGGTGACGGTGTGACAGAGGGGGTCCTGGAGAAGAGATCGTTTCAGTGATCGTTGAAGCGCGATAGGGATCGAAGCTAACATCGGGTTTTGCTTCCTTGTAAATGCGTACCCCACAGTTGCAGCTACAGTAGCTAAACTGCAGAATACGAAGTTGAAGTCTCCAACGGGAAACATGTTGCTGCTTTCAGAGGAGTATGAACGGATCACTTGTCGACGCTCTGAATCCGGAACGTGATTTGAAATTGAGGATGGAGGGCTCTGGTGTGTGGTGAAGTCGCCTCGATGGTCAGGGAAATGTTGGCGAGTGGCGAGGAGGGTCGTTCGCTTGCTGGGTGCTTTGTTTGTCGAGATATAAGTTCCGTCGGTTTTCGCTGGGCGAGAGGGGGATAAAGGAAGGAAGGAAATGGAAATGGCTCGGATTTCCGGGCGTGAGCTATTTGAGGGAACCGAAACTATGGTTCGACTGGATGCCTGCATCGACGCCGGTATGGGATTTGCCTCACCTCGAACACGAGTTCGACATGTGCCGGACCGATCTCAGTTTTAGGGATATGGAAACACGTGTCCCCAAAAACTAGATAACGGCGAAGAGGCATTGATTCGTCGGTATACCAGGTAACCTCAGGCAAAAAGCCTCTTAGGGCTATTTAGACAGGTGTATGTCTGGTTTCGTGTAGGTGGAGGAAAGCAATTGTAGTCGAAGTTCAGAACGGAACGCGAGCAGGCGACCATGGTGGTCGGAGGAAGAGAGCGCCGGGATTTATAGAGGCGGTCCCCCAAAATCAGATTGATTGCCGAATTACACCCGCCTGATGCGCCTGGCTGAATGTCTCACACGCCCACTGTTTCTGGCTTCCTCTAGCCTCTCAGCGACTGTGCTTCTTTTTTTTCGTTATGAATGCTTTCAGATCGCACTAGAACTGAGCCATCCCCTTAACCCTGACTATCTCTCGGATCCAAGCTCTGGCAACCGCACAGTTCGATTGGCTTCGCTTCGTTGATTGCGAGAACGGCCTTTGGCGATCGACGAAGGCAGCTGAAGTGGAATCTATGGACAGAAAGCCTGTCTGGGCGGCTATACTTAGGACTAAGAATACAATTCGATCTGTCAGTGATCACCTGTGGGCCTGGCTACGAGAAGGACGTGTTGCAGTACATCCTTGGAAGGCGAGGCACGCAGCAAGCAGCCACCCGCCGGGATTCCAGCTGCTGGAACGAGTATGTACCTGCTTAGGCTTCTAGTCGCTATACACCACATGAATGGGAGTCTGCCTTCCGAAGACAACCGACATTTCCTGGCTCGAATCCAAGGCGGAAGGCAGAGACCTAACGATCTCCCGGTCCTTTGGATGTGTTGGCGATGAATTGCCCCTCTGCATGCTCCCCCTCCGACTGGCGCCTTGCTCAAGGCGTAACGCTAACTGGAGATAGAAGAAAGGCTTCGAGGACGTTTTCCTATCTACCAACGTGATCCACTCGATGGGCCCAATTAACTCTGAATTCAATCCCTTTCGCTGGGGGCTTGTCAGATCTGCAATCCACTTTGGGAGAACCTCAGGCTGTCGGCCGCAACCTCGTTCAGGAGGTTTATGAATGTTCCAGCGTGACTCAAGCCAACCGACTGTTCTCCAAGCCCCGACGAAATACTCGATAGAAACTCGATGCCGTACGCTTCTATGACACTGTACCATTCAGCAAGTCAGTCAGGCTGTGCGGGTTACCATCGCCACCAATGGTTGGGAGACTTGGGCGCACCCTTTGCCAGCTTTCGTCTCCGTATCAGACAACGACGACGAGGCTGGTACCACTGTAACAAGAGCCTATATGCTGCACGACGGTCTCGGGGTAGACAGCCCTCTGCCCCTCTATCCAATCATCTTTCTTGCAGCAACACTACCAGTCGGCTTGTTATTGGCTTCAATTACTCACAAATTACTCGCCTCCAGAGCGAGGGCGGAGCTCTGGTTTGGCAACATTTGGCAACCGCTTAGTGGTCGTCTTGGTTTCCATGCGCTCTGCGCGACTACGAGCGCTTACTTATCGTTTCTACATGAATCGCGCTAAAGTGCAAAAGTATTGAACGACTTTGTCACGAAAAATCGGAGAGTCCCAGTTATAAAGGCATGAATTCCCTCTAGCCTGTTGTTCCATTCACCATGCTTCCCCACTTCCTTTATAAAATCCACTCGTCTAAAATCCACTTCAGATCCCAGTCCACACACGGCCCTCTCGTCCCACGACAGAGGAGTTCTCCTCGAAGGGCTGATAAATGGTCCCTCAATCTCCCCCGAGACCTTCTATATAGGATCATCGACAACCACGTCATCCCCGACTGCCCCATCGACACCCTCAAGAATCTCTCTCTGACTTGTCGTGCACTTCACGCCTATTGTTGACCACTACTCCTTCGTTCTATCAGCATCGCCGAAGTCCCGAATGAAATAAGACTGCGCCTCCCCAAGCTCGAGCTCTACTTCCCTTTACCAACGCCAGATCGGTTTGCCGATCTCCTCCAACAATCACCAGACATTCTCGACCATGTTCGCAGGCTTTCTGTAACCACCATTGGGGCCACCCTTCAAGAGGCGCAAGCCCAACTCTTTGGAAGGGTTATCAACCAGTTTCGCCGATCTCTCCTACATCCTATTCCAGCACTACCCTCAGCTTCAATCAATTTGCTTTTCTGCGACCCGTTGGACGACCATGCCCGAGATAGTCCAGCGGAGCTTCCTTCGCCTTTTGCAAACTGAAACCCTCACCAAGGTCGAGCTTCAAATACCAGGGATGCCGCTTAACGTTCTCGGCTACTGCTCGAGCACTGTATCTACCCTCACATTCCTTTCCGACCCATCACCCACAATATCCACCCTCCCTGCTCCGCGTCGCAGAAAGACACGAGCACCAAAGATCGAGATCCTCAAGTTCGTCAACAGCTTCGAAATGGACATCATTCTGTTGGCTCTGGTAGCCAAAGCTTCGGTGATAGACACCAGTCGCCTTCGTGGCCTTCGTTTGGGCGCCATCGATTCCTTCTCTCAAGCACACAACCTTTTCATGACAGTGTCCTCAACTACTCTGACGTCTGTATACCGCTCGCCACGCACATGGAAAAACGCAGGCGAGGCTATCTTAAACGCCCCTTCTCCCAATCGATGTTAAAGGAGATGATACAGTCCGCCTTGAGCTTGAAATCTTGCCAGCAATCGAGTTTCTCGAAGTCCGAGCGGAAAGCAATGAGCTCGGTTTGGTGCTACAGTGGTTATCCGACTCTGTCGGAAATCGTTCATCTCGCTGTGGAAAGTCCGCATTGTGTTGTGGTCCCCGACGCCAACGCTCACGAGGGTGCATGGAACAGACACGTCACACGAACGCCTGGCACAGACTTACTTGGCATTCTCTCTCGGAGGAACTGGATCTTTGGCCCCATCTTTCAGCTATCCCGTGCATTACAGGATTCGGTGAACTTGATCCTAGCATTACGAGAGGCTCGAAATTGATCCCTCTTGGGATGCTGACCCCTGGCCATGTTGTGGACAAAAATGACGAGTACGAATGCAACCCTGCAGTATGCCCTTGTCATTAACCTATGATATTCGTAACCTCGTGGCCGGCCGCGTAATACTTGATCGAAGATAGGTTCCTTTGAATAGTAATACAGATGTGTGTTACACACCTCGACGTAATGTGACACCCTTGTATTAAGCGCCCAAAAGCATAGCCTCTGACTCCGAACCCGGACCTGGACCCCGAGCAAACAAATCATCCATTCAAACACACATTGCCTGCCTGCGGGGTCGCCCTCCTTTAACCGTCGAGATCGCCAGGCCCACCTCAGCGCGCCATTTGCCTGTCCTCCCCCATTCCCATGAGCACCATACACGCGACGCACGATGGGTGGTCGCTTCCGCGCGAGATCGTGTTCAAGATCATCGACCACATTGCAGATGAGCGGCGACGCAGGCCTCGTGGGTCTGCGGAACAGTATACCGACTTTCCATGCACGCTGGTTCTCAGAAACCTTGCCTTAACATGCCGATCGTTATCCGACTACTGCCATCCAATCATTTTCGCCGAAATCACCGTCCGCGACCGAGAGCGTCCAGGGAGCGATCAATTTGCTTTCACCACCAAGCGTTGGGCAAAGTTGTTGGACCACTCGCATGGAGTAGCCCGTCGCGTCAATAGCCTGGTTATAAGCATTGGCAGCAGGGACTCGATCGAGCCCTTGCAATCATGGTCATCGAGCAGACGCAAGTGGAACCGACTCACGCGACGGTACTCGCTGGAAGCAGCGCGGAAAGCATTCTTGAAGGCCGTCCAACAGGATTACCCTTGCTTGGAGCAATTGAACATCCAGGTCGTGGCTCCGTGGCCAGCGCTACTCGCGGAGGTACAAGAAGGCATTATGAAGCTGCTAAGAACCTCGACTTTGAGCAGACTCAAGCTTGACTTGAGCGACTTCCCTCTAGAGCGATTGAGGCTCTGCTGCAATATTCAGCAGCTCATGCTTACGACGCACCTCCGACACCATCCCTTCCCCAGACCGGTACCCACAGGTGAAGAGAGCCCAGGGTTCCGACTCGAGCTAAAAGGCCTGTACCTTTTTGGTGGCTATGTGTCGGGAGATGCGTTGGAAGGAATGATCTCGGAATCATCTCCACTCAATCTGACGGAGTGCAACCACATTCGACTCCCCATCGACTTTATGTCGTCGTTTTCATCTATTCATGCGAAGTTCCTTGAACACGCCCCCAGATTAACCACCTTGGATTTAATATTCCGAAAGCCGAAGGATCAGCCTCGATTACCTTCCCGTGAGTAGTCGGATTCATTACTTCGACACGCAAGTACGATTGACATGCCCATTACTCTGACACTCAGTGCAAGTGCCGCTCAATCTCGCCACCCTCCCCGCCCTCGAGGTTCTCAGTATCACGGTAGAAAATCCTACCGAAGAGCTCCATTCGGTCTGCCACTGGCTTTCCTGTTCAGCTGGAACAATTCCTGCCACCTCTCCGAGCGAACCGCCAAAGATAAAGCTGTGCCTACGGGCCACTGGGAAGGATGTTGGGGAGGATAACACACTCGAGGGACAGGATGCATTGGAGAGATTCTATCGGGACGTGTGGTCTGGACTGCTGGGTAGGGCCGAGAGTGACTATCCTGGCTTCAGGGCGCTAACCATATATGGGCGGGGTTGGGTGAGCACGGAAGAGGTAATTCGACTTGGTCGCCTTCCTCCCGGGTAACCTTAATCTTCTGCTTTACGAAGGAAGCCAATACATTTATTACTTGTGCATGCGACTCTGCCAAGGCTTTTTGTCGAACCCAAAAGTTGCGACGTCCTGGCCATAACGGTATACCGTGTCGGATCTCAATAAGCGCCCAGACATAGTATGCTGCAATAAAGCAGATTTCAATTTAACATACAACCCAACAAATGCGACAGAGAAGCTTCCAATTCTCTTCCGCCCACTCTCCAAGAAACGTCGGGAGCGCTGTAGGTGTCAGCTGTGTGGATGGTACGTGTATATCTTTCTGCTGTTGACATGCACCCACAAACATGACACATCTCAGGTCACCTGGGATCTACAACGAGAGGTTTCAAAATTCGTTGGCTCCAGCAGTTGTTCATGTCCCGCTCTATTCTGAATCGCTCATGGGAAAAGCGTTTTTCCCTCTCTGTTCTCTTGCCATGTGCCCAGCGGAGACCATCGATGCCGGAGGACGACTGGCGCTTGCCCCGAGAAATTATCTTCCACATTCTCGATCTCATAATTAGCGACTATCGCCCAAGCCTCGCTCTAGACGGTCCTCAGCCTTGGGGACTTCAAGACCCCAAGTCCTCATCGATCCCCCCAGTTCTCAAAGCAATCTCCCTCACATGCCGCGCCCTCTGCGAATACACGCGCCCGTTCATCTTCGAAACGATCCGCATCACGCCAGAACCAAGAGTGTACCTCGCCAAACAGCGCTCAACAATGGAGGCGTTTGCGGCCCTCCTCAGACACTCCCCTCACCTCGCCAGATATGTCGAAAACCTCGTCATCAGCGCATCAAAGGCGGAGACGGAGGCCCTGAAAGACATGGGATGGAGGGCATTTGCACCAAGCCAGCTCCAACGGAGCTACACCTGGTCGAAGGTCCTGGAACAGAACTACCCCGACCTCAAATGGCTCGTTCTGGACATCCCGATCCGCTGGGTAGAGATTGCACCGGATACCGCGAAGTCACTCACCAAATTATTGGAGTCGGAGGGCCTTGAAGGGCTCAGTATCGACGCGCGGATGTTTGCTTCGAGGAAGCTAAGACTCTGCAAGAGTCTCAAGTATTTCCGCTTCGATAGCAGCCACGACATTCGCTGTTCTCCGCGATCCGACATTGTCGTCGAAGCACTACCAGCCAGTCGACTCCCTGCACTGACGCTGTTGGATCTTTCCGCGTCGATCCCTGCTACCCCCACTTGGTTGCAAATGATACAGGGTAGATGCTTTGATTGTTCAAAGCTGGAACGGTGCCGCATAGGGATAGACGGATCTACGTCGTTTCCTCCTCACTGTTGTGACTTTTTGCATCTTTCCACGCATACCCTCACTCACATCGAGATATATTTCCGGAAGTTCAAACTTGCGTCCTCGCGTCCTCCCGAAGGTCAGTAATTCACATCACTTTAGACTTTATACGAGAAACTGATAATCTGCGTCGTGGAAAGATTTTACTCCTCTAAACCTTTCTCTGTTCAAGAGATTGAAAGTCCTCGTAATCGCAGCACACTTTGAAGAACGGGAAAGAATCCTAGACTGGCTTTTCCAATCGGCTGGACCCATCGCGTCCCCAAACAAGCTTGAGATCAAGCTTCAGCTCAGGACAGGGAATGAAGTTCTCGCCCGTGGGTATCCACTACAGCCAGAAGACCTGGAGGTACCGCCATCCACTTCAACAACGCAGGAGTGGGAGTCAAAATGGTCCACGACAGTCAATACAAGGGCATGGATTCCCTCGCGCTTGCTTAGAGTTTCTGCTGTTCTCGACATGCGGAAAAGCGCAGATTATCCAGATGATTGGATAGTGCCACTTGATATCTACCATACTCCAGGATGAAACCATGGATGTATCCTACGGGAAAGGAGAACAATCCTTGGCGAAACCGCCAAGATAGGGATTTAGCGACTAATCAGGGACCCTCCGACTCGGGTTCTCATCCTACACCGCTCAATACATCCACACACCCCTAACGATACCATATCCCTCAACGGAACCACACAAACCAGACTGGTAAATTAGACCAACGATACTACAACATGAACAACAGTACACAAACGAGATCAATGAGATGAGAGGTATTATTTGTCTATATGACACTGAACGCCACCTGTGAACTACTGAATACAGAACGAACTACTTAGTACAGAGATGTGTGTCTGATATGCGTGCTGAAAGAAGAGAGAGAGAAAAAAAAAACTAAGATTGTATGCATGCGCGTACGGGTTATAGTACTAGTCCATCCATTGAAAAACAACATGAAAAGAAGCGAAAGGATCAATAAAATAAAATGCTACAAGCGCCAACTCGGAGCAGGCAACCCAAAGAAAGTCAAGCGAAAAGCAAAACATCAAAGGAGGCGTGAAACAACAAAACTCCTCCAAAAGCGAGAGGTGGGGGCGGGGGCCGGGTATCCCAAAAATCCAAAACCCAAAACCAAAAGAACCCTAAATCATACCCTCAACCTCCACAACCCCACCCCTCCTCATCTCTTCCTTCGCCTTCCTATACAACTCTTCCCTCTCCATCTCCGCTTCACTCATCCCATGACCACGTGCATGTGCATCACCCGCATCCCCACCCACCCCCACACCATCCTCCACAACCAAAATATTAGCAAGCGTAACAAGCGCCTCCGCAATCAACTTGGCATACTCCCTCTCCTCCTCCTCTTCCTCCTCCTCCTCAGCAGCAAACGACGCCAAAAGCCTCTGATCCTCCTCTTCCATACTCATCTCGCACGCCTTCAGAGCCGACTCTTCCTCTTTCGAAAGAACCTCCACGTCCTGCGACGAGGTGGTCGAGTTGGAGTTGATAGACGTAACAGGTGGACTCAGGGAAGGCGTCGATTGGTGTGGTTGGGGTTGAGACTGAGACTCGAACGAAACATCCCCCATCTCAACGTCCACATCCATCTGATCATGCGACTCGTCAACAACAACCATCATCGCATCCCGCTCCCGCTCCTTCTCCTTCCGCTTCTTCTTATTCTCAGCAGCAAGCGCAGCAATACCCCTCCTCTTCGGCGGAGCACGGTCAGGACTCGAAACACCATTCGCCCTCCCCTTCCCCTTCACCACCACCTTCTTCCTCTCCTCTTCACCAAGCTTCGGGCTCGTGGTGACAGTAGTCGTATCGGCATTAGGAACCTTCCCATTAACATTCCGCACCTCCCTCGCCCTCCTCTCCCTCTCCACATCACTCTTAACCCTCTCCCTCTCCCTCCGCCGCACTTCCACACCCTCCCTCCAAATCCCCCTCGCCTTCTCCAAAAGCTCAACAGCCTCCCTCAACCGCCCCCTCGCCTCCTCCGCATCCTCACTCTTCAACAACTTTTGAAGCCTCTCCTCCTTCGACTCTCGATGCTGGCGTTCATCAGAATTCGTCGGCGTCCCATCCCCGTCCTCATCCCCATCCTCCTGCTCATCAAACTCCTCCAAAAACGTCTCAATCCTCTCCTCCGCAACCGCACTCCCAATAATCAACGCACACCTCCCCCTGGCCTTCAGTATCACATCGTTATTGTTGCTATCCAGGAACAACCCAGGGTTCGTGCTGACATCGTGCACCGCCAAAGGATGAAGAGGGAACGAAAGCGACGACGGACCATCGCCATGGTCTTTCCTCGCCCTCGACTTGCTCTTATGCGCCCGCCGAGTCCGACTACCACTCCTCGAACCCGGATGGGATCGAGGCTCCCCATCCACATCCATCCTCTCCCCGTTGAGCATGACGATATTCGTACCGGGGCTCTCCTCCAACCTCATCTGCGCAAAGACATTATCGGCATAGGACGCCCAGCGGTACCTCGACTCGGCACACGGAAGCTTCTCAGCCAACATCAAAACCTCGATCGCAATCGTCAGGAGATGCGACGCCCTCGAAAAGCCCTGCGGGAGCTGATCACCACCGTCCAAAGGATGCGGCAACGGTTCAGCGTGCTTGCCATGTCGATGATGTCGGTGGTGGTGTCCATGATGATGACGGTGCTTATGGCCATGGTGTTTATGTCGATGTCGCCTGCTTCCACCCTCCGCACCATTCGAGTGCTGCCCCGTAAGACCCGAACTGCCAGTCCGAGGCATATGCAAAACACCCCTCGAGAACTGATCAACAGCCATCGTCATAATCTCATCCACAGTCGCACCCTGCCTCTTCCTCTCCTTCTTCTTTGCATCATCGCGGCGCTTCTTGCTGTCGACAGGATACCGCCCATTACCCTCGTCTTCATCGTCGTTCCACCACGAAAGCGTAAAACCAGAAGCCGCCGAGGAATGGTCGTATGCGTCGATGCCGTACTTGGCGAGCTCGGGTGTGGCAGGCATGCCGTTGACATCACCACCACCAAGAGTCATCCTCCTCGTCACAGGCGCCATCCGACTCCTAATAACCATGAACGGACTGTCCTTCTTCCAGTGCTTCCTCGGATCGTCGAGAGGAGTCTGTGGCAGGTAGGGCGACTGGCGCGATCGGCGGCCGGACACGGTAGAAAGTGTAGATGAGCCAGGACTACTGGAGCTCGTACCTGGAGACATCGAGGAGTTAACACCACCTAACGAACGGGACGCAAAAGGTGAAGAAACACCTGGTGTCGCCGATGGCATGCTCGAACAGTTCATTCGAGGAATAGCTTCGTCAAGTGGGAAGATGGCGCTGGGCAAGCTGACTGGCTGGTTGACACCCCGCATGAAGCTACTTCCATTCACCCGCAGACCTCCCATGCCATCCACATTGAATCCCATCGCTCTACCACCCGTACCTCCGAAATATCCATCCCCAAGCATACCGCTGTTCATGATAAAATCTTCAGCAAGGAACGAAGCAGGGTTGGGTGCTTTAGGCGGCGGCGGTGGCGGTCGTCCATAACTGGCATACGCAAAGTAACTCTCCTGATCTTCTGGTGGTCGTTGCGCCATCTTGACTTCCTCCGGCTTAAACAGCTCCTCAACCAATTTCTCCCGCTCCAACAACTCTTCCGCCAAACTGACCAACGTCCGGCCCCAAGTGATCGCCATCCTCCAATCCTCCTTGGCTCCAAGCCCACAGCAGTCATTGTGAGCAGCAGCGGCAGCTTGCGCTTGGGCGATGATATCCGAGGTAAACGAGTAGGTGCCGGTAAAGTCGTTATCCTCCTGATAGCCGGTATAGATACCACCAGACCCAGTGCGGGCTGGTAAACGCTCCGCCATTTCAAAGACATCGAGGGCATAAAGGTGATAAAAGGCTTGCGTGCGGGGTTCTCCTTCGAGGGCCAAATGCGGGTTGGCATCGATGATATTGCCAAAGAAGAAAAGCGCGGTGCCAAGGAGTGAGTGGAATGCAGTTGGGAGGTCTTTCGAGTGATGATGCGTCGCCGACGTCGATGACGTTGAAGCGCGGATTGTCGGGGCTGCATTCGGAGATGGCTCAGACGGGCCAACACCAGCGTCCACCTTGGTCGTGCCAAACAGCGGGTCCGTGCTTTTGCTACATTGTCACCAATCAGAAACAAAAATTCGGAGAAATAAAATCAAAAAATGACGCACTCGGGTGTCCCATTCTGTGCGACAGCGTGAGGAGCCAGGAACAACACCGAAGGGTCGTCGTACACCTGCAGGAACCGACTGCATTCATGAATTATCCCACGAAGCAGGGGAAGCGTTTCCGAAGGATCTTCGACTATCAATTTCATTAGCCCCCTCTGCGATAACAAATTTCAAAGAGGTAGAGACGCACCATCGACAACCTCGAGACAGCGTGCCCAAACTTCCTTGAGGTCTTCCCAATCTTCATACGCAACCGAGCCCACGGGTTGCGGCGAATCACTAAACCTGGTGCGGGCCAACGAAGTGGTATCCATCACCTTGGACCTCGTAAAATACTTGCGCGCATCCGAAAGATCGTCGAGCACCGGGATCGCCTTGGTAGACGATGCCAGGGCGGCAAGGGTGGCGGTATCGGATTGTGCCGAAGAATCGGGGGCGGTGTCAGCAGCGATAGACGACATGGCGTCGACGGTTGTCGTCGCTTGCTTGAGCGAAGCAACAGAAGAGAGCAAAGTAGTCCGACTTTGCATTTGTTGTGCTTGACGTTGCGGTTGGTCAGCGGACTCGGCGTGATCCTGATGACGTCGTCCATGATGCGACAACAGTTGATCCTCACTGCCCCCGCCCACCACCATCCTCCTCCTCTCAACTCCCCGCCGCTGTCTCTTTCGCTCGTTTTGACCCTCCGCTCGCCGGGTCCGGTACATCCCGTCATCACCGCAGTCCACATCACTCTCCCCGGCGCTACTACAACTCGACCACCCCGACTCACTCCCACTCTCGCTGTACACATCCTCCCCTCCTCCCCGGCCCCGACTCCGCCCTCGCCGCACCCTCCGCCGCTTCAAATTCTTATAATCACACTCGCTCATATCAGATTCAGAACTCGAACACGACTCGTGTCCACCTCCTTCACGATCACCCCTACCGCGCCTCGTCGTCGTCGTCACAGTCTTCTCCAGCGCAGTCGGCGTCGACGTACTCGTCGTTTTGGTCGATATCGAAGGCGTCAGAGACCTAGACGTAGTCGTAGTAGCTATACAACCCCCAAAAAGTTAGCCTTTTTTCTTCGTTATCGATGGCGTGCAAAAATAGAATTCGAAATGGAAGGGTGGGAATGTTGCGATAGACTTTTACCCCAGCAAGGAAAAGGGGGTGGAGATTCGAGAAGCGAAGCAAGGTGTGGAGAAGGGAAAGAAACAAGGAAGGGAACGAGCAGGTCAACCCCCACTCTTTAAACCCAAACAATCGCAAAACAAGGGGAAGGCGGAAGTAACCCCAAAACGTTGCTGCTTCACCCAATTCAAAAACGAACAAGAGCCCAGATCCCACTTCACTTTGCAAACCGAACAATGGTCCCATCTCCACGCGAGCTTCCTTCCCGTCGTGAAGTGAATGACCACCCACCCCCGAGGCAATCAAATCAAATCAACAGCGAAGATCATTAAAAACAGGCAACAGCTCCGCGCGTGCTCCACACAGAAAATCCAACAAAAAAATCCAGAAAAAAACGCAGAAAAAACGCCAAAAGAAAGAGTATGAGAGGAACATGAAAACTCACCACTAGCTTTACCCTTCCCCTTCACATCCACATTCACAGTACCACCGGGCGGTGCAGGCCCAGTCCCTCTTGCCCTCCACAACCCTCTCGGTCTCGGATTCGGATTCAAACTCCCAACACCAACACCAACTCCCGCACTCCCTTCCCTCTTATGCACCACCCCACCTCCACCTCCACTACCAGCACTAGCACCACCAACACCTCGACTCCGACTCTTACACCTCCCACTCCCCTGCCCAATCCCCCCAGAACTAGTAAACACACCCGGCGTCCTCGGCCTATCAAAATAATCCACACTCATCCCAGCACCACCAACACCCACACCTCCAATCCCAGCCAACGACGAAGACGACGGCGACGGCGACCCCCTCCCCACCGATCCCACCATCCCTATAGCAGAAGGCGACCCCATCCCACCATACGCAAACTGCGCAGCACCACCCTCCGACCCACAAGGCGAAGGCGTCCTCCGCGGAAAGGTAAGCGAAATATTACGTTCATCCGGGTCCGCAAATGGCGAAAGCGAAATCGTGCGCGAGACCATCCCGCTCCCAATCGTGCTCCCCGGCGTACACAGAACAGAGGAAGGATTCGAAAGAGTCGACGACGTAGATCCCGAAGTCGAGGAGGGGTCGAGTCCGGGTAGGAGGAACGGCGTCTGCGAACTCGTCGTCCCCGCTGTCAAAGTCGTCTCCGTAGTCGATGGTGGTGCTGTAGGCGAGGTAACCGCAACCACCGGCGTATCGATATCCATTCGTGCCCGTTTCGCGGTCGTACTAGACCTAGTAGGCAGTGAAAAATAATCCATCTCCGCTTCCACCTCCCTCTCTCGATCAATAAGGTCCTTCATATCAGGCGATTCAATTTCCCGTTTCCTCTTCTTCTTCTCCAAAGAATTGAGATTCGCAAGACTCAGCGGTACGACGACCTGTTGCTTCGTCTTGTTGTTGGCGTTCGTGTTGGTGGGCGATACCGATGTCGACGCGCGCGCCTTTTTACTCCCGTCGTTCAAAGCCCCCGAAGAAACAAGCTCGATATACGTCCGATAATACGGACTAAACGGATGCGCAGAAGAAGTGACAGGACTCGCAGCCGAAAACGTGAGCGAAAGCGTCGTCGAAGAAGTCGAACTTTCTTTCCTACTCGTCGTCGATGTCGTCGTCGATGTCGTCCTCTCCGTAGTAGCCTCCAAAGGCGCAGTCGTAGTCGTCAAAGGCAGCACAGATGCACCGGTTCCCTTCTTCAGTGCCTCCTCCAACAAACTCCTCCGATCCTCAAGCAACGCAAGCCCGTTGGAGATATACCCAAAGTTGTACCCGTAGGTATACGTATAGTTGAAAATGTGATCCGTAGGCGTAGGTCGCTTCCTCGTTGGCGGCGATAACGCACTCGTCGATTTGCTCGATGTCGATGTCGACGCCGAAGGCGAAGATGTATTTGGTTTGGGTGTAGATGTTATCGAGACGGGCATCGACTTGAACGATACTGGGGGGTTAAACGGTTAACAAATTGGTTTCTTTTCCGGTACAGGGAAGAAGTGGGGGAGAAGAAGAAAAGAGCCAAGTAGTCGCTTCGTGAACGAGTTTAATAACACAGCGTTTCAAAGGCGTGAAGGGGTCGTTTATCGATGCGCAGCGAGGATGTTGAAATGAAATGAAAGAAGAAAAGAAGGAAAGAAAGAAAGAAAACCGAATCTCCTTGATTGAGACAAATTCGCCCCGCCTCGATGGTACACTTCCAGCCCCATCCATCCATCCGCAAACGATCTCATCGCCGGCAAACACCCCAGCCTCGCCGCACGATAGACCAAAAAAGAACATCGTGTATCCCGGAACTGGAACATCACCAGATATGACTTGACTGGCCCAGCCGACAACTGGGAATCAAGCCCCTCGCAAGACTTCCGGAACGGGTCTACATCGACTATAGACCGTTCTAGTTCGCGAGTCTATGCGGGGCTTCACACCGTTCCGGAAATAACAAAGAATGCAGAAACACAGCAAACTCTCTCCCATGCAGTTAATCCGGAGATTCTGTCCCGGGTGTTGCGTGAAATGAGATCGTAATAAGGGAAAACGGGATAGACGAGGACGAATATCTGGTCAGAGCAGAGGCGGACGAGGCATGTTGTGGAGTTCACCGATATGGCAAATAGGTAACCGTAACCTGCCTGCCCCCCTACTCGATCCAGACCCAAGAACCCAGAACCAGAACCAGAAACGAAAAACGCAACAAAACAACAAGGCAATTTGTAGCGGATGGAATGATGATGGATTGGCACTCACCCAATCCCGAACCGTCTACCACCACCCCTCGGCCTTGTCTAGATTGAACGTAGACTACTGTAGGCCTGTCGGTAGGTCGGTAGTCGAATTGTCCCTCTGGACTGTTTTGGTGTTAAGAATGCAGAGACCGGCGGATGGAATGGGCGGAAGGAGAGGCCTGGAACACCAAATCCAGGTATATATAGCCGGTCAATGGGGCAAGCAAAAGAAATTATTCGCCCTTTCCCTCGCGCGTCGTCGTCTTCTTGGGTCCTCGTCGTACCCTAAAGTCTGGGGTCGTCGGGTCGATCACAAATAGGCACCTCGATCGTTCCGCGCCGAATTCGCCGATGTCTTCACCGCCACAGCGCGTACAATAAAGCGGTCGTCTGGGATAGTCTTGAACTGTAATAAGACCCAGAATTTGGGGAGTAAGCAAATGGTGACACAAACGCGGTGCGAAAGGGAGAAAGGGAAAGAGTATATGGGTGTGTGTAAACCTGAGAAGGGAAGCCCGCAACAATTGGGCCGCTGAGCAAGCAAAAAGGCACTGTGAGGCTGTTGCGTCCGAGGCCTAGGTTCCGGATTCCGATGCGCGTGTTCTGGCCCCTCCCTTCGGCATCAACGTTATCAACTTCGGAATAACTCACCAAGAGGCCTCGAACTGTCTAGAGTTGACCGCTCTCTTTCCTTATGAGCGATGCTGTGAGGATGTGGTTGGGCGTGCGTGTGCGTGTGTGTCTGTGATATCAATAGCCGTACTCGTCGCCTTAGACTCGGGCCACAGATACAAAAATAAACCTTGGTAGTGTGGTCGTGTGGCGGGTACTAGAAAGAAAAACGAAATGAATGAAGCGAAGGATGCGTTTGAATTGAATTGATAAGCCCACGACGCAAGACTTTGGACAAGTAGTACATACAATTACCGAATACCGAGGAGCCTGTCTCTGTCCGTCTCTGTCGTGTGTCAAGGCCTAGAACGCGCAGTACCCCAGCTACGAAACGCCAACGACGCCATAAAGGACAAGATAACGGGAATTGGGGAGGGCATCAGATCGTGGATGGGAGGAGCGAAATATCACGATATCACCCATGGGGTCCGGGTCCAGGGAGGAGGCGGCGAACGGGGATTCCAAGAGGTAATACCAAGAATTGGCGAAGGCGCAGCGTGCAGGCAAGTCGAGATATCCAGAAGCCATATCGGTGATCATGGAAGGGGTGCGTGGTGGCCAATGAACGGTTCACGGGTAGCATTGAAGTAGCGTGGTCCACATATCAAATCAACGGACGGGCACGTTAGAAGAAGAAACGCGAGAAAAAGGTCAGTTAAACGTGGCTTTCAAATAACGAATTAAAGCATGGCGCACCCCAGTAATTAACCTTTCCCTGAGCCAACTTGCGTCACCACCAGTCGAAACGCCCGTTCCAGTCGTAAATTCGTCCAAAAAACTCCAATTTTTCGCGGTTGGTGGTGAAATCGCCCAGTCAGAACAGCGTCAAGGACACCAAAAACAGGTCAGGAATTGAGAGTGGATAGTGGGAGAGAACAAGCCCGCTGCAAAAACGGCTTGGAGACCGACCACCGCCGCCATTGGCTTATTCCTGATTCCACTTCTCATGCAAGTCTAGACCAGCTTCAGACCAACAGCGAATCATCGAACAAGGAAAGTTGGCCGAGGGCTAGACCATCTTGATGCCATCAATTCATCCCGAATATGGAAAGACTGCGCCAAGCAAGGCCCAATCCAAGCCTACTTCGTCCGATCATCCAATCGTATTGCCCCGTTGCAGCCCGTTCTCCGTGGCAACCAGGAGCGCTCGCGTGGCGCTAATGAGGCTGATCCCAATTGGACCACGGTCGAGACCGTTCCTTTAATTAGCCGCCGGCTTAACCAATCAGGGCGTCGGTCAATTTTGCCTCACCCCTCAGCCAATAGAAGTCCTTCGATAATCGTCATTGCAGTCTGGGGTTCACTTTACACGCAAAGATGGTATAAATCATTGCGGGAACCAAGATAAATACAAACCATGTATAGGTATAACAGTAGCACACATCCCGTCTAACCCCTCCTCTTGGGCCCCTTACCCCACTTCTCTTCCAAGAACGCGGTAAGGTATTCATACACCTCCCGGTTGGCTCCACGTCTAGCAATGCTATGATCACTACAATCCGCAGTCAGTACAGTCATTCATCGCATCATACTCGACGTCAAAGGGCGCAGAGAAACGGATATGCTCTCAGGGAAAGGCAAAGCCTCCCAGAGAAATGAAAGGGCTCCCAGAGAAACGAAAGGAAAGCCCACAAAAGAAGCCCACAAAACGCAAACAACGCAGGCAAACAAAAAAGAACGAAACGCATGCTCACCTATCAGTAAACATCCTAAATCTATACTTCCTAACTTTCGCCTGGGTAAACATATCCAATAGATGGGCCGAGTTGGAGTAGTGGACGTTATCGTCTCCGCTACCATGGGCAAGGAGGTAGTCGACATTGTGGAAGCCGGTGACATTCGAGATGGACGCATTGACGTAGCCGCCGGGGTTGAGAGCCGGGAGGTTCATGTAGCGCTCGGTGTAGATCGTGTCGTACAACAGCCAGCTCGTTACAGGCTGGTAGCATCCAATTTAGCGATAAGGTAACAGCATCCCACAGACGGAGAGAAAACTCACAGCAACAGCCATAGCCAACGTATGCACCCCCTCATTCGCCTCCACAACCTTCGAACTCATAAACCCACCATAACTCCACCCCCAAATCCCAATCCTCTTCGAATCAACATACGGCTTCCTCACATACTGCCTCGCAGCTTCAATCTGATCAATCGTCTCAAAGAAACCTAAATTGTTCTTGACAGGATTGCGCAGCTTGCGGCCCTTGTAGCCGGTACCACGTCCGTCGACCGAGACGACGATGTAGCCGAGGCCGGCGGCGAGGTAGTTGCTCCAGGCGGTGCGGGGCCAGCGCGCGTCGACTTGTTGAGAGAAGGGCCCGCCGTAGACGTAGAAGAGGACGGGGTATTTGGTGCGGCCCGAGTCGTCGAATTTGGGAGGTCGGGTTTCTTTGACGTTGAGTTCTGCGAGCAAGGTAAGTACAGGTATAGGGGATCATGAAGGTAAGCAGAGCGCACCATATCCATCGCTCATAAGAGTGGAATAAGTGACGATAGGAGACTCGTACTCCGCATCGACAGCCTTCAATCGATCATTGGTATTCAATACATACTCAAAGGCTACAGCCGAATCAGCTCAAGCGCACTCAAGAAGACCCAAAGCGAAAAGAAACGCACAAGAGTTGTCGACCTGGATAACCCGCTGCCACGGCACACTCGGTCCACTATAGGTCAAGACATAGTACCCAGCCTGGGGCGAGAACGAGGTACCATAGTACCCAGGCTTAGTGATATCCGTCAAAGGCGTAGGACTATCCGTTGCAACAGGCGTAGATCCATCAAGCGGCAAAGGAACAGAGAAGAGGTGTCGCTCGATCGACGCTTGTCTCTCAGATTTGGCAGCAGTGAAATATCTGTTACGTGGGAGGGTCAGTTAACCGTGGATCTAGATGAACGAGAGGTAGAGGAAGGCTTACACCAAACCCTTCTTGGTATCGACAGCTCGAATCAGGCCGGTAACTTCCCAGTCACCGGTGGTGAGCCATTGGGGTTCGCTGGAGGTAGCCGGGCGGAAGAGAGCGATGTGGTTGAAGCCGTCCTTGCTGGGTACGATATCGAGGTACGCGTCCTCACCATCAGGAAGATACAGAGGATAGATCGCTTGGTCCTACACCGAACCATCAACGCCTATACCCAAAGCAAAACAGGAAGATACCCACAGCATCAATCCACCCATCATCACCCTGCTCCCCATCCTTGCCCAGCTTCCTCACAATCTGTCCCGTAGCCCTCGCCCTAACACTCTCCTCATTCGACAAATCGAACAAAATAGCATGCCCGTCATCAGCATTCCTGTTCACCTCCTTGACGATCAACGACGAGTTGGAGAGCCAGGCGATTTCCATGATGACGCTGTTGTTGGCGGCTTGGCGGTTGGGCCAGTCGAGGGTGAGGACTTCGGTGCCGTCGGGCCCGCCGGAGCCTTCGTGCTCGTTGAGATAGCGCTCTAAGTCGAAGACGTGCACCGAGACGATTGGGTTGGGGTAGCCAGGCTTAGGGTACTTCATGACCACCTCGGTGGTATAGGGGTTAACAGTCGTAGCATCCTCAGTGGGGTTGTAGATCGGGAAAGTAAACTCTGGGACCTCAGTCTCGTCGAAGGACAAGAAAGCGATCTTGCTCGAGTCGGGGGAGAACCAGAGGGCGTGGTCGCCGCTGAAGACTTCCTCCTCGTACACCCAGTCGGGTACACCGTGGAAGAAGGTCGCGTTCCCGGTGGTGGTGACGCGAATATGCTCGGCGGAGGGGTCGGCGGTAGGGATGACATAGAGGTCATTCTCTACGACATAGGCAATGGCTTCTCCCGTGGGGGACCATGTTGCGTACGCGGTCTTGGAGGGGCTGGAAGGTGGGATGATAGGCCAGGTTTGCTTGGTTTCGAGGTTGTGAACGTAGTAGTTCCCGAAGCTCGAATGGCGCCATTGCTGGTGATCATATGGTGCGGGGAATTAGAAGCGGGGAAGCATATGGAGAAGCCTTAGCGCACCTTGCGGTAGTCGGCTTTAACGAGAATGTGGTGCATGTCTGGTGACACTTTCCAATCCGCGATTGCGAGTGGATTTCCTTGTTCCTGGAATAATCCGCGTGAGTAGAAGCCGCGGGTTCAATGTGGGGCATACGTACATCCCTGATGTCCGCAAGGTCGACAAGTTTCCTTGTCGAATTGGTGCTCAGTGAGACCAGGTTGATTGACCCGTCTGTTGACACTGAGAAAACGCCGTCTCCAGCTACAACGAGTAATCGTGATAGGGTTAATGTCTATTCGTTTTGAAAACCAAGAAAAGAAGCCAGATAGAGTGGGAAAGAAAGATGTATAGTAGTGCAAAACATAGTCACTCGACGTACCCTCAGGAATCCAGTGAAGGGACGTGGATTGAGGGGAGAAGGTGCCGTTAAATATGTGGTCCATAGTAATCTTGCGCAACCCTTGTATAGTAAAGTAAAGTAATGGTAAGTAAATTGTATCGTAACGGTATAGTAGACAAAGTAGTAAGGTAAACGAGAGCAAAGTCCCAATAGAAGATCTATCGTACGGCAAAGGGTGAAATGGCTTACCTTCGGGTACCCAGTTCAGCTGCGTCGTTCGAGCCGAGAATGTCCCGTTGAAGATATGATCCATCGTGAGTTTGCGCAAGCCCTGAACCAAAGGAGCGTCCGTGTAAGTGACAGCGGCGATGAAGCCAATGCCGACAGCAAGGCCGACAAGGCCCACCAGCCCAATAATGAGCCAGCGAAGCGACGCAGATGTGCCCTACAATCTCGATGAGCACAGGTTGGGCTAGATCAATGATCAACGAAACATACCTGCTTGAGTGGGGATCGCATGCTGCGTCCGTCGACAGTGCTTCTGGCACTTCCTAGCCCCAGCTCAGCCATGCCAGGCGAGTCAGGCCTGTCCTTGTCGTCGTCATCCAACAAGGACTCTGCCTCCTCGTCTGAGCTGCCTGGGGCGTCGAACGGACCATCGTTGTAATAAACTGAGGGCCTAATGAGCGCTGGGTCGACGACGGTTGCTTGGGAGGTCTGGCGCATCTCCGCGGGCGTTCCTGGGCTCGAACGATGCAGAACGTCGTCTTCACTTGACAGCCTCATTTTAGGGTAATAATGAGGGCGTCCAAAAGGCCGTCCAGTTTCGGGGGAAGCCTTATATAGCGGATCGTGGTGAGAGAAGAGGGAAAAGGTCAATATGACAGCGCGCAACAGAAGCCGCCAAGTTTTGATGGGCACATGGCTGTGTACATGTAACCCGAGTTTGGTCCATAACCACCACTCAATTCCAACTCTTTACTTATCCGTGTAGATGATATAGGCGCGCTGTTGCTACCATGGCCCCTCAAAAGTCGGCGACGAACGCCAATTGGGACCCAATTCTCCTCATTTCGCAGGTATATATCCTCAACTTGCTTTGAACCATGACAGGATCTGAACTCTTCTAGATCGTTTCTATCCAAACTCTGCATTATTTGACACTATGCATTCTGGTTCCACCATTACTATCTATATTCGCAGACCCAGTGTCTCTGACCTATGAAGGAGGCCCCTATAACATCGGTATGCTCACTCAATCTTCCATTGGAGTATACTGAAACGAGAACTACCAGGCATGATCATGGACTGGCGCGAGATGGCCGGACGACCAACCGTCAGAGGAACGACAGATGCCAACCTGTGGAACAGCTACAGATGGGCGTGGAGCGGTGGGAAGAAGGTCGGGTATGGGTACGACGAGGCGCGGTGGGACGGTCGAATCGATCCTATACGTGGCTGGATCATCGCCGTTTGCTGGATTGCAGCTTGCTTTGCCGAGTAAGTCTCTTTTTACACCTCTAGAGGTTTGGCTAATCCCTTTGAAGTATCTATTATGTATACATGATCGTCCGAAAACCCCGCATGATCCTCGACTTTGCGCTCACTCTAATCTTCAACCACCTGGTTCTAACGACATACTATTCCGCCTCGATACCCACTTCGCTATTCTTCTATGCAGTCCTTCTAGTTGGAGCTGCGCTCACCATCATCATCGCCGAACAACTCTGCGTCAAGCGGGAGATGAGGGAAGGACTGAAAGTCACGACGTTGAGACCAGAGGAGGAGGAGGCTTTGGTAGACGAGATGGAGTTGGGTAACTTACGACGCGATTAATATGGTGAGAGACAGGCCTTTTCTACCCTTACCCAACGCTCATGGCATTACCAGACTTGTACCATAGACCTTTAATGACCATGACCTACACCCTATCCATGCGTCGGAGACGCGATATAGTCGGCATATGCTCATTTCTGGGCACTCATGGTTCGCCCCACCTCGGGAGCAAAGGAGGGAGACAACGCGGGATACCCACCATTCCCTGTCGTGCGACAGAATTCAGAACCGCGCGGTGAGATTCAGATTCGATGGCGTCAACATTTCATTTCACTAGGCATCGTATGCTAAGTACCGAGAAGGTATGCTCGTGTTTCTCTCTGGGATGTATAATCTGGGATATACGGGGGCGACATACCAGTCTGGGCAATCTAGCGTGTCTCGCATGTCCAAGAAGATGGCGATGTCGATATCTCGCAGAACCGGGCCAAGCCTACGATCCATCCGTTTGGCCCACTCGTTAATCCAATCTTCCAAGTTGGATGGTGAGTCGGTTTCTTGAACGTCGTATTGTGGAGGGCTGGACGGGACCTCCTTCACCGCTCTGAAATATAACTCTATCTTGCAGTTCACATCCCCTCCACAGGCCTGCACTGATCTCGAGAGCCAATCAAGGATACCCTTCCCCTCGGGAAAGTGCGCCGATATAGCGAGTATTCTCAACTGGGGAAAGTGGGCAAAGTTGAAGAGGTTGAATCCTATGTTCAGCATGTCAGAAACGAACCCCCATACTTCCTGACGACGAACTCACCCTCTGCAGGCCTGTACGGCGTAAACACATGCCACTTGAAGTATATCTGGATATGCACCAACGTCCTCCGCGACAACTCCAAAAAGTCGATATGGAAACGCCGGAACAAGCCGTGGTTATAGTCAACCGATATCCGACACCGCTCCAGCCTCGTACACTTAAAGGTCCTCTGGGACAAAGTCTCGAACCACCCCTCCATGCCCGAGGTTGCGGTGGCGGACAAGTCCAAGACTTTCACAGTTATGAGTTCGCGGAGGGGTATCCTCTCTGGGCGGAGGGGCATGGTGGGCGGCTTGGCTACATGCTCACTCCCGAACACCATGTACTTGAGATCCTTGCACCGCCGGAACACGCGCGACGTCATCGTCCGGGGGTTGAGAACGAGTCCTTCCAGTCCTTCCGTCTTGATTAAATGGATGAACGATGATCTGAAGGCTGGTGCTAGGGCGATACACTTGGTGGGTATGTCTAGGACTAGCCATTTGAGTTTGGGGTATCGTTGGTTTAGGGCTTTTGACCATGCGGATTTTTGTTTGGCGAGTAGTCTGGCGTTGTTAACGTTGGAGTTGGAATTGGAACTGGAGTTGGGGAGGCTTGGGAGGTAGGCCCACCATTTCTGTTGAAAGGTGCGTTCGTCCTGGCGGAGAGCGGTTGTGTACTCCATTGAGGCGCTGATGAAGAGGTACTCGACGTGCTTGGGAACTTGAGGATTTAAGGAGGTCCACGTATGTCTCCATTGTCGACCGTAACTTGTGAGTACCCGTTTTTTCTGCTCGCTTTCGCGGCTCTGGGCTGATCTGGACGCAACGAAACACAAACGGACGTGTGTATTCCGAGAGGGTGCGGCACGTCTGTGAGACTGATTTGAGGGCTTGAGGTGCGAAAGGCATGGCGGGTCGTTGCACTCCCCACCGGAGAGGACCTTCCAACACAATACGTGGGCAGTGCTCATCAAATATAAAAGAGAGTATATGGTATATAACCTCGTGGGGGAGGCACCAGGTCTGCCTTATAGCCGCAGTTTCCGACGAGCGGAGGCGGAGAAGGGATAGGCATTTGGGGAGCGAAAAGCGGTTGTGAAGGGGAAGGCGGGGATGGGGCATTGTCAGTTAATCATTTTCACAGTTGTCTTGCATATAATGGGTTGGGACTTGATGACAGTGTACAGATCATCTTCAATTCTGCAAGTAGGGATCAATTCATCATCGGTATGTGGGTGTGCATCTGTCATGGTGAGGTCCACAAGGATATGGACAGCGTTGGCGTACCTCTAGTGCGCAGAACCCACCCGCAGGCCTAGATCAACGCACGCACCTACTCTCGAGTGTACTGTGCAACATCGGGAGTCGAACCCCGGACGCGTATCCCGACTCGGACTAGGCCCCCTATTCTGGGCGCTTAATCTCCTGACATGGTTAAAACCGCGCACGAAATGCATACACCAGGGTTTCAAAATCGAGGAAAGATGTATTACAATACTATACTATTGGTGTCTCCGAAGAATATGGACCGAGAGGGGTAATTAGCGAGTCCGGGCAGTGCAGCGATTTTCGCGTGTCCAAGAAGGCAGCGATTTCCACGTCCCTCAACAACGGGCTCCGAGTATCATAGCCCATCAATATGTCCCACCTGGCCATCCAGTCTTCCAAGGAATATGGTGGGCGGTGCACATCGTATTTTGGGATAGGAATCCCCGTGTAAGGGACCTCCCTCTGCACCCTGAGATATAGCTCGATCTTGCAGTTCACCTCCCCTCCACTGGCCTCTACCGAACGCGCGAGCCAGTCAAGTAACCCTTCCCCCTCGTAGAAATGCGCCGATATCGCAAAAGTTTCCAACTTTGGGAAATGGGTGAAGTTGAAAGGGGTGAATACTGGGCAACATATCAGAAACGATTCCCAGATACTTTGGTCAACCCTGAACACTCGAACTCGAACCAGTACTCACCATTCGCAGGCCTGCTCGGCTCAGACACATACCATTTGACGTATATCGCAATGTGAACCAGCGTCCCGCCCCACAACTTCAAGAAATCGATGTAGAAAGGGAAGACCCAGCCTTGACCATTATGAACCGGTATCCGGCACCTCTCCAACCTCGTTAAATTGAACGTCCTCGTTGACAACGCCTCGAGCCACTTGGTCACACCGTATGGTTGGGTATTGGACAGATCCAACAGTTTCAGAACAGGAAGCTCGCATTGGGGTACCCTGGTCGCTCCAACTGATCCAACGAGGTCGGGGCGGAGGGCTTCGTCGTCCGGTCGGGAGAGAAAGCATCCCCCGAATACCATATACTTGAGATTCTTGCGCGGCTGCGGCATACATGGTGTCATGAACCAGGGGTTGATGCTGAGTCCTTCAAGACTCTCAGCCTTCAACAGACGCTGAAGCCCCTGTGCGACATCCGGTGCGACCAGATGCCACCGGGTGCCTAGGTCCAACACAAGCCATCTGAGCTTGGGGTACCGCCGGTTCAGGGCCTCGATCCACACCATTTTCTTCTTTTCCAGACGCTGCTTGACTTTTAAGCTCGGACACGTTGAGGGGAAGGAGGTTGCGAGTCGTTGGCGCCACTTGGGTAGCCCCTCCGCGGCGACTCGAGGGTAAGGGCTGTCAATGAGGATAGGGGCTAACTCACAGCCGCTGATGAAGAGGTACTCGACGTGCTCAGATGCTTGAGGAGAGTGTCGTAGGAGATCCACGAATGCATCAACTGTTGAGTACCACTGCCAAATCGGCATCTTTTCCCACTCCTCCTTGGGTCGAAGTGACCGTCCGGTGGAGAGCTGAACGCAGCGAAAGACGAAAGGCCGTGTGTAATCTGCGAGGGCGCGGCAGGTCAGCGAAACTGATTTAAGGTCTTGAGATATGAAGTGCGTCGCGGGCTGCCACTGGATTCCCCATGGAACAGAAGTTGGGCCTCGCAGCACGACCCGTGGACTGTGCTCGTCGAATAGGAAGGTGAGGATGAGGTATATGATTTCAAGGGGGATGCGCCAGTTTTGGCTTGTGGTCACAGTTTTGGGCAAGCGCGAACGGGAGAAGGTGATAGGCATTTGGGGAGGGCAAAAGGGTTGCGGAGGAAGGAACAGCGCCGGCGATGCCTGAATTGCAAATGGGAAATCAACCCATCATCGAGTGTGGGTGAACATCATTGATGGACTGGACCTCCTTTTGGCGCTTAATCGAAGCCGACGAGTTCGTGCGCTCAGCATGCTGTTTCTGCTGGCTGTGACAATTAAGTATAATTGGTGATACCAACATTTACAAGTAACGCCGCGCAATGAACCACGGAGAATCGTGCCCGCATTTGAGCCAGAATGTCTTTTTGCTACTGTACTGGTGTTATGTCGGGGACATACGACCCGAGAGGGATAATTGACGAGTCCGGGCAATGTATTGTTCTTCGCGTGTCCAAAAAAGCAGCCAGTTCTACTTCATCCAGCAACGAGCCCGGCCTATATTCCGTCAATCTGGACCACTTTGAGGTCCAATATTCCATGAGGTGTGGTGGGTCAGCTGCATCGTATTGTGGAACGTGACCCTCTCTGAAGGGGACCTCATTTTCCGTCCTGATATATAGTTCGATCTTGCTGATAACCTTCCCTCCACTAGCCGCAACTGATTGTGAGAGCCAACCGAGGATACCTTCTCCCTCGCTGAAATGCGCCGATATAACGAGGGTTCTCAACTTTGGAAAGTGGGTGAAGTCGAGAGGGGTAAATTCTAAGCACGGTGTGGATTAGAATCAAGGTTCGAGTTTAAAAACGCGAAATGCACTCACCCCATGCAGAACGAGATGCAGTCGTTGAGGCCTTCTTGAAATAGATCTCGACATGCACCAAAGTTGACCCAGACAGCCTCAGGAAGTCGATGTGGTAGGTACGTAGGCATTCACGGCGGCCAACAGGGATACGGCATCGTTTCAGTCTTGTACAATTGAACGCCCTGGTGGACACACTCTCGAACCATCCTGCCATACCAGAGGTTGCAAAGGTCGACAGGTCTAGGACTTTGAGAGTTGGGAGCTCGCTGAGTCGCTTCTTCGTCGCTTTGGCGTCCGGGGTGGAGGTGGCCGGCCCGTCTACGTATTCGCCCCCGTACACCAGGTACTGAAGGCTCTTGCATCGCCGTAGCACACTCGAATGCTTCATCCGAGGGTTGAGAACGAGCCCCTCCAACCCATCCGGCCGAGTCAATAGGCGGAAGAACGCTGGTACGAAATTTGGTGCGAGCGCGCTCCACCTGATGGGTACGTCGAGGACCAGCCATTTGAGTTTGGGATACCGTTGTTTCAGCGCTTTCGTCCACGTTTCTCTTTGTTTGACCAGTTTGGAATAGGGACTTGAATTTGAGAGGTAGGTACGCCATTTCATTTGAGGGATGCATTCTTCAGGGCGGAGAGCGGTTGTGTACTCCATTGAGGCGTTGATGAAGAGGTACTCGACGTGCTTGGGGACTTCAGGATTTATGCGTAGGAGATCCACGTATGTCTCCATTGTCGACCGTAACTTGTGCGCACCCTTTTTTTCTGTTCGCTGTCGGGGCTCTGGGCTGATTTGGATGCAACGAAAAACGAACGGACGTGTGTATTCCGAGAGGGCGCGGCACGTCTGGGAAATCGATTTGAGGTCTCGAGGTACAAAAGGGGAGGCGGGTCGCTGGACTCCCCATTGGAAGGATCCTTCCAACGTGATACGTGGACAATGCTCATCGAATAGGAAGGCGAGGATATGGTATATGATCTCGAGAGGTAGGCGCCAATTTTGGTCTTTGGCCATGGCGAGAGGAAGCTGCTGAGGTCTGTGGAAGGTAAGGCGTTTGTGGACGGGAATGCGAGGACGGTACATTGAGAACTGGAAGTATCAGCACATACCTCGTCAATGGATCTATCCAAGGCGGTTGAGTTGCGGGTGGGAACCACACTGGAATGTGTAGTACACATTAGTCAGGTTGAGGTCCACAAATAATATTACCAAATACGCGCTGGTGTGCCCTAGGTCGCAAACGCTGGCTCCCTCTATATTTCAAGTATTCGTATTACCATCTATTCTCGAGTCGCGATGGTCCCAGGTCACCCCAGGTCCCCAGTGGACTACTTCATCTCTTGCCTGAACGATGATGGCTTCCGAGTCGGATACTAAGGACCACCGACTACTAGTAGCCCGGGCGCTTAATTGTAGGTCGAGGGGATCGTCGGGGCGGGGTTTTGGATGGTGTTGTGATTGAAGCTTCCGGTTTTCCGAGTCGTTGTGTATCGCGCGATGGTAGATTCATTATTGATTGGGTCGTTACAATTCGTGCACATTGATGTACAATACAAATAGGGGGAAATGATAATCGCGACCCTACAATCGACGATCGACCTAGGACTGGAAACATGCCTTAAGAAACCTCCTCGCTCGTCGCGCATGGGCCCTAATACCAGGGAACAGCTGACGACGATCAGACCTGGCTTGGGAAGCCAGCGAAATGTTATCGACCACTGGGTCATTTGGAACCGTGAGGGTGTCTGTCTGCAGGGGCGCAGCGATGGTTTGGTTCTCGGCTTGCTCCACTACTGGGACTGCACTATGTTGCACTATTGCTGGCATCGGCATTGGCATCGCTTGGGGCATGGCGGGGGTGGCCGTGACCTCGTTCGCTGGAGCTGCTGTAACATGTATCGTTGTCGTGATACTTCCGTTTGTTACGATTGGTCCATCGCAGCCATCGGAGGTTGGATCGACTCTTTCCTCGGATGTCCGCGAGTCGTTGATGGAGTTAGATGTGGAGATGTGTTGTGCGGTTAGCAGTCTGTGAATTTGATCAGCCACGTTCACTCCCTCAACGAGCATGGGAGCGGTAGCTGGTGCCACGGGAAATACTGGTGCCATGGGTAGCACTGGCCCTAGAGCACGAGTCAAGTTCAGGAGTCAGACGAGCTTGGTGGTAAAGCAACGACAAAAACTCACCATTTCCGTATCCGGGGTTGGGAGGATTGGGAAACATGGCTCCATGGGCTCGAGCATAGATAACCTCCGGCGAGTTGACGACAGTACCTCCCGCAGCCTGGAAGTAGCCACCGACAGCGGCGTCTTTATCGATGATAACGTCTTGGACGGGCTTGCCCACGTCTTCCTCGGGGACAACAGTTGTGCCATTTAGGACATGCCTGCCAGCAATCTGGGCATAACCCCCAACAGTGCCGCTGATTCTGACGACCATCGTAGAGCCTAGGTAGGAGCGTGGACCTTGGGGCGATTCTGTTTTGACTGAACTGAGAGGCAGCGGTGCTATGCAAGGGTACTTGGGGGCCACTCGTTTTCTAGCCGTTAAGTATTAAATGTTTGTGGGCCGCACTTCAGCGGTGCGTTCGTGTCACATGTGCCCAAATGACTGTGGTTCAAAGTCAGCGCGCTCATAGTGAAATGTGATTGGGACCTACCTTTCGTTGATCAAGCGGGAAACATGAGAGGATTGGGTGCCGTGTAGACATGACCTGCCCCCTGGTTCATCGAAGTGCGAAGCTTTAGACGGCTCGCAACATTCATTCAGACCTAGTTGAGTTCGGACATTTTTCTGCATCGTTATCTTCCATCTTCCAGCGTTATTCTGGATCGGGTGAGCGTTGTTCAGGCGAGGAGATTGTAAGCACCGGACAATTGTCTGCATTGACAACGTGCACACCATGCAACCCACAACGTGTACATACAGATTCCAGAGTGAATATGATACTCACCGAATGGAGATCCAGGCGATAATTGTTCCACTCGAGCTCAATCGACTATATGGATGTCTACCATAGTAGTAAGTACCTGGTCACAGAGCGACTGGCATCACTTTCAGTGTTTGGCCAAACGTGCGCTTATTTGCCTGGCGCGTGACAGCCAAATAACATAAGCGCCCACAACTCGGGGGACTGATTCCTTGCCCAATGTCCACACCAACGTTGCAGGGACTGAATTGGCCAGAGGAAAACAATACTTCTTATTGTAACTGCTCCGAAGCGAGCCCCTAGCAACGTATGTACCGCGGACATGCAATGTTTGAGAACGCTGCACCCACAAAGAGGCAATGTGGCATTTGGCCGCGAGTTTCAGCGAATTCCCTCGGCAATGCCCCTCAGGTCTTTGTTCTATCCTGAGGATTAATCAGTGCTGAGCGCTGACGGTTGCTGAGAGATAAAGTTTCCGCTCAGAGGGCTGGTTCACAATCACACAAGGCGGCTGTATTATTTAACATACTAGTAGTATACCATTGGAACTCGTAAAGGTCCAGGCTAATTCAATGTACCGGTCACAGTCGTAGATAAATCGTCCAAGGAAGCTGGAAAAACCAGAATGCATGAGTCCAATTCAGAACGAAAAGAAAAAGAATCGCGTGAAGAGAGGAAAAGCGAGGTCCATGTCTCCTTCCTAGCTAGGCGGTAGGCGTCAAGTTGCGGCGGGCCAGTGAGCGGTAGGCAGTTTGGAGCCGCTTGGATTTGTTGTAGACCCGTTTGAATACTGCTCTGATGCCAGGGAATAGGACATTCTTAGGCATGGGTCTCTCCAGATCTGGATTTATCGGGGGGTTAGCTGGAGGGACTGCAGTTTGCTGGGTGAGCTCCCCCGTTCCTGTCGTCGCCTCGATGCTATCCTCCTCTTCAGGTGTTGAGGGTGCCGTGTTTGGAGTCGCGAGCTCCGGAGGAATTGTTGCCTGGACGGTGGGATCTCCAGAGCCTGCCTTCGTCTCAGTCTTAGCATCCTCCTCTTGAGGTGCCGAGGACGCTGTAGTCTGGCTAGGCGCGCCTGAGGGTGGAGGGACTCCAATAGTACTCCCCACCTTCGGCCGAAGGGTATTAACTATAGGACACGTTAGTTTCGATCAGAAAGCCCCAATCTAATACGGCACTTACTTCCTGATAACTGTGCCAGTCTTTGTTCGTGCTGTCTTTGTTCGTGCATTCTTTCTTCGTGGGCGAGGACTAACTTCAATCTCTCGTTGGCCTGCGGGTCGTATACGTTACTCCCCGCTATAATGGCGTGGCCACCAAGAGCCACTCCTTCAAGGTTGAGGGGCGTGGCCTGTACGGGCGGGTCTGGATCGCTTGCGCCGTTGAACACGACCGCTCCACCTGCGAAGGTAGCGAAGCCCGAAATGGCGGCGTTCTTGAGATTATGCATCGTCCAACTTGTTGAAATGCGAGTGGTTGTATACGTCGAGTGTGTACGTCTTGAGGATGGAAGTAGGCTTATCGCAGTTGTGTGGAGATTAAAAGTTGAAAGAATGAGTACTTTTATACCTGGATATCCTGGTCTGAGGGTACGACCAGTAAGTAATTCTCTAGCGCTCTTCAAGGAAAGGGCGGTGTTACATTGACACACACTTTGTTCTCCTAGGGGTATTGGAAGTTGCGAAATGACTGGATACCCTACAGCCGCTTTAATTACCGATAAGATATTGCCCAGTCCGTTGAAAGACAATAGGTATCGCTGACGACGGTGTGTACACTGTAGGCGCACGTAGTACAAAAAGCTGGGCACTCGACACTGGTTCATTGACAGGACACCCACATATTTAGCCAGGGTAACCGTGATAGTAGAAACCCTTTACGTTTGCAGCTGTACAGCGTACAACGCCGGTATTCAAGGTAGAAACACGTCGTCAAATGCCCAAACGATCGCCTGAACCCTAGCCCAAGTGGGACAGCCTGCAATGTTATTATTTACATTCCGACCTCTTCGAACAGTCAAAACAGAGATACATTCGATACCATTCAGCTCCAAAGACAATACAAAGCCCGAGGCGATATGTCTGTCCCGTCCGAACACTTCTTTTCCCAAACCCCCTCTCATTCCATCTTCGTCGTTTCCCATGTCGAGTAGAAAGGCGCCTTCATAAACGCGAGTCGCTCCTTGGCACACTTGTCGAACATGTCATTGGACGCTTTCTTGTATTTGTCCATGGTGAATTCCCCGCTGCCATAGCCTCCTGCACGTAGAGCCGCCCACGCAACATGAAGACTGAGGGTCGAAACATCTCGATGGGGTTTGGTGTCCAAAATGACGATGTATCGCACTGGGAACTTCTTGTCAGAGAAGAACCAACCCTTTTCTCCCGTCCTCAGGGTAGATATGTAGCCCCGTGGACCCACCGAACTCCCTCCCGGTGAAAATAAGATATCGCGCGCGCTTCTTTGTCCTGGATTCCAAGGCCCTTGACCCTCGGATGGTACTGGGTGGGGAGGTGCCTCAAATAGCCTTCCGCGCTTCTGCGGCAAGGCCTTCCCATTTTCAGCAGACCCATATTCCTCGACACTAGTGTCTGGTTTTGTCTCGTTCCAAATGAGTAACTGGAAATCCTGCGGGCGGGAGCGCAGCTCGTGCAAGAACTTGTCGGTGAATGGGTCTTCATCAAGCCGAACTGCTCCAAACATGTACGCCCGATCTTCCATTTCTGCCCAAACAACGTTCTCCCTACGGCTAGCTGGGATTACGGTTTCAGCAATCGATGAACTCCAGGCCCTTTTCGGTGATACCATGTCGGCAACGATTACACCAGACAGTGAAAGATGCATGCGGGGTGCTGAAGAGGACAGTGGTTTGCGATTGCCTGCAGGAGCTTTCGGAGTCTTTGTTTTGACGCCCATGGAAGCCATCGAAAGGAACCCAATAACATCGTCGTAGGTGTTGCATATCCTGACGAAGCGATTCTCCGTGTTCTGTTCAAATCCCACCATCTGGAATAGTATCTAGAGAGACAGCTTCAGATTCGCCTGATCGTAATCGACTCGGAAACTGATTGGACTTACCCACCACACTTCGTTCGAAATCGGCTTGACATGTCGCGCGTTGTAAATCCATCCATACAAGATCTGAAAGCGATTCTCTACAAGGGTTGTTGAGTTAACATTCGCAAAGAAAGTTTAAACACCTACCCAATTTACCCAGGTTGGCGGTTCTTGCTTGATCGTTCGTGTGGAAAATCTCCAGAGCCTCATAGATGGAGTCCTTCATCCAGGGAAGCCCGACGTAGTACCTCCGCAGAAGGTGAACGAACAAGTCAATAGCATCCTCGAAGTTGAAGTCTTTGCTAAAGAAAAGGTCTCTGAAGGAAACCTTGTCGATAGCTTTGTAGAGAAGAATGCTGTCATGAAAGATTGCGCGTCGGAGGTACTGCATCGTCGTCAAACTTGCGATTCGAGCGTGGTATTGAATGATGGGTTGGGATGGCGTATCCCCAAGGCTTGTGAGCTCAGCAAGCATCGCAGCTGCAGCTGCTTCCGGTTCAAACATTGGCTGAAAGGTGTACCAAATCTTCTGCCTGTCGCTGTAAGGTCTTGCTGTTAGAGGGTGACAAAGGAACGAATTGACATACGTACGCTTGAATCTTGAGGTAGATAAGGTCGTCGTCCTCAGATGAAGCCTTGACACTAGCATCGGAGGTGCTCAGTCTGCTCATCTGCTGGTCGAGCTCCTCATCAATCTCCGGAAGAGATCCACGTTCAAACGCCTCTTCCTTCAGCTTGCTAAAGCCCGGATCTGTTCCTCGGCTGCTTCTCTCCGTGCCATTTGCCATCCGTCGAGCCCATTCAGCCTCGGGGTGTTCGTCAGCGTATAAATCAAGGGCTCGAGTGCTGAGGAGAAAGCGGAGTTCGTTGACTTTCTCCATTTCTTTGGCCAATACGTTGATGCGCGTTTTGTGTCCAGTGTCCACTAACGAGTCCATTTAGCAGGGAGCCCATTTGACTCGAAAATGAACATACTCTTCAGAAAGAAGCGGGTCCCATGGATCTTTCTGCCATACCGCTCCACCCGAATCGCTTCAACGTAGTCCTCCAGCCACTTCAGCTTCTGGCGGGCCACCGAATAGTCGTTGATTTGGCTGATCTGCTCTTTGGTGGGTAAGAGCTGGCCGTCCCTGACTGTGTCCACTCGGGCTTGCGCAGCTTTGTAGTCCTTGCAAAGCCGTTGATACTGTTTATGGTGGACGTTGCATCTGCGTTGGCCTGGTGGCCCCTTTGTTGCAGGGAGACCGCATTGGCTGACCTCGTCCTCATCTAATGTAAGGCATTTCGCGGACCCTGAGGGCTGTTTGGCCGACCGGGCATGCGTAGGTGACGATCCTGCTGCAGCGGCGTTGGGACTGGGCATTGGGACCGCTTGGCCTCCCTGACAGAGGATCTTGATGGGGGAGAAAGACAAGGGTCTTCAACATAAGTGTTTATTATGTGTAGAAGTAGCGCAACATATCGTGGGCTTTAGAACTATGATCTAGAATTGGGTGAGAATAGGAAGTAGCATTGAATTCATAGGTTACTCACCTTTTTTCTCAGTGATGTCAGCCACGTCCTAAGGCTTTTAGTCGGGTTTTGTCACAGGTGACCGGTGACCCTTGCTTCTTATGAAACGAACTCGTTTCCAGTCATGGTACCCTTCCAACCACGGACAACCTCTATTGCTCGAATCTGTTGCCATCAATTTGCCCTTGTTTGTTACCAGCCCCTATCATCTGGCACGCAGGAGTTCTCTTCGGCGACGCATTTGGCTTCGTTCTAGCTAGGAGGTCAATTGGCGTTGATATGGTTGTCATGCTCCTCCACAGAGAGCCCTTGGGTTACGGATCTCCTTCAGCTGCAACCGATTTCCAGGAAAAACTCGCAGTCTTCCAACCGACCATACCAATCACGACTCGCAACTTGAATAACGGACACAGGGCTCTATCGCGGTAGTTCGAAATGTAATACATAGCAAACAAATGGTACATGTTGTTAGTTGGTAGTGGAGACTCGTGAGATATGGGCACAATGCATGCACTGAAAATCAAATCCCATGATGAACGAAGGGGACCCATTGGTGAAACGGTCTTCCAAGGTCGCGCAGCCTCTTCACCGCAAGATGCAGACCATACGCTGCATCAGTTATATCAGGAGAAGCCGCTGTACCATGGCGAAAGAGGTGATCATAGAAGACGTCGGCTACGATAGGCGCATCTTCGTCTTGGATTGCCCTAAGTCCCAGCAATTCATCAGTCAAAACCTTTGAGCACTGAATCAATGGGACCAACTCACCACATCGTCGCGACAACGCTTCGGAAGCCGGCGAACTGCATAGTCGCAGCCAAAGAGAGAGATTCATCGGGCCGTTCTTGGTCTCCCATCGCAGTCTCACAGGCACTCAGGTAGGCAAGGGCAGCATTAGAAGTGCGGCATCCTCGTATCAACGATCCCATAGTGAGACGACCCCCGCTGAGGATCAAAGAACTATCCAACGGGTTCGAGAAATCTTGAGATCCGTGGCACCCAAAATGAACGATAGAGGCTGAGTTGATGTGGCCCAAGATTGTGTCGGGGTTGGAGGGAGTCTCTGCTGAGCCTATGCGAGTAACCAAATGCCGTTCATGCGGGATTCGACGCTGAATCTTCTTCAACTCCTCCATGGTGAATGGAAGGCAGTGTATACTCGGCCCTGAATCTCCTGGTTCGACAACGACGAGCATCTCATAGTCGGGATTCGGCGTTGGTGGTGGAGCGATCAGGTCTTGCGGAGAAGAGCAATACGAAGAAACGGCATAATCCGACAAACAGTCGGACACTTCAGGGTTGTTGGAATAAATCCCAGAAGCATGGATGGGAAGAAATGCGAAAGGACCTGTTGGGCACCACCATAGCCTTTGCGGGTTGTCGGTCTGAGAGTTTAGTCAGCGAAATTCGGGTATCCGAGTAAAATCGATGACGACCAGGACTGTACCTTCTGCAATCCGAGGATTTTGACAACTGGCTGCGCTACGACATCCCAGAGGATTTCGAGAAGCTGCTTGAAGTCGTCGTCCGCTGTGCCTCTGTTCCTGCGACGTAACTGCAAGCGAGCGTTTCGGGTTTCGATTTGGCAGAAGTCGTCAATCTTGCGCTGAAGTTGTTTCCCAACCGCCTGCCCTCGCGATAACTGCTGAGTCGCATCCGTCAAACCAACAATTTGATTCACGTCTGTGGACAGTCGATGACGATGCAAGGTGGCATCCTGTTTCATAATCAGGATGTCACATCCGTACCTGCTGGCGTTCAGGAAGACAATCGGACCATCCCTGGCAGCGCTCTTGAGTGTGTCGAAGGAAGGAGGGAGGAGAAAGTCCTGAAAGTCGTCAGTCGCCCGAATCCGTGCGATGATTTCTTCTCTCTTCTGTGCGAGAAGGTATGGACGTCGTGACAGGCCGTGAGCCGATGCCGGTTGGGAGTGAGGGTTTTCGTTCGTTGCAATTTCCAGTTGGCGAGTAACCGAACGCAGCTCTGACGCCAAATCAGGGTGGAGGGCGTCGAGTCGGTCCAGAGATCCCCGGAATTGGAGAGCTTGAGACCAGAAAACTGATCGTGCGGTGGAGAGAAAGACAACCGCCGTCTCCAACTGTCCCTGCTCAATCGCGCACTGTACTGCGTCCCTCGACAGATCTTTTGCATGGACGAGGACGTTTTGGCGCTGTTCCAGTGTGAGGTCGAGAGAGGCTAACAGGGGGAGCACTTCTATGGCATAGTTGTAAGCCTCCAGCGCCATATCTAAACGATCGAACTCTCGGCACGTTGAACTCCAGTATCTGGCATGGTCCAGCCTCGCCAATGGCGACGCCGCTTGGGACTGAGTGCCAGACCTGAGAAGTTCGTATATTTCTTCCAGAATACTGTCATCGCTGGTCGCATGGGACCTGGCTTTGAGAGCGGTCGCAAGGGCCTCAATCACAGTAAGCCGAAAGGGATGATCAGCCCACGGGTAACTGGAATCAGGCTTGCTTCCAACGGCAAGACCTGGATGTGAACACAGAAGAAGCGCATCCCGCAGGGCTGCAATGCCCGCCTCCAGGTCGTGGAAGTCATGTTTGAGTTGGAAGCGGGTGGAGAGAGCTCTTGCCAGGTTGTAGAGCGATATAGGGCGACTTCGGTGGCCCCGAGGGATGAGATCGCGCGCTTCCCTGAGCAATGCGATACACTCTTCCAAATCGCAGAAGTCGCTCTTGCGCTCGAAGCGGGTGGAAAGGGAGTTCGCCAGGTTGTTGAGCGAGCTGGGGCGGTCAGGTTGGCCCGGAGGGAGGAGAGCGAGCGCTTCCCTGTGCAGGTCGATAGACTCTTCCAGGTCGCAGCAGTTACCATTGTGTTGGAACCGGTCAGAAAGCGAGTCTGCCAGGTTGTTGAGGGAGCGAGGACGGTCGGGGTGGCCGGCAGGGCTGAGAGAGAGCACTTCCCTGAATAATGTGACACACTCGTCTAGGTCTCGGGGGTCGCCTTTGTGCTTGAACCGGGTGGAAAGTGAGCTTGCCAAATTCATGATCGACCTGGGACGGTTGGGGTGGCCTGGAGAGTGCTCAGAGAGAGCTACTCTGTGCAATTCTATGCTCTTTTCTAGGTCACTGAAGTCGCGCTTGTGCTGGAACCGGGTGGAAAGGGAGTTTGCCAGGTTATTGATTGACCTGGCGCGGTTGGGGTGACCTGGAGGATAGAGCGAGACCGCTTCCCTGTGCAATTCTATACTCTCTTCCATATCGCGGAAGTTGCCCTTGTGCATGAACCGGGTGGAAAGGTCGTTTGCCAGGTTGTTGAGCAAGCCGGGGTGGTCGGGGTGGCCCCGAGGGAAGAGAGCGAGCGCTTCCCTGTGCAATGTGACACACTCGTCCAGGTCGCGAGCGTCGCCTTTCCACTGGAACCGAGTGGCAAGGGAGTTTGCCAAACTGTCCAGCGCGCTGGGCCGGCCGGGGTGTCCTGGAGGGCGGAGATCGAGCGCTTCCCTGAGCACTGTGACACACCCTTCCAGGTCGCGGAAGTCGCCCTTTTTCTGGAACCGGGCGGAAAGCGTAGTTGCTAGATGGATGAGCGAGCGGGGGCGGGCTGGATGACCCGGAGGGAGGAGGGTGAGTGCTTTCCTGTGCAATGTGATGCACTCTTCCAAGTCGCAGAAGTCACCCTTGTGTTGGAAGCGAGTGAAAAGGAAGCTTGCCAGGTTATCGAGAGAGTCGGGGTGATCGGGGTAGGCTGGAGGGCGGAGGGAGAGTACCGCTTCCCTGTAGAGTGTGATGCACTCTTCCAAGTCGCGTAAGTCGCCGGTGTAATGAAATCGTTTCCATAGGGCCATGGCATAATGGGAGAGTACCTCATGGCGTCTAGGATGGCCTGGCGATCGAAGTGAAAGGGACTGACGGAAATACGAGATGGATTCCTCCAGCTGCAGTCTATCGCCTTCCATCAACTGGGATCCCAGAATGTACGCGTCCACCCCCTTATCGTCCTTGGGAACCATTTCCTCTCGCAACTGCTTCAACTCCAGCCTCCAAACCGATTCCTCTCCTTTGCATTCCATGAACCTGATGCAGGCGATCTGCTGGAGATTGAGAAGTGCAAAGAAGAGCGTTGGATTGCCGCTTCTGGCAAGCCGTTTAGCATCCTGAAATGTTTCCGCAGCCAAATCCAGATTGGCCTCGTCATCGGACGCCAGGTACTTAAGAATCAGGGCGTTCCCAGTCCGTAGCAATAGATGACCTCGACTGTTGCTCTTGTCGTCACACGAAGCGAGAGCTTCATTGGCGACAACGATTGCGGTCTCTAACTTGGGCATGTCGATGGATTGTCGATACTCTCGGAGAGATTTGAGCGCCAGCGAGACATCACGAGCGCCCCGTGAGCCAGATATTGGTGATTCACCCTGCCAGTGGGCATCGTCAGGGGTTTACTGCATGGTTGAATGTGGTTGATGCTTTTTCACTCACCGTGCACGAGAACGGATTCAACCCCTCCATCTGCAAGAGGTTCACTGATTCCACCCAGTCGTCCACCCATCCATATCGAGCGAACCGGGTTACAAGCGCTTTGATCAGGCCAACTTCAGCCGTCGCCCGTGTTCCCTCATCCTTTTCGTCGCGGATGGCGCCCCGTAGCACAATGATAGCTTTTTCAAGTGCGATGCCCTCCATTTCTTTTGTGGCCTCATCCAAAATATCATTCACGCAGGACAAAGCTCCCTCTAGCTCATCCTCGCCTTGAGTGGATTCACCTTGGGCTATGATTAGTGAGCCCTTATGACAAGACAAAACGATTGGCGATATACATACCTGGTGATTCCGAATGCTCGTCGACGACCTACAGACAAGTTCCTTAGCCACGATCGTCATGTAGTAGTGGGCGCGCGGACGCATACCTTGCATTCAGACTCTCCGGATGTACAGATAGTAGAAGATTTGTCCATGAAGACTGCAGCAAGTTGCTAAAGACAGACTCCTGGTGACGTGGGAGGGTGATTTGAACGACCTTTATAATACCGAGCGCCGGGTACTGCTTCATTGACAGCGACTCAAACCACTTGGCTGGGTTTCCGTCGCTGATAACGATCTGCCGGGTCACCTAAGAGGCACAGCCGTGCCAGAAACATTTGGTCCATGGTTCTGATTCTGCAGCGACCGGGTTAGCAAATGGAGCCGAGCGCTGATTTCGAAAGGTTATGTGATCTTGTGGCAACAAATGTGCGTGCAGTGCGCGCTGACGGCGAATGTGCATTTGCAACTCCGACCACCTCCGCTCTAATTCGCCTGCAACGTCCCACCTCAGCTTCAAGGTCTCTTGCAGTCTCTGTCGCTTGAATTTCGGGTAATCTGGACACGGCCAATCCGCAGTAAGATGAATAAGTTGCTCGATGCAACAGCGCTACACTTCCGAATGGAAGGCATGACAACCGAGATGGACAGATGGCACAGGATGGCACGGGCGCTTATCAGTCCCATTAAAGCTTCCAAACGACCATGCGGTGTACTCCTTCCTAAACGAGTCCAGATGCTGGGTAAATACACTGGGCGCTATATGAAACAACTGATTACTGCCCGTCAGAATATGTGATGTACCAACAAGCGGAGGGCGATGTGCATGCTACGGAAGAACTCGAACGCGCGGTTAGTAGTAGCGTTGTGCGAACACAACAACATCGGCAACTTTCCTCAGTTGTCCGCAGGTACATCCTATTTCAGACTACTTGCTGGTAGCTTGCCAGAAGACGACCACTTCTCCACCCCAAACATCAAACAATTACCGAACGTTCGCGTCTTCCAGCGTTGATCAAGAAGTTGGGTCTGGGGTGTCGGACTCTATGAAAGGACGACATCTCCAGCTTTAGAATCACTTGCCAGCAGATCATAGAAAGCGCCAACCTTCGTCCCAATTATTACAGAGGCAACGGTCAGCCGGCGACTGCAGCGAGGCTCGCAGCGGTTCCTAGTTCTATCATCAACAGTAATGGCAACGTAATGACAGACAAAAGGCTGTAGAAAATAAGAAATCGAATCCACTGCAAGTGTGTCAACGAATGGTACATGGTGTTGGTTAATGTTACAGACCCTTAAGAACAAGTAATCCATGATAGCAAATCAAATTCCATGATGAACAAAAGGTACCCATTGCTGGAACGGTCTCCCCAGGTCGCGTAGCTTCTTCACAGCAAGATGCAGACCATACGCTGCATCGGTTATGTCCGGAGGAGCCGCTGTACCACGACGAAAGAGATGGTGGTAGAAGACATCGGCTACGATCGGTGCATCTTCGTCTTGGATGGCCCTAAGTTTCAGCAATTGTCAATCAAAATCTTTCAGCACTGAATCAATGGGATGACTCACCACATCGTTGCGACAACGCTTCGGAATCCGGCGAACTGCATAGTCGCAGCCAAAGAGAGAGATTCATCGGGCCGTTCCTGGTCTCCCATCGCAGTCTCGCAGGCACTCAGGTAGGCAAGGGCAGCATTGGACGTGCGGCAGCCTCGTATCAGTGATCCCATGGTCAGACAACCCCCGCTGAGGATCAAAGAACTATCCAACGGGTTCGAGGAATCTTGAGATCCGTGGCACCCGAAGTGAACGATAGAGGCTGAGTTGATGTGGCCCAAGATTGTGTCGGGGTTGGAGGGAGTCTCTGCTGAGCCTATGCGAGTAACCAAATGCCGTTCATGCGGGATTCGACGCTGAATCTTCTTCAACTCCTCCATGGTGAATGGAAGGCGGTGTCTACTCGGCCCTGAATCTCCTGGCTCGACAACAACAAGCATTTCGTAGTCGAGATTCGGTGTTGGCGGCGGTGCAATGAGGTCTTGTGGCGAAGAGCAGTAAGACGACACGACATAATCGGATAGACAGTCGGACGCCTCAGGATTGTTGGCATAAATCCCGGCGGCATGGATGGGAAGAAAGGCGAACGGGCCCGTCGGGCACCACCATATTCGCTGCGGGTTGTCAGTCTGAGAGTCAAGTCAGCGAGGTTCGGATAAAACAGACATGCCATGGACCACGCACCTTTTGCAGACCTAGAATTCTGATAACCGGCTCAGCCACCACATCCCAGAGGATCTCAAGGAGCTCCTTGAAATCGTCTTCCGCTGTCCCCCTGTTTTTACGACGTAGCTTCAAGCGAGTATTTCGGGTTTCGGTTTCGCAGAAGCTGTCAATCTTGCGTTGGAGTTGTTTTCCGGCTGCCTGTCCTCGCGATAACGGCTCAATCGCATCCGTCAACCCCGCAATTCGCTCCAAATCTGTAGACAGCGGGCGACGATGCAAGGTGCCATCCGGTTTCATAATCAGGACATCGCATCCGTACTTGCTGGCATTAAGGAAGACGATTGACCCATCCCTGGCAGCGCTCTTGAGTGTGTCGAACGAAGGAGGAAGGAGAAAGTCATGAAACCCGTCTATAGCTCGAATCTGGGTGATGATCTCTTCTCTCCTCTGGGCGAGAAGGTACGGGCGTCGTGGCAGGTCATGATGAGCCGACGTCGAGTCGATACGCAGGTTTTCGTCGTCGGTCGCGATTTCCAGTTGGCGCGTAACAGAACGTAGATCTGACGCCAATTCAGGGTGGAGGGCGTCCAGTCGGTCGAAAGACCCCCGAAATTGGAGCGCTTGGGACCAGAAGATCGATCGTGCTGTCGAGAGAAAGACAACTGCTGTGTCCAATTGCCCTTGCTCGATCGCGCACTGTACAGCGTCTCTTGAGAGATCCTTGGCATGAACGAGTACATTTTGGCGCTGTTCCAATGTGAGGTCGAGAGACGCTAGATGGGGAAGAATGGCGACCCCATGATCGTAAGCCTCCAGTGCCAGTGCTGAACGATCGAACTCTCGGCAAGTCGAGCTCCAGAGCCTTGCATGGCGTAGCCTCGCCAATGGCGACGCCACTTGGGACTGAGCACCAGACCTCAGAAGCTGGAATATTTCATCCAGGGCGCTGTTGTCGTTTGTCGCCCGGTACTTGAAATTGAGATTTCTCACAAGGTTCCCAATCACAAAAATCCGATAGGGATGATCAGCCAATTCGTGACTGGTATCAGGTAAAGAGATATCCGGCTTTGAATACAGAAGAAGAGCATCCCGGAGAAATGCAATGCACTCTTCCAGGTCGCGGAAGTCGCCCGTGTGTTCAAACCGGGCAGAAAGTGATTGTGCCAGACTGTTGAGTGAGTTCCGGTGTTCGGGATGCCCTGCAGGGCGGAGATCGAGTGCTTGCCTTTCCAGGGTGACGCACTCTTCCAAGTCGCGCAAGTCGCCTCGGCGCTGGAACCGGGTGAGAAGCGAGAACGCTAGGCTGTGGAGCAAGACGGGGCAGTAGGGGTGACCTGGAGGTTGGAGGGTGAGTGCTTCCCTAACCAACGCGATGGACTCTTCCAAGTCGCGAAAGTCGTTTTTGTGCTGGAACCGGGTGCCAAGCGATGTTGCTAGGTCGTTGAGGGAGCGGGGATGGTCAGGGTGGCCTGGAGGCAGGAGAGTGAGCGCTTCCCTGGCCAATGCGATGGACTCCTCCAGGTCACGGAAGTCGCCTTTGTGGTGGAACTGGGCGCCCAGGGAGGTCGCCAGGTCGTTGAGGGAGCGGGGACGGTCGGGATGGCCTGGAAGGCGGAGAGTGAGCACCTCCCTGTGCAATGTGACAGACTCTTCCAGGTCGCGGAAGTCGCCTTTATGCTGGAACCGGGTGTCAAGCGAAGCTGCCAGGTCGTTGAGCGCTCGGGGACGGTCGGTGTGTCCAGGAGGCCGGAGAGCGAGCGCTTCCCTGTACAATGTGACACACTCTTCCAGGTCGCGCAAGTCGCCTTTGCCCCGGAACCGAGTTGAAAGTGAGACCGCTAAGCTGTGGAGCAAGACGGGACGGTAGGGGAGGCCTGGAGGCTGGAGGGCGAGCGCTTCCCTGACCAATGTGACAGACTCTTCCAGGTCTCGGAAGTCGGCTTTGTGTTGGAACCGGCAGGCAAGCGAGGTTGCCAGGTCGTGGAGGGAGCGGGGGCGGTCGGGGTGGCCCGGCGGACGGAGAGCAAGCGCCTCCCTGGATACTGCGACACATTCTTCCAGATCGCACAAGTCGCCTTTGTGCAAGAACCGGGTGCCAAGCAAGGCTGCAAGGTCGTGGAGGGAGCGTGGACGGTCGGGGTGGCCTGTGGGGTGGTGAGAAAGCGCCTCCCTGGTTAATCTTATAGACTCTTCCAGGTCACGGAAGTCGCCTTTATGCTGGAATTGGTTGGACAGCGAGGTTGCAAGGTCATTGAGCGCTCGGGGGCGGTCGCGGTGACCTGGAAGGCGGTGAGAGAGCACTTCTCTGTGCAGTCTGACAGACTCTTCCAGGTCGCGCAAGTCGCTGGTGTAAAGAAATCGAAAATTGAGCGCGTTGGCGAAATGGGCAAGCGTATCAAGGTGTCTTGGATGCCGTGGCGGTCGGAATACAAGGGACTGACAGAGCCATGAGATAGATCCCTCTACCTGACGTTTATCGGAGTTCATCATCCGGGTTCCCAACTTGTACGCATTCCTCCCTTTCTCGTCCTCGCTCTCCATTCTTTTTCGCAGCTGCTTCAGCTCCAGCAACCTAACCGACTTCTCTCCTTTGGACTCCACGAGCTTGATGGATGCAACGTGCTGGAGATTGAGCAGTGCAATGAACAGCGTTGGATCGCCGCTTTTAAGGACCCGTATGGCATCCTGAAAAGATGCCTCGGCCAGGCCCAAATATCTCTCGTCATTGGACGCCAAGTACTTCAGAACCAGGGCACTCCCCGTCCGGAGCAGCAGTTGGCCGCGGCTGCTGGTCGCACCATGGCTCGAAGCCAGAGCTTCACTAGCGACAATGACAGCGGTTTCTAGCTTGCACACGTCGATTGTTTGTCGATACTCCCGCAGGGAAATGAGGGCGGAAGAGACATTGCCAGCCCAGTCCCCGCCCCGTGAACCGGATACTGTCAATTCACGCTGTGTATTGTCCAAGTTTACTGCTGGGTCGAATGTGGTTTGTATGCTGACACTCACAATGAATGCGGTGGACGAGGTTAACACCTCCCTCAGCAAAGGCTTAACTCCACGCTGTGCATAGGCAGAGTTCACCTGAGTTGAATGCAGCTGACGCGTTGGCACTCACAATGAATCTGGATAGAAAAAGATCCTCGTCCAGCAAAAGCTTCACTCCGCGCTGCGCGTTGTCAAAGATTACCGCTGGTTTGAATGGGATGGATGTGGTAGTACTCACAATGAGTTTGGTTGGATACGACAGCACCCTCAACGAAAGCTTTACTCCTTCATCCAAGTCCTCCACCCATCCATGTCGAGCGAACCGGGCCACAAGGGCTTTGATCAGGACGATTTCGGCCTTTGCCCGCATTCTGTCATCCTGTTCGTTACGGATGGTCTTCCGTAGAAGGGCAATCGCATTTGCGAGGACACTGTCGTCCATCTCTTTCGTGGCTGCATCCAATAGATCGTTTACGCGGGACAAAGGACCCTCTAGTTCGCCCTCGCCTTGGGCTGATACACCTGGGTGTGGATAATTCGCAAGGGCGCTCATAACACGGTAAGCAATGGGTGTAATACATACCTGATAATTCATAGTCATCGATGGCCTTCAGAACGTGGGTTATTCAACCTCGCTGATTAACAATGGACGCGTAGACACTCACCGTCGGGGGGTCAATTCCGGATGTACTGACACAATTCCCCATGAATGAGAAGACATTCAGCAAGTTGCAAGACAGAACGAGTGACGTGGTCGGAGGGCGGCGTTGTACTTGAGCCTACACAAATATAAACGCCGTTCTTCACCTCCTGCATCACGAACACTTGATTCGTCGTTCTGTTCCGGGGCGCCCAGAAGGCACAGCCATGTATCCAAGTGGCCAGCGGGGTCGATGGAAGAGAGAACTTGGCCGAAGAGGTCGCCAACGATGTAGCATCTCCGGAGAGCCTTGTCGGTGGTCAATTTTGGCATTGACATGGATGAGGGCGTGCGGATGGTTGTTGATTGAAGGCTCCCACCGCGCAACAGATCAGAACTTGCCCACGATTGATTTTGTGTCCGACTGTATTGCGCCACCCCGAACCAAATATTAGGGAGGTCGTCGACATCATCATTGCTATCTGCTCCAGCTTTTGGTCTTTCCCCTTCGATTTACTAGGTCGTCTACGTTCTTTATCCTTATGCGCATTCCCTACGAAATCTTGAAATCCACTGCAAGTATGTCCATGAATGGCACACATGGTTTAATGTTACAGGCCCTTATGATACAAGTAATGTATAGTACAAAATCAAATTCCATAATGAACAAAAGGTACCCATTGCTGGAACGGTCTCCCCAGGTCGCGTAGCTTCTTCACAGCAAGATGCAGACCATACGCTGCATCGGTTATGTCCGGAGGAGCCGCTGTACCACGACGAAAGAGATGGTGGTAGAAGACATCGGCTACGATCGGTGCATCTTCGTCTTGGATGGCCCTAAGTTTCAGCAATTGTCAATCAAAATCTTTCAGCACTGAATCAATGGGATGACTCACCACATCGTTGCGACAACGCTTCGGAATCCGGCGAACTGCATAGTCGCAGCCAAAGAGAGAGATTCATCGGGCCGTTCCTGGTCTCCCATCGCAGTCTCGCAGGCACTCAGGTAGGCAAGGGCAGCATTGGACGTGCGGCAGCCTCGTATCAGTGATCCCATGGTCAGACAACCCCCGCTGAGGATCAAAGAACTATCCAACGGGTTCGAGGAATCTTGAGATCCGTGGCACCCGAAGTGAACGATAGAGGCTGAGTTGATGTGGCCCAAGATTGTGTCGGGGTTGGAGGGAGTCTCTGCTGAGCCTATGCGAGTAACCAAATGCCGTTCATGCGGGATTCGACGCTGAATCTTCTTCAACTCCTCCATGGTGAATGGAAGGCGGTGTCTACTCGGCCCTGAATCTCCTGGCTCGACAACAACAAGCATTTCGTAGTCGAGATTCGGTGTTGGCGGCGGTGCAATGAGGTCTTGTGGCGAAGAGCAGTAAGACGACACGACATAATCGGATAGACAGTCGGACGCCTCAGGATTGTTGGCATAAATCCCGGCGGCATGGATGGGAAGAAAGGCGAATGGGCCCGTCGGACACCACCATATTCGTTGCGGGTTGTCAGTCTGAGAGGCTAGTCAGCGAAATTCGGATAAAACAGACGATGCCATGGACCACGCACCTTTTGCAGACCTAGAATTCTGATAACCGGCTCAGCTACCACATCCCAGAGGATCTCGAGAAGCTTCTTGAAATCGTCTTCCGCTGTTCCCCTGTTTTTACGACGTAGCTTCAAGCGAGTATTTCGGGTTTCGGTTTCGCAGAAGCTGTCAATCTTGCGTTGGAGTTGTTTTCCGGCTGCCTGTCCTCGCGATAACGGCTCAATCGCATCCGTCAACCCCGCAATTCGCTCCAAATCTGTAGACAGCGGGTGACGATGTAAAGTCCCATCCTGTTTCAAGATCAGGATATCGCATCCGTATTTGCTGGCGTTGAGGAAGACAATGGGATTCTGTTTGGCAGCGCTCTTGAGTGTGTCGAAGGAAGGGGGGAGGAGAAAGTCCTGAAAGCCGTCTGTCGCTCGAATTCGTGCGATGACTTCCTCTCTCTTCTGGGAGAGAAGGTATGGACGCGTTGACATGGCCGACGTCGAGTGAGCCTGCGAAGTTTCTTGGGTCGCAATTTCCAGTTGGCGAGTGACTGAGCGCACTTCTGCCGCCAAATCAGGATGGAGGGCATCCAGCCGGTCGAGAGGTCCCCGGAATTGAAGGGCTTGAGACCAAAAAACCGACCGTGCAATGGAGAGAAAGACAACCGCCATCTCCAACTGTCCTTGTTCGATGGCGCACTGCACTGCATCCCTCGACAAATCCTTAACCCAGACGAGAGTGTTTTGCCGTTGTTCCAGTGTGAGGTCGAGAGAGGCTAAATGAGGGAGAATGGCGACCCCATAACTGTACGCCTCCAGCGCAACTTGAGGACGGTTGAACTGTCGGCAAGCTGAACTCCAGCGCTGGGCGTGGTGTAACCTCGCCATTGGCGACGACCCGTGGAACTGAGTGCCTGATCTGAGAAGCTGGAATAACTCATTCAGGGTATCGTTGTCGCTGGTTGCCAGGTACCTCCTAGTGAGAACGCCCACAAGGTTCCCAATTACCACAAGGCAAGAGGGATGACCAGTCCATGTGGAATCGGGCTTGACTCCCAGTGAATTATCCGACTTGGAATACAAAAGAACAGCCTCCCGCAGGGCCTCGATGCATGCCTCAAGGTCACTGAGGTCACCTTTGTGTTCAAAGCGGGTGGACAGTGCGGTCGCCAGATTGTTAAGTGAATAGGGGCGGCTGGGGTGGCCTGGAGGGCGGAGGGAGAGAGCTTCCCTAAGTAACGTCAGGCACTCTTCCAGGTCGCGGAAATCGCCCTTGCGCTTAAAACGCGTGGAAAGCGACTCTGCCAGGTTGTTGAGCGGGTTGGAGCGCTCGGGGTGAGGCGAAGGGAGGAGAGAGAGCGCCTCCCTGTGCAATGTAACACACTCCTCCAGGTCCTGCAAGTCGCCCTTGTGCTTGAAGCGGGTGGAAAGTGAGTTTGCCAGGTTGTTGAGCGAGCCCGGACGGTCAGGGTGGCCTGGAGGGCGGAGAGAGAGAGCCTCCCTGAGCATTGTCACGCACTCTTCCAGATCGCGGAAGTCGCCTTTATGCTTGAACCGGTAGGAAAGCGATGTTGCGAGGTTGTTGAGCGAGGCCAGACGGTCGGGGTGGCCTGCAGGGCGGTGTAAAAGTGCTTCCCTGAGCAATATTACGCACTCTTCCAAGTCGTGGAAGTCGCCCTTGTGCTGGAAGCGAGTGGAAAGCGACGTTGCCAAGTTGTGGAGCGCAATGGGGCGGCTGGGGTGGCCTTCAGGCAGCATAGAAACTGCTTCCCTGAGCAATGTCACGGATTCTTCCACATCGTGGAGGATGCCATTGTGCTCGAACAGTGTAACAAGCGCGGACGCCAGATTGAAGAGCGGGGTGGGGCGATCGGGATGGTCACGAGGGCGAAGGTCCAGTGCTTCCCTGTACAAGGTGACGGACTCCTCCAGATCGTGGAAGTCGCCCTTGTGCTGGAAGCGGGTGCAAAGCGAGGCCGCGAGGTTGTTGAGCGACATGGAGCGGTCGGGATGGCCTACAGGGCGGAGGTCCAGCGCTTCCTTATGCAATGTGATGCATTCTTCCAGGAGGAGGAGGTTGCCCTTGTGGTTGAAACAGACGGAAAGTGATGATGCTAGGTTGCTGAGCGAGACGGGGCGGAGGTGATGGCCTGGAGGGCGGTAGGAAACCGCTTCCCTGTACAATTCCAGGCACTCTTCTAGGTCGCATAAGTCGCCCTTATGTTTGAAGCGGGTGTGAAGCATAGATGCTAGGTTGTCCAGCGAGGTGGGGCGATCGGGGTGGCCTGCCGGGCGGAGAGACAGCGCTTCCCCGAGCAATCTCACGGATTCTTCTAGGTCGCAGAAGTCGCCCTTGTGCTGGAACCGCGTGAAAACTGAGGATGCTAAATTGTTGAGCGAGCTGGGATACTCTGGGTGGTCTGAACCGCGGAGCGAGAGAACTTTCCTGCCCAATTCCAAGGACTCTTCCAGGTCACGGAGGTCGCCTTTGTGCTTGAACCGTGTTGAAAGGGCGTTTGCTAAGTTGTTGAGCGATCTCTCACTGTCGGGGTGGTCTGATGGGAAGAGCGAGAGTGCCTCCCTGTGCAGAGTCAAGCACTCTTCCAGGTCTCGGAAGTCGCCCTTGTGCTTGAATCGAGTGCCAAGCGAGTTCGCCAGGTTATTAAGCGCGTTAGGGCGGTCAGGGTGGCCTGTAGGACGGTGCGAAAGCAGTTCCTTGTATAATGTCAAGCACTCTTCTAGGTCGCTGAAATCACCCTTGTGTTCGAAGCGGGTGGACAATGAGATTGCCAGATTGTTGAGTGAATGGGGGCGGTTGGGGTGGCTTGGCGGGCGCAGAGAAAGTGCTTCCCTATGCAGTCGCACACCCTGTTCCAGGTCGCGGTAGTCACCCTTGTGCTTGAAGCGAGTGGAAAGCGAGGATGCCAAGTTGAAGAGGGCGATGTGGCGGTCAGGGTGGCCTTCAGGAAGGACAGAGAGCGCCTCCTGGTATAATGACAGGCACTCTTCCAGGTCACGGAAGTCTCCCTTGTGCTGGAAGCGGACGGAGAGCGAGGATGCCAGGTTGTTGAGCGAGGCAGGGCGGGAGGGGTGGCCAGGAGGCCGATGATCGAGTGCTTCTCTGTGCAGCGCCGCACTCTCTTCCAGGTCGCGGAAGTCGCGCGTGGAATGAAACCGGTTACGTAGGGCAATGGCACAATGCGAAAGTGTGTTCTGACGTCTTGGATGCTGTGGCGGTCGGAATGAAAGTGACTGTCGAAACCACAACAGAGATTCCTCTAACTGATGTTTATCGCCTTGCATCAGCTGTGTTCCGAGCTTGTACGCGTTCCTCCCTTTTTCGTCCACGTTCTCCATTTCCTCTCGTAGTTGATTCAGCTCCAGCAACCTAACCGACTCCTCTCCTTTGCATTCTGCGAGCTTGATGGATACAATATGCTGGAGATTGAGAAGTACAGTGAAGAGCGTTGGATCGCCGCTTCCGAGAACCTGCCTAGCATCTTGAAAAGACGCCTCAGCCAAGCCAAGATACCTCGCGTCATCGGACGCCAGGTACTTCAGAACCAGGGCGTTCCCAGCCCGGAGTAATAGCTGGCTTCGGCTGTTGGTGGTACCATGACACGAGGCCAGAGCTTCATTGGCGACAAGAATCGCGGTATCTAGCTCGGATACGCTAACTGATTGTCGGTATTGTCGGATAGAATTGAGGGCGAAGGATATGTTGTCCACGCAGCGCTTGCCCCGTAAGCCAGATGCTGGCGATTCACGCTGTTCATTGTCAACCGATGAGTTGAATGCGGTTGGTGTGTTAACACTCACGATGAATGGATTCAACTTGTCCTTCAACCAAACCTTCGCTCCACGCTGTGCATTGTCAGAGGTTAGCGCCGGGTTCAATGTTGTTGATCGGTTCGCACTCACGATGGATGTCAATGGATTTGACTTCTTCCTCAGCAAAAGCTTCATCCCTTCATCCATGTCATCAACCCATCCATACCGAGCGAACCGGGTTACAAGAGCTTTGATCAGGCCAGCTTCAGCCTTCGCGCGCGTTCCGTCGTCCTCTTCTTCGTGACGGATGGTCTCCCGTAACGAGTCCATCGCGTTTGCCAGGACACCATCGTCCATCTCTTTCGTGGCCCTATCCAATAGCTCATTCACGCGGGACAAAGCTTCCTCTAGTTTGTCTCTGGCTTGAGTATGTCCACCTGGCGTAAATGGTTCAGAATTGGTGACCCAAGGCAAGCCAAACGACCGCATACTCGTGACTTCATCTTCGTCGATGGCCTTCAGGAAAGTGAGTTAGTCGAGGTTGTCTCATTCTATGAGAGCGCAGACACTTACCGTCGCGTAACCAGAGTTGGGTGCATCGATAGAGCCGGCCATGTGTGAGGGAGCAAGGAAGACCGTTTTTTGCAGGCCACAGCCAACGCTGGGTAAGGGGCATTCCAGCCACAGCCAGGGCTATTCTATCGATAATCTGAGATATCACTTTTTTCTCATACAATGAGTTACTTACCGTTGATCATGGATTTCCCCCATCATCGTCCGGTCAGACCGTGAAACAGCAGCGAGAACTGCTTTGGGCGCTCGAGTCCGTTGCCATCAATTTGACCTTGTTTGGGTACCAGCCCCTATCCGCAACGATCACACAGGCCTTCTCTCTTCGTCTCTCTCTTCCCATCCAATCCTCGTCGTACAGACAAAATATGGGCCAAAAAGACGCATCCACCTGGTCAAATGAAACATGGAACTCATTCATTAAAACCAAAATTGAAGAGATTGCCTCGATTTCTCTGAACGATGATATTGATTCCCATCTGGCGCCACTGTCGACGATATCCAACCCAGAAGATCCCCGGTTCCCTTTAACAATCGACCATACCCTGCTCAAGCCCGAGTCAACCCCTGAACAGATTGATAAACTTTGCGACGAGGCCATTCAGTTTGGATTCAAGGTGCGTACCTCTATCTTTGCATAAAAGCCCAGTTCCGACATTGTCCTAGTCTTGCTGCGTTAATGGTCTCTTCGTCAAGCAAGTAGCGGAGCGTCTAAAGGGATCGTCAAGTATCGCTTGCTCTGTGATTGGGTTTCCTCTGGGTGCTGGGTCTGCTCTTGCCAAAGCCGAGTATGTTGGGTCTCTGGCTGTCTATCATCCGGCGAACGAAGGCTGAAGATTCGGTCCAGAGAGGCACGACAGGCGATAGCGGACGGAGCGAAAGAAATCGATACTGTGATACCACTGGGTCTCCTCCTCGCTTCTCCTCCACGATACGCAGAACTGTACCAACACCTCCGCACGATTATCGAGGCTTGCCACTCTGTACCGGTCAAGGTCATCATCGAAACTTCGTTACTTCCGACCAGAGAAGCGAAGATTGCGGCTTCGGTTATCTCAGCGGAAGCCGGTGCTGCCTTCGTCAAAACCTCGACTGGGTTCAGCGGTGGAGGCGCGACGGTGGAAGATGTCAAACTAATGCGATTGGCGACGCGTCATAAGGCGGGAGTCAAGATCAAGGCTTCTGGTGGTGTTCGGACATTGGAAGCGTGCATTGCCATGTTCAAGGCTGGAGCAGAGCGAATTGGAACGTGAGTACCGGCTAACTTGACAATAATCATTCACTGCGACTGAGGCACCACAGGTCATCTGGCGCCAGCATCATGGCCAATACAACGAACGCGGGACCGACAGGAGCTTACTGAACGTATCGGAATCAAATGGTATGTAGTATTCAAATGTAAACATCCTGGGTGCTGCGTTGCGCCAAGAATAGACCTCAGAAGGCGTAATACCCTGGAAGTTGCCGCTCCACTCTATAGCCCCTGTGTTTCCCCTCTCTCACAGACGCCCGCTGAATACAATCGGTTGTCAGCCGAGGAACCTCCGTTGCCCACATCCTTTCGCCAAATCGCGGTCGCCAACGCCTGGGAGTACTCACTTCATTGAAACGATTCCTCATGATCTTGGATGATCACCGAAGGCAATAAAAATGCCTTCACACGAAACGGCGACGTGGAGACTCTCATTGGCCTCGTATTCTCCGGTTGGACTTGGATCATTCTAAAAACAGGGTGCTTCGCTGGCCTTGACGCCGCGATTGAATACATTCTGATCCCCTTCTCGGGTCTTTGCCCCGAGTCTACCGTAACGCGTTACCGGATACAAATGAAACCCGCACTGGCATGCGGCCGTTGACTTCATCCCTGTCCTCTTCTTTCGCTTCTCTCATGCCGTCGCCCATGCCATGGCCTCCAACGCCGCAGAATTGAGCAGTAATGTCATAGCCACGAAGGTGCGTCTGTCCACTCATCCGTGTGGTTTGATGCTGACATTTTTGTCGTAGTATGCCTACGGTAAAAACCCTTGCAAGTACCTATGGAGAGAGGCATGATTTCCTGACGCGCTTAACTGTAGTCGCCGCCGCCACTCTTTTGTTCTGGGATATAGGATTGACGTTCGATGAAGAGGCATGTATTCCAGACTGTTTGTGCGCAAGTTCAGGCATGACGTCGTGTCTCGCAGATCGCAAGGGTGTGGAAGGCCAAAAAGACGTTAGGGACGACACTCTTCTTTTGCGTACGTTGTGCTTGATTGTTCTACCTCGACCCGTCGAGTTCAATCACCAATCGCCATCCCCAGAACCGATACCTCCCCCCTGCCATATTTTTCCTTGACCTAGTCGGTACGAGACCCGCCTCCCTCAGCACTCGAGCGACACGTCCCTAAATTGTCCAAACGTTTCCACTCACAGCCCAATTCATATGGGATCCCAGTGACACAGTGAGTCCCACTTCTGCTCGGCTCCTTTTTGGAGTGGAGCTCAGGAACGTCGAGGGGGTATGTACTAAATTACATCCTTGTTCCTAGTTGTGAGTGACATCGCCGTGCCGACGGCCGTCCATTTTCGTTCCCGGCATCTCATCCCATCTCTTTGCTCCTTGCTCCTAAAGCTGCAAGCAGTACAAGTTGTCTTCGACGCTGCTCGATCTCGTCGCGATAACGGTTGTTGAAGGTGTGTGGGGTGATCATCCTGGGATCTATGATTGGTGAGCTGACTCGGGGACGCTTGGTTATTGCATCCGTAGCGGTGCTCATCATGAGGACGCACGCTCTTTACCAAAGCCAAAGGTTGCTTTACGGCTTGAGCGCTCTGGCTGTCGTAAGTAATCATACCTTTAACGCGGCTCATTCTATATTTGTTGACGCTGCCCTCTTATCTTGGACTGACGAATACTTATCGGTCTGGATTTGTAGGTCGCGATTGTGAACATGACAGCGTGTTTCTTGATCATCTTGCCACACTTGACATGTAAGTTTTGCTTCGATTTCTTTTCGTGTTTCTGATTCTGGTTGCGAGGCCGACACGGGGAGGGTCTGAACTTGAATCTTTTTATTTGACACCTGCGGGAATCTCTCATGGTCTCGCCTATGTGTTCCGTGTGTGTGGGCGTTAGATTGCATGTACTGACGATTGACTTCCGACTTTGTCGTGATTTTTTATGTCGGTTTTGTATAGTCGTCCCGGCGGCGAGGAAGATAGGTCTCGTTGGATGTTTGTCTGGATGCACACATCCCATTTGTCAGCCTCTTCTCATCACCTTTTGGATACCTTTCTTGCTCTTCGAAACCTGTGAGTACCATATTCCCGAATCGCGCTCATTTAATTCCAGTCCTCATTCGCTCTGTCTTGCTTATAGCGGTCTTTCTGTTGACGGCGTGGAAGTCGTACGAAACTTGTAAGAGATTGGCTGTGATTAGCCAGCCCTGCAGTGCAAGCATCCTGACCGACTGTAAATAGATAAGATTGCTAGGAATACCCGGTCATTGAAGTTGGTTACGATTTTGTTTCGGGATGGTATGTCTTTCAAAGTCTCCCCTTCCGCTTCTCATTGACCGCCGTGCTTGGGACAGGATTCATCTATTATATCGGTATGCTTCGTCTTCTTTGTCATCTGTATAACATCGTTGAAACTTTCTGGATTCGCGGAACTTTAGTCATTATCTGTACGTGCTCCCGTTCTACCCTGCCTATCGAGCGCTGATGTGTGTGCAGGTGTCTCTCTCATCAACTTTATGATTTGGATTTTCGACCCTTTCGCGTCGTATTTGGCTGTCGGGTAAGTACATAATGGGTTCTGGACGCCGTTCTAGATCGTGTGGTTGACGGAGAACGTCCCCATCGCAGGTTGATGAAATCTTTGCAGGCAACGATTTGTTCCAGGTAAGCGCCACTTGCGCCCCCTAACTCCTTGTTCCTTCAAAAGCTGACGCGGCGTGCGCTCAGACTGCTATTGAATATTCGGGGCATGCTCGAGCCTCGGGGTGTGATCTGCCCGGACACTGGTCGAACCGACGGATTCACGTTGTCGACAATATCGCAATCGTCTATACGACAGTCTAACTACCAGTTGCCGCCTCCAAGACGGATATCGTGGCCCTCGTTCTCGGGAGATCCGTTCTGTCTGGACGAGCATGAGGCAGGATCCAGCGGAGACCGGAAATGCTCGGAGGAGGGAGTACGGACGGACAGGGGATAGTCACTCTTTTAGACTTTGCATTGTATTTCTAGTAATAAGCATACCACCCTCATTCTTCTCAGCTCTGTGCAATTTACGTCAGGAAAGCAAAAGCAAATGCCAAAGAACCGCCCTTTTGGGCGCTAATCATTCAAGGGACCCTCGGCCCGACATCCCGTCTCCATCAAAACTGACGTGTCACAACGTTTCCGCGCGAATCTATTTATTGCCGCCCGTGATGAGCTCGAATCATTTCTCCTCTTTTCCGACATTGATTCTGTGTGGGCTCTAAGCCTCTAGTTGGGCGAACCGCGACGAACTCGAAGAAACGACCGGAAGGCTGATACTAGGATGTTGCTCACGAATGCTTTGATCGCGTTGGCGTTGACTCCTTCGCTGGTGTCGGCGGCGCTTTTCCCGAGAGATAGTAAAGTGAAGTCGTTGGATGAGAAGGGGTTCAGGAAGGCTATGGAGAAGCCGGTACGTTGGCTGTCTCTGGAACAATTGGAGTTGGGATACTGATGTTATGGCGGGTTTAGGAAACTAGCGTGGTTGCGTTTGTTGCACCTTGGTGTGGGGTACGTTTCCCACTTCGAGACTGGAATTCGATGGGGACTGAAGGGACTGACTTGGGTTAGCACTGTCAACGATTGGTTCCTGAACTGAGCAAAGCGGCGAGCTCGCTGGCCCCGTTGGTGCCCACGTATGCGGTGGATTGCGATGATGATAAGAATAAGCGGTTATGTGCGGAGCAGGTGTGTGCGAGTTGTTGTATGGCTATGGGTGAAGCTGACTGTCTTCGATGTTCAGGGCGTGAAAGGTTTCCCAACAATCAAGGTATGCGTTCTGTCTCAACACTGTGCAACTGTGAGACTTACAGGCCTCTAGATCTTCCCCCGGGGTAAACACCTGAACCCCATTCCATACGAGAGCGAACGGTCAGCGAGTGCCATCTTTAAAGCTGCAAGCCTCCGAATCGCCAACCCACCAAAGAAGCTATACAAGGCTGCAGAGATTCAACCATGGGTGGAGAAGGTGCGTCTCGTCTCTTCCACGTCTACTCAAACGCAGAGCTGACACAGTGTTTTTCCTGCAGAGCACGAAGAAGCCGAGGGCACTGCTGTTGACGAAAGACTCCAAGGTCCCTCTACTCTGGAAGGTCCTCAGCAACAAATACAGCGGGAAGCTCGATCTCGGAACACATCGTGATGAGAAGGGCGAGGCTGCGTCTGCCCTCGGTGTCAGCGAAGGTGGAAAGGGATCCAAGGTCCTCATCTACGCAGCGGGCTCTACGGATCCCGTTCTCTACGAAGGTGCTACGAAGATGGAAGCTTTGAGCAAGTTCTTCGACTCTGTGTTGGACGGCTCTGCGGACCTTTCAAACGTTATTAAGAAGGAACGGGCGAGTGATGAACTATAGTTTTGGATATCCATTTTGTACGCATACCACAGTGTAATTTAACTAGAACTTCAAAATCTACTAGAAGCGCTTGAGTGGCACTGAGAGATAGGGGCTAGATGTCACGTGAGCAAAGCCCGAGCGCGTCACTGAAATCACTTTGAGGGAATCTCCCTGAGTTTGTTGCGGACCATCAACGATTCCCAGTCGCGACGTCGATGGCCAGGGGACCGCGCCATTCGCCAGGGCCTGCGGTAATACCAAAGGCCGAATTCGAGAAGATCAAGGACGATGTATCGACGCAGCCCAACGGCGTGCACGATGGGCAAGCCCGGTCGTTTGGCTGTGAGTACGAAACTGGTTTGCAGGCGACGGTGTTGGGCTGAACTTTGAGCACAGACAATGATTTCTCGGACTTTACGAGACCAGACTACTATATACGACATATAGGTGCGTTTTGAGTGGTGCTTTGGTAGCGATTGGTGACTGAAGACTCGCTTAGAGCCCCTGGAAATCGACCTGGCTCGGCAAGTCGAATACGATATGGACGAGCAAGACCTCGAATGGCTGGAAGCCATCAACAACGAGAGGAAGAAAGAGCAGATGGACAAAATCAGCTACGAGACCTTCGAAATCATCATGGATAGGCTCGAGAAGGAATGGTTTGACTTGGTGCGTAGTATGTCTTTTGGATTTCACCGGGACCAGTACCGACGCTGTGAACGCTTTAGACGAAGAATTTGCCAAAACACGACCTCGCAATGCCCTCAGAAGACTCGACTTGCGCCATTTGTGACGATTCTGAAGGAGAGAACACGAACGCGATTGTGTTTTGCGACGGCTGCAATCTCGCGGTTCACCAAGGTCGGTCCCAGGTGCTCCAATCGAAATTTCGACCCTTTAACCAAATGTTGTAGATTGCTATGGTGTCCCCTACATCCCTGAAGGCCAATGGCTATGCAGAAAGTGTACTGTGTCGCCGGAGAACCCAGTGGTAAGCCCGCTGCTCACACCTATCCCTCCGCATGCTAACCACCCGCGAAGCAATGCATTCTATGTCCCAATGAAGGAGGTGCCTTCAAGCAAACAGTAACCGGCGACTGGGTCCATCTGCTTTGCGCAATCTGGGTGCCTGAAACTCGAGTGGCGAACGAAGTGTTCATGGAGCCTATCACAGGAGGGGAGCAGATATCCAAACAGCGGTGGAAGTTGGTGCGTATTCTCCTCTCTGAACGCGCGCGATATGCTGACTGTCGTTTTAGAAATGCTCACTATGCGAGCAGCGAGGCGGTGCCTGTATTCAGTGCGCAAAGCCATCCTGTTTTGTCGCGTTCCATACCACTTGCGCAAGACAAGAGAAGCTTTTACTGCCAATGAAATCCACCCCAGGAGCGGAGCCGGCCACACTTCAAGCTTACTGCGAGAGGCACTTACCTGTACGCCGTCCCAACAGTCCACCCAGACTGGCGACTGACATTTGAGCAGAGGGAGCAACAAGAAATCCGGACAGCAGCACTAGCCGCCGAGGCGCAGAAGAATGCCCAACTCTCTTCAACGCAGATCTCCAAGACCGCTAGGGCGTATAACAAAACGTACAAACCCGGTCCTCCCATCGTTCCCGCTATCATCGTCAACCGGATTGTCCAGTACATTAACAAGATCAAGATACGGAGGAAGGTTGAGTTCGTGCAACTGGTCTGTCGGTATTGGAGTTTGAAGCGGGAGGCTCGGCGAGGGGCTCCGTTGCTGAAGAGGCTACACTTGGAACCATGGACGGCGAGTGGAGGCAAAATTCAAAGCGACGAGCAGAAGGAGATGAAGCTGGATGTGAGTCCATGTCTACCTCCCGTCCCTGTCTTTGCTAAAGCTGTTATTGTAGCAACTCAAGAGACTCCGTCAAGACCTTGTCAAATTGAAGGCGCTGACCCAGCTGACGCGGTTGCGGGAAATGAGGAAATTGAGGCAAACGGAAATTATACATCAAATTCTATCTACGTCTCTGTTCCCCCATGAAGCAGCCCTACGAATGGCGTTGGAGCACATCATGGCGTAGGTCTCGAAACGTTATCAATGCGATGCCTTTTACTGACTTGACGTCAGGGCCGACCGCAATGACTACTTCAAGAATCCCGTGAACAAAAACGAAGTACCAGACTACTACGACGTGGTTCTAAACCCGATGTGTTGGACGATGATCGAGGATAGGCTGGACAAGCACGAGTACTGGGATGTGCAGACGTTCAAGGTAAGTCATTCCGACCCTTCGAAACGAAGATGTTGACTGGACGTTCTCCAGGACGATATTGACCTAGTCATCGCCAACGCCCTCTTATACAACAAACAAGGGACAGCGCACTTCAAGGTGGCGCTACGACTCAGAACAATGTCGCGACCTATTCTCGAGAAGCTCGACCAGCTCGTCATCCGCCCTCCAGCCGATCCTGCAGCTCCCGCAGCCAGCACCTCCGACGCGTCTTCTACCACAGCTGCGTTACCTGTAATTGGCGACCTGGAACCACCTCTCGAGATACTGGACCTTCTCACTTCCAATGATGCCATAAAGGATGGATTGAACTTGGAATTGAACGAAGACCCCATTGCTTCTCTCTTCAGCTTCGAGTTCGCTAGGTACAAACCACAGCCGCCACCCTCTCCCATCCTTCCGCCTCCCAAACCCAAGAAGAAGAAACGGGACCGGAAGGCGGAGTACGAGAGGGCGAAGGCGAGGAAGGCGGCGAGGGCTTCTTCAGGCACGCCTGCCGTAGAGAGAGCCGCGGGGTCTGCAGAGCCTGGCCCTTCATCCAGTGTCTCTAGTGGAGCTCCCCCAGCAGCGCCTTCGCCCGAATCGCCCACGAGGCCGAAGAAGAGGTCTTCTTCGTCTTCGCAGCCTCTGCCGGGTGCACCTAGGGTGGTGGACGATGTGGACAATCGGGGCTCGTTCCAATTGTTTAATGCTGGGTGGATTTTGCCTGCTGATCATCGCAGAGGTGGGAGAGCTCCTCCTTCGGAGAACAAGACCCCTATGCCTCCTCCGAGGAAGCGACAGAAGACAGGTGTGTAGATCTTTTTTTGGCTTGTCGTTACGCCGCTGTGTCCTGATGGCTGTGCGTTCACAGAACATCCATCGTCTCGGCTTTCGATTGTCAGCACCGCCGCTTCGGAGAACCAGACGCTGGAAACCCCCGCGCCAGAGGACAAAGAACCCAAGGAGGAAGACACGGAGAAGATGGAAGTCGACCTTTCCGAGCCCAAACCCGTTTTTAGCGTTTCTCCGGCGCCGCCCGGTACACCCCTGGTCGGTGATGTCATTTCCAGAACTTCGACAGACGCTGCTGGAAGGATTGTGATTGAGGAGCTCGACACGCCGTACACGAGGAAGCAGAAGAGTATGAGGCGGAAGGCTGAGAAGGAGCGGTTGAGGAGGGAAGCTGAGGCTGCTGGAGCGAGTCAACCGCCCCAAGGCGGTGCTGGTCCTGGTCCTGTTGATGAGACAACTGCTACACCCAGTGCAGCGCCTTCGTCAACATCTAAATCCAAGACCAAGCCACCCAGCAGCAGGAACGCTGTTGCTGGATCTTCCAAACCACCTTCAAGTGGTCGGAGACAAGCTGCGCGGAATGCTCAAGGTACCACCGACGAGGGTTCGGATCTGAGCGAGTTGAGCGATTTACCGAGTGATGAAGGGGATCGGGATGCCGAAGGGGAGGAAGAGGAGGAGGAAGAGGAAGAGGGATCGGCGGATGTACCGGAACAATCTTCACCTGATTCGAAAGGGAAGAAGAATAGGGGTGGGCCGCCTGCTCGGAGGCATCCTAGGAAGGTTACCTACGAGAGTGGGACCTTGGGTATGTTTGGTTTATTCTCCTGGACGTAGTGTGGAGGCTGATTTGCGATTACGTTCTTGCTTGTAGTCTGGGCGAAAGCAGGTATGCAGATTTCGCAAACCCTTGGATTGGTAACCTTTCTGATGTCTTTGGTGTTATACAGAGTCCTACCCTTGGTGGCCAGCTGTGGTGTTCGACATGGACCATCCCGATGTTCCTCCCAACATTGTGGCTGATTTCAAGGCTACAAGGACGAAGAGGAAGATCAAGCTATGGATTGTGAGGTTCTATGATAGGACTAATTCATGGTACGTTGTCGGTCCTACACACCATTCTCCCTCTTTAATTCATGCTCTTCGTAGGCAATATCTACCTCGAGAGAAACTACATCTGTTGGGCGAGGACTCGAGTAAGTTGACATTTACTTCCGTGATTAGCCTCCGAGGCGGGTACTGAGACATTCCCTTGGAAGAACTCGATGCGGATATGTTGGCCCCTCAATCTGTGCACCAGAAGTGGAAGTCCGCGTCGGCACGGCAGACGTGTCGAGATGCCTACAGGTATGGATGACTAGTCGTTTTGGAGAGGAGGATGCGCTGACGAGTATCGCAGGAAAGCGTGTGCTGAGATGGAGACGAAGAGCGATCAGAGCACACCTGGGATTCCAGGTGAGGAAGAAGAAACTCTCGCTGAAAACGAGGACAAGGAGTAAATCCGTTTCGAGGGCCTTGGATTGTGTAACCTTTTATTGGGAAGCGATTGTGCCTTGGTTGCTAGAATGATCGCATAGACGTTTTTGTGCGGTATACTTTATGAGTTATTTTTATTTTGGTTTTCGAAATGGGCTTCTTCTGCCCGTTCTGTATTGTTTTTATTTTTATTTTGTTTAGTTACATTCACGAATTGCTGATATCGCACAAGGTGAATCGGAAGAATCCAGAATGCAGCGATCAGGCCTGGGGAGCTGGACTATGTCTGACACAGAGTATCGTTGCCGCCAGCCTCCCGGCACTACTGTATCTTGAGAATGTTCACAATGTCACGGTTCCCAATTATCCCAAGTCGACAGGGATGGTCGGCCAACGTGTGGCTGAAATCGGCCTTGAATCCAATAAATACAAGAGATCTCGCAGGGGGAACTTGAACACATACTATTAATATAGGGGCGGGAGTTCCCTCATCGATGAGGCCGTTCGACAGGGAGTGAAAGTGGATAGCCTGCCAGGCGATCGGATCCCCTGCCAGGGGGTCGAGACTCGATACCGAGCGGCACTCTCCTGTGCAATTCCGAAGATGCACTCACGTCAGAGCCTGTTGGAACTTCAGGTTGTTTGGTGCTTTCACCCTCCCATGATCACATTAGCGAGGCCCACGCACCCTGTGCAACTTATTCGGAACGAGATATACCTTCGCCATGCTCGTGATTCAGACTCATGGATAGCCTCACCGGGGCCTGCTGGTCGAAGCGCCTACATTAACATTGTGGGGGAAGTGAATACTTCTCAGCGATGGTTGTCTCGATAGCCCTTTTTTCAATATGGAGCATCGTACTGCAGGCGTCCGAGTTTGAAGAGAGCGTGCATTAGTATGGATTCTTGGGATGGCAGTCGCAACTGCTCCCATCAGTGTAAGTCCATGTACGATCGGAAAGGGTATGGTCATCCTAGCACAGCTCCGCTGTCCAAATCAAGTATAAAAGCACTTCGCAGTAGAACCGCACAGAAACGCCGCCGTTATCGATCATGGCGCTTCAAGTTAAGCCACTCGCGCATCCATTCTATCCTCAAGCCTTCGTTCACACTGCGGGATTGTCATTACCATGCTCTCTCTGATCTCTACTGGACAATAGACTGTTACTAATTCTTACGGATAATCTACTGAAGTCCCTGCTCGAAGAGAAGCGTGTTGATTTGAAGGGTCAGGCGCTTTGGGCGCTTAAATTCTGGCACGCTAGCAGGGGTGGCAGCGGAGTTTGAAAACACAACACATGTTTCGCGTCACACGGACACCACCTGGCGATGGACCCACAGCTTGAACACGAGCTGCCTCTGACCACAACCTGCCTCGAGCCACGTTTTGGGACTCATCTTGCCTCATTTAACTGGATCTCGTTTCACCATATAACCAGGTAAGCCACCTTCCAGGTCCTCAGCACTACCTCTCGTGATGTCCGATTCAAACATTCAACAGCGTACCCCCACCAAGGGCAAAAAGCTCTCTAGCCAGAGTCGGTACGAGCGCACCAGATCGCGCACACAAGAAGGAAGCGCCCTCGGCCAACAGGAGTTTCTCAAAGCAGTCGACGACTTACACGTCCAAATGGCAAGGGAAGTGGAATCCAACATCATAGGCCCTATGCCCGTCGAGACCTTTCTTGATGAATTCGTCCGAAGCGAGAAGGGATTGAAGCTGGCTTGCAGCGACCAATACCCTGCCTCGTTTTTTGACACTGTCCCCACCACCGCCACTGATACCCAACGAAACAGTTGGAAAAGTGCGAGAAAAACGCGACAGGCCAAGTTCAAGAAATGCGGAAAGGAAAAGGGAATGGCTGAACCCTGGGTATGTCAAATCTCTGTGTCTGTTGATAGTCCGACTAAGCACCGCACCTTTGACCAGGCCCGTAGACTTAATACCCTGATGCCCCAGTACAAATCGGTCAACTCGTCTGATTCGCCCGACGCCCAATCCGACTGGGATAAGAAGTGGCGACCGGACGTTTCCACCTACAAGAAGCCAGAAAAGGGCTCCTATGGGGCGAGTAAAATACTCAAGGGTTTTAAGGAGACCCAGCTGGATAGGGTCGAACTTGTCACAGAGATCAAAACCACCAAGAATGCAGTTCAGGCCTTCCAAGACGCCGTTCACAAGAATGCCAACCCGAAGGAGCACGAGTTTCTCCTCGATGGTAAAGGGGCAGAGCTTTTGCGTGGAAAGGTGGCGACCATGGCTACGGAAGTTCTCAACCGCCAACATCGCACTTGCTTCTTCATGGTCCTCATCACGGACCCGCACGCCCGCCTTATTCGTGTCGACAGGGCAGGTATCGTTGTCTCTGCAGCAATCCAATTCCGCATCGACCCCCTTCCACTCATCGACTTCTTTCTCCACTTCAACAACCTCTCAAGAGAGGGTCGCGGACTAGACCCGACCGTGCGTGATCCTACCCTCAAGGAACAGGCCATCGCCCACGAAAAGCTCTCAGCCCCGAAGGATGGACGCGGAGTGAAGGTCATCGCGGTTCCTGGTAACGGACAGGGCGAGTCTTCTCGCGAGGTGCTCGCCTATCGACCCATGGTGGACGCAGCATCTTTGACAGGGCGGTGCACCAGAACATACAAGGTCTGGGACCTCAAAGACAATGTCTTTCGTTTTTTGAAGGATACGTGGCGGCCTGACACGGAGGATTCGGAGAAGGAGTCTGCCGTCTTAAGGGAGCTGAAGGAGCACGGCGTCCCTCACATCCCCGACCTGATATGTGGCGACGATATTGAAGGCAACGTGACACGAACACAAGATTTCCTCGACGCTCCTTGGGTCGGCGCACGGAAACGCAAACCTATCGATCCACGGGTTAATCATCGGTTGCTCGAGAATCTAGTGCCACGTTTTCTCGAAGACTGCAAAAATATCCGTGGTGTCTTCCAAGTCATATACGATGCGCTTGTCGGTGCGTAGCTCCAGCCGTGGCCTGAGTGGCTTCCATTGCCACTAATGCTTCTATATGCAGCTCACCAGAAGGCCTATGAATGCGGGTGGTTGCACCGCGACATTAGCGACAATAACGTTTTGGTTCTTGAATTCGAGGACAGAGGTGTCCTTGCCGACTGGGAGCTTGCCATTCGCGTCAAGGATAGAAATGACGAACCCGTCGATCGGTCGAAACGTCCTCATTATAGAACCGTGAGTGAAACCGATCTTCTCACCGAAATTTGCTCCTGGACAGTCTTATCCAGGGCACATGGGATTTTATGTCGATCAAGCTCCTCAGTTCATTGGACGCCGCTCACACTGTCCTTGACGACTTGGAGTCTTTCTTTTGGCTCGTCCTGCATGTCAGCATACGAGTCGTCCCCATTCAGTCGCGCTTAGCGGACGTGAATACTATTATGAAAGATCTCTTTCACGCCTCCTCCTGGGATTCTAACACCCGTTCATTCTTTGGCGGCGGTTACAAAGAACACTGTCTGCTCATCGATGGAGGGTCCACCTCCTTCAGCAATCTGACATTCCCCGGCAACAAGGCACTTGATTCGTGGTATAAAAAGGTGCGACTGGCACTCCGCGCCTCCTTTACACGGTCAGCATCCTCAGAAGAACAATCTGGTTTTAATCACGACTTCCTGGCTCAACAATTCACAACTGCGCTAGAGAGTACAGAATGGTCGAAAGAACCACTCATGGGAAGTGAAAGCAGGGTCGTGGTAAAAGCGAAGGGTGGTCCAACGACAGCCGCCCGGGGAGCTGGGAAGCGCGATTTGGCGACTATGCAGGGCAGTGATGATGATGTTGCCCAGCATGGCGAGGAGGACGATGACGAGAACCAGGGTGGGGATGGGGACTGTGACGGGGATGCTGAGGAAGGTCAAGGGGAGGCAGACGACGACGAGGGAGAGGACGAAGAAGCAGAGGACGAAGAAGCAGAGGGCATGGATGAGAGCGAAGGCGAAGGGCCAGAAGATGAAGATGAGGGTGCGGATGGTAGTGGAGAGCCACCTATGAAGAGTCTGAGGTTAGATGCCCAAGGTACCCGTCGCAGCACGCGCAGAACGGCCTGATGCCTCCTTACATTCCCCTATATACCATGTAGTATTATTCCTATATCCTAATACCTTAGTCAGTTCGTCGCGAGGGCCGCCGATCTTACTCCATTCGCCACTGGTTACTACAGACTTTCGAGGTCAATGCGTGGGCGATGCACCCCGAGGTGTGAAATGAAAGTTCGAGAAAATAGCCAACTGAATGCCGAAGTGCTTGGTTTCAACATCCGCCGGTCTGATCAGATGGTGATGCATGCAACTTCAAGTTGCCGCCGAATGAATCTGCTAACAGACGATTTGGCAAATACTCAGCTTCTGCAACTTTATGAGCGAGGAGGTGGTGCCTGCGGCCACAAGAGTTCTCAACCGCCAAAATCGCAAAGCCCTTTCGTGGTTCTCTCGACGGGCCCGTATGCCCACCTCAGCGATTCGGAGAACGTGTGCGACCATCGCAAGGGAGCTGAAGGAACATGGTGTTCCTCCCACCACCAACCTCATCTGTGGCGGCGACGATGGCAATGTGACATGGAACCAAGAGGTGGTCAAAACTCCTTGGATTGCAGGGAAAAGCAATCATCGGTTGCTCAAGCATTCAGTGCCACGCTTTCTCGAAGATGGCAAAGATATTCGTGGCGTCTTCCAAGCTATATACGATGCATTTCTTGGTGCGCACCTCTGGGCGTGATACCTGCAGCACTCCTTTTTACTGACGCCTTTATGTGAAGCTCACCAGAAGGCCTACGAATGCGGGTGGTTCCACGGCGACATTAGCGACAACACTGTTCTGGCCCTTGAATCCGAAGACAGAGGCATCCTTGCCGATTGGGAGCTTGTAGCTCCAGCCGCAAAGAACAGCGAACCCATCGATCGCTCGAAACGCCCTCATTACAGAACCGTGAGTGCAACCAACCTTCTCACTATAAGTTGATCCTGACGCAAGATTCAGGGAACTTGGGACTTTATGTCGATTAGGCTCCTCAGTCCATTGGACACTGCCCATACTATCCTTGACGACCTGGAGTCTTTCTTCTGGCTTGTCCTGCATGTCGCCATACGAGTCGTTCCCATTCATTCGCGCACCAAGGACGTGAATGTTATTATGGACTTCCTCTTTCACAAATCCTCCTGGAATTCTCAGGCCCGTTCGTTCTTTGGCGGCTCTGGCAAGCAAAATCTGGTGATGATCGATCAGGACTTCTCCCCCTATGGAGAGATGTCATTCCCTTGCAATAAAGCACTTACGACTTGGTACCAAACTGTGCGGCTGGCACTCCGCGCCTCCCTTTCACGGCCAGCATACTCAGAAGATCAATCTGATTTTAATCACGACTTCTTGGCTCAACAATTCAGAACTACCCTCGATAGCCCAGAATGGTCGAACGAGCCACTCATTGGAAGTCAAAACACATGTGTAATGAACGCGAACGACGATTCAACGGCAGACGACTATGATGACGAGGATGAGGATGACTCGGAGGAGGCCGTGGAAGATGAAGATGAGGGAGATGAGGTTGAGAGCGACGAGGATGGTGATGAAGCGAACGAGTCGGATAATGATTATGATTCGGCCAACGAGGATGAAGACTGTGAGAGTGCGGATGGCTGGAGCGAGCAACGCACGAAGAGCAATGCCCAAGGCCCCCGTCAAAAGGGCTGATCACTCCCTTACGTTCCTATGTATTGCTAGGGTTGCTGGATTCATTCCGTTTTATTTTGTCAAGTATTAGCTCACGTTAATGGTACCCACCTAGTGTCCGCCGTTCATCGCACAAAATTCGTCGATCCTACATTTACCAGTGTCTGGCATCCTTTGCATGGGCGATGCACCCCGACTCGGCGTAGAATTTCGAGCCATCTTCGACTTCACTCTCAATATCTCCGAGTGTCTGACGCACGGCTAGTGTGTGGAGAAGGAGAGTGAGCGTTTGCCGAGTCTTTGTAGATTTTATGAACAGTCCGAACTAACAAGTTGGGCACACCTAAATAGACTCGATGCCTTCAGAGCGCCCTCTGTATCGTAAATGAACGTTTAATCGTGATGCTGACTATAGTAGGCGATCCTCTTGCCTGGTCTGCCACTCAATCATCGAAGAGGGCCTCTCCTCGGAGCCTTCGAACAAGTGCTAAATCTGCCGGCTTGATGGTAGTGCGTTTCGCATGCAACGCCGCCAATTGAGCCTGCTCCAGAAGATCGACCGAGTACGCCTCTGCAGCTAATTGGATCGCTTCGAGGGCCTCTGGACGGAAACGAATGTCATTCTACGGAGAAATGTAAGCTTTCTATTATTTTGCAGACTCGATATACTTCAGCTACTTTGAACTCAGCTGTACACTCGCGAACAAGTCGTTGGAACGGCCCCTTTGGGATCAAACGACCGCCATTTGCCTGGTGGTGGCGGATCTCTCGCAGCGCTACGGTGCCATTGGGTGCCCTGAACTTGCGGGGTTGCTGAAATTTCATGTACGCGCCATTGGTGCCTCTGGTCCTTTTTGTCGTAGACTTATGGGCCCCAACACGTGCAGACTTGACAGCGAGAGGGACCTTTTTGTATTTTTGCATCGCTGATGAGCTGACCGGCACTGGTCCAGGTCTGTCACCATGGATGACGCTGTATGGAAGGGTCTTTCCACCCAGTGCTGTAAACAATTTGCTGATGGTAAGCAGGTCCCGAAGGCTATGAGTTAGCTCCAACTTACAGTGGTTTTGCTTTCCCCCAATACTTTTACGCGACGTATGCTTAGTTCTCGCCATTGTTTCAGCGGGTCGGTAAAGTACTGGTGGCTCGTATACTTTGGTTTGAGTTAGCTGAGTGTCTGGTTAAAGCTGGGACTGTAGAGAAGGCTACCAGAATCGAGTATAAATATGTCTTGAGCCTCTGTGGAGACGAGATGAGCGGCGGTTTACTTGTATCCATAGAATACTTCTTTCGGAAATTTCCAATTCGATCGGGCCTCGTTCTGTGAGTGAGCATAGAGATTCTAGGTAAATAATTCAGGAGCTCATTTAAGCAAACTACCACATTGGAATTGGGTCATTTTATGAACGTATCTTGTTTCTGAGTGCGGTTTCCTTCGGATTTCGACTTGCGCTTGTCCTTCTCCAGGTGAGGATTTGATGGCATCAAGAGCCCCTGTTGACCTTTTCGGCAACGGTTCCCACGGCAATACCTTCCGTGGAACAGAAACGCGACTTGCATCTTGACCATGTTTGCTCCTTTGCTGAGCGCGTTCATGACGCGACGACCATCGACGACCACCACAATTCAGCATCGACAACGACGCCGACGCGATGGCAGCTGCTGACCCCAAGGAATCGTCAGCTACGACACATCTACCCTCTTCGTTATTACTTTGCGAAGCTTTGGGTTTTGCACCTCAATTGCTACTTGACGACATTATCAACATCGCCAACAACGCTGTGCAGGATGGCGTTAACGGAATGGAAGAGTTTTTGCTGAAATGGGTTGAAGAGCGCAAAACCAAGGTTATACAGCCTCCAGAACCACCGCCACCAGCGAAGGGCAAGAAGGGGAAGAAAGCGGTGAAAGGTGTGTATGTGCCCTTGGTATTTTAAATTCTGAGGCTAAACTTTTTCTAGCGCCTGAAAAACAGGCGGAAGATTTGACACAGGAAGTTGAGCAGGGACTGGTCGCGTTCCAGACTCTGCTGGAATACCATACCGATATCGCATTCGACTTTTTCGAGGCATGGAGTCTGCGGAACATTTTCTTTATCGCACCGGAGCTCGAGCAGGGAAACGTCGTGGTCCTACCCCACTATGAGGGTGCTGACCTCACGGGTGGAAAAGGAGGCACAGAGCTTGTCGAGAGGGAGAGGGAGATGATGGAGGAAATCGAGGAATTGCGAAAGCAACTGGACGAGGTATGTTCAGCCCGGCAGTCACTTGCTGTCTAGCGACTAAAGTGTCATTAGCAACGGCGATTAACCCGACTTCTGAAGAGAGGACTGTCCAGCTCGAAAGCAGCCAAACGGCGAGCAGAGAAGCGCTTCAGCGAAATCGCTGCACTGCTAGGCTCCGAATCGCTAGCCAACCTATCCATTCTTCCGGAATCACTCAACCATCTCTACCACACTGTGGCCTCCCTTCCTCCACCGGACGCGTCCATGCCCTATGCCGAGGGTCCCTCGTCTCAAGATGGCGCGTCATCGCTCGCGTTTGGCAGTGGAAAGCGACAGTGGGAGATCGGTACGACTGGCTATGTCAACTGGGCTGTAAACCGAATCGTCAGCGGACGTCGCCAGTCAATAGGGGCTGGAACAGAGGACCCCAAGGATGGACAGGCCAAAAAGGATTCTGGCGCCAACCTGCACGCAACCTACGTGGACAAGCTGGAAGCCGTTACTGCTTATGTCGGGAGCTCGAACGATATGCGAGGAGCTGTGGAGACCCTGGAGAAAGGGGCTAGTGCGGGGAACACGAGTGAAGGAGATATGGAGTTGGATTGAGAGATGGGCCTTTTTAACTTGGTATATTTTGATTTCTGTTTGCTATGTATAACTATTTAATGCCAGCTCTCATTACCGACTTCACCCCATTACTCAATTAGCGTTCAAAGAGAATCAGCACGGAAGGAGGAATGGGAATGCAAGGTGCATGCATTCGCGCGTAAACCAGAGTCTACTCCCTTTCTGAACATATCATTGACCCTAGGAAATATCTGTGAAGTATAGCAATGACGTCTGAATACACTTACAGTCCAAATCCAATGTCGCCGACAATCTCTGCTGACATGGACACTGGCGACCACAACTTTCCCCGCCTGATCATTCGGTTCATCGAAACTGGAAGTATGGAAGCACTCGGGGCCCTACGACACCAGACGCCTCGACATACCTATGTACGATTTGCAACTGGGAGTAAGACCAATTGGTCAGCGGCTGCAATGCTCCGTTCTTCCGTCGGACTCAATAGGAAGCTTCGATAGCTCCTACCAGCGCATCCCCATCTATATTTTTGCAACTTTGCCGCTGCGGTTGATGTGCATAGCAAATGGTGAGTCTATACTTATATCTGACTGCAATTCGACCATCCGGGCTTCCTGGTTAGACCCATGACTGAATATATGCATGACAAGAAGCCACTAGAAGCAAGGTCGTCTTATCATTATCCTCCTTAAGTTCTCCAACTCCTCTGCTTCCTCACGTGTGCCATGGACTTCCCATGTCTCCAAACCGGCCGCCGAGAAGAATTGTTAGGTTACCCAACCGGATGCAAGCATTTATTTTCCTTTAAACAGCGAAAGAACCCACAGTTGACACGCTCCCTATTTGAAACAGGATAGGTAGGAATGTTGATCAGGCGGTGGTACACCGTTTCCACACATGGCTTCTCTTTCTTATATCTGTCTCGGAAAATCTTTAGCGGTGGACTACCACGCTCAACCCTGATTCTTCTCACTTGTTCATCCACTTGAGACCTACCAGCACCCTCCCCAGTCCCTTCGCTCCCTCGTACCGACCATGGACTCAGTTTGGCAGGGGTTGGAGGCTGCCAAAGAACTTGTTTTGGAACGGCCTGGGACTGCGGCTGCCTCGTTGGGTGCATTGTACGCTGCATGGCTCGTCTACCACCTAGGCGACACGCGCAAGGTACGTACATTCCCCTCGACTACTGCTTGAGCTAACGATCCCCTCATTCACCTGGTAGGTCAACCACATCCCGTCACTTGCGAGCAATTCGGCCATTCTCTCGTACCTGGATGGAATAAAGTTCTTCGCCAGGGCACCTCAATATGCAGCCGAGTCGTATGAAAAGGTTGGTACATCACCCAAGTCACCTGTTGCACCAGGCCAGCGCTCACATCTCGAATGTAGCTTCGTTCACAGGTGATCAAAGTCCCCGGTCTCTTCAACTGGATTGTCCTCGTACACGGTCACGACCTCGTGGAGCAAGTCAGGAAGGCTCCTGATCACCAATTGGATTTCCATATCGCTGTAACCGAGGTCCGTATTTTCGAGCCTTTGAGAAACAGGTTTCACCCTGACGACCGTGTTGGACAGAGTTTGCAAACACCACTCACCATGGGTCCAGCAATTGAATCGAATCCCTATCATATCGGTGTTGTGCGCAATCAACTTAAGAGGTTCACCCCGCAGTTGATACCCGCCGTTCACGACGAAATTGCGAGTGCCTTTGGGGAGTATTTCCAGGCTTCTTCGAAAGGCGGGTTCACTTCACTTCCATGTTCTCCTCCGTTTGCTCAAGTTTTCTCGTTACAGACTGGGCATCTGTTGTTGCCCACGACGAGATCATGAAAGTGATTTGTCGAGCAAGTAACCGCACCTTCGTGGGTCTCCCTGTGTGTGAGTGCACTTGATACAATTCCCCAATGATCCCCGATGTGATAATCTTTCCCTTCAGGCCGTGACCCAGATTACATCGACCTCAACATCAAGTATACTATCGATGTTGTCACGTCTGCCGCCGTACTGAGACTCTTCCCGCCATTCCTTCGCAAGTGAGCGACACCGGACTTCCGCGAATACCTCAGACTGACGACTCCGTTTTTAGGACTGTCCATTCGGTGTTCCTCCCCGCAACCAGGAAGCGGGTCGAGCAAGGTGTGAGACACCTTGCACCCCTGATTAAGCATCGGCGAGAGCAGATAGCGCTCCTTGGAGACGAATACGAGAGACCAGTGAGCAGTTTCGCGGGGTTGATGCTTTGGCTATGCTAATTCATTTATAGATGGATTTCCTGATGTGGCTCATGGAGGAGGCTAAGGGCGAGGAAACTGCTGAACGAGCCTTGACACTTCGAATTCTGGTACTTAATTTTGCTGCTATCCATACGAGTACCATGGTAAGGCAACCCCATTGAGATGAGGGTCACGGGTGTATTGACCACAGCGACTTGTATCAGACTTTCACACAAGCCCTGTACGATCTCGCGGCGCACCCAGAGTACCAGGAGCCACTCCGTGAAGAAGCACGAGCTGCGGTGAAAGAGCATGGATGGTCCAAGACGGCGGTGGACAAGTTCGTTAAAATTGATAGCTTCATCAAGGAGTCCCAACGACATCATCCTATGGCGTCTGGTAAGTCCGTCTAATAGTGTCACGGAACCATGCTCAAGCCCAAACCGCGTCGGCTCCAGTGATGATGAACAGACACGTCCTGGAGGACTTCACATTGGCCAACGGCGTCAAAGTACCCAAAGGCCTCACACTCGCAGTTGACATCACCGGCATGCACCAAAGCTCTGAATACGGCAACCCTTCTGAATTCGACCCCTGGCGGTTCTCCAGGATCCAAGAGGCGGGGAAGCGAAGTGATATGACCACCACCAACGCCGAATTTCTGGCCTTCGGTCATGGACGACATGCGTGCCCCGGAAGGTTCTTCGCGGCGGTGGAGTTGAAGTTGATGATGGCGTATGTGGTGCTTAATTATGATGTGAAGTGTGAGGGAGAGAGGCCGAAGAACCTTTGGCTTGGTGTTACCTGCGCCCCGAACCCGAAGGCTAAGCTGTTGTTTAGGAAACGTGAGCCTGGCATATAAACCAAGGTGGACACTCGTGGGCCTCAATTCTACGTACTTGTATATTTACTACATGAATGCAATTTGAACACTAGTCAATAAGTAGTCGTTCGCAGACCTTCGCGTCGCGTCGCCCAGATAGGGAGCTCCGAGTCGCGTCCCGTCTTCGCCGAAGTATATGTAAGTGACAGCACGCCATGGAACTCAGAGCAGCTTGTCCTCATGTCACCACGGTGAGTACCCTCATTCCCATTGCATCTGTGTATGTAGTAATACCGTAGGTAACAGGTCTTGCCTCCGGAGGTCATTGCGAGTATTATTCGACTTTGCACGCCGTTCACTTTGGCCCCGTTGTCATTGGTCAACTGGTTTTTCAATGGCGAAGCTGAGCCCGCCCTTGCACTATCAGTCTATCACCCTGACTCTCAGCAACACCGGATACGGCCGCGACAACGCTTTCGCTTGTCTAAGGGCTCTTAGTAATCCTGAAATAGCAAAGATGGTTATATATCCGCCTGCAGATCTTCATGATTGAGCCCGCGGTGGCATTGGTCGACAAGCTACTAGCTTGCTTGTGCGGACCACATGAACAACCTGAAGCATCTCAGGCTAGAATCACAGAACCGGCTCGATGTTCATGATGAAGCCGCGGTTCGGGAATTCCCAAGGACTACTATACGAAGTTAGCCTTCTTGTTGGACTTTGCGCCCCCGAGGAGAGACCTCTCATTTGCTCTCGGGTTTCTGATATCCACGATCTCAAGGATGATGGTGAAGACCGTACCTCACCCTCTGAGAGGGTTCGGCTTGTGTCGCTCTGTTGGCTCGGATTAACCAGCGACGAGACAACTGTATCGGCATCTCCAGCAATTCATGGATTCGTTGGTGGCGTCATTCCCTGCTCTAGAAGAGCTATCGATCTACACTCACCTCCCAGTCACCTGAGATTGCCTAGGATGTCCTTCTTTCCTAACCTCCCTGCTCCCGAGGGGATTACTCACCAGGCCTTTAACCACGGGATCACAGCCGACTGAGAGAAGGGTTTTTACCACTGTCCCAAGCTCCCCTGCTCCAATTGCGCATTCATGAGTGGAGGGACCCTTCTGATGGCCCAACGTCGCTGCGGTTAGAGGTGGCTGAACAGCTCCCGCACGCTGAAGATTGGGGAAAACATTTCCCCAATCTGACCCACTTCTCTGTGCTCAATTGTGCTATGCACAGAGAAAATGGACAGTGGGTAGGCCACGACTTCACCCAGCGTCATGACGACTAGGAGCTCAGTGTAATTTGTTAGTTGAACTAACAAATTACACTGAGCTCCTTATTTACTTTTCGCATGGAATACATGTTATGACATTCTTCTGTTCAAGCAGACTCTCTAGTTGCTGGACGAAGAAGCCATTACTGCACTGGTAGAATCCATTGACATTTTGCAGCTATTGGTAGCAGCCCTTCGATTCCTACTGTGTACAGGCTTTGCAGATAGTCCGCCGCGACGCGTCGCGTCCCCCAGATAGGGGCGTGTGAGCTCCGAGTCGCGTCGGTCTTTAAATTCTGTGCCGAAGCAAATCAGTGACAGCACGCTAGTATGGACGCTTCGGACCTCCCACTGCCTTGCCAGAGTGCTCAAGCACCTTCTACCTCGAGACAATATGACTGCAGTGAGTACCCTGTTCCTAACCTCTCCCCACACATCCAGTAATGGCGCAAGCAGCAGGCCTTGCCTCTGGAGATCGTGACCTCCATCGCTCGCTTTTGCCCGCGAGATGCCTGGGTCCCGCTGTTGTTGGTCAACCGGTCTTTCAAAAGCGCTGCGGAGGCCTTGCTTTACCGTTCTATCACCTTGGTTCTCGACAACACCAGTGCTGGGCGCGACAAGGCATTCGCTTGTCTGAGGGCACTTGGGAATCCTGAAAAGGCGAAGATGGTTAAACGCTTGAAGATCGTCATGAGTGAGCCGATGATGGCATTGGCCAACAGGATACTTGCCTGCGCGGACCTTATGGATAACCTGAAGCACCTCAGGTTAGAATCACATATGTGGGGCGATTATCACGACGAACCTGTGTTTTCGGAATTCCCATCCAAGCTCTTATGGTGAGTTCACTCTAACCAGTTGCAATATCCGAGTTCTGGCGCTGATGTGTCGTCAGTCGAAGCAATTTCCAGCTCTCGTCCTTCGGCTACTACCCTTGGTACACCGAGTTGGTTGGGAGTAATGATGCTCTCATAAACTATCAGCAGGGTTTGGAGGTCATTGTGCTTTGGGGCCACTTTTCCTTCTTCCGTCAGGACATGCGCGAGATAATTCAAGTTGTACAATGGGCCGCGGGGAACACTGTGGATAGTGACGCGCTATTGGAGCCGTATGATCTACCCGAAGACCCAGAATGTCGCCTTCCGATCATCTGCGCCTTGGGGGGATCAACAGAGGAATACTTCCTTTGTCTTTTTCCTGAGCTTTACGCTACGGAAGAGGATAAACTTCGTATCTGCCCTCTAGCTTCCATTATTCTCGATCTGGAGGATAATGGCACGTATGTGACCTCACCCTCCGAGAGAGTACGGCGCGTGTCACTTCATTGGCTCGGATTAATCAGCAAAAAGGCGAAAACGAGCGTCTTGGAACTCCAGCGATTTTTGGAATCGGTGGTGACTTCGTTCCCTGCTCTAAAAGAGCTATTCATTTACACGGAATTCACGCCAGACACAGTATGTCTTCATGTTCTTGTACCCGATCAATTATTGACTGCAAGACCCAATTACAGGATCATGGCCGACTCAGGGAAGGGCTTTTGCCACTGTCGCGAGTTCCCCTGGTCAGGCTGAGCATTCAGGAGTGGAGCAGCGGCCCTTCCGATGATCATGCACATGACCCGATGTACCCGCGGCTCAAGGCGACTGAGCAGCTCCCGCTCGCCGAATATTGGGGCACGCATTTTCCCGACTTGGCCTATCTCTGTGTGCTGGACTGTGTTATGGTAAGGAGAAACGGAGAGTGGGTAGGCTAGTACGACGAAAATATATGGTGACGTTTATTAAATCACGCCGCTCATTGGTTTTGGCATAGGAATTTGTGAAGCTAATGTAATTTTCTTCCGACATGAGTCTCCACGGATGACACGTCGAATCAATTATGTTTTCAGGTACATTCTCTAGATATCATTCTGTACGTTGCGTCAGATTCCAAGCTTCAAGGATTGCCGGTGTGTGGGCGCCAACGTTGGAGCAGATAATATCGATGTTGCACACTGCTAATCATCTAGCCAGGCACCGGGCTCCCTCTCTCATCGAATCGGACGGTCGGGTATGGTCTATATAGCTAGGAGACTCTGTAGGGCTTAAAGCCTTTAACTTTAATGACGTTCACCGAGCTAAGGTTGTTAGCCTGTGATCGATGTGGCGCGACGTACATGGGACACGCCTGCATCAGGTATCGGCCGACTAGCTCAGTTGGTTAGAGCGTCGTGCTAATAACGCGAAGGTCTTGGGTTCGATCCCCACGTTGGCCATGGTATAGTTTTTGGCACCCTTTTGCCTCGGAGTGATAAGCCATCTCCTCTGTAGACACTTTGGGAACCACGATAATCGTCGCTTTCACCTTTTTTGACGTGTATGACTGCTCGCAGATCCTGATCGCGCAAGCCCGCGTGGAAGTGACGTCAACCATACGCATCGGGAGGCGGACATACCATTTCGAACCTTTCCAGATTCTTCCGACGATATATTCTTTTGGGCATTTTTTCGCATGTTTTATCAGCGTATTTTAAATCCTTACATATTATTGGATTACGGAATCGCCTTAGCCATGTGCATCTGGGCCGAAATCACATATAAAGACCAAGGCAACTGGACTTGCGCTTTCTCTCACTCCTTCGTCTCTATTCACTCCCATCTCTTACCGTCCTACTCGCCTTTATCGAAACACAATGTCGACCGGCCCCAACATCGCTATTATCATCTACACCCTCTACGGTCACGTCGCCAAATGTAAGTCTATTACATGGCGAGTATTGCCATAATTATTACAGGGGCTCGGTCGAACGACGTACTGACCTCTTATCTCTCTTCTCCTACTAGTGGCCGAGGCTGAAAAGGCGGGCATTGAGGAAGCTGGTGGCAAAGCTGACATCTACCAGTACGTCGGTCGGATATAGTCAGCCTCTAAATGAGGGCAGGCTCCAGTGTAGTGTGGGTTTTTGCTAAATCTGGTGTCTTTTCCACCACACCAGGGTTCCGGAGACGCTTACCGAGGACATCCTCACCTTGGTGAAGGCACCGCCCAAGCCGGATTATCCCATCGCCACGCCGGAAACTCTGACCAAGTATGATGGTTTCTTGATGGGTATTCCAACGCGATACGGTAACATGCCCGTTCAGTTCAAGGTATGCTGCGACTAGGCTTCCTTGTGGTGTTGGCGTGGAGGATATGACGCTGATAACACGTACGTGTACAGGCTTTCTGGGATGCCACCGGCCCTCTCTGGGCTTCAGGCGCCCTCGCCGGGAAATATGCCGGAGTATTCGTATCAACTGCTTCTATGGGTGGTGGACAAGAAGTCACCGCGATGAACACTCTGTCAACTTTCGCTCATCATGGTATCATCTATGTGCCCTTCGGTTACTACGCTGCCTTTGCGCAGATGACCAACCTTGAGGAAGTCCACGGAGGTGAGTCCAACAAGAGCTCCATTGGCGCCGTTGGCGAAGTTGACATTTCGTGATTTTAGGATCGCCATGGGGTGCTGGAACCCTCGCTGGTGGTGATGGCTCTCGTCAACCATCTAAACTCGAGCTCGACGTTGCCAAAATTCAGGGCCAGCAGTTCGCCAAGATCCTCGGCCGCGTCAAGCGCGATTGATTGGATGTCGAGAAGGAGTAGGCGGCGATTCGTACACACGATGGAAAGATCGTCCACCTATATCGTCGGTAGAAGTATTTATTAATCAAGAAACCAACTCGTCGCAACCAAATTGCTGGCAAACATCTGCAAGGCCTTGTTCAGAGTTAAGAAAGTCGGATGAAGCGTTTATGCTCAGAGTGCAGTAGGTTTATGCGACGGAGAAATCGCAATCATGTGACCGCGTAGTGAAGTTGTTCTGGCGGGAGAACCGTGTGAGGTCAAGGACCATATATGAATTTCGCAATGCGTTACAGATGCTGAGCATGTTTGATTCTGGATGAAAGGAAGGGTATGATTTACAACAGTTCGATTAATAGGGGGTTTGAGCGAGAAAGTTATTCCAAACCGAGGTAAGTCTTCAGGTGGTCGTGATTGTAGCATTACAACATCTTGAGGTTTCATGCCCCCTCGAGGAGGGCTTGGGCAGCCTTGCGTGCATTGGCACGGATCGTTTCGACCTGCAATTCCAGGTTCCGGATCTTCTCTCGGGCCTCCCGGAGCTCGGTTGTAAGGCGAGCGTTCTCTTCTCTCAAAGCAGCCTAACAAGTAGTACCGAAGTTATCAGAACACTTTCCCCATATCATAGAACTGAATGAAAAGTTAACCCACCTCGGCACCACTATTGCTAATAGATTGAGAGCGAGATGCAGCCGGAGCGGTGAAACTGGGTTCTGAATGCTTGGGCGTCACGGGAGTGGGCTCAGAAACAGCAGCAGGGGTATATGTTGAAGCAGACGGTGCAACAGGGGAAGGAGCAGCGGCTGGTGCGGGTGCCGAAGCGGTGAAGGACCTAGTTGGCAGGGTAGCGGTGACTGGAGAGGACACACTTGATTGGGCAGCAGAAGATCGCGGGCCTGATGCAGCACTGCCATCTGAGAGGTTGATGTAGTTCGCCGGAGCGTTTTTGCCGTTGAAGAACTCGGAGGCTGAGAGGGAAGGCTCGCTTGACGGGGCTGGCGGGTAGATGTCCGACTGGAAGGAGTCGGCCTGGTGGGTGGTGCGTGGGTTAGGATGTGAATTAATGGACGGATATGGATCAAGGCTTACTTTACGAGGAACAATGAAGGCGATGGGTTCGACGGAAGAACCATGCACCTTGTAGGCTCGTGCGATCTCACAGTCTGAGACGTTGAGAGCACGGCGAGGAAGGAAGCACATTCCACGTTGCGGCTCGGAGGACTTGTATTCTGCTAAGGCGAAGAGTGAATCGGATTCGTACTCGTAGTAACGAATGTTTCCATCTCTGGCAATAAAGTCAGTAGGCTCAAGGGAGAGCACGTTGGGAGAACGCACCCCTTGCCGGCAAGGAAGAGGATGTTGTTGTCGGACCAGAAGGGCATGACAACACCGGCTGATTGATCCAAGGAGATAGTCTTAAGGTTAGAGAGGCTGCCGGTTTCCCAAATGGCAGTTTGGCGCTCAGACATCTTGCTGAAGCCCGTGGTGGCGAGCCTGTCCAAATCGCCCATCCAGACGACCCGCGAGCCCTTGATGCCACTGTGACCATCATTGATCCTGACAGCCTCAGAGCCAGCTCGAGGATCGAAGATACGGAGTTTACGATCTCTGCAGGTGGTGGCGAGGAGGGTACCGGTAGGGTTGAATGTCAGGGACTGTATGATGTCGCCGTGGCCGGTCAGGGTGACCCTGGGGTCCTCGGGGTTTGCCAGATCCCAAAGCTTAACGGTGGCATCGCCAGACGCGCTGGCAAGAACGTTGGAAGCGGTAGGGTGGAACAGAACTTGTCCGACCTTGCGCGCCGAGGCATCGAGACGCGCAACAGGGTCGAAATCTTGGGGAGCCCAGCCTTCCTGGCCCCAGCCCTCGAAAGCAGAGGAGTCGACCTTCCAGACCAGGACCTTTCCGTCTTCACCACCAGATGCGACGACCGAGTCGTTGTGGGGGGACCAGTCGGTGTCGAGGACGGTTGCGGTGTGTCCGCGGGCCAGGGGTAGACTATCGGGCAACTTGTGGGGGAATCCGTTGAGGCCATGGAACGGGGATGGCAGGGGCAAGATCGCGAACGCGCCGCCTCCCGAGGAGTTCCAGTTGATGCTAAGATATTGCTATGCACACGAATTCATGAGCTCTTCAGCGCGCTATCTCGAGAGGGTCGACAAGATCCACGACTCACACCAGATGCAGACACGATGTTCGTGTCCCAGGCGCTGTTGGTCACTTTGGCGTTCTCAAATCCATATTCTTTCTTCGCGGATTGGCCAAAGACGTGGCTGCAGCACGACGATTGCGCGGTGAGCTCGCTGGTGAGATCTGGCTGGACATCGACGAGCTTGCTCACCGGTATTTGGATGCTCTGACGAAACGAGACATTAAGATCGGTAGCTGGACGACCCTGGCGGCCTTGAAGAAAGTATGTGGTGGTTGTAGAGAAAGCTGATAGCGAGGGACGATTGCGACGGTAACGCGAGTCGGCGCCGTCAGTCGCAACGAGCTCGAATGATCGTGAGGTTAGGGTTACGACTGTATACGGGGGAAGGAGCTCCAGGGTCCCGCCTTCTCCCCAACTTTCAACGACCATGACTGCATTTTGTCGCGTGCTGGGAATTCGAGGATCGCTGAGGGCAGCCTACGTTGCCAATGGCCTCAAAACCACAGCCAGGCGCTATGCAACGGCGTCAGAACCGGTAACTTGGTCAACCATAGCTTCACAGGGCCCCTGGCTAAAGTTCTCTTCTTTTTCCAGTTGAAACGTACCGGCCTGTACGATTTTCACGTCGCAAATGGCGCCAAAATGGTGCCTTTTGCTGGATACTCCATGCCTCTTGCTTATGGCGATGTAGGCCAAGGTATGGACCTTTGCTAGTATATCAGGGCTGAGTCTGTATTAACGATAGACTTTGGGCAGTTGCAAGCCATAACCATGTCCGGAACAGCGTCGGATTGTTCGACGTAGGACACATGGTCCAGTCCAAGTAAGATTAAGCCACTTCTACCTATCCGAATGCTGAATGCGACGTTCCACAAGCTTCCGGGGTGCAACGGCAACTGAATTCCTGGAATGGTTGACACCTTCGTCACTGTCCTCGCTCCCAGCCTACAGCTCCACGCTTTCCCTGCTCCTCAACGAGAAGGGAGGAATCATCGACGATACTATAATCACAAAACATGCCGCGGATGCGTTCTATGTTGTCACCAATGCTGGACGCAGGGAACGTGATTTGGCTTGGATCAAGGAGAAGCTGGAGGAGTGGAATAACAGTGAGGCTGGGAAGAAGGGTCCTGTGGAACTCGAAGTCCTTGAGAACTGGGGTCTTTTGGCTCTCCAAGGTACGTACCTGGCAGTAAATGTTGTATGTGTGTAAACTCAATGTACTCTTTAGGGCCCAAGGCTGCATCTTACCTCCAAAGTCTCACTTCCTTCGATTTGAACCAGCTGCTCTTCGGAAAGGCTGCCTTTGTCCCTATCGAGGGCTTCAACCTCCACGTTGCTCGAGGTGGATATACTGGAGAAGACGGTTTCGAGGTTCGTTTTCCACGTTCTCGAACACCTGTAGTTCGCGTAACAATCTAGGCCCATTTAGATCTCAATCCCACCTTCGCAAACCGAAGAAGTCGCTAGGCTCTTGTCCAAAAACCCTGTTCAGCTCACCGGTCTCGGAGCTCGAGACAGCCTTCGTCTGGAGGCTGGTATGTGTTTGTACGGCAACGAGATTGACGAGAACACTGGTCCTGTGGAGGCTGGATTGACATGGGTCATTCGTATGTCTTTTGCCCTGCGTCTTGTTCTTGATCTCACATCTTTCCTATAGCTAAGGAGAGGAGAGAAGCCGGTGAATTCATTGGTGCTGATGCCATTCGCAAGCAAATCAAGGAAGGTCCTTCTCGCAGGCGTATTGGCTTGATCGTGGAAGGCGCCCCTGCACGACAGGGCGCAAAGATTGTCGGCCCCGGGAACGAGGAAATTGGTTAGTCGCGTTCCCCATCTCGCCCATTGCCCTGGGACTAAACCTTACCCCTCGTAGGTGTCGTCACGTCTGGAATTCCTTCACCTACCCTCGGTAAGAACATTGCCATGGGATACGTCAAGAATGGTCTCCACAAGAAGGGCACCGAGCTCCAGGTGGACGTCCGAAACAGGCTGAGGAAGGCTGTCGTAACACCGCTACCGTTTGTGAAGGCAAACTACTACCGCGGCTGATGCGGTCTGTAAGCATAGTAAGGCCAACCTTCGACTTGCCCGCATAGAAATTCTAGATCTATTCCATTGTTCTCACTTTTCTTGTACTCACAATCTCAGCGCGTTTTGAAAGCAAATGCTCAAACTCCATGGCGTACATGTCTGTCTGTCTGATCCCTGTGGCCTTGTTACGTCACTTGAAGGCTATGTACTCATTGTCAGAGGGATACCCATCACCAGCCAATACGTGCATGTTTGTTCTGAGCGATGCCTGATCGTTGCCATGAGCTGTTTAGACTGCGGCTACAGCGAACGCAACTTGACAATGACATTCACCACCAAGATGCCCACAGTAAGCACCCCCGTCCCATTCACTGTCTTCTCTAGCTCAAGACTGGAATGTCAGTCACATCTCCCAAAAGTTTTCCAGGTTGACACGGAGCCCTTGCTCCATCGATCTATCGTTATCGACTCAAGCGACAAGGAGAGGGCCAACTTATGCCTGGACATGCTGTCCGCTCACCCTGAGCGGGCCATAATGGTTCAGAATCTGAAGGTCATGATGATTTCGCCAGACCGAAACTTGGTGGATAAGATTCTTGCCTGTGCGGAGCTGATGAAGGGTCTGAAGCATCTTGACCTCAAGATTGGACTGGATCCCAACTGGGATGATTATCTGGTTCGCACACTGGTCCGTTGGCTCATTTAGTAAGTCATGTCAATGGCAATACGTGTTCTCAACGACTGAAATTCTGATATGGATTCAGCGATGGCGAATATCAGCTAACTTCGTTGCTCTACCATCCAAGTGAGGACCCAAAGGTATACGACATGGCCCTCACCGATCGACACAAGGCCCTGGAAGTCGTCGGGTTCTGGTATATTCCTCGTACCACCCCGAAGGGCCTATTGCGATTCCTCCAATTAATATTGTCATGCCGCGCTGGGAAGTTGTGTGAATCCCAGGCCCTCGAACCCTATTGCCCTGGAGGCATTGGAGAAGCTGGATCCCGCCTCCCCAGCATCTACGGAATAATGGACCTGGATGGACTCAGCTGGTCTGAGGTCGGCATCTTCCCTGGGCTTTATGCTGCAGAGGAGCAAAGGCTCGCGCTTTGCCCACGAGTGGCCACTCAGCTCGACACCCTCCACAAGGATGGGCTGAGGGTAACGAGTTTGTCGTTGCATTGGTTTGGGTTGACCAACAACGAGTCGAGCGTTGCTGAGCTCGAGCCCTTTGCGGAGTCGATGGCCGCAGCGTTCCCTGCTATCCGAGTGCTGCGCATCTTCACTCGGCCACCTAGACCAGCAGACAAAATGGTAAGTTGGCTATTGCTATCGTTGTTGGACGTTCACGAGCAGGTTCTGACTGAGACACTTCCACCCCTAGGACTGTTACACCCGACTCGGAGCAGGCCTTGCTCCGTTGGCCAAGACGCCGATGTGGAGAGTGGATGTTCTTCCATGGGGAGATTCCGACAAAGAAGATGGATCACGTCTGACGCCCGCTGAACGCAGTATGGTCAGTGAGCAATGGCGTCGGACCTTTCCCAATTTGCAGAAATTCGATGTGTTTGGGCAGAGTGTACATACTAGCCTCTAGGGAAGGTGGCCCAAGGAGCTACTGAGCTTTGAGGCGAACTGGGAGTTATTTATTTGCCGCAAGTAGAGCAGAAAGGGACTGGAGTATCTTATGAGGGTAATATGAACAGAGTTGAAAGACTTATTAGGCACCAGCAAGGTTTTCACTGAGCGTTGAGTTTCGACACCGACAGAAACGAGCCGAGTCAGCCGAGCGTGGCAAGTTCTGTCGGAATTTCAATCCCACAGCGCCGAGTCGCAACCCCCTCGTTTCACTCAACATCGACTGATGGCCACAGTTTTCACAATTTCGAAACTTATGACGATAATTTCAAAGGTTGTGGCACGTCGACTGGCACCGAGCCTGTCGGAAGTACAGGAAATGTGACGAAGCTGGCTTGGAAGATCCGAAAATTTGTACCTAGCGCTGCCCTGTCAACTTCGCAGTCCAAAACAGATCGCTTTGGACCTTGTTCACGATGCGCACATACCTGCTGTTGAACAGCTTCCATCCTCGGGGCTAGTGCTTCAGCTATTCACTGCTGTAGCGGTCATGCGGCTATGCAGACTGCTATGGGACGATGTCACACGGTCATCCTAGACCAAGGCTATGCGGCACGAATGCTATGTTTGCTGTGACTTCCCAGCGCTAGTTGGGGTCTATAATAAGCGGCGACATTGAAAACGTCAGTCTTTTGCTTTGAAGCCCATTGCAAGCGGTTTTAAGCACGGGAAGCCCTCGCATGGAGCAGACTCGGTTTCAACAAGATGGTGAGCCGCTCGTTAGTCGGTGTGTAGCAGTGATCTTTGCTCACCGACCGTAAACTCCCTCTAACCTATTGATGAACATGGATCCTCGGGTATGTGTGCCAACCTATAGCCCTCCCCGTTTGGAGTCTTACTGACTGTACTCAAGGTGGATTGGATACGTTCAGGGCGAGCTGGATAAGGCATTGTTGCTCGTGAACAGCCTATTAGATGCCGTCACAAAAGGAATGAAAGACGACCTCCTGCAAGACGCTATCACCATGTTACAGGGGGCCATTCGCGGCGAGGGCGATCACAGAACACGAGAAAAGCTTGAAGTTGTCCTGATCAAAGCGCTTGTAACTCGATTCGCTCGTTACGGATGGGCCGACGATTTGGACGAGGGGTTGGGACTTTTGCGAAAAGGCGATCTTGATGTCAAATTGACGCTCATTGTATGTGATCATGCACTAACCAGGCACGACTCAGTACTCAGTGGTGACCTTTGGCAATTCACAGGATCAACTCCGAATCTCAGGTTTGCGGGGCGACCACTTCCCCGCCATCGTCTCCTCCGTCCTCGATCTTCTCCGAGATTATCGACAATCGATTGACAAGTCCAGCCTCGACACTGCCTTTGCTCTCGCCATTCGAGCTATCGCTTCGTGTCAAGGTGTGACCAACACCCAAGCCCAACTATTGCTTCGGGTTGGAAACGCATTTGCTCTGAGGTACCTGGCATCCGGGGACGAGGGGGATTTGGGTTTGGCCGGGGTATATTTTCAAGACGCCAAGCGCGCCTTCAACAAGGGCGATCCGATGCTCTCCGTCGTCCTGCTCAACCTGCAACACATTGGATGGATGAAGCTCATGGAATGCGAATCCAGGCAGAAGCCGGTGGGGTTTAGGGAGATGGAGCGGTTTGGTAAAAAGGCCCAAGCTGAGGACCGAGGAGGATTGGAACCATACATGCTGGGCACGGCTTTGCTGAAAAACGGAGGTCGACTTCACCTGGATAATGCTATCTTTCAATTCCGCCGATCCCTTTCACTACGGCCGCCGCAACATCCAAGGCGTCATGATACGCTTGGTAACTGCGCCATTGCCCTGCTCAAACGATTTATTTTGACCAGTAACTTTGAAGATCTGGAAGAATCCGTTCAGATGCAACTCCAGGCACTCGCGCTTCGACCACCGAACCACCCGGACAGATCCCGCTCACTGGACAACCTGGCGAACGCCCTTTGCACCCGATTCAACCACAGGGGTGATTTCAGAGACCTGGAAGAGTGTATTGCGCGCCACAGAGAGGCACTGAGTCTTCAACCTCCAGGCCACCCAGATCGCCCAGCATCGCTCGTTGGCCTTGCAAGTGCCCTTGACACGCGTTTTGAGCACAAAGGCAACGTTGTAGACCTCGAAGAAAGCATTGCGTCCCACAGGGGAGCACTGGTTCTTCTACCTCCAGGCCACCCAGAGCGGTCTTCATCACTCATCAACTTCGCAGGCTGCCTTCTAACCCGCTTCAAGCTCCAAGGCGACTTTCGCGACCTCGAGGAGTGCATTGCCTGTAATGAAGAAGCGCTAGCCCTGATGGCCCCGGGCGATCCGGAACGATGCGGCCCTCTCGAAAACGTGGCAATCTCGCTGAGTACACGGTACCAGTACGAAGGCAACTTTCTCGACCTAGAAGAATCCCTTTCACTTTTCAGGGAAGTCCTCAATCTTCGTCCTCCAGGCCATTCGGACCGTCCCAGGACGCTGAGGAATCTTGCCAGTTCCCTTTCCATGCGCTTCCGTCACAAAGGAGACTTCTGCGACTTGGATGAGTGTATTGACGCTCACAGGAAAGCACTCAGCCATCAGCTTCCGGGCCACCCTGGCCGTGGAATCTCGCTAAGCAGCCTGGGAGGGGCTCTTTCTATCCGCTTCCAGTACAGGCATGACCTGTGTGACCTGGAAGAGTCTGTCGCATCTCACAGCGAGGCACTGGCTCTGATCCCTCCCGGCCACCAGGATCTCTCCAACCTACTCAACAACCTAGCAATTTCTCTTAGCGCACGCTTTGAGCGCAAAGGTGACATCCACGACCTGAAAATGGCCATCAAGTACCATAGGGAAGCACTCACTCTTCGACCTCCAGGCTGCGCGGACCGTCCGAGCTCGCTCAACAATTTGGCAAACGCCCTTGCTATCCGCTTCCAGCGCGAAGGCGACCTCAGCGACCTCGAGGAGTGCATTGTACATGTACGGGATGCTCTAACTGAGTTTTCACGCATAGGTCCCGCTCTTGCCCTGGAACACGAACCCAATCTTCCTGTTGTCTACAATCCTGATTCGCTGAAGACGCTGACGAACCTTGTCACATTCCTCAAACTCAAGTACAAAGTCCACAGCGACAGCAGCATCCAGGACGAGATCTTCCGGCTCCTCAGGTCTGGCGCTCAGTTCCACGGATCATCGCCATTGGCGAGGCTAGACCACGCCGGCCTCTGGAGTTCAACCTGCCGGGAGTTTTGTCGCTGGGAAAACGCACTGGAGGCTCACAAACATGGGGTGGATTTACTCCCCCATCTGGCCTCTCTCGACCTCACACTGGAGCAGCGCCAGAATGTCCTCATCCACGCCAAAGAACTGTCGGGCGACGCAGTACAGTGCGCGATTGAACAAGGTGAATTGGAGACTGCAGTTGTGTTTCTCTCCACAGCACGATCGGTCTTCTGGTCTCAAACCCTTCAGTTCCGGGGGTCTCTCGATAATTTGGAAGCCCTCCACCCTGATTTAGCGTCGGAACTCCGTTCTGTTACTGGCCAGCTGGAAATCGCGACAGGCCAAAACCTGGAGCCTGACTCCATGTCGGCCAAACTGCCATCACGACCATACCTACTCGCTCGGAAACGAGAGGAGGTCATCGCACGGATACGAGCCACCGATGGCTTCCACGATTTCCTGCTTCCACCCTGTTTCGACACCCTCAAAAATGCAGCCCGTGGCGGGCCCGTTGTCTTTCTGAATGCCAGTGAATTTGGGTGCCATGCTCTCATTATGAAAGGGGACGGCACTCTTCTCCCCCTTTCTCTGCTCGCAGATATGTCACTGTTGCTATATTTAGCAGACGCAATTCCGTTGCTGGCCAGAGGTCAAGAAATTGACGTTCATGTTCGATGCAATATCGACAACTGTTTTGACGGGCGGGATGTTCGGTTGAAGGCAGTCCGCAGAAGGGAAGATTACCGGACGGCCGACGACGACTTCCGGGATGTTCTCGAAATCCTCTGGGAGGTGGTGGCCCAGCCAGTCATTACAGCACTCGGACTTTCGAAGGTAAGTTATCCTGAAACCAACTGACGATGTTGCTGAACGGTGATCCCAGACCAGTGCGCCACAACGAATATGGTGGTGTCCGACAGGACCCTTCGCGTTCCTTCCCATCCACGCTGCGGGCATTTCAACAGATGCTGTAGTCATTATCCATAATGTACGGTTACATCCAACTGTACATTATCCATAACTACATGGATACACCCTGTGAGGTGTACTTGGGACCGTTATCCATAATCCCCTGGATAACCGTAGATGGTATATCATCCCCTATTTTCTGTATAACACCTTCTCCATCAACCTTCTCTGAGATCTCTATCCACGATTTTGACGGGCCCATCAGCGTATCCGCCGTATCTGGCATCTGACTGGCGCCTTCGAGCGCATCAATGCCCAATTTTGGAACGGCGACAGGTCCTTGTTGGGATCGAGAAGGCTGACTTCTCTTGTTTCTGCGGACCGACGTTCGCATCGTCGTGAAATTCTAGCTCGCATGCAAGCCCTATCATGGCAACGGAAGCGCCCGGATTCACAGACCGTGAAAGAAAAGAGATCCACTATATCACAGCTTGGTCAATATTTGGCAGACCACTGACCACCAGTGACCAAGGGCAAACAGTACGGCCAGGCAGGTGTATTCTGTTCGCAAATGTTTTTTATGGCTTCCAGCCGGTCTGCATGAAGTTCAGGCCGTGATTGTCGGCAATGGGCATATTATGTACATCCACGTCAGGGCTTTACGATTGGGCGCTTCCGGGCGTTGCCGCTGGAATGATGGATTAAGATCATGCCGGAGATTTGCCGAAAACATAAAACCGGTCACAGAACGTGCTTCAGCAATTCCCTGGCGCTCAAGTTGGGCGTTTGGCGTATGGTATGTAGATTGTACTGATCTCTGTCTTTATTCTACTGTTCCGGGCACATCAAAAATAAAAATGAGACGAAATCCAATGAGCCATGATAGTGTTCACTTTCTCGCAGTAAGACCTTCATTGACATTGACACCAGGACCGTCCCTTGCAATAGCCATCACCTGGGTCAGGGCCAGAGGGCCTACACAAGTAGCTCAAAGCTGTCTGACATTCATTCTTCAAGTTTTAAAGCCCTGGTTAAGGGAATAGAACAGTTTCCGGGTGCTCCAGAGCCATCCGGAAGGGGTGTGGAAAGGCGACATTCATTGCAAGTGTCGTGAACAGCCGGTACAGCCCCTATTTTTCACTTTATCTTATCTAATCTGTCTCGCATCTTATCGTTTCACTTTGCCCCTATTCCTTCGCTTCTTTATTCCCTCTATGGACTCTTTCATTCATGGAACACTGCCTCGTATTGCCCTTCGCCCCACTTCCATTGTTCTTATTGTTACGCACTGCCTCTTGACTCATTCTGACGTTCTTTTGTTCCATTATTGTTTCATCCTTGTTCTCCGCGCAGCCTTCACGCAGCCTCATGACCTTTCTTATTGTTCTTCGACGTTTCGCCATTTGTTCGTCATCTTGACTCATCGCGGCTATGTAGACTGTAGAATAGGTATATAAGCTAGGTAGTCTGCTCTGTATTTCCTCAGCTTGACCTCTTCGTCAATACATCGACATAGCTTTCTGGTCTAACTTGTCGCTCATCGCTCTCATCTCTCTTGTCGCTCTCAGCCCTCTGGCACTTCCGCTCTGGTTTTAAGGTTTGGTTTGGTTTAGTGTTCGCTCTTCGCGACATTAGGTCAAGCTACCCCTGTGCACTGGCAACGCCGATCGTTGTCCCTGCATCCCGCCGTTACTCTGGTCCTTACTGGTTGACCTGCCGATCAGGTCTCACTCTGGCAACTATCACCCCGTACCACCGTCAAGATTAGCTGCGTAGGAAGTCCGCACTTCTGCGCTCGAAGCACCGACCCCGCCAACGACTGGATCTTCGACTACCACATCAGGAACGGCAACTTCGAGCAGTGTTCACTTCAACCCTGCCCCGAACGCTACTCTCTTCCGCCCACTCAGTCCCAGTGGCAGAAGATCAACGCGCTCACTAACGAATGGAGTTGCAGCTACTCCGTGTACCGAATCCAACGCCCGTAAAATCCGTGAAGTGTCGCGAAGAGCGAGCACTAAACCAAACTAGAAACCAGATAAGGCGAGCGGTTAACGAGATAAGAGAAGTGAGAGCGATGAGAGACGTTGAGCACTGGGTTAGAGCAATGAATAGAGTGATGAATTGACAAAGAGGTCAAGCTGAGGAACATGCAGAGCGAACTACCTAAGTTATATACTGTAACTACAACCTACATATCCGCAATGAGTCAGGATGACGAGCGATGAGGCAATACAACAAGAACAATAAGAAAAGGTCACAAGGCTGCGCCAAAACAAGGGTGAAACAATAAAGAAGTAATGACGAGTCATAGCGAGTCATAAGGCTGTGCAAGAATGAAAGAACAATAGAGAACAGGGTAGAGGGCAAGACGAGGCAGTGTTCCATGAGAGAAAGTGTCCATGACGAGAATAAAGGGGAAAAGACAGGGGCAACGATAAGATAAAAGATGAACGAAGCGATAAGATAAGATGGGAAAAATAGGGGTCGTACCAGCAGTTCACGACATTACCCCCCTTCTAAGACTCATCGTCCTCGATGATCCTAGGCAAGCGACGCCCCTCCCTCCCATCCAGGTCCGTATGCCAGAACGGTTGAGTTGTCGGCTGTTTCTGCCATGGCATAGATGCGAAGGCGGTGATACGCCGATTTTGCGGCTAGACTTCAAACTGAGCTCAAACGGCTCTATTAGACTCGTCACAAGTGTCTACGTCTAGCCTACAACTAAGGAGTCTTCATGATGAAACCCCAGACCAAAAGCGCAGCGAACCCTTTGTGAGTAGCCTAAGGCGCAGGCCCTTACCAAAAACGCTAGTAGAGACTCTAGTCGAAGGTACCGCAGGAAGCCTAGCCCTAAGTCTAAGACTCGTGCGCGACGTCTAAGTCTTATGGTTTGTTACCTTTCGGGTCTGAACCTAGATCTTGAACCGAGGCGAACTCTACCCACCTGCGACTTGAATATGAGGACTTAGCTGTACCAGCAGAGCTCATAGGGCAAAAGCCTAACCAACTATAACCCTAGACGTGACGACTCGACGAACCTAGTCGAGGCATCGAGTCTAACGGATCACCAAGTCTAAGAGTCTAGACTGGTTCCTCCGATTCGGACGACCTAGCGGAAGCAAATGTCATTGGAGTTGATGGACCAACCGGAAGGACCCCCGACGCCGACACACGGCATTGGAGCGGGACGACCAAAGAGAGAGAGAGCCAAGTCTAAGGTGGAGCGCACCACGTCTACGATGAGACCTCGGCCGATCAGTAACGGACCTCGGGACTGTCTAGACGCGGACGGCTCTCCGCCGAAGGAGTCATAACTAAGCTCCGGTGGAGCAATGTAGATCAAAGTCTGACCCACCAGGTGGCGAAGTGGAGTTCCCCCTTATGGAACCGGAACTGGGTCATGGCCGCGTCGATCACGGCAAGGCGCCCGGCCACAAGCCGTCCTCGGCTGCCCTGATAAGGCAAGCCTAAGCAAAAGTAACCGCGCGTCTACGAGCGCCTAATACTCGAACCGTTCCATTTCTATCCTATCTATCGAAGCTCGTGTTTCTTCTGTTCTATTTCTGTCTCTCTTAGTCTGCCTGTCTTACCTAGTCTTCCTAGTTTTTCCGTCTTTGTTTGTCTACAGCCTTAGTACACCAAACACTCTCCTCATGTATAAAAGCTAGCTAGTTCTCACTCGAATTCTACAGATTATCGCTGGCAGCTTTTCTCCAGGATAAGACTCCGTGAAGTCCGGCGCGACTCAGCACGTTAAAGGTTTGTCGACGTCGGTGTAGATCGACTTTTGGGTTATTCTTTGGCCACTTCGACTCGGTGTAGATCAATTTGGTAACAGTCGTCCCGGGCGTGTTCGACTTTGGTTTTCTGTGAGCACCGGCGTGTGTCTCCTTGACTTCTTTTGTGTATTTTCTCGACTACTCAGTAGCGAGGAGGTGGTGGTACCCTAGTCTAGCTAGTGGTCTGCCTCTGCACGACTTATCACCTTCGCGCCTTGAGCCTACAAGCTCTTGTTTTACCTTTCACCTTCTCACCTACTGTCCGCCCACTCCCGTGCACCCCCCTTCGAACCTTTGCATTGTTAAGGGTTTGTTTGGTTCTAGTGCCTTACTACATACCGTCGTTCCTTTGGGTGAAGTCTAACTTCATTTGGCCTTAGACGTAGTCTTTGGTTGGGTGTAGAGGATTAGCCTTTTCATTTCTCTTTACTTCTTTACCTTCACCTGCCGGTTCGGTTGGTGTGTGTGTGGTTTTAGAGCCTCCCACCCCTGACCGCGCATCATCTGGAGCCCACCGCGAGGGGGTTGCTTCAGTTTACAAAAGAGGAGTGTAGTCGATTGCTAGCCTAGCTGGTATTCGCACAAGTCGAGGAGAAGTCGTCACTTGTCTAACAAGAGACGGACACGAGACGATTGGTTGTCTTCCTTTGGAAACAACAAAGCGTAGTTTTGGATACCACGGCGTCGAGGTCATCTCAGCCCCGTAAAACCAAGGCGAGCCAGAGAGCAGGAGTTGTGCCAGGACTTGAGTCTGAACGAGCGCTACGCAAAGCACTCCAAGGACTTCAAGAAATCGGTGCTAGACGCGACGGATCTCTTTCCGAAGAGGATCCACCTTTCGAGACTCCTAACGCCTCGATTGACGAAGACTCGTTTCCACAAGGACTGTCTTTACCAAAGACTCCCCCACGAAACACGTCTACTACAACCTCAGTGCCATCCGCACCAAAGTCGACGAGGATTTCACAATCCATTCGACCTCTTAAACCTATTCGAACTCACCCTTCGATTACCCCAACCCCCACACGAGTAGAAATGCCAGACGTAGAGAATCTCAACCCTAAGGAGGTTTCTCCTGGGGATGAGGCGATCCCTCATAAAGACATGCCTTCAATTACGAAAAAGGATCGACCTACCTTATCTAAAGACGATGCTATGGACGTCGTGAGGTATCTCGAGCTTTTGGAGCAGTTGTTCAAGGGTATTGTCAAAACCGATCGAGCCAAGAAAATCTATGCGACTCGTTATATAGACGACCCTATTCTGAAAAGACAATGGGAAGCTATACCAGAGTATGCGACTAGTACTTGGAACGATGTTCAAAAGAGCAGTACTCAGGTACTATCCGGAAGGAGAAGGCCTAAGCCGCGGAAGTCGACCTAGACTTATGGATGTCTTTAAACGCCATCGCGAGATATCCCAAGTAGATGTCGGACGAATGGCTAGACTCGCCTTAGCTATCCGACCCGAGGCAGAAGGACTGGAAGCGTTGCAGAAAGAGACAGGACATGTTCTGGTCACCAACCGAGAGATAGTCTCCAACATCCTAGGATGCTTAAGTCCAAACTTCCGAGACGCCTTACGGTTCAGACTCACTCTAGAAGAGTCTAAACCTGCTACAGAGGCAGCCGGTACGACTAGCAAACGGGATTGGTATGGGGAAACGCTCGAAGATAGGGTACCTTGGGGACGTGTCTTAGAAATTGCACAAGACTTGACCAGGCAAACTGGAGCTCACAACGCCTACGGCGGATTTTCTTCTTCAGAGGATAGAGACTATGATCGAAACCTCTATCGAAATCCACCGGCAGCCTCTACTCCAGCGGCAGCTGTGAAGTCGGAACCCACAGACAGTGATTTCCGTTCGTTTGCAAAAGCCATGATCAAAGAACAACAGCAGTTCGTCTTAGAGCAACAACGAGTGAATGCGAAGTTTGTAGAATCTCTTCGCGAAACAAAGGAGCAGTTTATGGCTGAAAGCCGTAAAAACGCAGAAGCGACCGAGGCTTTAGCGGGCAAGCTAGACATAGTAATCTCCAATCCGCATAACTTAAACTCGGTTAGAGAAACGCAGTATAGGGACGGCGCGTCGAGGATGCGATCTAACCAGGGGTCCAGAGACTCTGGGAAGGGAACATCCGACCAGCAGTGCTTCTATTGCAATGGGACAGATCATTGGGTCATGAGGTGCCCGAGTCGATTAGATGATCTTCGTAAAAAGAAGATCTACACTAAAGGCTCAGAAGTCTACCTCTCTTCCAATCACCAAAGGATCTCTGCCTTCTCACCCGATGGCCGTAGCCAAAAGGAACGAGTTGCGGACATGACAATCCAAGGAGCTTACTTTGCAAGGCAAAGCCATGGGCTCAATCTGAGTCTTCATCCCCATGGAGGCGAAGATTATGAGCGCAGCCGCGGTCCCACTTACGGAGACTTTAACACGATGCAGACGGAAATCTCTCAGATCAAGGATATCGTGCACACGTATCTCCTGGATCGAAAAGACTCTAAGTCTGAAGGCGTTCCTACCATTGAGGAACGAGACGACGACCTCGACTCGCAACTAGACAAGCTGGGAGACATGAACAAGAACCTCTCGGTATTTGCTCAAGACCGAGACAGGTCGGGTTTTCCTTAAGACCAAGGACGGAAAAGTCTACTGCTTCAAAAGCTTCGGCCGGCAGTAGTACAGATCCTGAGGCCAGGATGACCAAGCCGAAGTCTAGACGAGTTACAATAGAGGAAGTTGACGATCCTGATGACGAAGTCGTGAAAAAGAAGAATAAAGTGGAAAATAAAAAGGAGACAACTACAACGGCCGCACCCACGCCTAGTGGTATGAGACCGTATGTGCAAGTCCCCAACCGAAAACCCCATTACCTTGGGAACCTTTTAAGCCAAAGTCTAAACAGACTGAGGCAACGCCAAAAGCGGTTAGCACCGCACCCGAAAAGGAGGACGTACCGATTGATCCGCTTGTGGCGACTCATCGACAAGGCCCCGCTTTTTCCAAGAAGGCGCCTGTTGAGGAGCACGTCTCGGTGGCAAAGATTGGGAAAGAACTCCTGGAGCTGGAATTCCCCATTTCCCTTCAGAAACTTATGGGCATTTCGAATGAAGCGCGTGAGTTCTTGAGAAAGATGGTGACAAAACGGAAAGTGCCTCGACATGGTGACGACTTAATCCTAGAGAGAAAGATTGTGTGAACACCAGTTCGTTTTATAACGTGTCGGACGACGAAAGACGACGGCTGCAAGCATGCCTGTCTCCCTCTTTAAAATGTGGGACTCAGGAGAGCTAGCAGGGCGACTAGACTTGTCAGACTACGAAACAGACGAGGAGCCTTCCGATGAAAGCAAAGTAGCTGAACCGACCTCTCCGGAAGTCTTATCACAAAACTTTATAAGTTTGAACGACTTACCGACGGTCCAGTACGAAGTCGCAGGTGAAGATGACGTCGACTTCGAACCAGGCGCCATCATATGCCTGGATCCGGTCGAACAATACGTACAATCTTTGCCTGAAAACGAAGAACCCAGACCCATAGTCGTAGCTAGGGAAAGCCTTCCATTACGAGCTATCTACCCGGAGATTAATTCCTCTGGAATAGAAGAGTCTCTTCTGGATCCAGGCTCCCAGATTTGTTCAATGTCTGAAGAAGTAGCAAAAGAGAAGAACATCTCGTATGATCCCTCTATAACTGTCTTCTTGCAATCGGCGAACCAATCACTAGCCAAGACTTTGGGCCTAGCACGAAACGTACCCTTCAAGATTGGCAATACTATCGCCTATCTTCAATTACATGTCATCCCTAAAGTTGCCTACAAGGTGCTTCTGGGAAGACCGTTCGACGTCGTAATGTCTACCGAAATCCACAACTCTCGGAACGGAGACACGACTCTCATACTTACTGACCCCAACACTGGGCTCAGGAGTGCTGTGCATACTTATCCACGTGGTCAGCCGCCTCCGGTGATTCAGAGGAAGCTGCAAGAACAGGAAAGACATTCTTTTCAGAATTCGAGGATTTGGTCGAAGACCAAGGAGAATTCGCGGTTGTAGTCGAAAGAGACTCTAAGACAGGAGAAGTTCGATTCATCGAGGCTCTCCTCCCAAAAGAGCAGACTTTTGGCTCCGCTGAACTGAAAGTCGCCTACTTGCAATGCGCGCGCGATGAGAAAAGTTGGGATGAAGTCGCTTCGAAGGCTTTCGATTCGTACCTTCAACAAGCGATAAATGAGTTGCCGGTGGAACGTCGGACTGCCTTCATACAAAATATAAACACAACAATTACCTGCAGTCCAGGTGTTTTCACAGGCGGATGTAGACGAGCCTAAACCTAAGCAGCCGAAAGCACACCCAGTTTCGGGTAAGCCTGAGGTCAAGCCTAAGATTAAAGGCGTGTCTACTGGGAAGAAGTACAAGAAAGTAGCCGATAAAGTGAAGCCTGTACTGGGAACCTTACCCTCCGAGTTCAGGATCGATCGGAAAATCATAGGCGATCCTCTAGAAGGAATGCCAAAATTACCTACCCACCCACCCGGAGTTCACACCTACGGGTCGGTACACACAAGAGCGAAAAGACTTAATGGACAAGTTGCACCCCGAAGGCTTCCTATGGCCTGAAGAGCGCAAGCTGTTGCATTGGTTAGTCATGGTGCATAACGTCGCCTTCGCCTGGGAGGACAAGGAGAGAGGACGCTTCCGGCCGGATTTCTTCCCGCCTGTTCGTATGCCTACTGTCCCTCACACTCCTTGGGTGCTAAGGAACAGACCTATTCCACCAGGACTTATGTCAAAAGTCTGTCAGATCCTAAAAGAGAAGATAGACGCAGGAGTTTACGAGCCTTCTATACTCAAGCTACAGTGCTAGATGGTTCTGTGTCTTGAAGAAAGATGGCGAAAGCTTGCGTATCGTACATAGTCTAGAGCCTCTGAATGCAGTTACAATTGCCCACTCAGGAATTCCACCTGCTACAGAAGAACTAGCTGCACGATTCGCCGGCAGAGCCTGTGGAGGCTGCATGGATTTATTCGTTGGGTACGACGAGAGGGAACTACATCCCGAGTCTAGGGACTTGACTACCTTTCAGACTCCCTTCGGAGCCTTAAGAATTGTGACCTTGCCTTATGGGATGGACTAACTCAGTACCTATATTCCATGACGACGTCACATTCATCTTACAACCAGAGATACCTCATGTCACAATTCCTTACATCGACGACGTGATCTTGGGGGGACCTAAGACTCGATACGAGGATGGTAAGGGAGGGTATGAGACTATCCCTGAAAATAACGGAATCCGTAGATTCGTCTGGGAATATTTCCAAGATGTCAATCGAGTGGTTCAAAGAATGAAGTATTGTGGAGGAACCTTCTCTGGCAAGAAGTCCATCATCTGCGCCGAGGAGTTTCCTGCAGTAGGACACATTTGTTCGTATAAGGGACGCAAGCCTAACCCTGATCGACTCAAGGTGATCACTCAATGGGGCGACTGTAAAGATATCTCAGACGTACGATCGTTCTTAGGTATCACGGGCACCCTGAGGATGTTCATAAGGGACTACGCGAAATTAGCAGACCCTATCCAGAAGTTGACTAGGAAAGGCGAGCCGTTTGTCTGGGGACCCAGAGCAAGTCGCATCAATGGAGAACTTGAAAAAGGCTCTAGCCGAAGCGCCAGTCCCTCAAGACTATCGACTACGACAGTGATCCTTGCGTAAAGTTAAGCGTGGATACTTCATATAAAGCTATTGGGTACTACATCTCTGTCCTGGACAAAGAAGACTCGAATAAATGGCACTATGTGAAGTTTGGCTCGTTGTTCGATGAACGAACGCGAGTCTCGGTACTCTCAACCTAAAAGAGAACTCTTCGGGCTAATGCGAGCCTTGGAGGAAAACCGTAACTACTTGATCGGGTGTCGGAAACTCGTCGTCGAGACCGACGCGAAGTACATTAAGGGAATGCTGAACAACCCCGGCAATGGGCCTAATGCAACCATTAACCGGTGGATTGAAGCTATCCTAATGTACCACTTCACCCTACAACATGTGCCCGGTAAAAACTTCGCAATCGCAGATGGCTTGTCGCGTCGACCAGCGTTTCCTGGAGACGAACCGACGACGCCGTATGATCATACAGAAGAAGAAGCTGATGGGTTGCAAGGATATGAGAAGCCTAACCCGGAAGATCCTGACCCACTCGAGTTCGAAGATTTCAAGCATGACATCGATACTCGAGGAGGATACTTCACGGAATCGGCACAAGTCATGAAAGACTTTCACGACGAGCTTCACTTGGGGGCGAAGTGTGACTTAGACGTGGTAGATGCGCGGTCTCAGTACGTTAACCTCGAAATACTGCCCGCCACCCCAAAGCTAGGGCAGGAGGAAGACTCACTTGAGTACCAAGGGTCTCGGCGTTCGAAGTTCGCACAAGCTTACGACAAGCTGACTTGTGGGGGGTAAAGGAATGGCTGGCGAGACCTTTTAGTAAACCTCTGGGAGAAAAAGGGATACACGAAATATCTTGCTATGGTTAGGACGGCTAGTCACTTCTTCCTAAGGAAGGGACAACTGTTTAAAAGGAATGACCGAGCGACAACACCCTCTTGGTCATCGAACCTAGTCGCAGGATGTACATTATGAAGGCAACTCATGACGCCTTGGGACATCGAGGCGTATATGCAACCAAGGAACTGATAGCTAGACGCTTCTGGTGGCCAGAGTTGGAAGGAGACGTCGCCTGGTATGTAAAGACTTGTCATGTCTGCCAGGTACGACAAAAGATGTTGGTAAAGATACCGCCTACGGTGACCGAAACACCAGGTGTCTTTCAAATCCTGCACGCAGACGTCATGCATGTGTCCCCCGCTAGCAATGGTTGTGGATTCATAGTGCACGGTCGATGCGAGCTCACACAATGGATGGAAGCGCGAGCACTAAAGAAGCAGAACGCCGAAACCATTGGCAGGTGGCTTTACGAGGAGATCATTACTCGTTGGGGATGCCTGCGCCGTATTGTCACTGACAATGGGCGGACCATTTAAGAAGGCGACTAAGTGGCTTGAGAAGAAATATGGGATAACTGGAATACAAATCTCAGGATATAACTCTCAGGCTAACGGTTCCATCGAAAGGCCCCATTGGGACGTGATGAACATGCTTGCAAAAGCAACAAGTGGAGACATGCGAAAGTGGTACTGGTATCTACCTTCGATTACATGGGCAGACAGAATCACAGTTCGTAAAAGATTCGGATGCTCGCCTTTCTTCATGTTGACTGGCGCCGAACCTGTTATTCCATTGGACCTACAAGAAGCGACGTGGTTAACAGACCCTCCTAATGGGTTTACCACTACGGCTGAGTTGATTGGCGCCCGTGCCAAGGCTCTAGCCAAGCATCGAGATTTCGTGGAAGACGTGAGGCGCAAAGTTCACAAGGACAAGATAGCTAGGGTTGCGCAATACGAGAAAAATCACAAGGCTACCATAAAAGACTTTGACTTTAAGCCGGGTGACCTCGTCTTGATGCGAAACACAGCGATCGAGAGTAGCCTTGACAAGAAAATGAAGCCAAGGTACCTGGGTCCCCTAGTCGTCATTGCCCGAAACAAGGGAGGAGCATACATCGTCGCTGAGATGGACGGGTCAGTGCACCAGTCCAGCGTGGCCGCATTCAGGGCTAGTCCCTTACCACGCTAGGAAACAAATTAAACTGCCGTCTAACGTCCATAAAGTCATTGACTTGGGCGCCTCAGGACTTAAAGAGATGATAGAGGAAACCGGTCCCGGAGACGAACTCGAAGACTATATGTTCAAGGGCATGCCAAAAGGCTCAGAGCGAGTCGAGGGCGAACTCCTGGATCTCGAAGAGGATGCTCAATCCGAAGCCGAACTTGAAAAAGAAGACTAGACTCAACCGAGGACGGTTGAAATTTTTAAGTTGGGGGGAGAGAGTATACCATACATAGCGAAGACTTGTATACTCTATATGTACAAGTCGAAGCTGACCTGAATTTTTCGCGATTTCGCCTTAAGTCTCAATAAGATGAAAGGTTGAAGGAGCGATATATTCACAAAGAGGGAAAAAGCCGGAGCAGAAAAACCTCTAAGGTACTACAAACGCTCTAGCGAAAAGATTAAGGCGAGGCGTCTAAGACGTCGCAGGAGTCGTAGTCGCAGGAGCTACACTCGCAGGAGATGAGGCCGAAGGCTGAGTCGATAAGACTTCCTGCATCCGATCCCACTCCTTGCGAAGGAGATCGATGTAAGTCAGCAAGGTCCCCACTTCGTGCGCACGAATCAACATCTCGCGACGAAGAGAGTCCGAGATAGCTCGAGCCGCCTCGGGACCAACTCGAAGGACATCGTACTCGGAAAGCACGGTCTTCGCACGATCCAAGATCTGGCCGAACCACTCGCTCTGTAGGGCAATCAAATCGCCTACAGAAAAAGTGGTAAGTCTAGGTCGACAAGAAAGAGAAGGCAATTCGACTAGGCACTTACCAGACTGGACAATCGCATGATCCGGAAAGAAAGGGAGCTTTTGAATCGAATTGGCTTGAACCTCGGCCAGCTGTTTCTGCTCGGTCTTGGTCCGCTTGAAGGAGAGCGCAGAAATCTGATGATAAGCGCGCGAGCATAAGTCTAGACGCGGTACCATGAAGTATGGGAGACGTACCACGGAGGCTCTCTTGCTCGGCTGGATGTAAGAAGTCAACAGACGACCACCATTCAGGAATAGCGAGGGAACCAACCTCAGCGGCAGACTTAGGAGCCTCAGGTTCCTTGTCTGTGACGTCAGCCATCTACGACGTACGGCTAAGTCAGGCACAAGTGTGAAGTCGAAGAAGACGTACCTCGTGATCTTTGTCAACCGTCTTGGTGGCCGAAGCCTTGGGGGTGTCTTCGACATCGTCTCCATCAGTGTCAGAAATGTCGACGACCATGGCTAGACATGTGCCGAAAAGAAAGAGTTAATAGGCAAGCAACACAGATCAGGAAGGATCAGGAAACGCACCGGCCGACTTGCGCTTCTTACCCTTACGGGAAGAGGAAGCAGGAGGTGTCGTGGTAGAGTTAGCTCGCGACACAATGTCGCTGAAGTCGCTCAGGTACGACGACAGCTGAGGCGGATCAGGTTGCTTGGCCGTACGAGCCCAATCCTTGTGAGCCATGAGCACAGCTCGGATGTTGGAAGCCCAACTGATGAACTCGGAGTCTTTCTCCAAAGCAGTCGAAGGCTTCCGATACGGCGCCTACAAGGATGAAAGCCAGAAGACTTCGGTCAGAAGTCGAACGAAGAAGAAGGGCAGAAACTCACGATAGTCGCTAAGACTTGCTGGAAACTCTGCTCGACCAAGTTGAGCATCGCCTCAGGGAAGTTGCGCTGGGGAAAACTCTCGGTCATGGCTCTGCGAGAGATCGCCAGAGACTTGACTTGGTTTTCAAGCGAGTCGCGGACAGCAGTCCGCTCGCGCTGCCAGAAAGCAATAGAAGCGATATTCGACATAGGGAAGACTAGCAAGAAGGGCGGAAACGAAAGTCGTGAGGGATGGAGTCTGACAGATTCCGCCTCCACGACGCCTTTTAAGTCTTCAAGACTTGGGAAAATTTCCTATGACGCATACTGGAATGCGGCCTAGACACAGTCGGCGGAGGCTCACCGTTACTGCGAACTCTGGTAGCAACCGGGGCGGAATAAGTCTAAGTGGCGCCATGTCACATGCTGAGGAAAAGCCGTCGATCGATTGACTCGACTAACTCAATTGTTAGGAAAGCGTCTTGTCGATCGCTGGGTTTAGTCTCCACAGTTCTGTACTAGGAACTTGAGCCGGAGGCGTCTGGGGGCTTAGACAAAATAGGCTCTCCGGATATTCTGGGAACCGAAGTTCCTTCCCATTTCTGGACAAAGACTTATAAGGGCATCAGACACCCGGACGCGACTAGTCGTTAAGACTAGACGTCTTCTCAAAAACCACTCTTAGGTTTATCACGCACATAATAGACCAAGAACAAAAGAGAATTCGATTGGACTCTTACTACTACGAAAGGTATCTAACTACCTATAGTAAAAGTCTAATCACCCGAGCAAGAAAAGATGATGTAAAACAAAATTTGGGCCGTAGCCCGCGAGAGATGTACAAAAGATAAAGGCCCGAAGGCCGCCGACAGTCGAGAACACGAAAAAGAAAGGCGCCACCTAAGCCGAGACGTTACCTGTAGCCGCCTCCAACTCACCCTCAGTGTCTTGACGATCTTGAGGAGGGGAATCCAAGGTGGAGTCGAAGCGGGAACGTCGGCCGGAGCAGCAGGCTCGCTAGAAGACGCCTCGTTAGCCGACAGAGTCTCGTGCATCTGCGGAAGGAATTCCAACAGACTATCCACGGAGACTCGGAGGGCAGCGGCATCCGAAGGAGTAATGCGCTCGGCGATGGCCAACCGACGGATCCTCTCGAACGCCTGGAGGTTCTCCTCCGTACCAAAGACGTGCTTGAGGAGAAACGGGCGACCCCTAGCGACTTCGGCGCGCGAAAGGCGATCGACGAGGCAGACGACGTGTCGACGAAGACTCAGAGCGGTGGACGCCGCGAGTCGTTCTTGAGCCTGCCAGGTGTGGAAGGCGTCGATGATGTCGTTGACCTTAGAATCGAGAGCTGTAAAAGAAAAAGCGAAAGTTAGAAGAAATCGACAAATAAGTAAGGGAAACTAAGGCTTACCGTAGGGAGCGGCCAACGCACCGATCCAGAGGTGGTTGTCGCGCTTGGCCTGACCGCTAGGCGTGTCGACGAGCTTGCAGGAACAACTCCTAAGGCCCGAGGCGCACCTCGAACACTTGGTGTCGCAGCCTTTTCCGACGCAGTTAGCCGAGGGGCCCTGAATAAGCGCGCAAACTGAACAGCGCGGTCGAAACTGGAAGAGAATAAAGTTCAGAACGAGAAGCGAAGAAGTAAAAAGTCGGAGACGTACCGCAGGGCCCAGATGCTCCTCATGGAGGCACAGGTCGGCCACAGCCTGGAACCGATTGCCGTGCAGGACCGAGGCGTCCTCTTCTACAGAACCGGCAGCCCAAGACGCGGAAGGAAGAGCCTTAGGGGGCGCCTTCACGCCCTTCTCGATCTTGACGGGAGGCGCAGAGATCTCTTCAACCTCGGAGCTCGAGGAGGACCGACGACGGCGCTTCTTGGACGACGCCTTGGAGCTGCTAGCCCTGCCCCTTCTCAGAGACCAGCTCGTCGTCCTCGTCATCACCCTCTCCCTCCTCTTCGACAACCTCGACTTCCTCAGAAGACTCCTCCTCGGAAGACGCTTCTTCCTCCTCGTCGTCAGACTCGACGACACGAGAAGTCTTGAAGGGTCGAGACCAGCGGGGCCTTGCCCTTCGACGAAGAGGCCATGGGAGCAGGCCCAGCCGACGACTTGGGCGTGGGTTTGGCCAGAGGCGAAGGATAAGAAGGAGGAGGCGGCGGACGAGTGGCGCGGCCGGGACGAGGACGAGAAAGGGTGACAGAGTCGGGTGACGCGAGACGTTGACGTTTTGGCGGCGGCGACGCTGGCAGAGCACGACGTTTCTTTTGAGCTGCCCGCTCATCTAGAAGAAGGAGATGAGCTTAAGGATAAAAGAAAAGAAACTGGTACTCACCTGCCTTACGCTCGAGGTCTTCCACCCAATCGCGGAACCCATCAGTGTCAAGGACAGTTTCCCATACGGCCTTCGCCTTCTTCAACGCAGGGGGGTGTGGAGCCTTATAGTTCGGCGGGATCCACCCCGACTGGACAAGCTCAGGGAACTCGGCGTCGGTGGCCAAGGCCGCGAAAGTACGGCTGGCCGAGTAGGCAAGGTCGTGCGCAAGGGAAGAATTGTCAGGGTCGACCAGCGCGTTCTGGAAGACGAGGACTGGGGATCAGAAAACGATCCGACAAAACAAACGACCCACCGAACGTACCCAGTCGGCATGAACTGACCTAGACAGCGCCGTTAGCGATTCGTCGTCCGGACGGCGTCGAAGCTTGATAGCACGGTCCCAGCCAGAGAGTCAGTTGACCGATTGGGACCGGAAGGCTTAAGGCTTCGGAGCAAAGGGTCGGAACGTGGCTTCTTGGACCTTTTGGAGGGTTGGTTGTTACAGAGCCATGGTGAGGAAAGGAAGGAAAGGAACCTGAGGACTCGACCTCTGTGACCTCAGGTTTAAATCAAAAATTGGTGTTCCAAAGAAGCATCTAAATGAATGTTTCTGCGGAAAACCAAGCCTGGTAACAAGGCAGAACCAAGAGATGGGCGATATGAGGCCTGGAAACCGCTATGACACGAAAACGTAATAGTGGCGGCCAAGGTCTCATGTTTCAGCCTAAGAAAGGAAAGTTGAAGACAAACCGGCGACTTATCCAGCCTCGAGGCTAGAGGAGCGTCCGGTTGAACAAGGAGTGCGATAAAAAGCCCGTGACAGGACTACCGCAAAGTCTAGGGAGGACTATAGGTCTCTCGACCGTAGTTTACTTAGACTCGAAAGCAGGACACCAACCAGACTCGGTGATTAAACGGTCCGTTTAGACCAAGTGTCGAGACTCGCATTCTCGAAGAGTTGGGCATGTCAGGGACAACCAGAATCTGGGACGGCTGCGCCGACTAACTGACGTGGAAGTCAGAATATTAAGTTGGGGGGAGATGATACGCCGATTTTGCGGCTAGACTTCAAACTGAGCTCAAACGGCTCTATTAGACTCGTCACAAGTGTCTACGTCTAGCCTACAACTAAGGAGTCTTCATTGATGAACCCCAGACCAAAAGCGCAGCGAACCCTTTGTGAGTAGCCTAAGGCGCAGGCCCTTACCAAAAACGCTAGTAGAGACTCTAGTCGAAGGTACCGCAGGAAGCCTAGCCCTAAGTCTAAGACTCGTGCGCGACGTCTAAGTCTTATGGTTTGTTACCTTTCGGGTCTGAACCTAGATCTTGAACCAGGGCGAACTCTACCCACCTGCGACTTGAATATGAGGACTTAGCTGTACCAGCAGAGCTCATAGGGCAAAAGCCTAACCAACTATAACCCTAGACGTGACGACTCGACGAACCTAGTCGAGGCATCGAGTCTAACGGATCACCAAGTCTAAGAGTCTAGACTGGTTCCTCCGATTCGGACGACCTAGCGGAAGCAAATGTCATTGGAGTTGATGGACCAACCGGAAGGACCCCCGACGCCGACACACGGCATTGGAGCGGGACGACCAAAGAGAGAGAGAGCCAAGTCTAAGGTGGAGCGCACCACGTCTACGATGAGACCTCGGCCGATCAGTAACGGACCTCGGGACTGTCTAGACGCGGACGGCTCTCCGCCGAAGGAGTCATAACTAAGCTCCTGTGGAGCAATGTCGATCAAAGTCTGACCCACCAGGTGGCGAAGTGGAGTTCCCCCTTATGGAACCGGAACTGGGTCATGGCCGCGTCGATCACGGCAAGGCGCCCGGCCGCCACAAGCCGTCCTCGGCTGCCCTAAATAAGGCAGAGCCTAAGCAAAAGTAACCGCGCGTCTACGAGCGCCTAATACTCGAACCGTTCTATTTTCTATCCTATCTATCGAAGCTCGTGTGTTCTTCTGGTTCTATTTCTGTCTCTCTTAGTCTGCCCTGTCTTACCTAGTCTTCCTGGTTTTTCCGTCTATTGTTTGTCTACAGCCTTAGTACACCAAACACTCTCCTCATGTATAAAAGCTAGCTAGTTCTCGCTCGAATTCTACAGATTATCGCTGGCAGCTTTTCTCCCAGGATAAGACTCCGTGAAGTCCGGCGCGACTCAGCACGTTAAAGGTTTGTCGACTCGGCGTAGATCGACTTTTGGGTTATTCTTTGGCCACTTCGACTCGGTGTAGATCGATTTGGTAACAGTCGTCCCGGGCGTGTTCGACTTTGGTTTTCTGTGAGCACCGGCGTGTGTCTCCTTGACCTCTTTTGTGTATTTTCTCGACTACTCAGTAGCGAGGAGGTGGTGGTACCCTAGTCTAGCTAGTGGTCTGCCTCTGCACGACTTATCACTTCGCGCCTTGAGCCTACAAGCTCTTGTTTATACCTTTTACCTTCTCACCTACTGTCCGCCCCACTCCCGTGCACCCCCCTTCGAAACCTTTGCATTGTTAAGGGTTTGTTTTAGTTCTAGTGCCTTCCTACATACCGTCGTTCCTTTGGGTGAAGTCTAACTTCATTTGGCCTTAGACGTAGTCTTTGGTTGGGTGTAGAGGATTAGCCTTTTTCATTTCGTTTTTACTTCTTTACCTTCACCTGCCAGGTTCGGTTGGTGTGTGTGTGGTTTTAGAGCCTCCCACCCCTGACCGCGCATCAACGCGATCCTAGGCACCCCATTCATGCACAAACATGGGGTGGTCCTCGATTTCACAGAATTCCCAAATTTTGATCAATGGGAAGGCGTACCCGACGCTCACTGAACCCGAGGAGCGTGAGCTATTCGCTCGTCGATCAGCCATGCGAAAGATGCATGGCAATTCGACGGAATGACTGGAGGACGAGCCTCCAACCCCCACCAGAGTTACGATTGAGGAGTTGGAGGATTCAGAGGGCCGTCAGATCAACGAAGGGCTTATGCCCGATGGTCCCCTACTCATGAGCTTGACTGAAGAGGAGAATTGGGGTGCGCCACACAGTAGAGGCAAACCACCGATTGAGAGACCCAGAAAAGAACAAAAACATACCTCGAGTTGTGAACCATTCGATTCGAATGCGAGAAATCGCGCCAAACCTGCCCCCAGTATCCCTATTGTAGTCGAAGACTCTGCCGACATTGAGAGTATTCGAATGAAGGGCATTGAACCTGTGGAGTTCGTCCACGAGTTCACCCGCACCTGGTTTCCGGATAAGCGGATCCGAGATGAACTGAAACGGAAACACGTACCAGTGCAAGAAATCAATAAAGCGACACGAGTGTTTCGCAAAGTCGCTGAAAAACATATTGAGGACGTAACGAGGATGGGGAAACTCACAGAGGAGGACATCCCAAGGCTACGCGAGAACTGGATCGAGAACTGCAAGGCTATGATGGAGGGTCCGCCTCCCAAGTTACCTCCCCTTCGTGACGTCAACCATCGCATTCCCCTTAAAGACGAAAGGATGCAATACAATTACCACATGGATTCACCGATGCGAACAGGCTAAGAACCCCTGGCCGTTCAGTCGGGAATGGTCGGAGTTCGTCGTGGCTTTCCGCAAGCGCTTCCAGCCTGCTGACCAGGAGAAGGCCGCCGAAGCGGAACTCGAAGCCCTCAAGCAAGGCTCCCAGTCTGCCTCCCAGTTCGCTGCCAAGTTCCAGGAGGTGTTCCCCCGCACCGGTTTATCAGAAAAGGATGGCATCGCTCGTTTCCGACGCAAGCTCAACGAGCGCGACCGCACCTTGCTGGACTTCCGAATCGTTGCCAAGGACCAGAAACCCACCACCCTCCAGGAATACTGCGACATCGTCAACGAGAACGACTTCACCTTCCACGGCACCCATACCTCCTTCCTGACTCCGTCGACCTCCACCCGCTCTGCCCCCGCTCGTGACCCATACGCTATGGATATTGACGCCACCCGTACTGGACCAAACGGCCGCTCCCGCGAGGAATACCTCCAGGCCATGAGGGGACGCTGCTTCGGCTGTGGGTCTACCGCTCATGTCAAGAAGGACGGCAATCACGGTTCTTTGCGATGCAACTACTGCCACCGTATGGGACATTCCGAGAAGGTCTGCCAGGACAGGTACATGGGATACCCTCCGGGTAGAGGTCCAACAGTCCAACGTCGCCGCATTGCCGCCGCCTCTGAAGCCCCATTCTCGCTCTTCGAGGATTCTCCCACGTCCACCGTCACTGTCGCCGCCACTTCCCCTGCCCCGCCCCCTGCTGTTGCCACATCCAACGTCTCTCTCGCCAAATCTCTTGGTTGCCCAGAAGAATCAACAGGACATCCTCGAACGCCTAGAGAACATCCAACAGAAGGGTTTTTAAAGCGGGTGCTTGTTCGTGCTGCAAAGCATGCACCCCTTTTACCGTCGTACACCGTTTCCGAATATGATTCCATTTACTCTTGTACCATTAGCTCTGTGCGCGAAATACATCCCGGTTCTTCACATTTTCGCATCCGCATCAGACTCAGAGGCAGAAACCGTACGGCAGACCCGGCAGCAATGATTGACTGTGGCGCTACTGGCAAATTCCTGGACCACCCCTTTGTGGAGAAACACCGGATCACCACTTATCCCCTTCGACACCCAATCCGACTTCTCAATATTGATGGGACCCCAAATCAGGCAGGATGCATCACCCACTTCGCTCGCTTAGAGCTTACGGTTGACGGCTACTCCGAGTGGACGGACTTCCTCATCACCGATCTCGGAGGGGAGGACGTCATCTTGGGCCTTCCCTGGCTCCGCAAGATCAACCCTCAGATCGATTGGCGCAAGGGTACCTTGGAAATTCCCCCACCTCGTATCTCCAGTGTTACCATCGAAGAAATCCCCGACGAGGACGCACAACCCCCCCGAAAGGAACCACCCTCCGGCAATGCTATTATCGAACAGATCTATGACGACCCTGATCTACCCGTTCCTACCACTCCCAACGACTCCCCGGCACCCGACCCTGACTTTGAACCAAGCGCGCCCCCTCTCTGCCGCATCCGCGCTAACCGAATGACCCGGCGGAAATGGGTTCGTAAGGGGTTGATTGAAGACACAGGCGATGAACTTTGGTGCGCCGCTGGTTTCACCTATTCCCAACAGATCGCCGAGAAGTCCCAGAAGGCCAAGCCCCAGAAGTCGTTCGAAGAGATGGTTCCTCCCCAGTACCGACAGCACGCCTCCGTCTTCTCCGAATCCGAGTCCCATCGCCTCCCCGAACACAAGCCTTGGGATCATGCCATCGACCTCGTTGCAGGAGCACCGGCCACCATGCGTACCAAGGTCTACCCTATGTCGCAGAACGAGCAGGAAGAGCTAAACCAATTCCTCGAGGAGAATCTCAATAAAGGCTACATACGACCGTCTAAATCGCCCCTCGCCTCCCCGGTCTTCTTCGTTAAGAAGAAAGATGGCAAACTCCGCTTCGTCCAGGATTATCGAAAGCTCAACGAGATCACGGTGAAGAACCGATATCCACTTCCCCTCGTCTCTGACATCGTCAACCGACTCCGTGGTGCCAAGTATTTCACCAAGTTCGACGTTCGATGGGGCTACAACAACATCCGCATCAAAGAAGGAGATGAATGGAAGGCCGCGTTCGCCCACCAACCAAGGACTCTTTGAACCCCTGGTCATGTTTTTCGGCCTCACCAATTCCCCAGCAACGTTCCAGGCCCTCATGAACTCGATATTCTCGGATCTCATCGCTTCAGGAAAGGTCGCTGTTTATTTGGACGACATTCTCATCTTCACGGCCACCCTCGACGAACACCGCCAAGTCGTGCACGAGGTCCTCCATCGGCTCAAGAAACACGACCTTTACCTTCGTCCGGAGAAATGCGAGTTTGAGCGGGAGGAGATCGAGTACCTCGGTCTGGTCATCAGGGAGGGAGAAGTCCGTATGGACCCTGCCAAGGTAGAAGCTGTTCGCAACTGGCCTGTTCCCCGCAACCTTCGCGCCGTCCGTGGATTTTTGGGTTTCGCCAACTTCTATCGCCGTTTTATCAAAGACTTTGCTACCATCGCCCGGCCTCTCAACGACCTCACCAAGAAGGACATCCCCTGGCAGTGGAACGAACCGCAACAACAAGCCTTCGACACCCTCCGTAACGCGTTCACCTCCGCCCCAATCCTGACTCTGTGGGACCCCGACCGACCGACTCGCGTTGAAGTAGACGCCTCTGGCTTTGCTACTGGAGGAGCCCTCCTTCAGAAGCTCGACGATGGACTCTGGCATCCTGTTGCCTTCCGCTCCGCCTCCCATGCACCAGCCGAAACGCACTACGAAATCTACGACCGAGAAATGCTGGCTATCATCGAAGCACTCAAGGACTGGCGACATTTCCTGGAAGGACTCCCCAAACCGTTCGAGATCGTCACCGATCATTCCAACCTGGAATACTGGCGCACGGCACAAGACCTCAGTCGACGACAGGCCCGGTGGTCCCTCTATCTTTCCCGTTTCAACTTTACGCTCACCCATCGTCCCGGAAAGGCCAACACCCAAGCCGACCCCCTGTCCCGCCTCGACATTCATCAGGTCGCAGACGCAGAGGATAACAGGCAACAAGTCGTTCTCAAACCAGAGTTGTTTGCCAAGCTCGCAGCCGCCCACACCGCCCTTGCCAACCCCCTCGAAGACCGACTGCGTCGAGCCAGCGTCCGTGAATCTCAGGTCTTAGACGGACTCGCCCAGCTCCGTAAGTCAGGACCTCGCCGTCTCACATCTGGACTTCCCGAATGGGAAGAGGACAACGGCCTTGTGTACTACAAAGGCCGTGTGTACGTACCCCCGGACGACGAACTTAGGCGCGATGTCCTCAAGCAGTGTCATGACGACCCCACGTCCGGACACCCCGGAGTGCACGGAACCCTTGAGCGAGTTGAACGACAGTACTGGTGGCCCACGATGCGGGCCTTCGTCAAGAAGTACGTCGACGGTTGCGATATCTGCGCCCGGAGAAAGCATACCCAGCACCCGCGGGCCGCCACCCAGCCTCTGGACGTTCCCGAAGGGCCTTGGGAGACAGTAGGAGTCGATCTCATCACCCAGTTACCGGAAGCCCATGGACACGACGCGATTATCGTCTTCACCGATCACTACAGCAAGGTTCTTCACGCTCTCCCCTGTACATCCGACATCACCACCGAAGGCGTTGCAGATATCTACTACCGTGAAGTATTCCGTCTCCACGGTCTTCCACTCCGGTTCATCAGTGATCGAGGCCCTCAGTTCGCTTCTAAGGTCATGCGCACCCTCCTCAAACGCCTTGGAATCGAGTCTAACCTCACCACCGCCTATCATCCTCAAGCCAATGGACAAACCGAACGGGCCAACCAGGAAATCGAGAAGTATCTTCGCCTTTACGTCTCTCGCCGACAGGATGACTGGGACAAGCACCTACCGATGGCTGAATTCGTGATCAACTCCCGCGTCCACTCCGCCCATGACCGGTCACCCTTCGAAGTTCTCTACGGGTATATTCCCCACTTCAACATCCCCATTGGCAAACGGACCGACCTTCGCTCCGTTGATGAACGTGTTCAACAGCTACAAGAAGCCCGCAAGGATGTGGAAGCTGCCTTACGTCTCGAGAAGGCCCAGCAGAAGGATGCGTACGAGTCCGGCAAGCGAACGGCGCATTCAATTCAAGGTTGGCGACTATGTTTGGCTTAACGCGAAGGACATCCAGATCAAGGTTCCGTCCCGCAAACTCGGCGACCTCCAACTCGGCCCGTACAAGATTACCGAACGCATCGGCGACCTCGACTACCGCCTCGAACTTCCCCCGTCCCTCTCCCGCATTCATCCTGTGTTCCACGTCGACAAGCTCTCCCCCTGGAAAGGTAATGATGTCAATGGCATTTTGCCACCGCCGCCTGAGCCTGTCGAACTGGAGGGGGAGCTTGAATACGAGGTTCACGACATCCTGGACAGCCGTTGGAGAGGTCGAGGAAAGAATCGCAAACTGGAGTATCTGGTCAGTTGGAAGGGTTATGGGTCGACAGACGACACTTGGGAACCGGAGGAGAACTTGGAGCACGCGCCTGAGATCGTGAAGGAGTTCCACCAGCGACACCCCTCTGCACCACGCCGAATTTCCGCTACCGTCTTCAGCTCTCTCCCATGGCGCCCACTCGAGAATTTCACCGACGCCCCGCCTACCGACTTTGACTGGGAACTGGGACGCCGCCTACCGTTGGTCATCGAGGACGATGAGGCTTAGAAGGGGGGTAATGTCGTGAACAGCCGGTACAGCCCCTATTTTTCACTTTATCTTATCTAATCTGTCTCGCATCTTATCGTTTCACTTGCCCCTATTCCTTCGCTTCTTTATTCCCTCTATGGACTCTTTCATTCATGGAACACTGCCTCGTATTGCCCTTCGCCCCACTTCCATTGTTCTTATTGTTACGCACTGCCTCTTGACTCATTCTGACGTTCTTTTGTTCCATTATTGTTTCATCCTTGTTCTCCGCGCAGCCTTCACGCAGCCTCATGACCTTTCTTATTGTTCTTCGACGTTTCGCCATTTGTTCGTCATCTTGACTCATCGCGGCTATGTAGACTGTAGAATAGGTATATAAGCTAGGTAGTCTGCTCTGTATTTCCTCAGCTTGACCTCTTCGTCAATACATCGACATAGCTTTCTGGTCTAACTTGTCGCTCATCGCTCTCATCTCTCTTGTCGCTCTCAGCCCTCTGGCACTTCCGCTCTGGTTTTAAGGTTTGGTTTGGTTTAGTGTTCGCTCTTCGCGACAGCAAGCCAATCGATACATATATCGTGTCGGAACATTGTAAACGAGTCCGTATTAGAAGCAATAGCTGAGATACCAAGGTATAGAGACCAAATTCATTCTGATCATGCTGGAAATGGTAATCAGTGCAGCAACTGATAAGGGAATTCATACTGTAATTCTGGGCTAATCGCTGTCAAAGTCGCTGTAAATATCTGTAGTACTGGCACCGTCAATCTAGCCAATTTGTACTATCATAGGTCCAATAACAAGAAGGTGGTGACCACAAAGGCTCCCTGGTCTGAATAATCATCATGTAAGTGTAGAGCCCTGGTTTCAAAGCGAAGGAGGCTAGATTGTTGTAGGATGCACACCAATGACGGGATGAAAGGGCAGATACAGGGATAAGTTGACCAAATCAAGCGCTGACTGGTAATCATACATTTTATGATTTTCCGGAAAACATGTTTTGTCTATCCATAGCGTATCCGATAGCGCTAATACGTGGTGTGGTAACGCGAACATAGATACTCGACATATCCACCAAATTGCAGCGTCCAATGCGGATTCGTTCAGAGTACAGAGCATTTGTCATTTTAGCCTCCATATGTCGAAGGTTTGTCCTAATTAGGTACTCACCGCCATCCCGCCCCCCGCCGAGTGAGAGAATCATCCATATGACAGTTCTTTGATCTTCTTTGGCATTGACAGGTGGTTGACACCAGCCGTCGGTGAGAAGCTGATGTGCTGTTGGGGTGTCAACGGGAGGTTATGGATAACAGCCTAAAGTGGGTTCCAAGGTCCCTAACTATGGAATTATGGATAACAACTGGGTGGATCATCCAGGCTAGGATGGATAATTACGCCGTTCTCCCCTCGGCATTTACGCCAGCTCTCCCATGGATTCGGATTGTCTATCCGACTACGCGGTGTCCTCCTATTGCTCCTCTCCCCAAGACCTTCTCTCCCCTCCGCCAGAGCCAAACCCCGACTTCAAGATGCTTGTCGCCATCGAGCCAGAGCGTCTGGGACCAGGTGTTCCGAGCCTCCCATCGACCAGAGAAGAGCTAGAGAAGATAGAGTTGCACATCCCAGAAGCGCATCGCCTTGTCACTCGCGTAGGGTCAGCGGGCAGCCCTGCCACCTCGATCTTGGAAGACATCAATACTGCCTCCATCGTCCATTTCGGCTGCCATGGAATGCAAGACACCTCGAATCCACTTGCGAGCTGCCTCCTTCTGAGTGGAGGAGAATTGACGATGTCTTCTCTCATCCGCAACTGTCGACCCTCGACGGCTGCTCTTGCCTACCTGAGTGCCTGCGAAACTGCGATGGGGGATCGACAACGCCCTGACGAATCTCTTACTCTGGCTGCTACAATGCAGTTTGCCGGTTTCCGGAGCGTGGTTGCAACGATGTGGTGAGTCAAATTCTCTTTTAAATTCCTAACCAGACTGACCTTCCTCAAACCAGGTCCATCCACGACCAGGATGCTCCCATCGTGGCAGATGCTTTCTACCGCCATCTATTCCGCCACGGCAAAGCCTCCCCACCCGATATAACAGACGCGGCGTTCGGACTGCATCTTGCTGTAAAGGAGTTGCGTGAGCTCGGAAGGCCTTTCCACCAATGGGTTCCTTTCGTTCATCACGGTATTTGATCCAATTGCCTCGCGCTATCCACATATCATACATAATTCACTCACGGTGCCCTGGCCTTTCCACAATCAACATACTTTCCCCACATCTCGAGCACCTGTATGACACGGTGACTGTCGCAGAGGGCCCCTGATTCGACATCGGGCTTTACCGTAAGGGGGCGCGATGGGACTTCCAAATAAATGTATGTACAATGTCAAGGTTGAGCATTATAGTAAATATTCAACACACAGCCGTACTGCTCCGGGGGACACGCAGCGGGCTGCTGGTACCATCAGACTCTTATCACGCTCTTTCGTAGTTCATCTCTTGCTGTTTGTCATTCACTTTCTGTTTATTCTACTGTCGCTACCGTATATATCCGGAAAAAATCCGCAAGAGCCATACACGGGCCCACTCCTCGTGTGAGGTCCGTCGCGTCGCGTCGCGGGTCCAAATAGGGGTAGGCCAGGTGTAAGAGCTTCGATTTACGTCTCAAGGTATCGGCTTTGCCTAAGTACTTATGACCATCAGCTACGTCATCGAGCCTCCCACATTCATACTGCCTCGAACGTCTCGTCGTCGACGTCCTTCTCACTAGGTGAATGGACGAGCGTCTACTTGAGTGGACTCCTATCACAAACGACACAAAGTACATATTAAACGCGCCTTTGCCAAAATGGCCAAAGTGAGTAATCCCGTTCTCCACCGCACCCGCGCATCCAGTCATGAAGCATGTAACAGACATTGCCTCTGGAGATAGTTGCTACCATCATTCGCCTTTGCTCGCGAGATACTTTGGCCCGGCTGTCGTTGGTCAACTGGTTTTTCAAGAACGAAGCTGAGCCCTTGCTTTACCGATCCATCACCGTAAAGCTCGACAATTCCAGAGCTGGACGTGTCGCAGCCTTCGCTTGTCTGAGGGCGCTCATGAAGCCTGAAAAGGCGAAGATGGTTACGCACTTGAAGATCTTCGTCAGTGGGCCGATGATGACACTGGTCAACAAGATACTTGTTTGTATGGACCACATGGACAACCTAAAGCATCTCAGGCTGGAAGTAAGGGTGCCGGAATATTGCCAGGAGAGCACCTGTTTCTGGGAGTTTCCCTCCAAGCTCTTGTGGTGAGATCACTCCAGGCCTCTGCGATATTGATTTGGTATTGACCTGTTTTAAGTCGAAACAATTTCCAGCTTTCATCCTTCGGCTACCACCCTTCGTATGCCAGACTGTTCCAGGGAAACGACGAGCTCAAAAGGCATCAGCTGTCCTTAGAGGTCATAGCGCTATGGGGCCATACCTATTTTTACCGTCAGGATCTGCTCCAGCTCATAGTACGATGGGCTGCAGAGAACCCCAAAGTTCCCGCTCTTCTAGGATTCGAGCCGTATTACCCACCTGAAGATTCGGAACAGCGTCGCCTTCCCATCATCTGTACATTGGCGGTGACAGGAAGAGGTAAAAGAGGAGAGCAATACGAAGTGTGCCTTTTTCCTGGTCTCTACGCCCTCGAGGAGAGACCTAGAATTTGCTCTCGGGTTTCCAACATTCTCGATCTCGAGGATGATGGCACGTATGGAACCTTGCCCTCTGAGAGGGTTCGGCGTGTGTCCCTTTACTGGCTCGGATTCACCAACAACGATACAACTGTGTCAGAACTCCAGCGATTTTCAGAATCGGTGGTGGCCTCGTTCCCTGCTCTGGAAGAGCTATGGGTTTACATAAGTCATGTTTCTCCACGTTCATGTTCCCAAGGGAATCCTGACCAGGCATTTTAACTACAGGATCATCGCCGACTGAGGGAAGGACTTTCACCGTTGGTCCGAGCTCCCCTGATGACGCTAGGTATGGAGGAGTGGTTGAATCCTTCTGAAGAGCCGATGGCTTTTGGGTTGACTCTTCAAGAGCAGCTCCCCCTCGCCGAAGTTTGGAACGATTTTTTTCCTGACATGACACGTCTCACTATATTTAGCTGTATTATGTGGAAGAAGGATGGAGAGTGGATAGGCTACGACGTACTCGACTGATCCTTCAGAGATGTACCTATATATGTTCCTCAAAGAAGTGGGAGATAGAAACGTTTGGTGCCCTCTGTCGACGGGAGTTCGGAGCGCCCAGGAAATTACACATATCTTCCCTCTCCTTTCATGTTTCTCGCCCATCGAGGCTCGATATGTACATGTTTGTTCTGGGCGATGTCCACACCCCAAGCAGCCGAAGAGCGCTGTCACTAGCACTGAACGTACTTCCCTCCTATTCATGTGGCTATTAACAGCTTGACGATGGTAAGCAATCCCAATTTCAGTCCACCAACCCATCAAGGCAGCTAATGGCACGAATAGACGCTGCCTCCGGAAATCGTTGCGTCCATCATTGGACTTTGCTCGAGAGAGGCCTTGGTTCCTCTGTCCTTGGTCAACTGGTTTTTCAAAGTCGAAGCTGAACCTTTGCTTTATCGCTCCATCTCGCTCGATTCCAGGACTGGGAACTTCAAGGCAATTGCCTGCCTAACAACCCTTTCTTCGAAGCCTGAAAAGGCGAGGATGGTTCAACGCCTGAAGATCGTCCTAAAACCATTATGGACCTTGATAGACAGAATGATCGCTGCAGCAGAGCATATGGATAACCTGAAGCACCTGGATCTTCGGATGCACGGCGACTGGAGAGAATTTACATTTCAGCAGGAGTTCCCTTCCAAGATCTTGTTGTGAGTTCTCTTCCAATCGGTGTACCATCGCGCTTCCACTGATCCCGTTGCCTTCAACGACTGTATCAGTCGAGATAATTTCCAACTTACCTCCCTCGGTTATTACACCTCATCCGCGAGAATGTTCCGCAGGAATGATACTCTCACAAGTTCTCAGAAATCGTTGGAGATCTTGGGCCTATGGCACAAGACCCACTTCTACCGCCAGGACTTAGTCCGCATCCTTTTACGATGGGTCGCAGAGAACACGGGGGCCAACTTTCCCTCTTTCCTAGGGTTCGAGCCCTATTATCCACCAGAAGATACCGGACGGCGTCTTCCCGTTGTATGTGGGTTAGCTGACCATACCGAAAAGAGTCGGAGTGGTGAAAAATACGGAGTTTGCCTTTTCCCCGGGCTCCACGCTACCGAAGAGGAGAGACTTCGCATTTGCCCTCGAGTTTCCAAGCTCATCGATTTGGATGACGGCGGAGGATATGAAACTTCGCCATCGGAAAGAGTCTGGCGCATGACGATTTACTGGCTCGGTCTCACCAGCAACGAGTTGAGCGTGGCGGAACTGCAGCGATTTTCAGACTCGGTGGTGTCCTCTTTCCCTGCTTTAGAAGAGCTATGGATCTATACCCGATTCACAAACGACTTGGTGGGTCCTCGCTCCGTGCACATGCATTCTGACCAGAAACCTCACAATCTCAACGAGTGCGTAAAAAGTTACTTTTCGAAGTAACTTTTATTAACTTTTCCCCCTTGCCGCGACTCTGGTCTAACTTTTTCTCACGCTTTGGAAAGTTAGCAAGTAACTTCGACTAACTTTGTCCCTTTGCTTTTCTACTACGGGCAGCGATGAAGGTACGGGATATACTTACAAAGGGATGTACCAATGCTCGAGGATTATACCATTCAAATGTAACACGCGAAGATGGGTAGAAATCCCCACATACTGATACATGGGTTCATCATTGTCGTTGGGTCGGACTCGGTGAGCCTAGTAGACGTCCAAATCATGTCGGGGGTTACAGCTACTTGAGCGCAGCTAATTGACGGTCTTGGTCGACCCAGAGAACATATCTAGAGGTCTCTCTATTGCTCACTGCTTGGGGGTGGTCTGGTACAAACAAACTTGCCAGGGGGTATCCTGATGAATGCGCCTCGCAGTGACGCCTGATTTCTATTGGGCTAAATTATCGCTCCCCACCCTAATTGCTTCTACTTCTTACCATGGGATTTGCGGTAAAAATCCGAGTTCGATACGTCTTGCACATCCTGACGAGACTCACTGCCAGCGCCGAGGTCAAAAAGATTGAAATCGAATTCGAATTCAATAACCAGGCACATATTCACGACTCGGAGAGCCCCCGGTCTCCTGCGGTCAGAGTTTGATTGTAGCGCCTCTACAATCAAAATGAGTACTTACTACAGTACTCGGGCATACATGGCGCCTTATCTTCGACGTTCCTAATCACCATCGATTGGCTCACCTATCTCAACCTATCGCCAAGCCATGTCTTCTCAAGGTAGCCGCACTTGAGCAATAAGTTAACTTTCGGCACGTTACTTTTGGCTTACTTGTACCATACAAAAAAGTTACTTTTGTCTAACTTTACGCTAACTTTTTCGTCAAAAGTAACTTTGCTGAAAAAAGTTAGAAAAAGTTAGTTTAGTAGGGAAAAGTTAGTCGAGAAAGTTACTTTTGTAACACCCAATCTCAACGCCAGGACCACTCTCGGCTAAGACAAGGACTTTCACCCATAGCTCGAGGTCCGCTATCGCAACTGCGTTTTGTAGAGTGGATTGATCCTGGTGAAGAGCCAGTGTCTCTGGGGTTGGCGGATAACGAGATGATTGCACTCGCTGAAGGCTGGAACACAGCGTTTCCCAGTATCACGCGTTTCACTATGTTTGGAAGGGATCTTAGGAAAGAGGACGGGCAGTGGGTAAATACACAAGTTGATCCATAGCTCGGAATATCACCCGCAGAGTTACTTTGCTGATACGATGGAAAAGTGTGCATGCTGTGAACGTAGGAAAGCAAAAAGGAGCACTATGGCCTGTGTTCTCTTCATTGCGAGCTACTAGTCAGTGAGATACTAATAGGGGCTTATTGGTACTGGTTACCTTGAAGCTCTGCCTCCACGACCTCGACCACGACCTTGAACGTCGAGCTCGACGTTGCTTGAGTCAGAATGGGATTATCGTTTGAATAGGCCAGCAGGATTCAAGTTCACCTTAGCCCTCGGTCAGTGAGCGCCCATCCTGTCTGATTATCACAATGACGCGGGATCGCCAGAATCTGCGACGTCGACCATTGACAGTGTGATAGTATAAGATGGACGCCAATCACTATCCTTCCACCGTTACGGCAGTTTACGGATATTGGTTGCAGAGAAAGGAAGGTCAAAGACGCCAACCAATTTCCAACCAAAGGCGAAATCGTGGCCGGCTCAATGATCGGCATGTTGATTCCCAACTGATGAATCAGCACCGCCACTGCTCAGAACTTGCCGCTCGCTTTGTTGCTGCTTGAACGATTCGTCTTCGACGGCGACGACGACCACGACGATCGTAAACCGCCACGGACCCGAAACCGAATTTAACGCTGATTCCCAATCTAATCTGACGACAATAACGACCTTTTACGCGTAATGGCACCCTCACAATACGAATCTATCTCCAAGGATGATCTCTTTGCTGCCCTGGCGTCCATGGGCGTCAAACTGCCAACCTCGTCCAAAATATCCCTGGAGGACCTCACAAAACGTCTGCTCGCCTCTTTAGACTCTTCTCAAGAACTGACGGACCTCTTTCCCGGCGTCAAGTCAGGCGAGGAGCGTCTGAACCCCACCACCTTCGAACCCTGGACCGACAACGCGAACCTCATTCTCGAAACGCATCGGTCGAGTTTGAAACAGGGGTTGCACAACTTGATGTCTAGGGGTATCAAGAAGGACCCATCGAAGGAGAAAGAGCAGACATTCCAGGAGATCCAGCAAATCCTACTTGCGTTTGCCAGGGAATGGGGGGAGGGGAGACGGACGTTTATGCTGATGGACGAGGATCAAGAATGGGGAGTCCTAATCCAGGTGTGTATTCCACGGGCGTATAATCTCGAAATAGAATATTGTTATCCACCTGACGGCTCTAGATTCTCGCTGTCCTCAAAGTCAACTCCCACACACCCCTCTACATGCTCTCCTTCCGCACAATCTTTGCGATCCCCAACAAATCTCTCCAACGCCAAATGGAGGATATCCTCCCACCCTCGGTCACCTACGCCATCTCCGTCCGAACAACACCATTAGAACGCAAGGTTGTGCTTAAACTCTTAAATATGAACGCTAAACGTCTAGATACCGAAGTATACAAGGTCCCGGAAGGATTTGCAAAATATACGAAGAAACAGTGGAAAGTCTCTTTCATACTTCCATTGGCACCGCTACCGATGGTGGATATTGGGAAATTTACGGATCTTTCGGGGTGTGAGGTTTGTGGGAGTACGAAGGGAGCGAGTAGGTGTAGCGGATGTCTGTCAGTGCTGTACTGTGGAACCAGTACGTTTTCCTTCCCTTCCCTGGCCAGAGTTTCGGCTTCTCTGACGCTGTTATAGAATGTCAAACAGAGGACTGGCCACGGCATAAAGCAACTTGCAAATCTCTCCAAGGCGGAACATGGACAACAATCACCTTCGGCCCCGCCTCTGCCGTCCCAAGTATCGGAGGCCTGGACACCAACAAAACTCTCTACTCCACACTCATGAACTTCAACGAGTCCACACACGGCTCCTCATCCTCCCACAACCGAATCAAAGAAGTCCAGCCATCTGACATACCCCCAAACGTCCACGGCTCCAAAGTCTTCCTCGCAAAGTTCCAAGTGTCGCTCTTCCAGTTTGGACCGCAGTCCCATTTCTTGATTTATGATCGCCAACGGAGCTTTCAGATATTTTGGAAGGCAAAGGAGGATATGGAGGCGTTCCAGGTGGCGATGAAGGCCCTCGGGGACGAGTTGAAGATGTACAGATTCGTGAAGCGCACGGGGGATTATTCCATGAGTGTCTGCTTTGATAGACCGCCGGCGGAGAATCCCCCGTGGTAGTGACACAAACTGGGCGTAGCATAGTGTACAAAGAGGAATCAATTGCGGGATATCGTACTCATTCATACCATTCGTTCGTTAAGCCATAAATTAAAAATAATGAAATGATAATTATGCGTACTGGAACGAAAGGCCACGCTGGCCCTGACTATTGGCTCGAATAAAGACTGTTATTACAGCAATTAGGGATACAGGTAATGCACAACAGGAGAGTAGCGATACAGTGAGGTGGGAACTTTGTTAGGTTTAGAAATACAGGACCGAACGTGGAATAAACATCAGAGAGAATGCCGAAAGTGAGGAGGGAGGTAAGGAAAACATAAATATTGCCCGTTCACCCTTCACCAAGGGCCCAAATCCAAGCCAAACACCAGCCTCTTCTCCTTCACAGCAGTAATGCGAAGGCCCCCAAAGCGAGTCAGCTCGCCCATGACATCCACCCTCAACGGGATCCCATGAATCTGATACAGATTTGAATGCAGCCTCCTGCTCTGAGCCTCCAAAACGAGCGGCACAAACTCCTTGGAAACCGAAGCAAACTCTGCTGCGCTGAGGGGTACTTGGAAGTAGTCGTAGATCGCATTGACGATATCCCTGATCGTAACGATCCCTATCATCTTCCCTTGATGCTCGACAGGGAGACTCCCTCGAATCTTGATTGAACCCCAGTTCGCCGAGAGGGGGAAGGAAGGGCAGGCCTCTTCAAGTCGCGAATGTTCGAATTTGATCGTCAGTCTATCAAGAGCGGGGGTGGTCGCCGGAACGTCGAGGTTGGAGAACTGCAACCTGGATCGAAGGGGAAAGACGGCCGTGCTGAATGGGTAGGCGATGTCCCAGTGGATGCGTGGTTGAGCCAGGTGGGTGTCGACGACGACGTCCTTGAGGCCGAGAGGGGTGCGGGCCCTGGCCTGCAAGTGAGATGTGGTGGACGCGGTGGAAGGCGTTTGCGGGACACCGCCATAAGCTCCAATGCCGTGATTGACGTGTCCATAAGCAGGGGGTATCCCTCCGGATGCTCCAGAACCATCGGTGCCGTAGTATCGAGGGAGCTGGGCTTCATTGACTGTGTTCTGCTTTGGTGAAGGATGAACTCGGGCTGGCACAGACTCGACGTTGAAGGCTCGAGGATTATGAGGCGACAGCGGGGGCCGCCTCTCCGCAGCAGTAGGAGCAGTCCGAACCTCGACTGGAGGCAACGGCGCTTGCCACGACGGGTGGGGGGTGTAATTTGGAATCGCGGTCAAGGAGCGTCTTCGGGCAGTTCGTTGTTCACGTCCATAATCCGGTTCAACGTTAAGGTTCTGCATGTCTTGCGGGATCTTCACAGGTGTCGAGTATCGGCGGCTGGCTAGATAGACAATTAGGGAGGAGGGTACGAAGAGAAGCGGATTAAATACGCACCTCGGCCACCTTTCGATGCCCTCTTTTCAAACGTCCCTGATTGCAGTAAAATCCCTTTAGGCACTCCTTTGTACAGTGCGTGTTGTGGCGACGCGGGTGTGTCTGGGCTGGGAAGAATGTGGTCTTCCTCGAATCGTACGGCGCGGGGCATTGTAATGCAAGTCGTCAGAGAGAAAAGACAGCGAGCGCAAGTGGCATGAAGCTGGAGACGGCTGACGGTACTGTACAGGTCCACAGCCCAACACAGACAGTATTTAAACGCTGGTGGGGCTGCTTCTGTCAAATCCACACAATGTCAGTGACGGAGAGAAGAGGCAAAGCCACAGAGCTAAATTAGGTGACGCTCATTGTGTTCTGAGATGCCACAAAGCAACGAAGAGGATATCATCGCTACAGAATGAGATTAGATAGCCTCCGCCCACTGCCAACACAAAGGCTGTGGTTGCCAGGATGACCACATCACCCGAGTCGTCGACAATGCGGGGACACAGTGCCCCCATTGACGCCTATAATATTTGTGGACTTGAAATGAGCGAGGCTGACCACGTTGAAAACACATTTCTGACCCCATTGTGCAGAATAACGCGTGCAAAGTCTCGTCAACGAAAACGTTTGCCAGAAAGGGGCTAGGAAAAGATGATTGTGGGCGTTTCGATCACTGTGGTCATTGTCGACATTGTCCAGTGTGTTGAGTTACCGAGAAGAGGATGAGGGGAGATGAGATTGTGGGTCGAGGATGAAGGCACTGCTCAAGGGGCGTGTCAAAGGCGATCATGCCGCGCCGAACACTCTCACGGCCTCCAGCACGATGGCCATGATTCATAGGTTTATCACGAACTCAAGTCTTACTAGGCCCGTTGGTGCGCGAAGGCTTCAAGCAGGTGATGGAAACATTAGGGGAGCACGAAGCTGATCCAAAAACAACACGAATCAATAAGTGGAAAGAATATCATTAGCACGGGAGGATAGAGTCAATTATAGTACCCAATCTTCCCCCTCTCTCCATTCGCATAGGTTTTCAATAAAGAGTTGGTATGATCATCCGACATATCCATCATCGACCTGATACAACCCTCCATGATATTCTTGTTCGCAGCGTAATTCCAGAAATCCCAGGGCGACTCGTTGTCGGCCTTGAGTTGGTCGTGCATCATGATGAGGGTCTCTTCCAGAAAACGGAGAAGCGTCTCAGACTGTTTGGATGGTTCCGCCTCGAATGTACGCGCTGCAACGGATAGGATGGCGTCCATGATCGGTTTAATGGTCGGTAACTCGTTGGTTGGGAGGTCTCGTGGTTTGGCCGTCGGTCGGTCGTCAACAGACTTGCTGTGTAATTCGTAGCCAGGAGGTGGATCTGGAATGACCAGGGTTTCTTCAATCGTAACGAGGCGACGATCACTAGAAGAGGGCGAAGCGACGACAGTAGAGGAAGACGAAGCACTCGAATCGCCTGCGTTGTAGGGCGACAAAGAAGCTCCTGGCTGAGAATCCTGCGGGGTATAGTCCTTAGTCGATTCAACATGCAGAGCAAAGCGGGGCTTACCGTTGCAAGTCGACGACACAGGTTCTTGAAGACTTTCAACTTTCCTGCACTAAAGTCAACGCGAGACCCGATAGTCGAACGGCCTGGAACGTGCTTCTGCCAGCCGTCCGCGTCATCCTTGGAAGCAAGCGTCAGAAGACCGACGTGAGGATTCGACTTGACGATTCGAGCGACAGCCCTGGGACACTTGTATCGGCCGTAGCCACACGAACAACCGGAAATGGTGCAGGACATGCTGGGGACTTGGAGTTGTGACTGATGAATGGGAAACGGGGTGCTTTTCTGAGCCCAGTTGCATATTGCCGCCTATATACCAGTTCGTGATGATCTTGGGGAGGTAGCAAAGATGTGAACGGGTGACAAAGGTTCCACAGCTGTCTTCGGGGCTCTGGTCGCAATTGGTAATTTAGAGAACACTGTCCATTGTCTGGCGATGCTGCGGTTTACGAGGAAGCTGTCTCTAAAAAGGTCCCGGGTTAAGCCAGGTTACCGAAGGAGGGGGTAGAAATGACTTTACCTGGTGTTCCCTGGTCTGGGCCAAATATCCACAGGATTAAGATACTGGCCCTGTCGTCCCCAGATCCACCCGATTACCAGTGCATCAACGTCGTTTTCTGTCTGGCTGCTAAGGGACTGCGGTGGTTTGCCACTTGGATCCTCTTCACGATCATCGCCCATATACGGTCGAGAACTGTTGCAAAGAAACAACCCGGTTGAGCTCCATTGTTCCCCACACGCGGTCGTCCCGAGAGATTTTTGGGAGAGAAGACGCGCCAGCAAAAGCCAGGCCTCCGCCGCGACTTCTGACCCTAACCCGAGAACATTGCCATCAGTCGGGCGCTGATCAAGCCTGTTTCGAGTCGACTTCAACTTTGCACTGGGGTTACATCTCGAAGCAGCTATGCATTACGTTTCTACCTCTTTAGTTGATTCAAGAAATGACAAGACCCAACTGACCATCCTTCGGGTAGTATGCCAAGTTCAATTAGTCGGCTCCGATCGCCAGGAGCCGGGGAGCATCACCTAACGTCCAAGTCACTCTCTTGCCTTTCAACAGGCAAACCTAAGTCCCAGCACCTTTTCACATACAGCTTCCACACTCGTTTTAACCTACGTCAGCGGCTCTTGGAACATCGCCCCCGGGATTAACGTATTCGGAATCATTGGCAAAGGAGTAATCTGCATGGTGTACATGCCAGTGCATACTAAAATAGCTTCATTTAAAAGTGCACCTCAGGGTCTGCGTAAACGATCTAAGAGAACTTGGCTGTTCTCACACATCTCACTTATAAACAGGGCTTCGCAATGACCGCTTCGTGGCAGGGCCTTCTCCTTGCACAAACTTCCGGTTGAAAGGGCTGACAGTTCAGTATGCACGGATTCCTCCCCTTCCTGTCTCTGTCTTTCCTCTCGCTCTTGGTACCGGCCCTTGCATCACCTATCCTTGAAGCACGTCAAGGTGTCTCGATTCTGAGTCCAGCGGAGGTTGCCGACTACAGACCATACACCCACTACGCGTTTACTGCCTCCTGTTCGCCCGCCAAAACTCTGACTTGGAGCTGCGGAGGTGAGAAGTCGTCGTCCACTGCCTAGTCGACTGTCCTTGCCCATGTCTAACTAAACTCGCAGGCAACTGCGATGCCAATCCCCAGTTCCTCCCCATCGCTTCCGGCGGTGATGGGGCTATCGTCCAGCGTTGGTATGTTGGGTACGACCCAGCTCTAGACGTAAGCATCCCAAATTCATATCTCCGAAGCTGAGCTGAACGTCTCATTTTACCCCAGTCTATTATCGTTGGCTATCAGGTGCGGAAATACTTCCCACTCCAAACATCCTGTGCGAATTGAACGTTGCTTCTCTCCTCAAGGGAACCGACACAAGCAAACTGTAAGCCTTCCCCATCCACAGAGTTCATTATTTAAAGGCATATTAATTCCAATCTAACACTCGGACAGATTCCCACTCCTCACCGATGCAAACATCCTCTTGACACCTCTGAATCCCTTCCTCTTCCCCGGAGTACCTCTGACAGCCCTGACCCATGATGGTTTCAACAACGCCCACGCTCTGTCCGTCACATCCTCTGGTGATGTCGTATATGACGATACACTCACAGATGCTGACAGATCCTTCTCATCTCCAGGTCTGCCAATGCTGTACTGTCTGCAGTCCGAACCGGTCTGGCACAACACAATACCACCAATGTAGCCGTCGTTGGCCACTCTCTCGGAGGCGCCCTTGCTGTGATCTCAACTCTCCATTTATCGATCCACCTCCCCGCTGGTACCGCGTTCCGCACTGTCACTTATGGGATGCCTCGAGTAAGTGAAGCTTGTCATGCCATGTTCATCCGAGGCCGTCTCCATTACCATCAATACTCACCCTAAACCAAGGTCGGAAACGCCATTTTTGCGGACCTCGTCAACTCTGTCTCAGTCATGAACCGCATAAACAACAAGTAGGCCCCTCTCTCTTCATCCCCCGTGCAAAACCAGTTCTCACTAATAACCATTAGGTACGACATCATCCCCGTCCTGCCTCCTCGCGTTACCGGCCTCGGATACGTTCACACCGAAGGCGAAATCCACATCGTCAACAGCGGCGACTGGGTCAGCTGCCCAGGTGAAGACAACACCAATTCGCAATGCAGCATCGGATATGTCCCAATTCCTTTGCTCGGGGATGTCAATGATCACAGTGGTAAGTTCCCATTACCCCATGGTATCACTACTATGCCTAGGACGCTAAATATTTCCGTTTAGGTCCCTTCGACGGTGTTCAGGGCGCCTGTTGAGATAAAAGCGTAAGCATCCAACACTGAAAGGACTTACAGTCCGTATTCTACGCCTGCGACTTAGCATAGAAAAAATGGATTCGTCTTTAAGGCAACGATATTTGGAGCGTTCTAACAAATTATCTACCTGGCGATACCCCTCGGTCAATTGCATGAATTATCAGTTCTCTTCGTGTCCGAATATCCGCCTCGTCGTGTAGCTGGAACTTTGCATCCGGCATAGAGAGGCCCCCATTTCATTCCTCATGTGCCCCGATTCAATCAAAGTACCATGGTCTAGACCTTTCAACTACTTACAGCCGTTTGCATTAGTCTTTGCGCGAGCGATGTCGCAGAAACCAATTGATGGCGTGTCGGAAAATTCCGTGGGGTTCCCACCTGCCAGGTTCCAACCAGGTTCTTCCTCCAATACATGGCCGATTTTACGAATTGTTGGTGTGAAAGGGACATTTCGCTGTTTCATACCATTGGAAGTACAAAGAGAGACGGTAAGGGTACGAGGATGAGGCAAACATCTCATACCGAAGCCTGAACGACGGTCGTCGAGCGTGACTTGGGCTGCCATACGGAGTTTTCCGACACGCCATCAATTGGTTTCTGCGACATCGCTCGCGCAAAGACTAATGGAAACGGCTGTAACCCGACCCAAACAAACGAGACAATCATTTTTATTTCATTCTTCTAAAAAAAAAAAAAAACTCAGAAAGCAGCTACGAAACGAACCAAAGGGCTATATACGCATGAATAAAACAATAGAACCAAATGGAAGCATAAAAAACACGGGGTACTTGAAATGAAAAGCACAGGGCAAAGTCGATCGACAAACTTCCCAACAACATCATAGAAGGTATGTATGCACTAGAACCAGCCCAGAAGAGTGATTTGCACGACCCAGCGCAGCAGCGAACAATGATCGGGGTCAGGGATATCCAGCCGTCCAGCCCAGCAGGTGAGGGTCGACACCAGGTCTACAGCGTAAGAACTTGAAGTGAAGGTAAGCAACGCAGAAGAATAATAAAAGCACAGGTATCAGTAAATGTAACGAGTAGGTATCTTCAAATACGTGTGGTCAGAAACATCCGAGTCACCCGTGGTGGGTCAGCTCGAACGTAAAGGGGGAGGAATGGTACAGACAATAAGTAGATGAGAAGGTTGGGATGTGGGGTAGGCTGTGACAGAGGTCGATATATACAGAATAAACAATGGGATGAGATGTTTTCACTGTCGGTGTCGGTGTTATCGGGGTGGTGGGGAGTGAAAGGGCCAAAGGCGTCGTCGAACACCAGGAGGCGAGTCAAAGGAACGACAAAGGGGTGGTGTGAAGGAACGAAGTGGAACTAAGGCGACAGCAGCAGGGTGATAGTGGTTGAGGTGAATGATAGGAGTTGGAGGTGGTTATACATACACAGAATCTCTATCCCATCAGGTCAGAGATAGATGGAGCGACACAGTAGATGCCCATGAAGATAGGCTTGAGGTGACGTTGAAGGGAGGTCCAGAGAATCTAGCACTTAGATCCCGCCATACGCATCGTCAGGATCATACATCGAATACGAGGTGAGCGGCCTCTCCTTCTTCTTTCCCTCGACAACCTCAGCCCTCGCTTCAGCAGCCCTCCCCTGTTCATCACTCTCCTTCTCCTTGCCCTTCTGCTCCACCTGTTTATCCTCCTCAACCTTCGGACCCGGAGCATCAGGCGCAGCATGGGAAGCAACGTGGTGCACGTCAACATCAAAGTCGACTTCCTGCCTCAAGCACGAGGATCCATGGCCAAGGCTACTCCCGCTACTTCCAAACACCTTCGCGTTCGTAGGAGAGAAGGACGAGGGAGGTACAGGAGGGACCGAGAAATTCGTCGCGAGAGGGCTAGGCGTAACGGGGAACCTGTTCTGCAAGAACGGACTACCGCCCATCGTCACTCCACTTGGGAACGCCGGTTCGTTGCGGATACGACCTGAACTCAGACCACCTGCGCTGTTGGGAGGTGCAGGGCCGCTGTAGCTCTTGTGGTAGTTGTACGTGTCGTGGTGATCGGCAGAGGTAGTGGTGGCCAAGCTTCCGGCGGAGAAGTTGGCGTGTTGGCCCATCGCGCCCTTGAACTGCGGGTGGTGTGCGAGGCTGCCGTGTCCGTTGGAGGAAGTTTCGTAGGCGGCGTAGGAACCAACGCTCACGCGCGCTGCGTCAACGGCGATCTCGGGGAGTCGGGGAGGGAGGGACTCGACGCGGTGGCGGGAGGAGACCGTGAATGCTGGCGAGGGTGGTGGGATCGGGAAGTCGCCAACGATATCAGGTTGGGCATTGGTGATGGACTGGAGGCTGTCGAGAGAGGTGCGAGTCTTGGCGGCGTCTTCAGGGGGGACAACAGGGAGCGATGCATTGCCGTTTTGAGCTGGGCTGGCGACGGCCAAAGGCGAGGGAGGAGGAAGTGCTGGCAGGTCGCGGTCCCTTCCTTGCAACAACTGTTCGACCATAGGTGTCGGCAATCCTTGGGGGACTTCAGAGTTCAATTTCCTTGAGATCTCGGCGTATTGCGCGGCTTGGAAGGGAGAAACGCTAGCTCGAGCGAGGTCCACATAGTCACCAGTGGGGATATCGTCCGTCTCTTGGATAGGAGCCTGGAGGGTTTGAGGTGCAGCTTCATCTTCGACTGGAGGAGCGGGCTTCCTCCGAGAACCAGTTCGAGAAAGAGTTGGGTAGTTGACAGGGACAACAGCTGGCTCGGCAGGTTTGGCGGGAACAGAAATGGACAGATCGCGTTTCGAAGTCTTCGACTTAGTGGAAACGGCTCGAGTGAGGACTGCTGCTCCTCCGATTTCAGCGACGACGGCCGCGTCCTGGGGCGCTTGGCCTGCAGGCGGTCCTTGTTGATAACCGTGTTGATATCCGCCGGCCTGGTCGGAGTAAGGTGAAACAGGACCACCGGCAGGAGTGTACGGTGATTGGGCGTAATCCGCTGGGTTTGTGAAGGGGTTACTGGTGACGACCTGACCAGGAGACCAAGCCGGGATTGGAGCTTGGTTGTATGCCATACCACCCATCGCACCGTATCCTGCAAAGTTGGGACTGCCATCGTTGGCATCATAACCTCCGCCATATCCGGGAGTGGAAGTGGCAGGCGACAGCGCATTGTAGCCATGGTCGTGATAGGTGGGCACGGCGTATGGAGAAGCCGCGGTCATAGGCGGGCTCATGGCATAACCCGGAGTTGGTGGCAGGCCACGCTCGGTCATCGAAGGAGCTGGTGGGTTGTATCCTCGCGCGACGGTATCCTCGTGAGTCGGCGGGTCGTTCATTAAGATCGCTGAACGACGGAATTCGGAAGCGTTGAACGTGTTCGAATCTCGCTTTCGTTGACGGCGCTACAGTACAAGGCAAGGTCAGATTTTGGATACATGGATCGGGGATAAGATCGATAAGACGCACCAAGAAGAAAGCGATAATGAAAGCGAGGGCTGCGATGCCCGCTATGCCACCGATGATACCGCCGACGACGGCGCCGGTGTTGGTACCACCCTCGGTATCTTCTGCAGCGTTGCTTGCTGCTGCATTGCTTGCGGTGCTGCTCGGCGAGCGCACGTAACTGGTGATTGTCCTGACTGGGACAGTGGTAATGTCGCTGGTCGTTGGTGCAACAATGACCGTCGGCGTTGTTGGTGTTGTCGCTGGGGCCTGTGGGGTCTATTCGACGGGTTAGTCAGAAGCAAAAAGCGGGTGCTATTAAACCCACAGATGATGTGCTGGTCGGTGTGGTCGAGGAGGAAGTCGGCGTGCTTGAGGTTGTTGGAGAACGAATTAACGTGGACACGCTGGTGAACACGCTGGCAGTGGTGGACGGCAGGTCGCTGGAGGACGGAGTCGGCAGATCAGTTGACGTCGGCGCGGGTCGACCTGGGCGGTCATCTTCGTCCTCGTCGTCCGTTGGGTCAGGCCGTCCAGGGAACCCAGGGGGAACTTGATAATAGTCAGCTACAAATCACATACGGTATCCTGGCGCTAACTCACTTTGTGTGGGCAGACTAGGGATCCTGGTAAAGGTCGTCCAGGGGAATTCGAACACCTGGCGACGGTCAAGCGCGGCCTTGTCACCGTCGAGCTTGACGCCTGGCATCGCGTCGCGCTGTTCCTCTGCCAGATTGCGTCGCTTGCGAAGCATGGCTCCGTGCTGTCTTCGCTGGTGATGCATCGATGCCATCTCTTCCTTCAAAATTGGATTCCTTGTTTTATATCCTTTTCGTTGTGATGTTGTTGATCCTTGATATTAGGGAAATAAAATAATTGCTGGCTGGCTGTCGGGAGAAAAAGAACGGAATTGTCCTAACGAGGACGGCGTCGACGACGAACTGCCCTTGGGCGACACAGAAAGGAATGGGAAGAGAAACAAACGGAAGACCCGACTTCAGACTGAGAAGTTGGAGGAAACAAGGGCTTTGGCTCGGCCCTCGCGGTTTCTGTTGCAACCATCAATGTCAGGCACAAATTTTCCCGTCGCTCATATCACGGCCGGCGCTTTTGTCAGACATTCAAACAGCTTCTTCATCAGCCAATCGCCGTGAAGAAGTGCAAGAACCGATGAATATCGACCTTCCATTCAACTCTCAATTCTTGAATTCAGCCAAGAAGCAGGCTCTCACTGAATGCCCCGAGACATGCAGCATAATCGACTTGTCTGAAAAAATGTCTAGACAAGTCCCTCCGCTGTTCCGCCCACTCCAAACATCATTGCAAGCGCGCGACCCTTCGCGACGACCAGCTTCTGATTGGCTGGGACCCAGTTGAATCATTGCATGGTGACTGCGGGAAGCTTGCCGACAACCATTCCACAGAACGCTTTTGGACAACGGCTCGGAAGGCCACTGCGCATTGCGCTCGGTGTTCTTCAACGAAGCTTACCAGTGCCAAGTGGTCGAGCTTTAAATTGAAGATTCGAAGGTCGACGTGAAACTTGGAAGGCACTCAGCAAGTCATTCCCGCCCCTATTATTGAGCGCTTAATTCTGAGGAGACCTGCCAGTCCCTTTGGCCATCTCCCTCTGGAGAACAGTCGCTGCACTTCTCTGCAGCCTAAACCTTTCCTTCAAATCACCAATCAGTTCTCTCTTCATCGTGATGGGAGGTGGAAGGAGTGATGCATGGCCCACCGTTCTTTGACGAGATCGATACACCGTAAACCGTCCCGCCACTGGACCAGGGTAATATCTTGTCGACGTTGCTTCTAGTTGCAGATCAAGGACATCATGGAATTACAAGTTGGTCGCAAATCATTCCACAAATACGCGTGTCACATACTCTTTCAGCCTTTCGATCTCCTCCTGAGTAATCGACGAACACTTTACCAACTTGACCTCTTCTATTTCCCTGCCCAACCGAGATCGTGAGCTAACCATGTCCACCAAGCTGTCACAAAAACGCTCCTCGCATCCCCCGTCTGGCCCAAATGCGACGCCTCGAGCCGTGATAGTCTTGAGGTTCGGAAGGGCAGAAGGAGGGCCGCCCTCCTTCAGGCTATGGAGGAAAACCGAAAGACCTGCAGAACTACACAACGCCAGGTGCTCTAGTTCAGTCAATCTGCTGAGGACCGCCTGACTCAGCCCTATGCCTGTCGCCCTCCAAAGCCAGTCAAGTTCCATAGAAATTACATCCTCCAGCGGCTGGAAAGCGAGGAATCGGGACTCTTCACTGAGGTTTCCACCACGTTTGAACTTTGGGGCGCCGAAGGATAAGTTGGGAGGGGGCCTCTCCGTACCCTGTTCAAGCTGTACGAGGTCGTGCCACATCTGCACAGTCATCTGGTGGGAGTCCAGCACAAAGCGCAAGCTTTTCAGCCCGCCTTGAGCAAAGTCGGATGGAGGGGACTGCGCGAGAGAACTGGGGGATATCCAATGAGGAGAAATGATACCGGTTGGGAGTGGTGGTATAAGGGGTTGGCTTTGAGTGCAATCAATGTCGACTCTGGCTGACCGTGGAACTGCAATGTAGTTCAACAACGCTTCGCATGATCGCATCTCGCCTGTATATGTCAAAGATCTAAGCGCGGAGAGAATCGCGACACCTCCGTCTGTGCTCGTTCTCCAGACTGCCTCGCACTCGATCTTTAACTCGACGAGATTCGGCATCTTCTCCAAAAGGCCCGCCGAGAACATCGGATAGTAGCGGTTGGTGTCGTCAATTAGTTGGTGGTAGTGAGTGAGCCCTTGGAGCAACGATGTGCATTTTGGCGGAGCGGTACAATTGCGCAAGACTAGATTCCGCGACCGTGGCGCGCCCTTGTGGAGAGTGTCTTCCGGGATCACGAACCCCCCGGTGCAAGCCAGGGACAGTGACTGCAGAACCGGTGCATAGCTGGAAGACAGGAGACGAACCTTCGGATCGTCCGGCCAGGAAAGGTCGATCTCCTCCAATTCGAGGTCCTTTATCCGGTGCAGGTTGGTGGGAATGAATTCAACAAGCGGAGAAGGAAGGCTCGGGTCATGCCTGCGGCTCCATCTGATGTGCAGTGGGGCAAAGGATTGCACTCGTTCAAAGTGGATTGTCATCCATTGTGGCCCTACGTTGTCAGAGATGTAGGACCAAAGACTCGGGCAGTCGATCGCGGCGTTCCTCCAAGAGCAGCAGACATGTGTCACAGTCATCCAATTCCGGTAACACGTCGAGGAGTTGTCGAGGACCTGCTCTTGTCGATACTCATCGAAGATCTTGCAAAGAAGCTCGGGAGGGAGATGCCAGGCCTGATCGCATCCATCCGAGGGCATTCTTCCTGAAAGAAGGCCTTAATCACTTGGTAGACAACTTTCACAGTCCAAAAGGTCATATACGTATCCGGCGGTACCCTTTGTTGAAGCCGAAGTGATGGAAAGGTGGTTCAATGTGCAAGTCGGGCCTCGAGCACGGGCAGCTCTAGGACGTTGGTCTAACCCTAACCTATCCGCTCTCCGACTCGGAAACGCGTGCTTAGGGGCCAAGGCTGCCAACGCATTGCTTTTCACCCTTCCCCCTTCTTCAAAAACGACGGTGAGCCCCGACCTAGCATCTTTCCCTAGAGAAAGCCACTGAGTTTTCCTTTTAGTTACAAGGCATGTCTGCTGAAGACCAACCCATATCTCGTTTACCCGTCGAAATTCTCTGTCAAATTTTCGATGAATACCGACAACTGCACGTAGACTACGAACCACACTGGGAGTGCTACTCGAGGTGGACAAACATAACGAGCGTCTGTCGATCCTGGAGAAATGTGGCAATTGGCTGCCCCAGCCTCTGGACATACATTCTAGAGAGTTATTTCTCTCCCCCTCGATGGGCTGCAGTTCACTTCGAACGAGCAGGTCCATCTGCACCTTTGCACATACGCTGGGAAGGGTATGGACGCGAATTTAATGCGTCCCCTCTCACTAGCCTCGTCCCTACGAACTTACATCGAATACAAGTACTTGAACTGGAAGACGTAGAGTCTCATCCAGGCGACCCACAGCTTCAAACCCTTTCCTCCCGCTTCGCACCTCTCCTCCGGTCCCTTTCGATTTCTTGTAACGGCAGAATATTTATCCTTCCTGATGACATCCTCAGTGCAGGCACACCAATCCTGCAGAAATTGGTTCTCAATTCCTGCATCGTAAAACCCACCGCTATCTCGCTGCTCCGAGGCATCACCACCCTCGAGCTATCATCCCTCTTTCCTGATGACGAGAGTCCTTGCCCCTGCATTCAAGACATCCTCGAGCAGATGCCTAAGCTGGCTTATCTCAAGCTCCGACTCATAAGCGCTCCCGAACTCTTCGACTCGAAGTCGGTCCGAGACGCTGTTCCCCTCCCGTCACTCCAAAAGCTGGTATGCTGGCAAGCAGATTTCGAAACCTGCAAAGCATTGGTCAAAGCGATAGCCGTCCCTCCCTCGGCCAACGTGACCATCGTCTGTGTTGATGGGAATTTTTACTCCTCACACATACCAAGTATGACTGGGTTTCGTCCTCAGTGGATTCCTCCTCCCCAGATGTCCAACAACCCCTCGACTATTCATCCGTATCCACAAAGTCTGCATTTCCGGTCAACGTCGTCCCGGACAGCACTTGTCCTCTGGGACGCATTCGTACGACTTTCAGCCAACGTATCCAACGAGGACAAGTACCCCCTTGGTCGCTTCTTCACCGTATTCCGAATGGAGGCGCCGGCAGGATGTCCCTTTCGATTGCAACTCCACGAGGCGTCCCGGATTCTCCGCGCGCAAAGTCTAGGGGGCATACGCAGTATGGACTTTGGGTGGGAGTGGAAAGAGAATGACGATACGTGTGCCCGTCTAATTGGTGTTTGGGAAAGGTTGGCAAGCCTAGAGGAACTCGCGTTGGCTCGGACCGAAGCATTGGACGTGTTTCTGTCCAGCTACCAGCATTGTCCCCCCTCAACCCTCCCTAAACTCAAGACGATTAGAGTGTGGAGGACGAAGTTTGCGCGAAAATCAGACGAAGAACAAGATCGTATGACGGGCCTCCTGCAGATGGTCGGGTCGCGATTCCGGTCGGGTCAGAAGATTGAGGAGCTGCTATTGGGTTTGTGTTCTGGAGTTACGCAGAAGGACCTGGATCGACTGGGAGAAAATGTTTCCTACGTGCATACCATGTGATGCCTTCGTGTTCTCTTACAGTAATCCCTGTAGCACGTCCGTTTCTGTTTTATGCACTCGAGACACACAATAAGTATTCCGTTTGTTATGCAAGAGCACTCTACCTAGTACCAACCTCACCTCGAGCATTCCCTGACCTAACCGAAACTGGGAGCTGGTGTGGAGGCTAGTCTAACCCTAACCTATCAGCGCTCCGTGAAAGGTAACGTTCAGGGCTGACAGGGGTCAACTGAGATCTAGGTGGTCAAGAGGAAACGTTGCCACCGCATGGCCCTTTGCATCCTTTCCCCTCCTTACACTACCATACGGTGAGCCCCGCTTCAACGCCTTCCCCTAAAAAAAGTTGACTGAGGTTTCCTTAAAGTTATAAAGGATGCCTGCTGAAGACCACCAGCCAATTTCGCGTCTACCCGTGGAGATTCTCTGCCAGATCTTCGACGAATACCGAAAAATGCACCTACGGGACGTGTTGCCAGAATTTGTCTACCCGGAATGGGTGAAAATAACGCTCGTCTGTCGATCGTGGAGAAACACAGTAATCAGCTGCCCAAACCTCTGGACATACATTCCGGAGTATTCAGACTCCACCCCTCGATGGATTGCAACCCACTTCGAACGAGCTGGGCCATCTGTACCCTTGCACATACATTGGGATGGCCGTGGTCGCCAGGAAGAACATACGTCCCCTCTCATTGGATTCATCCCTACAAACTTGCATCGAATCCAGACACTTAAGCTGACCGACATAGGGGGTGATCCAGGCGATCCAAGGCTTCGAACCCTCTCCTCCGGCCACGCACCTCTCCTCCAGTCCCTTTCGATTTCCTGTTACGGATTGCCTGTCCTCCCAGACGAAATTCTCAGTGGAGGTACCCCCAAACTGCAGAAATTAGTTCTACGCTCTTGCCTCGTGAAACCCACAGCCTCCCTTCTCCGAAATATCACCCTCTTCGAGCTACAATGCTTTCCGGACGACAACGAGAATGGCCCCCGCATTCAAGACATCCTCAAGCAGATGCCACAACTGACTCATCTCAGGCTTCAACTCACCGGGGGCGCCAAACTCCTTGAGTCGCAGTCAGCGCAACTTGAAGACGCGGTACCCGTCCCCTCAGTCACCAATGTGACTTGCGAAGCGGATTTCGAAACATGCAGAGCACTTTTTGAAGCCGTAGCCTTCCCTCCCTCAGCCATGGTACTCGTCTACTGCTTCCTTAGGTCAGAACAATCCCCACATCTGCTGAGCGCGAGTGGGTTTCGTCCTCAGTGGATCCTTCCACACCAGGATCCCGACAAGCCGCAAACCCTGATTTTCAGGTCATCATCATACCGGACAATGCTCGTGCTCTGGTGTGACTTTACACGACTTCGAACCGGCGCACCTACCGTCGATGAAGAACCTGTTGGTGGTGTCTTCATCATATTTAAAATCGGCCACTGGCGAATGAAGCTCCACGAGGCCTCCCGAATTCTCCGTGCACAAAGCCTAGGGAGTATACGCTGCATGGAGTTTGTGTGGACGTGGAACGAAACTGAAGCGACGTGCGCCTATCTAATCGACGTATGGGAGAGGCTGACAGCCCTGGAGGAACTCGTGTTGACTCACACCCAATCCTTGAATCTTTTCCTTTACAGCTACCAGCACTGCTCCTCCCGGACCCTCCCTACACTCAAGACGATGAGATTGTGGAAAATGGAGTTTTCGCGAAGAGAAGATGAAGAGCATGGTTGCATGGAAGACCTCTTGCAGATGGTTGAATCACGATTTCATTCGGGTCAGAAGATTGAAGAGCTGTTGTTGGGAAGTTGCTCTGGAGTTACGCAGGAGGACCTCGATCGACTCGGAAAATATGTTTCTTATGTACATACCATGTGACGCCAGTTTTATAGACTACCCTGTATGTAGTACACCGCTTGACTTGACACGTACTCGGGAGACATAACGCTCCAGCTGCGCGATGTCGTCCGTTGTGATGAAGGAGCATTCTACCAACGTCACCTCGTGTATTCCCCGACCCGACCGAAATCGGGAGTTGCTGATCTCCAGGAGTTCGTAAATCAGACGTCGCTCACAACCCTCATCTGGTCCCAAGTTCGCTCCCAGGATCACAATTGTCCTGAGATTAGGGAGAGTGGAAAATGCGCACCGCTTGAAACAGGCAAGGAAAGCCGAGAGACCTTCCGTGCGACAAACTGTGAGCTCCTGTAGCGCGGACAGGTTGTTGAGAACCCCTTCTAGCGGTTCCACCGCTTGGCTCGTCACTCCCCAAAGCCAGTCGAGCTTCATGGAGCGCACGTCGCCTAGCGGTTGGGAGCACAGGAACCGGGAGGGTTCCGCGAGATCGGGTGTACACCAGCCTGCGAGAACACCCACACCGAAGGACAGACTGGGAGTAGGGATATCAATCCTTTCTCCTCCAAAATGAACGACTTCGTGCCACATTTGTGTTCTCAACATGTCTTTGGTTGGTTCGAAGCTCAGGCTTTGCAGCCCGCCTTGAGCGAAGGAAGGGAGGTGGTGCGGGGAGGGAGGGGATATCCATCGAGGTGAGAGGCTGGGTAGGGTTGATAAGTGAGGCACCGGTGCTGTGAGAACAAGGTTAACCCGAGACGAGCGATGGATCGCGACGCTGTCCAGCAGCGCTTGACAAGATCTCCAATCGCCTTCGAACTCCAAAACCTTGAGCGACGGCAGAACCGTCACGTCGCCGTTGGAGTTTCTGTGGACCTTTGCGCCGTCGATCCTAAAATCGACGAGCTTTGGCATCTTTTCAAAGTAGTCTTGGATATTGAAGTCAGTGTTGGTTGCATCGCAGAGCAGGTGAAAGACAGTGAGGTTCTCGAATAGCTTGGATGTTGGGAAGGGGAGACAGTTGTGCAGGGCTAGCGTCTGAAGCCGCGGGGTTCCATTGTCGAGTAAGTCTAGCGGAAGGGTGCAGCCTTGGTAGCAGGAGATCAAAAGCAGGTGGAGTAGAGGGGCGTGTCCAGACGAGAGGACTTGAAGCTTGGGATCATCCGGTGATGAAACTGCCACCAGTTCAAGCTCTCGAATTCGGTGAAGGTTTGCGGGAACGAGTTCAACGAGTGGTGATGGCAGACTGGGGGTATATTCCCGAATCCACTCTACATGCAATGTTGTCGATGGGTGAATTCGGTTCAAATGAACTGTAATCCATGGCAGGTCGGTGGGGCTACCGTCAACGATGTATCTCCATAGGCCCGGGCAATTGATCGCCGCTTCTCTCCAGGTTCGACACACATGGGTTACCACCATCCAGCTAGAGTAGTAGCTGGAGCCATCTTCAAATATTAGATCTCGTTGATACTGCTCGAAAATCTTCCACAGCAGCTCTGGAGGCAATTGCAAGCAATGCGAGGCGAGCTGAGTCTCAGAATTTAGGCTGAGTGACATTCTTTAAGCAATGTCCTTTAGTTATACGATGACAGTTACTCTGCAAGGATGGTTCACATACCGTCTATCAACGTTGTCAGCGTCAGAAGCGAGTGTCCCCAGACGACCAATTGCAACAGGGATTCTAACCCTAACCCATGTCTATCCCGAGTCGGGAATGAGAATCTATCTTGCTCGCTCGCCATGTTTCGCAAGGTTGGGATGTACTGTAGCCAAGGCCAAACGACACCCTTCACATAAGAGGAATTAGAAATGTCGTATTTGCAAGTCGAAGCATCATAGCAGCTAATGCGACAGGGGTCTAGCAGAGCATAAGCGAGATAGATGAGAAAAGGTACCAACACCCCGGCGCGACATGTCCCTTCGACCTTCCAATGGGGCCTCTGAGGGAGGCTAGTAGGAGGTCCAGCTTCCTACACCCACACGGGCCTTTACACGACGAACAAAAATATGCCTATCCCCGATACCAACCAAGGAAAATTCCAATAGAACACCATACTATCGCTCATCAGCTTTGAACATCCACTTATACGGATCGGTGTCTACGGCTGCCATCTTCGACGGTCTTCTGGCGACGACTGCGACGATGGTAGCGGTAGGGCTGGGGTCAACAGCATCAGAACTTCCGGGATCTGAGCTCGAGGTTGGAGTAGCAGGGGAGGATGTGACGGGTGCTTCAGCTGCATCAAATCCAGAGGAAGCAGGGATGGTGATGGTGGTCACAGAGGCCTCCATCGCAGAGACGGACGCTTGCTCATTTCCTGTTGACTCGGGCATCCAGGAATCTGTGGTCGTAGCATCGTCATCTCCGATAACCTGAGCATTCACACTCGAGGACCCCTCGGGATCGTCGGTAGCAGAAGCTTGTGGATCAGCCGTAGTCGATGCGGGAGCGGTTTCGGACAAGGTTGAGGTGGCAGTCACGATTGCTGGGACATCTGAGATGGGGACGGCGTGCACGTTAAAAACTTTGGAAGAAGAATCTTGGGAGGGTTCAGGCGTGGCAGAGGCAGTAACAGTAACGGTGGTAGTTACGATCAGAGGCTCTTCGTCGTCGTCCGTAGCTGAAGCGCCGGCTGGATCTGTCGATGGGACAAAGACAAGAGTGACGTTTTGAGCACCGGTAGACGCCGAAGGCGAGGACGCATCGCGTGCGTTTACAATGGCCGTGGAACTGGGACTATCACTTCCTACAGACGAGGATGGCTGTAAATCCGAACCACTATCACCCGAAAGACCGTCTCCGCCTCCCTGTCCTTCAACCTTGCCGTTGTTATCTGACATTCCATCGACGAACCACATGGGGCGAATGACCCCGCTGTCCTTGTTATACGAGAACGTCTGGCTCTTGTGTGCCCCGGCAGAGTCCCCAGTGGAGTCCTTCAAGGTGATGCAAAGCTCCATGGTCAATGGTTCAGGTTGGGGCGGGTTGGGATCGTACGTCGCGCAATATGATGCGTCGTTGATCGCAGCCTGAAGCATAACAGGAACCTCGGTGGAGTCATCGTAGTCGGTGGTAAGATCAGATTTGGATGAGGCGACGAGGAAGAGCTGGGTAGCGTTCTTCTCTGAAGCGTTGAGGACGTAGGGTCCGTCACCTCTAGTGTCCATGTATAAAGAGGCGAGTTTACGACCAGTGGTGGAGTTGTCGACATGGCTCTGTATATTGACCCGTGTCAGTTGTAGCCAGTCCTTGTAGAAGAGGATCGACACACGTACCATGATGGCGACAGTGCCGACCATACCAAAATATCCCGACCCTTCTCTCTGATTACCATCGACATTGGAGTCAGAGTTAGTCTCCGAATCCACTGAGCGACGCGCATATCGAGGAAAGATGGAACTCGCTTGGTCGTGCTGACGCCTGGATGGAGTGCCAGCCACGACGTTGTTCTTCTTCACCTTGTCCTTGTTGGATGGTCTCCCTTTGTCCTTGACGGCTGAGGCGGCGGCGACATCCCTGCGTCCTTGTAACACAAGGCGAGCGATTTTGCTGTCCAGTTTAATGGCATCGGCGAAATTGAGGCCTCGTCGGCGGTGTGAGAGTGAGGCCTGTGATTGTTGACGGACGAGACGCTGTCTTCGCGATGGTTTGGGCCAGGGGGATCGTTTCTGGATCGTGGATCGCTGTGAATGGGAGGTCAGTCAATTTCCCGCGAGCCAACTAACGGACTTGACATACTTTGACGACCTCGCCGCCGCTGTTGTCACCCTCAGGGAAGTCGGAGTCGTTTCCAGAGCCATCCCTTTCACCATCGGTAACACCGTCACCGTTCTCACCATCCTTGGGGGCCCATCCAGAACCGCCTTTCCAGCCTTGACCGTCTTTGTCCTTGTCCCAACCCTCGCCGTCCTTGGAACCATCCCAACCGGAAGAACCATCAGTAGGGCGAGGCCACTGTCGTGACCAGGTTACCGTTCCGGAAGAACTAGTTCTATTCCATCTGTTGTGAGAAGTCATGCCCACGCGCGAAGCACTCGAGTTGGACATCTGCCCGTCCGTGGTGTTGAAGGCGGGTCGATCGTGATGGGTGGGCTTAGGGTGGTGAGAGTGGGTCGTCCAAGATGGGTTTGCTGAGGCTGAGATTGATTCTGAGTCGACGTTATCCTTCTGTCGCGCACGGAGGACTGCCGCGTCTGCGGGTGTTGATAGATTTATGGAGAGAGCGAAAAGGAGGAGAGTGAGGAAAGGTGTTGTTGGGAGGAGCATCGTGGGTTAAAAATAAAGTAAAAAGCTCGCAGAGCGTGTAGATTGTAGAGAATGAAAGTGTTAACTAAAATCAAGGCAGATGTGAAAGTTGGAAGAGTTCGGGTAGGTTGAAAGAGAAGATGTAAAAATATAAGCTGAATAGAATATCAATGAAAAGAGACCACCAGGGCCCTTGAAAGGAGAAGGAAAGAAAGAAGAGAGGAGGAAGAGTTTAATTCGACGATAGCCGGTTTATATCTATGGACAGGAGAAGATGTTTCAGCTTCAGCGTCTTAGACTCATGGAACCCGACTGCTAATCCCAGCAGGCTCCTTTCCTTTTGTGCGAGTGATCGAGCCTGGGTACTGAGTGCCTCAAACGGTTGATCTGGTGGTTTGAGACACCGACAGCTTAGCATCATGAATTGCTGCTCCATTCTCTTCTGGAAAGATTCTACGCACTTCTTCTTTGCTTGGGGACTAGGCGCCCAACATGCTCAGTAATCGATGACGCGCGCTTAATTGCGCCAAGCCAATCCGGTGTGCGAAATTCGGGCTCCGGCCAACGCGACTGCCGGCTCCACGGCTTGGCGCTGCTGGCAGCGACCACGGCAATTGCTCCTTGTCCATTGACCATCACAGTGGAAATGCTCTCATTGATTCGACGCGCGCCAGCAACAGTCAGGACGACCTCCAGATCTCTGAGGGTATCGGTGAAGGTCAGGGAACACGGATTTCCAAATATTTTCAGTCTTTAACGCGTCAGCTTATCGTCAGATAGCAGGAGTGTACGGGAGTCAGAGCTTTTAGTGACGATGCGAAAGCAATCAAGTACCAGAAGTCACTAGCAGAAGCTAAGGCTAAATTACTCGATGCTGGGTTTGACCCAACTTCTTTCCGGGAGCAGCACATTGTTTGGGGAGACCAGGATCCATTCCAGTAGGTGCCAATCTATGCTCACAGCGATACGGATTATTGATAAATCGCGCTCAGGCATGTTAACAACGTTCGCTATGGTACGGTCGCCGCTCCGAGATAACGTTCTGCGAACTTATAGGCTCCACTGCTTCAGCCAGGTTTTTTGAGTCCGTTCGTATCCGTCCTTCTAATCGACATGGCAACACCTCTGAAGCTGTAACTTGACCTCACAGGCACGAATTCAATGGATGATGTCACTGGGTGAAGAATGGGGAGGACCCGAAAAAGCTCAGGACATGATCAAGGGCAAGGGCGTATCGTTGATTTTACAGGCCCTCGACATTCACTTTCGACGACCAGTAACATACCCTGACACTGTGAGCCCGCCGATCGTCACTGACTTTGTTTATCGCATTTCTCACATTGCTCTCGATCGTATGACGCTTAGCTTCTATTCGGCTACTGTCCACTTCCTCCCAAACCTGGAACGGAGGACTCGCCGCGGTTTCAAGTCGTTGCAACTGGATACTCGATCGAGCAGCAGGATTTCGTTGTGCACTCGAAGGAGTCCTTGGTTTGGTATGATTATGACAATTTGAGAAAGTGCAGTCCTCCGAAGGAGGCGGTGGATATCGTGTTCCGTCGCGCGAACAATATCGATCTCCGGGAGTTAACTCGCAAACATTCAAAGCATGCATAGCAATCAAGTGCTTAGATTAAACCTTTCTAAACAACATGCAAGTACCATTCTTCGCATTTGCTATCGTCCTGTGCTTAGCTTACTTTCTTGCTTCGCGCAGTAGAGTATACTCATGACCATTGTTCATAGCCAATCTATTGAACAGGTCCGCTTTTAATTCATTGAACATTGGGACTACCTCAGGCAGCCTGAATTGAAACTTTTCCAATTTTCCAATTGTTCCGCCGGCAAAGGCGAGATGTACTGGCCTTGTACCCCAGATGAGCTAGGTGAGTATCCGTAACCACTAGTGGACTGATTGTGACGTGTTATGACTAGTCTCCCTGCAACGAAGGAATCCGCGAGCGGATGTCTTTGCTCCTGGTCTCCTAGTGGCCCGGGAGTGCGATGTTTAGCGCCTTGAACCACCTGGTGCTGATGCGATCGTCGAGGAGATGCTGACAAGTGCTCCACAGCGTTGTCTGCCCGGGGGTATCGAGGCTCACAAACAGTTCAACGCGACCTCCTTATAGGCAACGATGCCCGCTTCCTTGGCATTCCAAAGGAGCAGCCTTTACCTCCGCAGCTTCTTCTCTTCGCTTCTCGGCTGTGAAGTCACTGGTATATTCACAAAGGATAAACTTCAAGAAATCTGCAACGACCTTTCTTTAACCTCTACACCTTTCTCTTCCCTCCAGGATGATGGCACAGGCGTCTGGAAATAACGGCGTTCCTCTGTCCTTCCTTCGCAGGAATTTTCACGTCCCTCAAGGACTTTCGTTGGGCGACTACCTCGGCGAGCGAATATCGCAAGCCTCCAATATTTCGACCCTCCTCGACTGTCTTCCCAATACCGCTGAACCTGCCATCTATTCACCAGACACCACGCTCCTTCCACTCAAACATGCTGTCATACGCACATTCGTTTCCGAGTTCGTACTTCCGCACTCACCGTTGCGTCCCGGCCTCGGGCGTAACGATAGAGTCATGGTCGCTCTCCCAACTGGACCAGAAAACGCCCTCGCCCTCCTTGCCCTGGCAGCCTACCACACTTGCGCCCCAGTAAATGCCAATGCTACCGCGACTGAAATCCTTGAAGACGCTCGGCGATTGAACATCAAGGCTATCGTCACCACACCTGACGCCGAAGGCCGGCTGGAATTGCATCAACTTCAGCAAGCTCTCAATTGCGAGGTCATTTTCATCACACCTCGACGCTCTGGTGTTGCTGGTCTATTCGATATGCAGCTTATGGGAGGAATTACTCCGGAGTATTCACCCGAGCGCGCGGCACTCCACCGACTTGGGGATACATCCCTCATCCTGCATACCTCTGGCACGAGCGGGACCAAGAAGGTCGTCCCTTACTCCCTTAAATCTCTCATCGTGGGCACCTGCTGCGTCATCCAGTCCTGGGACCTTCGTAGCTCAGACGTCAATAGTACGTGCCCTGTCTCCGAGTCCTAAATTTCGCTAACCTTCGCCCCTAGTGAACATGATGCCTCTTTTCCACGTTGGAGGTATCGTGCGCAACCTGCTCGCGCCCATCTTGTCCGGAGGTAGCGCGATCATGTGCTTTAACTTTGACCCAATCGCGTTTTGGAGTTTGGCGCCGCTTCTAAGGGCCACATGGTGCGAACCAACTCTCTTTTAATTTTAGATTCTCGGCTCAACGGATCTATAGGTACTACGCCGCCCCTACCATCCACCACTCCATCCTGACGGCCAAGCCAGCTATCTCGTTTGATGATATCCGAATTCGCATGATTTGCAACGCTGCCGGCGGTTTGTTGCCTTCTTTGGCTCTGGAAATGAAGCAGGTCTTCCGCCAAGCCGTCATCTTGCCATCCTACGGCATGACCGAGTACGTCCATCGCTCTGGTTCCTGCTACTGGACCATTTACTAAGCCCTTTATCAGGTGCATGCCCATCGCGACGCCTCCAACAAACTACCAATTGGACAGACCAGGCTGTTCAGGAATAGCCTGTGGACCCTACCTTTCTATCCGAAACCCCGTCGATTTAGAGAAGGAATTGCCGGCTGGGGCGACCGGGGCTATCTGTGTGCGAGGCTTGCCCACTTTTGAGGGATACGAGGTGTCTCCTGACCCCTCCGTTCCCTTGAGTACGTCGGCGTTCTCTTCTGAAGGATGGTTCGATTCTGGTGACGTTGGGTACATGGACCGAGACGGGTAAGTCGCCGCAACGCATGGCACTGGCTCGAGGGAGAACTAACTCTGTGAGGTCGCCCAAAGGTACCTATACGTCACCGGTCGCTCTAAAGAGATTATCAACAGAGGCGGAGAAGTGATATCTCCCTTCGAGATCGAAGAAGCCATCGCGACGTCATGCAAGACACATGTCAAGGTATGTTTGCGTTTGGTCAACACGTCTCAATTATTATTTAAGCTGGCGGTAGAACGTCCTGGCCTTTGCAGTATCACACGACGTGCTTCAAGAGACGATTGGAGTCGTCATTGTTCCCGCGGATGGCCAGCCTCGCATCTCCCTTCATCAACTCAACGACCTTCTCCAGTAAGCTCGATGGCTCTACTGGTACGGACAACTTGCTGACTTTTTTCTAGACACAAGCTCCACCCTTCAAAATGGCCCTTTGTTGTCGTTTACATGAACGATGTCCCGAAAAACAAGTAAGTACCGATCTCTGCCGTCTGTTACTCCCGAATTGACTGCCAGAACAGTGCAGGAAAGCCTCTACGAATCAAGCTAGCCACTCGTCTCTCGCTGCCGACCTTCACGGACAAAATCACAATGCTACAACGTCACTTTGAAGCGACGTTAACTTCCGCCACAAGCTCGTTATCGGATCCTATCCTATGCAGCCAGGTCAAGGTTCACATCCCCACTATCGAAAACGCCCTCCTCCAAATTCCAAGAATCAGGCAAGCCGCGGTTCAAGCACGCGGAAACACCTCCATCGACGCTTACGTCTCACTCGATCCTAGCGACATGTCCACCCTATCTCTTGACGATGTTAAGACCCGGCTGGCCACACTTATTCATGGTTACTCTATCCCCGACGCGATCTTCTCCGTGTTCTGCCCCCTCTATCGAAAACCGTCCGGGGACGTGGACTTCAAACGGATCGAGGAAGAGGTGGCTAGAAGAAATGCCTCCAACATGACCGCGACCGAAGTCATGGTCCGTGATATCATTGCGCAGATGCTTCTCCTGGAGCCCGGTGCCATCACCAAAGACTCGGACTTTTTCCTTCTCGGGGGAAACTCGCTCCTAACCGGGAAACTCTCGCACCAAATAAGGAAACAGACGACTATCTCCCTCGCCGCGACCGATTTGTTCTCTAACAGCACCGTGGCGGGAATCGCGTCCCTCATTGATCAAGGGGAGAAGGAACCACCCAAGACGCTCAAGTCCAAGCAGTCAACGCTGTCGAATATGTCGTTCGTTTCGGAGAAGGACAAGTATCGACTGTCGACGCTTTCCGCCATGACAGCAGTGCACGAACTCAACCTTCCGGTTCTTGACGAAGACCAGACGGAAACTTACCCACCTCGCAGGCGAGGTCAAAATCATCCACTCTGCCTGATATTCCAAGCCATTCCTTTCACATTTTTCTATCCTCTCAAAACTGCTCTCGCTTGTAAGTTCTTGCCCGCCGTCAGCTTTTCAATGGTGCTTACTCTTGATAGGGACAATGCTTCTTTTTGTTCTCGCACACCTCGCTCGTTACCTTCACACTACCTATTGGACTCGGATGGTCGGACTGGTATCCGCCATCATCATTGCTCGTTTGACCACGAGAGTTGTCTGTCCCTTATTCGCGATCATCTTCAAGTGGATTGTCATTGGCAAATATCAACCTGGCGTCTATCGGACGTGAGTGACACGATGTTTGAAGATATACCTTGAGCTGACCGCCCCGTCCAGGTGGTCAACTTACTACCTACGCTGGTGGATCGTCAATCAGAGCTTACGGTGCGTTATCTTTACTGCCGTTGCGTTCGGAATCTTACGAGTTCTATACAGAGCCGCAGGCAGAGGCGTGTTTGCCATGCATCCCAAGCTCCTGGTCCTCTATTACCGTCTTCTCGGAGCAAAGATCGGAAAAGATGTCCAAATCGACCCTTCAGCCCAGCTCGGAGAATGCGACCTCCTCACCCTTCAAGACGGTTGCCGAATCGATGCTGCTGTTGTTCGTGGCTTCTGCGTGGAACGTGACAGATTCATTCGTCTCGACCGAATTGTCATTGGCGCTCGGGCTGTGTTGAACACCTATACCACCATCGCACCTGGGGCAATCCTACCGGATGGGGCGGTCTACGGCCCACATGCGAGCTCCCATGATTTGCCTTCTCCCAGGTCGTATGCTGCATACAACAGAACGACGTTCGCGAAGCCGCATTGGTTGCTCCAGGTCCTGTTTGCTTACCCAATTTTCGCGATTGTGATCTTCATCTCCTGTGAGTATTGCCTCGACGTTTCCGTGTGCTGCTTTGAACCTCTGCCCCCACAGACATCCCTTGGTTCTTCTTCATCTGGCTCATGATCCAAGAGACCATCGTCGACAACTCGGACTCCAACAGCGCCGTCGACTCCGTCATCAAGTGGTTCTCGGACCCGACTCGCGTGCTCTATCATTTCTGTGCTCGAATGGTCCACGTCGTCCTCCGGCCGCTTATTCACGTCTTCGTCTCCATCCTCGTCAAGCGTATGCTCGGGCTGAACAAAGAGTGTAAAGCCAAGGATACTACGCAGTTGATGTTGTTCAGACGTTATGTCAATTCGGTCTTGCTCTCAAAGCGGGCGTTGAAGAATGCCTTCTCGATCTTGGGCACACACTACGAGACTGTATCGGTACGTTGGCTTCAAGCCTACATGGTAAAGTCTCGCTAATGCATCGATTCTCATAGATTATTTACCGTCTCATGGGTGCAAAGATCGGACGAAGAATTTATTGGCCCGGCTCTGGAATCTACTGTCTAGATCCTGAGCTCCTTGAAATTGGAAACGACGTGGTGTTTGGATCTCGGTCTGAGCTTTACACTACTGATAGTCTGGGGTCTGCGAAGATCGTCATCGGCGATGGAGGTACGTTGCCCGAGTTCATCCTTGTCTACTCTCCGCTGATCCCCTTCGTAGCTATGATCGCCGACCGGGTCGTTCTACTTCCAGGCACTAGGGTGGGACGTCGAACAGTCATGGGCTCTGGGGCACTAGGAAAGGGAGGAAAGGAAGCCTATGAAGATGGTTCCATCTGGATGGGCAATGGTTCGTCCCTTGATTCACTACTTTATAACCCCTACTCACCGTCTATCTCTACCAGGCATGGGTAACGCCATTCGTCTCAGCCACGGCTCCAAACTCGATATGTCCGCTTCTACCACTCCCTCGACCAGTACCAGGACCCTGAACACGGGCACGGAAGACCTAACCACCCCCTTCGGCCGCGCCTTCTACAAACGCCAAGCACCCTACTTTGTCTACCCCTACTGGCTCATCGTCGTCATCAACGTCCTCTGCGCGATCCTCACTGCGGCATACTGGTCTGTCGCGGCCGTTGCTGCTGCGCAATTCCTCCGCCTCATCGTCGACAACGTCCCCGACGCCCGCCTATTCCGCAAGTCCTGGTACCGATTCGGACTTTTGTATGGCATGGTGGCCCTCTCCTTCGTCGTGATCCTCAAGATCCAGGCTATTCTGTCCCTGCTCTGGGTCATAGCGACCAAATGGATTATCATCGGTCGGCGACAGGAGGGTCAGTTCGATTGGGACAAGAGCAGTTATTGCCAGAGGTGGCAGCTGCATTTGGTGTTGTCGAGGGTGGTGTTCAAGGGCTACGGGAATGGGGGCGTTTTGGCTTCGTTTACGGGCTCGGCGTACTTTGTGTGGTACTTGAGGGCGCTTGGAGCGAAGATTGGGAAGGATTGTGGTATTTACGTTGGAGGGAGGATGGGACTTATGACTGAACCTGATCTCGTTGAGGTGGGTTCATTTTATGACTTCAACTGTCCTTGATTCTAATGAACCTGTCCTGCGGGTAGCTGGGCGATGAGGTCAACCTCGACAACTGTTCGGTCGTGGCACACATCAACTCGCGTGGTCATTTCTCTCTCAACAGCCTCAAGATCGCCGAAGGGTGCGCCTCTCCCTCCCCATTGTCCAGCCTTTAACCTAACCCTCCCTCCCTCTTTCCAGCTGCGCACTGCGCACAGGCTCTCGCCTCCTCTCCGGCGCGTCCATGGAACGCCAAAGCATGCTCTGCGAACACACCCTCCTCTCCTCCGGCGAGGTGGCCGAAGAAGGTGCGACCTACGCCGGCTGGCCAGGCAAGAAACTCGACCCTGCAAAGGCGGCTGGTGGTGGCGGCGGAGCAGGCTCAGCGTCTGTGGACAGCTTCGTGGAGAACCACGCTGCTGTGTTCATGTGCCACATGTGTAGGCAGATGCCGAAGGATGCTGTTGTGACGGATTGTGGGCACTTGTTCTGTGAAACGTGAGTGCTACCCCTACTTTTCTTCTGTTGTTTTGGGTCTTGGATATTTATCTTCTATTCGCCTTATAGGTGTATCCTGTCGTGTATCAAGAGGACGGGAAAGTGTCCGGTTTGTGTGGAGCCGTTGTCGAAGAGGCGATTGAGAAAGTTGCAGCTGGCGGCTGTGGTGGTGGGTGCGGACCCTAATAACGATAGCAACAATACTAGTACTACTAATGCGCCGGCGGAGTAGGAACCGAGTTGCGGTGTTTTTCTTTGCCTTGATTCTGTGTAGAGCATTGGCTTTATATGCTTTCCTGTTTTCTCTCCTCTTAGAAAGTTTCGCTTGAACCTACTGTCATTACATCCTGCGATCTTCGTCGTTCTCTCGAGGCGGTACTTTAGAAACCTCCGAGAGTGACACTCGTCCATCAATATACTTCTTTCAATCCATATTGTCTATACGTTCAAGGTAAACGTAACTAAGAAGATGATCCCATAGTCGCCTGCTTCTGAGCCCCGAGTTGACGCCTACTGTCGCTCGACCTGTGGTCGGGACAATCCCGAAGTACAAATGCTCCGTCTAACTTTTCACAGCGCCCATTGCTATATACATAGCATCAGAAGACCATTCGTCTTCGATAAGGATGACGATAACCGGTTGTTTGTGCGTTTTGTATGTAGGTTCCCTCAGTCAAACTCCGAGTGCACACAAGCAGAGAAGACGTTCAGCGTTTCGAGAGTATACAAAAGGAGGGTGTGTCCTGTAGGTGGTTGTTGACGAGAGGATTTATTCCATCCCCCTTCGTCCACTCCCGCTGTTCTTTGCTCGCTCACCACCCTCTTTCTCTTCCAGCGCTTACTCGGTCTCCTTCATTGTCGGTCTTGTGAATCACGCTGAGCCGCTATGGCGACCCCATCCGAATTCGAACAACTCATCAACTTTATCAAGATAACTCAGGACGGGAACTACTCAACTGGTGCGCTTCTCTAGCTAGATCGACGACTCGAGTGATGGGCGCTTAAAATGGCCGGTCAGCCGCTGGACTTTCCCTCCTCACATTCGACATCTTCTCCACTCTGCAGGACGAGGTATGCGTTGTTTCTTGTCTTTATTCTCCAATCCTTCGGGTGGTTAGGATGGATTGATACTATGGACGTGTATTGAAAATTGTGAGCGCAGATCAGGTATATTTGGCGCTCGAAATGGAGTATAGCAAAGGTGGCGTATTTGTTGGCGAGGTATTGGGGTATGGTGTTCATGATGTGAGTTTCCATCGAATTCGAATTCGTTTGTGAGCTTGGCCGCGGCCGAGAGTCGAAAATGTCGAGTAGTGGAACTGAATGGATTGGTTGCGTACGGATTAGTGTTACGATGGCGGTTATGACGAGCAAACATAGTATCGAGGTGTGTTTTGATTTTTTTTTGGATGGATTTTGCCTGGCTGAGTCCTGACTGGCTAACTTTGTGCTGACAGTTGTACGTCCTTCACCATATGCTCGGAGTTCATGGGCGCTTATTCAACTCATGGCCTCCCGACAGCTGCCAGGGATACCTCGTCTACCAATCATTGTACGTTGCGCATTCCACCAACTCGCCTTTTCCCTTCTATGAGTTAGCTGGTACAACGCTAAACCTTCCAATATGAATCCAGTGGAGGAGACCTCATTTGCACCATCATTGTCTGCGTCATCTCCACCCTGCGTGTGTACGCCCTTTATGGGAACAGTCTGAAAGGTGCGGTTCGATACTTGAATTGGGTCTGCAGAACCTAGTCCGGAAACTGAGAATGTGGTTTAGTGCTGGCCTTTTTGGTAGCTGCTTGTGCTTGTACGTGTCCTTCCAGCATTCGCTACTCGGGCTCTTAAATGGTAAGCTATAACATGTCCAACACAGGTGGCTTTTCGGTATGTCCTACATACAACACTCCCAAACCGATTGAGGATAATTCAAGTTTCCCCTATTTCAAACGCGTACCTTGAACGTACAACAGATGGAATTCTACGCGGCATGGTCAGCAACCCAAGTCGCTCTACCTACAGTCTGGGATCTTCCCATCCCACAACTCAAGGGTTGTTTCGGGCGGATGCCGAAGAGCGCGGTGAAGAGGACGTTGTTTGGGTGGATTCCTAGTGTTGTCATTGCTTGTGCGTACATCCCATCCTCGCAACGCTTTCATTCTGGTCTCCTGAGGCTGATGCTAACGGCCTTTCAATTTCGCGTGAATACGTGTTGAATTGTTGCAGTCATGTTCCTCGCGATGACGCTGGCAAAGTTTCGACAATCGCTTCGGGACCACCGGGCGCGTGGGGGGAGTAGCTTGTCCCCGTTGTTTTTGATTATCGTTAGAGATGGGGCGTTGTTCTTCTTTTTGTGAGTATTGCCTTTCTGCCGTTTGTGTTCCCAATTAGGCTGACGGCGGATGTGAATTTAGGATATTGCGTGAGTGGTCTCTGGGATCCGATAGTAGAGGAAAAGGCTGAGGGGAAGGAGGAAAGTGACGACTGCGATTCTGACGACGTCTGTATTCTATAAGGAAGGGATTTATCATCGGCTTGTTGCACCGTACGTCTCCACAACTGCCGCTTTTTCCCCCTACAAAGCCTAATGCATGAGACAGATGGCTACATGTCAGCTTCTCCTGCGTCGCCGCACGACTCGTAATCAACCTGCACAGTACGGCTCGAGTTAGGAGTCTGCATCATCGGCGGGATTATCTGGGCCAAACTATCATCGGCGAAGGGACGACGGCGGTTGCGCTGAAGCCGATGGTGTTTAGTGACAGAAGGGGTGGGGACACGGAGACGGGTATTGCGACCGAAGTTAACGATGAGAGGGAAAGTCTGAACAACCTTGGGACTTCTGTCAATAGGGAGTTTGGTCGTGGTTATTGGACAACGTAGATATGACTGTTTTTGCGAAATAGGCGCCGACCCCTATAGTCGTTAGATCAAAATGTAATCTTATCAGATACGACACGGCCTGGAGCTTCTCGTCGCCGTCGACAGCCTGCTCCGAGATCGTCATCCTTCCACCAAAGCCCACAACATGTCCGGAATCCTGAATATCTGGGTTACATCTCCCGATACCCACTCTGAGAGGAGAATCGATCCTCATTGGACTGTCGAACAGCTCAAAGTGAGTTTGCCTCCGCGCGTTGGGTAGATGGAAAAAGCTCATGTTGCGATCAACGAGTGTTAGGGAAAACTCGAGCTGATTACTGGTGTCCCTGTAGCGAACCAGATTCTTACGTTGCTAGATTCGGATCAGGATGGGAGGGTTGTTGCGACGTTTGACGATGATTCGAAGAAACTTGGGTTTTATGGGTTGAGGGATTGGCAGGTTATCAAGGTGCGATCCAATTGCTGTTTTGTATGGACGATACAACTGATTAAGAGGGACAGGTAGAAGACTCCAACCCCGCAACATCGTTCACAGGTCAACTCACCGACGTCTCTCAAGTCGATAAATTCGAGCTGACGGGGGAGGAGTACGCCAAACGACCCGGTACGCGGTAGATCTTTACTCAGCGCCCCAAACTCTGCTCAAACGCGTGAACCAGACACCGTCCTCGCCTACAAACAGCGCAACAAGATCGGGCGATTCGCAGAGAAGAGCGGTAAAGACGACGAGCCACAATCCACCTCTGTGCCGGCTGATATCACAATCGGGTCCCGCTGCGAGGTCGAATCAAGCGAACAGGGACTGAAGAAACGGGGGACGGTCCGATTTGTTGGAGAGACCAAATTCAGCAAGGGTGTTTGGGTCGGCATTGAGTATGACGAACCGTTTGGAAAAAACGATGGGAGGTACGTGGCAGTATATTGACTCGAGGAGCCGCTGCTGACTGATACTCAACTGACTCGTTTTGAATTGATAATTTCAGTGTCCAAGGGGAGCGATACTTTTCGTGTCGAGACAAGTATGGCGTCTTTGTGAGACCTGATAAAGTCAAAGTTGGGGATTTCCCTGAGGAAGAGATTGATTTGGACGAGGAAATGTAATAGTAGTTAGCTAGATTTTAATTAATGAAGTGCGGGAAAGGGGTAGAAGATAGGAGAAAGCACAGCCACGCACGTGGGGTAAATGAGTTTGGTCGTGTTGGGGCGACGACGCGCGGCCTGCTTCCAACTCAATAAATCTCTTGTCTTTCTGCTACAAACTCTCATCTTTCTTCTTCGACATTCACTATCATCATGGCTGACCCCAGCGGCGCTCCTCCCCAGCCTGGCCCAAACGACATTTCAACCGCAATCTTGCGCCCAAAGAAATCGTAAGCACCGCGTTCATAATCTCATTAACAAGACTAACCGCCATTACTAGTCCTAACCGTCTTATCGTAGACGAATCGACCACCGATGACAACTCTGGTGAGTGAATCGAAGGAGTACAAACAATATCGGTACTCAGAGCCGTCTAGTCGCGACGCTCAACCCCAACACTATGGAGACCTTGGGTCTCTTCCGCGGTGACACTATTCTCGTCCGGTATGTACATCTCGTTCTTTCTCGCGACACCAAACTCATGGAATCGCAGTGGCAAGAAGCGAAAGGACACGGTGCTCATCTGCTTGAGCGACGACAACGTCGAGGAAGGCCGAATCCAAGTGAACAAGGTCGCCCGTAACAACTTGCGCGTCAAGCTCGGTGATCTCGTCAATGTGCACGGCTGCCCCGATATCAAGTACGGCAAGCGGATACACGTCCTGCCTTTCGACGATTCCGTCGAGGGCCTCAGTGGAAACATCTTTGATGTCTACCTCAAGCCCTACTTCCTTGAAGGTGAGTCTCCCGCTTAACATCACTTAACAGCACCCGCTGACAGCTATGCACAGCGTACCGCCCTGTCCGCAAAGGCGATACTTTCCTCGTTCGTGGTGGTATGCGAACAGTCGAATTCAAGGTCATCGAAACCGATCCCGCCGAGTTCTGTATCGTTGCCCAAGACACCGTCATCCACACCGAGGGCGACCCAGTCAAGCGCGAGGATGAGGAATCCAATCTCGCCGAGGTTGGCTATGACGACATCGGTGGTTGCAGGAAACAGATGGCACAGATTCGTGAGCTCGTCGAACTTCCCCTGCGCCATCCCCAACTCTTCAAATCCATCGGTATCAAGCCTCCCCGTGGTATTCTCATGTTCGGTCCTCCCGGTACGGGTAAGACGCTCATGGCCCGTGCTGTCGCAAACGAGACTGGTGCATTCTTCTTCCTCATCAACGGTCCCGAGATCATGTCTAAGATGGCTGGTGAATCCGAGTCCAACTTACGCAAGGCCTTCGAGGAAGCTGAGAAGAACTCTCCCGCTATCATCTTCATCGACGAAATCGACTCGATCGCACCCAAGCGTGAAAAGACCAACGGTGAAGTCGAGCGACGTGTCGTTTCCCAACTCCTTACTCTCATGGACGGTCTCAAGGCCCGCTCGAACGTGGTTGTGATGGCTGCCACCAACCGACCCAACTCTATCGACCCCGCCCTTCGACGATTCGGTCGATTCGATCGTGAAGTCGATATCGGTATTCCTGACCCCACCGGCCGTCTCGAGATTCTCCGCATCCACACCAAGAACATGAAGTTGGCTGATGACGTCGACCTCGAACAGGTAAGGATTGCATTCAATTTCTTCAGCTATATATAGCTGACCGTATTCTTTAGATCGCCGCCGACACTCACGGTTATGTTGGTTCCGATATTGCTGCTCTTTGCTCTGAAGCCGCCATGCAGCAAATCCGAGAGAAGATGGACCTCATTGATCTCGACGAGGATACCATCGATGCTGAGGTTCTCGACTCGCTTGGTGTCACCATGGACAACTTCCGCTTCGCTCTTGGTACCTCCAACCCCTCTGCTCTTCGCGAGACTGTCGTCGAGGTGCCCACCGTCACTTGGGACGACATTGGTGGTCTCGACAAGGTCAAGCTGGAGCTGCAAGAGACGGTGCAGTACCCCGTCGACCATCCCGAGAAGTTCCTCAAGTACGGTATGTCGCCGTCAAAGGGTGTTCTTTTCTATGGTCCTCCTGGTACTGGTAAGACGCTCTTGGCCAAGGCCATCGCCAACGAGTGCAATGCCAACTTTATCTCCATCAAGGTTCGTCTATTCCTTAATTGAGATGCCATGCTGTTGCTCACGGCGTTTATAGGGTCCTGAGCTGCTCACGATGTGGTTCGGTGAGTCTGAAGCCAACGTCCGAGACGTCTTCGACAAGGCTCGCGCTGCCGCACCTTGTGTAATGTTCTTCGACGAGTTGGACTCTATCGCCAAAGCTCGTGGTGGATCCTCTGGTGACGCTGGTGGAGCTGGTGATCGTGTGCTCAACCAGATCCTTACCGAGATGGACGGTATGAACACCAAGAAGAACGTCTTCATCATCGGTGCTACCAACAGGCCCGACCAAATCGACTCTGCCCTCCTCCGTCCCGGTCGTCTCGATCAACTCATCTACATTCCTCTTCCCGACGAGCCTTCTCGTCTCTCTATCCTCAAGGCTTGCCTCAAGAAGTCGCCCGTCGCTCCCGATGTCGACCTCGCCTTCCTCGCCAAGAACACCCATGGCTTCTCTGGTGCCGATCTTACTGAGATTTGCCAGCGTGCTGCCAAGCTTGCTATTCGCGAGTCTATCGACGCCGACATTCGAGCTGCTCGTGAGAGGAAGGCCCGCGAGGACGCTGGTGATGTCAAGATGGAGGAAGAGGAAGCAGAGGAGGAGGAGGACCCTGTTCCTCAGATCACTCGGTACGTCTTTTCTTATTTTTTACGGAGGCAATATGGAAATGCTTATTCCTTAATCACAGGGCACACTTCGAGGAGGCGATGCAGTACGCCCGCCGGTCAGTGAGCGACGCAGAGATCCGTCGTTACGAGATGTTCGCGCAAAACTTGCAGCAGTCTCGTGGGTTCGGCAACAACTTCAAGTTCCCAGAGTCGGACGGTGTTGCCCCTGGAACTGCCCCTGCGGCTACCTCGAATGCTGGGTTCACGGAGGATGCGGATGACGATTTGTATGCATAGATGGTGACTTAGTGATTGATTACTAGCTTCTTCTTACGACCTTTAATTTTTTCTACTCGATTGTACTGCATCTCGATTTTCGCATAGTGTAAAGCATAACCAACAACAACGACACGATTCAATCTCACTTTCATTCTGTGTTTCTGAGTCTCTTGTGATTTCGAGGAAGAAGCCAAGCGGCGCTGCACGTTCACGTGCTTGTGCAATAAGGCTCCGTGCATGCCATCATGATGATATTGAGCGAGCGGCTTCACGCTTTCTTTCCCTTCAACTACTTTCTTCTAACCACCACCTCATCGTCTCTTTTCTTTATTCAAAGGCTTGACTCGCTGAAGCGGGACTCTATACGCTCATTCGCTCTTTTCTGACAGACGTTTCCCGTTCGTGCGGTTTAGAAGGAAGATATTCAGTTGGAGATTGCGAATTGGAGAGGTTTATTGGAGAACAAGATGGGGAATGAAGAGAAGTTTGGGAATGGGGGTGTTGGGCTTGATTCGTCTACGAGGCAAGAAGGACTACGACTGCGTGTTCAAGGGGAGAAGCAGCAGACACTACACCCAGGCCCGGCACCGAAAGAATCTAACTCGCAGCGTTCAGAAGAGACACAACCCAAAGACCCGACGCACACCAAAGAACAGACGCAATCCAAAGAACAGACGCAAACTCAGACACAAGCAAAGGAACAACGAGACTCTTCTTCCATTGGCAGGCCAATCCAACTCCCTCGTTCGTTGAGCGCCTCGATGTTGAAGGAAAAGTTGTCCAAGTTGGCAGAGGCCCCGATGAGTGTGGGGAGTACGGTTGCCAAGTCGTATGCGAATGTTGAGTACGTGTTTTTCTCTCTTCTTAGTTTTTGCCTGTGTTATTTGTGGGGTCCTTTGTCGGTTTGGTGTGGTTGTGGTTTAGATCTGGGGTTGCTGGGATGGTTAGAGAGAGATGGTATTGTTGGTTTGGATTGTGGTTTAGAGACGATGCCGTTTGGAGTTGCTTCGGGTGGGAGGATTTTGGTGGCTTGGAGCATTTCTGTGGTCTGAAGGAACTACAAACTGACATCTCTTGTTTCTTTATCTCTGGTTCCTTATCTCCTTCACCGACTTGGACTGACCTGGTCGACGACGATAACCAAACGCATATGACTTTGAACTACGGCCATACGACTCTCGACCCACTCACTTCAATCTCTTGACTGTGACGATACCGACGATGACGACGACGGAAACTAACGACACTGGACAACAGCTTCGTCCCAGCGCAGATACCGCGCAAGAGGAGGTTACAGACGTTTGCGGTTGCTACATGGTCGGTTATGATTGTGATCACGCTGTGTTTGTGGTTTTTCCTTTGGTGAGTCTCGGTCTCATCTTGTCGTCTTTTCCTTGTCCTTCTCCCTTTTGTCCTCCATTGTGGCGAGCCTGTTGTCTGGAGGAGACCGGAGAGTTGAGAGCCGGTGGCTGGAAATGATATGCGCATTCTATGACGTATACGGACAGAGGCCCGAGGAATGCGGACTTGCAGCGTTCTGGTTATCGCGGACACGCTATTTCGAAAGTGGGTCTGGATGTGGGCTACCTGCGTTGGCTGCTACGAAGGGCTCAAGTCGCGTCGCGGTGGGGAACACGGCCCCTATCTTTGTCTCCCTTCCTTTAGGCGCCCTGCTATTTTGGCTTGACGTCCGGAATGCAAGATCTTTCCCAGTTCTTCGTTTCCAATTCGAGTGGCTGCTGTGTACTAACAGACATTCACAGCTCCTTCCCGCCATTATGGCCCTTCTTGGCAGCGTATTACATCTGGGCAAGGTGGATTGATCAGTGTCCGGAGAGGGGAGGGAGACGGTCGCATTGGTTTCAGAGCCTCAAGTTCTGGAAGTATTTTGCGGATTATTATCCTGTACAGTGCGTCATCAGTTTTCTTTCTTGTGTTCGACGAGCTGAGATGTGAAACGAAGGTTGCTGAAAGAGGTCGACCTGCCTCCGGATAGGCCGTATGTATTTGGATACCATCCCCATGGTAAGTATACTTGTGCTTGACGAGGTGACCTGGATGGCCATGCTGATGGTGCCCTGTACGCCTTGATAGGTATTATTGGAATGTGGGTTTTATCTCGTCCTGTATGATGTCGTATGGTTCTGATGCAGGACTCAGGGGCGCCGTCGCCGCTTTCGCTACCCAATGTAAGTCGACCTCTCCTCATTTTCAGACCTCCCCTTCCTCACCTCGACACCCCCAGCCACAGGATTCGCTGAAGCCTTCCCCGGAATCTACCCCCGACTCCTAACCCTCGCCACCAATTTCCAGATGCCGTTCTACCGCGACATCCTGCTTGCGTTGGGAATTTGTAGTGTGAGCAGGACGTCGTGTTCGAATATTTTGAAGAGTGGGCCTGGGTCGGCCATTACGATTGTGGTTGGTGGTGCGGCGGAGAGTTTGAGTGCGCATCCTGGGACTGCTGATTTGACTTTGAGGAAGAGGTGAGTTCGGTTGTTATCTCGATCGTTTGGCGGTTTGGTTTGGGGAAAGTGGAGGGTAGCGGGTTGGCGGGGCTATGGGACTATGGGATGTGACTGCGGGACGTTTGAGCTGACCGAGATCTGAAATAGGTTGGGTTTCATCAAGGTTGCCATTCAACATGGGTAAGAAATTCTGGCGTCTGCCTGATAAGACTCCTCCCCCGTGTAACTGATAATCGACCTGGCCTGCAGAGCGGATCTCGTCCCTGTGTTCTCGTTTGGAGAGAATGATGTGCGTCAAGCTTCAACTCGTTTCTCTCTCCCGTTTCCTGATCGCAGAATGTGTTTCTGGTGCTTACTCTTTATGCTTAGATCTATCAACAAATGCCCAACGAAAAGGGAACGACTATCTACGAGCTTCAAAAGAAATTCCAGGCGATATTTGGGTTTACACTGCCTTTGTTCCATGGACGGGGGTTGCTCAATTGTATGTCTATTCAACTACATTGTATTGCCCTTTAGCTTATTTTACGTTTCTCAGATAATGTCGGTTTGATGCCCTATCGGCGGAGAATTGTTGTTGTTGGTGAGTACTGTTATCCATCCATCCAACAGTCATCCAATCGTCTGGGTCCGATGCGACCCATCTATCCGCGCTCGGTTTCCTCCAACTTCTCTTTCTATCCCCTCTTAAACACTGTTGCGACCTTGACTGGTTTTACTTACCATCGAATCTTCTCGCGTGTTCGTTCACTTAGTTGGCCGACCTATACATGTGAACAAGTGTGACAAGCCATCACTGGAAGAGGTTTATCGCATTCAGCAGCAGTACATTGAAGAGTTGACTAGGTCAGTTTGATCATCCCTGATTCGGTTTTTGCGTCCCTTTCCACTGACGGTGTTTCTTCTGTGGTAGGATCTGGGACACCTACAAAGACCAATTTGCTAAATCCCGTGTGAGGGAGCTGAACATCATAGAGTAGAGTTAAATCAATCGTGCAAGTCAAACCTGGGTTTTAACAGTGTATGGACTCTTTTTTATTTCGCTTTATTGACGCAATTCGCAATATATTCGTTCGTTTCGTTGACTCGTGTTTCACTCCACTTTCGAGTTGCCAATGGACAGTGCTTTCTTTTACGGGTTTGCAGCGCTCGTTTGGATGATGGAATTCTGTCGGGATTTAATCCCTTTTCTCCGCCGATCCATCCATCCGCCTTGAAGGCGTCCATCATTTGTTTGGACCTGATCTGTGGGCCGTGGAGGACTCTTGATCAGGCATACAAACCTGCCCTGATCTGTATCATGATTTCAAACTGATTACAGGGCGTGGATAATGGTTGTGGTCAGATGGTGTGCAAGGCAGTACATATTCGGGTGGATAGGAACTCGAAGGCCCTTGTCAGAGGCGCTACATCATATACGATATCACATACGGTGCAGTGCCGTCTTCTCGCTTGCACCGGCGAGTCCCCAGCGACTACGTCCAAACTTCATCAACACATTCCCGTTTCAAGTACCGTGCACCAAATATGCGCGCATTCGGGTGATTGCACTGGCAGGTATAGGAGGCTCTGACACACTGGAAGGTGCTGTAAGCACTGAGCGCTTGGTGCTGGTATGGATAGGAGTACTACAGGGCACAGGGTATCCGTGATGATCAGTTTGCCGCGGAGTGTTGCTTGGAATTTGGAAAATCCTTGGTGACTGGAAGCGGGTCTGCGCATTGGCGGACTCGGTCGCGCTGTGTTGCTGTTTGAATAACTAGGAAGCGCGTTCCTCCTGTGGCTGAGCCCAACTGATGAACACACAGGGTTACCGTTTTTGGAAGACGACTTGCCCGATCGGAAGGTGAAGACGTGGCTGTAGTCTGAGTTTTGACTCGATGCATCTCAGGGCAGACCAATTCCCAGACGTTTACAAGATCACAATTATTCCATTGGAAGGACATGGTATAGATATAAAGAGGACGTATAGACGTGCGCGTGAGATACACTGTACATCAAAGAGGAAACTGAAGGGAGGAGTAAGTTGAAGGATCAAGAATCGCGGTCGGAACTTAAGGACGAAAATATTTAAAGACAAGGGTTCGGAGGGTAGTTCAAAAGCCCGAGTCTCCCTCTGAGGGGCTTGGGATACAATTCTGTAAACGCTCCATGTCCTCCTGGTTTCCAAAGGAGAACTGAACCTCTGTAAGGGTACTCAAGTCCCCGCCGGGCTGGCGCCTCGGGTCGTTAACAAACTCGTCCCAAGTATTTGTTGGAAACTTGTATGCATTACCCTCGTAGTCGGGACACGTGGCCACACGAATCGCCTTCAGCTTGGGCAAGACCGCTTCCGTCCTGGATCTGTCTAGGAGCATGCGGAAGAGGTGGTGATTGGCGCCTCCAGCTGGGAATGTCAACTTGAGGGCGACCAAATCAGGCAAAGCCACGAGCAGTCTGACCAAGTCTTCGTTGGAGAAGGAGATATTGTTGACAGTGAGGTCGTAGAGCCTGCATCCTGACTCGTTTACCAATGACAAGATGTCGTCGACCAAGGAGCCCCCGCTTGGGGCACCGCGATACCGGAAAAGTGCGAGTTTTTGTAGATGTGGAAGGTGGAGGGAGCGAAGCTCATCGCACAAGAAAGATAAGGGCCCTGCCAGATACAGTGAACTCAAGCCTGAGGTCTGTCGAAGGACGTTGGGTGTTTCGAAGGTGGAATTCCGACTAGGGAATATAATTTGCGTATTGAGAACCAAAGTCTTTAGGCCGGGTGCACGCTTCAGGATGTCTCGCGCCATCAATGCAGGGGCCGAGTACGCGTTTCCGTAAATGAAAAGTGATTCCAAAGTACCAGTGTTGGCCAGTCCATTGATCAGATTTTGGGCATGAAACTCCAGATTATGGAAATCCACATTTCGGAGCCTAGGGAAGGCCCGAGACAGCTTGTGGTTCTCGATATCGAGTCTGAAGCGGTGTTTACCTTTCAGGTGCGTGGGCACAATGGCAAAGTACTTCACAGCGGTAAAGGGCGAGGTTTTGCCCTGGCTGGCCAAGCTGCAGAGCTCGTGGACCCAAGTTTGCACGACTTTGTTTGGGTCAGTACCCTTGGGAATTATGTCCAGGGAGTTCCAGCGGTCGGCCGATAGCACAACACGAGCCGCAACTTGGCGTATCAAGTTGGGAGGGCATTCTGATTCCACACGGATTCCCAAGCGCAAGGTCCGGGTTCCAGAGCGCTCAAGTGCCAGGTCGAGGAGTGCAAAATATGACGGCAGACACCGCTCCGCACGAACGTAAAGGTATAACGTAGTCCAAAGAGTGGGGTCACCGATGATAGCGTAGAAGAATTGGCGAGAGACTCCGAGGAGCCCGATAAGCTCGTAAATGCTGAAGTATCTGGAAGAGATGATACGTGCGACAAGCTCCGCGGGCAGAGACTCGATATGCGTACGTTTCTTGACAAGAGCCTGCTTGGAAGACATTACGAGGGTCTGGGAATGGGGTGCTCCTGAAGGTTTCTGGTGGTTTGAGCCAGAAGGAAACTGGTGTGGGTGTTTCTGAAAGTGCTATAGCTACCCTTTATATATGATGATTCCGGTGTGGCAATTTGATGGTAGCTCCAGAAAACAATGGGGTGCCACTTCATCCTCTGTGAAAGTGTCTGACAATGGAAAGTCAAAGCTGGTAAAATCGTACCAGAGAGTGAAGGGAAAAGCATCATTGTGCTGAGCTTCTGGAATGAAAACGATTGCGCAGTTCCCCATTGTCTGCTTATCCCATACATGGAGAGTGAAAGAATATGTCTTCCTATGTTGACCAGCATTGAGCGGCCTTTACTCGGACGAACTGCGCGTTGGCGGAGGGGTGATGGTCCTGGGCGCGTTGGGCGCTTATATTATGGGCATGCCTCCCGATCTTAGAGGGGGGAATGGGTAGGCCTCATGTACGCCTCATGTACGCTTCATGTACGCGTATCATAGTATCTTCGCCCTTCATCAAATGCTTCAGCGTGGCACTGGGGAACAGTCCCGGGGCTCGAGAGAAGTCAACTCGCAATCGGAGTTCCTTGTTTGGGTGACGTAGTATCTTTCAAATGACAACCCAGGAAGGGGTGTCTCAGCCGAGGCTATGGATAAACTGCACTGTGGACTATTTTTAGAAGGTCTGTCCTGTTCGTTCCAATACTGTGGACGAATTCACCCAAAGCTGAAACACTTCGGGGATGACTCGATGATCCATCAATATCGGAAATAAATGCTATGTCCTCGCTAGTGCACTTGCAGTATATATTATCTCGTGCGTTTTGGCGACCCTAGATTGCTGATCTACAGTAACTGCTACATTTGCCGATGGCTTTCAGTTTGTGATTCTTTGTGTTCTGCCGGTGAGTGTGCTCTCGTGCTTGTAGCTATAAAGAGCAAAGGCTTTAAGTGTTCATGCACTTTCTGCGTTCCGAATTCGAGACAGAATCGACAACTCACGCACCCACAAGATCCCGATGTCTATTATCAACCGCGCTTAACTTCGCAAAACGCGAAACTTTTGGATAACTGGTGTCATTTAGTCTTCCTGAACAGTGCCGAGCAAGCTCTTGGAAGCGTCTGGACTCGAGGAGGTTCGAAACACTTCGGGTTTTAAGGCCGTAATTGGATGGTATAAACGATGGTCAGTGAGTTCAGATATTTTTCCAACCGGTCCTCTTGGTTTGTTCAATCTCCCATCCGAGCTCGGCGAGTCTTTTTCTTTAACGAGAGTAATTCACGACATTTACATTTGACTTTAGAATTTCTACCAACATGAGCACGGAGTCATTTCAAACCTGCCCTCGAATCATCCTCCTCGCCATCTTCAACGCATTGATGGACCAACTCGAAGAAAATCCAGCCACTTCGACGAGGACCAATCAACGCATGATACGACAAACCATCATCGCAGCATCTCACGTCTGTCATACATGGAGACGCGTCGCACTTCGCCTCAACCACGTATGGGTCCGACTCATAGACTTCCAGCACTCGCCCATTGAACAAATCAGACATCTCCTTGACCTCTCTTCACCACTCCCCTTCGACTTTGGTCGCCGCGATGCTCCTATCCGATTACCCGGTCAGCCAGGGCTCTCCTCCCTTCTCCTGCGATACGAAAACAGGATCAGAGAGTGGAACGTTCGCTTTGATAGAACCGACCTCTCTGAGCGATGGTACCGCCTCTTCGCCTTTCCCCTGCACTCGCTGGAGGCCTTGAGGTGGGAAGGTCCCTTCGCGCCGGTGCCCCACCAGACCGAGATGGAGAAATTCCGCTTTTGGCTCCCCATGAACCGCATCACCAGCCTCAGCATCGATTCCTCCAACCTCCCCTTTCCCAATATCCCACTACACAGTCTCACGAGCCTGCATGTCGCCAATACATCCACCCAGCCACATGCACCGACGATTGCCGAATGGCTGGACATCCTGCGCGGATCACCCTCGCTCGAAATGCTGTCCATCCAAGACGCTATAAAGCCATCGACCTCCGACATGGATACATTCGTCCCACTGGAGCTCCCTAACCTTCGTCTCCTGTCTCTGGGAGATAACCGCTCAGGAAATGGAGCAGTTTTCGCTCTCTTGACCTGCATATTCGCAACACCCAAGTGCGCCTTGGTCTGCACAGCGCCAACAACATTCGAACAGCCCTACAACACAGTCTTTAAGGATGCCCTGTTGAGCTGGTTCCACGACGCCATCGACAACAGGGAACTTGGCCATTTCCCGCTGCATTTCTGCGTCAGCAAAGATAGCGACTTGACGATGTCGAACGTTGCAGATCCAGCTCATGTCCTCGATTGGAACGGGGTCCAAGGCATCGAACGGGTCACCAGGTTCCTCGACTCTGTCGCTTACAAAGTCCTCAGCATCCGCGTTCCAAGGGTGATGGGACCTTCCACCTTCGAGTGTCAAAAAATCCTGAGGGACATCAAACTGGGAGAGAGGTTCACCTCTGTGGACATCACCGTTCATCCTGATGCGATAATCCCCACCGTGAAGACGCCCGAAGACATCGTCCATGTCGTTCCGCTGCGCCTAGAAGGACTCGACAACGTCAGAGAACTCACTTTCCATGGCAGGAGTTCGCTACTCCCAACGGCACAGTGCGTGAGGGAATGGGCGTTCAACCGCCTGGGAATGAGGATCCCCGTGTTACCCGTACTGGAACGCATCATCTTTCGCGACTTTATTGACGCGCATGTGATCTCCGGCGAGGTTGCCTCCCTGTTGGCGTGGAGGAGAGACACGGGGTACCGCGTAAATTCAATACGGTTCGAAGATTCATCAGAATAACGTTGACGTTTCTATTATATACCCCTCTGTGCAAGGCGGCATTTATTCCTGGCACCATTCCATCAGTCACGTATATATCCACTATTTATGCGGCTTCCCCGACGCCCTTTGACGATTTATTATGACTATCATGCATCCAAACCTATCTTGTAGCACAGACTTTCCCTACATCCCACCGCTATGTAGTCCAGAGCCCTTTGGAGGTCCCATGAAACAATTTCAATTTTTATGCCAGGCTCGAAGGTTCGGATCATGGGCTCGTCGGACCCCAAAAGTTTGATCCGTCGAAGACTCTATCCAGGTGGGCGCTTGAGCCGGCATGACACCATTTTCACAACCTCCAAGTAACCTCGCGTTTCATCTCTGTAGCTGGGGCTTGGTACACGTAACAGCTCAGCGGAATCGGTCGCCGAACTCGCCACTACGCGGTAGGTCTTCTTTGGTCACAAACTTTCAAGTTCAAAAACATGCAATCAAGTCTCGTCACTCGTGGGGAAAGGTATCGGCGTTGTCGGCCTGTTTGTTTCAAATATCGTCTCGTACACACTTCACCCTATTTCGAAAAGAGAAGAAGGGCACGACCGAGCATGGTTTGAGCGCGTGATGTAGTGCTCGAAAGAAGTAGGGTGACCTACGGTTCCCGAAAGTGATATAAGTTCTAACCAATTCAGTAGTCTCAAGTAGTCTCAAACGTGTATATTCATCCTTCATTTCTATTTCTTTGGCCACTTTTGACATGGCACCTGGAGGATTCTTGCTCATCCTTGCCTCCGAAATGATGTAAACGGTTAGCAGGTCCAGACGTCGAAGGGCCAGACTGGTCGGACGGATTTGTCATGATCGCGGATCGTCGGACGCAGCGTATCCCTCAGGGGCCCACCTGCGCGCTCGAAGCTCTTAACGTCGTCTTTTAAGGTGGTTGAATGAGTTTTGGTCATCATAAATCCGTACAGTCTCATTCCAAGTCATAAATAGTACATAGATAAACACATCTATCGGCATCCTCCAGACAACGATCGAGGGTATATCTTTTGGTTCAGAGCAATCCGTAGCATTTCGTTAACACGAGGTGTTGACACCATCGAAGGGACCTGCAGGGTACAACATCAGTACATCATACTTCCATTCAGCGCGAGTAAAGGGAGACTCACCGCCATGGTCGTTGAGGTTCCCAGAGAAGATGTTGGGGACATAGCCGATGGTGCACTGAGAGTTGGTGTTGTCCTGGCCGGGGCAGTTGACCCAGTTTCCGTTGTTGACGATATGGATTTCGCCCTCTGTGTGCGCAAAGCCAAGGAATCGGCCCGGGACAATTGGGATCAGGTCATCCCTACAAGGCGAGGTCAGGTATCGGACTGTAAGACTCCACATGGATGAAACTTACTTGTTGTTGATACGATTCATCACTGACTTGGAGTTAACAAGGTTGACGAAGGCTTCGTTTCCGACCTGTTCGAAGGGATGGTAAGCATGCGCGACAGGTCACACGACACAAAATAGAACGCTTACTCGGGGCATTCCATAGGTGACAGTGCGGAAGGTGGTGCTCGAGGGAAGGTTGACAGACAAGTGAAGGGTAGCAATGGTCGCGAGGGCACCGCCAAGGGAGTGGCCAACGAGAGTAACACTGTTCGTACCGTATTGCGATAGACCGGTGCGGACGGCAGACAAGACAGCGTTGGCAGACCTGGAGATGAAGAATCATTAGTTGGTGGGGAAGACCATCATTCATCAAAACGGTGACAGACCTGGCGTGGGCGTCTCCGAAACCATCATGCGTCCTCACTGAAGAAGACACGCCGGGGAAAAGAGAAGAGCTCAATGGCTTCAAGTCGAAGTTCGCGTTGGTGAGGAGCGGGAAGCTGTCAAATGCGACATGAGATCAGAACCAATCTGCCAAGAAGATTCCCAAAGATAGACTTACAATTTGTCTGGATCAGTTCCCTGTTGAGAACAAGGACAATCTTTGGTCAATCCTCATGAAAAGGTTGGAGTGGGAATCTCATCGTACCTGGTACGCAACGACGACGGTCTAAAGGGGATGATGAGAGGTTGGTCCGGGATTACGACGGAAAGACGCGGCGCTTACCCTCAGGGCGGAGTCGTAACCAACATACCAATACTGGGTGATGGCACCATCGCCACCGGAAGCGATGGGGGTGAACTGAGGTCGGGCATCGCAATTCCCTGAATAAGCGTTAGAGACGAATGTTGATCAATGAAAGGGAACACTACTCACTACCGCAGTTCCAAGCCCGGGTTCTGGATGGTGAACAATACGCAGCACCAGCGTAGTGAGTGTAGGGCTTGTAGCTGGCGACTTGGGCAGCGGTAAGGGTGGAAACGCTTTGGCGTGCCTCAAGAATGGGGACGGCCAAAGAAGAATCCAGAAGGGAGAGGAAACACAAAGACAAGAGCGAAAGGAAAGCGCGCATCGTGTACTATGTGTAAGCCCGAGTCCCGTCTGGAAAATCGTGCAAGGAGGAAGGATCCTGCAAGGAATATAGGCATCGATGAGGCAGGCTTTTAACCGGAAGGTGTGAGAAAGCGCTTATTGGACATATCAATTGTTGTTGTAGGCAATCTCGGAGAAGATGAGCACGTTGAGGCTTGTTCGCCCCAGTTGCCCTTGTCCCCTGACTGAGATGTCTTCCGGGGATGACACAAGCATGTGGGATGTTAAGTCCTGTGATGCGTAAAGAAGCCGACACCATGCTTTGCAGTGCGATCATTCGTCCTATTATTGATCCACATTCGATGAAGGAATAAGGCCAAGGTGAGGAGTTGTAAAAGGGGAAGCTTCACGGATGCCATAAAAGTTAGATAGAACTCGTTAAAATAGGGCTTACCACGCGGTCTCGAGCAAGAAGACGCCTCACCTCTCAGGGCTTTCAAGCCCACGTTTCGGGAGGTGGTTCAGAGGCGCTTGCAACGTCCTGGAATCACCGATAATGATCAAAAGTGCTGGAAACTGTCAAGAGCAACTAGTAGCCATCTTGAATGTGTCTCCAGGCCAATGTTTCGTGGTGGTGAGCTGAGATGACAGTGGACATGGACCAAGAGTCTCGTCCTGGGCGTGATGGATCACGTTGATCATGTGTGAGGACAGCAGGGAATTAGACTACGCAAGATACCCTCGTACCTTGCTTTCACTATCACCAAAGGAAATACCACACGGCACATTGGACGGACGAAGTGATTCTATAGGACAGATCGTCCAACCACGTTCTATGATTGGCTCGGAATTGCAAGCGCCAATAGGCGCCAACGCGGAGAAATAGACAGTGCGGCGCGTGGCCTCATTCCCGCCATAATGAGCCATACGGTCGCCCTAAATTGAAAGTCCCTGACCAGCCCTGACCAGGTCATGGAACCTATCGCAGCAAATCTGGTGGAAAATTCAATTGAGTATGCCGAAAATGGCCAAAATGTGCACACGTACCACGAGAGAGCTCTTCACCGGACCCTCGTCATCTGAGAAATTGGAAGCTAAATGGTGCAAGAATTGTGAACTTGCAGATATGTTCCGTCGAACAATCGAACACAAGCGAGTGGGGTTCCTGTCCGCCACACCACATAGTATCGTTCATCGCAAGGCCGCCATTCTGCAAACGTTGGCTTTGGAACACACATGCGATAGAAATAAGACCATAGCTTGTTTTGTGATGGAATACACCTTGTTCTGTAGAGAAATTTGGCTGTGGAAAGGGGCAATTGAGAAAGGACGTGGTAACAGGCCGAGCCCAACCAGAAAACCTTTGGAAAACTTTTGGAAAACCTGGGGAAATATTCCCGAACGGCATTAAACTCGGCACGGAGCATACGTCATATCCTCCCACGATCGGTACCGAGACTTTATGCCTTGTGCCTGCCTCGCAATTGGCTCAGGCTGTTTCGTCAACGACCACACTCGATTGTGTACATCCCGCCACCAGAGTTTCGACCCACTGCTCAGGTCACATCTAAAGGAGGCGCCCGATAATCCTGCGACTGCTGGCCTCGAGGCGCTTGAGAAGGCGACCCACTCATCCAGGAATTTATCCGCAGTGCTCCCGAGCTGGAAGTTCACTTCTTAGGCGTTCGGTTTTCGCTCCTCTCGCCTCGAGGTAGTGAATTTGCTGGAAATCGTAACTTCCTTGGGCTGGCCTGCGACAAGTGACGCTGATGCCAAATGGTCATGGACTGAAGCTTTTCATACCCTCGACATAGAGGCTATATTTCTGCCTCCCAGCCTTTTGGACCTTGTCGGGACGTTCAATGCCCTGATTTGCTATCCCGCCACCTGGCCTATGTACAAAGCCGAAAGGGTCATTGCATCACTGGTCACTACGACCACTACGACCGCCCCGATTCGAAGTGGACTCCCTTTCTTGTCTCGACGGATTCCACTGCTTTAACAACTTTGAAAACAACGCTACACCTTTGTTCTCCGTGCCACCTCCAACACGTCTCCCTTTGTGAGGCTAGCGACAATATCTGTTCTGACGCCTATATAAGAACGGGGCGTTAAGATGGGACGTCTCTGTAGATATCTCCCAAGATGGGCCAGAATTTCAGCATGAAGGTCGACGCAGAGAACAAGCAGGGCAAGTGCTGTGATCGCTGCGTGCGACTTGACGGATTTCGATGCGCGACATGCGTTCAAAGTTTGTATCTCGCCAATCCTCAGTTACGACGTCGCTGTGGGTTAATGTCTGCGTCTACGAACAGGACTGGTCCTGGGCTTTTGGTGAGCGCGTCGTCCTCTTTATGTCGCCATCCCACTTAGTACACCGCCGCGTACAGATGCGAAGGCGGCTTGGTGAACCCTCTGCTTCGAATGATCACACTCACAATCATCCCACTCCGTCTTCATCTCAAAGTGCTCCATTGGACGGCCCTCCGTCGTACGACAGTATTGAACCTGGACCTCCACCCTATTCCCTTAGTCCAACTCCTCGAGTGCCGTAGTGAACCATCTTTGCTGAAACCACTGTTGAAAACCATTGCGCCACTGGCCTTGGAATGCATAGTACATGACATACGACTGCCTACAGCTTTGACTCAGTTCGGGGCCAGGCTAATATAGCCATTACAAAATCCAGAGCACAGCCCAAACACAGTGAAAGGTCGTCCCTACCGTGAAAGGCGGGAACCTCACTCCGGCGCCAGAACACCAATTAATTGCTTCCTGTATCACCGAACGACCTGCTAGCAACCTGGCTTCGAAGAAACACCGCGTCCGTCCAGGTCCTTAAGGCGTTTCATCAAGGGGGATGGCGGCTCAATTTCGCCCCCGTCTCCTTCTTCCAGCTTTCGCTTGCCGTTGTCGGACGAATTGGAATTGTGAGAACGGACCGGAGGGATGAGAAGTCGCGACGGCCTGTTGTTCTGGGGAGAGGGAGAGGGTGGAAGAGCGCTCGATGCCTCTTCTTCTGCGATGGCGGCCTTTGAAGCCGCTTCATCCGCTTCAACTTTATCGAGATTCGTGATAGCATCCTGGAAGAGCTTCGTGATGTGCTTGTAGTGGTCCTCGAATTCGTCGCGGAGTTTTTTTATCGCCTCTGCGTCAGGAGTGCTTGCACTGTACCAAGCGTCCCGTTTGTCATCTGAGCGGTTGCGAATGTATTGTTTGAACTTGGTGAATAGATCGACGACGATGTTTCCCCACCATGAGTCAATCGTGTCGGTCACTTCGTGAAGTCGTAACGCCATGAAGTGGCACTTCGCCTCCTCGGCCCGCTCCGGCTCTGATTGGTCCCATTTCAGCAAAAGACGGGGAAGAGAATTTCGGCGTTCCTTAGGCTTGACGTAGGCAAATAGAATATATGTGAAGACATAGAAAAAAGACTCCAGGTCATCGAGGTGATCGTGAGGGGGAGAGTTATCCATCCTAAAGCCGAGAAGAACCATGACCGATTGGAACATTCGAGTGCCCTGAAGGGGGATGGATTAGTCTTCTAGATCCAACAAATTCAACGCCCTACTCACAGCTCTGAAGTCAACTGAGGTCTTTTGACGATCCGGATCATTATGCCAAATTGCCATGTCGAGGTCAATCAGAACTCCACGCCAGCCCATAGGAGACCCGGCCTGTCCGAGCAAGATATTGTGAACGCTGACGTCGCGATGAAGGATTCCCAGTTTATAAGAGTGTAGATGGCCTGTATGACAGATTGTCAGAGGGGTGCATCACCAACGAACGCCGAGACGTACCGTTTATTGCATCCACAAATGCGCAAAGTAACTCCCTTTTGCTGGTGAAGTTGTCGAAACTAGGCCCATACTCCTCCAGAATAATGTGGACTTGAATGCGGTCGGGGAAGTTCTCGATATCGTCAACCGCCCCTCCTCGAAAAGTACGGAGCTTGTCGTATTCCTGATACGATACCATGCGACCCACACCAACCACATTCTTCGCGGCTTCGAGGAATTCACGCTCGCCGTTCGACCGATGTAGCGAACGCCACGAGTTCTTCATCAAAAGGTGAACACCATCCTTGTCGAGGATGGGCCAGCATGTGGTCCCGCGGCCACGGATGCTGCGTCGCGCATAGCAGCTGCCTCCTTCGACGATTCTACAAGCAACGACGTTCTTCGAGGAGTCCTCAGCCGCAATGTGTAGCCAATCCTCTTGGCATCTCGGCCTTCCCAGTAGATGTTGGGGTCGAAACCCGCGACTTTGGGATCAGTCGACGATAGCCCAAGCACGGCACGGACGAACAGTGCAGCCTCTTCGTGAACATCAATGAAAGGTGTATATTGGACCCCGCTACGATCAAAATGGAAGAATCGGAACTGGGTCGGGGTGACGATGAGGCCTCTGCTGAACAGTCTGTTCGGTTGGTGATTGAGAATCTGTCTAGAAACTGCCTCAGTGGGTCATGAACAAGACTGAAGGAAGATCCTGTCATACCGGCAATGCACTCCAATCTGGCCAATTTGGTCGTCTTCCGAAATGAGGCTCCTTTCGGTGTTCAACACCTTTCCTTCAACCATAAAAAGTGCACGATCGTAGCTGGCAAACGCGGGCTCTCTGTCGGTGTGGATGAGAAAAGGAGAGTCACCTGTGATCGTGATGTCCGGAGAGGACCACTGCCTGGCTGCGAATGGGTCGGAATGAGGTGGTCGTGTGGGAGCGGTTACGAAGACCCTCCTTCTGCCCCCTTCTACTGTGTCAAGGCGTGGTTTAGAGGTTTTGAGTATGCCCTCAATGATGTCCTTATAGGCCTGGTAGAATTCATTGTTTCCCGCCGTAATTCCGACGAGCTTCGTCCATCGACCACACCTGTAGTGCTCGCTGTTCTCGAGAAGTGTGTTGATATCCTCCTCAGTGGCCACCTTTTCGTACGCCTTCAAAATGAAAGATGGATTCGCCTCAACGCGGTATCTCGCGTCAAGTTCTTCGAGAACCGCTTTGCGCTGATCCATAACACTGCCAAGAACTGCTCCGGATCGAGTAGACCTGTGGCCGGGAGTATCTTCGCATGACCTAAACTCGACTCCTACCGGGGTAGGGTGGTCAGCCTCCGAGTCGAAGATGGTGCGGGCGAGAGAAGGCATCAAGTTTCCTGGTGGGGTTCAACCCTGGTCACTGTGCTGATTGTCACCACTTGACTGACTAGGATTGTGGGTGGTCGATAGCGTCGTCTTTTTTGTTATTGTCCGAGGCCAAAAGAACGTAGCCTCAGATTGCTGGGGGACCTCGGCTGCCAGTAAGGAGACAGGGGATCTGGTTGAGCCATTGTGATCGTCGGAGGAAATTATGCAGTGTGGGATGCTCACCGGTCCTGATAACAGGGTTATGTAGGCCCAACGATGGGGGCTGACCGTCGAGAACCTTGCGCTCGTGGCTGGGGTTCAGATTCAGAACGATGGTTAGGGCCCATCTTATTTTATGTAAACCCTTATGGAAACCACGACGGCAAAGTGACAGCATTCAGTGATCCGAGAGCGGCTAAGCATCGTGGTTCGCCCTTGGCGCATCTAACAGCTCTGCATGATATAGTATGTTGAAAGGAGAATGTAATGAGCGAGAATTTGCGACAGCAATGAAAATACAACGGTTCCTGGAAGGGATGCTTCCAACCCCCAGGGGGGATGCATTGTAAAATCCACCCGCGCTTAATCTAACGCGCTCTCCGCCCGCTCGCCAATCGTCAAAACGAGAAAAGAAGTATGCCTGTACTACGTGCTCTTTTTGTTCCAAAAGGGAGGTATAAATTACAGTCCGAATACAACCACACTAAAAGTCAAACTCATGCAACAAGCGCCTTCCGTCTCACAAGTGGCTTGCTCTTCTTGGCCTTCTTACCAGCCGCAAACGCGTTCGCAGACTTCAAGTCTCGTCCCAGAGGGTCTTCTTTTCTTACTTGGTAAATTCGGACCTAGAAGGTAGGCAAAGGGGTTAATCAATGAAGGAGAGAAAGGGAAAAAGAAGGGAGACGTACGATCCAGTTTTCTGATGTGAAAGCTTCGTCGAGGTAGTCGAGTTCGATGGGAGTTTTGGGTACGGGCTGGTTTCGGACACGATCAACAGCTTGTCCAGGTCCAAAGATCTCCGCAAATCTACCATCAACAAGTCAGCAAAGCCATCCCGCACACCGCAAGCATACCGTATAAACGACGACTCACCGGTAATACGACATCTTGTACATCAAACTCTCCCTCATCGTCCTCGAGGCATGTTCGTCAATCCTATATTCACCCCTTGGCGTGAAGTAGTTTGGTTCCTGGATCTCATCAGGCCAGACACCCTGGGCAATACGGACCATCCACAAGAACTTGTTGATGTCGTCGCCAGAGTAGCCAATCAGACCACCGAAAATAACGAGAACGTATTCAACGTCGTGCTTGCGGAGGATGGGCCAGGCTTTTTCTTCGGAGCTGGACATGGCTTTGCCGACAGTGGCGATGTGGGCTGTACGGCCGGAGGTGGTGAGATACAGAGCAACGCAGGAAAGGGAAGGAACGTACTGTTATTCCAAGTGTTGTTGTCAACCAAAGTAGGTCGATCGGCCATACCAGCAATTTGGTAACCATAATCCCACCAGCTCATGATCACAGAATCCGGAGCGGTATTCTGCCTGAGCCAGTAATATGCCTCTCGGTAATCGTCAATGATATGCATCGATCCATCCTGATTCTGGGACGACAAAATGACTGAAGGCGAGGAATAGGCGATGGAGGTGACCCAAGTGCAGTGAAGGACAAAGAAGACAAGGAGGAAAGTGGTGTTGAGGAGGACCACAAGGCGGCTGTCGAGTCCGAAGATGCCTGGCTTGGACTTGTCCTTCTTCGAAGACTTGCCGGCTGGGACACCAGTCGCAACTGCGGCGAGTTCCGATAGGATGTTGGTAGATGCGGCATTGTCGCTGGCAGCCTTCTTGCCCTTCTTCGAGGCCGCGGGGGTAGCAGAAGGTGCAGGGGTAGATGGGCCGTTAGAAGCGGCATCCTCGGAGGTGGTCTCTGCGGCTGCATCGGGCTCAACTGGGTTAAGGTAGACGTCGAGCATGCTCGAAAGAGCGATAGCCGAAGCAACGCAGACAACTGGTGTCAAAGTTAGCATGAGACGAACCATGACACCAGCGAAGTAGCTGGCCATGACGGCGTAGATGATAACGAAGAGGTGTTCATCTCGAAGCTCCTTGAAGCAGAGGATGACACCGGCGGGGAAGAGGAAGATGAGCATCTGGAGGTCCATGAAGAATGAGGGCCAGGCGGTGGGTTGATGCTCGGAGACGGAGGCGATGATAGGAATATACCTGGGCAACAGTCAGAACGCGCAGACGACAAGTAGTAGTCGACTTACTTCTTGGCATATCCAGTATCCCAAAGAGAGTAGAAACGACCAGTCCAAGGAGCAATCTTGCCTTTGTAGGTTAAGAAAACGAATGCGGCGGTACCCAAAATTCCACTGGCAACCAAGGCGATACGGAGAAGTTTCTGGAAGTGTTGGGAGGAGACATGTGACCTAACAAGTTCAGTGAAAGCGACGATCTGCAGCAAGCCAAAGACGCCTAGTAGTAGTAGTAGATAAAGTCAGCACTGAGCCAAGCTTTGATGCGCTGCGTTAAAATGACGTACCCAAAGCGCCCATATGTTCACTAGTGCTGACTGGCTGGAATCCGACGAAGGGCACTTGCATACTTGCGAGAGTGCCAATGGCGTACCAGGAGCAGTAGGCGGCGTATAGACGCGATGAGAAACGACCCATGAGCATGAGAACCAGAGCGTGAAGAGGAATCATGTTGGTGATGAAAACGTATCCACCTATCACATTCGTCAGCATACGGCACCGGTCCGAGAGGAGGGATGAACGCACCCCAAGCCGACACCATGTAGAAGTAGAAGATAGCAGCAATGGTTCCGTAGAGCGCGCTTCCAGTCTTGAGAGCCTTGATCCAGAGGAAGAAGGTGAACATGAGCAGGAAGATGGAGATGGCTTCGTTATCGTATGAACCAGCGACCGAACGGGAGATGTATCCAGGTGCAATGCCAATGAAGGCCGCAGCCAACAGACCAGCGCTCTCGTTCTTCATTTCAGTGGTGAACCTAACGTTGTTGTGAGCGGTCAGGTATTTGGAGTTGGCAATGGGACGCACAGGTATGTCGCAAAGGCGGTCAACGCGCTAAATCCTGGTGCGAGGAGGACGCAAATGTTCCTGATGTCGACGGGGAGGTTAATAGCCTTGAGGACGTTGTAGATGACACCGCTGGTCGCCATTAAACCGGGGTAGACTGTTCCTCCGACGACACGACCGAGAGGATACCATGCTGTGGGGTCGAACCAATTCCAGAATTCCTGTATGCGAGTTCAAATCTCTAGTCTCTTTGCTATTTGGGTTATACGCACATAGAAACCCTTCGTTGCGAGAATCTTGGTTGCGCGGCTATTTCTGTGATCAATATATGCATTGCGGTCTGCTTCAAGCGTCACGTACTAGTTGAACCATGGGTCGCTACACAATTCCATTAGATTCAGAAATCTGTCGCATATTCCAATGTACTCACAATTCATGGATAATACTCTCAAAGTTGATGACAGCAAACAAGCGCGAAGCGATAGCAGCTCCTGAAATCAAGGCGAGAGCAACGATCCTGAACAGCGAGGCTGTATTCTTGACGGTCGTCGGGGAGAGGTCCGACGGGATGGGAAGGGCCAACGTCGGCATTGCCAGGAGTATGGCTTTGCGCCGTGCTTGACCGTGATTTGGTGCAGAGGAAAGAGCTTGGACGCCGCCAACACAACCCGCGGCCAAACGTCACGTCGACGTGTCCAATCCCCGTAATGCCGCTTAGTCACACACTTCTATTTTGGTCGCACGCGACTCGGACTCTTTTGCCGCCCCTATCTTGGTTCCTTGCTCCCGTTATCCCAAGTGAATAATGGTGGATTTGAAGCATACCCAGGAGCAGCTGGAGCTTGCACCACAGAGGGTCACGGTGGAAACGAGGTATGGACCTGTAACAGGAGGGAGAGCTGCGAACGGGGCAGCTGTCTTCCTTGGTGAGTGGTTCGCATTCTACTCTACTCGGATATGCACCTAAAGTAGTCTCACTTCTCTGCTAGAAATACCTTATGCGGTCCCTCCGAAAAGATTTGAGGATCCCCAGCCGTTACCAGACACCTTCAGGTATCCCGATCAGAAAGAGTACATTGTCGAATCCGCATGTATGTCGTGTACTCTATCTTCATGCCCTTTCCACTTATCTTGGGACAGACGCTGCACAGCCAAGGAACGATGGACAGGCGGCTGGTATGAGTTCCCGCTAATCCTCGGAAAATGGCTCATAAGTCCCTTCAGCGATGGATTTCAAGGCGAAAGTCGGTTTAGGGGCGCCGACTGAGAATCCGTGAGTACTGGGACGACCGGAATGACTCGCAACAGAGGTGTCTAAGCTAAATTGAGATTATTCTTAAATATCTACGTCCCACCCTCGTACCCATCCAAAAGGAACTTTCCGGTCAAAGTCTACATCCACGGTGGGTGAGTATTGCCCGCATCTCAGACCTACTGGAAGGCAACCTCACGATCTCTCAGTTTCCTTCAATTCGGCTCGCCGCACGGATTATCAGCACAAGCTCAGTATGCAGCGGCCGAGAGGGAAGAGATCTGGGTAAACATTGGATACCGCCTTTCAGCTTTTGGATTTATTGCTTCGGCGAAGAACGGTCTGACCGGGAACTATGGCTTCAAAGACCAGTGGCTTGCACTCAAGTGGATCAAGGCGAACATATCTGCCTTTGGAGGTGCGCGTTCCGACATTGCTCTGTTTATACTGGGCTAAGACGAGCTTTTAGGAAATCAGGATGACATTCAGTTGACTGGACTTTCAGCTGGTAGATTCGAGGCCTAGTCTCCGGCCCAGCCTGCTAACCTTTGCTGTTGCTCGTCTTCAGGCGCACATTCTGTCCACCAGATCTTACACCACCTCTCGGTTTTACCTCCTGGAGAGAACGCACCATTCTCGTCCGCGGTTCTGCAATCCAACGCCATGCCGTAAGAAGTCTATCTGGGCCTCGAATTCAAGTTTATCATGCACTGACCGAGTCGCTACCTAGGACCGATCCAAAGACTTCTGCCCAACTGGATCCTCAATTCGACGCCCTTTGCAAAGCACTGGGGCTAGATCCCGATTCACCAGACATTCTGGAAACTCTCAAAGACGATACCAAGGTCCCTGCTTCAAGGATCACAGAAGTGATTGAGGAGGAGAAGCTCGGAAGGTACGGCGCGTTCCGCGGTTGCCTCTCCGACGACTGGATCATCACCTCCCCTGGTCCAATGGAACGTCAGCATAACGGATCCTTCGCCACCAGCCTGCGCGAACGCGGTGTGAAATACATCGTAGTAGGCGAGGTGTCAGAAGAATGGTACCTCTATTCCATCGCCCACCCCATCTCCTCGCCTGCGGACATCACATTCCAGCTCGAGCGATACTTTACTCCCGAGTTTGTGAGCGAGCTTGTTGGCCATTACCCTCCTCTACCTTCCGAAACTAGTGAAGCTGAGCTGCTAAGGAGGTTTGGAGATGTCTTTAGTCTCGCTCAGGTTTATCTCCCTGTTCGCGTTTTGGCTCGGGATCTTGTAGCTAGGGGGTTCCCGGTACTGCGCTATCGCATTTCCTGGGGTCCAGAGCACGGATGCTTGCCACATAAAGGTGAGGCCATACCATCTTTCTCTACCGATCAATGCCTGAGCTGTTGATACTAGGCCTTGTAACCCACGGAACGGACAGAGCTTTGTGGACGCTCTGCTTCCCTGCACTGACAGACACGGAAGCCAGTGTTGCAAGATCCTGGGTCGGCCGCGTTGAGAAAGAAGTGGAGAATGCACTTAACGGTCACTCGAGAGCTGCGGATGAGGTGCTGCTTTTGGACGAGGAACAAAACATAGGTTGGGCGAAAGATCCCCTCTGGGAAGAGCTATCAGGATTGGCGAACAAAATACTCCCTTCTACGGCATCACTATGATCATAGACATATTTGACTAACTGACGACCTCAATGTATGTATCCTAAACTGTATCCCGACGAATTTTAGCGACTGGCAAGGAGGCCCCTATTTGGCAACGGCCATGACCATCACGTGCTTACGAGAGGATGAGACGACAAGTCGGCCGCAGTGACAACTTGAACACTTGTCCAGAACGTCCACATCGTCCGCGTCATCTCAAAGGGACGACAATCCACAACTAGCGTGGTAAGTCAATCCCCAACCCACACAACAACCCAATCGAGTCTTAATCGATGGCCTAATCTCTATTCTCTACTACATAGATATGTCACTCCAGATCAATCTCTCCAGTAGAGATATCCTCGAAGCCTATCAAAAGGTTCTAAACTCGCAAGGAATCGACTGGGCGATCTTTACCTACGAAGGTGGAACGAACGACCTCAAGGTTCAGGCTACAGGCGATGGCGGACTTGAGGAGCTAGAGGAGGAGTTCCATGATGGAAGGTGCGTAGCAGATGACCATCGTCCCCGCATCTGGGTGACGTGCAAAGGCGCTTTGCTGATTATGGTCGATGCCTTATAGGGTGCAATACGCCTTTGCGAGGGTAACCGAACCACACGTATGTCGATCTCAATCACTGGATGCACCTAGATGCTAATCGAGGTTATGTTTCCAGAGCCAACTCCCCAAATTCGTTCAAATCAATTGGTGTGGAGATGGTGTACCTGAAGCAAAGAAAGGGTTGTTTCATACCCATTCCCAAGCGGTCGCAAGGTTTTTGAAAGGCACACACGTCGTCATCAGTGCTCGTAACGAGGTACGCTCGAATATCCCGTATCCGCGAGCCCACCCTGACCCGCATCGTACAGGGAGATGTCACACCCGAGTTGATCATGTCGCGTGTTGAAGCAGCCTCTGGTGCAAAGTACTCCATTCAGAAGGAAGCGCCTCGCAAATTCGAGCCTATCGCTCCAGTGGGTACCAACTACAAGCCCGTTGGGAAGGTCGACATCGCCGCTCTGAGGAAAGGGCCAACCCCAACTCCTCCAGCGAAGCCCGCACCCCCACCTGCATCGTCTAGACCTGCGTTCAGCGCCGGACGACCCATTGCGTCCGCCGGTTCGCTGTATGGTAAAGCTGCTGCTTCTGCCCCTGCAGGTGCATGGGAAGAGGAGAAGAAGCCCGCTGCAACACCTCCGCCTGCAGCGCCTCCTCTCCCTACTACAAGCCGGCCCCCGACTTTGCCCACCACTTCACGGCCTGCTTTCAGCGCGATGGTAAGTGTTCTCAACCTTTTGATCCGAACGTCGACCGACACCACGTTCAGCGGCCTGGAGGTAGCCCTGCTGCCGCTGCTCGAAGCGTCCCTCCTGCGCCAGCCCCCGCCGCGCCTTCACCGCCTCCTGCTGCACCCGCTGCTCCCACCCCTGTAGCATCTTCGAACGTCCCCACCAAACCGGCCGAAGAGGATCGGATTGAGCCACTCAAGAGTTCTTATACCCCCGTCTCTCTCCCTGCTCCCAAGAAGCTCAAGAACCCCTTCGCCGCGTTTGAGCAGCAGCAACAACAGGAACAATCGCGAGCCCCTGCCCCCTCTCCTTCGGGTAAAAAATTGACTTGGAGCGAGCGTCAGGCTTTGGCGAAGAAGCAGCAAGAGGAGGAAGAAGCGCGCAGCCGCTCCGCCAGCAGCTTCACGCCAACTACTCCGGTTGCTACCATCTCCAAACCCGCCTTTGGCCGTGCCACTGTTACCCAGAGCGGGCCGAGGAACTTTGGGGCTGGTACAGCTGTTGCTGCGGGTGTTGGTGCAGCAGCAGTTGGAGTCGGCGCTGGAGTTGCTGCCTCTCGATGGGGTGCCAAGAGAGAGCCCACTCCGCCACCTCAAGAGCCTGAACCTGAACCTGAGCCTGAGCCAGCGGCAGAGCCTGAATGGGAACCTGAGCCAGAGGTTGCTGCTGTAAGTTTATGTCAATCATTTGGTCGCTCTAGTGTCTAATGCGATATTATAGCCTCCCCCGCCGCCACCTCCGCCACCTCCACCTCCTCGTGCCGTTGAGCCAGAACCAGAGCCAGAACCAGAACCAGAACCGCAATTCGAAGCTCCGCCGCCACCTCCTCCTCCCCCTCCTCCCCCGCCACCCGCACCACCCGCTCCGCCTGCAATGGCTCATGTAGAGCCTGAGCCTCAATTCGAGGCCCCTCCACCTCCACCTCCGCCGCCTCCTCCGCCTCCTCCTGCACCTCCTGCACCTCCCGTGACACAGGTATGTCTGCACACGCCGTCATGATCAAGAGTGTCCTAACATGATATAGGTTGCTGCCCTTTCGATCTCGGAGCCGGAGCCCGAACCCGAGCCAGAGCCAGAGCCAGCCGCAGAACAAGAGTACCAAGGAACTGTCGCTGTTGTTCTGTATGAATATGAGGTATGTGATGACGATAGCCGTTCCCGGCCCTTGGTGTTGAATTGTGCTTCATCAAGGCTACGGAAGACAATGAGATGAATTTGGTAGAGGGCGAATATATCGAGCAGATCGAAGAGATCGATGAAGGTTGGTGGACAGGTGTGGGTGCTGGAGGAAAGACCGGATTGTTCCCAGGTAAGTGATCTTTGCTGATTTGATCGCTCGTGGGTCCTGACAAAGTGTAACTTCTAGCCAACTACGTCGAAATCGTTAGGCGTGCCGAAGAGGCGGGGGAAGCAGCTCCTCCCCCACCTCCCCCTCCCCCTCCGCCACCACCTGTAAGTGACATGAACGTCATATCCAGACACGAACTCATCGATACTTGTTTCATGATCAGGCTCCTGCCGCACCAGTTGCGCCACCCCCACCGCCTCGTGAACCCACTCCCGAACCCGAGGACGTAGGCATTGTCGCGATCGCGCTTTACGAGTAAGTCGTTCTCCAAATATGGTTCCCCTGATCGATCCTAAACTCGTGTTCACAGTTATGACGCCGCCGAGGACAATGAAATATCTTTCAGGGAGGGCGAGAGAATCACTGAGATCGAGCCAGCTTCAGAGGATTGGTGGCAAGGAAAGAACCCTGCTGGAGAGATTGGATTGTTCCCAGGTTAGTACCTCCGCTTTTTCCCCCTTCGTTGTTTGTGCTAACAACCCTTTCCAGCCAACTATGTGGAAGTTCAAGAGTAATCGCAGAACACTCCTTTTGAATGCATCTAAAGACTCGGACTTTCTAGACTTTATTCTTCGTCGATTTGCTTGTGATGGAACGTATCGGTAAACAAATAATCATGCTCCAATTGGTTTTATTTCATCTCCTTCGCTCTCCTGGCTCGCCTTTCCGGGACGACATAAACTAGAGTCATTGATGTATGGATATGGCAGGCATGTTCATTCTATGCGACTTTAACTTTCCTGTTTCAGACGACTGACTGACTTTCCGTTCAGACATGCGATTGATTAATGCTGAGCGATCGATATACATGAGTGTATGTGGGTGTGCATACAGAAGATCGCCCGGCGATGGGCGGAAAGCATACAGCCCCCAAAAGGAGTGATACATGCTGGCTGTGGCTATCAAAAGTGCGCTCGGGTTCATCCGGTGTGCGTCTGACCTGTGCTTGTCCTCCAGGTACTGAAAGGTCCCACTCCTTTAAGGCATATTAGCTTCGTGGCGCACAGAAATCTGTGCTCTTTGCAAGATTGATTAATTCTCGATGCGGAAGCATGACCGCATAGGTTGCCAGTTGGAACTCGGGTTCTGTCAGCCGGGCGAGGTGAAGGATCGGAGTGACGGTATGCACCGGAAGAAGACCTCCTCGAGTGACGTCTCGTAGCAGGCTTTCTCCGGCAACATATCCGCAAGGACGGCCAAGCATTCAAGCTTCCAAGAAGAGTAATGTCGGAGCTCCATCTCGCTGAAAAACGCTTCCTGCAGCAAGACGTCAGTACTATGAACTTCATATCGAAATGCAACGCAAGCCTGACTCACGATTTGTCTTCTTCTCGGAACTTGGACATCTCCAGGCGAGGAGGGGCGTGAACCCACGATCGAGGGAAAGATATCCTTGACGAGCAATTCGAGGCGTTGAAGGTTGGGCAGTTTCTCCGCAATCAAGTCGATAAGTTCGGGACATAGCGAAACGAGTCCAATGCGGAGTTGCAATAGGCCAGGCCTTCCGGAGGCACATGAATCGTGAGTGGACAACTGGATCGCTTCAGCCACATCGTCATATGACCGGTATGCGCCAGTTAGCGAGAGGGAGGACAAAGTGCGGGCGAAACGTTGGAGGCACACGAGGGAAGTGGCGACCGGAAATAAGCTGGAGGTCATGTCAAGGACGTGAAGTTTGGTAAAGTTGACGCCTGCGGTGGCATCCTTGATCCACTCATGCAGGGAGCTGGAGGAGTCTTGGTTTAATTCCTTGCCGCCGTATTGCGTGGGTCGAAGTCGGAGGCAGCGTAAAGTGGACTGATGCCTGGAGAGGAATCCGTTGAGGCCGGCTGGGTCGCCCAAATGACAGTCTTGAGCAGGGATGTTGATGCTGAGGTCGTCGAGGGCCGGGAAATGCCTGAGGTTGTCGAAGAGAGGCGAAAGATCGGTAGGCTCCCATGCAGAGATGACGAGCCTTTTCAGGCTGGCTTCGAGCTGGCTGACCGCGGGTGCTAGATGGTGCTGGAGGATGTGGGTGATTTCCTTCTCGTCCCCAACGTGTTCTGAATGAAGTGATAGGTGGAGCTCTTCGAGCTGTTGCGGGATCCGGGACGTTGGCGTTAGGAGAGACGGCACGTTGTGAAGGGAGATGTTGAGGGACAGCTTCCGCAGGTTGGGTTGGAATGGAGAGGTGAGAAACGACGCTGGTATCCGATGTGTCGTCGTGCTGCCAACTGGTGCTGACCCAGTCCACGACACATAGTAGTCGGTGACGTTTGGAAGGCCCGCTAGGACTTCTGATAGGAGCTCGACTATATCGTCCCTCCGCTTCAACGACTGCATGATGCGATATTTGGGATGCCGGCTGTTCCTCTGCTCCAGCAACAAGTTCGCAATATCCCCCAATATAGTCCGCAATGATCGATGTTTGATGACGCAGTCGGGTTTGGAGGGTGTGAAGCACAGGTGAGCACTGCTTTCGAGCGGGATGAAACTGGGGTCGATATGGACGATTCTGACTCGTTTGGCGACCTCTGGGTCCCTGTAGACGCCGACCAAGATGAGCGCGGGTGTGGTTGGGCGCTGGTAGTGGGTACTTACTTGAGGCGGACGAGGTTTTTGACCATCCTCTCGTCGAGGTAGGCGAACATCAGCTGGCGATATCGAATGTCCATCGCGAGTTCGAAGAAAGTGCGATTTACGGTGAGGAGATCGCGCAGGAAGAGAGGGGAGAGGTATTGGGCGACATGGAGCCAGATTGAGTGGGGGAGGGTGGACATTACGGGGGGAAGGGAGACGGGAGACGTTGTTGTCTCTTATCTCGAGGGATATATGAGCTGGACAAGTCAAAAGTCAAGTTGGCCATCGAGACTCTGCTATGCCAGGACAGTTGTAAGTGCTGTCAACCGAACGCCTGATGCGGTTACGCCTTGTTCCTTTTTTGCATTCATTACGATTAACTAATCAATCTCATCTTCCTTTCTTGGCAGAAAACGTGCTCCAACCCATAAACACCGAGGAAACCCATATCCGCACCGTTGACCACACTCCTCGAAGTCTCAGAAGTATCCAGGCGTGTTCTTGACGCTCTTCCTGCAACGGAGCTTGACACCCTTCACTGCCTTTTAGGACATCCACATACCATTATCAGCCATTTCTCAGAGAGACCCGCCATGTCCTCCAATCCGGACCTGCCTCTCAATTCTCTTCCGAACATTAAGTGGGATCGTCCACAAGTCGTGGTACGACCCTCCGTCGTCCTCGCCTGGTTAATTGAATCACCCGGATCTAGCGAACGATTGGTCAGTCGCTGGCTGCACGGCTCTCCTTTGCCTCCCAGCGGCGAACGCTGCGCCTCTCACACGACATCCCGGTGGCTATCTTCGTGGTGACTCTGGTCCAGAAAAAGAATACTAAAAACTCTCTGTGGGTCCTTGGGTAAATCCCACCATCTCGGCGACGCTCCTTCAACCTACGGAAGTCCAACGCTAACCTTGAGACTGGAAGCTCTAAAGTTTGGCTCTCGACGGCCCCCTTTCCCTTCTTCGCAGCATGCTTCGCTCCGAGGCGTGTAACAATGACATGGCCCACCGAATGGATTAATCCATCTTGGGCGAAACATTCTCGCTGCCCCGAGTTTGGTCAACAGCTCGACATTGGTCTGGTCTGGGCAAGCAATTCGGGTGACTTGGGCCGAATTTATGACATATGTTGGCCCTGCTGTAAACGTATCAAATTAAAAGGTGGTGTGTCTCTCTTGTTGTGGCTCTTGGTATTGACATTATTCAAACTTCAGCCACTCCCGTATGCGTGCTTTTCAATTAGATGCTCTGAAACCCATAGCAACAACGGACCTAACGAGATGGTGAACCCGCGACGCCGACCCGCAATATGATATGTATGTATGTAAACACTGTCTATCACTCAATCCATCACCGACGTCGGGAGGACGCCTATTTGCGTTTCTCCATACCTTTCCTGTTCTAGAAGCCTCATTTCGCCTAACCGTTCCTCGGCAAAGGCAAGATTTCATCCCACCCGCTCTTCGCAACCTTCGCCGCCTTCAAGATTTCGATTATTTCGAAGAGACGCCCTGCCTGTGGTGTTTGGCTGGTTGATAGGACTCGGGGACAACCGGGCGGATGGAAAGCAAGAATCGCGGCCTGGCTTTTTAATGAACATGGCCGCCGCACGCCTCGAGCTAATACTGCGATGGCCTGGGTTGGATTTAGCACCACATCGCGGTGAGCCAATGCCTTCGTTCGCGTCTCTGTGAATTAGGTCTAACCAATGTCGTCCGCGAATTGCTTCCAGTAAGCGAACTGGGGTCGAGACTTTGACAAGCAGCTTCTGGGTGATGATGAAAGACGCAAGCAATGGCGTTGCACGTGAGGGTATATGTCGGGGACACCCAGAAGGAAGCTGATCCCGAGGAGGCATCGAGGCGACCCAGAAGTCCGTATCGCTGAGATGTATCTGGGCCAGAAGGACATCCTTTCCAGAGGTTAAAAGCTACTTAACGGTGAAGCCTTCGGGAAACTTCTGGGGTCCTGGGTTCTGTTGGACTGCGTACATTAGCTTGAGGTTCGTGCTACGATATCGATGCCTCGTTCACTAATCACTCTAAAATGCAGACTTATTCCTTCCCGGGGTTCGCTGGACGGCAATTTCCGAAACAAAGTTCCAAGACAGAGAGGGCTATCGATTTGGCTTGAGTCCAAATGGCTCATTCTCAACCCGTGATGACAGATCAACCGACGATTATGTCCATCGTGAGGTCAACACCTCAATTTCCTTTGCCATCTGTTCCATTCGTCGAAAGTATATCTACGCATTGACACGGTCAAGGTATGTGATCCCGTCTCGTGAAGACCAATGGGATGCGTGCAGGGCTGTGAAGCAACGAGTTAGGGATATCGCCTGTCGTCACCCAAGAGTGCAACGTACGTCAATGTAAGCCCAGGTTTACATCGCATGACCCTTTCTTTCCTCTGTTCAAAAGTCTCATGTGCGAACTGAGGCTCCTCCTTGACAGAGATCTTGTACCGTCGGATAAACAGCAACGTCGTAATCACAGCCTCGGTTTCGAAGAATCTAGTAAGAAATCAAGGGTAAGCAGTCATCATGCTCAGTTTTTCTCCTCTGCAATTTGAGAAAATCGAAAAGCTTACTTTCGCCCGAGACAGGAGCGAACGCCTGAGCTGAAAGGCACGAAGGCATCTTTGTTGTATTCCTTGAGGAATCGGTCGGGATTGAACTCGTAAGGGTTCTCCCAGTATCGCGCTGTGCGAGACTCTGTGGTTAGCTCGTGACCATTTTGATCCAGCCGCACAGCTTACGGTTGTAGTGCAGTCCCGGAGTGTCGATGGCAATCATAGTTCCCTTGGGCACTGGGATCACCGTCTTCTCTCCCCGCGAATTAGTCGTCGTCAAAGTCGTGTCCTCTGCGCTCTTCTTGGGTATGTGCGTCACCTGGAAGTAAATCAGTGTGTAGTCCAAAAGGATCTGGTTGTCATTGCCGCACAGCTGGATAAAGTCGTAGGGTCTCGTTGTAAACGCTAACGCGACGCCCTGAGATTTCAACGTGCACTGTGATGACAAGCCACTGGAGCACTCACGCAGAAAAACGGGTAAGTTTCGGCAATTTGGAAAAGCTCTGCGAGAGTTGTTGGGTATACCTAATCAGAATTTAACTCCTTTGGCCAAGATTACACTGCACTCACAATGTTTCCATCACCGCAAACCTCTTTGATTTGATCCAACAGTCGGTCTTGTTCATCGGGATACAGTGCCAATAGGCCAAACATGAGTGCGATCGTGTGTCCGGTTGACTTCAAGGAAGATAAGTGCCAATTTAAGGGGGTGACCACATAATGACGTACTTCGTGGCCAGCGATGAGGAAAATGAAAATGTTTCCTAAAGCTAAATTCAGATCACTGGACTCGACAGGGGCATCAAAGGAAATAAGCGCCCACCCATCAGTTCCCGATCGCTCAGGGCATCGATGCTCGTATCATGTGTGTTGGCCTCGAGGAGACTCGTAAACAGGTCACCGAGATCCTCCCTTTCTCCGCTTCGATTTATCATCTCTCTCATGTAAACCTTAAATTTGATGAGTGCCTTGGAAGGCTGTTACGGAAATGGTGTTCAGACACTCACCTCCAGCTCTTCAAAGGCCGTTTGAATCTTCCTTGTAGTTTCCGCGAGGTTCATCGCCCAATTTGGCACGGCAAGCTTGAGAAAAACCCCCTTTGAGAGGGTATAGAGCGAGTCTTGGAACGTCATGCGGCGTCCTGGAGGACATTTCTCGGTATCTGTCCAAGCCATCCTTTTTCCAAACCCTGGCCATGAGAAGCGTAGATGCCAGTGAGTGCCGAACCCTTGGCTTTAGAGGCATGCAACACAAATGCAACATACCTGCTGCACCGATGACAAAAAGGGATATCTGCGATGAGAATTAGCGGCCACATTTGCGCAACGTGTTGGGCCAGAAGCTTACTGTCAGGGCGATGTCTGAGATGTTGTCGATTGTGACCGTCCTGTCACCCTTTCCATCCCAAACTTCGAACAATCCCTCAACAACACGATGGGTCTCTTGCCAGACGAGCTTATTGTTGCGCTAAATGAGAATGAGAGATCAGTATCATGCACATACAGGCACACCGGACACACTAATAACGCACGTCCGAGAATCCAGGTGCTGACACCTTTCTGTACTTCTTCCATTCCTCCGCTTCAGACACGACAATGTTCTCACCAAAGAAAACGAGGGAGTCATATAGCTCGATAGGCTTGGGAAAGCGTGCTCGAGAAGATGTGACTTCCTAAGGCTTTGAACTCAGGTGCGGTGTTTATTAGCTGTTAAGACTCGAGCTCGATACCTTGATTGTTTCCGCGTCCGATAGGAGCAGAGTGGTTTGGATGGAAGGCAGGATCGATGTCTGGAGGACATCTAGGACGTTAGACTAGAGGATGCACGGTAGGAAAAGGCCGCTCACGATGGAAAACACGTCTGATCCACATTGCTCGTAGCCTGGGGGGTACAGCGGCTGTGTCAGCCATGATGCAGTTACTGTGAGAACAGGGGCGTTCAATCACTTACGCTTTCGCTTCTCAACGAAGAGAAAGTTGTATCCTGCAGTCACCCCAGGTACTCGAGGGAGCAAAAAGTTGGTGAGACCGTTGGGATATAGCAGTATAACTCTTTTGGGCAGGGACCTAAAAACACAATTAAAAAAAAATCAGAATGAATCCCTAAGCCTACAGAAAGAAGACCGACCCCAGTACCCTCAACTCGCGTAACACCAACAAAGCAGATCGTACAACGAGGGCTCCAGCCAATGTTAATAGGACCACAGTAGTAGGAGACGAGGGCTGGAGACTCAAGGATGCACTGAGCAACTGCGACATCTTGGAGGAAACGATGGGGGAAGCAGCGAAGTGACGGCTAGTGGGAGCTCATTTATGACTTTCCCTACTCACGTTTCTGGCTGGACTGTAGGTGCACTACTTCCCTGACTCGGATCTATCTAGATCAATCGGCGACAGGCGTGAAGGAAACGCTGCCATTTAAATACCTTCTAAGAACGCATACCCATCGCGTGTTTGTGTGCATACTTACTCCTGGTGCCCACTGACATGCCCACCTACAGCCCACAAAGGACCTGCCGAGACTTTATTTAGACACCCAGAAAACTTACCCATGTCCTCGTCGGATACCCTCAATGGCGACGGGGTTCTATATGGACTCGCCTTTTGTAGGCATACGTGCGCGCCCGAAGCTCCAACTACATACGACAAGATGTACTGTGTGCTCTACTTCGGACATCTCGCAGCCATATAAATTGAAAAAAAAAAAAAAACAAATGAGAAAAATGCAACATCCCCGTTTCATTCCTTGAGGCTTCCGGGCACTACGAGGCGAGGTCATTGTGAACGGTACTATGTCTGAGGAACCATTCAACCATGAACACATGCTTACCCCTGTTTTCCTTGGGGGCATGTTCGCGATGTCGTTCGTCCATCTGTCTCCCTTTCTCATTGGATTGGGACTTACCTCGCTTTCTCATATTCTAGTCTTTGGGGAGTAACATGCCTTCAAACTTTCACATATTTTTCGAGAGGCTGGAATGATCCTCTCTCTTTGAAGGTCACGGTGAGTTGAGTCCCATGTCACCAAGTAACCGCGACTGACATGATTTTTGTCCGTTATTTAGATCGCCATACTTTTGTGAGTGACAATGCTAGTATGGCATTGTTGGAGGGGATGCCACTGAATGCTTGTACACAGTATGCTGGACACTCTCCATATGACCCTTACAGTGCATTTGGACTATCACTACATGGTTCTCAACTTCGCCAACCCCCTAGCGCTCATTGAGCCTGTCTGGTAAGACTGTTCTGTTCATGCTTTGAAAGACATCCACTGACACGCCCAACAGGAGTTTGTTTGTAAGTGACTTGGTTCCAAAGTGTCCCATCTTGAGTGCAATGAACCTTGATCATGCTTTAGTTCCATACCCTGCTCATCGTAAGCTTCCGGATACCAGGATCGTCCAACCTATTTGATCGGCGATCGCTCATTATCACTCCACAGACCTCGACCAATTTTGTCATTCGATCGCTATTCGTCCGTCGCATCTGGATACGTGAGTCTGCCGTGGTTGAAACATGGTACAATGCAAATGGTATACTGACTTGTTTTCTAATTCACTTCCCAGTAACCAAAGGTCGAAGGCTCCGGTTAATCATCGCCGTACCGATCGTGAGTCTATTTAGTTCTGAGGTCCCTAGAGAAGAAGTATTCAGTGCCAGGGTACATTTCCCAGATGGCATTATCAATGGCTGATTTGGGTACGCAAATGAATCCCTCCCAATAATCCTCCTACTTAACAATTTTGGACAACGGCTAGTATCGGCATTCTGTGAGTGACCTTGCCAAGTTGGGAGTCGGACGCCACGAGTTAACGACTTGTTACTCTTTCTTCCCTTGAAAGTCATTACTGCAAAGGCGTGCGTTCGCTTTATTGGGGCACAGAAAGACCTCTGAAGTTCTTCCAGTTTCCAGCTTCCCAATTTGCTGCAATTGTACCGGCTAGCCGTGAGTGGATTTATACCTGTGAGCCCGATTCCAGTCCCAACCTCGCCTGTCAGGTATACGCCTATATCTCATTTATATCTGCTACCATTGCCGATCTGGCCCTAACCGTCGCATTGTGGTATATTCTTCGAAGCTCGAGTACTGGTTTCAAGCCGTGAGTACCTTTCAGAACACTCTATCATGTACCTGTACTTTCTGACCCTTTCGACTACTAGAACGGACAGTGCTATCTCGATTCTCATCAAATACATCGTAAATACCTGCGGGATTGTCACGTAAGAAAACATAAATCTAATGCCAACGAGAGCTTTCATTGACCACCCAGGGATTGTACGCAGGTTGTGCGCCTTTGTGTCTATGTCGCTTTACATCGCCATGCCCGAGACGTTCGTTTTCATGGGATTCTACCTTCTCCTCAGCAAATGTCAGTAGGCTATCTTCATTTGCATGGAGGTCCTAATGTTAACCGTCCCGTTTCAGTGTATATCAATTGCTACCTCGCAAGGTATGTCAGTTTTCTTGGTACCTTTCTCGTTTAACACGTCTGCTCCAAATACAGCATGAACGCCCGTGACGATATCAGGAGGACGATGAACAGTACCCAAGAGCATATCTCCATCCACCTGACCGATGTTTCCCGAGGTCGGGTCAGCACTCTCGACGCCACCACGGGCACCCTTTCCCCAGGGCTCGAGAAGGTCAGTACACACCCTTCGGTCCCTTCCTTTCTTCAAAGGCAGAGTACTCAATTATCCCTTCAGGGCCCTCGCGTCAGCAGTCAGCTTTCCGTTACAGTTCACACTTTGGTGGACCGGCATGTCGATCAAGCGCACGTGGAGTCTGGCTTCCAGAAGTAAAATGGTAAAACGAAGAGTATTTGTGTGTACGAGTCTTACCAAAGACGGCGCCCACTTACCGCAGATTTGTTACCATAATTGAAATTCTTGTGTGTCGAAAAATGCTCTATACTGAGACGGAATTAACGCTTGATGAGGACCTCAGTAGGTATCAGCGAATCCTTTTACATACTATGCACTTGTTCTGCCGTTGCTGAGGACAAATGTTTCCTCTTAACTCCACCGATCCAAACTTATCGTTGTGCGTGACCTTGTGTCCCCATTTAATTTCCACTCCCAGATGGCGGCCGCATTGACTGACTTTACCCGCTGACGACACACTGCTTCCTTGCAAGGCAAGGTGACCCCCAGCTTATGTGAATGGCGACGAAAGGGCTGTCCACTTCAAGTTGCAGAGAAAGATTGGCACTCGGAGCATAGCTAGATCTTTCGCGAGGTCGTATCAACACTGTCCAAGAGAATGGCAGCGCTCTTTCCTCCGGACTTGATCACAAAAAGGGAGGGAAATGGCTCCCCTCGCTGGAGCCCAGGGGAATGACATAGACTCGCATCATTAGAATCCCCGAGTTGGCAATCTGCTGTCCGGATCCGTCGTAGCACCATGTTGGACCATCGCGCACGTGCACTTATTGCTCCTCACCCTCGTGTAAACGTTAAACCATGTAAGTATACGTTATGAAGTAAATAAAGTGGCTATCATAAATCAGTATACGTAGAAAACAACCTGCCAACCATATATTACACTAAGGTATCCAAACTGATTGTCTATCACCCTCATTATTGCTACTGGAGGCTGGCGGCGTCCCAGACTTTCTCCGCCTCCGCTTCCACCAAAAGAACGCAAGACCAACAATCAACGTCGCTCCCAACCCTACACCAACAGTGATCCCCACCGCATGTGCGATGAACGTCTTCCTGCTTGGGTCCACGGGCATCGTGATCGTTGACGTCGCATAGGACGTCGTCGTTGGAGAGAAGAAGGTTGAGATAGGGGAAGGCGGTGGGAGAGTCAGACTCGGAATAATAGAGGTCGGGTCCCTAGAAGATGAAGGAAGAATCATACATCGTCAGCATCCCAATCAGAACCGTTCTTTGCCGCTTCTCGAAGAAGGAAAGCAGGTCATAAAAGGATAATCGGACTTGAGAATGGCATAGGAAGGAGCGGAGGAGATGAATTTGCAGAAGCGGCGCAACTCACGCATTAATAGGGACTGTCATCATGATAGATACGAGCCCAAACTGAACAGGGGTTGAAGAAGGTAAGACGGTGAGAGCGAGGGTTGTTATTAGGTCTTCTGGGATGTTCACCACGGTGGCGAGCCCGATGGAAGATTGAACAGTGGTCGTTATTTCAGCATTATTGGTGGCAGATAGGGTAAGGTTGACAGATGCGTTGAACCCAGGAACGAAGGTGAGGTATAGAGTCGATGCTGCAAAATAGTGTTCTCGTTTGAATATTTTGATCCGCACGGATGGTGTCCGATAACAGGCGCTCACCTCGAAACCTGAAGAACATCTGAGGGATGATATCCCCAGTCGAGGAGTTCTGGCCAAGGCTTGTGACTACCGGGAAAGGTATATCTGGAACATTGGTAGAGAACCTGGCGTCATCGTCAAGCCAAAGTCAACAGTCTGAGAGAGCGCGATGTCTATCAAAGGACATACCATGCGCCCGCGCACGCCTCTGGGTTTTCAAGCATCTCTGCTGCATCGCAGAGGAATGGAGTGTAGACGATTTGGTCGGAAAACAAGGGTACTGTCACATTTCGATGAGTTGGAGAGGTCTGGGCCACAGTCGAGCTCGGGCAAAGCGCGATCCAGACAAGGAGTTGGACCCAGAAGAGGACCTTGAATGTAGCTTGGAAAGCGACCGTTGCCAGTGTGCGGTCACTTGGAGAATACTGTGTCCGCATCCATGAAACCTCGGAACGGAGGCAAATTGGAGACTCTCGACGGAAACGCTCGAAAATTACAGAGTCATCCAGGGAGGAGGCGAAAAGGCCTGAAAGAGGGGACACGGATAAGCCCGTCAAGGGGGAAGAAGAAGGAAGAGGTTGAACGCCTCTTAACAACCTCAACGGCGTGGTCCAGTCGAATCAGCGGCCACAAATGGGGAAAAACCCATATATGAGCCCCATGACCTGTTTGCTGTGATGGTAGCACTAAATTTATCCCAAAGTTGTCCAAAGTCAGGCCGGAATCAAAATCGTCGTCAAGGGCCAGTAAGCGTGGATCTCGCGCTGCACGGTGCGTTGAAGGATGTAATTTACGGGTTGAATGCTGGTGGAGGGTTCACAAAGGTGGGAAAAGAGTGGAAGGGCCAATGTCTAATGTGTAGTGAACATAAAGTCACTCATACGAACGACAAAGTGACAGGGACCAGGACAGAGACAGAATGAAGGTGATAATGAAACTCAGTCTGAAGACCGCTCATGAGGACATACGCCATCAAGTCAATGGAAAGGACTTATAAGAACTCACCGAGCCCATCCGTGCGGGACGCAATCTGTGGCACAATGACAGATGTGAGGTCTGATTTCATTTTGAGAACAGAATGGCTTCAGCCAATGGGCTAAATGCAGCACAAGGATTCGAAGTTCTTGGTCGTCGGCCGGAAGCGGTGCGGTCGAAAGGCCGTCCCCCTGTCAAAAGCCGTGGGTTCGTAGTTGAGGAAAACGCAGGAGAAATGTTATTGTTCTGACAAGCATGTCAGGCGTATTCGGCCGAGTCAGGGATGTGAAGGCCCTGGAGGGAAGTGGCGCCTGGGGTAATATTGATGCCAGAGACTCGTCGTGCTCTTCCAACTGTACTTGACTGGAAGTGAATTGAATAGAGAAACATCGCCTCACTGGCGAGCCCCGAGAAGAGCCTTTGAATGGCCCATGTTACCTATCTAAATGCGAAATTTCCATTGAGTTGGTAACTGATATATGTAGTCAAAGACACTTACCAGACTGTAGCTACGGTAATATCTCGTCCTCAGAGGTAGACACCGCCTGCCTCTACATTCGCTGTAGCACCAGATCAGCTCAGACGAGCTAGGTAATTCCGCATTCATCGCGATATCCAGTTTTGTGTCATAAAAACCCCTGGCCGGTTCTGCGGTGGTCGTGGTCGTGGCCGTGGAGGAAGAGAAAGAGGAGCAAGTAGTATGTAGGGCGCGTCCAAACACGCGTGGACATCGCCATCAAAATAGCGACCAACGAGCTCCGCCACTGCTTGTTTGCCATTTACCACGTTCTTGAACGACCTCCACGACGCTGGCGACTTCCTTCTTCTAAATACCCAAAATCTACCCATGGAATCTCCAACCCAATATCAACAATACCATCAAGGTCCTGCTCCAGTACCAATTATGCAGGAACAGTCTCAAGGAGGACCTATCCCTGTCGACGTTGTTCCCGATGGCAGCAAGGTGGGCTTGGTGTTTAGAGTCCTGAACCCACTGGCTTCATGGACCATTACAGCACTCGAACCGTGAACGAGGTCGATATAAAGAGAAGTAGGGTGCACCGTACTCCTCTGTAGCATTGATAGGACCAATGTCTAGGTTCCAAGCAATGCGGGAGAAATATGAGAAAGCTACACGGGTATGGTCGTATTTCTAGTTTCGTGTCACACCCGGCTCATAACAGTTCAGCAAAACGAGGTTTTCCAGAAGCAGTTGGAAGTAGCGAATGCCAAAATCAATAAGCTTCAGGCAGAGAACGAGTGAGTCTCAAGCCAGTCTTCCCTGGGCACTGATACTGACCGTTTCTAGCCTCTTGCTAGACTCAATGCTTATCAACGAAGAGGGTCTATACAACCGCTTCTTCCCGGTATCCCATCCCCAAGATAGGTTTAGCGGACCTCCGCCAGAGATGCATCGGAGAAGCCCACCCATCCCTCGTCACGCTGTACCAGAGAACCTGAGACGAAGTCGAAGGCTATCCAACGCTGTACAGCCTATGAATGGAGGACAGAATATCAGCCCTCTTCCTTCAAATGGACGCCGTGAACACCATCCTGACGTATGTCGTTTTCTTCAACGCCATTCTTGTTGTTGCCTAGGCTTTATGATACTGATTCTCACCCTCAGTCAACAGGACCTAAGCACATCCAGTCCCAACACCAGTTCGAGCGGCCGCTGGAGTTCATCTCACACGATTCTAACGGGCGTCAATGATCTTTTGCTGTCGTTCCGTTTTATCTGTGTTGCGTCATTTTCTTCCAAGTTTTCGCTCTCGAATTTGCTATCCCGTTTCGCGCAACATTCTCAGTTCCAAGTGTACTCTAGCTCGCTCCTCTATTCCCGCCATATACTGCAGCCCTTCCCTCTGACTATGGCTTCTGCCTTCACACCTGAAGCGCCCAACTTACGAAATCTCGTTGGGCCAGAACTAGTGTCGCCGCAAGCTAAGGTGGAAGTACCTTGAGGTCTTTTGGTGGCGCACCTTAAGGGACCTCGAGGTACCTCAAAGCTCAAAACATTGGAGGGAACGCATAGAGGACGGGGTATGTCGCGCGTTGGCTTGAGCGCTTGATGAGGTGGGCTCACCCGAACGGATTGGGTAAAGCAATCAAGACGCACAGCCGCCGTTTTGGCGGATGGGAAGTTTTGCTGGCGACCTCAAGGTGACCTTAAGGGACTTTAAGGTCGTCGGACTTCGAAAATTGGGACCTCAAGGTACCTCACCTTGCGGCAACACTGGCCAGAACTTCCTGCCACCACTCATGAGAAGCGTTTCGGCAGGTGAGTTGTAGAATGGAGTAAGTCTTCGGCCCTGTTTCACTCGCCTGTTTAATTATCGGTTTCGACAGCCAACTCCTGGTTACCGATCCTCGACTTAGACTGTACTTTCCCAACATCAGGTCCCAGAACCATCGCAAGACCGTTTGGATTGATCCTCATTGACCGTGCTCTCGGAATTGGGCTGTTGAGCATTGAAGCTCAGTCCCCCCAACTAGCAGCGCATATCCGGCTTAGCTTGACCCCATCGTCACGATGTGCGGTTATTTTCCACCTCAATATCAAAACCTGAATACCGGAGCCCTTGGTGCCGTCTACACCCGGCTTGATTTTAAGGACGTTATGTAGTTGGGAACACTGCACACTCTCCTGGGAATGGCGATTGAGTAGCTGATCATCATTCACCGCATCGGATCTGAGCGCCTCGCCGTTGATTTGACTCTTCACAGCCTCCGTTCGAGGCATTCCCGCCTGCACCCCATGACTCGACAAAGTTTAAATATCGCTCTCACCCTCGTACACGCAGCAGCACAGCAGTCGTTCCAAGTTGAACCCTTTCCGCATCCATGTCCGACCACATAACGGAGCCAAGTCGACTCGTCGTACTGGACGATACGCACCCCCGCATACGATACTCGGGCGCTGGGTGGAATCTCACCAATGGAGACCTTCGAAACACGACTGGAACCTTTAGCAAGGCATTTCAGAAGACATTGCACGTCACAAACACTCAGTCGACTCTTTCATTGACATTTGCGGGTATGTACCAGGGTCTGTTGTTCACCGTGTACCCGCTAATCCTCACGCCAGGGAACTTTGCGGAGATATATGGTACTGCAGACTTCATACTCGACCCAACTGGCAGCCAACGCGGCCTCGAATGGAGGTGCATTCTCGACGGCTCCGAATCCACAAAAGCAAAGCAGGCTCAGCCGAAGGTTCCAACCAACGACTTCTGTTGCTGCAGATACGAAAACCTCGACAACGATGAACACACCATTCAGCTGGAAGTATTGGACACTCGAGGCGCGACATTCGGATTCGACAAAATCGTCTACCGCCCAATAGAACTCGTGGAGAAAGAAACCATCTTAGTCCTACGCGACGACGCCGATATCGAGAGAGCGGGAGCTTGGACAACGATAGGGTCCCCGCTGGCAGGTTCGGAAGGGTACAGCACCAGCCAACCTGGGTCCAACTTTACCTTTTCTTTCGTCGGTATGTCCAAGTTTCCACCCAATGATTCTCGGACGTTGACCACGTCGACTACATCGTAGGCACTGGAGTAAGCATGGTGTCGACTCTCCCCGCCGCGGACTTCCCAGCTACAGGCACATACAGAGTTGACGACGGAAAGTCCAGCGAATTCACCATCCCTATCCACATATCCGACCTGAACACGGGCCAAAGTGAAGTATTCCGAACCCCAAAGCTCAAGCGCGGTCCACACAAGATTACCGTCTCCTACCAGACAACGCCAGAACAAGGACGAAGAATGGCACCACTCTCCTTCTCTTACTTGCTGATACACGATGGAAGCAACGAGCGAGTGGACCGTGATAAACTTGGAGATACCGGGCGAGGCGTTTCGAAGGGCGTTGTTATCGGGTCTGTGTTGGGTGGATTTGCTTTGCTGCTTGCTGTTTTTGCAGCGTTTTACTTTCGCAAGAAGGCCCAGGTCCGATCCGATCCTGAGAAGCGTGCAGAGCCCACGACTCGCCCTTATGACATCTATGCGTATGGAAACAACGAAGACGACGGGTCAGCTGGGAACACCTACTACCTCAAATCCGATCGTTCACGTTCGAACTCACCACAAAATCACTCGCCCCGAATGGACCATCTAGCGTCAAATGTTGTCCTCGCCAAGAATCGATCCGCCACATCACAAACCTCAACGTTGATAGACACTGGCAGAAACCGTCAGCCAGACGTCGACACTTCTCCTCGTCCAACAGTTATCGACCACCAAGACAGTGGGATCACACTTCCACAACCCGAGGTCATAGAAAATCCACCCAGCTACGATACGCTGTGGCCTAGCCGGCGATCGCCTGCGACACTTGCGCCCACTCCAAACCCTACCGTCTCTCACAAGAACCATGGCTAACGGATTGAACGATGCTTTTGCATATCATTCTATTCCCGACGTAATATCCAAAGAAGATAGCCAGCAGGTCCCAAACACCACTAGGAATGTTTCCCATCCCTCTACGCGTTGATTGGCACTTGGCAGTAATGCGCAACACCTGGGAATCTAGAAACAAGAGTCGCGCGACGAGACGATGTTGGCGATACTGATAGACGCCCAAGCGGTCCTTGAGGTGTGACCTAGGCAGAGCATATTCTATGGGACTCCCACTCGGCTGGCTTTGGCGGAGAAGAGAGCATAATCTCAAGTGTAAAAATTAAACTGTAGAATACAATGTACCACTTAGTTTCCTGAACGTCTGAGAAACAATCAGTGCGGCTGAGGGAGGGCCGGCCCGACCGAGGCATCCCTTGGCGCAGACGCCCGTTCCCAAAACGGCAATATAAGCGCTCCCGAAACTTTGCTTGGCCTATGATGCGCGCTCTCTACTCGGAGATATCATCAGCGCCCATAGTCAAGATCCCCGAGGGCAGCAGAGGAAAAGTGCCAACCGCCACTGGGAAAATCCCCTCTTCACCTTTGCCTCTATATCCTCAACCACTTCAGTGACTTCATAGTCACTTCCCTTCCGCTCTTTGCTTGCAACGCCTCGACGAGCATAGTCTCGTCGATTTCGACAACATCCGGATAGACTCGATTTCCAACAGCGAAGGCTGACGACATGTCGCAGCAAACGCGATGGATTGTCGTTGATGACAGGGATAGCCAAATCACCTACAGCGGTTCATGGTCCTCTATTTCTGGCGACGAATTCAATGGGCGAGGAAGCTTTGGGTCAACTTATTTAAACACATTACGCAGCTCAACCTCTACGGGGTCAACCTTAACTTTCAGTTTCATCGGTAAGTTCGTGCAACGCTTTCCTGAGTCCAGTCCTCACGTAACTTTTTGTTTCGTTGTGTGTAGGCGATGCGGCGCGAATCATGGGTACCATGCTAGGCAGGACGACGGATCCGGAATGGGAGTGTATACTGGATGGTGTGGTTCAGGAGAAAGAGTCTGCATGGAACTCGCTACAGAACAACATGGCCTTCTGCAAATTCTATGAGCTCGCTCCTGGACCTCATACCATTAGCCTCAGGGTGACCCGAAGCTCCGAGCGCGCTTTCCTTTTCGACCAAATCCAATACAAGCCAACTGGCCGAGTCGACAACCAAGTCACGTATATCACTCGCGCAGACCCCAATTTGGCGTACGATAGCACATGGCAGCCGCTAGGACATGCCGCGCACATGACACACCGGACGGGAGGGATTTTGGAGCTTCGCTTCATTGGTGAGTTTGCCTGTGTCTCGAGGAATACGAGTCACCAAACCCTATCTCAGGAACACAGGTCGCATGGTACGCATCCTACCCGAGCGAGCTAGCACATGTGGATTCGACAGCCTCATATACGCTCGATGGTGGTGCACCTGTCTCTATAACCGTTCCTGGTGGAGGAAACGATTCCGATTGGAACAGACTTCTATTCACCACTCCTCGCGTGAACAGAGGAGAGCATACTCTGCGGGTTACTTACCATGGTCGAGGATCCCAGACGCCCCTGGTCCTCAGTCACCTCTTGGTCACGGATGGAACCACCCAACTGGTCTCACCGCCTCCTCCAATCGACACATCACCGGCGCCGCCGACCGACGATGCGACACCTGGTGGCGGAACGCCAACGTCGACCGACGATGATGAAGACTCCGGGGACAGTGCTCCAGGGTCAGCCGCAAGTTCAAGGCCACGACCATCGCCAAGTGACAGTGCGAACCCAAATATCCCCGGAGGTCTATCAGATTCAGACACTGAAATTGCACCTTCGGAAGGACTTGCAGTGCTGCGAAAGAGCTCGACTGCCGGCTCAAGTCCAACGGATATCAGCAGTGGGGGAGGTATCGACGGAAACACTAACACCAGTGACAGCAAAGGCCTCCCGGTTGGCGCCATTGTTGGAGCAGTGCTAGGGTGTCTCGCGTTCCTTGTTCTGGTCGTTGGAATCCTCGTCTTTCTCAAATATCGACGCCGACGAAACACCCGAAACATTTTCCTTCCTAACTCCCCCCAGACAGTGCAGCCATTCTACGCTGCTGGCTACTCGGATGCATCAAATCCACCCATGGCAAGCGTACCGGCAGTTGGCCAGGGAGAGAATCAAGGGCAATACGGATCCCCGGTTTCGCTTCCTCCTGAACAGGGAAGCATGTCGGCCGGCCTTCCGTCCTCCATGTCAGGCCTCTCGAATCCAAGCGCCTTTTCCCCTCAGATCAACTCCGGTTTCTCTCCTGTCTCGAGTACTACTAATCTCCTCCAACCTTTACGAAAGGGGTCTGAAGCACCCATTCCCCCACAATCTGTGCAACTCGTCGGTCATCCACCCAATTACACTCCTTGAACGTGTTTCTCTTTCCACCTTCAGGCATATGTGCTTGGACTGTTGTAAATTATAATTCACTCCGGTCTCTCGTCGCTCGTTTATTGTCGAGTCGATTGATTTCGAATTCTCTGGACATTCACCCTCGCCCATAGCTGTATTAAATTCGATAATCATTGTAGCTGAGAATTATTGCTATCTCTCCGTGGTTCAATCGGTGCCGCAAACCATTACTTCCTGATATAAGGATCGCAGACCCTGGGATTGTTCAGTTTAGATGGGTCTTTCGTGAAATATCCCCGACGGATGCCTTCCATATAGGACCTAGCGAAGCGCGCCAAAGTACATCAGGAACTTAAGATAACCCTGAGAGGGTACAAGCACTCACCACTGCCGCGCAGTATTACCAGATCGTGATGAGAGCTCAATCTTGAAGTTCCAGAACTGGATGGACAATACGTCAACAGTCTGCAAAGTTCAAACCAAACAACTTACGATCCATCCAGCGGACTTGCTATACGCCAGCTTTTGGGCGTCGGCCCATTTGTGGAGGAACTCATCCGAGGCGCCAAATTGGGTGGCTAAACTCCATTCTGGGACAAGGTCCGTTAGACAATTGCATTAATCCGTCATTTCGGGCGGAATTCACCTCCAAACCAAAGAGGTGTGTTCCTAAGAGCGCCCGCCTTCTCAATTCGATCGAGGTCTGGTCAAGGTAGCCATTAGCCATGGTACACCCATGATAAAAAGATAGAAAAACATACTGCATATGTGAGTCATGTACGCTTCTTCGTTGGGGTCAGTGACGCCCTGTGAAGTGTGGCGCGTTATTCGCCCGATACGTTCAAATCAGTCGTCAAGACACCCACCCCAAAAGAGTAGTACAGATGATTATCGTATGTCTGAGGGCCAATCTTCGCATCTGCAGGGTTCGAAGGGTTGTTATACTGCCAAGTCATATCCATGAAGCTGGTCGACATATGATAGTCAGTAGATGCGCAATATGGTAACAAGGATGTTCTTGCTTGGTGATTAAGGGCGAGCGCCTCTTCAACGAAGCTCTTAATCCTTCTTTGTTAAAGTTGGTGTTCACGCCGAGTTGGGCAGCGACCTTGAAAAGTACAGGAATCATCTCCCTAAGGACCTGCCTTACTTCCGCGTTAAAAAGGTCGGTTGCGCCAGAGAGCGACTTCAAAGAGGTACTGATATCCGTGGCAGAAAGAGTGGAAGGGGGCACTTTGTTAGCACTGTGCCAACCAGGGATGTAGATTCCGAGTCCCAACTCGACAGCGCGGACGACCTGAACGAAATTCTTCTGGACTAGCCGAAATTCAGTTCAAGTCGAAGTTCATGGGTGGTGCAGGAGCTTACACTGTCCGTAGAATGGCGTTTGGTTCGCGTCCATAATTGGTTCGTTAATAGCTTGCAATGAAGCTACAGAGCTGAAGGAAGGTTCAAGGTGGGAGATTGCAGTGATCACCCCTGACCAAATGAGCGCACGGCGATAATTATATGGCGTCTGATGGATGGCGGCTTCAGCGACCATCTGCAGGCAAGAGCAGGTGTACGTACATAGAACTGCACGTCTTTCGTGCACCTAGTATACAAATGAAATAGACATCAGAAGCAATTCATCCACCCATGAGGCGAAGGCTAACCTTCCTGCAAACATTTGGTTAGGCGATTGAACGCCAGGCAGCGCGTGGTGGTCTAGGATGACCGTGATCCCTGCATCGCGAAGTTGTCTCAGGCCTCTTTTCTGCAGGTGCGAAGAAGGTCAATTCTGACAATCAACTAATCAATCAAGAAAAAGTCGCACCAAGTGCAGGATCCCGCCTTTAGGATAATATTCAGTTCTGCGATCGACAAGTGGCTCTACAATCCAGTAGCCAAGCTGGATAAATAGGTTAGTCTCGGGGTTGATACTATGACGGTAGCCTGAGGCAGCATTACCGGAATTCGGACGGTGTTGATTCCAGCAGCCACCAGTTCGTTGACGTCGGTTTGGTTAAACCAGGTGGACCTAGCTCTCATTACCATTGGGACTGTTGGGCAGGATATTGGGTTTCGCATACCAATGTTTTGCAAAAATGGCGTCGACGGTTGTGGGATAGGCCTGGGCAAACGCGCTACCCACATAGTGTCAAGAAGCCGCGGTGAAAGGTGGTATGGTGGACATACAACTCTGATGCGATACACTTGGAGCAGTCGCTACATTGCTGCCCGCCCATGTTGGACCATTCTGTATGATGGAAATCATGTTAGGCGGGGTGATGGAACGAGGCCAACAGGCGCTACACACCCTGTGGCAGCATCCATGGCTCCAAGACCAACCTGGGACAAAAGTTGGCTTCATTTTCGCGCAAAAAAGATAACTAGAAAGACTCACCAAGATCCTAGGTTAACACCATATATCTTGCTGGGCAGCCCAGTAGCTTTGACGATGGCCAGCAAAGCGGACAAGAAAACTAGATGGGCGAACGAAGTGAATGGCATCGTGGTAAGGTACTAGAAGAGAGACGCGGTGTGTATTTAACGGGTCACAGCGGACTGCAGCTGATGTTGATGGCCTTCTTTCGTTTGACAGTCTCTGAGCCGAAACAATGAATGGACCATATGCGTGGTAGTCCACGTCAAGCATTATAGGCTATCTTAAGCCTCCCGCTGCCCGAATAAGGTGCTAACCCCCGTTTGCTGGAACGTAATTTGAGCCAGAGTCAGACCTTTCTTTGCCCTTGAGGCCTTGAGCCCCCTTCCAATCCACGCAGAGAACCATTGTCGTGTAAAGTCCCAAGGCAGCGAAACAGCAAGGCCATTCAGAATCCAGTAGCACCCCAAATCAAGTTGCACTCTTCTTTTTCGCGACAACACATGGCGACCTTCGCGCCGGAGCTAAGAGATGAAGATTCTTGCGGAAGGCCTCGAGCGACTTTCGGGGTATCTGGTTCAACTGGCGGTTTGGACGAGACAGAGAGATACTCGAAAGGGTAAGCCAAGCCTGGCGCTTGCTGTGCTCGCGTAGCACCGCGTGAGAACAACGTCGTCGGCAACTCTGATCCGAAGGCTGCCGCGTTTCCTCTTCACTAACATCTCGACGAAGAATTATATTGTCGTTTCATCTTCATCTGCACCTACTGCCGATAGAATCACTGATCAATTCACTGGGAGAAGCAACATCGGCGTCCAAACATAGGTCACCTGGATCTGGAGGACTGGCAGTTGAGGTCCGAGACTTACACCGTCTTTGCTCTCCGCCTTCTCCCCATGGTCTTCTCGTCGCACAAGCTGTTCAACGCCTGCCCAAAACGTCAGAAAATGAAAATAGTTTGCGTGTTGGTAACTGCGTTACCACCGCCATAAACCCAAGACTCGTCAGTACCGACCGCAATTCAATGATGGACAAGGTATGCATCAATATGCCGAGCGACCATCTGCAGTGTGCTGACAATCGAACTACCGATCTCTGTTATTTAGCGTAATACTCACGAATGGTGGGATCCTATGTAAAAGGAAGCCTCGTCTGGCGAACCCGCATCCCCTTTCTTCTCTCCTAGTACGCCTCCAGTGCTGAAGCTTTGGGTGGACGAGCGGCCGGCCGCCTTTTGTATTTCCTTTCCTTTCGATTCATTCTTTCCATTCTCAAGCTTTGGACTTGAATTGATATCTATATATTCACAGCTTCGAAATGGCTCTGTCTTTACTAGTTCTGCCGTTTTCTTGGACCTTATTGCTTCTATTGGCTCTGGTCAGCCCCCGTGCCGGTGTACTTGCAGTTCCCCTCGTCCACCGACAAGCCGATCTAGTTGCTCTTTCAAATGCCGAGATACAGGCTTTCCGGCCTTTCACGTTTTACGCCAGCACTGCCTACTGCAAACCGGACGCCGTCCTTTCTTGGTCGTGTGGTGGTAAGTGCGTATCACTGTCCCCATAATTCAGAAGATTTGATCCAGGCCTCTTCTCAGCAAATTGTAACGCCAACCCGACCTTCAAGCCCATCGCAGCTGGTGGTGACGGAGCGGATGTTCAGTTCTGGTACGTTGGAATAGATCCAACGCTCCAGGTAAGCGCGCCTATTTTCATAGATTTTCGAACCCCGCACCTCATTGAGATGCCTTCAGACAATAGTGGTCGGGCATCAGGGAACAGACCCAACTAAAATGTAAGTGCAGCACATCACGATCCCAATATCCATCCAGTACCTCATGACGATTCTTACTAGTGAGGCCCTTCTGACCGATGCGGACTTCTTCCTTGACGAGCTGGAGTCGGAGAACTTCCCAGGACTGGATAGGTCCATTAAAGTGCACAATGGATTCGCGGAAGCTCATGCCGAGTAAGTTTCCTCTACAATGATGATTCCCTTCTTTCGGTAACTCACAATACCATTGCGTAGAACCGCAGCTGATGTTCGCGCTGCCCTTCAAAGAGCCATCGATGAAAGTGGACTGACCTCAGTATCACTGGTTGGGCATTCTCTTGGTTAGTTCTGAAACTTATTTTCATACTCTTCCCTTACTTCCTGCTGATATACTATGTATTGACGTCAGGCGGAGCGTTGTCGCTCTTGGATGGTGTTTCTTTGCCATTGTTCTTCCCAGACCTTACCTTCAGGACGATCGTATATGGAATGCCACGGGTAACATACTTCGTACCCTCTATACCTTCGCCTTCTCTGACATGTGGTTTTATTAGGTAGGAAACAAGGCGTTTGCAGAATACGTCAATCGCAACGTGGACCTGGATCGGATCAACAACCAGTGAGTTTCATAGAGCAAGACCACGCTTTCGGCTTGCAATGTCTTACGCACCACGACAGGGATGATTTCGTCCCCATTATTCCCGGTCGATTCCTGGGTTTCCAGCACGCACATGGCGAGAAGCATATCCAAGATGACCTTTCATGGCTTGTGTGTCCAGGCAACGATAGTACGGACAAGCGATGTGCGACAGGAGATGTACGCAATATCTTCGATGGAAGTCTTAGTGACCATAAAGGTAAGGCTTTCGTTCGACTTCTAAGGAGCTCGTTTGGTCTTAACGTCACTTCCTTCCCAGGACCTTATGACACGGTGCTCATGGGCTGCTGAACAGTGGTGGACGGTCTGAATGAGATCAGTTTATATACCATTTGCCTTGTGAAGATCATCGGTCGAAAGAGTGAGCTGACCGCTATGGAATTCAAATACAAGGCGGAATATAATACCTCCCAACTTGCCCGTTGCAAACTGACGTACTTCTGGACGGTGATTTAATTGAGGTAAACACCCAGGGCCCAGTCACCCAAGCGTGGATCTCTAATCGACATGTCTAGTTGGTGATAATCAGCAACGGGATGGAGGAGAGTCGCCATAAGTAAACAACACAGCCTAGTCAGTGGCATGAGCTTCTCATTGACATCATTACCGCCTTTAGCTATTGCCGTCGTGCCCAACACATACTTTTATCATCTGTAAATTACACAGCAGTGAGCACACCGGTATCGTTGGTTTCGACGCGTTGGAGAATTCGCAAGGGGCTTGACTGATGACCTCGAAGCGTGCACGACCTTGGCTTTCACATTGTCAACGTCGGCAGCGTGGCTGACTATGGCACGCCCAACATCGCCAAGGCAGGGATGAACACGGTGACTCGATAGAGCCGGAAGGAGACTGCGAACCGGACCTCGCTCCTGCCAAATGATGCATTAGCGGAAACCTGATGCCAGGGTCATACGCTGGTTCCCCCAACCCATCGGATGTCTTTCGCACCACCGAAGTCAACGTTGGCTGTTTCAGACATCAGCCAACTCGCAGGTTGGCGGCCGCACCAATGTAGACATGGCCGCCGTGGCCATGGTCCATTTCCCGAGCTTGCGATCATCTTGGTCAGTCATGGGCAACGAGAAAGCGTTTCTGGCACGAGGACCCTGAGATTGTCACGCGTAAGGAGGGAATGAATGAATCTATATTAAAAGTGTCAAGGTATTTTGCAAGCGTGGTATTTAGATGGCCTTGGCCTTGACGAGCTCTGCGTCGCGTGTTAGGGAGCGATATTTGCATGAAAATTATAGAGGACATACGCTCAATCTCGGCAACAGCGCTGGCGAGGACGTCTTGCTGAACCTTGGGCTCCTTCAAGGAAGCCAAAACCTTGTCAATGACGGCCTTGGTGAGCTCAGCCTGCTCGCTCTCCTTCACTTGCTGCTCATATCGAACCCAGCTGTCCAACACCGACTTGATCTCAGCGGCGACGGCGACCTTCTGCTGTTGAACGAAGGTCTCCGACTCAAGTTTGGCGGTTTCCTGGTGCAGAGTTAAGAGTAGTCAACGAATGGGGACTGAAGTAAACGTACCTTGGACAAAGCGAAGAGGGCTTCGGTGATGGAAACAACGTCCTTCATTTGGCCGACCGAGTCGATTCGCTCCTTGACAGCATTGGTGTGCTCAGCACGGGAAGCTTCGAGGACACCCTTGATGCGGTCAATGTGTCCCTGGGCCCAGTTGTTGTAAGGTTCACGGATGACCTGGATGGGTTGACGTCAACAATTTGGCCTCCGTGAACCACGTTTCGCGACGGACCTTGGCAATGTAGGTGAAGACGATAGCGGAGGCCAAAAGGACGATACTCTCTTCGTTCACAACGTACAATTCTTGCGAAATGGCAGTTGCGGCGAGACCAGTTCCAAGGAGAGCGGTGCCGGTTTTGGTGATCAAGCCTGGGGACGAGGGGAGCTTGTTGACGATCTCGGCGGCCTTCTCTGAGGGCGGTGGGGGGTTGGAGGAGGTGGCCATGCAGCGACTAGAAAAACATCATCAACGTCCCCTATTCCGACGACCAACTCGTTGCACGTACGTGTAGCTGGGGGCCACGGTGGCCATGACTCGCGGGCGAGCTGCAGAATTCGTGGTCAACGCGTCTGTTGTGAGCAACGGCAGGGCAACAGTTACTCACCCGCACGCAAAGTGTTCAGTGCGATTCTCGAGGCCATCTTCTCGTCGTCGTCGTTTTCGTTGAGGTCGGAGGGGACAACGAGCTGGTTGGAAGAAATATACCGTGAGAACCTGTTCCCGGCTTTCCACGAGCTTTGGCCTGGTTAGGGTTAGCCGCCATCACTGTCTGCGACCATCAACACGCAACCTGGACCCTGCCACCATCTTCTTCGTCGTCGCACTGCTGGACTCCTGCTTTACAGGCACCTCAAGGCGACGATGTAAAATGAACAGAAACGCGTAAATGGCTTGTCATCGGCTCCGGCGTTCGTTGCGATTTGGGTCCCAGTCCTCCATCAGGACACTCATGGCAAAATCTGGCTGTGTAGCGAGGAAGAATCCGAACCCTTTCGATGGGATGACGATGATCTATGGAATTTTTAACAGTGGGCGGGATGATGAACAAAGTAGTTTCAGCTCCAACGTGTCCGGATAAATCATCTCAAAGGGACTTACCTCTTCACCTCTTCTAGAGTCTTATTCCCATCTTATCTTTGCTCGTTAACTCTACGACAGATACTGATTGGACGTCCAACATTGCGAGTTGCGCTTGACGGGATTTCGGCCGACATCTGCGATTCCTCTGCATTGACCTGCGATTTTGGATCGTATCGATTTGGTTGGGATTGTTGCGTACCTGCCTCACATGACGCTATTGCTCCAGTCAGGGCTAGGAACTGTTGTCGTATTGTTTGGCTCGCAGGAATGATCAAGGACGATAATGGACTCGTGCCCCAGAACAGCATGGAGCTCACCCAAAATGGCACAATACCACCCAAAAATTGCGGGTCTCGCCCCTATCTCGCCGACCACATATTGCTTCAATTCGGGATTTTGAACCTAATACCTCCTTTTTTCTGGATTCGCTTAGACCTGTTTTCCTGATCCACATCGCCGAGGCTATCCCAATGGGACGTCCTCGCGTGATTTCCAAGCTCTACCCCAACGAAGTGGTGAACATGACGCGGACAGAACAGGTGAGGATCATGACCGAGCTCGTTTCAATAGGTGCTGACGGATAGGTCCTCGTCATCGGGAAAAAAATAGGACCCTTCACGGGCATCTTGGAGGACTAGACCCATGTATTCGAAGTACTCAACGCTCCGAAGCATTACATGCCCTCTCTAATGAGGTATTCCAACTCCGATATCTTGGCCTTGTTATCGTCGTTGACGCTCGCTTGACTGGACGACTCATGTTGAGATGGCAAGGTTCTGAAATGCACCCAGAAATACCCTTTATGCTTCCGGTGAGTATTATTTCGGCAATGCCCTCCGAGTTGGCCTACGGTGCTAATCGCCGTGCTCAGGCTGATTGCTGCGACGCCAATACACGTGTACATGTATCTTCCAATTCCTGTTCCTTGCCATTCACTTCACCGACTTTCCTCTGATAGAACCTGGCGGTCAAAATGTCGGAAACGGAAGGCGCTTCTAACGCCATGTCAAAATTGAAAAGGCGCATTATAATCGCTCTGGGGAGTTTTGGACAGAGACTGACACTACCTTTCTGAACCAGGATCGCAAGTCACTTTAGTAGACGATAGCTCCTTCTAAATGGACAACATGTTTCCTCTTTCACCAGGCATCAACCCCACGCTATGACGACCGACGGAATCAAACTTCGATCCGTGGCATGTTTCCCGACAGCTTTCTAACAGCAAAGTGTCGAACTTGGTGAACGCATACGATCGCCATGCCAACATTTCCCCACCACCAAGGTAACCACACGAAATGACAAACAAGCGCTCAAAATAGACCGGGGTTGCACCCATCCAACCGGTCATTTGGTCAGTTAAAAGGGGATCAGGGTTTTCGACTTAATGAAGAGACTCACACCCCTGTCGACGAAGTCATCAGATTGCGAAGAGAAGTCGAATGGAGGAAGCTTTGCGTGGGAAGCCGTGGGGTTGGGTTGACGTCTACAGGTCGTTTCCATTTTCTATCTTTGCTATCCTCATGTATGGTCTATGCTTGTCGTGGGTATGACATTTCCCGTTCAAGACGCAATACAGGTCTCCCCGCCCGTTTGGGCTGGGTATGGCGGGCGCCCCAAAGGCTTTCCGGTGCGTTCGGGCTGTGCTTCTGCGAATTTACGACGAATTTCTCATACCATGGGCAGCCTGACGAATCATGGGAAGGAAAGCAGAGCAGCAATACATTCAATCCATCCTCATTGGGTGAACTTCGTTATCGCGAACCATACGTTCGATGGCTACGAAATCGCCATGGTCTCCCGAAGTCCAGCTCGCTCTTCGAGAGGTTTCTAGCTGAAGCTCCTCGAGCGCTATGGCAGGAAATGGGCGCTTGAAACCACTCGTCCAGGTTTGGCTCCTTTCGGGGAGGTACTTTGCTGATGTCGATGCTCCACTGGACCCTGAACGGGGTTTGATCTCATTTCCGCCAGGAGGAGAGGCTGATGTGATCCCTCGACCTTCAACGAATTCGCGGAAGTCGAAGCGCTAGCCTTCGTCTGCGAAGGCGCAATCTTCTTTCTCGCAGCCCTCAACAATCCATTGAATCGATTCCCCATATGCTCTTCTTTGAGATGGCAACACACACCGAGTCCTCGGCCAATACTCTATGTCATGTCTGACCAGTGACGGGCTTCAAACGGTTACTAAATCCCCCTTTAAAGCCTTCTCTCTTTCGATTTTATTTTCTGATGTATTTCATTTAGGTTGCTGTTCAAAAGGCCTGTGGAGCACACGAGGCTCGCATTTTGGCCTCGATAAGGAATGCCACCTTTGGTCACGTCGAGCGCTTGTTTCGTAAACTGGAGCGAAAAGTGAGAAAACCGTCTGAAAAGCGCTCACGTTTTCAAAATTGATTCGCAGGCCTTGACATTAGCCTCAGCGGGGGCACTTGACATGCAGCTAGGAACTGGGGATAGAAGCTCACGAGACGATTGGACCAAATGGTATGCTTCAGGTCCCTGTATACCTGTCAAGACGTGCTTTATCGTCTCTGCAGTAAATGGCAAGTCGAGAGAACGTGTGCGTCAATTGGACTTCACCAACACAATTCGGGGCATTTACGTTCTCCTACCGTCCTGAAACGGAAATACGATATCAATTCATTCGACTTCTGGCTCTTCACTTATTGTCTTTTTACAGAAAGCCATTCAAATCGAAGTGAGAGGCGAGCAGACCCATTTTGGACACATGATCTTTTCGTCGGGCTTCGTTCCCTACAGAAACGGAATGCCAGGTTATCATACTTCGGCCCCTCTAGGTGCGTCAATACATTTGGACTTCCTCTCTCGAATACGACTGAAGCCTCTGGGCTCCGATATGTCCGTAAATCCGGATTTCACAGCAGCTGCGACATCATCCCCAATGGACATCGTCGTCGTGAATGGGGAACCGAGTCTAAAGCGTATGCGACTATGAGCTTACTTCTAGGATTTCCGGTAAGAACACCTACTTTGCATCGGTTACCACGGTAATGATCCCATATACCCTTTCGCCAGCTTAGGATACCCGTCTCATCCTCGTTGGCGTCGAGACTATCAAGAGCTAAAGACCTTAGGATGCCCTGAACTTGAGGAGCGTTTGTAATCGGCCGATACATACGGTGGGTGGGTATTTAGTTGACCGAAATCAAGTTATCATGCGTAAGAAGGGCGCAAACAAGGAGGCGTGTACTGAGGTACCTGCCGCAGCATAGTTTCAAAGGAACGAGAATAGGTCTTTAGTCCCCGCACCCAGCGGGCCCAAACCTTGCCTATGACCTTCAGGACCCAGGTTCCAACGTTCCTTGATTCTCTCCCAGCTCGCCGTCCTCATTTGAAAGTTCTCTTTCTCCTCCAGGCATCCAGGTCCCACAGGACCCCCGAAAACCAGCTGAGAGGTCAGTTCTGGGAAATGGATTTGTTAACCGGATTTTATCTCGCAAAACCCCCCAGATTTTAACCGGGTTTTGCAGTGACCTCCGTGCCAAGCCAAAAATCGATACCCGGATTTTGGAACAGACCTCAAAGTCACGAAAACTCATCTGAATTCTCATATTTCGCTCGTATATCCATGTAACTACGTGCAAACACTATGGTATGATCAACCCTCGTCTTCATCTCCGTTGCTGTCCCCTTTCTTTGACTGTTTCGCCACCAGTCCCTTCACGGCTTCAGCAGCGGTTGACACGAAGGGAATTGGACTCTTGCGAGTTAAGGACAAGGCGCTCGTATTGACGGTCCTGGGCGTCTTTTGACGGATAGCTGTTACCAGAATGTAGACCCAAGCCTACATATGGCTACAGGCTACAAAAAATGTACTCATTGATTCCAATTCATAGCCCAGTTTGGTGATTTACCGTCGCAAATCGTAGTCGATTGTGAGTCAAGATACTTCTACATGTTTTGAGTAGAAAATGGGCCCAAAATGGCAAGTAAATTCACGGTCGAGACCACCCAGGACCACCCAAGATCATCAGGTCGCGCGAGCCTGCCGTGCACCAATACCCGGATTTTGGAAGTGACCTCCTCAGAGAGTCGATGATACCCGGATTTAGGAACCGACCTCGACCTCGAAACCCCCCACAAAATACCCGGAAAATTTCTGACCTCCACCCCCAGACCCCCCCAATTTTAACCGGATCTGCACTGACCTCTCAGCTGGTTTTCGGGGGTCCTGGTCCCACCTCATGATAGCGCTCGTCCAAAAGGGACTATCGGAGGTACCTTCTGTGGATATGATCTTCCCATGTCCATCGGTCTGCAGGCCTTGTTTGATCCGGGGGTATCCCAGGTATCTCTTCCCAGCCAATTCCCTTTTGCAAACGCCGCGCCGAAAGGACGGAGAACTTAGGGTGTGGTTGGATAGTGGGCGATTTTCGTGTCGTTTGTATGCCAACGAGTTATCCTTGGTCGTCGGGCCGGGCCTCTAACTATCATGTCCAGTCGTTATCTGGAGTCGAGGATCCTTGCAAGCACTCATGTGGTTCGACTTAACTGCATGTCTTATGGAGAAAACGGGAGGATGGCAATTTCGCAGTGTGCAGTGATAAGATCTTTTGATACCTCCGGCCATTGATCATCTGGGTTCAATCAGGTTCCACTCATTCGGTCCAGTTCTGTGACATCTCGGTGGAGAGCATGTGAAGAGGACGTATGTAATTTCCTCACGTTCGTACCCTCATATTGGCGAGTGGTCACTGGTACCTCGTCCCAATTCGCTGAACTTGTGCCGGCTCCGAAGAACAAGGGGCACGATTCGAGAGCCTGATACCCTTCAGATTAATCACCTTCGCTTTAAGTCAAACGCCCAAAGTCCCCGTTCTTGCGAGGCTTGCGGAAGCCTACTGGGACTGCTGCGGTGAATCGGGGATTCAGGTTCATATGGTCGGGCTTTCATTTACGGTTAAGATTTCAATGAACTTCGCCGTCGAGACCTCGCAGGGCGCTGCATGGAGCTGCAGAAGTCTGGCTGAAGGCAGGGCCATGCTTCGCCTTCCCGTGCAGAACTTCGTCCTAAATTGGACGTTCGAAGCTCCCCTTGGGCGAGCGGGTGCGGTCGTCAACCGTCACGAACATTTGGGTAGTGCAATCGTTGTTGTCTGTGGCCGTTTCTTCCCATATCCAATAACTGAATGGTATCTTGTCATTGCGACTTCCTTCTCCCGGACGCCTGAGTTCCTGTGCGAGATTACTATGTGCCTGTGTAGTGGATACCTACTATCTGGTTCTCAAATTCTCAAGTTCGTGAGTTCTGAGAGGGATTATGAAACAAGTGATTCTATGCAACATAAGCTTCGCCTTCCTTCGATCAGAACCCACGTACGCTAACATGCCAGACAACGTAAATGAAGCTCTGTGCTCAAGCTTCAGGAACTGTGGTTCAAATGAACGTCAACTGTCCATGCAACTTACTTGCTTACCGCCACCAAACCTCGGACGCGTTAACAGCAACGCTTCCGTTGTCCTGGAAATTACATTATGTTTCCACGAAACCAAGGGCTGACAGAGCCTTCCCAAGCGTTCTTTCCGCACAGTCCGATCCGAACACATTGACGGTTTCTGGAATAGACATTCTCCAAATATCTGATTTCCTAATCGGTCCACCTTGCCCCTGCGAGCGAATTGAAATATGTTTCCGCTGGTGGATATGCCCGTGGATGTTCCATGACAACTCTATTCAGCTTCGGTAAACCACTAATTAGGTGCTCGAGTTTCTTTGGAATTTCTCTGATTTTTCGACGGAGGCAAAAGGTCAGGCTGATTCCCGCTTATTACCTTGTTAGACTTTATGTGCGTCCTCTCGCGTGAGTGTAATATGCGAGCCTTTCCGCGACAAAAGAATGCGTCTGGAAGTTTGGGTGTGTTTCAGGATTTTCTGCATTTCCAGAGCTCAGATGTGGGACTTTGCGCGGTGGTATCTACCACGGGCCGTCATTGGTTGTCCCTGTGTCGTCACATGGCAGGATGTGCTGTCATTTCAAGGCTCCTCGGCATAGAGCACCAAGCAACCTTCACCGTGGCGACATGAACTGCCATTCGCCTAGGGCGCCTTTACCGCAAGCGCTGCAATGGGTGGGCAAAGGGCCCCATATCCCACTTTCACCTACATAGCCTGACTTTACTTCTGAGATTTACCCATGCGTCAAGTCACATGAATCGACTTGAGAAATATTAGAGGTTTCGATTTGTGGAAAGAAATGAGTTTTGATGCGTCTTTGGTACGCGCGCTACCTTTAGGCGCTTATCTCCCCACACAAAGGATCACCTGGTCCTCCGGTCCTCATACCTTACATACATCATCCGCAAGTACTATCTGATATCACTGAGTGTTGGAACATTCATACGGCATTCAATCCGGCAATCCGGCTTCAGGATAAGTAAAGTAAAAATTCTTTCATGTATTCTATTGCACTTGAACACCGACGATAGCTTCATACCGCACTGAAAATCCTCCGACGTTGGGATTTCAAAGGATTATAGAGATTCTGATTTCATTTACTAATGCATCTCTAGCCAGCAGCATTCAAAGGGAGAACGGTAGTTTACTATAGAGTGTACGGACATCCATGCATCACGCCTACTAGCCTATGGGACAAGTGCCGGTGACACGCGGAAATCATTTCTCCTCCGAAGCAGGCCTTTCACTGGCATTCATTTGCAAGGTAGCAGAGATTGCTACTTAGTGGTATATATTGTCCCTCGAATCTCCTAACTCGAAGTCACCGATTCGATACATCTGCATGATCCCAAGGCAGGACTTCAACATATCCCACACCCAGTCAAATAAACTCTCAATACAGTGCATACAAAAAGCCATAAGGGAAAGGAAGTCAGTTTGACGTTGCCGTTAACCTCGAACCCGTAACGCCTCGTCACAAAGGGCCGACCAGATGAAACGTAAACCCATGAGAAATACTGGTAGCCTCGTGTTATCTATGAACCAATAAGTAAAGTGAAATAGTCGTAAGAGAATGGGTAAGTGAAAACTATTGGCGGGTTCAGACGGGGATGAGTGGGGAAGGTACAAATCAGGGAGAAAGATGTGTGAATGAATTCCAACGAGCGCTGACGAGCGTGGGCACTGGCGAGGGGGCTAGTCATTAGCGCCCGGGAATTCAAAGCCAGGTCGACTTTCAGGAACGGATCCCAAAGATCACACACAACTCGGCGAGCAATATCGTCTGCCTACTCTATCTGCTGTCCTATGAGAAACGTTAACAGCATTGGTATGTATCATCGCATCACACAATACACAAATCCCCCGATTCGTGACAGGCTGTAGGATTTTGTAGCCATTCAATGCCAGCCGCCGTGGCGGCATCCAAAAATATAAACGCCAGTTACATGTTCTGTCAAACTGTCAGGTTCTACTATGTAACTCCATATTCTAAGTATGAGGGAACCTGTCCTAAGGCTCAAGAGCCCCCTTAGGTCTGGCCGGGCTCTGATATGCTGGTACCCACGGGTGGCGAATTCACGCGGAATGTCGACGTCCATCCGCTCAATGTCTGTCGAAAAACTGAGTGAAGCCTTTGAAATATGTCCTATAGATGTATTCTTCTTCCACAAGGTCGTGTATACTGCCCTGAGCCACTGAGAAATAGTGCTTCTACTCTCGAATTACCGGGATGACCGCGGGGAGCGTTGACGGACACGCCGGCTTCGGTTCGACATAGACAAGGTCAATCTGACTACGAATAGCTACTATACGACTAGAGCGTGGTGAATGCTTAGAGGCAGTTACTAAAAACGAACTCCCAATTCACTGCTTCACACCGGTTGTTTCGTCGGTCCCAGTCGCTGCAGGACCCGCCATTGATGCCGTCGGCACCCGACACAGGTTGATATAGCTCGCCTTGAAGTGCACCCGAGCCCGCCTGGGGGAAGGGGTCATTCGTGGGCGTCCAGGTCCCTTCTTTCATGGGATCTCAAGCCTGTTGCTCACTATCTTCTCGTTTCATTTGAACTGAACCCGACTCTAGCGATTGGGAAGAGGGCTTGGGATTTGAAGCCCCCCGCCCATTGCCGACTCCATGCCGAAACCTCAAATCCCGCCTCCTCGACAGTAAAACACAAATCAATCCATTTCCACTGAAGGTTTTACCCCTAACTGGCACTCATAGACACTTTAATCACCCGCTCACCCTCGTCCTTGGATCCATGATCACCTGCGTTAAATAAACGTCGCTTGAAATGCATTCCTCATGGTACCCCTATCCGTATGCATTTCAGCCCCACTCTGGTCTGGTTCAATTTCACACACACAGTAAATCAACAGGGAGACACCTTGCTCAGTCCACATGAACAGGAACCTTTGGTATGCTGCTTCGCAGGGGAGGCTGTTGGCGTTGTTGTTCTTGTTGATGATCCTGTTGGCCCTGGCACTGATTCAAGGGATTGGGATGATCGTTGTTGCCTGTAGTAACTACGCCCTTGATGTCGTAGCCTGTTGTAGCGTTTCTCGTTGCTTTGAAGTGGTTTGTTACTCACCGGATCCTGATGGCTTGCTAGGAAAGTCTTAGCCTCCTTGTTCCCCGACTTTTCATTACGAATGAACAATTCTGAGAGCGAAATATCGCCGAGCATAGCGCCGTCACGGTAACTCGAAATTGTACTCATAAGCGCCTGAACTGATATGCTTTATGACCAGTACAGAACAGTGAGCTTTCGTCGAGGGCATTTCGGCGCCCTAGCTGGGTAGTATTACCGTGACTACTCGGCATTGAACAGCTAAGCACCGAGAGTAGAAACTAGCAAACCGTGTGGCTCCCTTCCGCGGAAATACTGTTCAAGTGAAATGGGTTGAGATGACTCTTTGATTAGATGATTCAAGAACACTGGTTAGACGATCGGTGTTCTCTGCTATGCACGAAAAACGTCAAAAAGAGGATGGAAATAGCGCTCACCTTGATGTCCAAGACGCCTCAGAACAGAATAGATGACGCTTCAAGACTCTCAATGATATAATGAGGCACTAAACAGCGCTTCTCGCACCGGTTGACGAGACGTCCGGTGCGCGAGGGGCTATGTCCATACCACCGGGCGGTCGATCCGTAACCACCTCTCAGTGAAAATCAGCACCGCTTCACACCTCAAGGTTTGTTCTCTTAATTAAGTTTGACCGGACGACCAGGTTAGAGTACGTACTCAAGAGGGGAATCCTTATCACCCGTTGATCTAGGTTCTGTGCATAGCTCCTTAGGTCCGATGCTTACAATCACAGCGAGGCGCTCGTCGCTAGCTTGGGCAATTAAGAGCGCTGGGCGAAGCGGGGTTGGGTAGTGGGGCTTTGCAGCAGTGGACCATTGTAGTCAAGATAACGATAACGTTAGATCATCGTTATCATCGTCAAGCTAACGCTCGCATCTTCGACGAAGTCGAATCCGTCGTCTTAAATCCTCGCAAAAGGAAAGTAGAATGAATTGGATCATGGCGGACTTGGTATACACGACGACGGAGCGCCCGTAATGGCCCAGGATACCTCTTTGTAGTCTGTGGCGAAAAGAGCGAGGTGTATAAATAGGGCAAGTCCGAGTACAGCGTCGAAATGCGGACTTGAGCGCGAGGCAGGTGTGCCGGAGTGAAGTACGTATGTGTTGTAAGATAGAAGGAGAAAGGGGATAATGCTATATTGAGGAGGCCAGAATTAAAGTGAGAGTCGGCATCTCAACGCATAACGGAACACGGTGACTTGTGCGTCATCCACACCGGTACTACCTGCAATCCAGGGCAACGGAAGAAAAACCTGAAGCAACGATGGGAAAATGCTTACATCCAACTCTCAAGTCGACCTCGCGTCTTCAGATATTCTTTTGGACTCAGAATCTGGGTAGAGGACGAAAGAGGGAATTCCATTCCTGGCGATCCATCCATTCCACCTTCCTTGAAGATGGAACTGCCTCCCCAATGTTTTCCTTAACGTTACAGTGGAGCGCACTCGTCATTAGTTACTGCCCACTGCTACTGTAACACCCTCGTATCCTGCACAACAATACCCCAACAAGTTTCAAATTCTCTCATTCCCCACACCATCTAAAGAGTCATCATGTACCTGTGGGCACTCTCCTCCTAATGCGTATGGGGCGTTGCAGGCCACGGTCACAATGCCGCGTGTGGCGCTCTGCGCTATACTACTAAACACCAAAACCCCAACCTTCTGCGCTAATTTCGAGTTCGCGCTACCGGTGCAACGCCTAACACTCTGCTTTGAAACCCGTTAACCTTTTCAAGCAAATGGGGAAGGTCAGTATTATTACCGTCATAAGAGATTCAGATTTTACTAGTCACACAACGGTCGGGATATCGATCTTCGGGTCCTCTTCGGTGGTTTGAGGTCAGCCATGAGGACGAGTCGGACTCGACCTGGTTGAGCGCTTAGCAGTGGATCTGAGCGCTGGTTGCAAACGAGAATCGCATGTAATTCGGGATATCATTAACGAAGTCTATGTTCTCCTCGTTACCTGAAAGCTCCTTCGACAGGGGTAGTCGAGTGGACGGCGCACGTTCCCCTGGGTCCCTTTGTACCTCGCATTATTGAATTCCTCCGAGCCACTCTCATGCCTCGGACACCCTGCCCATCCTGCCCCTCCGACACCCTCTTTTCCTCGAGACCGAGAAGAGTTGTCAAGTCGACTGCTGGACACGAGTACACACTCCGAGTCGACCTGCGTGTCGTTGGACACCCGGAAACGAGGGTCTTTTCCGCGTCTGACGACCGAACGTCCTCGGGAAAGGTTCTGAAGATTAGGCGCCCACTTTCAGAATTTGAAAAGTGAAGTAATTGTGTCAAGATGCACTGAACAAGTCACTGGAGAAGGGGCAGACCACATTATTCAGTCTTACTGACGAAGTCTTCGGTTTCGTTTTGGAATGCAAATCCACTTCCGTCTCCGACACCCATATCGATAAACTCGCACGACGACCACGACGACGCTATGTTCTGAAAAAACAGCCTGGTCGTCGTGGTTATCGAGGCACTCCGAATCGAATTGGTCCCTTCCACCTCCCGTTTCCGAAGCCGAAGTTTGCTCCAGTTCAAGGGGCACAAAGTGCGAACCAAAGTACCTATTAGGCGGGAAAGCAGCAGCACTACTAGGAAGAACATTGGGAAAGAGGTCGTCAAGTCGACCGACGCTTCATCGACCATGAGAGATCCAGCGAACAGCACATCGACGTTGTTTTTCAAAAAGGGGAGGGGAGGTTTCTGGTAACCCTTCCCTTGCTTTCCATCGAATTGTCAATGAAGGAATGGTGATTAGGCGCCTCCCATCCATATCGGTATATTTTTGCTTTATGGAAGTGTATGAAGCGGTGGGTTAGCTGCATCTAAGGTTGAGCTGGGATGGATCACTCGCGATTTTATTTCCATGGAGTGGCCAGCGGCCGGTTCCTTGCGATGCTGATACTGACATGACTGTATGATTTCGTCATCCACGACGTCGAGTGGGGAGGTTGAGTTGATCTGTAGAGATTCTAGCTCTAGCTCACGAAGCCCTGACAGAAGAACCATTTTCAGACCACCCAATTATATTCGAATCTCTCGCTCAAATTCTGCTACAGCATGTTTCGTTCCAGTTATGGAATTCGAAGCCCGGCTTGACAGGGTTGAGACGTATGTCATCGAACTTAGAAGACGTTTGAATCCCCTTGCGCTGAGAATGATTCAGACTGATTAAAATGAAAGGTGTTCCGAATGCTCACTGTTAGGCTTTTCTCTCGTGTTCGGACGGACCACGGAGAATTGGGTACGTTGTCGGCGTTCGGTATACTAAGTTCTAGTCGAGTGATAGGCAGGGTAGTGATAGCCAAGGTGTCATCGGCACGGCTGGAGAAGTGGGATTTTCGAAGGGTGAAGGTTGTCAATGGACTAGTCCTAGATGGGTAAGCGGGAAGGTACCGGATCGGGTCTGGTGGCCGGTGAATTTGAGAAAGAGACATGATCAAAGGATACCTGTTGGCGGCTGGTAGCTTTCTCCTTGTTGGTTATTGAATTGTGTGAAATATCTAGAATTCGATGGGGTCAACAGAAAGAAGGGCTTCGAATGGAGGGAAGTGAACTCGGAAGAAGCAAATTTTATTATCGACTGCCGGAAGAGAACTCGACATCAGTGCCCAGTTGGCGACTCGAAGAGAGTTAGCTATTTTGGGGCGAGGACGGATGCTTCGCAAAAAACCGTTCACTCCAAAGTTGCGAGGGAAAGAGTTAGCGCGTATTCCCAAGGCGGCCCGCGGGATTCAAATAGGCGCCCAAACACCACATCCCCAACGATGAGCAAGGACATACTAAGCGATCACCTGCCTCCCAATGAGCAAGAGCAAAACTTACCAATCCTCAGTCCAGACAGGCTTAATTAGAGGCCTAGGCCGAGAACGGGGTTTGCGTTGTAGGCGAACCGTTTATCCGCGTCGTTCACTCCACGGAATTATGACAGTAGCGGAAGAGGCGTGAAAGGTACATGTGGGCGAGCGCCCCTGGTGTACCTCGAGATGAGAAGGTACGACGGGGAAAGGCTTGGTATCGCGGGTGGAGAAGAAAGGACCTGGTCATCGAGGGCAAGCCCGAGTTCCCGAGACCACGAGCCTGCGGAGAAGGGGAAGAGGTGGTCGAGCTCGACCGAACGACCGAGCGACCCCAAGAAAAAAGTGGGTCTATTATCCACCTAGGGGCCTGGGACGGGGAGGGACGATTGAGACGTGCGTAAACTTCGAAGACTCAATGGAGATGAAATGTCAGAATTAGGCTGAGAAGCCTGCAGCTCAGGTGCAAAGCGGCGGCAGGTGGTTTTCATATTTTGTGTACCGTACGAGAAGTCATGCGCGGGATTAGGAATTGGGAAAAATAATAGGGCGAGTGTGAGGGGGGATAGACTTCCGGATGTGCTCCACGGAAGGAGGTGAGAGAGGATTCTCGAGGTGATGTTCGTTTTGGACGGGGCGTAGATTGATTTGTTCCATGTGTCAATATGGATTGGCTGGTTCGACATGAAGGAAGAACAAATAAGGAAGAAGGAGGAGGAGGAGGTGAGGGACAGGGATGGGTGTTCTGTGGGAAGGTACCAGAAGTTGGGATCGACTGGCTTCGTGTCGATTACGGGAGAAGAGGGTTGGGAGGATTGACGTCAAGAATTGAATTGGAAATTACGAAGATACATATGTGTCTGGGGAGGAGGAAAGGGAGTGTGAGTCACCGGTAGACGGAAGTAAAAAGAGTGAGAGGGTGGATAGGATTGGATGGGATATGCGGTGAGATCGGCAGGAAGAGGAATCGGACCGTGTGGATTGTGTTTTGGGGCAAGTTACGTAGTTCGGATTTCATTAAGATTCTGTGTGGCCGGCGGGAGTGTGGCTGGATTTGGGAGTGATGAGAATCTCAGAGATCTGGATCGGGGCGTGACCGGGTTTGGCAGGGCAATCGAAGAAAACCCGTGGAATTGGGATCTCCTGTGTTTGCTGGGACTCCTTTTAACACTTGGCCACATATAAGCGACCCATGAGCACGATCATCTGCAATCAGCCTGGAATGCTGCACTAGAGCCCATCAACAACACGACTATCCCGTCTCTACGTGTCACACATATCGCCTGGCCGCGAATATCTCAAATGTCCTCCTTTGTCATGGACCCATACCACCACCACCAGCAATGGCCACAGCTCATCACAACCCAGCCCCCCTTCCCTTCCCCGCCCCCGAGCGAGCACGGCGGTTACCAATACTTTGACCGCGACCCCGCCCGCCCCGCCCCCACCAACTCGGCCTTGTCCCTCAACATCTCCTCCCTCTCCGTCACCTCTCCCACAAACCTCTCACCCATAGCACAGACCAACGGTCCGGCCAGCACGGCCAACCTCTCGCCGGCGACGCCGATTAGTCCCTCAAATAACCCGTTTAACAGCCAGAGTCAGGCCCAGCAGGGACCCCAGCAACAGCAGCAGCAGCAGCAGCCATCCCCGTTCCAGTTTGATCCACATCAAGGGTCTTCGCCAGGTCAGCAAAGTCCGAACACGCAGTATGATGAACCACAATCGGGGCAACAAAATCAACAACAAAACCAGCAGCAACTGGCCCCGCCCGGCTCTTCTGCAGGCTTTGCGACTGACCGCCGTCCTACCGTCTCTCGCTCCTCCTCTGCATCCACAACCGCTTCCTCCCAGCTCCCCAGTCGGAAACGCAGCTTCACAACAAACCCGTCCGCGCCGTCGTCGACAACCATCGAGGAGAACGTGTTTGATGAGAGCCGCGGCGACACAGCTATGGATCTCGCATCGACCTCAACAAGCGCTGGCTACACAGAGGATCTAGAAATGAGGAATGCTTATGGCAGTTCGACAAACGGTGGGACAAGCCCCGTCGAGGGTAGCGGCAGCACCAGCGGCGCTGAGGACGTGCTAGGCACAGGGCCCCCAGGCGGTGGCTTGGGTGTCCCCGTCAGTGGCAGCGTCAACGCACTAGGGAAGCCTCTCGCCACCAATAACTTTGTCACAAAATTGTACCAGTAAGTTTGTCCTCTCCGCGTTTCCCGCAGACTTGCTCCATCTCCAAAACCATATCTTATCTCGCCTTGATGCCGTCGCGCCGTCGTCATGCATCTTTGCTGCCAACTCGACCATCTTCCCATATCTTCATGCACGGTTGGCGTTCTCCTTGCCTTTTTTGCCTTCCTATTCTATATTGTCTCCATGACGATTTTCTGCCCTTGGACGTTTTAGAGAATTCTGTTGCCGCTCTGAAGCCACTGCATCTTTGCTCTTGAATGCTGTGACATCATGTGCGCTACTTCCATCTCCTCCTCCTCGTACCTTTCCCCAACCCTTCTTTGTTGATTTATCTTGGCTTTTTGACCAAGCATTATTGACGGCAGGATGCTAATCAACAATACCCTAGGATGATCAATGACCCCAAATCGTCACACTTCATCTCGTGGACAGAGCTGGGTACCTCGTTTGTCGTCTCCAATGTTGGCGAGTTCAGCAGAAGCATCCTGGGCGCCCATTTCAAGCACAATAACGTAAGTAATTCATCCCTCGCCGACCTCCATGTATGCTCATGCCTCCACTTGAAGTTCTCTAGCTTTGTGCGGCAACTAAATATGTATGGCTTCCACAAAATTAATCGGGTTAGTCTTTTGAGTCCAACCTCTTTACTCAGCGAACCAAGACGCTTACTTTCTTTCACCCCTTTTCATCGATCCTCTACACCCTACTTTTTTCGATGCTACCTCCGCCTCAACCCCATTTCTTCCTCACCAAAAATCTCATCACAAAATGGCCGCCGTTCCATCTTTCTCGGGATTTTTGGATCCGACCCCTCAATATGTCCACGGATGGCATTGACGTGTCATGGCCCTCTTTTTTCATGTCTACCTCTGGTCCCTACTCACTCGACTGTCTCTGTGGCATCGTGGGACATTGTCGTCCTCGGCATCGCTGGCGCAACACCGTCTCGTCACTGCTCGATGTGGTTTCACCCTACTTCGTGTTTCGATGCAACTTTGGCTATTCCTTGGCACCGGATGGTACTTCTGATGCTACGACTGAAACGGTGATGCACTATCATCCAACTCGGGTTCCTTTACCTTTACCACCCTTCTCCCCGCCTTCTATTTTCCGCTCCGCCCGGATTTTGGCTCCGCCCACCAACTCCGCTTCTTCGACTTGAACTCGACCACGCGCATACGACAGACACCACGCGCACAGCGAACCTCAACGGATGCGCAAACATGGGAGTTTTCACACCACAAATTCCTTCGCGGACGGCCAGATTTGTTGGATGAGATCAAGCGCAAGGCGTTGGAGCCTGATCCGGCGGTAAAACATCGTGTCGAGCTTCCCGGCGAGGTGAGTTCCTTTCTCTTTTTTCATTTCCGTTTCATCTCGTTTCCTTTATCTTCCTTTCTTTGTTTACCCCTGGTGCGCCTCTTGGGGGTCTTGGAGCGGAGAAGAGCACGCATGATGGTGTGGGGGACCGAGCGTTGGTTTGCGATGCGATGGTTGTTCGGAGATGCGCGCAAGGTTTTGTTTCCGGATCGCGCGGCTGTGATCGACGTGACCTTCGTTCGCTATTGATTTCTCATTCACCTGGTTCACTCCGAACTTGCCGCGTATATGCTTTGCGGGGACGTGTTGTTCAGTTTCGGCGCGGGTTTTCCGTGGAGTGCCGTAGCCTCCGTGGGGAACGAGGGAGATGCAGATGATGTTGGGTTGGACAGATAGGCGCCCAGGTGCCGTATGCGTTTCCAATAGGGGACTCGGGCAAAGTCCGTACGGGCGCGCTCACCCTCCAGCGCGGGTGCAGCTGCGGGAGGTTGCATTCTTCCAACCGCCTTGGCTCCCTGGCGTGGGTTAACGTGTACGATAACCACGAGTAACGCCTCTCTACATCCTTTCCAGTATGGGCGGGGTCTCTCGGGCTTGTTTCATCTTTGAGACGGAGCTGGATCTTTGACGAGCGGTGATCATTGGTGGCGTTGGACGTCTCGCGGAAGTGTTTGAACTTTACCTTTTTGTGGTCCTGGGATGGTTTAAAGCCTCCAGGTGGATGCTGTTTTGAACTTTGTTTTTCTCTTTCATCCCACTCCTGTTTCTCGTCATTGCTGAAGGACGTGACACTAACGAATTGACTTCTTTTGCGATGCGTCGTCGTGTCCCAACACAGGTTGCTGCACAGCTGACAGCGATGAGGGATGAAAATCGGCGGATGGCCGACCAGTTGTGCACAGAGCGCAAGAGGGTAGACACCCTTGTCAATGTGGTGGGCCGGTTATGGGACGTTATGAACAAGAGTTTCCCCGGGAGTGGTGTGTACGCTTTTTAATTTTCTCAGCCGAACGTTCTGACGATATTGATTTACAGTGGGTCCATTCCCTCAGGAACTCATCGAGGCTGAGAGTCCCAACATCTACATCACCTCTCCAACGGCGACGACCTCGCGGTACCCTCCACCGTTATCCATGAACATCGCGAACCCCTCATTACACGGCATGCACTCGCACGCGATGAACAGCCCTTCGTCCAGCCCTACCGCCGCAGACTTCCCCGCCCACCATCACCAACAGCAGCAACATCACCAGCTGCATCCTCACCACACTCATACCCTCTCCCGCCAACACAGCTTTCAACACCTCTCCTACTCGCGCGGCGATGGTTCTGGCAGCGGGACACCCGGCTCCCCGGGTTCAGTCTCGATGGACCTGATGGATGACTTCGACCCTCACCACCGTAACAATAAACGACCTCGCCTCTCGGCAGACGTGAACGGGCTCGATAGTGGCGGGACACCAGGGAGCGGCGACTCGATACATCTGATGTCTACCATGAGCAGTCCCGCGACGTCAACTGCTGCATCATCGCTGGCTGCTGCGAAGAAGGCTGTTCGGGCACGGAGCGATAGTGCGCCGCTGGGTTATACGAACAGCTATACCACTGGCGGGCATGGTGGGCTTGGGCCATGGGGTGCTGGCGGGGGATTGGGCGCTGGCCTAGGAGGTCAGGCTGGCAGACCGAGGAGCGGGAGCGGGCTCGGGTTGGGGATGGGTCCTAGGATCCCAAACATCAACAACATGACGAGGAGTGGAGGTGGGACGCCCATGCTGAGTATTGCGACTGTTGGGGACGGGATGGGGAGGTAACTGTGATGGATGGACCTCTTCCCTTGAGAAGACAGGTTCGTCGGTGACTCGCTTGACCACTGGTTCCCTCGACCCTCTTTTCTCCTTTCGCGATCCTCGACCTGCGCGCGCGATCATATAGACTGTTCCGCCTTGTGCGGATATGCTTTCATTCTATGCTTCTTTTTTCTTGGATTGATCAACTATGCCCCCTACCGCGTTTCGCCCATCGCACCTCATACCATCAGCAATATACATCATCATCCCATCCATCCATCAACATCAACCGAAAACAAATCTCAATCTACAATCCAACAACATGTGTACTATCACCACCCATCGTCTTTTGGCCAGGACCCCTATCGACTGACTCACTAACCGATAACTTGGCCGGCAACGCTGATGCCTATCGACTATTTATCTCGTTCGACACATTGTACATTGCTACCTCGACGACAACAACGGCATGTTCTTCTTCATCGCGCACGATTCTTCGTCCTACTCGGAAGGATTTCAGTCTTCTTTCTTGCCCATTCACGTCGCCCTCGTTGATCCTTGGCCCGTTTGCGCATCTTCCTCTTTGCTCCCGACTGGTCGTTTCTTGTTGCTCCCCATTCCTTTCTCGCTGCTTCTCTCTTTCTTTTCTCACTTCCCTTGTGTATATTATCGCCTTTCTCTCTGTTCACACACCTCACCTCACTAGAAGAAAAACCAAATTGCGGACATCTTTTTTGTCTCCTCTCTTGCGGACTATCTATCCTTGTTACTACTACATCCCTTTCTTCTCTCAAAATCAAAAACTCTGGGACATCCCGAACCGAAATTTGTTGCTTGTGGTCTTCCTGTCTCTTCTCTATTCTGTGTTTCTCCATGTCAAGGTCTCATTATCGGACATTTTCCGTTCCCGTTCCTTTTCTTTTACCGTGTACATTCGTTTATCATTCTTCGTCTTTCTTTTGTTCTCGTTCTTGTCGCTTTGTTGTTTGATGGACTCTAAAAATCCGTACACACCCCGTGCTGATGTACATTGTACATATTTGTCTTTTTTTGTACTAGCAGCTTCTGGCCCCTCCTTCTCGGTCTTCATTTGGATGGACTATTCTCTTTTTCGTGCTTGGTATCGGACTATCCTCTCCTTTTGATCCTTTTTGCTTTTTGTCGATCCCCAACCTCTTGTTCCTGCCTTTCTTTTTTTCGTTACACGCCCTTTGTTGTTGTTCCCTTCACTTGTCGTTGTTGTTCGTTCGAGGTTCTGAATTATGTATTATTTTTTTGGTCTGGTGCACTCTCATCCGTCGCCGTGTGTAACGCTGGTGGATTATTTATCGAACGACTTGCCCAGGTTTGGTCTTGGGCCTAGCCGAACCCGTACATATATTGCAGATACCAGATACCCCGGACTTGTGGTTACCCCCGTCTAGCTTCTGTTTCCCCCTTTACCCTTGGCGTTCGTGAGTGTAGAAGATGAGAAGCAAAGCGAATTGATTCTTGTATTTCTTGAGCGTAGTGAATACCGTTTTGATTTTCTCAAGGTTTTCTGGAGGAAAGGATAACCATGGGGATTCGAATTCGGGGTTTGGCATCGTGAGTGAGGGGTTTGGCGGGTTGTCGAGTTTGGGGCGTACATAGATGCCTCAGCAACGAATGGTATTGGAGATCTTGACGACCATCTGTGGCAAGTAGTTCGGATCGACAGGTACCGAGTCTTCTTCAATACACTCGCTGCGTCGCTGGTTGTTCGATCTTCTGACCTGGTTGCGAAGCTCGAGCTGGAACGGTGTAGGAGCGTCCGACTCGGGATCCTTTTAGGTTGGGGTTCCTTCGTCCCATTCATTGTCAATACCTGCAACTATCTCTCTCGGTTTTGACTGTGGCCAGCGCTTTCAGCTGGGTCGATCCTCCAAAATAACATTCCCCAAAAATATGGGACCTTGATGTCATTGATATCGATTCCATTTCTCCGCCCATGGTTGCAAAGCGCGAAATGAATCCATAAGGAGCTTTGGCCTAGATGTCAAACAGGACACAAGAGTTGATATTAAAATGGATTGCTAAAGCATTAGAGTGGAATGGACAGTCTGAGGCATTAAGGGACTGGAGGTCAAGGACCAAATGAATAAAACCGCTCTCGCGCAGTGCCTGGCTGGATTGTTCGCGCGGCAACGGGTTACAACGTCCAGCGTGATATATAGTCAAAAGTACATACAACTGGAGGGCTAACCAAAGGGGTGCCTTGTTGGATCATCGTCCAGCGCTATACATGGGAGGAGAATCATCAAAGGGATTGTGTTGAGGATACGTTCCCGTCACATCGGAATTAGAGACTGATGTCGAGCGCCCGTGGCCATGACTGCTGGCATAAAAGTTGGACTGAGAGACTTGCGACCCAGCGTACATCGACACAGCTCCAGTACCGGTGTTGGCATATGACATCGCTGGAGCATGGGCGTTGTGATAGTGGTTGGCACCTGTCATGTTGACTGGATTGAAAGTGTCGACGAATGCAGAGACTCGCTTCTTCTTGGCTCGCCTTTGGCGGAGGAACACAATCAACGCAGTGGCGATTAGAATGATAGCAAGAGCGCCCAACACACCGCCAACGATGGCTCCGGTATTGGTGGTCTTGACAGCTCCCGTGGCGTCTGCGCCTTCGTCCAGGGTGTTTCCAGAGGAGTCTTTGGTCGCGCTGTCCGATGGCTTGGTGAAGCGAGCGACGGAGGTGGAGTCTGCTTGACCCTCGGTGTTGTCTGAAGACCCGCTGGATGAAGGACCGTCGTTTCGACTCGAGCCTCCGTTACCAGTAGAAGGGGAGACGTTACTGCCACTTCCCCCTCCGCCTACTTCGCTTTCACTTCCGCTGCTGCCCTCGCTCCCACCGCCACCACTACCGCCGCTACTGCTACTCCCCCCATCGCTGCTGCTACCTCCTGAACTGCCACCCCCAGACGACCCTCCGCTACTTGGGGTATCCTGGCTAACTTCCTGGGGAGCGCGTCGGTTCGTCCCTCCACTAATCAAGAATTTGTCCAAAACCATAGGGGTGACATTGCTTCTCCCATTGTAAATGACGGTGATGACGTGACGGCCGTGCGAGAGGCGAGGAGTTTCGAAGATTCTGCGGTTGTATTCAGAGACACCGCCGACACCTGGTATCGTGAATGTGACATTGTCACCCCCGTCGATGGAGTACACGCCCTGCGAGGCATCTCGTGGAAGCTCTGTCGGGGCCATTGCCCACATGCTTATGCCATCGCCTGTAAAGGTTTTGAACTCGGGAAGCTCGGTTCGCCCAGCGGTTGTGACTTACCGACGAAGGGGAATGTGATACTTCCGCCCGTTTCATGGGTGAAGTACGCGACTTCAGCAAGAGGCCTCCAACGACCGTTGTAGGTGATATCTGCATCGTCCCGCGTGGTCGCGACCATCTCATTCTCGACTACACCGGTTGGACGGTACTCGATTCTGTCGAACCAGAAGGCCCGACCTCGAGTTCGCACGTTGAGGGTAATCGTGTGCTGACCTGCGTCCAGACCTCGGAATCGACAAAAGACCCAATTGTTTTCCCTGTGGCGAAACGGGTCTCGCTTGTAGTCCGCAGAGACGCGCCCATCGAGAGCGCACTCCCAGTCGGGATCGGGTGTGTTGCCATTGAATGATAGATCGTTTGTTCCCAAGATAGTCGCAGAGTCACCTGTAGAAAGCGAGAATATTAGAGAGAGATTATGTGCGGTCAGTAATGAGTGAATTACCGGTGAAAGTGAACGAGAGGCTAGACGATGTGGTGGTGGTGTGAAGGGTGTTCTGGTAGACTTGACCGAAGTTTCCATGAGAATTGTGCTGGTTGGTGTTCCCGCTTGCTCGAGACCAGCTGCCGGTGTAGCTGATGCGACTGTCCGTATTGTCCATTACAACCCATCGAGTTAATTCAGTCATGGTCGAGACGACGGTGGTGGTGAGTTGCTAATAAAATACAAAAAAGAGAGTGAGGGGTTCAAAGAGTGTGGAATAGATGGAAGCAACTAGCGGGTTGTCGAAGGAAGCAAGAGACAAGGAAGAACGCGGAGAAAAGAGGCCATTGCTCTTCGCTTTCTGGGTTCATTAAGTAATGATACCATCGAGCGCTGAAACCGCCCAGCCCGAGAAAAGATGTTCATTACCGCCGTACAAGGTGGAACCTTGATTGACTTGAGCGCCATGGGAATTGGAAGAGTGCTGAGTTGCTGGAAGAGGAAACCTCCGATCCCAAGTGAGGCTTCAGCTCAGTGGCAACGTATCAGAGGATGATGCCAATGTTACCTCCAATCTCCTGGTGGTATGCGAAGCAGAATGTCACAAAAGGCATTCAAAAGGTGAAGAGGAATTTACTGACCTCGAGGTGTTAGATTGAATATATCCCAAAGTCTCGAAGTGGCATACGTTGCAGTCTCCAGAGCTCAAGGAGAGAAAGTTACTCGCCCCAATGACGATTCGTCGCGGTTTTTCGGTCGAACAACATGAAGCATTGGATTATGGTCCAGCTGCATAACATTATGGCGAGTTGAACGCGTTCTCTCGGAGTCGCAGGATTGAAGGTGAGAAATGATTACGAGGTTCTTCCCACGGTTGCCCAGCGCTTGTCAATGGTTCAACGTTCCGGAACGGCACAGGTGAGTGGGCTCTAGCAAAGTTGTATCTGTCGTTGTCTCGAGTCAACGTACTGGGAAGTCGAGTCTAGCAGAGGAGAACAGTGAACGAACTGATTGAATTCGCTGTCCACTGGCAAGTCAACGCGCGCGCCTAAGTAGCAGTTTTCGTGTGAATTGATTACAAAGCCGATAGTCCCAGTTGCGCTGCCAGTCCAGCTTTACACCTCTATACACTGGTACCTTCTGTCTTCCACTTTCAAATTCTTCCAGTCTTGTCGTAAACTTCGACTGCCAGACCCAGACTGCAACCTTTTGGGTTCTGTAAATCCCTGTTCAGCGGGGAATGTGATGATCCGGACTATCGCCGCCAGACAATTAGCTCGCAGCGACACAACGTTTCTGAGCCATTCGACCAGTTCACGGTCGCATTGATTCCACGAGACCGACTATTGTTTTGGAGTTGGACATTAAGGCCGTCATGGATACCTCAACTATTGTTACTGCGGTTGCGTAGAGGGTATCAGTTCAGCGTACCCTCTATAAGAACGATGGTGTTTGAGGCTTTCGAAGCTCAACCCTCGACGCTTGGAGCTGGCTCCCATTTCTCCCAACAACACCCCTACCTGAGTAAGACCTTCATTATCGTATCCTTGGAACTCAAATGACTAACTTTAGAGAAAGTCCAATGGCCCTTGTAGATTTTCGATCGCTTAGCTCCATGCTGTCGACCATGACCAGCGGTTGGGATTTCCTACGTGCTACACAACGCAAAAAGAATACCATTGGCATCAATGATCTTCCTCCTGATGTCCTTGGGGAAATATTCATCCTCTGTGCTTTCGAGGATGAATTATGGCCATTCTTTGCGTTCGTTCCGGACTGGATGGATCGTGCGCCAATAAAGTTGACTTACGTCTGTCGACTTTGGCGGTTCATCTGCCTTTCGCTACCTACTCTGTGGGTGGTTACACCTTTCACGGTGCTTCCGCATCCCTCTTGCACCAGTCTCTTGGGGAGGTACCTGGATAGATCAGGGAAAACGGGGCTGCAACTTGACATCTCCGACTCATCCATGTCGAAAGCTATTTTGCCGATTGTGCTCCCTCAATCTTATCGCTGGAAAGCAGTAATCCTTCCGGCAGAGGGCCCCTCTATGGAAGAATTTCTGTCCCTTCCACCCGATTCTACGCCTTCCCTGGCTGCGATCGCCGTCCGCACGACCTACCCGACAGTCACACAGACAACCCTATCCTTATTCACCTCCAAAATCAACGACATATCTTCCCTCCGACAAATCTCCCTCCACCTCATTGACCACCCTGCCCCCCACATAAATCCGAACGTTCTTGATTTGGACCCGATCCCCTTCGAACGGATGACACACGTCAAATTATGCGTGAAAAATCTCAGCTCCAGAGAAGCAACCGACATCCTCCAGCGATGTACTTCAGCGGTGCATGTATCCATCATGATGGTTCTCGATCCCCCCGGCGTACAACCACCCGACCCCAATTCAACACCACGGATCGAACTTCCACATCTGAAATCGCTCACGGTTCAGTCCTCAACCGCGGTTGGTTCAATACTAGGCCACTTCTCGTGCCCTTCTCTTCGCCGGCTCTATATCCGTGATTTAAAGCCCTTTACGCCCTCCGACTATGATGAAGACGAACTCAACTTGACGAGTTTTCTGGACGGAACGAGCCTCGAGCAACTAATTATCTGCACCGGGCTACGACGTGTAACCTGGGAGTGGGCTTTGCGTTACGCTCGCCTTTGCCGTGAGCAGGTCGCCAATCTCGAAATTCGAGTAGTCCGTCCCCTGGGTCCGCGGGTCGAATTGTTTTGCAGCGAACAGTACCGATGTCCTGCCGCCAAATGCGAACTGCCGCACGTGGGATGGAGCTCGCGAAAAGGAGAGCACTTGGGGGCTCCCTTGCGAGTTACAGAATGGGAAGAGCCGTTTTGGACTGTGTTCGATCCACACGAGTCCCTGCAGTGGGATGACTGGGGAACTCGAGCTTAGAATCCCAACTGGACTGCCGTAACTGCATACATATGTCAATGAGTACCACTATTAGTCCGTAACAATATCCAGATTAATATGACTACTGGTCCTTGAAAGTCGCCAACATGGTGGGCATTCCTGAGACGAGGGATCAAAGGAGGGATCTAGCCTGAAATGCCATAATAGATAGTGACCTCTGTGTCAAACCCCAGTGGAACAGTAACGACTTCGGTGCCCCGAAACAGTGTGATGGGGCCGCACCTATCCCCCTGCCGAGCGGTCTTGTGCATGTACTGCAGTCGTATGGGAGGAATGTGTGCATGGATCTTATCCATTGCGCCGGAGTGGTGGTTCGCATGTGACGTCGAGGCGTCTTCCGGAGATATTGTCGTGGAGTTTGGAGGGGAAAACTGGAACGATCAGCCTTTCCAGGTTTGGGCAACCGTTACCTTTGAGCAAGTAGAGAAGTGCTGAAGGGTAGATGGTCTCCGAAGAGTGAATCTTGAGAGATCGAAGCCGGGAGAGGTTGACCGACTTCAAGGATTCGCCATTGGGGTTGACTGGTGCCCCCCAAACCCGCACTGGCCGCCCAAGCAGACAGTCCACTCCCCATTCTAGTGCCTCCAGATTGGGAGTCTCATGCAATATTTCAGCAACAGCTTCCGGCCAGGTCGATTCATCAGGTGAACGACACGAAAGCCTTTGTAAATTCGACCCAATGAACGGGAATTTGGCTAGTCTTTTCATGAGTGCAGGATAGGTCGTCGCCAGTTCGAGGTTGGTCACGGAGGGACAATCAAGGATAAATGGTAGTGCTTCTCCTTCTTTGCAATGGAATTCCAGGGCGAGATCGGTGAGCTTCGGCATCTGGATAACGGGGAGATTGGCGGCTTGGAGGCACCACTCCGGCTCTGCGACAGCGTACGGATCATCGTCGTAGAACCGTTTCACTCCCATTAATCTGAGCTTCTCAAGTTGAGGGCCACAATCCGCCAGGATCGCATGACAGAAGGTGACCGATAAATCGTCTTGGATGGACAGAGCGCGCAAGTTAGTCCAACGGAACGGTGTCGGCTGGCTGCTGGGATTTCCGTGCGTGAAAATTGGCGGCCACGAGCCTGTCGCACCTTGATTTTGCTTCTCGAAGGAAAAGCATCGCGCCATTGAATTTAACCCCATGGCGTCCAGGAAGGTGGCGAAGGGCACCGTCAAAGGCTCGGACGTTTGGCAAAGATGGGAAATATGGTCATGACGAGTGTATGTCGAGAGAACCTCGACGGAGTGAGTGGCGAGGGGGATGAGGTGGCGTGCCATTGGGAAGTGTTGTGAGGGGCGATGGTGTTGGTGAAGGGCGAACTCGGCAAGATCGATAACAATCTTTGAGAGCCGAATTCTGGAGGGATCGGTGTGGGAGAGCAGGTCGACAATTTGCTTGCTGAGATGGACGACGTCTTCGTGGAAGGCAACGTGGACGAAAGTCCAGTACTCCGGAGATCGAGTGAGCAAGTAGTCACGCCAGGCCGAGCAGACCCATAGCGGCAAGAGTTGCTCCTTGACGGACGTCGTCTCTGGCTCTGAGCTGTAGTGCTCCAAGATGAGGGACTGCAGTTCCCAAGGCAGCGTCGGGATGGGGTCGGGGACTGGGACTGGAGAGGATTGGAGGGAAATCTGCTTGATGAGCCTACGGCCAACGATCCCGAGGAGGCCCATGTGGTCGAGGGATGCGCGAAAGCATAGCCATAGCACTTGTCGACACCATCGAAGAAAACTCATGGCTCAGATGGACGCCAGTCGTGCACCAGTCCTGACCTACTCGCTCTAGATCATAAGCTTCTGCAGAGATCCAATGTTAGGGACAACTTACTTGACGCTGTGTGGTTATGAAGGGAGAAGGAATCTTTGAGCGACCGACGTTCTTATATCGCAAAGCTGCTTCCTTGTTGTCCGCAAAGGTATCGTGGTGCCTACAACATTCCTTCCCAACCTTGGTTGCAATGCTGTCAGATTATGTCGCTCGTGGACCACGTAAAGTCGAGTGTTGCCAGTGTAAATGAGCGGGTTGCAGGGTTGTCCTGTACCCATTCTGGTTCTTCCTTTATAGCCCGGGCGCCTTGTTGCCATGATTCCAGCTTTCATCTCGTTTCTGAGATCGCTGGCAGAGACTGGGTTGTTGTATTCCTTCCTGAAGTCGTCGTTGTCGTCGTGGATGTGATGAGGAAAAGAACAAGAAGGGCTTTAAGTAAAAGTTCCGTCTAGTATTGATGTGATGACGTAACGGTGGGCGCTTAACAAGCCTAGTTTGATTTCCATCCTGCTTTCGCGACCAGCAGCGGGCTTGACAGGGTTCAGAAAGGAGTGGATTGTGCGCAATGCAGTAGAGTACATAAGTCACGAATATGTTACAATAATTTACATACATAATTCTAATTTTCCATAATCATCATAGAGGCATATAGATACGTCTTGGGACATGAACATGAGCTTGAGTCTAGACATTCATCGTCTTCTGAGCAGTCAGGCAGCGCCTTCATTGTGTCACAAGCCTATCGACTTCGCAATGAGCTAGATAGGCGCATCACCGGATCCTCCGGCTTGAGCAGCACGCTACTGGGACGAGCAGGGAGAGTTCGACTCAACCGTGCCAACGAACTTGCAGGCATCAGGGGGAAAGGCTGCGAAATCTGAACAACCGTGGTCGTCGTCGATGTAGGTGCGTGTGACCCAGTGAGGAAGCGGATAGATAGTGGTCCAGTGAGTCCCGAGCCTCCCGAATTACGGCTCCCTGATCGTTGTGGAGAACCGGCACCTCCTAGATGTAAGACTGCAGTCGCGATGACTGGAACGTTGGCGACTATGATTGAAACGCTGCTCTGTAGACAGATTCAAAGAAGTTGAAGTTTATACTGACATTTTGTATGAAGAGCTATGAAACATACCTCGATGAGCGCCACGATCATAATTTCTGGACCGTTCAAGGTCAGAATAAAAACGGCGTGCACCATAGATACCATCGTTGTAATCGTGCAGGTAGAGAAGATCACCATTAGACGGGACCTCAACCACCGATCTTGTAAGACGACCAGGAGCTGTAATGGGATGACGAGGAGAAGTAGGTCACTGAGGGTATTGACTGGAATCAAAAAGGTCAATTCTCCAAAGTCGCTACAACTCAGAGAGGTTCGCAACTCACAGATCAACTGGGTAATTGCAACTTGACGCGTCAAATGACATTGCGGAATGGGATGTTCTCTCCATGGCTGTTCCGAGCAGATGAAGAACAGTTGGGCAATCATGAAACCGCAGACAATGAGAAACAGGAAAGCCGAGGCGTAGAGGAACTTCCGTCGCAGTTTGCTGGGATCTATACGGATGATTGAAAATAGAATCGAGAGCCTGGCGAACCTGTGAAACACGGGTCAGTTCATTCCTGTGCGCGGTTACACGCGAAGGGATGGGAGAGACCTACCAGACTATCACATAAAAGGTCGTGATCATGAGGTAGTAACGAGCGACACCAATCGAAGAGGCTGCAACGCGTATTCAGCTATGAGAACGTCGAGGAATTCGAAGAAGTCGCGTACAAAGGGGCGTGAATACGGCGGCCATTTGCACACAGAGCGCGAGCATGGAACAAAATGCGCAGACATCGTCGATCCAGAGCTTTGAACGTCTCACGAAGAGTCGGTAGGAGGTCGAGAGGATGGCGACTGCTGAGCATAATGACGACGTAACTGCAAGGCCGATGCAATCCCCATAGTTAGCCATCGTAATGCATACTGGGATCGAGGGGAGGAATGATCATGGTCTTACGTTGGAAATGAAAAAGATTATACGACGACGACATGTCGACGTCCACGACGGGGGAGGAGGAAGGGGGCGGAGAAAGAGAGGACGGAAGACCAAGTCAAGAAGTTAAACAGGAAGACGCCCAACGAAGAAAACAGAACCAAAAGACGCGCTCCGCGCTAGTCACGTTCCCGTGTTTTGTTTAATCCAACTATGCGCGATGGAATACATGCATGCATAAGATGGTAAGTTCTGGAGAATAGGCGCAGCATGAATAGTCGCCGGAGCTCCTCGAGAAGCGCGTGCCTGGTTCATCATGCATGCAGCATTCATGACAGTTGGCCGTCGACCCTCGGTCTGATAAACTACTCGATTTCCCGAAGACGCAGCATTACCGGCGAGTTTGGACGAGTTTTACCTTGAGGTCGGGAATAGTCATCGACGAAACCAAGACAATAGTACGGTGACGGTGGGCCGAAAATATTGCCTCTGGTCTGCCTTTCAGACCGACGTCTGCCAGAGCGGTATTGTATCGTAGCCGCCTTCGAAAATACCGAGTCCCGAGTCTATGACGACAGCAGTGGTGCGGATAGTGTCCTTGGTGCAGCGAAGAACAGGTTGGGGCAGAGAAGCAGACCGTGACTAGACAATACGACGTCAAAACATGGCATGACTGGTAACAAAAGCATCTCTAGCCAGTCGTATTCATCGGAAGTGGATGGAAATATGGCCGCTAGAAGAAAGTATCAGAATGAAAAGAGGGTAAAGATTAATCTTTGCACTGTAGACAAAGCGATATCCCGCCCGAGATATTCAAGCGTTCAATTGTTGTATGGTTCATGTACGAGTATAAGGCACTTCGGTCCTTTGTACTGATGATAGAAAGAGGCCCCCAAATCGCCCTGGCAGTGGATGGAGAAGTTATGGTCGAAGGAGATATATACCGTGACACCGGATGCTGGATCGCCATCAGCTTGTTTGTGTTTGTTTCAGAGGCTAATGCCCTGCCCCTAACGCCGAAACGCGCAGCGGCGACTGCGTTACCGTCATCACCAGTCCACTCTGTTGCATCGCTGCACATCTTATAACCTTGGATTCTTCTGAACAAGTCTGGCTGTAACGAACACCGTCTAGAAACAAGAAATGGATCCTGAACTTCCGCTTGTGGTGGACAACGGTACTGGTGTGCGTATTAAGACTCCCCTTCACAACCGTTAGGCTTACCGGTATTGCAGTTCGTCAAGGTTGGATATGCAGGGTCAAACTTCCCCGAGCATGGTGCGGCTACATCCTTATCAACACAATGAATGATGTCCTGAAGCCTTGAACGATCTCCAGTCTTCCCATCTATTATCGGTCGCCCTATTCTGCGCGCTGAGGAGCGTGTCGGAAACACTGTTATCAAGGATATTATGATCGGCGATGAAGCAGCTGAGAACCGTAATTTCCTGCAAGTTACTCAACCCATGGAGCACGGTATTGTGAAGAATTGGGAGGACATGAAGTTGCTGTGGGATTACACTTTCGATGAGAGGCTCAAGGTCGACCCGAGGGGAAGGAAGGTGTTGCTCACCGAACCCCCTATGAACCCTAAAACCAATCGGCAGAAGATGTGCCAAGTTATGTTTGAGGAGTATGGATTCCAGGGCGTCTACATTGCGATTCAAGCCGTATTGACGCTGTATGCTCAGGGTGAGTTCCAGATCGTGTCGACTTGTTTCAAGAGTTTACTGACCAGATCATCTGTTTAAACGACAGGGTTGACGACGGGTGTTGTCGTGGACTCTGGAGATGGTGTCACCCATATTGTGCCGGTTTACGAAGGCTACTCGATGCCCCATCTAACGCGGCGATTAGACATTGCTGGACGTGACGTTACTCGATATCTGATCAAGCTCCTCCTCATGCGTGGATACGCGTTCAACCGAACTGCTGATTTCGAGACGGTCAGAGAGATCAAGGAGAAGTTGTGCTATGTCAGGTCTGTTGGATCGCCCAGAATGTCACTTGTGATGGTACACTCAACCTATGTTCCAGCTACGACCTTGAACAAGATACCCGCCTAGCAGAGGAGACCACCGTTCTCGTCGAAAGCTACACTGTGCGCCACGCTGTCATTGCCTCTTATTCCACGACTTATGTATCCTTATCTTTAGCTTCCTGACGGCAGAACCATCAAGGTCGGACCCGAACGCTTCGAAGCACCTGAGTGCATGTTCCAGCCTCACTTGGTCGACATCGAGCAACCTGGTGTTGCAGAGATGCTGTTCGGTGCCATCCAGGCTGCGCCAGTCGACGTCCGTTCAGATCTGTACAAACACGTCGTCTTGTCTGGCGGTTCAAGCATGTACCCTGGTCTCCCCAGTCGTCTCGAGAAGGAGATGAAACAGCTGTACCTCACTCGAGTCTTGAACGGCGACCCGTCTCGTTTGAACGTAAGAGCGGCGTTATCTTGTGGCGCAACATCCACTGACTAGTTTACAGAAATTCAAGATCAAAATCGAGGATCCTCCTCGTCGTAAACACATGGTCTTCCTCGGCGGTGCTGTGTTGGCGGACATCATGAAGAACCGTGAAGACTTCTGGATATCGAGGGAGGAATGGTTCGAGAAGGGCATCCAGGCCTTGGACAAGCTAGGACGAGGTGATTAAACGCAAGATTATCATTCGTTAGCAGCTTGTTAGTATGTATATCGGGTACTTAATTCAACATCAAGATATGTCTGGATATCGTCGCGGTCTACTAAATATGAAGCAGGATGCTGTAAAAGGTCTACCTAGGCGTCTAGATTCCCGTCGAAAGAATCCCAGAATCCATCCCAAAGCTTTAGGACTCGGGCCTTATCCACCTCTTTGCCCCTAATTATATCCTGCCCCTGGATCAAGGCGAGTTCTCTACCTCGCATTCTTCGCGTCCTTCTCAAAGGATCAACACGGTCCAACTCGTCGTCCGAAGGGAGCCGTTCCTCCGAAGGCAACTTCATCGCTTGCTCGTGCGTGATTTCCAAAAGCGCGTGCGTTTTGGCAAGTGCCGCGGAGGCTGCAATTGACAACGCAGTCGATTCGGGACATTTGGGCGTTTCTATGGGATTGAAATGCCCGAGGAGGAGCGCTGCGAATAGATCGCCTACTCCCGAGAAGTACCCTGGTATCAAGGGAACTACTTGCGCGTGGACGACGGATAATGAATTCGAGTCGGAGGGGGAGTGGGTATCTGGGACAGAGGAGGATAGGCAGAGTAGAAAACCGCTATCTGAAGGTGGTTTGATTGCTGAAGGAAGGGACTCCCAGAGCCAGTGTGTTGCGGGTATCGAGCTGATGACAACATCGGGGACATGGTATCGTTTGTGGAGGATGGCGAGTGCTCGTTGAACGGAAGCAAAATCCTTCAGCTTAACTTCTGTTAGGACCCTGGTATCGACATTCATGAGTATGTTGATGATAGCTGGAAATGGTAGACACGCACTCGACTTCAAACCAGTTGGGCGTTATGATCGTCGCCAATGGAAGCATGTTGCGGTATACGGGTATCACGTCTGCTGCAACGTATAGTCGCCCTGCATCTCCCATTACCGCTACAAGATGATGAATCACTGGGACTCAAAGTCATGCCAGATAACACTTACGGTCTAGTAAGTAGATCATGTTCGGTCTAACGTGCTTTAGCTTCGAAGCCAGCTTCTCTACGGCCGTTAGGGCTTCCGCTCCCGGAATGTAACCTGACCAGTAGATCAGATAAATCACGTCGTACGATAGTAAGAGCCTAAACTCACCCGTCAGTAGACGAGACGGTAAGAGCAGCTCGTTCTCCTCCATGCTCTGGAAGATGGAATTGAGCTCCTCGGCTGTGGCCTTAGACCCTCCAGAACGGCCATATCCTAGGGAATATTCAAGATCTTGGCTTCATACTGGCTTGATCAGTCATACCTGCATGGTTGGAAAAGTTCACTGTATTCACTACCTTGTGGTAAGAACCGCTCAGTAAATGGAATACTCTGGAATTGAACCTGGGGTACGTACATCCACATCGTATCCCAGACACTGTAGAGGGAATACAGCTGCCTTTCCACCGACATATCCAAATACGACGTGCGACTGGATACTCAGAATCCGTTCTGGGTGCTGGGTCATCGAGGTAGAGGAAGAGGAGAAGAAATGACTCCCTTGAAATTGCTAGAGTTACCTTTTATGGTCTGATCGGGGCTTATCCGGATCGGGAAGGTGGTCAGATCCCTTGTTGGCGGTGGGCACGTAGGACGCGACGTGTGTCTTTTCTTCTTCTCCAACAACGACGACGAGTCGACGACCACGACAAGGTCGAGCTTGTGCGCTCTAGAAGCTCGGAAACCCCAGTTAAAGCATGTCAGATGGTTCACGGTGAGCATAGGGCCCGTATGGGTCAGAATAGACTGATAAACATGCTTTTACCCCAACAATTGGGTTGTAGACTAAGGCAAAGCTGGTACTCTTCATTAAACGATGCAGAAGCGTACTTTCGACAACTCTTGACATCTCAATCGTCCGACTGGAAGAGAATATCGAGCTCAGCGGAGGGCTCAAGCTCGAAGAAGGGCAAAGCGCGGGCGGTTGGGGTGCCAGAACTTACCGACGTCATCGTACACCGCAATACGAAGCAATCTGGGGGCGAAGATGTGTATAGGGTCATTCTGGAGGTACCTGCGACGGAGGAATCCGTGAACCTGGAGCCATGGAAGGCAGTCTTGACGACACCGGAGCTTAGGCAGGAGTGGGACCCCGCAGTAGAGGATGCGCATCTGCTGGAAATATTCGACCACTCGACACGGATATCCAAGACAAACTTTTCACTAGGCTGGCCTGCAAAGTGTGTTATTCCTTATATCTAATGTTCAATAGCTGATCGTTGTTGTCAGTCCACGGGATGCTGTCACAATATCACGGTCCTTCAATGACCCCGCAACAGTGGTTGACATTTCGACCTCTCTACCCCGTTCTCCCGACGAACCTGCATATCTGCGTCCATCACCACCATTCGTGAGATCACATGTATATTGTAAGTGTCCCTCGAATGAACCATGGACCCTTTGGTTAACGACCACGATTCAGTATTCGCCTGGTGTATCCAGCACCTCCCAGCCCAACAGAAGACGCGGGTAACCTGCTTCTGGCAGCACGACTTCAAAGCCATGTGGGGTCTCGGTTCCTCTGCATCAGCTCTTGCCCAGCAGCTATCGACAATGGTACTCAGTCTGTACAAGACTGTTACGGAACGAGGGAGTCGGGTGGCGAAGTTAGTCGGCTATGGGAATGGGGTTTCCATCGAACGGGTGCGGTTCCAAGTGGACAGAGAGGCCCTTACAATCGACTACGCCATTATCCCGGACGATGACGGCCACACTTCGCCGACGGAGCAAGAGATTCACGTCATCCGGGAGCAACGCAGGTTAACAAGATCTGTGGAATGCGTGCTACCTTCGCTGGAAGGATGGGAGGTTCAGGTTTCCCTCAAGGCCTCCTCGGAAGAAGTTGAGCAGCTGCCCTGGTCAGCACATGCTATTAAAACAAATTCCAACCCATCTTCGACGGGACCTCCAGACCAAATATTGCTACGCTTCACACATGCCGCTTTGTTGGACGACCACTCGGTACTGAAGGTGAAACTTGTAATCGAGGCTTCGGGAGGCACACGTGGGCTACGGTTGAACGGACTTCCCAAGAAGGTTCACGACACGGAGCAGCGCGACCCTTCGTCGTATCAAATACCGCAGGCGATCTTGCAAGACATTGCCAGCGCTGCCGACTTGAGCGTCCAAACCTCTTCGTCAGTCAGCACCGTCGCCAGTGGACTATCAACGGCCTCCTCCACCCAGACCTTCACGAAACCCATCGTACCACGGACACCAATGGCTGAAAAATCCATCCTTTCACGTGTACGGCGTAACTACATCTACTTCTCGTCACTATTGCAAGAGCCAGAGGCGAAGTGGAGGCGCAGTAAGTTCTGTTCTGAGCCGAGCCATTTCACTTTCTTTGGCTGATACCCCTATTATAGCAACGGAAGGCCGTGGAGTGTCAATAACGCAGCTGGACTCCATTGATCCAACGTTGGTGGTGTATCGAGCTGAGGCCACGTTCGTCGGCGTCGGTCTTTGGGATCTGTACGGCGCAGTTGTGTCACCAGGTGCAAGGGTTTACTGGGACAAGCAGCACGACGATGCAGTTCTTTTGGAAGACGTCAATGAACTTAGTGAGCTGTGGTACTTCAAATCTAAACCGGCATGGCCTGTCCAGTGAGTCCATATCAGCTTTTTGTGAGCAGTAGCTCAACTCCTGTAAACAGAGGGCGCGACTCTGTCGTACTCAAGACTGTGTACAAGTCCCCGAATGTGATACACGTCTTCGCGTTCTCGGCCGAAGACCCGCATCTATTCTCGAACATCCCTCCTGTGGACCCCAACACCATCCGAACGCAGGTGGACCTGCAAGGATGGTCAATAGAGGCGCTTTCTCCGACAACCACTTCTCTTACCCTCCTAGAGCAGTCCGATCCCAAAGGATGGACAAACAAGACGTCTATCCCGACCAACATGATCAACACATTAGCCGGCATCGGCGAATTTGCAATCAAATGTGGGGGGCCTCCCATCGTCACGAGGCTCACTGGAGCCAAAGCAAACGAGATGCGGTATGATCACGAGAAGGGCAGTTTCCGCGTCGAGTACGAAGCCTCCTCGAGCCGCCGTGCTCCCTCTTCCGATTCCAATTCTCCCGACGACTCTAGCCGCCCAAGTATCGAATGCGAGATTCGCTGTGATGTTGATACGTGGGCGACTTCTCTCGACATAGTGGTCGATCCTCCCCCACAAACAATGTCGTGTCTGCGACGACATCGGCTATCAAGTGACGGCGGCGGTTTATGGCTCACGCTAACCCATGATTGTGTCTTTGTGGACGACGAGCGGCTTCTAGTACTGATTAGGAGGGCACCTGGGAAGGAGAAGGGCCTGGTTATGGTGAATGGGGCGAAGATCCAGGTGGACGTGGAGGAGATTCCGGAGCATGAGTTGAAGGCGTTGAGTAAACAGAAGCGGGTGAAGCCACCGAGGGTGCCGTTGGATCAGCCCCCTGTGGTGGGTGTGGTGAGAAAGAGGAGGGCGGAGTGGAATCATGAGAGTACGGGAGAAGGGCCCGAAACTGTGAAGGAGTCCAGTTCGACCGGTTGGGCGTCAGCTCCTCGAATATCAAGTCCATTGTCTCGTCTTCTCTCGTACGCCGTAGACCAGGCGACGACAACCACCCAGCAATATGTCGCGGCCATTACCCCCGCCAACAGCACCGGCTCGTCACCGTCCGCCACAAAGCTTCCCATGCAATACGTCTTGGAAGCACTGGCTTGGACGCAAGACTTCCACAACTCCGCATCCTTCCAGTCAACTTCGCCCACAGATGGCTGGACGCTGGTCAGTGACAAGGGTGTGACAGTGCTTCGAAAGACGATTCCAGAAGTCTCACCCATCATTCCTGTGCACAAAGGTTTCAAGGTCATCGAAGGTGCTTCAGCAGAGGAGCTGGCGTCCGTCATTGCGGATGACAACTGTCGCAAGATATGGGATGACCGGTTCGACTCTGCTCGGACCCTTGAATCGTACGGCAACTCGTGCAGAACACTTTTCCTTACGGCCAAAGGAGGTTTCCCATTCCGCGACCGCGGGTTTTACCTCGCAAGTGTAACTGCCCGCACTCAACCGCCTGCACCCTCCCAAACTTCCTCGGCACTTTCGAGAAGGAACACCAATGACACTGCTGATCAAACCAAGAACGCCCTCTTCGTGGTTCAAGCTTCGTTCAGTCCGGAATCGATTACGCCATTGTTCTCAGCACACAAGTACAATTTTTACAATCTGCCGATAGGGAGGATGTACCTCGATGCGTGGGTGTTGGAAACGTTGGACCCGTACACGACGGAGAACTATGCCATACCGTCGACGCGATGTACGAGGCTGGTTGCCGTTGATTATGCTGGGTCAATCCCCGCTGCCGTCAACTCGATGATCAACGCCAGCCTACCACACTCTATTCTTTCCATTGAAACCTGTTTCAAGTCCCTCTCTTCGTCACTGCCCCTAACACGCCTCCCAGCTCCCTGTGTGGTGTTGGCGGAGAAGAAGGGCGAAGATAGACTTGCGACGGTTTCGTGGAAGCTCAGGAAGCGCGATGAGAACCGGCTGTTACTTCAAGAATCGTACGCGACGGACACTAAAGTTTATCAAGCGAGCTTGCTCGTCACGATGGCATCATCAACGCCAGCTTCGATGGCGACGTCTAATTCGACTTCGACGGTGGCGAGCAACGAGCAGAATTCGAGTTCGGGAGGGGTGTCCGGGAATGGGTCCCATTCTGCACCGAATACGGCCGGGTTGGAGGCACCGACGACGCCAAGGCTGCCGCAGAACAGGGCGTTGAGTCCTAGACCGCGTTCAAGGGCGAGGGAAGGGTCTGAAGCGACCATTGTCCCACCTCCGGTCATGGAACCGCCTCGGTCGCGAACGTCCTCGTCTTCGTCCAGTCACAAATATTTGGAGAGTAGCTCGAGCACCGAAACACTGCGGTCTGTTCGGAGCCATGATGCACCTCTCAACATCATGCCCGGAACCATAATGTCACCCGCTCTGCAAGTCGGTTCTCCGGGTGATTCGCTCCTCCGGCCTTTCAGACAACGCTCGGCTTCGTCCACGGATGGGAGAGTCTACCGTCCTTCGACGTTCCATGCGCAGTATGCGACAACGCCTTCCACGACATACGGTAATGGAAGGGCGGGTTCATCAGTTGGGACCTCACCTCCGGCGGTATCACATACGAGAGGGCGAACTGTTTCGAACGCTTTCACAGCCAAAGGGGAGATCAAGCCGCTAAAGGATCTGGTGGTCGGGGAGATGGTGGTGGATACGAGGCTGTACCCTGATGGTTACTCGGTGGTTGTGAGGTCGAGATTGGTCAAGCGGCCAAGGAGACGGAAGGGTGCGGCTGGGAGTGAGGACGTGCAGTCTGTGGAGGAGATTGCGAAGGAGATGTGTCTGGAAGTTGACGGGAAAGATAAGGGGAAAGGACGGGAAGGTGCTAAGAAAGGGATGTTCATCAAGTTGGGCTCGCTGGAGGTCTTGCCGCCGAAAGACTCTGTAACACCGACATCTGCTCCTCCCATGCACAAGGCCACTTCGACGGATTCAACAGCGACCGTGACTTCGAAGACAAGTTCTCAAGGCGGCTTTGAAGACAATTTCCTCCCGATCAGTTACACGATATTTACGATGCCTTCGTCTCCGTTACATTCGTCGAGTTTAAACCCGGAGGGCGGGACTACGAGACATTTGTTGAGGATGACACTCCCGACAGCGCAGTACTGGTCAAGCTCTGTACGGGATCCTTTGACAGGAGAGATTAGGAACGGTCCGCCGAAACCAGATTGGTTGAAGGTGTTAGAGGGTTCGCTTGATCCGGAAACACTGCAACAGGGAGAAGGGGACACCGGCGACGACGAATCCCGGTCAGAGATCGATAATAGGCTGAAGGGTGTCGTGGTGGATGTGGAGATACGTCCTGTTGTGTCTGCAGAACCGGACAAAGACAAGACCAAGGGCGAGGATAAGGATAAGAAGCGGAAGAGGGTGAAGAAAGTCAAGGTCAACGGTCTGACTGTATCTGTCGTCGGGGAGAAGGAATCTCTATCAATTCTCGGACGCGATGCACTTCTCAACGAGCGAACGGCCAAGATGGTTGTGTTATCGCGGTATGTGTGCTTCTTCCTATTGCCGTTCTGTCACAGCGTCTGACGGGTGGGATGTGATACAGAGTACCGAATGAAACGGATGCCTTGCCCGAAGACCTGATACTTCCCGTCGCTGTAGCCGATGATGTTGTCGATCCGGCTGTGTGGGGAGAAAGCAGTGTTCTTACAGGCAATGCGAATTCTGCCTCGCTAATCAGCGGTACGCTGGGAGCGGCTTCGAGTCTCGGGGGATCTTCCCCAGACTCTGGTGCTTCCGGGGCTGGGAAGTCGACAGATGGGTCCTCGAGTGAGAAGGCGAAGGGCGAGAATACTCCGGGGAATGTGAGTTTCTCCGTCCAATTGGAACATTGTTTTCTTCCTGTTATACCGTTTTTGCTTTTTCGACCCGTCGAGGTTGCCGCTTTGCCCGTTTGGTGGACGCAACGCCGCGACTCCATTCCCATGCGGGTTTCACGATGGTATTGTGACAAGCGATATTGTCACGAAATATCACCTTGGCGCTGTGAAGACACGGCTTTCTTAACCCTTCTGCCCAACCCTTGACGTGAAGTGATTACTGACGGTTTTCTCTGGTCCCCCTCGTTGTTCAATGGGCAAATAGACTGGTGGTCTGGCATCATCAATCACGTCACCCACGAGCGGAACTGGTTCTGGAGCAAGTGCTACCTCTAGTCTTTGGGGCTTTTGGTCTACATATCGCTTCGGATTCGGGAGTGCCCCCGCTGCTATAATCGATAGCACCACAAGTGGACCATCAGACAACGACGCAGCTCCGCGGAAGTTAACTGATGGCAAAGGGGACGATCGGGGTGAGGATGTAAGTAATAGTAGCGGGGCTACAACGCAGATAGAGGGGCAGGGACAACCCTCGACTGAAGGCGAGCAGTCGCAACCTCAAGTCCAGCAAACCCAGGTTGAACAACGTCCCGCGACGAATTTGTATCCACTTTCGACAGTTCTCGCAGTGGCGCTTATCGCATTCTTGATTGGGAGTCTGCTTCGATCGCTCCTGTCGCCTGCGGACTTCATTTATGTTGTGGAAGGAGCGGAGGAAGCGAACAAGGTTAGCCTTGCTGGGGGGCCTGGCTGGCGGGAGATTAAACGACTATTCGAGCTGAAATATGTCCTCGGAGGATGGGATTTCCAGATCGCAGCTGTTAGGCGACATCCAGTATTATAATAGTTGGTATTTCATTGTATTTAAAGAGTAAATAAAGCACGGTAATCGCAGTGAGATCGGGTCAAGAGCCTGACAGGAATCACCGGAAGGGGATAAGGATTGGATCGGAGCTTAAAATTGAGTATGCGTGTGAACGGGGAGGGTGATGTTCCTCGCGCTGGCCTGTCTGCTTCGCCGTCGTCGTCCTTGTCGTTGAGCTCGCCGTCGCCCCCCGGTGCTGAAGGAGCTGCCGCTGTCGTCTGGGAAGTTTTGTTCGGTCGCATCGAGCTCCAGACCATTGGGTGGCCATTGAATATCCGGTCGAGATCTTTTTCCCAAGCCAGAGCGTCACCTTGACATAAATCCGCAATCTTGTCCTCTTATATCGATACACGCGCTCCCACTACACTCGCCTCAAAAACCTTCTTTGTCCACAACCGCCATAATCATTTCCTCAACGCCTCGACACCGCTGCACACAGCGTTCTCCGCATAAATGGCATCCGTGCCTCCACCGGGTTCCCAACCACAACCACCGTCAACCCAGAATGATCCCGCCGCTAGTCCATTGACCCCGTTATCTTGGGAGGGCGAAAAGATGTTCGTCAAGCAATCCCTTCAGAACTCCATGTACTGACCCTGAACTAGGTTCAACATCTACATCTATGATTATTGCTTCAAACGAGGTTTCCGGAAGACAGCTCGTGAACTCCTCCTAGAAGCAGACATCCCACCAGACTCTGCTCCCCCGATCAATGCTCGACAGGGTTTATTGTTTGAGTATGCCGCTTTTTCTCTCATTCAGCTCTCTCAGTCCATCCTGACACTCGCCCTGCAGATGGTGGAGTGTATTTTGGGTCCTCTTCCAAGCAAAATCGACCAACGGGGGCACAGAGGATGCAGTGCTGTACACCCAGGTATATGACATGGCCGTGGTTGCCTTTGACTTTGATCACTCAATTCAATCTTCTAGCATCAACAACAGCAGCAGCTGCAACGGAATCCGAGAATAATGGGTGGACCACAAGCGCCTATGGCCCCTGGCCAGGTTCCTGGCCACCCCCAGCAACGCCCTATGCCAGGGCAGCCCATGGCCCCTCAGATGATAAACGGGATGGCTCCGAATCATTCTGGTAAGTACTACACATTTCCAATAGATCGTTCGACGAATAACCGTTGCAGGACAACCCCAACTCCCACCAGGAGCTTCGCCTATGATGTTCTCTATGGGAGGGGCCCCAGGTCCCCAGGTCAACGGCGTTCCCGGTTCCCACCCTCCGACGCCAGGAAGTGTTCCTCCTCAAGGCCAACCTCAACCACCCCAAGGCGGCCCTCAGCAAGCAAATTTTAACATGCTACAGCGACCTTTGAACGGCCCACATCCTCAACAACAGCCACCCCCGAATAGCGGGCCCCAGCAACCACAACAGAGGCCTATGGGGGCTCCGAACTCCAACATGCCTTTCCAGTCTCCGACGATGGCGGCACATTCCCCCAATGCCGGACCTGGTATGCAGCAAGGCCCGCAAGGTCCCCAACCTGGCGTTCCTCAACAAGCACCAATGGGCAACTTGGGTGGACCTTCTCCACTGATGGCGCCAATGAACCGCACCGGGATGGCGCCACCCAATGGCGCCCCTCAGCCCCCGAACATGATGATGGGAGGCCCTCAACAAGGTGGCCCGATGCCTCAGGGCGGAACACCAACGCCACAGTTCCAGCAGATGACCGGACGACCTCCAAGTCGAGCGAACACCCCTCAGATGCAGAATATGATGCAGCAGAGTCCATCCATGGTCAACCGTCAAATCCCTTCGGATGCGAGTGTTAACGCAGATTTCGAAAGACTATCGCCGCAACTTCTAGCGCAGCTGAAACTAGAACTAGGGATGCAGGATAAAGATTCGCCTCATATGTCACTCCAAGACAAGGTATGTTTCCGCGGATGTCGACGAGTGTTTATGCTCATTTCCTTCTAGCGAAGGATCCTCCACCATAACCAACAGCGCGCTCGACACGCAAACGCTGTTGCCGGACCATCCAACCCTAACATGCCCCCTAATGCTCAACAACGAGGTGCTCAACAGCCGCAACAACAAAGGGGAGGCAAACGTAACAGTACATCCCCCGGCGAAGAGGTGAGTTCCCCTATCCAATGTGATGTTGCTTTGCCGTAACACCGTTTTAGCACGAGAACCTACCCAAAACCGATTCATCTCCGCCAGACCGCAAGCGGCCGCGTCGTTCTCCACAAGAGACAACGATCCCCAAGCCTGGGACGTATCCTCATCCACCACAGCAAGGACCGGCGCTACCCCAACAGCAGCAGATGCCAGGACAGCCTCAAAGTGGTCCGCAACAGACACCGCCACCTCAGAACATGCAGATGATGAATCGACCGATGGCCCCGCAAGGAGGGCCGATGCCAGGCCAGATGATGAATGGCAACATACCTCCCCCTGCGATGAGTATGCAAGGACAGCATGGAATGAACCCGCAGAATCAGATGGGTCCCCCTCAGCTTGGAGGTGGTATGATGATGGTACGTGTCCTTTACATTCAAAACGGCCCTTTACTGACGATCACCTCGCTTACCCCCTCCTCCATCTTCCGCTTCGTACGCTGATACGGTATGTTCTCGTTTACGCGATTCTGCCTCGACGTCTGTGTGGCGTAACTCGGTGATGCCACTATCCCTTTCGGGCGATTTTCATTCTTCCGTTTTGCTTCCGTTCTTGACCGACGTCAACTTCAGCCGAACCAGATGGGACAAAATTATCGAGTCCCGCTACATCAAGTGCACAATGCTCCAGGTCTCATGCAGCCTCCAAGCGCCGGTTCACCTGCAGGGCCCGATCCTGCCTTCAATCTCAATCAAGGCCAACCAGGGCCACAGTTTGGCAACCGTGTTGCAGGTCCCAAGCCACCACAGCAAGGAGGAATGCCACCACCGGGAGGCCCGGGTGGTAACATGATGCCTCCGCCGTCCCCGGCTAACGCTGGAAAAGACGCGCAAGGCAAGGACATGAAGACCAATGCCGATGGATCTCCACAAAGTCAGCAGGGTGGTCCTTCTGGACAGTCGGGTCCCGGCCCGCAGCAGCAGCAACAACAACAGCAACAGCAACAACAACCTAATCCGCCACCTCAAATCCCTCCCCCTGGTACTCCTTCGAACCAGCCTCAACAACCTCCGCAGCAAGGAAATGCTGGACCTCCACCTCCTTCCCAGACCCCCGTGGGCGGACCTGTCTCGTCTCCGGGTAACATGATGGGTGGGCCACCTCCAAATCCGATGGGCGGACTTGCGCCTCCTTTGAACGGTTTGGGTGATTCCATGAACATGTTTTCGGACACGTTCAACATGGACTTCGATCATTCCTTCGACACCAACACGCTGGACTTCGAGCGCGACTTTGGCCAGTGGTTTAACCCTGATGAGATGTCACTAGGGACGGACGGTATGAAGTAGAGGGTCTCTTCGCCGCTGTTACCACTAGGATGTCGGTTGGTACGGAATTCGTCGCTGATGACATTGGCTCATCAACTTGTATGCTCCAATTTACCCTTCAACGGAAGATACCTTTCTACAAACGTTTTTGGTCCCATTCAAATTTGCTTCCCCTGTACCTTTACTTATTTATTCCCTTTCCTTCTCACCCTTCTTTCTGAAAAGGCGTGTCGCCATCCGTTGTTCTCTCACCCTCGTCCTGTCCGTGGCAACAGCCATCTCGTCCATACACCCGGCTTCCCCACCCCACATCGACACGGCCCTCGAGCCGAATACCCGTCCCGTTCTCAACGCCTATCTGGATTTGGGATCCCCTCCTCCCCCGCTATCCACCTCTTGTTTGGTCTATTGTAGTCTATCCTAGTCCTTTCCTGTCTTCCGCATGTGTACCACCTATCCGCTATGCACTTATAATTCTTGTTCATCTATTTCACGCTTCTTGTTCTTCCCTTCCCGAGGGGCATTTGCCAATCGGCGTTTCCTCTCCTTTCTCCTACACTGCCATTGTTGTCTCTTTTAGCCCAGTCGATCTTCTTTTCTTTATTATTCTATCGTTTCCTCTTGCTTTCCGTACTGATCTGATGTTTATTTCTTCATAAAGGCCGTCGCCACGATATCGATATATCTTTTCTTTCTCCAGTGCTCCTTGGTGTACAGCTTCCCCTTCCTCGTTCCCCATTCCTTCTTTCCCCTTTGTCCGATGTTCTTTGCTTTGCCAATTTGTTGTCATGGTCGCCCTCTCCCTACTCTTCTTGCCGCTTCCCTCTCATCTCTACATATGTACCACCTACGAAATCATTTACATATATCTCGAATTTTTTGCGCGGTCGGCAACCTTTCGGTGTGTGTGGATTGGCACGACTCAGAATTTAGGCTTGCATATAGCGTACGTAGGATGTTGCAGACGATTACAACGAGTTATGGTACGTGATATTGCTTGAAATTGTGATCCCCCTTCCCGAAACTCATCCATCCCATAGGCCCACCTCGACCGACGGTTCGCATCAGCTTCTTAGAAAATGATGCCGACTGAGCCCACTGAAAGCAAGTCCTTGCGGACGAGGTCGTCTAGAGTCTGGGAGAAGCATTCGAGGTCTTCTCGACTTTTTCTGCTACATGTTGAACATCTGGCCGCTTTTTCCAGAGCTCTCGCCAAGAGTCGTTTGCTTCGGACGGATCCGCTGAGAGGTTTGGATCCGACTTGGGCGGCAACATCGTCCAGCCATTCTGCCCACCATTTCCTTGGTTTCATCGATAAGGATAGGGTGGATATTGGCGAGCTGCCCTTGTCTGCGATGTCTTCGGTCTTTAAGGGAGGACATTTCCTGCAGGTCCACCATACCCATCCGGTTCTTGACTCGGGAATGACTCGGAGGTTGCGCAAGACTTGAGACCTTGCGATATCCCCGCACGTTCGGTGGTGTAGTTTCAGCTGCTTGTATACATCCGGTGGCATATCTTTCACCTCGCTCGCGTAAGGCCCGGGCATGGGCCTTCTCAAACAGCACCTGGCCGCGATGCTCATCTCATGCACCCACCCATACTGACTCGCAAGGGCGTACACGCGGAAGGGCTGAGAGTCCACGAAACGTGGAGCCACGAGCTCGCTACGTGTGTGGGTGACGATGCCTTCCATGTCGAATTTGATGGCCGCGTTGGCAACTTTTTGCAGCGTGGTGAGCGAGGTGAATCGAGGGAGTGCATGGGCGCTTAAGGGGTAGCAAAACCCGAGGAGAACGTCGAGGACCTGTTTGTCTTCTGCCATTTGGATAACCGGGACTTCGTGGATGCCTAAGCCATCCTTTGATGCGCTTGGTTGGGGAAGTGTGAAGAGGGTGCAGAAGAATGGTGAGGAGAGGGTGAGTAGGAGCTTGAAGACGTGGTAGTCGGTTGGACGAGGGTCAGAGGATCGTAGAATGAGGTCTGCCTCTGGGTGGTCGAACGGATGGGCAGCCAGGCGAGGGGTGCAAGGTTCAGAAGCCAGAGTACTGGACATGGCGGGATAGACTTCGGTGGCAACTACCTTCGTTGACCGGTGAGCTGGTTTAAAGGTCCAAAGGCTTATGTATATCACTCCATTGACGTGTTCGACCGAGCAACCAGGAACGACTGGGCACGGGTCATCAAACTTTGTGCCTAAGGTCGGGCGGGCTCTGAGAGCTTCAGAGCTCATTTCACCTTACTGGGCTACCTGTCCGGCTAGTATACATACCTGTACATATGTGTCCTCCTGGACATCCGTCATAGATGACTTTATCACTCGACCTATCACCGCCCCGTACGTCAAAGGCCACTGCGCGGAAACGAGGCGGGATCTGGGGTACTAAATCAATGTTGACGCTCAACCCAAGGTAATTCTCCATGCGACCAGGCTGTACCCCCAGCTGGCGAGGGATAGTCAAGCGAAATGCTCATAGAAGGAGGGGATTCGTGTTGCAGCATCATGGGTGAAATAAACATCATAGTAAGCGCGCCGCTTTCTTGGCTCCTCCAGAATCGTTGTAGACAGCCTGCAGAGAAAGGCCTGCGTAAGTGTATCATAAATAGTACCATGGGCTTAGACTTGTTTGCCCCCGATCTAGCCGGTTTCGATTGCAGAAATTCAAGCCACCCCGCAGGGACATCGCGGGTTTCCACGTTGCGAAGGGTATGTACTCTGTCACTAGCCACACGTTCGCCGTCAAAGCTCACTACACCTGCCAGTGGAGCTAAGGTGATATCCTAATGGGAAATGGTTAACCTCCCGCATGCTGAATGGAGGGGAAATTCGAAAGGAAACCCGGCAGTTCCGAGAGAGAGAACGCGGTATCAGTTGCCAGAAACGGCAGGAGAAAAGGAGTGATTCATCTATCTATAAGATAAGATAAGTCCTGGAACTGAACATGGTGGCTGGTTCCTCTTTAGCGGACGACGATTGTAACTCCAGCGCGGAGGAGCCTTGGGCGCTTAAAGTCCCATGGTCGTTCCCACGGACTGTGACGCGCACCGGCCGATGAGACAAAGGCAAGTTAATGTGAGCACGGTGGACGTTCCCTGATTCGTAACTGATGTCCTCCTTTCTATACGATCTTGTAGAAAGGATTGTTTGCCCTTTGTTTGTCCGAGCAAAAGGCAACGCGGGCGAGTGGCAATCACTCTTCAAGTTCCAAGTTATTCAGACCTAGAAACATCTCAAAGAAAGGTACGCCCCGAGTCACTTTAAATTCTCCTCAGTAAGGTGACTATGGACTCTGTAGCGTCCCGATAGCCTTTTCAGATCGCAGCTCCAAATCCTTGGTTCATGGATTTCACGAATGCCCGGATGTTTCCAGAGCTTTTCCGCCAGGGGAAGCAGTTTTCACCTTCAGAGCGTACAGCTCTGTCCAGTGCTTTGTCCATGTCTAAACAGAGAAGGGATGAACTCCTCCGCGAGATTGACGAACTACACCTGGCCATCGATTTGCAACAGTCGGCTTTGTCCCCCATCCGCCTTCTCCCCCTCGAAATCCTAGCCCGCATCTTCTGGTTTGCCACACCTTCGGGCATGTCGGTCGAGTACAGCGATATAAGAGCCCCTTGGAATGTCGGAGGAGTCTGCAAGTATTGGCGAGATGTGGTCTACTCCACGCCAAGCCTTTGGACAACGATTAGCATCGATTGGAACGCGAACATTGCACTCGATCAGAAAAGGTCGCCTTACCCAGAAAGATTGTCCAAGTTCCTAGAGCTCTCCGGATCCCAGCCCGTCTCCATTACTCCCTCCAACTATCCGCATGTCGCATGGGGGCCACCGGCAGAAGCGCCCAACCGCCAGGCATGGTTATCCAGCTATCGACTCTTGGAAGAGGCAGCCTTGACGAGATGGTCGGGATCCATCCGTGCTAGCTTTTTAAGCCAGTTCAGGAAATTTCATAGCAACTCCACCCAGACTCTTCCCGCGATTACCAGGCTGAATGGAGTGGACGACCAGTTCTTCGCGGATCTCACCATGGAGGGAAACATCAAGCTCCGACTCCCAGCATTGTCGCATGTCGTCTTCCAAGACGTGTGGAACATCAGATCTGAGCTCGACTCGGAATATCGTAGAACGGTCTACCAGCATGCCAACTCCTTTCTGAAAGAGCATTCCCGGACCCTTCGCACATTGGAATTTCGGGGAACCCACAGTTTGGCGGCATTTGCTTTCATGGCGAAGAGTCCGTCAAGCAATGCGATCCTCCGTCGTGTCGACAAATTGGTAATCAGGCACCAAAGTAGACCTGACGCAGTGTCAATTCCTTCGGATGAACTTCGAGTCCTTGGTAGGACTGTTCATCGTGCCACCGTTCCCTCGGTATCCCACCTAACCATCATCAATCCTCCCCTCCACGTCGCCGCATGTTTACGAAGGATGGCAATTCCAACCCTCAAGACACTGGAGCTAGTCATAGCCCCTACAAAGGTTTCCGAGGAAGTCGTGGCACCCACACTTCTGGACTTCTTTGAAGCCTCAGACTGCCGTAGGAACCTGGAGTCACTTTTCCTGAGCTAGCTGTACCCGCCAGAGGCGCTCCTATCGATTCTAAACTCCCTCGAAAACCTTCAAGATTTAGTTCTGTATAGCTTGCCCCTAAAACTGCGCATGGCCCTCATGCGCGGCAGCGGGACAGCAAGCACAGAAGAGACGGAAGGATCGAACATCATACTCCCCACGCTTCGACGATTGACCGTCCTAGATAACATTTATCCTTCGGTCAGTTTGTCGCAGTTTGACGAGATTCTGAAGATACGACATCCCGACGCGCGCATCTACTCGTTCCAATCCTTCAAGACAGTGGGCGTTCGTCGAAGGACACGGTAGGTCGGCCTTTGACGACGACTCCCTTGCATTCGAGTATAGGGTGTCCCCGGTTCCTCCGCCGCCACCAACGTCAACCAGCTATAATCGCTATACACCACCTCCCCAGAGCCCCCCTCTGGAGGTTCATTGGCTCGCTGCTGAATGAGTAACGTTCCCTCTTCCTTTCCCTTCTTCGACGTTCGAGATGGGTTTCTCTTCGTGGTCGGGGTAATTTGCTTGTAAAATGACAAATCTAAATGATCCAAAGCGATGAAGCGCTATGGCTCGCATACGACTACGAGAGCACATGGTTAGAGGACGGCGTGGAAGGTGGAGGTCAGAAGGCTGGCCGGGCCTTTCAAGCCCTACCGGTCGAATTCCACGGAGAGCACCACGCACTGCTCACGGTTGGAACGCTTCCGAATATCCATCTCATCGGTAAGCATAAGCGATAAACACCTTTCTACACACACTTACCATAGATATATGGGTGCCGGAATACGCACCACCACGCGCTTACCCGCGAAAGACATGCGAATGTTTCCGGCGAGAACTACTCCGGAATGGGGCTTTCGGCCACCCCTGTTAGTGTGTGAGTTCGGGCGATAGCCTAGCACAGAGCAGAACATTGCTGGCAGTGGTAATTGGATGTCATGTCTATGCACGGCAGGGTCATTAATTTCCCGAAAGCAGAGATTCCTTGGGGACTGAGCACGGTGTTTCCCGGTAGCTCGGACAAAGGGCGTGATTGATGCCGCGGCACGACCTACTAAGCTATCTCTGAAATCCTACGCGAGATACCATTACACGACTTACAGGCTCTATTACTCTCTTTTAGATTAATTCTATGCGAAAGAGCTCGTCATGTGGGGCCAGGTTACATCAAACCTCCCCAGCCATAATGTGTACTAGGATTGCGAAGGAGGCAATAGCCCCTATTCATATGTTTGCAGTGGGTGACATGATTGCACGTTGGAACTGATCGTCGCTTCGGCAGTGAAAACTCTCCGTCCTTGGCCCTGCAAAAACGGGACAGGCAAAGAGCAGGCACACCACTTGACTTCCAGGCAGGCTAGCCTATACATGACTTCAGGGAGCCCGTTACTAGTATTTTACCCGCTGGTGGCCAAGTGGGTGGTTTGACATCAGCTTGGAACTTTCTCAGCTGCACGTATTAGGGAGTCGGAAGTAAAACTACGCCGTTCGAGCGTATGTCCCGAATGAACTGTAGAAGGAATTTGATGCGCCTGGCCGCCAGTTGGTCCACTGATAACGAGAGCTGAATTGAATCGGGTGAGGAGTCAGCTCAGTAAGGGTTTAAAGACACCCGCCCTCGAGAACGATCTGGAAAACGAAACAGCCGAATCGAGTCCAATTGTAATTCTAGTATACAAATGCAGAGATAGTCAAAGTGTGCAGAAAGTGCTAGTAAGCCCCATAAAAACCTAGAACGGAAACATAAGTTTCTAACGTGAACGATGAACACATAAACACCAATGATGACCGAGAAACGGTAAAACCAAGCGCGATGGCGACTGGAGTATATCATTATCCAAGGAGATAGCATGATCATGAGCATAAAAAGACGTAACGGACGTGAAAAACGCGTGGGTATATGGTTTTTGTTGGAAAGAAGTCCAAATCGAGGTGAAGACTCCTTATCGACGAGACGTCGAGGCAGAGGCTGGCGATGAGTAAGTATAAGAGACCGGGACGCCAGAAGAACGGATCTGGACCGAAGGGTAACCAATACTTGAGGTATTCGCGTGTCTCATTCTTTTGGCTGGTGGCTCCACTCCAGATCGAGCACCGGAGGAAGTCGATGCGGAATTCGAAGAGCTCGGGAGATTATGCTCCGGTAGATTTCGCAAATAACTCCCTGGCCTTGTCGAGGGCAGTGACGGCTTCTGGTACATGGTCGATTCAAGCTCGAACAGGTTGGAAGCAGCCAGCCTTGAATTTTCGACGGTGCTGTGCTGGTTGACAGAGGATGTCGAGCCACACGGTGGCAGATCCCGCTGGAATGGATAGCAGAACGTGAATGGAGGTATCGAAGGCGATTCCGAGGGTCCAGACTGAGGGCTGTAAAGCAAAAGACCCTTTCCTGTCAGCCCACCATGCAAATGAAAACGGAAAGCTACGCCACTCACGGAGGAGAATGATCCACGCTCTTGTCCAATTTTCGCTTCAACGAAGTACACTCCTTTCTCAGGTTATCCCGTTCTTGGGCGAGGCTTACGGCTTGATCGCGAACCATTCTCGCAAAGTCGAGAAGGCCCAATGTAGCAGCTCCATGCAGCTCGGCACGGCGCCGCCAGAGTACGCAATGTGTTCGTAAAGTTTGGTTCTCTGCACGGAGCCTTGCTAGCTCTCCGGAGGAATCACTCGTCGATGATGATGACGACGACGGTGAGGTCGAGGGACCGGCTTCTGACGATGGGGTGTCAAGATAGACGCGACGGATGCAAGGAGTCACGAAGGGCCGGAGGTGCATTGGAATGGAGGCTGGGTTTATGGGTGCTGTGCGACCATTATCGTGGGTCAGTGTGCTGCGACGATGACGATGAGCATTGCACTGACCTATGTTGTAGGTCCCTCTGCAGACGGGACATGAGTGTAGGTTACGAGCGGGCTTGATGGCCTGGACAGTCTTCACGAGACAGTCCGTGCAAAAGATATGGCCTAGAGAGTGTGAGTTGGGAATTGGATGGGGAGGCCATGAGGACGTACCACAAGGCAGCGAAACTGGCTTTTGATACTCATCGAAGCAGATGTAGCACGTCGACATCGATGTCGAGGGTGAGTTGTGGGGGTGTTGCAGTGGTGGTTGGTGAGAGGCTTTTCGAAACGGAACGGCGGGGAAAGGTGGTGGCGTTTATGTACGGAGGAGGGAAAAACCCCAGACCGAGTCTGCAATATTCCACGGATGATAAAGGACCAAGAGGCGAGGTCTCCCACAGGCCGGTTTTTAAAAACGGTGGATCTTATATGAGTAAGATCCAATCATTCGCAGGTTAGGTGGGACGAGAAGGCGTGTCCGGGTCGGTCGCTGATGGTCCCTTGGGGGACAGAACTCTTACATTTGTTTGTAAACCAGTTGGCAACATTCCAAGCTGGATGGCGGGGCTGGCGAAAATGGACGAGCGAAAGAGCGAAGAATTCCTGGTGGTTCGAGCTGGAGTCGGAGGCTCTGAAAGACCGCCGGAGACCATTCTAGATTAGGAAAACATGCGATCAAAAATGACGTGAATGCAACCCGAATCCGTCGCGAGGTCTCGATTCTGAATTGCTTCATCAACGCGCTTCGTTCATTTAGACATGTAACAATTCGGAAAGTGCGCCCATCACTTTCAAATAGGCGCCCCCAGGACCCCTTGTTGATGTCGAGGATACTTGAGTCTGGAGAATCAAAAGGCCGACGGCACAAACGAGAGACCGATACTGCAAGTGACAGTGAGCAAACATACGCCGTTGGTCTCTGCAGACGAACAAGTGATCCGCCTGAATACTTAATGAAATACATCAAGTTTGTCGCTTGGGCAAGGTGATTCGTAGCCGTTTTCATCAGGTTGACTCGAAGGGCCGGTGTGGGACCAAAGCCGCCCTTCACCGAAGCAGACGATGCCGCAGGCCACGTACGCTACTTTCGATACATTTCTGGGGCTCGGTCCATGTAGAACCATCACACAGTCAGCGCTTCCAGACTTTGAAGTTTGAGCGCCAAACCGGAGACGACGGGTACGGACTGGAATATCAAGTATGGTCAAGCATTGGTGGAGCCGATTCTGACACCGAACTTGCAATTCCGGTCAACATGCGACTGTCCACGGCTGGTTCATTGTTGGTGCGCAGTCAGATTGACCATGTATGATTGGTGTGCTGGGAAAGTTCTGACGCACACCGAGACGTCGAAACCTGACAGTCACGGCTCAGGCTGGGTGTACAGCAAACACAGTCCTTGATCAGCAATTCATGGAACCAAAATCAGCCCGTTGCTTGATCATAGAGTAAGTGGGCTATTGTAGGGCCGTCCGACGAGTAGCCTTGGCCCCTACCCCACCCTCGGCGTCCAAACCACCGTGCCCTGGTGCACCGAGATGATAGGAGCAATCGACTCGTTCCAACCTGCCATCGACGCGGCACCGTGAGCCCCTCCGGTCACAGCCACGAATTCCAGCCGCCAGCGGCAATCCCCGGACTTGCTTGCGTAAAACTGCACAGTTCCCAATTAGGCAGGTGTGGCTGTCGGCATCGCCACCGAGACGCACAACACAGCGATTGCGAGCCAAGGTAAGCGAGCCCAACGACAAACCTCCACCCTCGACGACATGGTCAGTGACAACGCTATTATGGTCGACATATGCAACGACGAGATGGCTGACCGTTTGACTCGCAGGCCGACCAAAAGACGACACCCAGCAACCCCATGCGGGAGCTCCGCATCGACAAACTCGTCATCAGTGCGTCTAGCTGGTTTATATCGTGATCAGCCGCCCTCTCTAACTTGTCTGTCGCTTCGTCAAATAGACATTTCCGTCGGTGAATCTGGTGATCGACTCACTCGTGCCTCAAAAGTCTTGGAACAACTCACCGGCCAAACACCCGTCACCTCCAAAGCCCGCTACACCGTCCGAACATTCGGTATCCGACGTAACGAAAAAATCGCCGTCCACGTTACCATCCGTGGCCCCAAGGCTGAGGAGATCCTTGAGCGTGGTCTCAAGGTGAAGGAGTACGAGTTGCGACGAAAGAACTTCTCGGAGACCGGAAACTTCGGTTTCGGTATCCAGGAACACATTGATTTGGGTGCCCGATACGATCCTACCATTGGTATCTTTGGTATGGATTTCTACGTTGTGATGGGCAGGCCAGGTGGACGGGTGGCGAAGAGGAAAGCCAAGAAGGCACGCATTGGTTTCCAACATCGGGTGAAGCGGGACGACACGATGGCTTGGTTCAAGCAGCGATTCGACGGTATCATCCTCGTAAGTCGTATTATTCGTGTAATCTTTGTTTTGGCTCTTACGCTTGCCTCAGAAATAAACTACTCTTTGATGTGTCGTACCCCATGCCCATGCCTCGCTATGCACATGTCGTCATTTTTATTTGCATGCAATATGAGAGAGATCACCGACGGAACGAACCCTTATCCAAGCGAGCGATTGAATGAATCCCGGTATGTTAAGCTAATAATTACAGATGTCCGTATGGGCGCTTTCTTCAAATTCGTACGGTCCTTTTGGGACCAAGCTGCACTGCGGTCGTGGGCTTCCCTTTCCGATCGAGACTGAGCGCCATTAGGCCCACTGGGTTGGTCACTCGTCTATGGGTTGGTCCTCCAACGGGTCTTGTCTTCTTGAGAACGCTACAGTTCTCCTTGCCCCGGTTAAGTTGCCAGTCTGAACCAAATCCTGGTCGAGGCATGCCCTCGAAGAAGTCGATGTCTTCGGGTAATGGAGGTGGTGGTGGCGGCTGCGATGATTTGACAAGGTACCGCGAAGGTGTCTTGAGCTCATGGCTAGAGAAATCGCCGTCATAGTCCTGATGGTAGAAGATTAAGCATCGCATCTCGTGTACAAGGGGCCAAGGCGTACATGTGGTTGTGGCTGAGACACGGGAGAGTGGGGCGTCTCCAATAGGCGCTGTTCGAGGGACTCGATCTTCTTCTGAAGCTCAGCGTTCTGCGCCCTGACGTCCTTCACCTTCTCCCTCGAGTTCTTCGCCTGTGGTAAATTGCTTTAGGAGGAAAGTTGACTGTATGTGAAGGGACCTACAGCGTTCGAATTCCTCTCTAGCTGGTCTGCCATCCTCTTCTTGTCCTTGTCCAGATCAGCCGCAATCTTCTTATAACTCGCTAAATCGTTCCGTGTCTCCGTCAAGAGATCCTTGAGCTTTTCGCCTGCCACTGTAGCTTCGTCTGCGATCCGCTGAGCTTGAATAACCTCATTTCGCAGTCGCTCATTCTCGCTGTGATACCACTGGGACTTTGCTAGACGCTTGCCCAACTCCGCTTTCTCGTTTTGAAGCTTCTCGTTCTGTTTGCGCGCCTGCTCAAGTTCTTGTCGTTGGTTGTGAAACTCTTCAAACAGAGGGATGATCCGAGTAGTGAAGTCTTCTATTGAGCGTAATAGTTGACTCTGTGCAGGAGAACAAAGTGATAAAACGTGAGTTTGAAACAAGCAGTCGAAAAGACAATACGCTGTACCGTAAGGTCATCGTCTCCGCGACAGCTTTTCGCAGCTTTCTCCAGTTTATCCCTCGCCTTCTTCACACTCGCCAGCGGTGCATTCTCGTCCATCTTCCCCATGCCTTCCACGACATTTGCGACCACAGCGGTTTTTGAATCTACGAAATCCAGATAGATCCCCGGCGTGATGCTCGCTTTGGTTACCCTTGTCCGACAGTGTGGGCAGTGGATCTTGGTCGGTGCTCGTTCAAGCGGCTGGATGTGGGGTATACATCCTTCACAGTAGCCATGGCCTTTCAGCTAGCCGTCAGCTTTCATCTCGCTATTAGGTTATGGGCATCGAAAGCCACGTTACCGCAGGGCAAAATCCTAAACTTGTCGACCGGCTTGATCACCATGCAAATATGACAGTTTGCTGCAACCATTGTGGAAAATCGTATAGCGATGTTATGAGGGTATGTGAGGGAAAGCGAGGAGAAGAAAGGGGTAAAACATATGTAGGGTTTGGAGACGGTTGAGTACGCCGGTGGTGCCAAGCCAGCTGGAGGCCTCGAGTTTCCGTCGCGTCTGACACGCGATGTTTGGTTGTGCTTGATCGATCAACGCGTTTCCGCCGCCCCTAAGTTTGAGGTTCGCGTGGTGTTCTCATGGAGAAGCAATGATCTCGCGCGTTTTAGGGTTTTAGAGCTCCTCCTAGTCGAGACGATGTATGCACAACGTGACTGGAAGAGGTGAATTGCCGCACGGTTGTGGGCGAAGTAACACTCGTGCGAGTACGTGCAGGAGAACTGTCGTCCGAATCGTATATAGTACCCTCCTTGCACAAGGCACTCTGAGGAATACCGAGCTGTGGAGTGGTCTTAGAATAAAAAATGACAGCCGCGATCGTCGAATACGATGGCGACAACGTTTAGCTGCCCAGTCCCTGAGTCGAACAGGGCTTCCCGAGCCGGTTCTGTCAATCCCAATTGTGGGAGCATGAACCTCTCGGGAGCGATTACCGCTACGCTACCGGGCCTTCAGTTGGTGGATTCACTATTCTTATCATTGAATGTGCAGTGATCGCTACAGCCTTGACGTGTAGAGCCTTTAGACTGTATCGCCATGCGCTGAGGACGAGATATCCTTCCTGAGTCCTCTCACAGTTCTATTAACGTTTGAGACAAAGGGACTGCGTACTTTCTGTTCCAGGAGACACTCAGCAATATGCACGACCGCGACGCGGCGGGATCCAATGTCGGGATTTAGGGGCATACGACAAACACGGCCAAAGCGTGCACCAGGATCGACCCAAGTCCGGGGCGGCTGTCCTTGGTTTTGGACTTCCACCATCTCCTATCTAAAAGCACAAAATCCCGATGCAATACAACCTTCTGTATGGAACCACAGCATTTTTACAGCCTCCCTATTAGGCAGTTGCTCCGGTTTTGTGACTGCTCCAAGTCTGTTCCCAGGGCCCCTCGAGGCAGCCGTTACTGGTCGTATTTCCACCACGCCCTTAGGGAATGGGGATTAAATGGTCTGGGAATAAAGGTCAACCTCAAGAATGGCGAAGGGAACACCGTGCTAATGCCCTCGCACTTGAAGGAAGATGTCTCTAAGGTATTAAATAACACCCATTTTCCTTGAGTGTACTTCGCAACGGGTAGACAGGTAGAAGAAATTTAAAGAAGATAGCCGGCGTAATTTCCAGTAGCTATATTTCTGGCGCTTCCTGTGCACCTGTATTCTGGCTTATCCAGTTGCCTCTGATATGTTATACAACACACGAATACGACCATGTACGTCACGGTCTCTAGAAACTTATGTCCTCTACAATGTTTCCATTCCCCTGCGATGTCGGAGTTTAAGCCTTCATTTGGCGGCAAAGAACCTAACGCCTTCTCCGTCCGATATCGAAATGGTCTGTGCTCTTCCTGTCTTGCCCAATATACCTATGGCTTTGCGCAGCAATTGGACAGGGATGCCAGTCAAAGGGGACTCGACGGGTGGGTCTGTGATCTCGTAGAAGGTCATGATAGTGTTGAGTTGACCTGTTGACGTTGCCTGCGTTAGACAGAGGACAAGCAGGGAGTCAGTAGTCCGATCGATGATAGATGACAGGTCTCGCACCCATTCGTGCAGTACTTCTGCCCACTCTTCAGGAGTCCTCCAGTAGAGTAGGACCGCTTTGGTTTGCTTTGGAGGTTCGTAGGCTGCTTGGTTCTTCTTGACCATGGTGGATATGATAGTTTCGAGGTAAGCGGGTTTGACTCGACCTAGCCAGGTGTCAGCATTTGTTCTTCCCAGTGATGGTAGGAAGTACGGCGCAGTGGCAAGTCATGGGCTTCACGAGTTCGCCCAGGAAGACGGGGCATACAGTAGGAGTGTAAGCGGGACACTCACGGTTAATCCTCTCATTCCTCAGCACCTCGTCCCATTCGCTCCCCTTTTCCTCTGCATCATCCACACGAAGAATGAACAGCTTCCTATACCTCGCGTACGAAAGCAAGAGTTTGATCCATTGTTCAACGACAATTCCTTGTGTACTTGGATTCGGCTGCTGGCTGAATCGCCGTTGTTGATGTTGACATTATCGAGAATGTAATGCACGGCGAGGTCGACAGTTGTACAGAGCAAGAGCGGGTAGACTCAAATCAGCACCTGGATGCTCTAGATTTCGGTCAAAGAGCGACGAACGTGAAGAATGGCGGTGCTGAGTGTATCGAAGGGAGTAGATACCCTAGACAGTGAGCATGTTGTGTTAGATCTGAGGTTGAGGACCAGAAATCGAGGACGCTGGACGAACCTGATGGTGTGGTATGAGTTGAAAGAGACATCGCGCGTTATCTAATCGAGGGGTTGGACGTCATGACAGGGGCTTTTACTTTCACACAGCCCCTAACTGCAGTGGGCCGCTCGACGAGCATGGAGTACATAGCTTGCAGGGGAAGCAATTGATGACAATATAGGTTAGTATAGTACATGGGATTCATAGCATTATTATAGTAATACAGCGATGTGTTGCACTACTCCGAATCACTCTGGTCCTGCAAGAAGGCAGCGATACTGTTCCTCGCGTTTGTCTGTCGAGTCTTGTGTCATTCCATGTTCAAACGAAAGACGTTAGATGGCGTGACTTACAACTCTCTTCCGCCTAACAACAATTGCATCCCCCTCCTCTTCTTCATCATCTTTTTCCTCCCCACTTTCCTCGTCCGCTGTAGACCCTCTTGACTTTCTTCGTTCGCGCGCTTCCATGGATTTCGCAAATTCTTTCACGTCCTCTGCAGCGAACAGGGTCAATAACTGACCATGGAGGAAGTTAGGGTCATAGTCCAAGTGAACGCACCCAGTTCCTGTTCAAATTCGCGTTTCCTCTTGATCTCCTTGGCCTTTTCCATGCTCAGTTTACCCGTCATACCCAGATCACTGAGCATCTTCCTGAGCGCGGAGATTTGTTCGCGCTCGCTCATCCCGGCGAACAGTGTCTTCCATTGTTTGCGTATACCGCAAGCAACGACGTACGACTGAATGGGAACGACAATGTTCAATCAACTTCGCAAAATGCAAGGGGGAAGGAAAGGAGGAAGCGTACCTTCAGTTTCTTGATCTGCTCCTCGTCTTTACTCAACCCCGAATCTTTCGAACTTCCAGCTTTCCTAGAAGCAGTCTTCTTCCCACTCGAACTCTTCTCCTTCTTGCTCTTCGAGTCCTGTGAGCACCACATCAGCGTCATTAACAAAGCATGTAATAGAAATATACACACCGATGAAGACGCCTTTTTCTTCACTCTCTTCGGAGGCTCGTCAATCAGATCTTCAAGGTCCGTCTCGCTCTCTTCCTCTTGTCTAGCCTTCTCCTTCACCTTCTCAGGACTCTTCTTCGGTGATCCACTGGAAGACCTAGGTTTCTTGGTAGGCGTCCTTTGTTTCTCCTCCTCCTCCGCTTCATCCTCTTCGTCACTCATCACGATGGTTTTCAACTTCTTTATGGGAGGCGGCTGGACCGGCGTCGCCGGCTCTTCCTTCTTGGATGCTTTCTTGGGGGAAGATGAGGTAGAGGACGAGGGTTTGGACTTGGATTTGGATTGAGGTTTTGGCGCGGGTTCTTCTGGTTCGTCTTGTTCCATATCTGAAGTCGGGACATGTTCCTGCCGGGAACAAGAACTGAATTTAACATAGCAAGGAATAAAGAAAGGGAACATACAGGTGTCTTGAACTGCGCGCTGCTCTTCCGTTTCGTTGAGTCCGTCGAGGCTCGACGCGAAGATTCCTTCTCCTTGCCCTTCGCTTTCGCACTCCCGCCCTTGGCCTTGGGCTTCACATCCTCCTCATCGTCTTCAAAGTCATCGTCATCGTCTGGTTCACTACTCTCCGCCTCTTCCTCTTCATCCGAATCCACACGCGCACGCTTCTTCTTTCCAGCTGAGGAGCTCACAGGCGCCCGTGGTTTCTTCACGGTCGACGAGGCCGTCACTTTCTTCTTCTTGGCCGGTGGAGGCGAGTCCTCTCCATCCTCCTCCGAGCTCTCAGCCTCTGGCTCATCGTCGTCGCTCATATCCGAAGTGGGCGGTGGCGACTTTGCTTTCCGCTTCTTGCCTGACGAAGTAGATGCCGATTTATCCTTGCTCTTTGTTTTACTTTTCTTCGGACTCGAAGCTTCATTGTCGGAAGGAGGTTCAGCCTATATTTCAAATCATACGTCTATGCTCAGTAAAAGACGCGTATGAGATGTAACAAGGTCAGACGTACCGTAGCCTTCTCAGTCGCTTCCTTCAACGCGCCCTTGTATTCCGGTACACCAAGTGTCCCAGGCTCCAACCCAAACTTTTCTTCGACCTTTGCTCGAACGAGTTTCATAGTCAAAGTACTGTAATAAGGCCGTGTATATCATCAGTCTCGCGAACCTCAAGTGAACATTATCGCGAGTCCAAAAAAGCACATACTGCAACAACCCGGCATTCACAGCAGGCCGTACGACTTCGCGTACGGCAGCTACAAGTTCCTCGAGAGGGGGTATCGGTGCCGACATCGTATAATCACGAATTCAGTGGTTTAGACCAAGACTGTTGCGCAAATGGACAACACGCGCGACTGCGCGAGACGAGACGCAAGATGACGGAAAACGCGAGGATCGCTTGGGTTAGGAGCAAGCGCGTTGACGTCCAGAGTTCACACGCGCAACTGGCCGGCGCGACCAGAGGCAAAAAGAAGTTCCGACACGGGGAATCGAACCCCGAGCTACCGCGTGAAAGGCGGTAATGTTAGCCGTTACACCATATCGGATTGACAAGAGATGCACCACTATGCAATTCATGGGGTTGGCCAAGGGCTGGATCTACCGGGCGCTTATTTACCTTCTCATGGCATGGGGCTAAAAGGTATCCAGACAACCTTTCGTTGTTCATGTTCAAATGAGATTTGTCTACCACAATTATTCTACCCAGCTGTATACGCATGACGAAGCGAAGGCGCCCTTTCTACCCCAGTTTCTTCCTCTTCTCGTTCTAATACTATTCCCAGCCCACTATCCTCTGGATCCAGAGACGGCGCATACGGCGGGGGCGGTGTCGTGCGTCCCCCTCCAGCCAATTGCTCCAATCCTCTCGTCCCCATGTCCACACCAGAAACCCCATGGACCGGCTGCGACACACTCGCCCTCACATCCGCCGGAACAACCTTCTTCGCCACATTCACCGACCTATCCGCATACCCCAACTCGCTCAAATTATGCCGGTGTGCAATAAGCTGGTTGTACGTCCTCCTAGGAGGGAGAGTGTCGCTTCTTCCTGAACTTCCTAGCAAACCACCGCCGCCGCCTCTGGTACCCCCGCTGAGACTGGGTAAGCTGAATCCCCTACTAACCCTCCACGGCCTCCTCATCCAACTCCCACCCTCCGATGCCCTCCTCCTCGCGGCCGCACTATCCAAGCTCGATACACCCAACGACTCTGGTTCAGGCGGGTGAACCACTGCCCCATGGCTTCGATAAGGATCCATCCTCCTCCCACTGCTGCCAAAGGTCGGAATCCTCTCAGTCAACCTCCTCAATTCAGCATAATCCTCCGCTGTAGCTTCCCCATTCCGAATCTTCTTCAATATCTTCTTGTACTTCTGCCGTCGACGAACTTCGGTATACGCGTCTTTGCAGAGCAGAGCGGTTAGAGCTAGGGCGAGCATAATTGCCGAGCTTTATCCTGGTTGGGACCGGGGCGCGCTCCTGATTCAGGTAATTTCTACTTCGACTAGGGTTGGAGGCGGGGTTGAAATTGATGAAGGTGTCTGCCAGTGGTGGGGGAAAAGGAGAGGAGATTACAATACTTAGAGCGATGAGCGAACAACCGATGAGCTCACAGTGTAAACAGGCTACATGTCTCGGGACGATGGAGCTTCACCTCACCCATGTCTCGTCTCACCCTCAAGTTCCAATCCAACGAACAGGATTCTATTAACACAAATCACAAACGAATGAACGAATCTCACAAAACCAAAAACTCGAATCATAAACAATGATCCTACAATAATACAAAGAAAATAACTAAAAGAAGTGTATGCCAGGGATGTAAGGTAAATAGCGATAACCGATGATGATTAGGGTGTCACGTAGTTTGTAAAGACTGTCAAACGAACAAGGAGTGGACTGGATAAGGCATACTACTATGATCAGAAACTTGGAATCAAACTATGATGTGTATGTACGTGAAAAGAACACAATGCGTTTTAAAAAGATAGGTCGTTAAAAAAGAATGCGAACCCCATTGTATAGATGTGCGAAGATGATAGAAACTGAAAGGAGGTGGGCGGGAAAAAGGGACATAAAGATTGGTATACTCCACGAAAACTAGGTAGTCAAAACGACGAAAGATAATAATAAAAAGGTCATAAAACACATCTTCAGAGTCACGAAAACGAAGCAGGGAGAGGTCTAGGTTGCTGAATATCCAGCCCACCCACACCAGCTCCCTCCCCCGCACCAACATCAACAACACCTACAGGCAACCCACCCTGCACATGACTCTGCACCATCGCCAAATGACTCTCCAACATCTTCCTCCGACGCTCACTAACCTTCCATATCACGTCTTTCAACTCCTGAACCACCTCTCCTCCAGGCCCCCACTTCTCGTTCCGTCCACCTCCCACTTGGCCTTCCTCGTCGCCTCCAGCGTCGTTGGACTGCAGACCGCTTAGACTACTCCGACCACCTCCAGCCTTCTCCCGCCTCTCTCTAACGCGCTTTATCCTCTCCTCCCGGCTCAGCTTGGACCTCTCCCTCGTGAAAGCTCCCACATCCGTAGACGTGTCGGCTTCATACACCTTCTCAGGACCCATCAACGGGTACATCTCGCTCGAATTGAGAAGATGCGAAGTGAGGTCGTCCACCGCCGCCGCTGAAGGACCCAACTCCTCCGAATCGTCGTCTTCATCACCAAACGTAGAAGTTGTGCTAACACGTCCGAGAGATTCGTCGCCCTCGCCTTCAGTCGAGTCAAGCGGAGGCGTAGGTTGTTGGGTGAGAGGGAAAGGCGGGACGTCGATATCTTCGTCTTCAGGTGGGGGAGGCGGCGGGTTAACGAGATCAACCAACTTTTGTCGTCCCCTCTCGCATTCTCGAAGTGCCAGCCCAAGCTCCCTCCTCAACCGTTCATATGCCTGAAGAGCCCTGTGCTCCTCCTCCACCCTCTCCTCCCGCGCGTCCTCCGGATGCAACATCTCCGTATGCGAACGCTTATTCCTCAAACCAGGAATAGGCACAGGACCAGACGAGGACCCAGACGACAGCCTCGACCTCGGCGAAGAACTAGATCCCGCCACAGGAATCCCATTCTCCTCCTTCAACGCGGCAACACACTCCTCCAACTGCTCCCTCGCATCCTCAAGCGCAGTCGAGATCGCAGCCACATGCGCCGCGAACCTCGAAAGATGCGAAGGCATAGGCGCAAAGGAAACACGGTCGTATGAGGGGGTGCGGCGTTTTCCTCCAACGCCATATCCCAGTACGCCCTCAGTGAGAGGGCTGTGTCCGATACCCAGACCAAGACCACTCACGCTCCCGCCACTTCCAACTCGGTTGTGCTGGGCAGCTCGGCGACGGTTGATTTCGAACTCGCCAGAGATGTCGGGTGTGGGGTTCGCATCGCGCAAATGTTGTCGCTCGACTTCTTCCAGCGCCTCGGCTAACCTCGCACTCTCGTCTGCAAACGTTGTCGTCAACAATTCAACGACACTCTTGACGTTTTCCCAATACTCCCTTCCTTCCTCACTGCTTCCATCTTCTTCGTTGAAGCGGAGAGCGAGAAGGTGAGAGCAGGTGTACCGGCGGGATGAGAGCGCTGATAGGAGAGCTTGGTTGAGCGCATATAACGAGAGAGGGTGACGATGTGAAGGGTGGTGTGCGGGGGAAGAAAAGGTCGTAAAGCGGGACGAAGAAAACGTGGTCGTCGGGGCAGAGGAGGACGTAAAGGTCGAATATCGGCCTAACCGGTTCGGACTCCGACTCAGCGGAGGAGACCGAGGAATAGCAGGAGGGGACAACTCGAACGTCCCATATCCCTCCGCTTTCCGCTGTTTCTGCAAATCAAGCGCTGCACTCCCGAAAACGGGTGATTCGGTGTCGTCTTGGAACAAGAGGATTCCGCCGCCGTTATTCTGCTCTTCGGAATCCTGGTGGTGCAGGTCTTCAGCGATTTGAGCGAGTGACGGGCCAGGGCTTGTCTGGAAGGGGGTAATGGGCGTGCTGGCTGAGGCAGAAGATGGCGTTGGCGAGCCCTGGAACAGAACCGAGAGGTTCGACCGGTGCTTCTCTCTCCGTCTGGACATAACTGGGCTTGTCAACCCGGTGTACGAACTCGAGCCACTCCAGGTCGCCCGCTTGTTCTCGGGCGAACTTGCAACCGGTGGTGGCGAGAACTGGTGTCTACTGGGGTACGAGTACGGTCGAGCAGGTGTAAGGCCCTCATTCGGGAGCAACAGCGGACTCTTCACCGGCGACGGCGGAGCGTACATTTCCGAAAGCTGCGAGAGTTCGGAAGGACATGTCAGAGCTGAGAAGAGTTGCCGGACGTTGTCGCATTGCGTGCGAGTAGTCTGGAGCGCCGAATGTACGGCTACGCGGAGTGCATTGGAGGAAGGGGAAGGTGCCGACGTGGGGCTGCGGAGGAGAGTCGCTTCCTCCTTTTCGAGGGTTTGGATCGAGTCTTGAACCGTGGATTCCCATATCCGGTTGGCTTCTACGAGGTCATCAAGGGCGTTTATGGTCTGTAGCAACATCCCGTTTAGCCGGATAACGAAGGGGATTTAGATAAACAACTTACGGGAGTAAAGTCGTAAGAGGGCGTTTCAGACGTGGCGAGAAGGTTGTAAGCGAGGAAGGAGAGGCCGCCTAGGCTGAGTGTGGCGAGCCATCTTCGTTCAAAACTCAACAAGAGTGCAGCGGCGAGTGCGGCTAGCGAAAAGTAGGCATAATGAGGGGGTGGCTGGTGGTTGCTGCTGTTTGGGTGTGGTGTCGTTGAAGAGCTCGGGCTGGAGGGCGGTATTGATAGCGAGTCATCCTTGAGGTTTCCGGGGATAGAGCCGATAGATGAGCGTGTCGCTGGCTGGTGGGACGACGATAACGAGGTCGAGAGGAGGGAAGAGGAGATTATCGTGTATTTAAATCGCTCTACGAATGGATTTGGAGCGTGTGTGGGCCGGGTGGACGAGAGAAATGTCTCGAGGAGCTAAGAATAGAACAAGTTGAGCGCGGTGTTGGGATCAACTGGCGACTTCGTGGCGACGGTCTTCTGCAAATGCAGATCCCTTGGACGACCACGACGACGAGCAGAAGTGACAACTTACGTTTAAACCTACAATCAAGCAATGAGGTCTCCATTCCATCTCTTCTTCTCCTTCTCCAGTTTCGTGTAATGAATCAAAAGCGTAAAGATGTCGGTGAATGTCGATGTCTTCAATTATACTCTGTGAAATACCAGGCATAAGAAGTTCGTGCACTTCGCCTGCATCTGTCGAAAACGAACAGGGGGAGGATTAAATGAGTATAGGTCGTTCAAGAAGTGAGTGTTCGTTCTAGATCGAACGAGCGGTCCAGAGCCGACTGTTCTACATACCTCGCAAATATTGCTCCAACGGACCTTCCTCGAAAACAGCTTGCGCCATCGCCTTTATCCAAGTAACCCCCCTCCCTCCTAAATTTCCAACTCGTAACAACCAGGGGTATAAGAACGTTCAAAAATGGTATCAAAGAAAGAGAAACTAAACGAGAGAAGAGAAGAGAGATGCGACGGTTGACCCAAAACAACTGGTTCCGCGGGTTAGTTGGCAAGCTGTGTGGGGGCCTGAACCATGGGTGGGAATATATTTCTTCCCTTTGATCGTTTTATTCTTATTGTATTACCTAATTTAGTCTTAGCGCCCGCCGACAGCCGACACGCTTCACTGTGTTTGTACACCCTACCCCACACGTTGTACGTCGTTGTTAGACTACGACGCGTCAGGGTATTCAAATTCAAGATAGCCGCAACGCTCGTTGTCGACTGTTGTCATCTCGCTAACCACCAAGTTGCCCTCCAAGAAATGAGCCTGGTGTGTATCACATGGAGGGCCTCGGAACGAATGAATGAACGCGAGAACGTGTCTCGGGTTTGCTTCGAAGAGTTGGAACACGTCGCGTCTTCTCTTCTTCAGGGGGCGAAACATACAGATCGAGCTTAATGAAGGGATAATAATTTCGGAAGCGGGACAAGCTCGATATTAAAGCCTCGAGTACACCAGACTCGAGGGACCGTAGAAAACCCGCGTGCAGGTAACTTGGCGCACGAGGTTGAAAAAATTACAGCGCAGCGTAACAACAGGTCGTAACGACTAGTCAGACCGAACTTCGAATGAGTAAAGAAGTCAAGGTCAGCGGTATTGATGCACGAAAATAGCCTCAACTGGCAAGTCGGCATCCTGGCAGCAAGCGGAAGGAAGTCAAAGTCGGCGATGTCAAGGAATGCTATTCGTCCTTCCGGATGAGAAGGCAAGAACCCATGGGCTTACCCTAGCTAACTGTGCATCCATAAGAATCGAGCGTAGACTGGGCATATTGTAGGCGCCGTCAGAGGGCAGTGATATCTATCTGCAGCGGGAGCGACGATCATCATGAGTGCCTATACACATCCATTTTACCGATAATGACCCTTAACCAGCGCCTAATAAGCGATACATATGTCGCAATGATCCCCTCGACATCGCTAAGCTATACAACCGTCGCAAGACCCTACTTAGTGCAAGCAGTGCTGATCGCGTCGAGAGAAGGCACACGGACTGCTGGTCCAGGTCAAAGCCTGTGTTGGAGTGAGGGATAACAGCTGTTGGCATCCAAATGACGGGAGATGGGCAGAGGAAGATGGGGGGAGATCGTTACCGTCCAAGATGGACTGCCAACCAGAGTTGCTGAGGCTCAAGTGAGCACGTGGAGTCACGGCGGGAGAGCAGAACCCAACAGCTGCGCGAGATACGAGCAGAAGGGAGAAAACAGAAAGCGACTCTCCCATCGCAGTTGCAAGAAATAGGGAGTAAATAAAGCGATCGTCGCGTAGTGACAACGATATCGATGTATCATCCCTAGCCTACTTGAGACAGGATGAGCGGGTGGAGAGCGATCAGCATCAGAGCGAGAGATGTGCGATGTCCGTAAAGCGTCAGAAGGTGATGCTCGGTGGAGCACATCCGAGGACAAGCACAGTCCTTGAAAGAAGTGAGGGGAGACCTCTCTGTATCACACAGCGCACTTGGACCCGCCAAGAATAGGAGGGCGAGATGGTTGAGAAGACTGTTTCTGATTCCAGAGCGTCCGGGTGATTGCGACTACTACCACCATGGGAAGGCCCATTGTGAGAGGCATAGAGAGCCCACCAACACCTGCAGACCGGAAGAGGAGGGAAAGGGCATTCGAGTGTCAGAGGAGGAGGATTGTCAGAGTGAATAGGCTTTGAATAAAATTCTTCAAGCAAAGACCGAGGTGCCCAGACAGAAGAGATAGATCTTTGCTAAGGGAAAGAAGCATTCACATCAGCTTGATCGAGAGGACCTTGTTGTGAAATTTACAATGCATCCGGGGGTGCCAAGTTGGATGATGACTCACCGCTTCATTCCGACGAGAGGCTCAACGACAAAAGTACTGTAAGCCTGAGGAGTTTAGGAGCTGCAGAGAGGGTGACATACGTCTGGAGAAGTGACAGGGGAATGAAAGGCGGCTAGAGTGGTCTGGCGCGAGTCGGGGGTGACGGTGAGAAAAGGCAAGGCCGACTGATCCCGACGCCATGTAGCAACGGAGCACGTGACGTGATTTTGATGGAATGTTGGGCGGGTTGCGGTGCCCTGAGAAAGTGTTTTGCCCTCTTTTGCACCCCTTCAACAACGTCCTTTGAATCGTCTCTCAACCGCTAACTGCAGCGAGCGGCGCACTTCGCCTCCGTCTTCCCCACTTTTTTTCTCGGCGGACGACTCAACCCCACATTCCTTTTGCCTTCCCTTCCTTTATTTTGTCTGAAATAATACCCCACAACCCAACTACTCAATCATGACTGTTACACACCAACGCAGAGACGCCATCCACAGAATGGTTGTCAAAAGACAGAATGGTCTCCCCATCCCTGGTGTTCCTGGCGGCGGCGACAACGACAATGGCGACGATAACGAGACCCCCGACAATGGTGGAGGGGACGATGGCGGCAACGACGGACCCTCGCAGCCCGCGCCTTCCCAGCCACAGCCCAGTCAACCCAGCCCTTCCCAGCCAGCGCCTTCCCAGCCACCTCCGAGCCCATCCCAGCCCCCGGTTTCCCCTTCGCAGCCCCCTCCCAGTACGTTATTTTCCCAATTCATACATCACACACTTTGCTGATGATATAATCAGGCCCTTCGCAGCCCCCGTCGACCCCTCCTACGCAGCCCACACCTAGCCGAGAAGAACCTGAACCGACACCCTCGTCTACCCCGACTTCATCCAGCCCGAGTTCTACTACCCCCTCTTCCACCCGCTCTTCCACCGAGTCTTCTACCAGGTCACCAAGCTCTTCCGCCCGAGCTACTTCCACCACTCCAAGGGTCAGTCATTTATTTATCAATCTACTGCTCCAGGCTCATCCGTAGAATTAGGCTACAACTACCAACACCAACAACATTGCTGGCAATCGCTCTCCCACCTCTTCGTTCTATAGGGCCTCGGGTGTCAGTCTCATCCCCACTGCCAGCAGCATCGACCCTACAAGCAGCACAGAACCCACAGGTGGCATCAGCACCGGTGCCGTAGTCGGTGGGATTGCCGGCGCCCTCGTTGGGCTTGCCCTTCTCGGTGGAATCGTTTCCTTCCTCCTCGTACGTATTCCTCCTGATCTCATCATTCATACCGTTGTTCTAATCAACCCATAGCGCAAATGGAGGAATAGGCGTCGGGATGATGATGAGGACTTTGGCACCGACTTCCGTCGCTCTGCCTTTGTCCAGGACTCGCGTCCTGAGAGCATGACTCAAACTGGTGGCTTTGCCTCTTCCATCGCGGGCGCTGGTGTCGCCGGCCAGGGTGCCTATGGTCAGTACAGCGATAAAGAACAAGTCGCTTACGATATCTCTGGAAACGACGTTGTCCCCGTCGCTCAAACGACCGGTTACGGCGCTACAGACCACTCGGCTCACCACGGTGGAGGTCTCCAGGAGCGACCCAAATACGTCTACGGCCAGGCTGATCCACACTCACAACACGATGACGATGTTAGTGAACATGCCCATGGTGTTTACTCGTCGCAGCCTCAGATGCAGACGGCATACAACCCCGAAGCCTACGGATCCTACGCCGCCTACGACAACACTGCTGGGTACCAACAGCCGACTCGTGAATATCAAGGTCAACAGGGTTACACGGATAACACCGGATATGGCGCGCAGGGTTATGGATATGATCAAACCGCCTACGGAAACAACAACTATGCTCAGGGGTACGATGCTTCGCAATACCCTCAGTATGATCAGCAGGGCCAGCAGCAATACGATCAACAAGGCCAGCAGCAATATGACCAACAAGGGCAGCAACAGTATGCTCAGTATGATGCTAGTGCGTATGCTGTGACCAGCGATACCACTGCCCCTGCTGGTGCCGCTCCCGCTGCTGCTACTGCCACGGCTATGACTGGTGCGGCCACCACCACTGCCGGAGCACACAAGACGCAGCCTTCGCTTGGCAAGAACACCGAGGACGCCTATGGTGGTATGTAAACGAACCTCACCGTAGCTTCCTTGTCTGTCATCCCGTCCTCTGGAGTACAACGTCGACGATGAATAATACCCCCCACGTACGCATTACACGGTTCCATCTTTTTTACTTTTTTTCTCTGCAACACCTCACCTTCACGTTCCTATTTTCACGTTCACCTTTGGGTACTGGATATATCAACCCGAAGTTCTCCCCCCTACTAGCTTCGTCTTTTTGTATCTGGGCTGGAAAAAGGTAAAAAATGTGTGTAATGAGTATGTTTGTGGTGTGTTTTCCCTTGTCGTTGGCGGATTGTGCTTCCGAGTTGTATACTTTTTTCTGACTCTTGACTTGATGCTCATGTTCATGGCCTTGCGATACCTTTTTGTCTTTATCCCCCCTTCCATTGGTTCGGTTTTTGCTCTCGTATCTTCTTTTTATGACCCCTATTGCTCTATCACCTGCCTGCCTGCCGTCCTCACCCTCCCATCATTGCACGTTCGTCTTCTGCTCGCCGCCCCCTGTCCCGTCCCCTGTATACTTATCACTACTTACTACTATCCCGTTCCCCCTTGCCCGTTTATCTTTTTCTTGTGAGACTCTGCGTATCGATATATTATCTATCATACAATACCCATTTTCTTTTCCTCTCTCTCTCTCTCTCTATTGCCTCATCGCTCGCTCGCTCGCTAGACTTGTGTGTTAGTCGGTCGGGTGGGAGATCTGGGTGGGATGCGCGGTGGATTGGAAGGACTGGTGGATGACACTAATGAGCTTCTTGGGATGTCGATGAAGAGTGGAGTCCACGATCGCTCTTGTCGTACGTCGTCGACGCCTTCGACGTGCTAGAAGCGTTCGTTCCTCCTTGAAGGCTTCTGGTCCAAATCCAAGCCTTCTTGACGCCCACCTGGTCCTTCGTACTGCGTACTCAATGTGTACTCGCCGGCCTTCCCTTCCCACCAGACGCACCCACCGCCCACCACCCACTCGCCTCGTCGTTACTCCTGACCTCCTTTCCCGTCACCCGTATCCGTCATCCGTATAATTATTGCTCTCTCGTCCTTTTTTTATATCTATTTATTGGAAGTAGTAAGTAGGGTACTCCGTAGTATACCGAATATGAATTTTTTGTAGTAAGAAATGAAGTGTTTTGTGGTCTGAATGTAATTGGATTTGGTCGGTCTTACACAGGGTCGTTCTTACTGTCAAGGCTTCTTGGACTGTTCGTTCCACAGCCAGCTTCTTCGACTGTTCGCCTTTTGGGGTCAGGCGAGAGGCTGACTGTGAGAGGCGCCCCGACCTCTCCTCACAGCTCTTGGTGCACACTGCAGACACAGGCGTTCGGTGAAGGTGGGACACTATCTACCTTGGCGTACCAGAGGCTAGCCTCAGTTGTATAGGCTAAACGTTTCTATAGGCACACACTACCGGGCAGTAGCGGGCTATGTAGATTCCTGCACATGTGGTCAATCCAAGAGGAATGGCCCGGAGAAAGCTTGCGGCATTGGAGCGAACTGTGCAACGGAGAGGGTCTCGGGTACGGTGGGTGGGGAGTCTTGGGCCTCCGCCTGGGACACAAGTCGGAAAATCTTCTGGTTTACCTCCCAAGGTTTCATGTTTTCTTGCCAACATGTGCCGCGCAGTTCACTCTCTCGAGCCTGGTTGAACAAGGTGGACCAAAGGACCAGAGTTATCGGTATCACTTTTTTGCTGTGAGGCTATACGAAAGTCGTATGGGTTAGTTGATTTCGTCGTGCGTCGTTGCAAACCGGGATCTCGACATCTAGACTCTGTAGCTGTGGGTTTGTACCTGATCCGGATCCGAGTGGGGCATCACTGTTGTGTTGGGGGAATGGGAGGAGGGGAGGAGGGACTAGAGGACGTTGGCGGTAGACATTTATTGACCATTGTAAAGTTGACCAGGAAGTCTTCAATTGTTGTATAAGAAGGGGTTGAAGACTGGTGTGCAAAGTGCATACGTCGTCGATGACGATAGAGCGATCCCGCCAATTAGCGTGGCGGCCGAATTGATCCCGTCTTTCCGGCTAGTACCCTGACAACCCTCTCCCCGAGGAGGGCATCGTTCCACCTCTCATTTCTTTCAATTCAGAACTCGAAGACTCTTGGTCCTGACTGTGAGTCCTCGAAAAACCTTCCATCTGTGATATCGTAGTCCACAGAAGGTGAAGGATTGTGTATATTCTCACCTGAGCGAAACAAGCCGAACAAGGGCCAGGGAAAAGAACAGGATGGTCTCCTCAGCAACGGTGGACAGAGGAAGGGATAATGAAAATGATGCGTGATCAAGACCCGGAATCAGTTCTGTTTCTTGCCAGTCTTTTCTCATCACTTTTGTCCCCTTTTCCCCTCCCCGCACCCCCCTGTATACCACAACTCCCCCCGCTCTGAGGCTTTAGTGAAGCCTCTGTCCCGTCCCTTTTTCCCTCTACGGTCTTTACCAACGATCTTTACTATTTATCCTCTCTCTCGTTTTCTGATACCAACCACGACAACGACACGGAACCACCTCGAAAGAAAGAAAGAATAAACAGAAAAGTCGACTTTTTCCACCAAAAACACACAGACGTCTTTTTTCTGCAACTGTGGCGCATTTGTATAGTTCAAGCTAGTACTTGAAAGAAAGAAAGAAGAAGGAATCATGCAAAACTTTGGCCATGACTTTTCGAGTGGGAACCATAGACGGATGTTGGAGAAGAGGCAGAGGCAGGTCATTACGACCACAATTACCGGACGTGTGTATTGTTCTTGTCTTTGCTCGCTGTGTGTGGGGTGTCTGATGCTTGAGCTGCTGCTGGTGCTTGGGCTGGTTAGCCTCGACGACTGTGACGACCGTGGCGACTGTAGTGAGGCCCCCGTCCCTGCCCACCCTCATTCCAAGGCCGAGACCAGGTGACGACGACGATGAGGATGAAGACGAGGATGAGACGACGACGCGTGGTACCTCAACGTCGCGTGCAACCACCACCACTACCGAAAGCAGTAGTTCAACAGCCATCTCACGAGCCTTGAGCAGCTCCGCCGCCATCTCCCAGGTATAAAGTCCGCAATCTCGCTTTTCAAGGCCTTTTCTCAAGAGTGTTTTGTGATTTTGTAGACTCAGCGTCCCACTGCCTCGAGCGACCTCACGTCTCTACGTCCCAGCGCGTCCCTTGTCCCGGAGATACGCACTGTTACTGAGACCTACACTCCTTCAGCCTTCTGCAAGTGCGACAGATGTTCGCAGACAGGAGTTACAACGGGAGCCCAGAAATCAGGAGGAACCATCGCTGGTATCGTCGCCGGCACGATCTTTGGCTTCATCGGTCTCGCCATCTTCACCGCCTTCATCGTCGTATGTGGATCCTTTTCCTCCCTAAAGATCAGCATACCTATTTTGATTCCTCTTATCCTCCGGCGTTGTCAATCTTCTATAGCGTCACCTACGAAAGCGAGCTCGAGATCGCGAAGAATGGGATGCAGCCAAGTTCCGTCGCTCGGCGCTCATGCTCAACGATGAGAAGAGTCAGCCTCCACGCACGCCTCGTCCACCGAGCATGATTGAACGTCGAGCACAGGCCAACGTCAACTCGGTCGTGTCTGTCCCAAACCGCGCCTACCCCTTCTCGGATACCGCCTCGCAGTACAGTCGCGACCAACCCAACTTTGGGCAACCCGGATTCGATACCCGCGGACCTGCCACTCCCCAGCCTTATGGTTCGCCCAACCCGTACGGTGCAGCACCAGTTCCCTACACTGGTCAGAATATGTATGGTCAGGGTGGAGACAGAGGGTATGGAACTGCGTATGGAGCGGCGGCAGGGTATGGAGGTCATCCTCATCAGCAGCCACAACACCACCCTCAGCACCCCGCCTACACCCGTCTCGGCCACAACAACTCCCCTGCGCCCTTCGCCTCCTACGCTCCCGGTACTCCCCAACCTTCTCATCTCAACCCGCACCTGAACGTGGGCCCAGCCGGCCCAGGCACAATGTCCCGCGCCAACACGACAGCGAGCAACCTCCCCAACCCATTCTCGGAGAGTGCACCCGTCTCGCCACGTTCCTCCGGTGCCTCGTCGTCTGATAGCGGACACGGTCGTCCTCCGCTCCCACCGAAGCCCGAGGAGTACCTGACAAGGGCCCATGGTGACGATGATGCTCCACCGGCGTATACGGATGATGGAACATACGCGAAGCTTCAAAGGGATGTTAAGAATCCGGTTGTGATGACTGTGGAAGGTACGACGTCGGGAAGCCCTGCATCCGCTGCTCCTGCTCCCGCTGCGCCTTCCTCCACCCCTCCTCATGCTGCTGCAACGCCCCCTCCGGCCCCAGCTGCTTCGTCGACGCCTCCTCCAGCTCCAGCTCCGGCTCCGGCTCCAGCTCCCGCTTCGTCTGCCGCCCCTAGCACCACCGCTACCACTACTTCTTCCACCACCCCCGACAACACCAGCAACGTAGGCGGCAACAAGGCCCGACCTATCTCCTCCCACACCGTGTACGATCCAAGCGACGCCTACGGAGGCATGTAAAACAGTATACCAATGTTGACTTCTTTTCGAAACATCCATCTTATTTCTCAACCCTTTCTCCCACTTGTTTTCTTTCCTTCGCTGGCCCCGTTTGATCCACGTGTGTGCAACGGCAAAACCTACGAGCTGGAGGGCTGGTTTCTATTTGCCGACCACTTCTCCCCTTTTTCCCCCACTTGCGCCTTGAAATCGTGTGAACCTCTATCGCGTTTTTCTTTGCGTGTTATCTTTATTCTCTGTTGTGTTTGCCGTTTTCCAACTTTTTGTTTTGTTGTTGGTCCTTAGATACCCCTCCAGCGATCGAGTTACATGTTAGCATTCCTCTTTCCTTTTAATACCCCCTCTTCCAATGTTTTTTCATTGTTTCCAATAGGTTTCCAATAGGTCATCCTACATGCCCATTTCCGCCCGCCTACTCACAGCATCATCATATCCCTCCTCTTGACCTCTTATATTCGAATTTCGAAGCTAACCGCTACCTCCGCCCTCATTTCTGCCTTTTCTTCCTCCGCTCTTTTCTCCTCCTTCACGGCCGGTTAGGTCTCCCATATATTCGAATTCGTCCCCCTTCTAATGATGTTTGCTGTTGTTGTCTATCATAGTACCTCCCTTCGTCTGTCTCACACCCATCATGTCCCCATTTCATCCCTCATTTCCACGTTTCGAGTAACCCTCCGTCGCTGGTCTACTCCATTTCATTTTTTACTTAAACTTTTAAGCTTAAAGCTTTGTTTGAGAGTTTCTCAACTATTCAAACAACCCTGTACATATTACCATCCTGTCCCCACACAGATACCAGAGTATACCAAATACGATTCGCTGGTTTAAATCATTGGGGTGTTTGACGTCCTTCATTCAAGGTTTCTTTCTTTCTTTCCTTCGGTGCCGCGCGTTTCATGACGTTCCGCCTTCTTTTCGTTCCTCATCCGAACTTCCGGTGACCGACTCACGAGCGGGGTCTGATCGCGAATTCGGTTGATACTTTCCTTTCACCGTCCCTTGGAACCCGGTTCGAGTTCGTGCCAGGTCGTCAAAACCTCTCATAAAGGAGTGGCAACACCCTAGAAGTACGCCTCGATGCAGCCGGTATGTACGTTTCGAATAGCTCTTTCACCGATTCGTCGTAATAGAGTTGGACGTAGTCCCAGTCCATGGTGAAGAACCGGACGTGGTCTTCGAGGTTGTTCGTTCCTGGGTCGTGTTCGAGTTGGAGGTGTCGTCCGAATTGTTTTAGGAGCTGGTGAAAGGACGGTGGAAGTGGGGTACGTAGTGGAGAAAGGTGTAAGCAAAATGAGGAGTGGAGGGAGTCGTGGATGTACTTACTTCATCGACAGTAAGCTCCTCATCGATTGTAATTGCAAATTCTGGGTCTTGTTTCCGATCCATCTTTGCATAATTAGTGTAATGTGGGCATTAATCCCTATTACTTCAGACTGAAGGCGTAAGATGTTCGCAGATTGCTTACCTCACGATACAGCTCTCGCTTATCGAGAGAGAATTTGGTGGTATGCTCGTACGGTTGAAACAAGAACGTAAGCTTGCGAGCTATTTGGGTGTAAACTTCCTCTAACGAGTGCACCGGTCCTCGATCTTCGTATTTCTTGATCCTAAAGCCAAAAACAGACATTGTTGGTCAGAGGTCGAATCGAAATTTAGTGATGCGTACTCTTCGTCAGAAAGTTTCCTCTGGAAACATATGATGTCTCCATTTAATGATCCGGTGTTGACAAAGGTGTGTTCTGGCTCCAGAGGCTCAAGCAGGTGCGGGCTCATTTCCTATGTCAAGGCATTCGGCGGGGTGAGGGTCGGGGGACAGTAATATCAGGAGTCCTACCCCGTATAGCACCAGGTCCGTGTCAGCCTCCCACCCCATTTTGTGGTTAATTATGGGAACGAGGGTCTGGACGTCGTCCGTCCCAGAGACCTCCACGGAGCCTATGTAGGAAAGGCGTTGCTGTTCTATGTCAAAGTACTTGAGGAAAAGTAGAGCACTGTGTGGGGGCGCGTGGCCCTAAGTGGCTCGGATAAATTAGTTTCTTCAGAACTTAGCTTACGGAGACCTGGCAGGTCCTACATACCTTTCCGACATATACCGCCAAGCCTGGTTGCGGGAATACTGGCTCTCGTGAGCGACGGTAAATGTGGTAAACTTTCTTCATGGCTGGAGACATTGGTCATGCGGGTCAGCAAACAAATGGTTGTAATATAACACTCACTCATCTTTGAATCTTCTAGCTCGGTATTGGGTCGGACTGTTCCATTCTGTCGACAAACCATCACCCATATCCGAAGACCATGGGCGGGAAAGTCGAGATACCGTGCCACTCTGTTCTTGAATTCGCCCAAGGTTTCTTCGTACTTTGCATAGAGGCGAGGGATTCTGACGCTAGGATGCCCTCCGATGTAAGAGGTGTCGAACAAATCAACGCCAGTGTGGCGACGCATTACATCGTCTGTGATAAACTGAAGAGGCAAAATCGCAGTTAGACATAAGAATTAACGAGAGAGGGTGCGAGTACTTACGGACACAGGGTATGTGTTGTCTTGGTCCAGACTTCCCTCTGGATGCCTTACACTTCTTTTAACTGGGATCCGTTAGCCTTCAGAATCAATGCTTTGGGAATACGTGCTTACCGATATGTGGTGGGACGGTTTTATCGAAATCATCAAATTCGCCCAGGACTTCGGTGATCGATAAGGCTCGTACATATGTCGCAATCTTAGCCTTGCTGCCCCAGCGACCGCTGATGGGGCCCTCGCATGCCGTAGCCCTCGCATGTTCGACGAAGTGTAGCCATTCGTCAGACCTGCAGCGAGGGGAAACCATCAAGGTGTATCCCTCGGATTGCCCTCTTCCTTGATGGAGCGTCGCGCCGAATAGGCGATAGACTGATGATTGGGAGGTCACCCTCCCTGGATTCGGATCCATAAACTCGCCCAGGTCGATCTCTTCTGGGAGCTCGAATGATTCGTTGTCGACCCGAAAGACGTTGTCGTTCTCGCCATCCAGCTCGAAGAGGGTCAGCCCAATCTGTAGAATTGGAGGAAGTTCTACAAAAGTAACTTGTTCTCCCGTTGATGGGCTTGTTCCAGTCGGCAGAACATATGGATCGCTGTCGAACTGGTGTGTGGTTGTAAAGTGGAGTAGCGAGTCGCGCAGAGATTTCATCTTGTGGACGCGAACTTCCAGAGCTGAGAATAACTGGACATCTGCCTCAGAAGGCCATCGGAGGAATGCTAAGCACATACCATAGAAATCTTTGTATTCTGAACCGCGTCTCATCTTCCCTCGAAAGAGATTTTCGACAACACCTTCCGCGGGACTTCCCTGTTCATCTCCGGTGAGAGGTGGGAAGAGGATGCAGCTTACTCATACCTTGAATGCATCCTGTAGCAACGGGAGGAAGGCCTCGTTGAATACAATTGGATCATAGGATATCGTGCCATCGGACTTCCTCCATCCAAAGCATCGCGTTAGTTCGGTCGTTTCTGGTACAGCTTGTTCAGTTTTCACGACCTGTACGTAGGCGGTTAAATGCGCCTTTACCAACAGGTATTCCCTTCGTGAGAAGGTAGAATATCTTCTGCAGCGCCAATACGACGCTGTGTCCTTCAATGTGGCGTTCAGTCGCGACCGAGTAGAGGGCCTGAAACTGTGGGCGATTCCCCCCAAAAGAGTAGTGTCAAGTTGGACTGACCTTCCTCAAACGCCCAATGAAGAACAGATGGTGTAGATTAACATTGATATACTGGGTCCATCCTTGATTCAAAAGGTACCCAGTGACAAAAGGGAGCGGGGACGATTTGACTGACGCTGCCGCAGTCGAGCATGTACCCGATTGCTTCATACTCTTGTATTTCCACTGCTGTATGTGGTCGTTGGAATGGGCGTTGACAGGGACCCCTCGGCGCCGTGGTGAGATCTTGAGGGGCTACGCGACAACCATGGTGACGGTGCGGAATGGCCTGCCTCGTGCTGGGAATGGGGAGGACAGGGGCTCTCTCTTTCCTTTCCGGGAGACCTCATCAACCCAGGTTCAGAGGTGTCGCTGCTGCTCAGAGCTCTCGAGGAGAGCCAAGCAGTGAGACTTAGGAGTTGATATACTGCTCTAAAATGTTATCGTGCAGCTCTGCTTGTCCAGAGTGGCTTGCCCGCTTCGAATACATGACATCTGGCGTTAAGCGCCCAAACTCAGGGGTGTTTCCCGATCCAAACTGTTGAGGATAGAAATACAGGGGGACCCCAGGCCTCAGGATTCTACCAGACTCATATCTAATGCATTGACCTTTCCGCGCAAGTGGCCATTGTGACGGTAAGGTCTGATCGCTCGCTCACGTTTTAGAATCGATATTGTAAGACGACAAGCCTGACGCTCACTGCCGCTACACCAAAAGGCAACATGACTCAAGAGCTTAGCTCTTGAGCCACCGTCAGGTATATGTGCACGTTATGGGAACCGTGGTAAGCCACCGGCCTTACAGATATCATTCGAAGATTGAAGTCTTGCCCGCCGGCTATCGACAGGATTATCACGGTGTCGAGCGTTCAGTGCTTTGTATACATTGCAGGGAGGTTGCGAGATGGGCAACCTATGATCCAGAGGTCTACGGAGTCCGACCGGAAGCTGCTTGAACTTAAAACCTTGAGGGTTCGATTGTTCCGTCAGATCCGAATGACTCGCCAGAACGGTAGGAAGAAGGAAGACGACCGATGGGTCTGCACCATTGTACCAGAATCGTTGGACTTGTGAGGCCTTGGGTAGCACGACTAGTTTGAGCTCGAGTTGACTGGGCATTCCGTTGAATTGGTAACCTCGTGCACAGAATAGCGCTGTGTACACGAACGGTTTAGATCTGGTTGAACGTCATGCCTGTCAGCAGCTGGGATAAATGCTGGGTAGAGGATCTGGACCTTGTTTGCGAAAGTACCTACATACCCAGGGACGACTCGGCCGCCTCAGGCGGTAGGCGCTGTGTTACATTTCTTAGCATGGGCAACACCATGAATGAGACAAACCCCGCAGAGAAAGCAAAGCCCCAAAGCGGAAACCGTCATAACAATGAGGGTGACCTGAAGGTAAGGATTCTGTCCGGTGCCGACTAGAGCGCGTGAGATGAGATGTCTCCTAGTAGTCTTGGTACATCATCGTGGATAGGTGGAACCGTCGGTCAACTGAAAGAAATCTGCGGAAAATGCCAGTATTAACTGCCCTTCAGGACCTCCGCATCCGGTACTCTGGAAGCCTCCCACAGCACCGCGAGTGGATTGCAGCCGACAGCTCTGGTCTAGGGCAAGAACAGGAAACTTCTCCCCACAACAGCGAGACGCGGGTAAACAGCAAAAAGACCCAGAGGAATAAGAATCAAAAAGTGAGCCCATCTATGCGGATAATATCGTGTATGACCAGCAGATTCAAATAGGCACTGATCTTCCAAATTGGCCCGGGTAAGGACGACGGTGTTTCCAAATTGAAAAGACGCACGTAGGAGAACCGACGGCCACAGTAGCGTCAAATCCAGACAGAGCCGGCGCTGCGGTCGACCTGGAATTGTCCCTGAGCCCTCTACGGTCCGATCACCTGGCGGGTGAGATCAGCGATTGCATAGGCGTCTTTTCTGACGAGGCAGCCTCGGCTCGGTTGAAGCTGGAACTGGGTTGGCAGGTTTCAATTGGAGGACATCATGGGCCTCGCAGAAAACAAACCCTTCCGTTTATTGGGTTGACGGTGGCGCAAGGTTAACGTATATATACGCACCATTCGAATTTGAGGCCGCGCCTCATCCAATGGCCCACAAAGCAAGCGACCTGCTTGTCTGCGTTACGACACAGCCGTTATCACACAATGACAATGGGCGGACAATACCTTAAAGCCAGAACGTCCTCAAAGTCAGGATCTGCGAAAAACCAACGGGTTCCAGGATACAGTTCTCAGTGCCACGAATGAGCCGGCGACGGAAGACGCCTAGCCTGGATCGGGGTTACCTTGTCAGCCACTTATGAGCACACAAAGTATGCTCGGCGAAGCCTCGTCCTAGGAGATGGAGCTTGCAACATGCGTTTCGTAACGAAAGATGAATTCCTGAAAGTCGACAACAAACGAACGTGAGAAGTATTTTGAAGAGTGAATGCGAAAGCGAATGATAGTGGAGGTGAGTGTGGTCACTGATACAAGTACAAATGAATGAATGTCTGGCCTGTGTACATATTAATGAAAGACATATGTCTGGGGGTATTAAGTCGTAGATGATGTCTATTTGGGAAGTGTCCGGAGGGTATGGGTATGGCTGGAAGGCAGGTCCTCTTCACTGTCCATGAGCCACATGTCCCGTTCCGTGGTGGCGAGGGCCTCGTTGACAAGCATGGAATGCTCTCTCCAGAGTTCTGTCTCTGTTGGGGAGACTTTCCGTCGCAGTTGAAGAATCCTGAGAAACAAAAGGTTTAACGAAACGAATATTGTCGATTGGACAAAAAGCACTTACACTCGACAAGCCTATGTCAAGGATCCCGCAACTGTCAATGTTTCATCAAGGCAATGAACGGACCAAATGCTTACCACTAGGTTGGGGACAACCAAAATCAGAGGGAGACCGACGCCCGTGTGATAGCTTGGCGGTCTATCGAACTGTCAGCGCACGGTCGATATAGTAGCGGGAAATGTGAAAGCATACTTAAAGAAAGTGATGGCGGCTGCGGCATTCACAACCGTGACCGTCACGAAGGAGCTCAGACCTTTCAATAAGAAGCGTCAGCGGTTGACCTCGAGGGGATAACTCGAGGAAGACATTACCTTGTTTGATAAAATATCGAGTGAGAGAACCCCCGCGATGGTCGCTCTCCCTTTTACAGTACTGTTGTGGACGGTTTTGATAAACTGCGTGCAGCACAGGGAACCGGACTCACGATAAGAACCGTCACCAATGACACCAGATCCATGAGGACAGCCGCCAGCTAGTTCAATCGTCAGATTGGCCAGTAAAGGACATGATCTGGTTGCTTACCATCGAGAACTGAAGGGATAAGGATCAACAAATCATTTTCAACTGAGGGAAAGGACTCACTCCTATACGCAAGCCCATAACATCCGACCCATAATCCGGGAAACATCCCGATTCTCCTCCGAAAGCCCAGTAGAAAAGTTTTGGTGGCATCTTGACGCCAATGCAGAAGGCCCAGAGGTCAACTCCAACCAACGCGACATAACACATGCTCAGAATGGCGAGCACAGTGGAGCTGCGTCCTGAGAACGCGTACGCCCTCATGAACATAACGGCTGTCAAGAGAACTCAGTTATACTGCCCCGCGAATATGTGAAGAAATCATACCTTGAGGAAAGAATTGCTGAGATATATGGTAATCAGGTGAGTATTATGGAGTGCATTTGGTGATGAAACACGCCACTTACGCAAGGAGCGAGGAGAACGTGAATAGGCTTCCCACTGCGTGCGCAGAGCGCCTCTGGGTGATCCAGCAGATAAGCCCACATTACAACAGGCCAGAGGAGGAGTGGGTAGTAGCGGCAGAGAAGATAGGCCACTTTTACAGAGTTCCATTTGGCATGGTAAACCTGCGTTTCAGTCATGAGAGCAGGATTTTTGCCAAACGCGATTCGAGACGAACCAAACGAATTTCTTTTTCCAACCTGCAGCACCCAGAGGAATTAGCACTGGGACTGGATATCAGAGTGCAGTGACTCACCCGGTGAACCACTCATAAATCTGCAAGGCATATACGGCTCCGATGGCATATCGTGCTTCTTGTATAGCATTGGCACCCCAGAGAAAATCGTCTGGCCAGTTAGTATAGACGAGCTCTCCTGGCATCGTTCATTGGGGCCCACTCCGTGTAGAGACGGATGGGGGGGAGGGCCACTGGGCGAAGGTGGGGGAGGAGAGGCAAGGGCAGGGGAAGTGGAAATGTCGTGAAACTGTTGCGTTTACCATTCTTGAGTTCGATGTCCGCGAATGACAGATTGTGGTGAATTTAGTTAAATGGGGAACACGTCTGAATAAGGGCCTCACCATCGCCTCCCTAAAGGCTCCGAAAGCCTCCGTGAGCCATCAATCATCCTGTTCGGCTCCCTGAAACTTGAGAGGAACAGCTCCGATTGGGCTCAAGAAAGTTTGAGAGTATGTAGTAGCAATATAACAAGTAAGTAGTACCTTGGAAATGTCCCTAGAATTGCGAGGTTCTGCGGCATCAATTAATGAAGGGCTTTATGGATGCTTTGTGTGGGACGATACTGTGAAGATCACGGGTAGTATGAGCAAACCCTAAATCATTCCGATCCAGAAAAGCAAACCTATCCCAAACCTATACTGTGGGCACTGGGACATCCATGGGCGAGCCACCGCCTTTGTGTAGCGCTCGATAGGACGTTACTGGTCTACTTCTCAATGGAATGACCATTGTGTTAGGGGTGGATTCAGAACGATTGAAACGCCAGTTGTTCCTTCGTTGACCGGGACTCTACTATCCCAGGGCGCTCCAGTCTGCAGATTGAAGCGTCGTTCCCATGAGGTACATAGGGAAGAGTCGCAGAGGAGACCTCTCAGTGCAGTCGTGGAAGTGAACGATGTCCCCTCTTGGGGTGAAAAACAAAGATTGTTTGCGGGCCAAAAGAGATATGAAGCCAAAGCTATGAACAACCCAAGCTCGTCAGATCCCTTTCCAGTCGACTTCCTCAGAAGGACGCACCGAGATTCGCGCTCTGAGAGCAAGGTATGGTTCGGGATTGGCCTCCCTAGGAGACAAAAATTGCCCACACCGACCCATCAGGCCTTAGGCCTTAGTGCTAACCTGTGAGCCTTCTCTCCAAAGGCGATCTTAATAAAATATTACCAGCAGAGCTCATTTCGCGAGAATGGGACGCCATACCCGGGCTCATGTACCTGAACGGGTCTGTCGATGATCTTCTAATGGATCAAGATCATACGGGAAGCGCTCCGCACACCATTTTCCATCGAGTTTAGCCTATTGCGAAGACGAGGAGTAGAAGGCGAAGCTCCAGACCAGCATTTCGTGGAAGAGCGAGTCTCAGAAGAAAGGGCAACAATCCAGACTGGACGAATTGTGCGGGCTGGCGTTGCCCTTGTTTGTCGGTAGCCCCTATTAAAGGGCGAGCGCGTCCGATTGTCCGCGAGGAAGGTGGGCCATGGCATGGAAAAGCACTAATAATCACTCTGAGACTACTAGACGAACGTCATGGATAACGGAAAGCAAGTCAATTCGCGTTACAGCGCGGAAAGCCAATAGATTGAGTAGAATAACGTCGCGGCACTCCCACCGCCTCGACAACCACTCAGACCTCGCCACCATAGAAATCAACTTCCAGAGTCTCAGCGCACTCCGCCAAAACCCTCATGAGTTGCGCCGCATCTGCCAAGCGCTCGCGCATGGCCGCATCCCTCGCCTCCATCTCCATCTTCAACATCCTAATCTCTTGCTCGTGTCGCGAGGAGGATAGCGATGACCGTTTCCTCTGTGTGCATCGGCCGCGGCTGGGTGTTCGGTGAGCGCTTAGGCTGTTGCCAAGGGTCAACAGGTACGCTCGTCTCGTCCAGCAATTTGGGAGGCGAGTGGGCGGATAAAAGCGCCGGAAGCGCACAAGTGGGCAACGGTTCGGTAAAGGTCAAGTATGACCCTACGTTGGAATGTTGGACTAGAGAAGGGGCCGCATCTATTTCAATGTGTCGAATGGACCTCTAACTGAAGGGTACTTACAAGTGGGCTCTGCAAGCGGAGCAACAGGGCGGGACGGTAAGGTTTCTGGGCGTTGATCAAGAAAAGGGCATACCCTATCTGACCAGGACCTCTCGGTAACTTACTTACTTTTTTACTTCCCAACTTCTCGAACTTCGAAAAGCGGATATAACCACTCGATTGTGATCGCCGTAGGCACCTAAAGGTAATCTTTCGTCTGATCCCGCGACGATGGTGGCCAACCCGGCTCTGTACTCGGGAGAAGATCTGTTGCACGGAGGATCTCTGAACAGGCATCACGGCGTCTCGAAGCTAGAAAGAGATATAAGGAACGGGGAGCCTGCTGCAGGATGGAATGACCGATTGAACCGCAAAAAATTGTGCACTGCCGTCAGTGTCAGTAAATTGAGTCAACAAGTCATCAAGCTGAACCCTTACCTCAGGTCTCCATGGTCGTTCTGGATCGTGAATAATTAGAGCCACCATCAGAACAAAATCCATGATGTACAATACTGACGCTGGGCGCGAGGGATCATTCGTCAATACCACATAGAATTGCCCGAAGACCGAATTCAAACGAATAAAGATATATGTGCAAAAGAATCGCGACAGCTCTACACAATACCTTCGGACTTCAAGCCACCTAAAGCAAGATAAGCAGACCTCTTATCCCTCTCCATTCCAATCCAATCTCGATTGGGGATAGGATCGGGAACCTCCACTCCATACACATACACATCATCGTCGTCATCGACCACATCCATCTGAGATTCTGTCTTTTTAGCTTTGGCTTCAGCTTCCTCTTGCTTCCTTTCGTCATCTTCCCTGGACCATAGTACATCTTGCCAGTTGGCACTGTTGGCGGTTAGAGCGAAGATGTTGGCGCCTGGCCGGCCGATTGGGAGAAGGGATGTGAGGAAGTTGGAATGGAGCTCCGCTTGTGCGTCTGGGTCCATGTATGGCATTGGGAGGTATTCGACCTTGAAATGGATTTCAGATGTAAAGGAGGCGCAAAAAACACTGATTCGAGAACTCTACCTCCAACAACATCCCTCGCATTGTCTCCTTATTCTTCACCATCCCAACACGAACCAACCAATCCGATCCAACTTGGAACACCTTTCCTTCAATATTCAGCTCCGACGCAGTATACAGCGCATTCGTAGCCGATGCCGATGTATTCCTTGTAGTCGCAGCCTGCCGCACGGGCATCCACCTTGCCTTGAGCTGAACCAAAAGCTGCTCTAGGGCACCTGGTGGTCGAACAGTGAGGAATGTAGACCGGTAATGGGTCATCGGTTCCGTAAGACCTCGCTCAACAGCTTCACTCCGTGTTGGTGCACCCGGATCTTCGAGGAGGACAAATACGTTTTCGCCCATCGTCACTGTGAGCATGGTTCGTTCCATCATGGGTGGACCACTCGGTGCAGAATCAGGGTTGTTGGGGTTCATTCCAAACGTGGATCGGTAGGATTTGATAGACATTGCCCACCGGCCTACTTGATACCCCTGGATAAGTAAGTTAAGCGCTGAGGTCGAATGAAAAGGTTAGGGAAGACGCACTTGCTTACATTGTGGTTCACTCGAATACTGTATTCCACTTTGCTGATAGCTTCTGCATCAGCATTCCCCCATCGAGCCATACTTGGAGCTACATCAATTCCTGGTATGTGCAACCAATGTCATTTGGGAGACATACGCTGTGAAGCCCATCCTGAATCCTCAGAATTGAATAAGAAAAGTCCAATGAAGGTAGAGGAACGAGAACAAGAAGCAATGATGGCGTGTGGGAAACGATCACCGAAAGCGGGAGCGTGACACAGATCCGCGTGACTGTGACCGCTCGCGCAAAGACCGTGTCACGCGAAACGGTCCATGATTTCCGAAGACCAGCATCAACGTCGAGCTCATCGTTCCCTGCATCACCCTCACCATGGCAAAGCGAAAGATTGACGCAGTAGACGACGCGACGACGAGAGAAACGCGCAGGACGCGCTCAGCAGGGCGGGCAGAGGCCACAGAGGCTCCATCGAGACGGCAAGCGTCCCCTCGGAAGGCAGTGAACACGACGAAGACCACCGCAACGCGGAGCAGAGCCAAGGGAGAGGCATCCCAAGCCCGAGATAAAGGGAAGGGTAAAGCGGTAGACGAGGAGCCAGTCCCTGTAACACCATCCAAGCCAGCCGTTATACGAACCTACGGACGAACGCCACGGCGCAACCTATTCTCTGTCGAGAACGAGTCCAGAGCGTCGTCATCCAAGGAGAACCAGCATGCCAAACCAGTGATTACCGTTACAGTCCAAGATACCGATGAAGAAGGCGAGGAGACCAGCGACGATGAACTTCGACTCCAGCCCCAGCCGTTGCAACCGACATCTGCCGCACCACAGCGTTCTGCTGGCAAACCGAAACCTTCGGCTGCGAAACCTGAGATCGTCATCACATCCCCAACGAAACCAAAGGGAAGAACTCGGGCCACGAAGAAGGCTGAACCGAATGTAAACCCGCCTAGGACACGACGGTCGGCAAGGGCTACAGAAGAAGAGGTGGAATCGGAGGAGGAGGAGAATCAATTGGAAGCTGCGCTGCTAGCTATATATGAAACTCCAAAATCCAAGCCTAAAGGTCGAGGAAAAGGTAAAGCTACGCCTGTAACACTCCGCCGGACAAGATCGTCCAACAAATTGGAATCGGATGACGAGGACGATGAACTCCCTGCCACGCCCACTCGAAGCAGCGCCAGGAAATCCACACGTTCGCCCACCAAGCCAGCTCGTATTCCTTCCCCACTGAAACCTTCAACACGGAAACGCAAAGCGCAAGAAGAGCCTGAACAAGCCGAGCCCACGCCCGTTGCGTCAGAGAACGATGAAGCAGCCAGCCAAGAAGACGAGGACGTCGTCATGGCTAGCCCTTCCAAACGCCAACGCAAAACCACTGTGCCAGAACCACTACCGAAGACACCCAGCAGGCGCAAGCGCGGTGCTGCTCCTGTCGCCTCACAATCCCAGGATTCGGACGACGAGGCCCCAGCCCAATCGTCTCTTCCAACAGAGGAAGACGAGGAAGCAGTTTTCTTCTCCCCCGTGAAGAAAGGTGCTCGCTCCGGACCGGCTTCCCCTACGAAGGCGAAGGGGATCACTCTACCTCCCCATCTTGTTCCTTGTCTGAATGCTCAGAAACGCGCAGTGTTAAAAGCGTTGCAGAAGCCACCTGTTATTCCTTGCGATGACGAGCCCGAGTTGGACAATGCCGTTGCATATAAACAGTTGACTGATCTTTTGGAGGGTACGATGAAGCGGAACGAAGGAAATAGCTGTCTATTACTCGGACCTCGAGGTAGTGGGAAGACTAGAGTGCGTATCATTCTGTTCATGCTATGTTCTTAACTAAAAACATGTGTAGTTGGTCGAGCGATGTCTCTCAGAACTCGACGCCAAACCAATCATTATCCGCCTCTCCGGCTGGGTCCAAGGCAGCGACCGCCTCGCCCTTCGTCAAATCGCCGTCCAACTCAACCAGCAAACGGGTAGCAACCACTTCGTTGACATTAACGGCGAAGACCAACCAGGGGATGACGAGGACGTCAACCCCTTCCTCGACGACCAACCTACCACCACAGCAGCCACCGGTGGATCCTCCCTCCCACCCTCCTCTCACCTCCCAGCTCTAATCGCCATGCTCCCAACCCTCTCCCGACCGACAATCGTCCTCGTCGACGCATTCGACCTCTTCGCCCTCCACCCCCGTCAAGCCCTCCTCTACTGCCTCCTCGACACCGTCCAAAGCTGCCAAAGTGCAAAAGGCAACAAAGGCCTTGCGGTCATTGGTCTCACCACCCGCGTAGACACCCTTCAGCTTCTCGAGAAGCGCGTCAAGAGCCGGTTTTCGGGCAGGATTTTGAGGGTTAGTGCGGCGAGGAAGGAATATCAGTGGATGAAGATTTTGAAGTCTGTTTATATGGCCGAGATACAGTTGAGTGCAGGCACTGGAGAAGGGGGAATCGACGAAGGAGACCTCGAGGAGTGGAAAGGGATGTGGAAAGAGGCTGTGGATAAGTTCATGGGTGATCCGGGTGTTATACAGGTTGTCAATGAGTCGACGGGGATTGTGAGTGATATGAGGATGTTGGTTAGGATTTTGGTGAGCATTCAGGTGCCTGTTCCATCAACAATAACTCACATCTTTGAGCCGTAGACTCCTCCAATAATCCACCTCTCCGAGAACGCACCCTTCCCTTCCGTCAAGAACCTGACCAACGCTGCCATAGGCCAGCGCTCCCGGCCTCCTTACCCTTTCCTCTCAGGTGAGTCTTTCACTTCTCAAATCCATGTACATGTGCTAACAGTACATACAACACCAGACCTCTCGTATCCCTCGCTCTGTCTTTTGATCGCCAGTCACCACTCGGATGTCAGCGGACACCCCGTCTTTACTTTCGAGATGCTCTACGAGTCGTTCAAACGTCAACTAAGGCTATCAACTGCCGCACCCATCCAACTCCACGGAACAAGCATTGGTATGGTTCGCTGCTCGCGTGAGGTGCTCATGAGTGTACGTCCTTCCTGCTTTTCTTCAGCCTGCCACTCGAACTCATCCACATCCCTGCGCTCATATAGGCCTTTGAGTCCCTGTGCAACATCCGACTCTTTGTTTGTGCTGCAGCACCTTCAGGAACGACAGCCAAAGAGTTCGTCAAGTATCGTTGCGTCGTCGAGAGAGAAGATTTGAAGAAGGCTGTGGAGAAGACTGGACAAGTCAATTTGAAGAAGTGGTGGAATAAGGCGACCTAAGCTCAAGTTTGCTCTTTGGCCTTGCCATTTATGGTAGACATGATTTGAAATGACTTTTCACGCACTGTTGATACCCTCTCTGTATATTCTCGTGTATACGTTGTGTAAGTAGACTTGCTGGATACCTCTGTATCACTGAATTCCCAATCCGCTGTATGTATTCCAGGAACGCAAGACTTATAATAGGTATACCTAATTGTACAAAGGTATCAATAAAAAGATAGATATCTAAGAACGACACTACGCTTTCTTCTTGACCGGTGTCGCCTTCCACACTCCCAACAAATGATTCGCCCTCACAATCAACAAATCTCTCAACATCTGCACCGAGGCAGTGACAACGTTCAACTTGCTCCCTGCCACCTCATGCCATTCGATGGGAACTTCACTAACAGGAATCCGGAGCTGCTTTGCGAGGAGTAAGAGTTCGACGTCGAATATCCAGGTGGGAAGGTGCTGGGCCGGGAAGATATGTTGAGCAGCGGAACGGGAGAAGAGTTTGAAGCCACACTGGGTGTCGCGGATGTGGCCTACACCGACGATGCGGAGGATGGTGTGCAGGCCGTACATGAGGATATTGCGGATCAGCGAGCGCTAAAGGAGGATGTTGAGTTCGGTAGCATAACCAAAGCGGAGGGAAAGAACGAACCTTCACAACAGCTTCAGTCTTCACCAAATGCGCTCGACTACCCACTACAACAGCAGGGGCGTTGTCCTCCCCTGATAGCCCGTTCATCTCCTTCCACAAGAGTTCCAGATCCTCAATCCGACTCGCCCCATCCGCGTCGGCCATTAGCAACCTCTCACCAGCACTATGCAGCATACCGTGTCGCACAGCGCCGCCTTTCCCAATGTTCTTCTCGAGGGTGACAACTTTGATGTCATATTGGGCATACTTCTTGGCAAGGGAGAGGGCAACGTCCGAGGTCCCGTCTGTAGAACCATCGTCGACGATGATAATTTCGACTGTGCGACCGCCAGGACCGGAGGAGGTGGTTGTCGAGGAAGCAGACCGATTTGTCACCGCCGACCCGTTTACGCGTGGTTTCGATTTGGACTTGGTGTGTTGGTTTAAGGAGGGTGTTTTACATGTTGAGAGGTGCTGGATGGTAGCCTCCATCATCACCGGTAGCCGTTCCTTCTCGTTGAACGCGGGGACGACGATGGTGAGGTCCACCGTGCTCGGATCCTCCAGTCTACTGAGAGGCAGCGGTTTCGTGGGCGATACTCGAGACTTGTACTTGCGTTCCGAGTCATGTGTGATTATTGGGGGAGGCGACCAGAATATTAGGGCACCGTAGAGCTGAGAAACCAGGCGTCAGTCCAAGTCGAGGGAGAGCGACAACAAGCGAATGAAAAGTGTTCAGAACAGGGTGAATACCCTGGCCCAGCGTTTTCGTCGTCGTCGCAGCGCACAGTCCAGAATTGAACCGGCCTACAACTCGAAGAACAAGGATGAAAGGGGGCAGTCATCTCGTTAAAACGAACAAAACAACAACTCACCAAGACCAAACCACCGACTGCAAGGACAAGCCCGCCGTAAAGGACGGTCGCCTGGTCCATTGCGTTTCCAGAATTACGAGCAAAAAAAGACAGGGACGGACTAGAGATTGGGTATGATCATGGGCTGGGTATGTATAACTTTTTGGAAAACAAATAATATGAGACACGACGGAGGATGTAACTGACACGACTGCAGTCCATGATGATAAGCCCCGTGAGAACTATGGTCTTGCACCGAGGCACAGCTCTCAGACTCCTCGAGGAACCACAATCAACTTGGCTGATGAGAGTTTTTCAGAACAACCGTGCGTTCGTTGTCGTTATTTTCCGACATTCTGGGTGAACTAGTCTCCTATCTCCAACCAGGCCTGTCTATATGTGTTCTACGCTTGTCCTTCCCATGGTTCTTCCCATCTGCTGTCTAGTGTCCCTCTAATCCCTGGCTTGATCCACTCTGGTTGCAAAATCTCTCGACGTCTGCCCCACTTTTCTACTTCTGGCAACAGCGAAAAAGGGGAAAGGGGCACATAGACCGCCCGTTGGTTGGTTGATTGATAGGCAACTGGCATCTTCCTCTACTTCTGGAAGGCACACGCCAGCGCACAACAACAACACAAAGCCAAAGAAACCTACAGCTCTTCGCTCTGTTTTTCTTTTACCTCGAACCTCCAACTTGTCCGTCACTCTCTTGCTATTCTCGATTTCAGACCCTTCGCTTAATCAATCCCCTCAGCACATCCATCAAAATGTCTGCTGAACCACAACTTGCCGCTGGTGATGCGCCCTCTGTTGAGGAGCCCAAGTTGAACACGGAGGCCAAGCCCGGAGAGAATGGCGCCGCGCACCCAGACGAACCAGCGCTCGACGAAAAGGAAAAAGAGGAAGAGCAGGAGCAAGATGGCGAGGGTGACGACGGCGAGGATAGCGACGCCTACGATTTCGAGGCAAGACTGGTCTCGACCGATTAACATACATTGCTAACGAGCGCTCTCTCACAGGAAGAGCAGCAAGCTCCTGAAGGGGAGGACGACCCGTACGGGGACGTCGAGGAGGAAGACGACCAATACGAGCCCGCTCAGCCGAACGTACGTTTGCCAGACCAAAAAAAAGCGGACCGGCGCCTAACATATCTCGTCCCAGGGTAACAAGGACAGCCTCACCGCCCTCCTCTTAGGCGACGTGAGTCCTCCCATCACTAACTTCCACGAGATCACCCACTGACCTATCCACAGCCTACAGTTGAAGAAGTCGAACACGATGCGGACTACGAAGATGCTGGTGACTACGAAGACGAGGAAGAAGACGAAGACGACGACGAAGATTACGTTGAACCGGTCACCCCCACCACCGCCAAGAAGCGCTCTCTTGACGAAGCCCTAGAAGAGGCTGCCTCCCCTCGCGAAGAGAACGATTCGAAGAAGGTCAAGGCTTGAACACCACCCAACCCCCCTGAAAGCTCCAAAACTGACTGCGCTACTGGCGAACGTGGCTGTCGCACCATCCGCTGACTGTTCGAATGGATCGGGGATAGGGTGCCGCGGCCTTCCTCCCTCCCAGCGCTCTACTCCTCACGGAATCTGCCGAAACACCTTTCTCTATTCTCACCTGGAATCGTGCTATTTACTGCCTCTTTATACGTATATATATCATGGACTTGGAAAAAGCTCGGTCATTTCATAAGTCGATTGGTCATCGTGTATTTTTCTGGTTAGGCCGTCAATCGAGGTTGCTTGTATTCGTTTTGCGGGCTGGAGAATTCGACGGGCGCTAAATCTCAACTACCATTCGTCCCCTAAGATCTTCGCTCACCATTCTGGCTACCCACCATGCCGGTGCCTGAACCACTTGTCATGACGCTAACCTCGTTCAAACAGGGGGCGTTCCCCCGCAATTTCAAAACAAGATATGATCATTCGCAAACACAGAAAGCAACTACAAATTGGGACTAGGTAGTATTATAGTTAATAGGGCAGAGATTGTCAGATGTAACAGGGTTCGTAATACTTCATTAAGCCGCGGGAATGTTGGCATTGATTTCGTCCAGGAAATCTTGAGCAATTTTGGCGTTGGAGACCTACAAAACGGAAACAAAGCAAGTCGTCAAGTCCTCAGATATCAGCTATCTTATCGCATACTCGGATGAACAGGAATGATCTTACCCGTAGATTGTAATGTACGGTCTTGCCATCTTCGATAGCACTGAACCGAAGATAACGAGGGTCCTGCGCAAGGGTGCAACGCATCCCAGGGAACAGAATTACATTGAGCAATAGCGTATACACAGCGTCCTTTCGCATGACTAGAGAATACCGTTAGTTGGCGAAAATAGCAACAACGAAATTCCGCATACCCAATCGTGGATTGTTACCATCTTCTCGTTTCACGTTGATTTTGATGATTCCAGTGCCCCTCTCCTTCCACTGGGTTCCCTGGAGTGTATACAACTTGCCTCGTACTTGCATCAACGTCTCTTCCTCTTCCTCGCCAGTCGTGACTGTCAAAACGTCAGCGAAACATTCGGCGGGGATGGAACGGGAACGACTTGCCTTCCTGTTCTGTCAATTGAACCTTGGGTTCGTCCTGTCCATCATCCTCTTCCTCATCCTTTCCAGCCCTAAGACGCTCTCCGAACGTCGAGGGCTTCTCGTCACTATCATCACCTCCGCTATCCTCGTTGGCCTCACCAAACACATTAACAGCCGGGCCCCTCTCCAGCGAGCTCCTCGAGGAACCGTCAGGACTTCCAGGCCTCCGCTTGGGTACACCAAACGGCGACATCCCGGTTGTCACGTACGACGCAAAAGGACTCGCGGCGAACGAGTTCTCTTTTCGTGGAGGGGATTTGGCGCGTCCAAACTTGGATGGCGTACCCAACACAGGAGATTTGGCACGAGCTACAGACGCGAAGGGTGAAGCGGCGGAACTGAATGCGTCGAAACCCGACCGCATGGGAGGACTGTTGGGTCGGTTTAATGGAGGGGGAGACTTGTTGCGCGTAGCAGTAGCAAAAGGCGAGCTGGTTCCCGCAAACGCGCTGAATCCACCTGTCTGGCTCGATGATTCACCCAACTTGGCGCCAAACCCGGTGGCTGAGGGAGTGCTCGACAATGATGGAGCGGGTGAGGAGGACTTCGAAGACGCGAACAAATTCTTTCCTTTCACGGACGCAAAAGGCGAACTGGTAGACGCGTATGCCATAAAACCAGACTGGAAACGGGAGACGTCAGTCCTATGAGCGCATTCCAAGGGAGTGCCACCCACCAGTTTTGGTACTTTGGGTGAAGGTGGCGATGTTCTTCCGGTCGATGACTTTTCTGGTGGGGGAGAAGGCCTCTTGGTCTCCCTAGGGTTATCATCCTTGTCCGCTTCATCACGCGGCCTCTTGAGGGCCTCCCCGCCTGACGACTCCTTGTTCTCCTCCACACCCGCTTCGGGCGGTCCCTGACTTGTTCCACGTTCCAAAAATTTACGTTTAACGCCCTTCTCTCCACTCTCCGAGTAAGCTCGAAGCCTGGAAGAAGAGGAATCCCCTTGAGCCGCAGCATCACGTCCTCCAATCGCCGCTGCTCCAGCAGTAGCCTTAACGGGTTGTGCTGGAATAACATCCGGCGCCGCTTGAAGGTCTGGAGTCCTGGAACGGGAAGCGTCCCTGTCATCGTGTGTTGTTGCACCGCTGACAGCACCGTCCTTATCAGTTTTAGCATCCGCGCCATGACTTGAAGGTCCGTTCACAGAAGGTGGACTGCCGGAGGTTGCATCATGTTCTCGGTGTGCTTGCGCTTTTTGGCCGCCGTTCTCAGCATCCCCTTGCTGTTGCTGTTCTTCCGAATCCCCCGTTTCGATCTGTTTGCCGTCCTCTTCTCCCTCAGCCGCAGGCATGTCTTCATCCTTCGGATCCTGAGGTGGCACCATGTTCCTCCAGGTGAGATCTTCGACGCCCTGGCTGATTTGTCGAACCTTTATCTTCATTTCGTGTGGTGGCGAAACGCTCATGGGAGGTGTGACTGAATTCGACCGGGATCGCGTCCCCCCATCCTCCTCTTCAACCGTGGTGGAGAGGTATCGTCGGTTCTTCTTTGCTGGAGTTCTAGAGTCTTTCCGGTCGCGAGGTATAGCATCGATCTCCTACGGTGGTGCGAAACCCCCGAAACGATTCACAGCAGGTGAGCTTTTGGATGCAACAACAACACTCAAATGCAACGAGAGCAACAAACGCAACTGAATCAGAATAAATGGTAATAAAACGTACAGTAGCAGAGGGTGTAGCAGGTTCTAATGAGACCTCCCGTTCTCTCTTCCTCGATAGTTTCGTTTCTGCAGCGTCCAACAGGGCGGTCAATATAAACCCTAGCCCCATGAAATGCGGTGAAAGTTGTTGCACGAACCAGATTCAGAGGTGTCCAAGGTAGGCGGGGAAGGCGTCGGAGAGGCGTTCCTCATCGCTTGAGGCAACGTGGGCGGTCGTTGACCGTCACTCATGGTGGTGGAAGGGTTACAAGTTGGAACGAACAAGAGGTAGCGTATTAGTCCTCTCGGCGAAAGCCGACCATACTCCGTCCGCGTCGTCCACAACTGCCACAAATTCACACCCGTCACTTCAACAAAAACATCCCTTGTTCTTTCATCTACTACGTCAAGGGCAGGTACGAAGAAAAAATACTAATTAGAGACTAAATAGTGAAATGCTGCAGACTATACGTAGTGGTGGCGGCGAATGGTATAAGGTATATGAAATAAAGAGATAAAGGGCGGAAAACGAAAGCATAAGAACTAATCAGTAGGCGCAACATGAATAAATACGTCCGTGAAAGTTGAACTTGATACTGTACAATTGCGCGACGGAGCTGAAGATGATGAGTGGGATGAAGTGGGTGGTAGATGTGGGAGAGCCAGGTAGTAGCCCACTGTGAACACTAGTGCTATGAAGATGAAGGGGCCCCCGGTGAATCGGTGGGAGTTTCTTTCAGTAACGATTTCCGGCGCTCTTCAGCGACGTTGAGTATCTCTCGTAAACTCCTTTCCAACACTGGTTTTGTCAACACGCTACAACGAGTAATAGATCAGCATACACCTTCCCAACACCAAGCTAAAAACTCACCGATCGACACCAGCTTCTAGATATTCTTGTTGGTCTAGAAACGACGGATCAATCCCCGGATAACGCGGCATACTACTAGGGAAAGCACATACCACTCAGCAAAGCATTGCCAGTAACACCAACAATGAAATCAGTCCGTCCTAGCTGCCTGAGCCGTTCAACAGCTCGCACTCCAGACATCACCGGCATTTGATTATCCAAAAACACCACTGCAAATTTGTGTTCATCAGGGGCCAGCCCATCGCTCATTCCGCTGCCGGGACTCGGTAGTAACTCTGGCGGTTTCTTCGGTTGCTCCAGGATAGGTCCTAGCTGCTTGGAGGAGTCGGTTGAAGGCGTCAACCCCGACAGACCCTTCACACCCATGATGATGTCAATGGCCATTTCGCCATTCTCTGCGGTGGTCACTTGACATCCTAATCGAGTTAGTATTCGTGTCATCAGGGTTCGGGTAAGAGGGTCATCGTCAACAACGAGGACATTCAACCCAGGGACGATATTGACCGCTGCAGTTGAGGAAGACGGACTTCCGCAATGTGCAAAAGAGCTGTCGAAAGCCGCTAACGGAGAGTAACTGGAAGCGGAAGATGCAACTGTCGAAGTCGTTGTAGGAGGCTGTTTTTCCAACAATTGCCCCGTGTCGGAGAAGGTGGGCGGACTCGGCAACGGAACGTAATTGGGTCGGTTGGATCGCGAAGGTGGTTTATCATGACCTGGGGTAGGGGTTTGGTCATGCGGGGATGAGGAAAAGTCGAGGTCATCGAGGGGAATAGTTTCAGTTTCATGAAGAGGATGTCGAGCTTTTGGTGTGGCTACGTCCGACTCTACTCGTGAAGGTGAAGGATCGTTGCTCGGTCGTTCCGTTCGTGACGTTGCCTTGGAAGAACGTTTTGTATGTCGTTCGTTATCATTGCCAGTTGTTTCTAAAACAAATGGAGTGAAAAGGGTGAGAAATGACTGGGACAAGAATGGGGACCAACTAACCAAGTTTTGAATGAGAAGCATCCTTCAAAGGATCCAACTCCGCTCTCATTGCGGCAAACGCTGCGGTATCAACCGCCACAGCCAGTGGATCATTCAGCGGAGTATCGAACAACCCATGGTTTTGCCTCTTGGCAAGTTCCTTCGCAAGAATCCCTGAGGCGTCCGAGGGAGGTGACGATGTCTCAAGAGTGGCGGGAGGCCCACTGGCCGGGAACGTTTTCCTTCCTACACCGAGTGGCAGCTCCACCCAGAACGTTGAACCTTGCCCAATCTTTGACTTGACACCGAGTCTTCCGCCCGTAAGCTTCACAATTTGCCTAACGAGTGCGAGTCCAAGACCGGTACCCTTTCCACCTAAAGCACGTGTGAGCCGAGTCCCGGTATTTGGACAAGGAGCAGGAAGTTTACCTTGCTGGATGCCTTGCTCCGTTTGATTGAACGCGGCTAGAGGGTAACCGTTGGCCAGATGAGCAGGACCCAGAAACAACGGAACTTACAGAACAATTTGCTATTCATCATATCTTTTGGCCTGATTCCACAGCCAGTGTCCGTAACTTCGATCCTTACGACGATCATTTCCAACGGGGTCTTCTCGTTCCTCGTGTTGAAGTCGTGTTGAGAGAGATAATCTGCCGAAAGGGGACGTTGAGCTGAGATTTTCTCCTTCAGTTCTCCACCACCCATGGTTACGGCTGCTTTTCCTTCGGGTAGTGGGAACACGAAGTCCAGCGGATCTTCATTCTCCAGGAAGCGGGGTCGAGCCAGCTTGGTGGTGATGGTCAACCTGCCCCCCGCGGGCGTAAACTTGCACGCATTACTCGCGAGGTTGGTGATGATCTGACGTAGACGAGCTTCGTCGCCCACGACGATGCCGTCGACATCCGGGTGTCCTTCGATATGCGCACGGATGTGCTCTGGGGTCTCTCCCATGGCCTCGTAGGCGAGGGCGCGGGCCAGCTGTGGAGTTTTGGTAAGCACATTGAAGAAGTCGGGAGTTTAAAAGGGGACATTACCCGATCAATGTTGGGGTCAAGGTCGGTTTCGAATTCCAGGCCCCTAGCATTTGTGGCCAATTGCAAGGGGATAAACAAGGAACGCATAACTTGATGGAAGGCATAGGGCTGGAAAATGTGAGGTTTGAGGTTGATTTAGTGCACGAACGTTGCGTCAAAGCTCACCCGCGAAGCCGATTCAAACTTGCCACTATCCATACGGTTGCTGAGAAAATTGAATTAGCGCCGAAGTAGAGCGGGTTTCGACTCGGAAGCTTACAAGTCGAGGACGTCGTTAAGCACTGAAAAGAGAATGAATACCAACGGGCGTTTCAAGGTTTGGTTTGGCATACCTTTGGACATCATGCTAAGACTGCCGGACAAGGCGTTAAACTCGATCTCTTGGTCCTTTGCGACTGTACCAGAAGCAGCCATATTTTGAACAGCCAGGACTACCCAGGAAAAGAATGATTAATACTTGACCTATGGAAGGCTGCGCAAGACTACCCACGTGCTGTGTTCAGGGGAACTCGGACCTGTGCTGGCGAGAAGGTAAGAACGAGGCGCTGTGGAGTCGTGTCCGCAAAAAACACTTATCATGGAAGACATATCTGTAATGCGAGAACATTAAAAGTTGGACCTTCCACAATATAAGAAAGGCACGTACGATGTGAGGCGCCTTTTGGAATCCGAAGCTTTTCGTTCATTCATTTGCGCCCTTTGCGTCGCCTGGTTGATTTAGGTCACTACAACCACCGCCGCCTATGCTGATGATGGGCTCACCTTGTACTGGTTTTTGACCTGATCGCGTAGGGTATATAGTCGCCGGTCGGACTATCAAGGTAGGTTCAATGCACCAATGACGGCGATGATGTAAGGACCCCTGACTTACCACTTCCCGCATGTAGGATACATAGATGAGAACTGATTGTGGGTTAGAGTTAGGTTAGTGAGGTTAAGGGGGATGGGTCGAAGAATACTTGCAGGAATGGTAAGCGAAGAAATTAATCATGCCTATTCGGATTGAGTAAGGATGCTAGAGCCCAAGTTCGACAGGACATACTTCGGGCCCATGAAGTTTTGTCAGGGATGATGCTGATTGAAGCACTAGCAAAGGGGTCGGTTTGAATTCGAAATCGAGCGCTGGAGGGCAAGAACGCACAGTAGGAGATAGGCCAACGCCCCGATAGCGGCTGGGAATCGGTTAAGCTTGAGGCCAAAGAAGCCGATCGTTTGCATTGCCTGGAACACTGTTATTAGAGATGCCCCCTCGTAGGAAAGGGTGACTCACAGTGGTATAATAGAATATCGCTTGGAAATCCCTGCCATGGCAATCACCGCCGGTATATAGGCCGCAAACGTTGCTTTATAACAAGGGTCAGCGGGAATGAGGACCTTAGCTTAATCTACTTACATGTAGATGACATGGTAGAAGGACCAACACCATATGGAGACAGTGAGGAACGCTTGGTAAAGGTACTGTCGGTCGCGAGGCCAGTCGTATATCACCATCAACCTAGCCGAGGGTGAGATGATTGAAGGAGTGGAAGATGACGCTTGGAACGTACGGGAGGGGGATGCTGAGGACGGGAGCGATGGCGTAGTAGAAGATGTAATCTGGGTACCCAAGCTTGTTGTCCGTAATGTTCACGAATATACAACCCAGCACCCAGTTTGCGATCCACCAAAGGGAAGTCAGAATGGCAAGAGGTCTCTTAACATACCAGTCCTCCTGCAAGGCCCAGATATCAGACACACAAGGGACGAGGGAATAAGTTGACAACTCACGCGGGCATAATGTCGTTCCTTCCGTTCGTCAGCGAAGCTTGAACTGAAGACAGCCATAAACCCCTGTGCGATACGATTGCAGACTATTTGGAACCATGAAGGGTGTGAATAATCTTCGTGGGTCATGCTGTCGTTGTCCGTGTTCCCCGATGCATTGTTGTTGCTCCTGGGCTTGTTGGGTAAGGTGTAGTCGTGGTCTGAATGATGTGACAAGGTGGTGTGGAATTCGTCGGACCAGATTCTGTCCACGACGACTTCGTCGAGTTCTTCCTCGTCGTCATCGGCGTTCTCTATGCGATGTGTGTAGGATTGATCAGCAGCGGTCTGGTCATTTATCGAACTAGATGACGGTGCGCTTCCTGAACCGATACGAGACTTGAATTCTGCCCAAAGTTGACCGAGTTTGTTGTAGCGCGCTCTCTTCTTTCGACGTTTCGTCGAAGCGACGGAATAGCGCTCTCTGACATCTCCCTGGGTGGCGGGGGCCGGTAGTGTGCTATCCACAGCTGTGGAGGTTGTTGGCGTCTCGTTCGCGGGGCCTCCCTGTAATGGCGGAAACTGAGTTTTCTCTTCGTAATTGAGGCCGTCTTCGAGCGTCGTCTCGGCGACCCCGTCCGCCCATTTCTTCACTGGAGAGGCATCCCTTGAGCGAAATGGCCAGCCTGGCATTCGCAAGGCCGCCTTCGAGGGCTAATAAGTGCTGCAGGGGGCACAAGGGCAAGGATTGTCGAGCTGGTTGTTGGGTTAGTGAGCAACCTGATAGCCAAGCCTCAAGCCGCGACCCAGGCTCTGGCTCACGAGAAAGTGAGTTTCCGGAAGAGGAAGGAACTTACTCCAACATTGATCGGTCCTGGCGCTGTATGCCTCCGCTCCTGGTACTACCTCGCCTATTCCACCAAAATATTCCCTAATGCGCCGGATTTCTGAGTAAAACGCAGTGTATAAAACTAGTATTCATGAGCATGTATAGCTATTGTCACATTCACTCTCGTTTGAATGGTAATTTAAACGTCGACCGGGCCATCGTCTCCGTTCACCTTCCCCGAAGGCAATGGCAACTGTTGGAAGGCGAAGACTAAAATGCGGTGTGACCCACCAATCTGGACAGCTTGCAAGGAGGGCATGGCGTATAGTGTCCCATCGATCCAAGACGCTCTTCCATGGAATATCCCGGGTTTCTCTGTCTCTTTTCCTCACTTCGGAGTGGCAATCGATTCGGAACGTCTCTTTAAATCCGGTCACGATTTCTCAGGAATCACAGTGTTCCATTCAGAAGCTGTGGTGCGGGGACGCTGACCACCTTCGCTCGAGGTTCCGATTTTTTGTTATATCCAGATGATATCTACAACGAGTGGAATGTCAAAGACAATGAGGCGCCTTTCAGGATTCTAGTGCAGACGGTGGGAGAATATATCGTGGGATGGATTATGGTGGGGGATGGAAGGGGACTACGAGGCTGGTAGCTTCCCTGTCAACGGGATCTCACATGCCATATATACCCAGGAGGATTGGGTGAATTTACCATTCCGGACAATCAGGACTTTGAATGGACCGCGAGATTTGTCTGCCACTAGAGACGTCGGAGTTCGAATTTACACCTCTTGTTTCCTCTCCTCCACCTTCTCCTTATTTCTGACGCCCAAAGCCTGAATTCCCTTGTTTTACGGGCTCTAAATATCTGAGGGTGTTTTATACTCGTTCACTCGACCCATTTCTTCACCTTCTTTTCTATTTACCCCATTTTCCCTTTTTTGGAGCTCAGATTTCGAGCTCAGCCGCGTAACCACCCATCATGAACATGAACGACGACGAGATTCCAGTTTACCTGAAAAACGGCGATCTCGTCAAAGTTAATGGTAATATTCTCAATTCAAAGTATCCCCCAGGTAGTACACAACCCTTACATATTTTTCAGACCACGTTTACTGTTCCCCCAGTTGGGACACTCGGGATGGCACGCCCTACTCAGTCGGACGGATAATGCAATTCTTGCCACCCGCAGATGCACCCAAGGGTGAGGAGGGCAAAAATTACCATTATACGAGGGTCCGTCTCGCCTGGTATTATCGTCCCAGCGACGTCAGCGACCGCCCTGTAGCGGATTCACGTTTGCTTTTGGCGGCCATATACTCGGAAGTGTGCGACATCAATCAGCTTCGCGCCAAGTGCCACGTGGTACATCGAGACAAAATATCCGATTTATCTGGCTGGAAGAAACGTCCTGACCGGTTCTACTTCAACCGCCTTTTCGACCCCTACATCAAGAAAGAGTTTGAAGTTATCCCATCGAGGGACGTACGAAACCGTGAGTAAATCAGTCTTTGTCATAAATATTGATCATTTTCCTAATTTAAACCTTCCTTCTCCATCTAGTCCCCGACCACATTCGAGAGGTTCTTATTTCACGATATGAATATATCGTCGCGGAGAAAGAGGTCATCCCTGATTTGACCGACCACATCCGCCTTTGTGACAACTGTCAGAAATGGTGCCCCAGGTAAGCTCGACGAAACAAAACGAGTTGATCGACATCTAACGCCCACTCAGCGCTGATACAGTCCAATGTGATCGCTGTAAACGCTTCTTCCATATGCGCTGCGTCCAGCCTCCGCTTCTCGCGAAACCTACCCGTGGGTATGGCTGGACCTGTGCCCCCTGTTCTCGACGGCACGAAGAAGAGGTAGACAGCCATGACGTCCGACCTTCCAGCTCGGCCGCGGGGAAGGCCCATAGGTCGAATGCCCCACCTGCTCGAGGACGAGGTCGGCCCAGGAAGGACAAGACCCTGGCTGAGAAGGAGGAGAATCTTCCTGTGAAACATTTCAAGATGTGGCCTTTCAGATATTTCGGGTGAGGTTTTATCCTCGTTCACCAAGCTGACTGAATTGACATCACCTTCAATCAGTCAACATACTGTGGCGGAAGATACATTGGGTGAGCGAATTCGCCGCGGGTTTACCAATAACATCACTAACTCCACTATAGACGAAGAAGATCTAATATTCCCTCGTACAGCCACAAGGCACGGTCCAAAATACCAGGCAAATGTCCCTCCAGGACCGGATCCATACAATTACCCCCCAGGTATGCGAATAAGCATAGGGTTTGATACACCATCTCACACCAAATGCTAGACCTCGAAGAGCGTGGTGGTGACAACACAGTGGAAGTTCTCGGCGTTATCAACTCATTGACAGAGTCGGAAGGTACGTATCGAAGTGATCCTTTCAACGGCAATCTATTTACAACCTTCTTTGACAGTGGCTGAAGGTACGCCGGCCCCATAACTGCAAGCACATGCTTGACTCATATTCCTGGTCTTCCCAGTGGAAGCATGCAAGAAGGGCCTAACCAATGACCCCAAGCTCCGTTACAGCGTTGACTGGTTAACAGAAGTCATCTTCCGTTTCTCTGATGCAGCTCTCGCGGCGCGTCCATTAACGGCTGTCAACATGAAGAATCCCAATCGAATACAGAAAGTATGCCTTATCCATCCAACATTATATTTTCCCTTCCTAACCTGCGATGCAGTGGAAGAAATACGAAACGCCGTACACAGATCGTCCCTGGTCACACGACGAAGTCGTCGCCTTTGAAGATGCAGTCGCCCTTCACGGTCCCGAGCTTCGTGCTGCCAAGGACGAAGTGCCAAACCGCTCGATGCCAGAGGTCGTTCGTTTCTTCGGGCACTGGAAGAACTCCAAGCTCAAGGAGGAAAACAAACGTCTCAAAACCTCCGGCCCACCTGCCAAACCAATACATCGCCAATACCGATCCGCTGCGGAACGAAGCGATGGTCAACGCGTCGGCTTAGGTGACGATGAAGGTTCGATCGTCGCACAACCGTCCAAGTCCCCAAGTTGTGGTGCTTGTCGTACACGTGAATCGCCTCAATGGTGGAAAGCCCCCAAGGGATTGCCAACGAACATCCTTTGCGAGACATGCGGTACGAACTGGAGGAAGTATGCTGATCTCAATGTCCGTCCAATACGAGAAGAGTCCCTGCCGACTTCGAAGGCGAAGACCTCAGAGAAGCGTGAGGGAACACCCCCGGCTGGTCCTAGCGCCAAGCGGGCAAGAGTACGTTGCTTTTATCAGTGTTCCATGAACTTGAGTGATGACATGTCGATCCAGACTAGCGCTTCTGTGCAGTCAACCCCACCACCAGTGGTGTCTGCAGCCCCGCAGGTCAAATGCTTCGCTTGCCACAAACAGGGTCCGCTCGGCAAGGTCCTTCGATGCAAAAAGTGCCAATTCCGGGCTCATGCAGGTGTGTTGCATTCCCTTTCCATCGCGTAGACTTGGCTCACCCCAATCAGGATGTGTGGGCGCAGTCGTCGGTCCAGCCAAGGTGGACGAGTGGACGTGCGAACTGTGCGAGAACGAAGAGACCATGGAAGCTTCCATTGTAGGCATCACTTCTCACATCATGCTTTCCTTTCATCCCGGCTCATTTTTCATATCCAGAACTACGACTGCCTCCTTTGCCCTCGTTCTGGACCCGAAGAGAAGAAGCAGAAGCCATGGCCACCAGCCGATACCTTCTTACGAGCATGCAAACCAACAGAAGGACAGGGCTGGACTCATGTCATCTGTGCAGTGTTTTTACCGGAGCTGAGCTTTACGGACGCGTCTCGTTTACGTCTTGTAGAGGGGATGAGTACCATTGCGAAACATCGTTGGACAACGGTAAGTCTTATACTTCCCCCTTGTTTTCCCGTTGACCGAATATTTTCCTGTCAGAAATGTTGCCTGTGTGGCGAGATGGAGGGAGCGGTAGTGAAATGCAGCGACTGCTATCGAGAATTCCATGTATCTTGCGCCTGGAAAGAGGGGCACAAGTTCGGCTTCGAGATCCAACCAGTGCGTTCTAAAATCCCGGAACGTGGCCCAAACCACTTACACTTTATTCCAGGTGAAGAGCAGCCGAAGAGATACGACCATCACAACGACGTTCAAGGGTGAATCAGGCTGCATGAGTGCCCTCATCTCTTGTAAGATGCATGATCACAATAAACGTGACATCTATGACATTTGCGAAACCAACGAGGGTGGCGAGGTGCGCAGTTTGCCTTTTCACCTTTATCAATAATGACAGCATGGCTCATTGAATCTTTACCTCGTTGTTCACAGACCGCGCTGCAGGTGTATTGCCAGGCGTACAAGCAAGCGCAGGTAGGCCAAGCCCATGGCTTGCTGCGCAAAGCCAAACGGCTGGACGCCCTGCTCAACTTACGCGATCCCCACGCACACGGGATGCAACCGGTACAAGAACTCCCCACCACGGAACCCGAATGCAGCAAGTGCAACACGCAATTCTCTCCGGCTTTCTATCCCGTCGTCGATTTGTCGCCTACAGCTTCCAAAGAGACGTGGCTTTGCCATCGATGTCACTTTGAGGCCAACGTCGAGGTCAACGGCAAGGCAATGGGTATGATGATATCATGAAGCGACGAGGCATGAAGCGACGAGGCACGATGCTCTTTCTTATCAATGAACGCGACACCACTGGCCTCTCCACACGCGTAGTCGTCCAAGGAGTCTGAATGGGCGAATGCAACATGTGAATGCCAAGGAGAAAGGAAGAAGCGAGAGACGAAAGACGAAAGACAACTTGACTATGATGATACAATAAACTACAGCAGGGGATGGGGTGTCGATTGAAATACATCCGGGTGTCTGTCTGTTCTGAAAGAGCGAACGAATCACGAATAACCATAGGAAGGGGGTAGTAGGTAGTAGTAATACGTATGTAATAACGCAAAGCAGGTCCTTACGCGCGAACTCTCTTGTAGAAAAGGACATACGCCTTTTGGTTCTGTAGTTTTCGTTGTTAGTATTATTAGCACGCTGTCTTTTTAATTTATTGACGACCAATAGGAGTATGACTTACCACGACCTGTCTTGGATCAATGGGTTTGACGCTGCTGTCGTCACAGAGCATCCACCCTCCGCGGGAGGCGATGTATGCGGTATCTGTCAACCGGTTAGCCTACCGTCGACGGAACGCGGGAAGAGGTAATGAGACACGTACAATGGCCACTGCTCAGGTTGCCATAATGGTTGGTCACGCCGTACAGATCGTACTTGTAGGGAGGGACCTGTGTACGCGGGTCCTCAAGTGACATGGGTACTCCGCCGTTAATCTCGGATTTATCAGCACCAGGAGGGAGTGGCGGAGGCATGTAATTCGTAAGATCGAGCGACTTCATAGGGAATTCGACAAAGGTGTCAATTTTGTCAGAGAACCTGCCGTTGGCTTCGAAGCGCTTGAGGTGGATGAGGAGGATGGGCGGTAAGCGGGCGAGGGAAAGGGTCTTGGACGCTCTTCGCTTGGTCTTGCATTGAGGACAATCCCTGAAAGAGAAAATGCGTTCAGCATGTCGAACGGGACCCAAGAAAGCCGAAACTCACCAAGCATCATCCTTCTCCAACACCTCCTCATTAAACAACGCGTCCAAACAACGTTGCAGTGGCACCTTCGAACTTCGACTATTCGGAATCGGAACTTGAAGAATGGAGAAAACATTATACGTCGTCGAAGTCTACCACCACATCCTTGACATCAGCAAAACCACTGCAGAAACCAAAGCACTAACGCACCTTCTCACAAGTCAAACACTGTAACCGACTCCTAAACTGTCCCTGGAAGAAATCAACGATAATGCTATCATTCCTCGCTTTCCAATTCCTCCATTCCCTATCACTCGCAATCATCGGCGGCAACCTCTCCAACTCTGCCTCCTGTTCCGGTGTGACGACAATCTTGGGCTTTACCATCACCCGGTTCAAGTCTTCGTGAACCCCATCTAACAAGAAGCTGAGGAATTCTTGGGAATCATGCTGGTCGGAGCCGATGTATTGTTGGTTCAGTTGGCAGATGGATTTCTAATTTGGGAGTGCATACGTCAGGAATAGGTATGCGTGATGCAAGAATTCCAAAAGATTTGGGTAGCAAGACTCACCCTAAAATCCATCGGTGTGAGATATGGAAGGTCACCTCCCCACATCTCGTGTACCAGTTTGGCAAACGCCTGCACTAGCCTACCCTGAGACCCAAGGGAATTTGTATAATTGATGGCAGTCTTCCACCGGCCCTCTGAACGACGATAAACATCAAATAAACACCCTTCAGACCGAGAAAACACGCACCAGTGAAGAACCGCGCAAACGGCACAGTCGCACTCAGACACTGTATCGGCGCATTCATATAACATGTGTTCCCCAAGTTCTTCAATCCTGACGTCCCAATCTGCACATCCGTCCAATAGGTAGGCGGATAGTCCGAGTTTATGCGCGGAGCTTTGGGTGCTTGCAACATCGAGTTGGCAGAGAAAGGCGAGGTAGCATGTTGCACTCTTGGTCGGTTGTCTTGCCTGTCAAGACCAGGAGCAGCTGCCAAAGGTGGAGGTCGAAGGATTTGGTTTGACAGCTCGGGATAGTCAATGGGACTACGTGCTTGGAGCGCAGAAAGGGCTTCTTGTGACTGGTCAACATAATCGCTGCGTCTACGCGAGAGTGTGGATGGGTTGATGGATGCTTGTGGGGGTGATGCAATATCGAATGCGGGCGGAGGTTGGAAAGAAGTTGGAGGTGCTGAACCAGAAGCGGTTGGGGATATACGACGAGGAAATGAGGGGTATGATATTGGTCCTGAAGAATGACCATTGAGTTGAGGAGCAGCAAGTGGTGATATCGGCTGGGAAAAGAGTCAATGTCACTGCTAAGAAAGCCTACGCACGGGCACACTTACAAGGTCAGATCTGCTCCGGGACAAGGATATCGAGCTTGATGCTGGTCGCACCATAGCTGGGCGGCGTGTCAAATTGGATGTGCCATTCTGTAGGGAAGGAGAGTGGTCGGCCGGAGACCTATACGAACCATCAGTCACGAATCCATCAAGGGACCGATGATTAAATACCTTGAATGTGCAGAAGTGTCTAATGAGAACGATGGTACATGGCCGTTCAAGCTCGGTCGAGGCGTCCAGACTTGATGCGGATCGGGAGAAGTACTGGGGAGTGCACCCGCGGCATAAGCGCTAAACATGGGGCTGGTGAACGGGTTGTTGGGGTTCGGACTTGAAGGCGATGCTGCCTTCGGCGCTTCCGTGGAACCAGGTGCGCTCGATGCTGGCGCGCCGGAATTAGTTCGCGGGACATCTATCGGTGCCGATTCACCCTTGACCAGCTCAGCCCCACCCAGGTCCCGCTTCCAAGCGTCTATGCCACCAATGAGCATCATGGGCATCCGCTTCAGCATCTTCTTGAAAGCTTGTTCGCTGATGATCCGAACGAGGATGGAGAGGGGACTGTTTGCATCGCCGAAGGACTTGGACGACTGGTCGTAAACTGCGACGAGATCAAACTTGTCACGGTTCTCGAACAGACTGCTTTCACCGCGGGGAGCGATAACCATGGCATCCTCAATAGAATCTGCGTTGACACTACGATGGAGTAAGTGGGGTGAGTGCGCCGATGCTTGAGGACAGAAATGCCGAAACGTACTGTTCCCGTTTCAGAATGGTAGGCTCAACACAGATGACGGCAGAGGCCTTGATATGCTCCTTGTCAAAATCCTCTCGATTGCGAACGTCGATTAACAAGACGTTGTACTCGCGGATATAATTTAAAAGGTCCTTGGGCAGGGCTGAATTAGTATTGGGAATTTGGATTTTGGGAGTTGAGGATGATGTTAGGTTGGACGGCTTGAAGGGAGATCGAGATGGAGAGCCAGGTCGACTTGCGAAGGAATTGCCGATTGGTGGAATAGGTGTACTGGACGGCCTCTCAATGTGTACTGCGTAGTTCCGAAATGATGTCAAGGGTGAGGGCCCAGCATCGCCGTTAGCAAGGGGCTTCGGCGTAGGCTTGTGTATTTCTCCATTGATGCCTGTGGGTACGGACGGAAGTGAGAAAGCTGGATGTTCGTCCAATTCATCGATTGAAGGGAATGTCTGCGAGAAGCCCTGAATGTCAAACTGCGGCGAAGAGGACGGGGACGAAGACGGTGATGGCGGACCGAAGCTTGAGGGCGAAACCAGGGTATGCGGGGAGGGAGAGACAGGTGTTGGCGGGACAATTGAGGAGATTACTGGGTTCGAGTTAGCTGTTGTGATGCGGGACGGGGAGGTGGGAGGCGTTGGTAGATTCGCTACTTCGCGTGAGAATCGCTTCGCAGTTCCTACCGACAATCCACTATCTTGAAGAGCTCGTACTCGTTCAGCTATTGAACCACCAGCCTTGATTTCAGGACCATCGTTCTGAGCAGCGTCGCTGGGGAAACATGGTCAGTACGCCGGGCAATTGCAGAGGTAACTCGGACACATACGCCGCCTGCTTTTCGATCGCCTTTAATTTCTCCTCCACCGCCCTCGTCCGTTGCGTCAAGTCCTTGCAGTCGCCCTACAGACAGTTTAGCGTTCGCGGTAAGCAATGGGCAGGAAATAGAAACGTACTGTGACCAGGTCATTCCACGCCTCGCGAATGGGTAATTGGGAGAACTCTGGGGAATCCATGGCCATCTTCATTAAGCTCGCAGTCTTGATAAAGGATGCCAGAGCACTCTTCAGGTCGCCCTTGACCTCAAAGTCTTTGGCATTCTGCAGTTGGGCCCGGGCGGTTTTGATGAGTGACATAGCAGACGCTCGACGACCTTCCTTCTGAACGGCCTCCTTGGCCTTTGCCTTGATTTCGGAGACTGACATTGCATCCTGGGATTTAGGTCCGTTGGAAGAATTGGCTGAAGACATCGGTGTTGATTGGCTGTGGCCGTCGCGAATGGGTGACATCCACTTACTGCTGCTTGGCCCATTCGACGATCCTCCGAAGCCTCCGAGCCCTGGAGAACTGGGTAATACGGCAACCCCAGGCATGCCACTCCTCACTGTTCAGGTCGTCTTGGAAGCTGTGGTCGTGATATCGAGAAATACAGCAGGCGCAGTCGGTGGAATCAGTTCAGTGCTCAGGTCCATCGACCTCCTCGAACGGGAAGGCACTCTATCCCTCACGTAAGCAGCCTCCTATTTGTCCCTGCTTTGCACCGCCCTCTGCCTCGTGGGAATACCGAGCCTATCTGAGCGCTCATGGTATACCCAGTCTACTATCCAGGGGCTACAATAAATGAATTTGGCTTGTAGTTTCTGTGATTTTAAGCAAGTCAAGGGCAAATCCTTCGACCCAAAATAAAGTAAGCGCCGGAACAGCCAACGGTTGGGGAACGCGGACACGTGATGGAGATCACGCGCGTCTTAGGCTGAGCGTGTTCTGATTCAACTTGGCCAGCGACCTCCACAATGGCCTATACTCCCAAGAAGAGCGTTCACTGGGACATGGCGCACCCATCTCCTTCTGAATTTTCATCGCCTTCGATAGGAAATGACACCTCAGACTCGTTCTGCTCGACATCGAGCCTCGAATACGTCAATTCCCAGCTCATCGCACACGGTTTCGTACCAGCACCAGGCCTATGTTTGGATGGAGTGTCGAACAAGGACTCGGAGAGGGTGGTGAAATGTCTTATGAGTCTACTGAGCCAGAGAATGGTGAGTTTATACTTGTCGACATCGAACTCGAGCCAACAAATGCACAGGAAGACATGTCACGAACAGAAGACTTGTCGACGAAGCTACGAACACTGTCCTACGACCACCAACGTCTAACCTCGATGCACCAGACAGCATTAGACAATGCCGCCAACGCAGAACGTGAAATGAATTTGCACAAGTCTAAATTGACGTGCGTGAGCCCGATCCAGCCTCGAGGCCCGCCCAAGTCCTGACCTTTGCACAGAGCGACCCAGCGAACCCTTCAGAATGCAGAAGCAGCCCATAAACAAACCAGCTTGGAACTCCAACGAACCAAGTCATCTCTCCAAGGGATACGGACAGCGCATCAGCAAGAACTCAAGAAGAAAGAGAAGGAAATCGACAAATTAGCCGAGAAGTGGCAAAAACTGGCCGATAGCCAGGCTAAATTGTCGACAACCGCCAGTGGAATCTCTTGTGCAAATGTCGCTGCGATAGAGGGTCGAACAAACCAGATCAAGGGTCCTGATTTCCTTGAAGTCGCTCTGGATGAGGCGGAGAAAGCGCGAGCAGCATTGGTAGAAGATAACAAGCATCTCAAGATGCTTGTGTTGAAAGCGGTCAATTCGATACAGCGGATTCTATACCAGACGAAAGCACTCCTTGTCGAACCTACCGAACCACCGGTGTGTATACCGCCTCATCTGCACTAGGCTAATACTGAATTGTCCTAAGCCATATCCATTCACAACGACAACGCTGTTCCCCATCGCCTCCATCACCACACCCAACGAGAAACTTTCCACCCTCCTCTCCGACCTTCGCGACAACCTCGAAACAGTCTCAGAACGACTCGTCGCCCCGCCCTTACCCTCTACATCCTCCGATGAGAAACCAACCAAGCCCAAGGCCTCCAATGATGAAGTCCAGCGTCTTCGAGCTACCATCGCCTCCCTCAAAGATGAAATTGGTTCGTTCACTCGATATCCTCAATATTTCTTCTTACTGACCTTCGCTTAGCTGAATACCAACAACAATTGGAAACCCAATCAGAGGAGATGCAAACGCTGCTCGATACCATTGCAGCGCAGCAGCGCAATTCAGCCGATCAACTGGGCGAAATCAGTATGGAACTGAATAACCCGCTGCAAGACGAGGAACGGGAACGTTTGGAGAAGATAAGGCAGGAGCTTGAACAAGAGGAAGAAAAACTTCAAGCTGCTGCGGCCAAGCTGCGTGCAGAGAAAGCTGGTCTGGAGGTTAGTGTCTTCATTGTTTCGTTTCTACGTGAGGTTCTGACAGTCGTGGCTAGGCCCAGCGAATGAAATTCCTCGATGAAAAACAAGCATGGGAGATGGAAAAGGCGTCAGCTGTGGTACTCGTTGAACCAGATCCGGAACCGGAACCGGAATTCGAACCGGAGCCTGAGCCTGAGTATGTCCCAGCCTCACCTCCCAGGCGACACAAAGTGGCGAAGGCGGCCTTTAAACCTCCCAAGAAGTCACCGCGCAAATCACCCGCCAAATTCGTCGCCAAAGTCGGATCGAGCAAAGGTCACAGACCCAAACGATCGCTCTCCTCGCCTTCCAAAGTCATTCCAGCATTCGAAACGGAGGTGCTGCCTTCATTCGCGAGGCTATCGACTCTCGCGCCTCCAACGTCCCTACTCCCAGGTGCATTTGTGCTACCTCCACCTTCACCTCATGCGTCCCTTCCTTCCCAACCCGCACTCCCACCCCCGGCACCAATCTCCCCTCCGGACTTTGGTGATATCAAGACCCAATATGACGATAATCCTCTCGCTCCTGTCGGGCAGCCAGAGCCGGAGAGATCTCATACCCCTACCACGCCCGAACCGCCTAAGCGCGCCTTCCCGGTCGCCAAACCCTTCGCACAGCGCATGGTTCACGCATATTCACCAGCCAAGCCCAGCCCACTAAGCCGAATCCTCATGTTGGCCGATACACCACCGGGTGTACCGGAGCTGCCCGAACTTTCTATTGTGTCGGAAGAAGAGGATGTGCTGGGTGGGGCTGATTCGGACTCGCCCGTTTCTGAGCCCCCTTTGACGCTTGCCCAAGAGTTGGGTGTGAGCGAGAGTCCGCCGGATGTGCCTTTACAGGAGAGGAAGGAAGCGAACGTCGCTCAGGCCCCGACGCGTACGACGATGAAGGGGCGTGCGTTATTCCCTGACGCGCGTAAACCGGCTGTCTCTACGAGGGATAAAGGCAAGAGTCGAGCAGGCACAGCGACCTTTGCTACTTCTTCGACGACCCAGCGCAAGACTTCGGGCACTTTGGAGAAGGAGAATGATAGAGATGCGAAGAAGGGGAAGGGGGGAGGGGGGAAGATTTCGCCTGTGTTCAAGGCACCTTCGACAAAGGAGTCGACATCGAGGAGTAGTGCAGGAAAGACGGCAGGAGCGAGCAAGACTGCAAAACCGACTGCTAGTTCCGCGGCGAAGGCCTCAGCTGCCGGGAGTGTGCGTACATCTTCCGCGAAGCCTATGTCTAGTGTGGGCGGTGGACCCAGGAGGGTGATGCTCGATAGTGCTGAGGCTCCACCTGTAGCGCGGAGTCGGAGGACTTGATCGAGTTTTCTCGTGTCGCCTTTCTCTTCCTATGCTGTCCCATCGCTTGTCCATTGCTTTCGATCGTCTCGTGTGTCCCCTTATCCGCGCTCCCTGTATCATATATTATTCCCTCCCGTCCTTGTTATCTGACTCTCGCCTAGATATCTTCATTCACTGTATAATACTTTACAGCAATCGTGATCTCTTTCATTCCTGGAAACGCATTCACTCTGCCATGCATATGCGTTGATTCCGTCCTATAACGCTCCACGCTTCAAGAACCCGGAAAAATACCGGGCGAGGTGCGTTTTAGCTTCGTGGAGTGATGCGATGGGCCCGACGTATCCGTCTGGTCGTACCACCACGATCGAGGGCGAGCTGAACAGTCTGTCTTTCCGGTCTTCGAACAGGACTCTAAGAATAATGTTAGCTTATGAAACGTCGAAAAGGGAGTACATTCTACTTGGACCAATGCGACCTCAACACAAGAGGCCATGAAACAAGATGCGAAATCAAAGCACTCTCCCTTGGGTCTCCGTCCACGGTCAAGATGCTGAGCACGTCAAATGCTTCTGATGAGAACTCTCCAATCACTTGTTCGATTACGGCGGACAATTTGACCACAACTTCTGGAATGCCAATCTCGCCAACCGACGAGCTCGTAGTGCTTCGGAATCCCATCTCGTCCTCGTCGCCAAAGAAGGCGAGCAATCTGAACTTTCCATCTGCCGGTAGGAGGTCTTGCAAGTCGACCGGCTTCGAATCGGCTGCTCGGATAACTGCGTGAGGGGGGAACCTCTTGCCAATCGCGACCTTGCCATTCGCGTTCGCGGCGGTCTCGTAGTCTGTATTGGTGATGGTCGAAGGAAGGTAGTGGATTCCGATTCCACTGATGAATCCGCCAAAAGTTTGGAAGGCCCTTGCAGCGTCCATGATTCAGTCCGATACGTTAATGGGGGATGGATCATTCCCGCTTACTCCAGGAATTCTTCGTGGGTTACACCGGCCCCATGTTCCTTTGTCTGCGGTTTTCCGGAAAATAGTTTGGCCCATTTCTTGTCGAATGAAATCAGGTCCTGTGCGTATCGTCGCCTTTCATGTTCGTACTGGATAGGGGCAAGGACGTGCACATGTATTAGTGTATTAGTGCAGGACTACACCACAGCTGACTCGGAACTTGAGCTCACTGTCTCTAGTAGAGATGGCTTTGCCCATCCATTTACGACAGCCGCTATCTTCCAGGCTGTACCCCGAATGTGAACAATCCCCAGGTTTACCAAGTACGTCGGTGGGATCACAGCCATATTCGACATACCTAGATTATGCGAGTCACCCATACTTGCATTCATCCCCTGCCCTGTTGTTGGAACATTTACATCGTTTTTTAGGAGCGCTTTGAACGACTTGGGCGAGGTGCATCGTACCGGCCTTTGGAGAATGGGTATGGCAGGCATCACCCACTATGAATATTCGGTCGTTCACTGCAAACTTCGAGGCTATCCGTTGTCCGACTAAGAACACTTGTTTGCAATCTTCATCAATAACAGGCGCTACAAAGGCGAGACTCACTGGTGTAAATGGTCCACCATTCAATAGCATCACCTTCGGTTCTGAGGGTGTATGGATGTAAGATCTTCTGCGCCACATCCAACAGGTCCGCCGGGCCCAAGCTGAATTTATCGATCCGCTGGCCATTCCTAGCGGGCTCTCTGGCTGAGGCACCGGAGAGTGATTCAAGGGCAATCCTGTCGTCCAATTGGATGTACAGTCGAATTTTATCTCCTTCTCTTGGGATGATCATGCAGGACCCCTGTTCCGAGTGTATGAGGGCTTTGTTGCGGATGTCCGGAAAGTCGGATGTGGGGTTTATGACGTCTATGACGCCCCAGACGTGTTCGGTTTGTTCTCCTTCCATGGCAATCCCGAGGGTCTTCCGAACCCAGGAGTGTGCGCCTAAATCAGTTTAAGCACCCCCTTCGTTGTAGGATCTACGAAGGACCTCGTCGAGTGGACTTACCATCGGCGCCGATCACGTATCTGGCATGCACGACCCCTAGTTCATTCGAATGGAGGTCATGTAGCTCTACGTGGACTGGAGAAGCATTTCCGTCGTGACTATTTCTCGCCTCTTCGTCCACCAAAATCGACAGAGGGACGATGGGCCGCTCGACCTGTACGCCTGCGGCTGCCATAGAATCCCTCAATGCCTCTTCGACGGCTGACTGAGGTAAAGCAAGCTAAATGGTGGCAAGATAGCTCAGACCTACCGACCAGATGGTTGAAACTTGACATCAAGCAAAGGAACGTACAGCAAATGGATATCTGGCATCTCGTACTCCAACTGGTGCCACTCGATTCTTCAACTGTTCGGGAGCGTCGTCGTCATACCCTACAAGCGCCTAACTCTAAAACTGAGTACCTGGAGAGATCCCTGTTCGTCGGGGCCATAGAAGGCCTAAAATAAGACATGCGGATCAGTATTTTGACGGCTGACGACGGGACTGACACGCATACTGAGGCATGTATCTGATTTCCTTGCTTGAGGATGGGGTCAAGAAGACCGTAGCTCTGAGATTTCGAAGGTTAAGACATGCACCACGTCATGCTTCAAACTGACTCCACCTGAAAAATCTCCAATGTCCTTGGCTGTATTCCGTCCGCATGTCCTACCGTAATGTTATGCGGTCTTTCGAATTTCCATGCTATCAGTAACGTTCCTCTAGGCCAGATGACTTGTACTCTTTACCTCTTCTCAACTATCCTGACCTTGACACCAAGCTTCGCAAGCGCATTGCATGCCATCAACCCCGCAGGGCCGGCGCCTATAATGAGAACATCTGTGTAAGACGCTTTGGATCGCCTTTGGTCCAGGAACGGCATCGGAGAAAGAGGAGATGGATCGTGGCGGGAAAATGGCGGTTGGATGTAGGTTGAACCGCGATTACGAGTTCCTTATATACCCGTACTGGCTGATATATGATAGCTTCTAACCCTATAATCTCATCATTATGATTAACAGGGGGTCAGATCCAAGATACTCCGTTGAAAAATGCCACCGTTGCCATTAAAAATCACATCGCCTATGGGCATAGAAAGTAACACTGTCATGCTTGGAAACAGCGCGCCGTTATCATAGATGCATAGTGATAAAACATCGTTCAGGATTGGTCGAGACCTGGCCCTATGTAGCAAGTCGACTTCTGCGTCTTCTTTCTCAGGAACCCAGAGAAGTAGTTGGAAAGTTGTGATTCGAGGGAGTGGGAGGGAATGATCTTCCCAATGTAACCATCCGGCCTTACGACGATTACCTCTGGTGAATACTCTGCCCCGTCCGGTTTCTCGACGAAGATCCTGGATGTACGGAATGAATCAGATTCAGCCGAGCATCGAGTGGTGTCAGGCTTACTTGGACCAATGCGACCTTAGCATGAGGGGCCATGATGTCCAATTCAAAACGTCCCTCGGACTGTCTCCAGTGCCCGCGATGAACGTCAGTACCTCGGTTACAGCAAACAGGTTGTTTGCGGGTGACATTCGAGTGACATGCTCCAGTTCGATCGAAAGGGCCTCCAAAGCGATGGTCGCCTCTTTCTCCCCTTCAAGAAAGACGAGAACCTTAAATCTTCCATCCGAGTGAAGGAGATCTTGGATGTCCATAGGCCTGGAGTCGGCTGCCCGAACGACTGGGCGAGGAGGGAATCTTTCCCCGACCTTGATGCCCCGAGTCGAATTTGTGTGATCTGCGTCTGTGATGGTTGAGCCAAGGTAACGCATTCCTATTCCGCTGGTAAATCCCCCGAATGTCTGAAAGATCCTGATTTAAGATGTCAGGCCCCGGAAGGGCAGGGGCGGGAGATGAGGAATGTCACATACTGGAGGAATTCCTCGTGACTGACACCGTCTTGATATTGCTCTGTTCTCGGTTTCCCAGAGAATAGTTTGGCGAACTTTCTATCAAAAGAGATAAGATCCTGCGCATATTTGCGGCGCTCAAGCTCGTACTTGAATGAGGATGGATAAATAATTGCAACGAGAAGGCAGATATATACCCACAGTATCAAGCACATCTGGATCCACCCATCCATTAAGGACAGCAGATATCTTCCAGACGAGATTATGTGAATCCCCCATGCTTGCATTCATCCCCTGCCCTAGAGTTACCATCAACTCAATTGCACTGTCAAAATCATTGGATGCCTCTCACCGGCTTTAGGGGAGTGTGTATGACAAGCATCACCTACAATGAATATCCGATTATGCACGGAGAACTGTGATGCAACGCGTTGGCCAACTGATATGGGAGGAGTCTGAGCATAAGACATAAAGTGAAACCAGTCGACCTACTGGTATAGACCGTCCACCACTCGAACTTTCCACCTCCTGCTCTCAACGTATATGGATGGAGAATCTTCTGTGCAACGCACAACAGATCTTCTGGCCCTACAGCCAACTTCGTCATATCAATACGTCCATTCGACTTGTTCTTGTTCGCTGCTATAGACTGCAACACCGCTCCATCATCTAGCTGAATGTACACTCGAACCTTATCTCCTTCTCTGGGGATGACCATACATGTCCCATGATTCGAATGCACGACGGCTTTGTTGCGAATATCTGGGAAATCTGATTCTGGCTCGGCGATGTCAATGACCCCCCAAACATAGTCGGTCTGCTCGCCTTCCATCGCAATCCCGAGTGATTTGCGGACCCATGAATGAGCCCCTAGATTATTCACATTCAGTTCAGCCAATCCGGATTTTTCGAATGAACGTTTTGGAACTAACCGTCAGCACCAATGAGAATCTTTGCGTTCACAACTTCCAAATTGCCATTGAACAGGTTTCGCAAAGAAGCTTTGACCGGATAACATTCTTTGTCATAGACCCGGGCTACTGCTTCATCGAGGGAGATGGAGACAGGGGCCACATGCCTCTCAACTTCCACCCCCGACGCAGCCATAGAGTCCATGAAAATGGCCTCGATCGCTCCCTGGTGGAGAGTAACCTATTCCAGATCATTAGCTACTGTTCTGAGGAGCAACAGGACACGGCAGAGGTGTAAGAACATACCTCGAAAGGGTATCTCGCTGTAGGCGCAGTAACATCCGGCACCCGATCAGTCAGCTACCGGGATAGCCGAGGGTACCATCTCGTCAGTTTTGCCGGCGTCTAAGAATAGTGCGACACCGCCTACCTCAATTGTACCATGTGCATTTGGATTATAGAAGGCCTGTAGTAACAGGTTGGCTCCCTCCAGGATAGGGGACAGGCCACACATACCGCTGTGTGTATCTGGTTGCCTTCCTTGAGTAGGCGTTCAAGCAGACCGTAGCTCTGCAAAATCAATGAGTCGGTTGGCGACTACGGAAAGTCCAGTGGCTGGGACATACCTGGAATATCTCCATGGTCCTAGGTTGAATTCCATCCGCTTGTCCAGCGATGAGTTTTTCCGGTCTGTAAAACATGTAGCATAAGCCAGCGAAGTCCTTGCACGGGTCAGTGGGATCCACCTCTTATCCACGATCCTAACCCTAATGCCGAGCTTCGCTAGTGCATGGCACGCCATGAGCCCAGCTGGCCCAGCACCAATGATCAAGACATCTGTAGTGGACTCCACGCTTTGGTTCTGTTCGACGGCCATGGGCGATGCAAGACAGGCACAATGCTGCCAGTCTGAGAAGCACAGCGGGTAGCTTTGGAAAAGGGCTAGGGGACTTGACCTTCGATGGTGTTATATCCGACAACAAGGACTCCTCCGAATGCTTCGGAACACTTAGTTCTGACACAACCCTCTTTCTAGTCCATGGATTTTGCCTAGAAAGGCTCTCCAGAAGACACGGACAACGGACATCGCAGCGGCTCAATCTCCGTTTAAGGAAATTCCTCGAAAATTCGTAGGCGGCGGAGAACGCTCAATCCTCATGGCACTGGTTATGATAGGCAAGAAAAGCCAATAGGGTACCCACAGCTCGTAGTTGTGACATATCTGACGTACTGACCCTGCGTAGAAAGGGTACAGCCCTGAAAACGTTGTCTGATCTTGCAGTGTGGGCCCGATAGATGTTTAATGAGCCCAAGTACCGGCCAATGAAATGTATTGTGTTGGTAGTATATTCTGCGATGCGGGCACCGACCGAGGTTGCGAGACCGAAGGGGATTGGGTAAGCGGGAGGATCTGCACGGAAAGGGGAGCAACCGCTTACAATGTCGCAGTAAAAAATCAAGCAATGTACGCATATAAGCCAAAAAGCTGATAGCAGGACCGCAAACACCGAGTAAGCCTCGAGACAGTCGACATATGGAAGGCGGTACCAAAGGTGCCAATTAGGCAATTTAGACCTCTCCCGCGAGGACGTTGTCACGATAGTCAGGTCTTATAATTCCCTCTTGAGTAGTCAAGATGTCGTAAATCTGATGAAATGGCAGAGTATTAGCGTCCAAGGCAGGTGGAACCATACTTCAATTCACCTCTTGCGGTGGGTTCAACTTCAAGGCCTTCGCTCGCTGCCACCTCTCCAGCCGAGTCATACCAGCCGTCGGTCCATATTCGTAGGAACTGGCGGTGCAAGGAAAGAAGATCAGAACGTGCGTAGCGAGTAACCAGGGAGGAACTGACAGGTCGAACACCCTCAATATCTCGTGTATGCGATTCTCTCCCTCCTTGGGATGGACTAGGCACGCGCTAATTAGCATAAAATAGCTTGCTATTGGAAGCGCCAGGCTTACCTGTTGGCAGGTACCCATTCTTCTGCCTAGCTTCCGCAAAGAGCCTGCTATATGCAGGGTCCTTGACATTGAGGTGTGGCCGTGACTCCACCTCTGCTTTCTCCGCGGACACTTTGGACTTCACAGCGCTCTCTGCGGCCTTCACAGTTTCGTGGGTCGCTGTTTTTGGCTTCGCTTTCGATACCGCTGTCGTTGACTTTTCCGCTTTGGTACTGGTCGGCTGCAGAACACGAGAACCATCGGGTCGCTTCTCGTCTGAGTGTTGCTCAATACCATCCTCCGTTTCCGAGTCGCTAGGTGGTTGCGGTTCCTGAATGTCGTCCAAGTTCCTCTGCTCCTCTTCGTCTTCGCTGCTCGAGATGTCGATTGTAGTGACCGTATTGGCTTTCTTCCCCGCACTACGGGTAGTCCCTGCTGCTTTCTTGGTTTTGGCAGCAACAGCGGAAGGCTTCGAGCTGCCAAAAGACAGCGTTGTCTGAGTTAGACTTGATCCTTTGGGTGGCATGTTGACTAAAGATGAAAGGGAGCTAATGAGAGGCTAATGAGAGTCTAATGAGAGTTGTGAACAAGAAATCAGAGTCAACTTCCAACTTGAACTTGAAGAGGGGCGGCTTTGTCATCAATAGACGCCGCGCCAATGGTCTGCGGAGGTTACCCAGGCGCTTATTCCAACGCTTAGTCGTCGCATGAGTCGGGTTGGGAGGGTGTAATTACTGATGATATTCCATGTCCACTAGTGCCAGATACAAGCACAATCCATTACGAAGATCCAATAGAGTGACCTGTTCCACAACTCTGCTCCAGTTCCTCTTCCTCTTTCCTCAATCGGTTCAAAGTGGCCTCCAGAACACGCCGACGCCTCTGTTCGGGAGAGTCCCCGTCCGAGGCCATCCTTTGCACATCAGAACCACCGAGAACGTACGACTGAGCCTCTGCTTCCTGCTCTGAAGAAGGGGTATCCCACGAGAATGCTGATAGCGGTGTTCCAGACAACGTGCGTGCTCCTTCCATCACAGACTTCTCGTATTCGAACACTTCGCGGTTCAGCTGCGAGTTCAATTCCTTGAACTAAAACTATATCAGCGGCAATTCCTTTCCAGTAACACCGACTTGACTCACGTTATTATCATGATCTCCCCAGACATTATGCGCAAGTTCGTGGCACAGCACTCTTCTGATCTCTTTATACAGTCGAAACCCGTCATATCGATCCGTCCGTATCCGTAGTTTGATTGCTTCTCCCTTGTTGACATTGAGGCCCAAGAGTTCGGGATGTTCGTGAGGAGCTAGCTCCGTCAATACGCCGACGGTGAAGCGATGCTTCTGCATAACATGGCGGATAGCTGGATCTGTGGCCAGCTTATCGAGAACAGCCCTAGCGGTTTCGGGGTTGGGCAGGTGTTCCAGGGGTTTGATATCATGAAACCTGTACTGAGAGGTAGATGGTGACGCATTGAGGGTGGACAAGGTTGCTATCGAACTTCCTCCAGGACCCGTCGAACGAGGCTGCAGACAGGTAAGCCTTCCATTAGACCTTAGGGATAACAGGCGACTCACCTTAACCTGTGGCTTCAGCGCCCTTTCCCTTAAAATCCTTTCGCGTTTCTTCTGCTCGTCTTCCACGTCCTTTAGCCCATCCAGATCCTTCGTGGTTGTTCCAAGCATCTGAATCTTCATTCCGTCCTTGATCCCGGCATCAGCAAGGGTCACAGAGTCACTGCCCTGGCCTGCTTTCTTCCCCTTGTAAATCAATTTCTGCAGGGACGCAGGTACTCCGGTCAGGTTCTCGAGTTCGGCTTGTAGGGATGACAGAAGTGAATCTGGGAGCAAGGCGAGGCGGTGGGCTGTCCCTCGAGATGAGACTGTGATGTTCATCGCTTCAATGCTCGGCGTCGACATCGTAGGTTCGGTTTGGAGTATTGGCGACAACAAGGTCGCCTTCGAAGCTGATAGATTCTGACAGAAATCGAGCCTTCCATGGTGGGCGCTGCTGAGAGAGATGACTGAGAGTGAAGCTGAGTAAGCGCTCGGAATCGAGTTCGGATCAGTTTGATGACGAAGCTTTCTGTAAATGGAAACGCCCCTATCCTAGGATCGCCATGGTGGTCTCAAACTATCGAAGAGCGCTCGCAACCGCATTTCTCACTTGGAAAGTTGTAACAACGACTGTTATCCCTCTGTGTTGTGATACCAGATGTATATCTACTCAGAGCCTCTTCAGACCCTCAATATCCTCGGGGTCAGAATTCTCAATCATCCGAATCAAAGGCGCGACGAGGTAATGTACAAGGGTTGGAACGATGCAGCTATGGTATCAAAGGGTATGCGAATGAAAGTTTAAATGAAGGAATAAACACGGTAAACAGAAGGAGCAGAGAGAACAAGCACAATCTACCAAATGCACATCTACAAGCTACATGTAACTATCCCTCGCCCTCGCATTGGCGCGAGCCTCCTGGTCCTTCGTCGCCTCCACCAACCTCTGATAATCAGCCAGCTGCATCGCACCATATGGATACCCAGACTCATACGGGTTCAGCTGCGAGTTGGCGACATCGGAAGAGCTAGCCACGGGTCGCGGAACCTCCACAATGCTATCGACGTCTCCCGTATTGGTCGTGCTCGGGGGAGCATGCTGAACAGGTGGCGGGTTCAAATTGACTGAGCTAATTGTCGACCGCACTTCGGGGTTAAACCGCCTGGCAGTGCTTCTCCGGCGCGCATGTGCGGCTATCGCTGGGAAAGAACCCGGTCTGCTGCTGGGACCCATGTCGTCGCTCAGTCGAGAGCTGACGATGTCGATGTCGAGAGGGGCGGATGCCTCGGGCTTCACAAAACCTGGTAGGGGTTGGATCATTGGTAGCTCTGATTTATGTCTGCGTCGCAGGTAGAAAAACGCCGCAAGAACGATGAGGCTAACGGCGCATATGCTTCCAATGACGGCGCCAGCTATCGTCCCCGGACTTGGCGGATTGGAGAGATTTTCTTGTGGGACTGCGGATTCCGTGGCGGGTGAAGAGGTTGTGAATGAAGGAGGGACAAACTCTTCTTTGATGATGAGATAGTTGAGAGTCAAGGGGGCCTGACTTCCATGGTGGGTGACCACTACAGTGTGAGGACCTTGGCGCAATGGACCGGTTGCGAAGAGAAGTTGGTTGTATTGCGCCGGGTCTCTTCCACGTTCGAGGCCAGGAAGAATGAATGTAATGGGCGGTGCTCCGTCAACCGAGAACTCTGCCACTGACGGTGCGATGGGAAACTCGTCTGGAGTGTACCCATACCACTCCAAGGACGTGCCTTCAGACATGGTAGATTAATCAATGTCAAGTACGTATACTTTCATGCAACCAGGACGCACCATCGAAGCTGATTGTTGCTGACGACTGCGCGACTCGAGTCAAATGTGCAAACCCGGGGATTACCATCCAATGACCATCGTAGCTGATCACAGGGTCCTCGTTGGGTATCTCAGTGAGAGTTGTAGCCCTCGGTGGTGGACGAGATGGCGATGGAACATATCGTATGAAGTCGAATAGGAATGTGTCGCGTCCTGACGTCGCGTTGACCATGAGTGTGTGATGTCCAAAAGAATTTGACTGCCATTCGCAAAGCTTGTGACGATTTGCCGACTGTTCTGATACTCGAAACCCAGACCGCCCGATGTTTTCTCCGTCGACGATACATTCCCATGTTGCATCGAAATTATTCCTGACTGTCCCCCAGACATCGAATCCTGCTCCTGTGGAATACGTCAAAGCTGTAGTAAAGCGAGAATTTTAGACGCATGTAACAGATTCACCTTCATATTCGAATACAAAACTCGCACTTGCTTCCGGGGGTACACCGTGAAGCGTCCGTTCCAGCGGAGGACCAAAGTTTCCAAGCTCGTTATGACTGTCGTGGTCTGTAAACCAAGGCCCGTTGTACAAAATAGAGCGATCCACGTCGTCGACCAGGATGCGTCTTGGGCGCGGCTGATTGCTGCTAGCATTGAAAGCCATTATGGCTGCCGACGGACATGGAGGGAAGAGGCAAGCCTGCTCCTTCAGAAGGGTTCCTGACCAGAGGGGAAAGTTGAAGGACGATCACTGGCAGCTGACCACCTGGGGTTTTAGAATGGCAGTGGGAGAATCAGGACCGAGTCCAAGGAAAGGCGAGATGGAAGCAGCAGTGACGAAATCGTGGAACAGTGGCAGGGCAGAGGGGCTACAACATGTATCACCCAGCGAACATTGGTGAGAAAAATGCCCAACCCCTTGCCTGAATCGACCGAACTCAAAGCATCAAATCTGCGAGGAGCGGTGGTTTGCACAGTTCGGCCATCTTTCGGATATAATTGACAATGATGGTTTACGCCATGCAAGGCTGTTCTGGAGGGAGAATTGATACCATCATGCTTTCAGCATCTTGGGGTACCGCCCACTCGAGGCTTCAATGGAAGATCGAAGATCAATGGTCATGAGCGCTTAACCCACTAGCTTGGTCCAAACAGCAATCGCAGCCCAAAGCCACGAGTTCGAAGAAGTCGTCAAGCTTTCAAGCGACGTACTAGTGCGCGCATACTGTACTAGCGACATTCCTGGAATGATATATTATGTCATGAAGTCCATTGACCGTTACTGAAATATCAGGGCTCACCAGTCACCCGCATTGAAGAGAACATACACTCGAGGATGTCGTCAAGGAAGAATGACATGAATCATAAAACCATCACCGGTCACCACCCACGTCTTCGGCGTTCTCGGTAGTACACGCCGAGCGCTTGCTGGCAATGCCAAGAGAACATTATGTATCCCGGGCGCTAAACATTCCTTCCAGCGCTCCTAGGCACAGACACAGAGATAAGTCGTGGTCCGAGCATTTCGATAAGGGGCAGGTTTACTTGGCTTCACGCTTCGTCACGGCTCTCGAGAGAACGAGCCTATCTTGTCGTCTGTGGGGCGACCGGGGTGGGATTGGCCAGAGATCTGTGGACCCATTAGCGGTCCGAGCTATGGAAAATGAGGAAAGGGTCAGATGATGTAGATGTCTTGATAAGACTTGCATACAGACTGTCGCGACTTGGGTCGGCTCACTTATCGTCACTGGAGTGGGGAAGCGCATTCACGGTGGTGACTTCAAGCAAATAGCCTGGATCTGAGCGGAGCCTGAAACGGAGAGTTAACCGCGCTGAGAAAGGCTTTCAATCACATTTCCACTTACCACGAAACACATCTGGGAGACAAAGTCATTCCTCGTCTTATGGCCCACAGTAACCACCTTTGGACAAACCCACCCCCCTAAGTCCAGATAATGGGGTGGAGCATTCTTTAGCCGTCAGTCGATCGCAAGAGGAGCCGATGGCAAAACATGGGAATTGGAGATCGTGGTATGTACCGCCTCCTCTTGAGTGGATATAAAATTCATTGAGATGCTCCAGAAAGCACCTTAGCTTTGCCCAAGCATGTCAGCTCGCCCAACACCAACTCACCCAATCACGACGAATGCAGAGCATGTCTCTACTACCACCATCAACGACCTCCCTGTGGAGTTACTCCAGGAGATATTCTTCTTCTGCACAGCGGACCATAACTGTCGGACTTTCCCATTCGTTGTTATCCACCGCAGCGCGACTCGAGCACCAGTTGTGCTCACTCACGTTTGCTCTTTATGGAGAAGGGTTGCCCTCTCGTTGCCCATGTTGTGGGCTTCTTTCACCCTACTTCCGCTCAAGAGGGCGTCAGAAGAGTTGGTCACAGAGTGGCTGAAACGCTCTCATTCGAGCCCACTGGCAATCGATGCATCCCAACTTTTCAAAAACCTGTCGCGGAAGACGTGCTCCTCGATCCTCGCTCAGTCCCACCGTTGGAGATACCTTGGTCTTAGACCCGGAGATCGTTTGATGAGCGGTTTCCTTGATACCCCACCGTCTGCAGCTCCAGCGTTGAAAGGGCTGGCTATAAAATCTTCAACCTTCGCCCAGCTTCAGCCGTATATTGCCAGTTTATCCGCAAAGCTTAGCACCCTGCCATCCCTGCAACAGTTCTTCCTGGATATTGGCGACAATGTCCTGGCCTACGATGCCTTCCTTTCCCACATTCCCTTCGAGCGCTTGACACACATCCATCTCTCCGTCCCTTTGACTGACGGCGACTGTGTCTCTGTCCTTGAGCGGTGCCGTCGTGCCGTTCAAGTGACCTTCCGGTTCGTCACCGCGAGCCATACGCGACCCTCAATGCGCGTGGAAGGAACCAAGGTATCCTTGTCATTGGAGTCGCTGGTGGTCTCTTCGGAAACCGATATCTGCTCCATTCTCTCCAATTTCACCTGCCCAGTCCTCCGCCAGCTCTGCATCCGTGTATGCCATACCGCCCCCTCCTCGACGACCGAAGAAGATCTTCCTCTTCTCGACAACTTCATCCGAGAGAGCAACCTCCAGCAACTCATCATTTGCGATGTATGGGGATCTTTCGAGTTCGCGGCGCTGTATTTGTTGCTGGACTCGGTCCAGGATATCCCTGAGGTTGAAGTCAGGGTTCTTTCTCCCTCGGAAGCGTACCTTCCAGTTGTGGTGGCAAAGGAATATCGTTGTCCAGTTGCGGGTTGTTCGTTGCCACATCTTGGTTGGACTCGTGCGTTCGGACAGCATCTGGGTACGCCGTTGAAAGATGGGACTATGGCACTTTGGGAGTCGCCCTGCCGACAAGAGACACTGACCTCGGATTGGCTCGCCAATGCTACCCTGTTTAAAGGTTTTGTAGACGATTAATATAGATGTTCTGTATGCTTGGCTTTATGTATATCCAATAAGTGGAGAGCTTCTTTGCTCCAATTAAAGTTGAAAGAAATGCCCGAAAAGATGGCGAGAAGAGAGAGGCGAAGCAGGTTTGCCGTCAATGCCGAGAGATGCCATGAGAAATTATTTGTCATCGATCACAGCCCAGGCTCGGTGGCTCTGGCAGGAAGCCTTGTCGTTGTTCTCGCCATCGTCGCCGTCGTCGTTCATTAGCTCGCTCGTCCTTTTCCCCTCCAACTACCATGTCCGATCAGCAACCAGACAACCAGCCCGACCAAAATGAGGAGGAGAACAACTCCCCGACCTCCTCCCGCTCTGCGACCCGGGTGTTCATCCCTCCCTCAGCACCAGCTGGCGAAATTATCATCACCCAGCCCCCACAGACCCACACCTCCTTCTACAAGATCGCACCAGGAGAAATGATTACATTTGCATGGAATTTTACCTATATTCTGGCGACGCCGACACACCTCACGGTCTCAGCGGTTTGCCAGAACGGCAACACCTACCCAGTTGGCCCGACGGACGGTATCATCGATGGAACGGCGACAGAAGTCGTTTGGGATGTGTACTCGTACCAAGTCAACAATCCCAATACACCTCTACCTCAGCAAGTTTGTAACCTGAGGATATGCGACGAACGTGGGTTCGGTGCGACGAGGCGGGCGGGTTACCTGAGCCCTAACACGGGGTTGCAATTTGCTTTGTATACCCCTCAGCCTTATACACCATTGGCAGACGGTGTGTACTCTCTTATCATTTTTTGTCTGGTCATTCTGACAGGCTTACCTTTGTAGGATGGAAGTGCTCAGTTTGCTCGGGTGCAGCGAGCCTTTCCGCCCACCCTGCAGCCATCAGTCTGCTGGTCACCCTGATGATCTGTTTCCTGTCTGGATTCCATTTCCTGAGAGCAAACAGGGCTGCAGCAGTGGCACAGTAGATGTCTCGACACCCGTCTTTCGCCGAGTATGATGGGTTTCTTGCAACACACTCGAACAATCCAACGCAACCTACACGATCAACAACCTGCATATCTGAAACCTCAACAAACTCGGAATCGGGGCAACCCTGCTGAAGCTATATCACCCTCGACGATACTCACGACGAACACCATACTTTCCTCGTTCTCTTCTCTTGCTTTCTTTGGTATCTTTGGACATTGGTTCACTCTCACGGCGGATATCCGTTTTTAATTACCGGGGTCTTGACTCTTTCTGAACCATGACACTTTCTTACCCCTGCATCTGCTTTGTTTTCTTTTTCGGACATTGTTGGGAACCTCATCTTCCCTGACTTTATCTCTCCTTTAGTAGTACCGCTCACGCTCGCTGACCCCTAGCTATTATCCATTTATTCACTAATAGTATCTCAAGCACTGACTCTTCCTCTCGACCCTCACATTGGTCGAATGTAAACCTGCACAATACTGTAGAATTTGTGTTATACCATGCATCTTTGCATTCAGGCCGTCGAGTGTCCCGCATCTGTTTTGCCGAACACGATGCCAAGCCCGGATGTCCGCCATCGCGCCCTGGTCTGATTAGCGCGATTTCCCGACGGACCGCGTGCTAACCTAATTAGCTCCTCGTCAAGCCACAGACGCTTTCTTCTCTCTTTCTTTTTCCTCTTGCTTTCGGTTCGCCACCTGTCTCCTTGCTCCACCGCCTACGCGCCACTGAATCCTTCCCCCCACCACAGATTCTTCGACGGAAACATCCAAAATGTCGGGACAGTGCTCTATTTGCTTGAACGATTACAGAGACCCGATTTCTATTCCCTGCGGTCAGTAGCTCTCACGAGGCATTCGTTCGCCTTTGGGCGGCCAGCTACTGGTCTAACCGTCCGCGCTCTAGGACATGTGTATTGTTTTGCATGCCTCAACCAGTACGCGAACGGGCCCACCCATGAAGGCTTGAAAGCTGCGTGCCCCACCTGTCGCCAGGAATTTCACTATGGTAAGCCGCATTTTAGTATTCACGCTATCGTTTTCAGAGCGGTAATTCTTTCGTGTCTTTGTAGTTACCCCTGATGTACGCGACCTCCCTCCTCATCCGATGGGGGGAAACTCACATCCCAGCCTTTAGCCGCGAATGCTGCCTAGAAAATTCCACCCCTTCATAATGACGCACATGCGCCGCGTATATATGAACCCCTCAGATACACACGGACAACTTCAAACGGACGTTACGAGACTACGAAAACAAGTTCGCGACCTCCGCGCACAGGAAACGGCGCTCAAGGCCAGACATGAGCAACAGCAGAAGAGAGCGGAGAGTTACAAGAAGAAGTTCCAGAATGGGACGCGCCGCATTGAGGAACTCGAGGGGCAGTTGGAGGAGACGAAGGAAGCGCTTGAAGTTACGCGCAACAAGTTGAGGAAGGTGAGGAAGGAGAGGGATGAGACAATGGAGGAGCACGTGAGCATGGAATCGGTGGTGGAAGAGATGGAGGATACAGTTAGTAGGTTGAGGAGGGAGAGAAACGAGACTAGGGATGCGCTCACTGCTGCGAAAGCGGATGGCGTTGTCAAGAAGAGGTTGATTCAAACGCTTGAGGCTCGGCTTCAAGAATCGATGTTCGCGTGAGTAGGATTCAGGTTGTAATTGGGATCCATTGCTGACGCCGTGTTTAGAAGCGATAACTATAAGCGCAAATTCGAAGAGCTCGAAGCCAAAGTTCGAAGGATGGAGCGAGCCCAAGCGGCTGCGGCCTTCACTCCCCCAGTCACCCGGGCTAAGGCGCGTAGCCATGAAGCGCTGGGCGCCTCGGCATCGACCTCGGTTAAGCGCGTTCGATCAACAGAGGGTGTCACTGAAGCCTCTGGCTCAGCATCTCGACCTCGCAAGGTCTTGAGGACCTCAGCGAGCACCTCGAAATCTGCGCGGAAATAGACACGCCGCTCCAAACATACCCCTATCCTATTAATCAGAAGTGGAAGCGTAACATCCATATGGAGGCTCCCATTCTAAACCCCATGACTTCTCTGTTCGTGTTTATTCTCTTTTGTTATGTATGTCCTTGTCCCAATGCCGAAATCCAACTGCCCTTCCGCTTCGGGCCCCTATCCTGCATCGATTTATTTGTGGGTCAGAGCGATTTTCCAAGTAAACTCGCTTCATGTGGCCGAGTATTTGACTGCCCTCATTTAATTAAGACATGTGTTGTGCTCCGACTGTCTTTAAGAAGGCAGTCGTGGACCGGGGAGATGAGGGAGCTACATCGATGGGGTTTACACTTGTTGGCGCACGAAATTGGTGTATAGGAAATCTAGACGCGATATACACTCTACTGTCGTGTCTCAGTGATAGTAACACGTTGTTGACGCGTACTATAATTAAAACGAAGTATACTTCGTTGAATTGCATCGTCCTCTTTGCAATTCCTAGCCACCTCACGTAGCCCCAGCTGCGCCAAGCGCATCACCTTAATTGGCCTAATTAAGGACGCGCATCCGACGGAGCGCGTGAAAAATCCCCTCGCGAGCCACATTGACAACGACTGTGAAGGTTTTTCCTCCTCTACCTGGCACCTAGCTGGTCTTTGACGAACCTTCGCATTTCTGTTTGCACCTGGATATTCCTCAGTCGCCACCTCAAACGCCGATTGACAAAATTTCCCCTACAAAAAATGTCAGGACAGTGCGGAATTTGCTTGAACGACTACAGCGATCCAACCAGCATTCCATGCGGTGAGCATCTTTTTATCGGTCGTCTTTTCTGAATTAATTACGACGGTCTTGCGCCCGGATTACAGGGCATATCTACTGCTTTCGCTGCCTCAGCCAATACGCAAATGGGACCGTACACGAGGGTATGAGGGCTCCATGCCCAACTTGTCGTCAGGAATTCCATATCGGTATGTAAACTACACGACATCTCAGAAAATCATAGCCTGACTGGCCTTTCGATTTTTAGTTACTCCCGATGTGCGGTTCGACTCGGCGTTCCCTTCGAACGCAGAGCGCTAAACCCACTTTTTTCTTTGCTTATAGGCTAGGATGCTCCCAAGGAAGTTCCAGCCTTTCATCATGAACCACATGCGTCGGGTGTATATCACGCCCTCTGAAGACCAGCAGCGCCTCGTTCAAGAAAACGCGCGACTCCGGAACCAGGTTACCACCCTGCAGGTTTACGAAGAACAGATTCTGGCGCGAAGCAATCAGCAGCTTGAACAACTGGCTGAATCCCAAAGGAAGGAACGGGACGCTGGCCGTCTTATCCTCAAGCTCGAAAGCTTGGTAGCCGAGCTGGAGAAGCAGTTCTCAGTCACGGGCTCGACGCTGGAGCGAGAGAGGGACCACCTTCGAGCCAGGTTTGAGGATATGACAGAGGAGCTGGATAGGACGAACGAAAAGGTGGATAGGTTGAGACACGAGCGCAACAAAGCTCGCGCTCTGCTCGACACCGTACGGCAGGAGAACGACTACAGGAGGGATCTTGAGGAGGTCCTGACTGGTGAGCTTACGCAGGCACGTCGAGAGTAAGTGTCTCCCTTTCCATCTATCCGGACGTTCCCTGAACAATCTCTCCAGAAAAAAGCATTGGCAGCGCGAATACGAAGAGCTCAGTGGTGAATTAATGAGGAGAGTAAGGCATCGGACCGCAGCCCAATCCTCATCACCCGCCACCCGCTCCAATCCTGGTGTCGTGAACGCCGTTGCTGGATCCTCCTCACTGGGGACCAAGCGAGCTCGTAACGGAGATGGCTTGGGAATTGCAGGGGAAGCCGACTCTCGTACCTCCAGTTCTCAGCCCAGCAAGAAACAGCGACTTTCACAATAAAACTTCCGTTCATGAACAATTTTTTCAACTCGTCCATCTCGATCTAGTCGGAAATCCCTGGGTAGTCGCTGAAGACACAGCAAGTCTCTCGCATCATGGAACCGTTGAAGCTCGTGGTCGTTGACATTGTCTCTTCTCTCCTATTTGACATTATCGTAATTCCATATTTCTGCCTCTCCATTTCACACTTTTACTTTGAAGTAATATAAACTATCTGAATCCCATATAGTATCTATTCATCCCGTGTTGCTTTTGCTTCATCTCAATTTCTTTCACCGCGACTTTGGGTCCTTTTGACGGTTATATAGCTAAAATTTGGAATATATTCAACAGTTGAGGTACCCACATCTCACAATGGATCACGCCAAGTGCGATCTAGTCAGCGTTCGCGAATCCGAGAGCGCGCGAAAAGGGCGATTCCCCCGCTCGCCCTCGTCACGCAATGTTCTTTCTTACTTCTACGTGTTGCGCGTCAAAGGTCGCAGTTCCCTATCCGCGAGTCTTTTACTTCTAACACCAACCCTATTGACCACCCAAGCTCTACGTTAAGATCTTGAAAACAGCTCGCTCGCCGACAATATGACAGGACAGTGCTCAATCTGTTTGAACCCCTACCGAGACCCCATTTCTATTCCGTGCGGTTAGTCGGGGCATTGGGATGGGCGCGGACGTGAGCTGACGGACGCTGGACTGCCAGGCCATATATACTGCCTCGGATGCCTGAACGCTTACGCCAACGCACCTGCTCACGAGGGGTTGAAGGCCAGTTGCCCCACATGCCGTCAGGAATTCTATTTCGGTAAGTCCATTGGCCTTTTTCCAAACACGTTGACGCTGACCGTCTTTTGTTCAAAGTCACTCCCGACGTACGTGAATCGTGTCAATTCTAACCCCGGCCGGGCGCTTAATTATTGTACTCTCCAGGTCAGGATACTCCCAAGCAAATTCCACCCCTTCATTATGAACCACATGCGACGCGTCTACATTACACCATCGGAGGGGCAGCAAGAGCTCGTTCAGCAAAACGAACAGCTCCGGGCCCAGGTTGACAATCTGAAATCCCAAGAGGAGGAACTTTTGGCAAGGAACGACCGACTCAAAAGGCAGCGGGACTCATGCAAGCGGAAGGAGAGAGAAAACGCTCAAGAGAGGCAACAACTTGAACGCGAACTGGCGCAGGTGCGGAGGGAGCTAGAGGATGCCAGGCTTGTCTATACACAGGCAAGCAATGCAGCAGAAAGATTTCGCGACTACAACGCGCACCAAGAGGAAGAATTGTGTCAGTTGTCGGAGCTTGTTGACAGGTTGGCGCACGAAAGGGATGAAGCGGATGAATTAGCAAGAGCTGCAGCGCAGGAGAACGCAGTGCGGGCCAGGGCTCAGAGGGCATTGGAGGAACGGTTCAACCGGTGCATGCAGGAGTAAGTTCTCTATCCTGCCCTTCTGCGCCTGTGATGTGAAAATTTCTCGCTTCAGGAATAGGAACCTGAAGCGTAAACATGAAGAACTTGAAGCCGAATTAAACAAACTGCGAGAAGAGTCCCAGCCAAATGTCCGACGTCGAGAAGGCACCAAGCCAAAGGCCGTGGCCTCTCCTCCCCTCACTCGTGCGAGATCTCGAATGCTGTTCGCAGCAGAAAACTCTTCACAAGGGGCTAAACGATCGCGAATTAGGGCGGGCGCTGGTACCTCGAGCTCGACAGAAAGTGAAGCCCGTGTTTCGTCGACTTACCCTCGAAAAAAGGCCCGACTATCAGAACCCAGTGCGAGGGCGTCACCAAGACTCTCAGTTAAATCCAGGTCTTTGCGGCAGTCCTTAGGGAGCCGCTGAATTTCTCCCACTCCATCGGTCCTGCGGATGCTAATGTTACGCGCTCGACGCGTTCTCTTGTCCGCTCTGCTTCCATTCTTCACGATTTTTATAGTAACATTATATCCTTTTACAGTCTACTCGTCTTTTCTGACCTGTGCTCAAAAATTCGCGTTCTCTTCAACTTGTCCACCATTATAATAGGTTCTTGCTCCGTGTTTCTCGTACTCTTTGTACCATTCCACTAGGCCCCTATCTCAAACGCGTCCTCTCATTAATGTCACGCGGTTGTCCTAATAGTCGCGCCAAGCAACTTCAAAGCCGGCTTGATGAGGCGACCCGAACCGCGTGTGAATTCCAAGTCTTGAAGGCCCTGTCCCATCGTCGATCTTCACCTTTCCGTGAAGTGGGTGCTCCGTCTGCTTGGATTGCTTCAACGATCCTGTACGCATCCCTTTTCGTCTGTGATGGTCTATCTGTACCCGAATCCGCTGAAAAGGTTTGAGAACCGGAGCAGAAGCTCCTCGCGGAGGAACGGGAATCAGTCAAAGTACTGTGAACCAGTGAGCTGCAATGAAATTGTCTGATGAGTGCCATATAAGGCTGATGCTGCTATTAGAGGGTCGGAAGGAGTTGGAAAGAGAGTTTGACGATTGCTTATCTCCATCAATCACCGTTGAGTTGAACCCACGACATTCCAAGAATGGAACTCTTGAGCGCCTTTCGGTTGGCAAGACGGAACGTAGGGCTCTTAGGAAGGTTGGGTGAAATACAAGAAGGGAATTCTGGGAACGCTGGGCGACGTCAATATCAGGGAGGTGGAAGGTGAGATGGTAATGTTGTGGGGATGAGTTCGAGTCACATCGAAGAGGAACTCTTCGGCTGACCCTCTTACTAGCGCCCACTGGCCAATCTACAATTCCAGCCTGGTACACGCTTCTTTATGTTCTACATATGGCTTTAAACATCCATCTCTACCCCCGTACCTTGAACCAGGGGCCACATTGAGAGATGATCAGGCCCCCTAGGAACTAATTAAGCGGTGACGCGAGTCCTACCGAACGCGCCGCGTCCCGGTACCCACGCGCTGCGGTGATGATGGCTCGCGTGATGGTGGAAATCAGTGCCACACATTGCCCTTCGCCCTTTTTGTCTTTTTTGCCACTTTACTTGGATACCCTCACCTTCCCGACGACGTGGTAGGACTGTCGAACGTCTCTTTCTCGAACAAAAAGGGACTTTTCTACTAAAACTCGCTGGACGACAACGACGAACTTGAACGTTTTCGACAACAATGTCCGAGCCATTGTCAGGCCATTGCTCGATTTGCTTGAACGACTATAATGACCCTGTTTGCATTCCCTGTGGTGAGTTATGTGTCGACCTGGATGGGCGAATGTGATTCTGAGTTTGTTGTGCTCTGTAGGACATGTGTTCTGCTTTCCGTGTTTGACGGAATATGCCAATGGACCTGCTCATGAAGGCTTCACCGCTCCATGCCCAACCTGCCGCGCAGATTTCCACCTATGTTTGTAGCCACTCATTTGATACATGGATGGAAACTGATGTCTCTTCGTCTACAGTGACACCAGATGTAGGTTCCTTTCGTTCCCGGCGGCCACCCTATTGATTGTCTCCTTTAGCCTCGAGCCCTTCCAGCGAAATATCACCCATTCATATCCTCCCATCTTCGACGCCTCTTCTTCGATTTGACCCCACATGAAGAAACAGTCTCCCTTAAGCGACAGGTCAAGAAACTCAAGAAGGAGGTGGCCCAACTCATGGACGCCTGCGAAAGGCAGATGAACAGAGTCGCGGCACACAAAGAAGGCGAACGCAATCTTCGCCACCGTTTGGACAAGCTTCAAAACGACTACGACGAGCTTGCCACAGAACACGACGAACTTGTGGGGGATTTGGAGGAGGTGAAGGAAGAGCGGGACGCGTTGGCGGAGGAGAATGCGCGTTTGCGCGAGCTGTTGGAAACCGCGATTGAAAGAAAGGATGCCATTTTCGAGGAGAAGGAACGACTTGAAACCAAGAACGAGGAGCTGGAGGAAGAGTGAGTGGCATGTTCCTTGCGGTAAAACCTTTTAACCCATTCCAACTCATTCATTTCCGTCTCCTAGGATCGAGCTCACCACGCGTCGTGCCGAAGACTACAAAGCGAAGTATAGGCAAGCTAAATCACAGATTCAGGCATTGCAACGAGCCAAGGAGGAGGCAGAGGCCTCTGGCTCTCGTCGCAAGAGCTTTTTGGCACCACCAAGACTATTCAACTACGACGATTTCAACGCGGCGATGGAGAAGGAGCGGACTGCAAGGTCGGGTCGCCCCACTCCTGACAACACCCTCTATCCAGACGACTTTCTGACTCAATACCTTTGGGAAACCAGGGCCGCCCGGCAAGAGCGCGACCGCGAGGTGCAAGAGGCCGAGAGCAGCAGTCGCGCTGGCTCAGGACAGGAACAACCCCAGGTTTATGAACCGCCAGCACGGATACGGGTGAAGAGACCATTGCCACGTCGTTCAACACCTATGCAAGTGAGCTCTGCGGGACCTCAGTCTTCATCATCTCTACCGAGAAAGAGACCTCGATTGTCGGAGCCTGCTCGGTTGTCGAGTTCATTGGTCGAAGCGGAACCACAGGTGGCCGAAGATGATCTTTCGGAATGATTGGTTTTTTAGTGAAGTTCCGCAGGTAATTCACCTCCTTTCCTCTCTGATTTCAACGAATGTGCTGACGACTCGCAGGGTAATTGAAGGGATATTGGTGATCTTTCCGTAATATTATTGGTCTGGGGTGCCGCCCATAGAGCTAGACCCTCTCCGACGTCTTCCTTCGCGCCGTTACCCAAGACCCTCCGCTGCCTGCGACAGCTCCGATAGTCTGGTGCTCTCTCCCTTCCGTGTATACATATATTTAAGCTAAGGTATAAAGCTTTCGACCATTCTATGACTGATTTTCTCCTGCCATCCCTGCATGCAATGCCTCCACGATTTAAAGGCCGATGCCAAGTCGAGACAAACGACTTACCGGCCTTGCCTCCCATGCTCTTCTCATGGTGGCCTTTGACACAGATCTCAGAATCATAGGGGCCGTTTTGTTCTGTAGGATTCTCATTACCTACACGCCTCGAGCAACAGCAATCAGCACCGCGTCTGCTCTCGCGGAGTCTCTCTGTCTGTATATTTGACACCCTCCTTATTGCTGACTGCTGAGATAGAGGGGAAGGTAGTATTGAAGAAACCTCCCCTCATTTATTAAGGGGAGCAGCTACCCTCTGATGATAAGTCGGCCACAGTGCACAAGCGCCTAAGTACCTTGAGAGCGAATCTTGCTCGAGCGCTTACGTCTGCCGGACGCCCTTGTTCCGGCTCCGGGGAACGGATCAGACCCGGCAGGGTATGACGCCATTCGGCTTGCGTTTGCTCAGGGGCCTCGAGAGTCCGAGTCTCTGCAATCACCATCTGTTTCCCTTCAATTACAACCACGACGCTCACCGCCCTTGAAACCAAAAAACCAGAGATAGAATGACTAGTACGTCCAAACTCTGGAGTCAGAGAAACTACTGGTACTGAGACATCATTATAGCCCCTACTACAAGTTCTAAGACTGCCCTGTTGTTTGGAGCAACAGGCCAAGTTGGACAGCAACTCTTGCGAACTCTCTTGGGTACACCGTACTACACCAAAGTGGGAGAATATGGTCGACGCGTAACACCACAGGAGCAGATTGAGAGCAACGGAAAGGAGAAGCTCATGCAAGGAACTGTGGACTTTGAGACTGTGACCGACAAGGATTTGGGCGAGCAAAAGTGGGATGATGTCTTCATTTCGTGAGTGAGACCGTTGCCACCGTCAATGTGGAGGGCTTTGAACTGGCGCGTTGCTCGATGTTTAGGCTGGGAACGACACGCAAAAATGCCGGGAGTGCGGCCAACTTCGAGAAGATTGACAGAGAGTGAGTTGGTGTCTTGTGGTTGTTTCGTGGCTGATGCATGGTTGCTGTTGTTAGATACGTGATCAACGCTGCTAAGGCAGCGAAGAGCTCTGACCCGCAGAGTAATCAGAAGCTGCTCTACGTCTCTGTGAGTGTCAAGTCAGCCAATGAAGCAACTGTCTTCAAAGAATACTGAGCGTGTTCACATTACCATAGTCCACCGGAGCCAACTCGAAATCCCCATTCCTGTATCCTAAGTACGCCAGGCTCTATATTCTCACTTACTCTTTACTGACCCCATTATCAGGAGTAAAGGTCTGACAGAAGAAGGCCTCGCCAGGTTGGGTTACAGTGACACCATCATCTTCCGACCTGGTTTCCTCGCCGGTACGAAACGACCGGAAACGAGGCTAGCTGAGAGTATTTTCGGGTTAGTCCTCGTCTCAGATCTGCTCGCTTTTCAGCGATACTGACGGGTCCGTTCTCAACGTAGTGGATTTACGAGGCTTGCTTCATACGTCACTGATACCGTGGAGATCGAGGTATGCAGTCCTATCACCATCGACGACGCTAGCGCTGAGACTAACTCCTGGTCTGTGTAGATTTCCACTCTTGCAAAGGCAATGCTCGTAGCGTCGAAGCTCGGAAGTGAGGGCCTCCCGCCTGCGGCCGGGGCGACGAAAGTGAAGCTGGAGGATGGTACGACGTACACTGTCATCGGAAATGCAGGAGCCATTGCATTGGCCAAGCTGGAGTGAAGTGGGGGAACGATTTTTAGTGCTGTAATATAGTTTATCCGTATCATTTGCCTAGAACTAAGTAAGGTCTTCCGACAATATTAAGTGTTTGACGAACCATGAGCAGATGGACAGTTCTATCATATGCCTCATACTCCGCCAGTCAACCACATAATCACATCTCGAATTCACATGCTCCAGACGGCGCACTGTCGTGTTCAACTCGGACCAAATGAGATGTATCCAACCCATGCATTGAATTGACTATGTAGAACTACAGATGATGCATTTTAACCTCGATAAATATGCAGTGGTACAACAACGAAAGATGCGTTAAGCAAGAAATGTGGAATATAAAAGGTATAGGGTAAATTACAACTTGGCAGGTGGGCGAACCTTGACCAAAGAGGCGTTCTCCTCAAGGATGCGGGCGGCGTCGTTGACCATGTTGTCGACGATGACCTTGGCGGGGAGGATGTCGTGGATGACGGAGGCGACGCGACCCATGAGCCATGGTCTTTAAAAGGTAAAGCGTGTCAGGAATCGTGAACAGTGATTTGGTAGAAGAGACAGAAGCATACCGGGTCTCGGCGGAAATCTCGGGTCGCTTCTTGAGCTCCTCCTCGTGAGGAAGGATACCCTGAGAGGTGAGCCTCTTGATCTCGTCTCGTCGGTTCTCGTTCCAGTCCTCGACATAAGGGTTCCTCCTGACTCGCAGAGGTCGGCCGGTGTAGATGAGAGTGGTGACAGCGTCCTCGTAGCCAGCGCTCAACACGAGCTCCTTGTGCTTCTTGGGGGCACCAGCCTCAACGGAAGCAACGAACCTCGTGCCGACCCAGACGGCCTGGGCACCCCAAGCGAGGTTGGCAGCGAGTCCACGGCCGTCATAGACAGCACCAGCACCGATAACGTAGATGGGCTGGCCGGTGAGCTTGGACTTTTGGCCCTTGCAGATGTCGACGCAGGCGGGGATGAGGATGGAAGCGGGGATGTCACCGGTGTGTCCACCACCCTCACCGGCCTGGGCGCAGATGATGTCGCAGCCGGCGTCGATGGCCTTCTGGACGTGCTTGGGGTGGCCGACCATGTTCATGACGGGGATGCCGGCCTTGTGAAGCTCCTCGACGGCCCACTTGGGGGGAACGCCGACGGCGGAGACGAAGAGACGAGCCTTCTCCTCGATGATGATCTTGATGAGCTCAGGGAGTTGACCCTTGGTGTAGTCGTACTGTTGACAGTAAACGCGGACCCCGGTGAGAACTGCATCCAGGACAGGGCTGGGAACGTGCGGAGGTTACTTACGTTGGTCTTGCGAGCGCTACCGCCGACCTGGGGGAGCAAGAGGTCGACACCGAAGGGGCCGTTGGGATCCTTCAAGTTCTTCTTGATCTCAGCAATCTGAAGGAACAAACGTTTAAGCAAACTCGTTCGTATCGCTCCGGGAAGGCTAAACTCACCTGAGAGCGGAGCATCTTGGGGGTGTAGCCAATACCGCCCAAAACACCCATACCACCCGCATTGGTGACGGCAGCGGCGAGCTCAGGGCCAGCAGCAACGTTCATACTGTAGAACAAAACCAGATTAGCACAAGCGCTGTGAACATAATAAGCGAGAACTGAACGTACCCTGCAAGCAGGATGGGATGCTTGATGCCGAAGAGCTCAGTAATGGGGGTGGTAATGGTGGCCGTCATCGTCGTCGAGGGTGGGGAGGAGGATGTGGGTTTATGTCAAGGACAAGGAAGGAAGGACAAACAGCACGTCGCGACCTTTATAACATTGAGAAATGCATGATAATTCAAAGAACCGGTGTTTCAGCGACCGACATGGCCATGCGGCATCTCAAATGACCCGGTAGCCGGTTTCCCCTTTTTAGCATCACAACCAAATTCCCCCTGCTTTTTCCACAAGCACCGCTTGGTTTTCGCAACTTTTTACCCCGCATTTCATGGTTTCTGGAACAGAAGAATTTGGAAACAAAGTGGAGGTGGGGAAAGGTGCGAATGAAATTGGAATCCGTCCTGCGATGAACCAGGCACTCGCCCTGACGATCCGGACGCACTTTTCTCCCCTCCCAAAAAGTTCTTTAACTCTGGGTTTCCACGTATAAGTTTCGGGGAGAAGAGGAGCCAGTCAGTCCTAAACTGACAGATTTCAGGGATTCAATCCGTGGACGAGGAGAGGCGAAAACGTAACCTTTGAATTCGTCTGTACATTTCCAGGTCCTTCTCCAACCATCTCCCAGGGATTCAGGAAGTAACGTAGCCGGCGGCCAAGAGCATATGAATACCTTTACGCAGCGGCGGGACGAGCATAAAGTAAACGAGAACGAAGTGATATGGAGAGCAACGCCACGGACGACTCGCAACTCCTAAGCACTGACCATGTGTTCGTACTCTTGACGTGCCTCCTGTCGAAACGGGCCTGTCAATTTAGGGGCTGTCCATTCAAACAAGATTAGCGCCCAATAACGGCAACTTCGCTATCAGAATGGCCGGTATTTGCTTTAAAGTCTACGGCAGCCGCGCAGTCAAACGACCTCGAGGCCCACGATGGGTTGACCAGCTGACTCTTTTGCACATTGATTCGACCGGCACCGTCGAAGACCGAGCGTAAAGGCCTAGGAACCGACGGCACTGGCGTCCAACCCAAACTGGAGTGGAGTAGACACTATCATGGATGCAGCTATGGCGTAAAGTGTTACTAGACAACAACGATCGTAGAAAGGTATTAAGAGAGCGACAGCAGCAAACGACAATGCAAACTGGGATAGCAAAAACTGTATGTGATGAGGAATTAATCATGAATATGCAAGAGAGGATGGGGAGAGCTAGAGGAGGTATAAACGAGAGGCAAGGGATGTGACCATGGGGTGATTACAGAAAGAGAAAGGAAAGGTGAATAAGGAGGGTGGGTATGCAGAAATGCGAATGTCCGTGTAAAAAGTTCCAGCCTGCCAGCGAGGTATATTGGATAGAAAGGATTGCAGAAGGTCGAAATGGGCGGGATTTTATGACGGAGGTTTGTCTTGCTTTTCTTGTTCCTCCTTCTCAGCGGCTTCTCTACCCGCCGAGCGCATCATCCTTCTCAACCTCGCCAGTTCCTCCTCCAGCACCTTTGCCGTCTTCACCGCCTTGTCGGTTTCCTGATTGCTCTTCTCCAACTCCTCCCTCATCTTGGCAATCTCGTCCGACCACATCTGTTCCACTTCCTTGTTCTTCACCTCATCCTGCTTTTTCAACTTCTCCAGGTCCTCCCGAGCCTTTTCAGCTTTCTTGAGCTCCTGCACCAATTGCTTGTAATCTTTAGCAATCTTCTCCCCTTCAGCCTTCCACTTCGCCTCGCGTTTGTTGATCTCCTCGCGTAGCCGATCAGTGTCACGTTTCCACGACTCTACCATGCCCTTGATACTATCCCTCAACGTGATATACTCCCGTTCAGACTTGGACGACAAAGCGGTCGACTCTGCTAAGGCCGCTTCCATCTCCCGCAACGTCTTCTTCGAAGTAGTTGTCTCCGACTTGAGCTGTTGCTTCAGCGCGGCAGCCTCCGCTTCTGCCTTCCGTGCCCTCTCCAACACCTCCTGCAACAATCTCTCCTTCCTCGCCACCACATTATTCAAACCTTCGTTCTCTAATCTCAGTCGTTCTCTAGACTCTTTGAGATCCTCGGTCGTTCGTGTAAGTTGTGAGACGGTTCGTTGGGAGAGGCGGAGTTGCGATTTGGTGTGTTCTAGGGCATTGCGGGCGTTGACAACGCCGGTTTGGAGGTCGGCGAGGACTTTGGTCGTGTTACCCGGCGTAAATGACAGGCGCTTTGAAGGAGAGGCGACGGCGGTTATGGAAGAGGTGGAAGTGTCGGCGTTGGAGTGGCCGTCGAGGGATATTGACTTGCTAGTCGGGGACGGGCGGGGAGGCGTTACTGAATTTTGGCTATCGTCGGCGAGTAACCGTGCATTGCCTAGAACACTCCGTAATGAGTTATAAAGATAATGGAACCATAGCCAGGTGGAGCTCACCGACAGAAGAGATAGGTATTCCTGACAGTGGCGAACAGGGCATGTTAGCCTCAAGGACAGATGTGCCGTAAAGACCAGCGGCGACTCACGAGAGAGAGTACGAGTTGGACTTGGTGCCCGTTTAGCTTGAGGACTGCCATTCTGGAAGGGTACGCCCTCCCGGATGACCCCATTCTCTGAATCGTGGTGGTGTCCCATAGAGGAATCCGTCCGCTTGGGGAGAGGCAGGTTCGAGTCGGGTCCGGCCAGATCATGTAGTACGTCATAACTCGACCGTCGTTTCATCTTGAATGCCGCCGTCGACGTTGTCGGTGAGGTGGACGGAGAACCAGGCGCTACGAATGATGACGGCGGTGGTCCGCTCGATGACATGGACAAGGAGGATGACGATACATGTCGTGGTGAGCTTGTATAAGAGGAGGGTGGGTACATGTCGAGATTGTCGTTAAGTTCTTCTCGTAGGTCTGATGGGTATGGTCGTGGTCCTACACGGACAAAGTTTTCGAGGTTCTGGAGTTGGGCTTGTTGTTGGCGGATGGAGTGCTTCAAACTTGACATCTGGTTTCGGACGGCAACTGTAAATGAATCCCACATGTCAGTTCCGTGACACGATAGGCGAGGGTTCAAGGGTTCAAGCTAAACGACGGCGCCCTCCTGTAGAAGTGACCAATGTAGCGGCGAAGACTCACCAGGACTGTCCAACGAGAAGGAAGGACTGTGTGTTCGAAACGAACCGCGCGATGAGGGTCTGGACAGTGATCTACTATCTCGAGACCCCTTCTGCGGCGTAAGGTGTGTTGAATTTCGCGTAGTTACGTCAGGCAACGATAAATTTGAGCTTCGAGCTGGAGAGGACGATCCAAGGAGTGGATGTGGTTGGCGCGGACTGTTGTTAACGCTGCTGTTGCGAATATGGATATTATTATTGCTATTATTCAAAGGAATAGGAATTGGCGTTGTCGAGCTGGGAGACATTCAAATGTCGTGTCACGACTACTGTTCCTTGATATTGCTCCTGTTGAAAACCTGTAATCGTTGTAGTTGGATTACGGTTGGTCCAGAGCCCCAAACTGGACAAGCCCTAAGCTTAAACGGTGCACTGTTGATCGAGAGGTGCTTCGCGAGCCAAAAGTGGTGATTGGAACGCGTTTAGGGAGGAAAAAAGGGTTGAAAACGTTATGGATCCAGCAGGGCTTGGGATCCAAGTGGACTGGATCGCGCTACCTGGATTATACAGGCTGATGACGGTGTTCACGGAAACTCGCACAGCGCCAGGCCCAACAGGCACGAATCAACTCTCGCTTTGTCCCTGTTTGCTTTCCAAGCTGCTGGTCACATGGCAACGGTGGCGGTGCTCGTCTCCAAGCTCCGAACTTGTCCTCGAACGGATTTCAGCAAGGCTCCTGTCAATAGATTTACGATCCTCTGGAATCCAAAGTCTAATCGCTGGAGGTAAACGAGGGTATTTGCAGTGATTCCATAGCCAATGTCATTCGACAGCAGGTTTTCCATTTCCATTAACGGTGGAATCGCTCTTTTTCTCTCCCCGCCATTGGTCTATGCTCGGCGAGTCAGGAAGCTGGATATCGTCCTCGGACCTGCCAGGCACATATCTGGTTTGGGATCACATTAACCGTGGCACACAGGGAAAACTGTTCACCTTTCTAATTGCTCACCGTTGTAGCTCTGTAGGCCTTCGGTATCCTTCGGCGAATCGAGCGCGGGTTGCGTTCGACCTTCAGAATGCCGACACTGACGCCGGGGTGTTATGCATCTCAAGGCGCACTAACGTCATTTCTCGCTATCCCTCGGCCCAATCTACCGCGAGCTGCGAGGCACCATTCCACGAGCAAAGCGTCCCTGTATCCTCTCCATTGCGGCCCGACCCTGAGGCCCTCGTTCTTGTTTCACTGGTTCGGTTCCTGTGCGATGATAGCCTATGCCACCAGGACGACCTCGGTCGATGTTTTCTCCAGTAACGATTCGAAACGCAGGGGAAAAATTGAGTCTTGGCTATCTGCCTGGAAGGCTACGTCTGCGGCGCCGTCGACATCAGGACGAGAAACAACGGCCTCAGTGGGTGGGTTTGTTCCGCTTCTCTGCCCTGGCGAAATCTAAGCTGAATCATTCTGAATTAGCATTTCCCCTTCCAATGAGCTCTTGGCTCCATCGGTCCGAAAAGCTTCTCCAGACTATCCCAGATTCCATGCAGTTGGTCTCTGGTCTCTGCTGTGGTCTCTCACAGGGCCATAAGCCCAGAGGAGATTGCCGCAAGGTGAATATATTCGAATGGCCTCTCATTGGTTCCGCCTCAGAGCGCTCGGGCACTTTGGGAGCAAACCAGGTACTCCCCGTCCGCATGATCTTTCTCTCGTCTCGTCACGATAGGCAACGGTGGTCAAGGGTTCGCTGGGTCTGGGATATCGCTATTATTAACAAAAGAATACACGAGGCTGGCGGCACTGTCTAGCTTGCAGGTTTCCCTTGCAGGAACTCAGCCTGTCCTCATGGTCAAGCTATGACGCAAACTTTTCATTCAACCTTGACAGCTACGCCTTGCTGCAGTTAGACTTGGACCTGCTGCACACAGCGTACACCTATCACTCGAGCTCACCTCCGGTGCGTTTAGACCATTTACCTTTGGGATATCACATTCAGGCGTATGATTTTTCCATTGTAGGGTCTAGCGACGCTGTGTTGAATGGGATCAATCAATATATCCGTAAAGCAAGCTCCGGGGAAGAGCAAATCTTATCTGCACAAGTCTGATTCCTGATTATGATCCGCTCCCTCTCTTCCCGTGGTTCCAACCTTTGTAGCAGGTCCAGCGGAATGTTGGATTCCTCTGAAACCGAATGTCGACCATATTCGCTTCTAATTCGAGCTCTTTCTCCATGGTACAATTTGCTCAGATGAGGTTCTACTACTTACACCGGCACTCAGATCGGACAGATTCAACCTTCACGGGCCAGGGCTCGTCCGGCCTTTCCCCTTTGAGGAGGCAAAGGTCCATAACTCTACTGGCCGGTCCTGGGTATGCCCTGTCAACGCGTAGCAAGTTCGAACACCACGGCCAGGCGGTCACTGGCCTTCTCGCTATGCACACAATGTTCGGTAGATGAGGTCTACCGCACGAGACGGTAAAGAATACAGTCAATTTGATCAAGACAATACGCCCTTTCTGTGTTGATCTCTTGGACTCTGTGGCCGGCGATACCATCTGGATCGATGGTGCACCGGGATGCCCACAGGATGGCAAATACCGGTGAATCATAATTTATGATTATTCTTGGAACCTGTGTCCTCCCCGGCCAGAGAGACTCGACGGTATAAATTCACGGCAACGAATTCCATTGCCCCTCAGATTGTTCCTCAGTCATCCAACTTCCATCCTCATGACTTCTGAACATCATATCCAACTCGCTCTTCTTCTCTATGGTTTCGTCGTTGTCGTGTTTCTGTTCCTACGATATCGTCTCCGTCCCTCTCACCCGCTTCCACCCTCACCACCTGGCTCCTTTCCGTTGATTGGCCACATGCTCATCCTCCCCCACAAGGACGAATGGATCACCTATCGTCAATGGGGTGCAGACCTTGGTGGGCGCTTTCAATCTCTCTTCTCCCGCTACGCTTGCTGACTGCGTGGCGTGTGTTTAGATACAGGCATTCTTTACATGAACGTCCTTGGAAAGAAGTTCCTTGTCATTAATGACTTCGAAGTTGCAAAGCAATTGCTAGACTGTCGCTCCTCTCGATATTCCGGGCGGTAAGCCTTATCGTCCCCTTCACCTTTCCCAAGAGATTGACTTCTATCCCATATGTTAGCCCATCATTTGTTATGGCAAATGAACTGTAAGTGTCTCTCTCCTTCCATCCGTCTAATATTTAATGTCCCCCACATCGTTTAGAATGGGTTGGGACTGGCCAATGCCCACCCTCTCCTGTAACCAGAAATGGAAGAATCAACGACGAATGTTCGCTAAACATCTCGGGCCGGCTTCCTTCCACCAACCTCGAATCCTCGAGTTCGTGCGCGCCACTCTTCCCCGGTTGGTTCGAGATCCAGATGGACTCGAGAGTCATTTCAAGCCGTGAGCTTCTTGCTTTATTACCACTCCACCAGCCAGAGATCTGAAACGGGATCTTGCGATCACAGGATGGTAGCGGGAATTATCTTCTCGTTGGCCTACGGTATCCAGACCGGAGAAGCATCCGTCGACGCCAATATCAACCTCGCCCAAGACGCCCTCGAGTGTTTCTTGGATGCTTCCAATCCAGGCAAGCATCTCGTCAACATGATTCCCGCTCTCAAGCACCTTCCCGAATGGCTTCCCGGTTCTAGCCTCCATCGCGTAGCCAGGCAGGGTCGGGAAACCATGTACCGACTGCTACACGTTCCCTTTCGTCAAGCTCAGAAAGAAATTGTGAGAACCCGTTCACTTAATCTTTTCGCCCTGGCCCTTTCATTTGCTACACTGCATTTTTCATGATGTATATGAGTCACTGATATAGCTACCTTCTCACCAATGGGAACATCATAACTTTCAGGCGGAAGGAATCGCACGCCCCTCGCTGGTTTCCAAAGTCTTGGATGGAATACAAGACGGATCGACGTATGGAGACCCTGCCGAAGAGACCATCCAGACCTTGAAGGAGCTCGCGGCCGTACTATTTTCAGGTATGCCAATGCTTCTCTTTCCTTCCCCCTCGCAGTCGATTTAAACATTGTGCTCGGCGGGGGTTTCCGTTAAAGATTTCACGCTAACTCTTTTTTTTCATCCATGTTTGGCCCTCCTTGTTGTTCTCGCCTTCGCTTGCACTGGCTGTGATGCGCCCCTCTCGTGTTCGCACTCCGTCACGTGTCACTTCCAGCCGGCTTTGATACGACATATGCATCGATCGCGCATTTCTTCCGGGCGATGGCGCAGTATCCCGATGTGCAGAGGAAGGTTCAAGAAGAGCTAAGCGCCGTGATCGAGCCTGGGCGCTTACCTGGATTCGCCGATGAACCGCGTCTTCCTTACCTTGTAGCCACGATAAAAGAAGTCACCAGGTAGGTTATCGGCCTTTCCATCCACCGTCATGGATGTCCTAACTATTAGATTCATTTACTAGATGCTACCCTGTATCAAGCACAGGTATGAGCAACGTCATCGCACCGCGTTTACACCGAGGACTGACTGACAATTAATGCGAACAGGCATCCCGCACATGTGCACAGATGATGACGTCTTTGAAGGATACATAATCCCTAAACACACCGTTATCCTTCCGAACTTGAGGTCAGTGGCTCTTCACCTCTTCTGCTGTACAGGAGGAATGTGACAACTGACAAGAGTGGTGATACTCAAGAATGATGATGGCCGATCCAATTGCGTATCCCGACCCGGAGCAGTTTCGCCCAGAGCGCTTTTTGCTTCCTTCCGGGCAGCTAAATCCACACGTCCGAGATCCCTACAGTATTGCTTTTGGCTTTGGTAAAAGGTCAGTTTCATCATAGCCGGTGGTAATGTTCTTGGACTCATATCACCTTAGAATGTGCCCAGGCTATCGAATGGCACACTCAACGCTGTTCATCACTGCAGCGACTGTATTGTCGTTGTTCGAAATGAAAAGCCAGAAAACTTCAAGGTCATTACCGACGACCTCGTAAGTGCTGGAGCAGCCTTTTGTTATCGTTGTCCAAATGTTCATGGCTACTTCAGAAACAGAAATCCGGATCTGAAAGGCTGCATCATTTCGCGGCGCTGACGGCGAAACGAACTGATCCCGTTCTAGTTTCCTTTTCCGTTCTACTCTGTATGCGTTCTACTCTGGATGAATAACGTTTAATGTAGCCATAGTCAGATTACTCAAGTTGTATCATAGCCCACGTGTATTAACCACGTTCCTACTAGTATTCAATATTTTTCTTACGACATGTTGTTCGCCCCCATCCACCTTTCAACAGTCACCATGTCTCAAGCATCCCGCCTGATCTTTCGGAACAGTGTCACTCGTGTAAAATTGCCCTAACCAATACATGAAAGCAGTAGATAAAAGCATGATGACCATAAGTAATAAATGCACAACTTGATAATAATAAGAAAGTATTTAATAAAGGTATTGCAAAAGGATCTAAAGGTTAACGGATAGATGAATCGGATAAATAGATGAAAAGGTGGAAACAGATAGGGAGTTAATGCCTGAAAGATGCAGCACGTGTAGGCGGCGAGCGGGGTGGGGAGTTGGACTGGGGATAATAGGCGATATGGGACGGGGAAGTTAAAGATCCAGGAAGATACAACGGGATGGTGGGGACCAGTTGGAAAACGTGCTGAGAAATCCCTCGAATTCCTCTGCCACCCGGCTGAGAAGACGTCTGGCTCATGACAGCGTGTACTCGTGGTTCTTGAACAAACGTCTCGTCGGCTGCATCTGCCGGCACTGCAGCATGGCTAATGTCAATGCCACGGCCGTCCCAGATACAGCGGAGGTCGTTGCCGGGGATGATTTGTGCGAGCCGACAGGTATCGATATGTCTGATTTCGATAAAGCGGGTGTCGAAAATGAGAATGTACGGCGCATGAAGGGCTACTCGTTCCGCGGTGCCCTCCCATTCAATGGCCCCAGATGACCGGCTAGGTGCACCGTGCTTGTCGACGTAGATGCCAAACTCTGTACATAGAGATCAGTGCAAATTAAGTGACGTCTTGAAACGGTACATACCGTTGTAACACAACAGGAACTCGTCTTCCGAGGACCGGAACATACCCATAGGCCTACAGCTTTCGCATCGTTTAGCTGCTGGCCCAAGAGCGGGATTATCTTTTTGAGGGATAGTCACGGTCTTGAAACTGTACACAATATCCCATCAGTATTTGCACGATCTTGGGATGCTGAGATTCTTACTCTGTCAGGTCCACGATCTCAAAGCCCTTCGCACATAGGACTGCAACCTTCGCCTTCAAGAAAATCATATCATAGGATTCTCCTGGGAGGATGAAGTCGCGATAGGTGCGGAACCAGTCCGACTTGTTCTTCTTCGGGAAGATGGGAAGGAGACTTGTACTGGCAGCCTTTGGTCGTTCAGTGATTTTGTCAATCACGGGTTCCACAACATGGAAAACGCTGTCAGCCTGCAAAAAGGATACATCATCATTAGAGGTTCAACGACAGGAAAAACCACGAATGTTTACCCCTCGCTTGTTCATGTAAATCACCAGCGTCCTTCCATGTTGCATCCCAACGCTGAAGAATTGGACCTCCTTGGAACCAGTGTTGATCTTGTGGGGAGTCTGGGAGGTGTATGGTTGAGGATTCAATGGGTTAGGCACCAGCGCTTCGATGTGATATGCGAACAGGTTCTGCGAAGCTGGTTAGTAAATGATACTGTGTGTTTTGAGAGGCGATTGAGATACCTTGTCGGCCAGAACGAGGAAGAGACCAAAGTCCTCTAGGATGGCACATTGTACAACGTTACGAACATGAAGCACGCGGCGCAGAGCTTGGAAGGTGAAAGTTAGCAGAGGGAATGGTACGTTCAAAGTAACGAGGGCTTACATCGGGGGTCCTGTCGGAAGCCAATCCAAACGCCTTCAGCACACCCAACCGCAACCAGTCCACGATTACCGGCAGTTTCTGTAGCTGAACGTTAGCACAGCATCGTCAAAAGCCTGAAAACATTACGCACTGAAAGGGACGGAACAGGTCACTCGTCCAGTAAAGAGCACACCGTCATACGTAGTTGGCGCCGAGGGTCCCAGATTAATCGGAGGCACCAAGAACGTCTCATTGCTCAACGTCTCAATCTCAAACACCTTATTCGCATCCGCAACAGCCTTCCTCAGTCCCAAAGCCTCCTCAAGTTTCGCCTTCCAATCCGCTCGCACCTGCGGTGACTCCGCCAAGAAACTAATGTTGGTGTTTGCGGTACCTTGTCGGCCAGTTTGATGGAGAGTAAAGGGATAGACGTTGTTCCGCATCGAGTCGGGAGTGTCGACGCGACCGTTGGAACTACTGGAACGAAACCGGCTGGGATTTCGGATGATGGGTGGGTCGTTGAAGCTGACCGGGTGGAGGAGGTCGAGGGGGATAGGTTTGCGTACGACGTGGTACTTGGTGATGCCGTCCTTCTCTTTTACTTTTGTCCAGACCACTGTTTGACGAAAAGATCAACATCCCACCAAGCGTGGTACGAGAGAGAAACCTTACGATAGTTATCGAAGAGCATAACAAACACCTCCACAAAGTGGCTGTCCTCGGTAATCATTAGCTTTCCTGTATGAACCAATGACCGATGTTCGTTCAGCAAATCCATATCCTACAAGGTGATTAGTGACTGTTCTTTTCTCCAAAAGCAGCGAACTTACAACAGCCTCCCCAACTCGATACACCAACTGCGAGTTATACCTCCACACCTCAACCTTCTGTTTGGCCGAATCAACACCCGGTTGAGACTCTCTGGCCAAAGACCCAATCAGCTCTACGATTTCGGGAATGTCAGACCGGTCCTCATGAGTGATCGGTGTCTGGCTCAGAATCTCTTTCAAAAGCAGCCCATAACGAAGGACGCGCGGGATTGGACGATTGATGAAGTACTTCAGATCCAGCTTGCGAGATTCGGGGCGCCTGCTGGCTTTCTATAGGATCAATTGCGTCAATGTTCCGGTCTCTACAACATGGATACGATAGTACTGACCTCAACGAATGCTTTGAACGCTGGGTTGTGTTCCAATTCGTCATCAATCCTATACTCGGCGATGGGGTAATTGGGGATATACTCCATATACGCTTCGCGGAAATTCAGAGCAGCATCGAACAAGGCTGCAGTAATGCTGTTGATACGTGGATGCTCCTCCAGCTGTATCTCGTGCAGCTTGTCGACGAGTCGCTTGTGGTGGACATAAATCTCCTGGATGTTGTGGAAAACGTCTGTGCAAAATTGCTCCAGGCGTTCGTGCGGGATAATGGGGGGATCGGCGTTCTGAAGGGGTTGGCGATACAGCTGAAGGAAGCAGGTGAGCTCAGTGACCCCAATCAAAGTAGTATGACTTACATTTTCGAGAGTTTCAAGATCACGAACGTACACCATCTCTGTCTTGATCACCTCGAATATCAGACTCTGCCTCTGACTTTCCTCCTTCGTGAACGTCTTCCTCATGTTGGGCGTCAGAAGATCATGCCACTCCCATTTACCCGGTGTACCCTTCCCCATAGCGGACTGGAACGTCCGAAGCTGAGCAACATTTTGAAGGTTCTTGATCGCAGAGATCGACTCCAATAGGAAGTCACCATCAGGATTGTCCCTAGCAGTTTCGTTGTACACCGCTTGAAGCAGGACGGGATACTTCTGCAGATGCTCCGTAGGTCGGTTGAGATAATGCCACAAGTCGAGTCCATGTTCGCCTCCAGAGCGCATCCCAGTGAGCTGACGTTGGCAATTCTGAAAGAAAATCTTGGTCAGTATCAGGTACGGCACAGATCAATGGGTACACTTTACTTCGATGAACACCCGAAACTCGCCATTGTTGTCCAACTCTTCCCGTAGTCGCATTTCCGACAAGAACTGTCTCCCAATATAAAGAGGGTACAACTTCCGGAACTGCGTCGCGCTGTCGAGGAAGATATCGCCAATGGTGTTGATAATGGGCGCTTGTTCTCGCTGCCGCACATACATCACCTCCAACAACCTTCGATTACAATCTCGAATCTCCAGGATGTTTCCGAATACTTCGTCAATGAATTCATCCACCATGTATAGCGGGATAACAGGGGACTTTCGTAATGGCTGAATGAATACGCTGTCGACGATGTCCAGGTCCTTGACATATTGCTCCTCCTTGCTGATGAGTTTATGGATGATCCTGATAGGACGGGGTGAATACAACGTCGAGTTTATGAATAGAAGGAACGCTGACGTTTGACGATTGATCTCGTATTCAGGCAAGTCTCGTAATACCTGGGGTGGAACACCCTTTGTCCAGTCTTCTTTGACCGGGTCGGGTGGTGTCTCCAGTGTCTTGGGAAGGAATTTACTCATTCCCTAGTGAGAAATCCCGGCGATTAATAGGGCGATATCACGACCTGGAAAATTACTAACCTTTGACGGACATGACCCCGAATAACATGGACCCCCTTCCCCGCAAGTGACGGAATAACATCCAGTAAGCATCGTAACAACACCGGAAGGGAGCTCTGCCCTCTCAGGCAGTGTGGGCGTCTCCGGATCGTCCAAGAAACTGTACACATCCTCTACACCATCCTGCAGAATACGCGACCCCCATTCCACCTCCACAAAGAACAACTGCCGTTGCAAACTGCGTGCCACTTGCAACGCAACTCGCCTGTCGTTTTTTGCACACCCGTGATCTCGCGTCAGCTTATTCTCAAGAATAGAGTGAATCGTCGTCTAACGGATTAGTTTCAGCATTACTTCACGGTCTTCACAGAAATGGTTGGGGGCCAACGTACCACGATGTCTTTACCAGTGAAGGCCCGGGGGTAAGGGATACTCCCCTTCACATGGGTTCCTCGGGGTACCTTGAGCTGCAGCTGAACAGCAATATGGGACAGCAGAGCAAGGTTGATGAACATGGTCGGGTCGTCGAAGTTGTCATCGTCGCCGTACTCCTCATAGTGGTTGGGCGAATCGTCAAGCAGGGCTCTGGGATCAAAATTACGCATCGCGATGAGGTCCTGTGTTACGCGGTGTGAGATGTTGCTTGGACCGGCAACTGGATACTCGTCGTCTTGCGGTGATCTTCGAGCGTGAACAGTAACTCCGTTCCAAGAGGAACTGGCGGCATTAGAGATAGTTGACGGTCCCGCGTTGTCGTTGAGGTAGGGAAGCCCAGTGTAGGACGAGTCTGATCCAGCTGAAGAACGCGCTGGTGGGGGTCGCAGCATGGAGTAGTCGCCTACAAAGATCGTCAGTCCAAGTCACAGGATGTCTATTGAAACAACAATCGCACTCATCACTGTCCCTACTTCTGATTCACGGTCATTCAACGTCAGCCTGGATTGTGAGGGGTCCAAGTAGCCCTGGTAGACGGAGTCCAGATGCAGTGCATCAGAATGGTAGACGGGTCGTGGCTCTGGTGGTTGGGGGTCCTGGCTTGGGTATGGGTTGTCAGGATACGACGGATCCGGTTCATAAGGCGGTCGTTCTTCGTTTTCATATGAAAGCGGTGGATTGCTGTAGTATGATTGATCGTCTTCAGATCCGTACGGCCTGTCGTAGTTGGAGGGTTGGACGCTAGTGTTGGATTGATATAGAGTATGATATGAATCCTGCTCTTCCGGGTATACAGCTCTGGTAGCAGCGGGATCATCCTTAATGTTGGGTATATATTCTGGCACCGGTAACACGTCGGGGTCGAGGTATTCGTTGGGCGAGGAAGGCACTTCCGACCAACGCTGCGCATTGGTGCTATCCGCGACACTGGCTGGCGTCTCCTGGTCCACAGGTCCGACAGTGTCAATTTCCAGTGCTGGTCGCTGAGGCGTTCTGTTGGGCGATGCGCTTCTCGAATGCATTGGTTCTGGTTGGTGGTTACCCGGCGGATGCCTGAGGGAGCAAATGTAAGAACTCTAGTCTCGTTTGCACCGATCAAGGTTCAACAAACCGTGATAACGAGCTCCCTGGACGACTGACAGGTAAAGAGGGTATGCGTTGGAGGGGTGTCCCAGCTGGAGGTGGTATTGGGGGCCGCCCTACTAACCCTCCCGGCGTTGGTGGTAACGGCCGGGGCGCTCGACCAGAACCGCTGCTGCTTCCCCGCACCGGCGGTGGTCGAGGAGCTGGAGGGATGGTGTATCCATGTAAGACAGATTCATACAGAGCGTCTAGTTCTTCGTCGAGGTCGTTCCTGTGTGTTGAAGGGCCGCTCGAGGGTGCCGACATCGTTTCCATCATCGCTTAACCTCTGGACCGATGTTGCTCAGTGTCTTGTGCCGATATCTATCGTCCCAATGTCATCCGAGTCACTACGACGCGCTTTTCCCTTGCTGAATGGGCGGTTTACAGAAGATTCACAGAGGTAGAGGGCAACGATCAGTGTACTTTATTGGATTCAAGGATCATGATATGACGCCCTTGTCCGTATGGACGCAGAATGCTATACAGCTAGCGTAGGGTTAGGGGCTAAATCTGGCAGAGCTCACAAGTAGCGCCCGTGGCCCTGGTGGATGTCGCGAACGAGATCCCGAGGTAGTTTCATGGCAGATACATTCGGCTCTAGTATGCGTTACTCTATCTCCTCTATGTACCTCCCACCTTCCGGAACTGACCCTGCATCCAGACCCTGTACATCTTCAACTGACGCTTTCTGTTTACCAGTAATCGCCGATCAATACCCAACTGAGCGGTGGTAAAGAGTGGATGTCGAGAAACGCTTTCGTGTGACAGCAAGTTGGGATGAATTGCACCGGATTGCGGTGTCGTCTGCGGAGGAATTCCTTCGTTGGAGGAAGTCTCTGGAAGCGATGTGACAGAGTCTGAAACATGCAACTGGCCGACCGACTCGTCATTCAGAGGAGCAGAGTCTGCGGGAACTCCATTCTGCGGTGAACTTGCCTCCTTGCTCGTGTCGTCGTCATCGTTCTCGATGGAATAGGATGTCGAATTTGCATGGGCGTGTTCTGCTGCAGTTGCTTTCGATCCTGTAAACAGAAGTGAAATCTCGTCTTGAAGATGTCAACAAATGGTCCACATATATGATCGAAACAACCACACACCTAGTTCAAAGAAGTAAACACGCGTCTTGTCTCCGCGGATATAAAAATTATCCTCTAGAAGTCTCCCTCCTTTGAATCTAAGTTGAGTAAGGTCGTAGCGCCCATAGTCACGCATTACGACCAATCCACCGGGTTTGAGCATCTATAGATACATGTTAGACCCAACCAGAGAGGTGAAACCCGTACTCACTGTGTGGACATTGTCTATAGCCTGAATCCATTCGTCCGGATGGAGGGCACTGAGTACGAAGACAAGAACGACAATGTCGACCGATCCTGGTGCCAGATCGGAGGGCAATCCTTCTTTACTAGTAAGATCCCAGACCGAAGCTTGAATCGAGCCGACTGGTGGCGATTTGTACAGCGGGTTATTCTCCGAGAGAGTGTCAATACGGGGAGTAGGCCGGGTAAGTAGTCTTTAACGTACCTGTACAACCTTGACTGCATGAGAAGAGTAATCGTATGCGTGTATCCGAAGCTCTGGGTTTTTGTTCGACGACAAGAGGGGGAATGCGGAGTTTCCTGCACCTGTGGGACCGCATCGCGTGTCAGAAACCAATACTATAGATCCACAGCATCAAGGGAACGTACCGCAACCGATTTCCGCAACTACAAAAGGCCCTGCCTACGAGATTGGTCGGAGAAGGAGAGGAAACAGAGAGTCGGACTCACTCCTTCCTGAGTTGCCGCAACGAGCTCAGGGAATTCGTTGTGTAGCCTAGTTCCAGCATTAGTGATTCAACGCACCATCGAGGCCTGTTTATGGACGCACCATTTTCGATTTTTGAAGAAATTATCAGCATTAGACTTGTAAAAAGTGTCCCTGTGATATATTGTCACGAACAGCCCGCCATGAAGTCAAAAGGACATCATACCAGTGTTTTGCAGGTTTTTCGTTATATTTGATTCTATCTTCCACCGGAACGGGGTTGCTCTTTTGCTTCTCAAGGGCCTTTGCGATGATTTCATCCTGGCCGTCAGGAGGGGGTACATGGTCCCATGCGTTCTGTGACCAGACTTCTTCCTCGTTGGTCAAAAACCTATCGAATATCCAATGTGTTTCAGGGACTTTCCTCTTGGGCTTGTCAACCTTCAACCCCTCACCTTGATCCAAATGGCGGCTTATCTTCTTTCGCGTCATGAACAGAAGATGTCGCCTTCTTCTTCACTGCTTCAGTTGAAGGTTCCATCTCGTATCGTCGGGCTGGAGTTGATGTAGACAGAGATCAAAGATCATCATCGAGGGCCCCGTGGGAATGCGGTGGTCCGCACTCGGCTTCGACATGGACGATTGGAGTTGTCCTTGTTCTGCAACGGTTCGATATGCCCCATGGACTCCCAAATTCGAAAGCAAGTAACAACGCATGTCCATAGAAGGTGATTAGACACGGGTAACTGTGTACTCTACTATCGTAAGCCTTTTGTAGTGGTTACCACGTCGTCTGACTGGCAGGTTAGCTGGAAGAATATAAGAGCCTGCTCCTCACATGCGGAATGGTGTTGTTCAGATTAAGGGCCTCAATAGGGCCTTATTGACTATGGATGCACCGTATATAAAGCCATTCCTTACATCCAGGCTGACCTACAAACTTTTCTTCCCGACTTCATGGTATGCCGTTCTCTCGTTCGCCACAAAGCGCCAACTAACACGCCCATCCCTCCCAGGAAATAGAATATGATCCACTCGAGAACGTGGTACTGCGTTCCTCCCGGCGTGGGAGGCAGAGATCAATGCCACTGTCAACGTACCCTCTTAATCCTCCACTTCTACACCACACTCCAAATCACGCACGTGCGAATCAAGTGGTCAGAGGCCAATGGCCCCTCAGGTCGCAAGGGCTACTGCTAGCCTGGCAGAACGTCCAAAAATCTGTGTTCTATCAACTTAGGCGATCTATAGGAGTCCACAGAACCGCTCGGAAAACTATCTCCAGTTACTGGAGGCCCTTTTCCACACGGCTGCGCTGGGTGCTACAGGGAAGCGTCATTTGGACAGACGTCGTAGAACGCGTAGAGGAGGACGGGGAGCCAATGACCTTCGATGAAATTGAAACGCCAATGGAAGCTGACGAGCCATCAACGGTACAGGACGAAGTCACGAGCGATAACGGTAGGTTAATTCAGCCCTCCATCTCGTGCAGGGATCTAATACGGCGTTTAATTAATCTCCAGAGCTTCACATCCCCAACGAAATCATTCACGAGATACTCAACCACTACCTCCATTCTCTCCCAATAAGGGAGGACAACCTCGACGCCATCCTCCTTCCAGCTTCAGTCTGCAGAGGGTGGCAAATCTACATATGCGAGCAAACCAACCACTGGCCAACACTCGAGGTTTCCTTCCAGCGCGAATCCTCCGTTATCCGAAACACAACCCTTGCCAACTTCCTTCACTCACCCGCGGGCGCAGCTGCTCCAGTTCCTTCCCCACTCACCATCGACATGTCGAAATTCGATCGCTTGAATCCAGAGCACGTCGGGTTGCTCGAATCAGCACTGGAACTCTTGCCCCGCGCAAACGATGCCTTAAAATTGCGCTCGCCCGGTCCACCCGAGATGGCTTGGTCCCGCTTGAAGTGGACCGCCATCCAAAACGCCATCTTCGAGGGGAGGAAGCTTCGGGCACTGATCCTCGAAGGAGATCTACCCATGGACTTTTGCCACAAAGCTTTGTCGATTTGTGGCACTGGGTTGGAGAAGCTCAGTCTCAAGGGCGTCTCCCAAGCTTCCAAACGACTTCCGTGGCCGTTGCCTCGTGTCCCATTGCCAGCGCTGGAAGATCTGGAGATGGAATTCGTCACGGACATCAGGCAGCTCGTTACCTCGCTTGACTGCCCGAAGATAACCAACCTAGCGCTATCCACTGATTCGGAATGGCTCATGGAGGATGTCGCTGGGTACGACTTCCATTATGCCAACTTGACAAAGTTGGTTTGCCGTGCCCCCGAATACACTCGGTTGGCAGCTGCCGAGAAGATCCTCCAAAGAACGCCGAACCTCGAAGCATTGGAATGGATTGGGGACTGTATCACCCATGGACAGCAGCAACTGGTCTCCCTCCAGCTACCCTTCTTGCGTTCTCTGAAAGTTTCACATCCAGGACGACAGGATTCGGTGTTTGAAACCTTGCTCAACAAATCACAGGTGTACGATGAAGTGTGTCTGCCGAATCTTCTATTGCCTGTGCATGCGAAGACATTGCGCATAAACACTCCGATGTCGACTCTTGCTTGTTTAAGCCTACTTGCGGATAGCCAGCACCTCGAAGAAGGCTTTTTCGAACTGAACGACAGCATCGAAGATGTCGACGAATTCACGATCTCGATGTACCTTTCACCCCAAACCCCTTCACTGAATGTACCCAACCTCAGAAAAGTTACATTCCTAGTCCATGGTCCCAACCGCGGTTTTTACCAACGACTTCCGATACCACGAGGTGTCGAGGTTGTTATCCGGAATTGTCTCAAGTGCGAGATGCTCGGTGGAGGGAGTTTCTGCGACTCACTATGAACGGACTGGGACGACAGCTTGATTAAATTTTCGTCTTTCTATCACGAGCCCAGCCACCTTAATACCTTATAATTCGTTTCGACCAGTATGTATTAATACGTCCGCCTGCCAGCCTTCCGTGGATATGCCTACGTTTTAATTGCAAAAGCCCCTGAAACCATGGTATCCCCTTCTCATCAACCATTGCCGAGGCTCGTGGTCCATCCAGTCCCATCCTCTCCAAAAATTCTCTTCCCATTCTGTAACAGTGAGATGTGTTCCCAACTGCACCTGAGAACGAGAACTATTCCATCCAAGGTGGGGCCTTGTACAAGTGGCTACAGGACAATGATACCCATCAGAAGAAACTGGTCCATGTTTACGAGGTACCTTCAAAAGGTAGACCTCGACGTTGGGAACCCGTTGCACAGCTGGCATTTTGAGGAGAGACTTGAGGGGCTGGAAACACTGTTTCTTGCCGTCCTGGAGAATGAGTTGCTCCAGCTGAGTGTCTCTGACGAAATCGTCGAGGATGCGCTGTTCAAAGTCGATGCTGGCTGCGTCGACGTCCGGTTGGGGCGGCTCATCGCGGATGATGAGCCTTCGGAGGGATGGGCATGTGAACCGCGACAAGATGCGACTCACAGGGAATCGCGGGTACATGGTGAGTGACTTCAAGTTGGGAAGGCAGATCTTCGGTTCTGTCCGCTTTGCTGGTTGTGTGGGGTGATCCGAGCCCCAGATGCTTTCGTAGAAGGAAATTTCAACGGCTGATGTGGACCGACGGAGTATAGAGATGCAGTCCTCAAACGTCGTTATCGTGCGGAAGTTCAAATGCGTCATCCTTGCGAGGGGGAGTTCCGCAAGCATGGATTGGTAGGCTGGGGTTGGAAACCCTGACAATTCAAAGCAGAGTTGACGGATGGAAGGAAGGGAAAGAATTTTGTTTGAGAGGAGGGGGAGTAAATTGGGATGCATAGATCTCAAGTCACCCTGGCGAATGGCGAGTCCTTCGAGTGCTGGGGTGGCGTCGGGGGGAAGGGAGAGAAAATCTTCAATAAATCCATCCTGTGGGTTCAGAGAAAGTACTTTCAACCTGTACGCCTGTGTCATAATCGAACGGGCCTCTATTGGCGGCATCGGAATGGTCCGTCGCGCGATGTCAATCCAGAGTGGCGCCCCTTGAGACCGTTCCAACCACAGGGACAGCAAGGAGGTAGTAACACCGGATGCATGAAGCCTAGGTGGAACGTAGAAGGCGTTCCACAACGTCGGTAACGAGAGACATATAGTCCTCCAAAGACGGCAGACGTGCGTTAGCGACACTGGCGCAAGGTGGGTGAAGATTTGTAGGCGGACATATGGGAAGGTGGACAACGCCACCATGGAGTGGTATGTCAAAAATATCTCTTCAAGGACTTCCACTGGAAGGTCGTTGATGCCTGCCAAATCTTCCTTCCACGCGATAGCGGGAACCTCCAACTGTTGCATGTTGGCTGAGCTTAAGGATGATGGTTAGGAATTGAGGCGGATGTCAATCTGGATTTCAATACAAGAGTTGAGGAATGTTGACTCGAAAAGAACGATTTGTACTTACAAGTCTGCACCCAATTTGCACCAAGGAGCCTGCTCCCAGTTTTGTTGAATGAATGGCGAGTCGCCGTCCCGCTTCCCTACTTATAGCGGTTTCTGCAACTTTGTTGTGTCTGCGCACAGTAGACATCACAACCTTCACAATTAGCCCGGGTTTCCATAGATATCGGTGACTATCAGCCTCTGGCAAAGGACAATAATTTGACGGAGTCATTGAAACGTTCGACAAGCAGGAGGAGGGAAGCAACGAAGATCACCCCTATTTTTATTGTTTTCCCTGGCAGTTTCAATTTGATCCGCGATGTTCGGTGGCAGGTCGCCCAGCTTGGGAGGGGCACTTGGCAGGAGGAGGGTGGTTGTAAATTTTTGTTTTTGTAGTCAGTACAGGGGATGGATCTAGGGTAGAATACGAATACACTAAATGATAAGTAAATGAGATATATAACAACATTGAAGTGGCCCAAAAGCTAAGAACGTCGAGTATTAAACTGGGGAAACAGTGGAAAAACGAAAAGGCATACCGTGAGGGCAGCAAAGCACAGGTGTATGCGAGAAGAAAAAGAGAGAATTAGAAGGGTTAATGTTCAAAGTCGTGAAAAGGGCTATTGTGCACCAGCCCACTTCCAATTAATGACCTGTATCCTCCATTCAGTGTGCAGTGGCTCGACAACGCCTCCAATGACGTCCTTCACGTACACGCCATCCAACTCGAACCTCAGCATGTCGCGAGTGATCCCACGTTGCAGGACTTGAACGGGATAATGTAGACTCTTCTCATTTCCGTTTTCATCTTCTCCTCGAGCGAGGGTAATGAAGGAATCGTCAGGCCCGAGTTCATCTTCCTCCTCCTGGTCGGCCTCTTGAACAACGATTGCCTGCCCGGAATCTGAGCGAGAAACAGATGTTGAACCGGGTGCTGAAGGTGGAACGACAGCGATTGACGCTGCTGCAGAGGTGGGTTGAGAGGGTGTTGTAGTTGGAATGGTAAGTGCAAGCTCGGGCTTGGATGATGTCCCCGTTTCCTTCGGTGAAGCTGATGAAGCGGTGGGAACGTCCGGTGGTGTGGGTTCAACGGGAGCCTCAGTCATCTCAACATCCCCATCCTTGTCCTTGGAGGCTTCGAGTGGAGCCGGAGGCTCAACAGTAGGGGCCGCGTCATTGTCCCCTTGTTCAGACACCTCGCCTTCTTCCTTGTCATCTTCAGGTTTCTTTTCCGCCGGTTTGGCCTCTGCATCGTCCTTGACCACGGTCGGTTCGGAAGGCGCTGGGTCGGATGATTTTTCGTCAACGACAGGGAATTCTGCCGCCGGCACATTTTCCTTGGGAGCGTCGACGACAATGGCGGGCTCTTGAGGCTCCTGAGCAGTGTCTTTGTCCTGAACAGTGTCTTTGGCGGGTTCTTCAAGGGCAGTTGTTACCAAATTACCCAAGATGTTGTCGTCCTTGGGAGGATCTTCCTCGACCAGAGTGACCTCTGTCTCCAAGATCAGGGAGATATCGTACATCTTGCGCTTCGATGGACTAGCAGGAGGGTCGGGAAGAATGCTGGGAGAGAACAAGTACCGTTCCTTCGGTGTTTCGAGGATGACAGGGCGGGATGGTAGCGAGGCGAAGAAAGTTGGGTTGAGAGAAAATGGCGATGAAGTGAGCTTGATGGGCTCTTCGAGGGCTTTTGGATGAGCCGAAACGTCTGTCATCTCCACGTCTGCACTGGAGGCACCATTCAAAAGTGATCTGGACGAGTCTGCCGGGAAAAGAAGCTGTTCGAGGACAGAGGGAACGTATTTGTGTCTACAGAAGTGGTATTAATGAACGGTTCGTCACCCGATATGATCTAGGGAGAACTCACCCAACACGAACTTTCAAACCGCCATCTACGCTCGCGGGTGGATTGACAGCAATCGGACTGGTAGGAATATCGTCGATGGCAGGCGCCGACACGAGTGTCGAGGTCGCAAAAACAACTGTCCGCAAGTTCATGAGGGCTTCCTCCTTTTTATCCTCCAAACAGGGGCCCATGAGCTTTCTCCTCTTCGCCTGGCGATTTTCTTCCTCCCTTTCTTCCTCTTCCTCAACTTCGCGGATGATGTCGAGGACAGTCGCATTCGGCATCTTGGAATTGACAGGTGGAGGTGCATTGCAGAAGGGTCGTCGACGCTTGCGACCAGCTAGGCGATTGGGATTGAGAGAAGGCGTGCAGTTGTACGGTGTCAAAGTGATGGCGCCATGGGTGGATGGGTTGGGACTGCCTCCACCCAAGACAGCTGCTCTGCGCTCGGCATACTCCCGGAGCCTTTGGGCCCGACTCCGTCGACCGGACGAAACACCCCGCTGAGAATGGATGTCAGAAATGTAATCAGTAGAGATCAAGGGTAGACATACCTCGACAAACTGAGCGTTCAAAATCTCGATGGCGGCACCATCGTGAGTCGTTCCCCAGCTAGCGCTCATCAAACCACGTCCATCGTCGTCATCAGGGTTCATGTCATCGAACTCGTCTTCGTCCTCATCCTCCGTATCATCACTATCTCTCGGACGTTTTCCACTTGCTTTCGAGGACTTGACTTCGCCCGCTGCAGCCAACGCCAGATCCTCAGCTTCCGTCAAACCCTTGACATTCCTCTCAATCCCACACCTCTCTCCACGTCCACCAAGGAACCGCACAACAACTTCTTCCTTCCTCTCACTCGCAGAGGCGTTGGAACCAGCGGCTGTCTTGACCATAACAATCGGCACGTCGTTCTCCTTCCCTGAAGCACTTCGGGATCCAGCCACGCGTAAAATTCGCACCTCGACCCTGAGATCACGGCCCTTGCGCTTAGCCCTTCGTGCTCCCTTCCACGTCACCCACCCCGAGTGCAAACAGCAGAGGAAAAGATCAGAGTCGTCAGTGTAAACACGACGCGCACGGTATCTCTGCATAACTCCAAGCTCGTATTCATACTTGGCTTTGGCGATCTTCTTCCTCTCCTCCTTGGCTTCTGCTGAGTCGGGTTCCTCTTGAGCCTTCTTGGAGAGCTCTGGAGCGGCGAAACCTCGCTTTTCCGGGGGATGAGGCCATGACGGGTCATCGGGGTGTGATGGGAAAACACCACCACCCCAGATCCTGGGACGAAGGGGCCTTTCCGAAGGGATGTGACCGTTGGGAATGACGATCACCACGCGAGTTTCCACGTCCACAACGACAGGCTCGATCATCGCAGTGGCCTTCCTAAGCAAGCCATGGAACTTCTCGTTGGCATCTTGAGCATCCTGTGGTTGTTTTTCTAGGGCTTTGGGGGATGGCTTGGCAACTGCGTCCTCCTTCGCCTCTAGCTGCTTTTTAGCTGCCTCTTCCACCTTTGCTTTCTCCTCCTTTTCTGTCTCCTTCACCTTTTCGACCACCACCTCCTGGATTTCACCTTCTTCCTCATCAGACTTTGGTTTGCTCTTGGCCTCCCTAGCTTTTAGCTCCTTCTCCAGCTGCTCCTTCTCCTTCTCTCTCTCCTTCTCCAACCTTTCTTTCTCCTCTTTCTCCTTCCTCTCCAACTCCTTCCTCCTCTCCTCCCTCTCCTGTTCCTCCTTCTCGCGCTGTTCCTTCTCCTTTGCGTTCGCCTCCCTCCATTTAGCAACCTCTCCCAACCCACCACCAAGCTCAAAGTTGTAAGGGAAAGGCAGGTCGGGATACACATAGGTGCCCAGATTGACGCACGAACGGCTCTTGACCACAGGCCTCATCACCAAATCGTTCGAATTGTCGTAGTTCTCGCGAACACCGACAAACGCCAGTGGTCCCACGCTAGCACTGGCAGCTTGACGTTGATAAGACGCTTGCTGTTGGATCGCGAGAGGGTGAGAGTGGGGGTGATGTGCTTGTTGGGTCATTGGGTGCGGTTGGCCATAGCCTGCTCCGTTCACGGATACAACATGATGGCCGTTAATGTCGGCGCCAATAACGCCAACGCCGTTTCGTTCGTCCCAGTGAGGCGGTGGTCCAGGAGGACCCCCTTGTTGAGGGTGGGGATATGGCCCTTGCTGTGACTGCATGTGTGGGTGTTGCTGAGGATGTCCGTGAATAGGATGAGGGGGTCCGCCGGGGCCAATCGCGTAGCCTGGTGGAGGTGGGCCGTAGTGAGGATGCTGGCCGTACTGCGATGGATGGCCGTGATATCCATTCTCCATCGCCATCTGCTGCTCGCGTTGGTGCTGCTCGCGCTGTTGATGCTCGTGCCAACCTGGACCAGGTCCTCCATGCGAAGGACCATAACCATAGCCCATCTCGACGTCTTGAGGCTGAGGCGGAGGAGGGTGCTGGCTGCTGATGACGGTGATCCCATGTTGCTGCTGACTAGGATGTCCGCCGTGTCCACCGAGCTCTTCTGGGTAAGGATAAGGTCGTCGTTGTTGCTGAGACAGGGACGATTGTCGTGAATGACCTCGGTGCTGGTCGGCTTCCGCTTTCTTGGACTGGCTACCCGGTCCTGCAGAGTTTGGAGCTGCGCTGCCGGAAGCAGAAGGAACGATACTAGGTCCACCGGCAATAGCAGCCGCGTATAGTTCTCGTTCCCTCTCGCGTTCACGCTCACGTTCCCTGTCCCTTTCCCGCTCGCGCTGATGGTCTCTGTCTCGAAGGTCCTTGGGAGCGGGCGTAGGCGCATTCGAAGGCTTCTTGACATCTCGTAAGGGGTCCTTCATGGCCATGTCACGCTTCGAGTCTCGTTTATCGGCAATATTGAGAGCAGAGTTGCCTCCTTGTTGAGAGATACCGCCTCCGAGCATGCCACCAGGGATAACACCCATTCCGCCAACGCTGCTTACGGGACCTACAAAAGTGTTAGAGAACAATTCTCACTGAGCGAATTTGAATCTACACACCTGAAACTCCGGGACCAACAATCATACCACCAGGCATACCAGGTCCAACTGTAGTTGTCGTCATCGAGATAACACCAGTCGTTCCTCCAGTGTTCGGGTTGGGGGAATTGACTCTCGACGAACCGACTGAAGTAGTATGTATGAACGCGGTATTGAACCTTCCCTGATGATGTGATTGTGGAGGGTGCGGAGCTGGACCAATATTGGACGCGGCCATCGCAGGTCCCGACGGTATCGTCGACATCGTAGCCGAAGACTGCGAAGGGGCTGACGACTGCGACACAGGAGGCACCCCAGGTCCAACCATGGGGGGGCCACCATGTTGGGATCGGGACTGTAATAGCCATGAACTGGGATATCGACGACGATGAAGACATTTAAAACACACCTGATCACGCATCTCAACATCCCCACCCCTCTCTCGTTCACGCATCTCACGTTCCCTGCGCTCGCGCTCCCGCATTTCCCTCTCCCTAATCTCACGTTCGCGCATCTCCCTCTCTCTAAGCTCGCGTTCGCGCAGTATTCTCTCTCGCTCTTCTTGTTCACGCATCTTCCGTTCGCGCTCCTTCCTCTCCCAATACTCCCTCTCTCTTTCACGCTCACGCTCGCGTTCTCTCTCTCTCTCCCTTTCTCTTTCGCGCTCCAACTCTCTTTCCCGATATTCACGTTCGCGATACTCCCGTTCCCGCATTTCCCTCTCCCTCAGCTCGCGTTGATGACGGTCGTGCTCGCGCTCCATAGTCTCCCTCCTCTCCCGCTCGCGCCGCATCTCTTGCCACTCTCTCTCCCTTTCTCTCGCATCCCTCTCTCGCATGATGATATCTCTATCTCTGATATCATTTGGTCCAGGTGGTGCAGGCGGCAACGAAGAAGGGTGTTGAAGGTGGGGCCCAGCCTGAGGATGGGAAGGCGGTGGGGGAGGTGGAGCATGCGGATGAGGCAGTCCTCCCACTCGATAGTCACGTTCGCGCCCCCGGTCTCGAGATGGAGGTGGCGGTCCATGACCATATGGATCCCTAGGATCACCCCTCATATCTCGCGGATCCCTCATATCCCTAGGATCCGCCCTCATATCACGCATCCCACCAGACCCAGACCCGCTCCTCTCGCGCTCCCGCTCGCGTTCCTGCTGCTGTCGAATATGATGCATTTCGCGTTCTCGATCGCGGTCGTCACGCATCTCCCTCTCGCGCTGAGCCGCATACTCGCGTTCCCTATACTCTCGCTCTCTATACTCCCTTTCGCGCTCCCGGTTAATTTCGCGTTCCCTGTCTCTGGGCGTCGAAGTGGCTGAACCAGGTCCTGTAGGTGGTGGACCATGTGGGACGTTCATATGCGGCGAATGCGTCGGGCCATGGGGAGGAGGCAAAGTTCCATAACCATGATAGTCAGCGGGAGGAGCATAGCGCGGACTTGGGGGTGCAGACGCCGCAGAAGGATGAGTTGGCGGCGGAGGCGGCCCGTAAATGACCCGTTCCCTTTCTCGTTCCCTCATCTCGCGCTCACGCTCTCGTTCAATATCAATCGGTGTCACTCGTCCACTGCCCGGCGGACCCAGTGGACCACCTCTCGGGCCACCAGAAAGCGGGGGAGGAGGCGGGGGAGGCGGGAGAACGGATGCATGGTGCTGTCGGGGTGTTGACGTGGTGCTGGTAGGCGCCGGGCGCAGATGTTGTTCTCGGGCGTCTCTTTCCCTGTCCAGCTCTCGTTCCCGGTCCCTGTCGCGTGGCTGTGATGGGTCACGTAGAGGATCCCTGTCGCGCGGGTGGGTCGGAGGTGGATGGTACTCATTGCGCTCATGTCGGTCTCGTTCCATTAATGACATTGGGTGGTGCGGCGACGGATTTGAGAGTGATGCAATCGTCGGTTTGTTTGATGGTGGTAACAGTTCATCTGCAGACACGCATCAGTCATCGTACGAGGCAGAATAAGCCATGCGCAAATCCGCAAAACCCTCCAAACCAACAAGTCCAGTAAAAAGCAACCAGCGGTGCAGAAAGAAAGGCAACACGTAGAACACAGAACTGTAGGCAGAAAAAAAACAATTAACAATGAATGTACACATACCAGGCGGAGTCCCTGTACCCGGTCCAGCAAGTGTTTGGGGTGGCCCCATGGCACTTGAAATAGTTTTTCGTCTTCCTGAAACAAGTTGTTTTTGAATCTGGGGAGATAGTTCTGGTCCGCTTCCAACAGAAGCCCCGCCACTCGCACTCGTCCTATGCTTTGAAGAACCCAACACTCCCCCAACAATATCAACCTGCTGTTGCTCGCGACTTAGATACGGCGAATGGTGACTTGGCTGGGAATACCCCGATGGCTGCTGGCCTTGCTGTCCCGGTCCTTGAGTCTGTCGTTCACCAGAAGGAGCGAGCGAACCACCAGCGACGACGCCTGGTCCTTGAAGTTGTTGCAGTTGATGATGAGGAGGAGCTTGTTGATGGTGGTCACGCAAAATGGCTGCTGCCGCCGCAGAACTACCACGATCACCGGCCGAAGGGGGGCGGATCGATGCCGAAGCCGAAGCCGGATGATGAGGAAGAGGGCCTGCGCCGCCGCTGCCGCCGAAACCCGGACCAGGCTCGCGCCATCCCCCACCCGCACCCCCCGCCGAACCCACCGGACCCGGAGCATCCCCGCCACCAAAGACATGATGATGATGGGCATTACTCCCGCCGCTGCTCGCCTGAGTCGAAGACGAGCCACGGTGTAGTGAGCCCATGGCAGGCGAAGGATGCGTATGCGTCCCATGGACGCCCTTGGGCATCCCACCCGCACCCCCAATTCCACCCATCTCGCTCGCAGTCGACGACCTTCTGGAACGATGCTGATTATGCGGATGCTGTTGCTGCTGGTGTGGTTGCTGCTGATGCTGATGCTGTCTTTGTGCAAGGATGGATGGTGACGATGCGGTACTGCCCGAACCGGTAGGATGACTGTACATTGTGGACGAGGAGGGTGATTGTGTTGCTGTGGGTGGTCCTCCAGGGCCTGGTGGTGGTTGTGCTGTGGTTGAGTGGCCGTATATGGAACTCGGACTCGACGCCGGAGGATACATGGAGGACGACGATGGCGGGCGACGGGTATCGACTGGCGAAGCCGCGATTGAACGGGGAGGAAGGGTGTTGGTATTCATGGCTGGCCATTCTCGTTCTCGGTCAGGAGGTGGTGCCTGGCTTGCTGCTGGACTGGAATGAGGGCCACCGCCTGGGGTGGTTTGCGCTGGTGGTGGCCCACCTCCTGTGCCTGCTCGTCGTCGCGGTGCGTTATCGGAAGGCGATTCCTGCAGGAGTGCGGCGACGTTCATGGGTTGCTCGCTGGTGGTGGTGGCCTGGCGGACGGATTTGTGCGGTGTCGCCGCCTACGCGACGTGTGTGTGTGCGGTAAAAAGGAGGGAGCGCGTTGAGCGATAAAGGGGGAGGTGACAAGAAGAGAATCTGGAAAAAGAAGCGTCGCGGTTGGTTGAGTTGGTGAGGAAGGCGAGAAGAAGCAAGGAAGGGGATGTCGCGAATCGTTTAGTCAACAAGAGTAAAGGCAGCTGATGCTGATCCCAAAAACGCCAACAGGCACCGTTGCGCAAAGGATTCGAATTTCGGACGACGCGGACTCTATTCTCCCGGCCCCATCGAGATCTCCCCCAACTCCAATTTGGTCGATCACACGATTGAGATGCTTTCCCCATTAGGCCCACACGTGGAGGATCCAACTTCCATACGCAATCACGCCTGTTCACCGCTGCGAGACGTTCACCTCTATTCTGTCATTCATCTGTCATATCTAACCGTTCACTCAATCCCAACACCGACCGTCATCACCCACATAATCTAAGCGCACGCACGCTCCGGCATTTTCAACACCTCGAGAACAGCCTGTCAGAGAAAAATAGGCCATATTCTGACAAGAATCCCATCCAAAAAGACTCATCGCTCGAGCCAAAGTTAAAACCGTATTTACTCACCTCCACACCGCAACCGGATCAATTACGATACCCACCCATCTGAATGCAAATTGAGAGGAGTCCTTCTCGACGTTACCAGTTACGTTACCTCTCCTTGAGAGCCTCCTTGAAAAAGGAACGAGTCATTTCTCAGGTTCATGTTTTCTCGTGAAAACATGCCTCGCCTGATGAGAAATACTTCTGATTAGAGGGTCATGGAGTGTAGAAGGGGTACAACAACAACAGCCATATATATAGGAACTAAGGTACAACATAAGCTAGTCTAACAAGAAAAAGTACATCAGGCCCTTGTATACAACCTCGTGGACTCTCGTGGCTCCTCGTCTTCATCATCGTCGTCGTCACCCACCACATGGGTAGCTACGCCGTTCCCAGCCCCCTGACCTCCTCCTCCCCTCTCAGCATTCGGGACTCGAGCATACCACTTGGGTGTCCCAGCTCCCGCTGACGCCGGCAACGTGGAAGCCATCTCGTACTCCATTCCTCGAGAAGCGGAAGAAGCGCCGGCGCTAGACGCAGCAGCGTTTCGTCCACTAGTTGAGTATAGGTGGATCAAAAAGACGATGAATGCATAGATCAAAAAGGCCAGGCTATATAGCATCCAGGAAATTCAATGAAATTGTGGACATAAAAACAAGTGTATGACCGCACCTGAACATAATCAACAGATACGTAACGTGGTCCATCCCTTGATCATGGACGTACTCCAATTCCTCGTTTGTAGCAGACATGAAAATCACTCCAGAAGCCACAAGAAGCTGCACGACTCAATCAGAAAGCTGTAACAGGGGCGGAGCGTACCAACTCACGAAAGGCGGTAGATGTCGAAACGCGATGGAAGCAGCCAGCTTGGCCCTATTTTTGTCATCCTTTCGCAAATGAGCAGAGTCTCCTTCTGCAAGGGTATGTTCGCTCGAGGTATCATCGCTAATCGCCGCTGCCATTGCTTCGGGGGGTGGAGAGGGTACCAGGGGTTTATAGTGGGGATAGAAATAGCAAACCTCCGCCAGTCGAGCCAAGCCCGCTAGAATAAGCGTCCTCCCGAACATACCATGGACCTAAAATGCGTCCTATTCAACAGGGCGTCCATAGGGAACTCTCGCGACGCCGGCGCTTACCTTGGTTGATATCTCCAAATCCTGCGCATGGTCTGACATCGCCCATCCCGTCACAATCAGTCTGCCAACGCGGGGCACGTCAGTCAAAATTCCGTCCATTCAAATCAGGGCCCAAGCGGAAATTAAATAGGAAGCGAACGCACATTAATGAGGGAACGACAGAGCGCTAAGCAGAACCGAAGTCCAAGTCAGTCAGGGATCGTGCATCAAAGGTACGAATTTTGATCTTTTGATCTTACTTGATTATTCCTGGAAAGGAAGATGCCCAGGATGCCTCCGGCCCACCCTGCGAGGGCTCGTTAGGGGTGACGGAAAAGAGTTTGTCGGGAGACTTACAGAGTACACCCAACATGCTACAGAAGCTTTGAGTTAGCCTTGTTCGTGCAGGAAGCGGAGTTAGTACGTACGTGTGCTGCATGTCCTTGACATGCCACACTGCTCCTCGGTGCTCGGTGAATGTATTCACTAAAAGTACGGAAGCAAACGATGAGGGTCAGCTGAGCCAGCTCTATAATTACATCGAGCACCACGTACCGATACCCTGATTTCGATAATCGATTGATTCGACAAAAGTTTGGTTCGCGCGTTAGCAGCGTGGATATTACCCGGAGAAAAAAGAACCTCTTCTTTCATAAAGGACTCACCCATGCAGTGATGACACTAAAGTTCCCAACACCATGCCACAAGGGAAAAGTCAATTAGATATCGGATCGATAGGCAAAAGGGAGAGCCTAAGTCAGTAACAGCTCAGAAGCAACAAAGCTAAAGAGACAAGGCAACATCCAAAACAATAGAGAAGGCCGCAAGTACGCACCTGGAATCCCAAAACTCTGGACTTCGCCCAGTCCTTCGAATCCAAGCCTCCCCGACGAGGAAAATGATGGCGATAATGACAGCGTAGGCTATAAACCCGCTTCCCATGATGTAATGTGCTAGGCATTGGCCTTCAAAAACCCAATTGAAAAACAAAGTTCAGAGTTGGATGTAAGTGTCTTACAGACAACGCGGATGAGGGAACGCACCTAGATGACTGCCACGACAATATCCACCCAGGGTAATCGCGCCGAACAGCATCTGGACCCATGCGATGATGGGATACGACTTTCCTACAATCCCGTGAAGAACGACCGCGTATGGACGAATGGACTTTTCGTGGATATGGAGTTTGAGGTAGATCCCCAGGGCGAGCTGGAGGAGGATCGGGCCCATGAGAAGGGTGGCAAAGACGCTGTGTGCTCCGGCGGGGAACTGTCTTCCTCCATGCGAGTGACCCAGAATGTAGCCACCCAATGTTAATAGGTATCCCGCACTCTTCAGAGGAGGAGGTAATGAGAGCCTGATCAGGTAGAAGAAGAAAAACGGCGCACTTGAAGGGGAACGTGCCATCTACTCCTGGTGATGCCCAACACCATTCCGATGGGAAACAGAACCCCCCACACAGCCGCCTGCAAAGCCATATGGATCCATAGAACCGCGTCGATGGGTGCACTGGCAGCTTCTTCAGTTGGGTCTTTGTGGTTCGGATGGGCACGGACTGCAGAGCTGCAAAGCAACAAGAACCCAATCACTGGAACCATGCCCGGTACTGATATTGGCCTCCTGGTACCCATAGTGGTCGAGGTCAGTGTGGTATGAGAATCGGAAGGGGGAGAGGCAGAGGGCAAGGCTCCAGGCAATGCCCCACAGACAGAGGCGCGCTGAAGGGTAAAACCGTCGGATTGCTTACTACAAAGCGTATTCGTGAACGTTCCATGCATTGGTCCTGCGCGGGCGGTAAGCATCGTTCTTGTCATCAGTTTTGACTCACCTCGATCACTCTGACCTCATCGACACAGCCACCCACTTTCTTCCTTCTTTCGTCCCCGTCACGCGCTCGCAATCAGCCAATCCAACGAATTTTGCCAGAGTCACGATTCAATCCTTCACTTTTCTTTCCAACAATCAAACCAAACTGGCATTCAGATGGCCTTCTGCGCTCTTTAATCGTCCTATCAGACTTCGGTCTTGCACGTCACTCTCTCGGAGATTCTTCACTTCCACACCACCAGCCATGAAAAAACAAGCAGCGGCGTCTTCGACAGTCATGAACTGGTCTGCTTCAATCCAGACAACCCTCTCAGCAGACTCGGAGCCATCTCTCATGATTGCTTTCGATAACGCCAAATACATGTTCAACGCTGGCGAAAACACTGTCCGTTCCTTTGCCCACAGTGACTCCAATCGGAAGAAACTCAAGGCCCTGTTCCTCACCCAACTGGGACCGCACAGATCGGGTGGGGTTGCTGGTGAGATATCTACTATATTGCATGGGTCGGGTTTTGAGGTTGTTAGAGCTGATTCAGTTTCTGGTTTGGCGGTACAGGCCTGCTTATGACGTTGGCCGATGCGAGTGCCGTTAATGAGATGAAGATTGCTGGTCCGACTGGCCTGACACACTTTTTGGCCTCTATGCGGTTTTATACCTTTAGGTTCGTCACTGGCCGACTGTGATTCGTCCAAGCTTACAGTCAATACAGAGACAACTTGGCAGTTTCGCCGCTGGAAATCGCGCCTCCCCCAGAGCACCCGAAGGATCCTGAGCCCGTGTTCCAAGACGAGAATATCACGGTCTACGCGCTTCCGTTAACGCCTGACGATGTCTCCTCGCCTTCAGCGCAATCAGAGGACTCCTCCCTGAAGCGGAAACGCGAAACATCACCCGACCAACCACGTAAGCGCTCAACGACCAGCGTCGAGGATGAAGCCAGCCATTTGTCTGCAGAACAACGATCCCTGACTGAGCTTATGGCCGACTCAAGTTTCAAACCCCAGTCTCTAACCGGAGAGAACGCGGCGGAATATCGAAGGTTGTTGGTTCAGACAATGTTCCCTGCTGACGTCGCCAAAGTTCAGCAGTCGGAGAAGAAGGGCCAGGGTGAGGCAATGAAGGTTCAAGGACACGGGAAGACCAAGAAGCAGAGGAAGGCAGAGGAAGCCGCCGCTACTGCCGCTTCCGCTATTTCTGCCAAGGACGCGATCAAGCGACGTTCTCCTTCTCCTGCGCCTTTCCCAGTAGACAAGGATGCTCAAAAGGTACGCCGATGCTATTCACCGTTGAGCATCTCTATTAATCTGGTTATCTAGTTCGACGACTACCGTCGCACACCCCGCCACCTTCCCAAAGGCTATCACACCCAACTCCCCTCGCTCCCGCCCAACTTCCAACGGACACCCATCGGCTACGTGATCATCGGTCCTCGCATCCGTGGCCGCTTCGACGTCGCGCGGGCCACCGCCCTCGGCGTCCCACGCGGACCCCTTCGTGGTCTCCTCACCAAAGGCGAAACCGTCACCTTCCAAGTCGAAGAAACCTTCACCAATGTCCAGGGACAGCAAGAGACTAGGATGAAGGATGTAACTGTAAAGCCTGAGCAGTGTGTCGGGGAGAGCGAGGCCCCGAGTGCGGTCGTAGTTCTGGACGTGCCTGAGAAACGGTATCTGGGCAGTTTGGAGAAGTGGTTTGCGGAGGGTGTGATTGGGAGGGTGAGGTCGAGGAAGGAGGAGGATGAGAAGGAGTATAGCGTTAAGGCGGTTTTCCATATGCTTGGAGAGGGAGTGTTGGAGGACCCGAGGTATATTGAATTCATGAATGGGTTTAGGGACGGTGTGGATGTGCGTTTTCTCTATCTCCATTGCGAAATAGTATCTCTGACAATGAACATAGCATCTCGTTACCTCCAAAGAACACTGTCCAAATCGCGTAACCTTCACCAGCGCGACGTTCAACCAACTCCGACTCAACAAGCTCGATAACGAGATGTTCCCCATTCAAAAGTTCAACCTTGAGCCCTCCAAGTCACTGTCATCTATCCCGAACCTCCCTAAGAACACGCAACTTATGAGGCCGAACGTGCGTATAGGTGTACGGCCTTATGCACCACCCAAGTTAGACCCGCAGACGGAAGGAAAGGATTTGTTCCACCCCCTTGTTGAGGGGAAGAAGTTGGGCGAAGGGGAGAGTATCGAGGTCCAGTTACCGGAGGAGACCGTCGAGAAGTTTGAGCAGGCAAGGGAGGCTGTGAAGAAGATCGCAGAGGGTGCTGCAAAGCCCGTTGAGCGCCCTGGAGACGACGTCGTGGTTGTGCCGTTGGGAACAGGGAGCGCTGTTCCAGGACGATACAGAACAGGTGAGGCGTATTCACCGTATAGCAATGGTCAGACTTGCTTACTTCTTTGATAGTCTCTTCTACACTTATTCAGATACCCAACTGGGGTAACATCCTGTTGGATGCGGGAGAAGGCACGTACTACCAGCTTGCTCGCCATTTCGGGGAAGAGGGTGTGAAAGAGGTGTTGAGAGATTTGAAATGTCTGTATGTGAGCCATGTACATGGTGACCATCACATGGGCGTACCTATGATTCTTCGCAAACGGTTGGAGGCGAGTCCCAGGTTATTCTTCCGTCGATGATCATACTGATTATTTCTGTGTAGTTGGATCCGCCACCCGAAAACCCTCTCTACCTCGTCTCGATCAGGATTGTGCAGCTCTACCTTCAGGAGGTACAGCAGCTGTACGACTTGGGTATCCGACCGTCTATCAACACCATAGAAGGAGCCGGAAACGCGGTTATCCCCATCCAGAGTGAAGCACTGCATTATGCTCGACCGGGTGAATATGCTTCGGGTTATTGGGCTGTTAATGGGACTGAGCCGTGGTTGGATCCCAAGCGGTGGGTGTTGGAAAGCTCATGTAGAAATGATTTTGATTTACTGACGAGCTTGTAGGTCTGTAACCCTTGCCAGGTCGATGTGTGAAGCCCTTGGTTTGAGAAGCTTTAGCACGGTTGATATGCGACATGGGACGAGGTGTTATGGGTTGGTAGTGAAGCATCGTGATGGATGGAGCATTGCGTGAGTCGTACTCTCTCTTGGATCCTATCAGAAGGCTAACGCGCTGCGCAGGTTCTCAGGTGATACGGAGCCCACGGACAGCATTGTGCACGCAGGGAGGAACGCGACGTTGCTCATCCATGAAGCTACTATGTCAGACGACCAGGTCGAGTTGGCCAGGCAGAAGAAGCATAGCACATTCGGACAGGCCATTGGTATCGGAAGGCGGTACGTCCATCACACTTGCGCACCCCTTCATTCTACTCACCTTGGGGGACAGAATGAACGCGCGAACGATCCTCCTCACCCACTTTTCCGCGCGACACCCCAAAATCCCGATGTCCGTGATGGACATCTCGTCCGACCCGACCACGCCAACCACCACCCGCCAAGGGTTCCATAAAACTGAGCCGACGATCGCTCTGGCGTTTGACCAGTCGTGTTTGAGGATTGGGGATATGTGGAAGATGAAGCATTACTTGCCTGCGCTAGAGCAGAATGAGAAGGATACGGTGGCTATTGATGGGGAGGATGAGGGAGTGGAGGGTGCTATGGATCTAGATCCCAGTGCATAATTTATACACGAACTATAGATTGGACACAAAGTACGATACATATAATCTAATCATCCCATTCTCATCATCGGACGTGTATCGGCATAAGGCTATCAGGGCGTGGCTGTGTCAGTATCCAAGTTGTTCGGATGTGAAGCGACGACGACGGAGCAAAAGCCGCTCTCTACCACATTGACCCTCTAGCGCACGGGGTCGCTGGATGGGCGAATCCGTAGAACTATTCGAGAGTCGCACCCGGCCCGCGCCTCTCGACACGACGACGACCGCGCGGCGCTTCACCGAGGAAGAGCGGCCCCCGTCCCCCCGCGACCTCTATGAAGTCTTCCCGCCCTCCAACTCCTTCGACGACGATGTCATCTACAGCATCCGCCCCACCTGGAAGCGCAACCTCCACTTTCTGCTTGAGCGCCCGACGACCAGCCAGGCGGCGTTCGTGGTCCATGTGTTCACGACGTTCTTGATCGTCGTGTCGGCGATTGTCACGGTGCTGGAGACTGTCCCTGCGTTTCACTCGATACCGTTGAGGATATGGTTTGGGATGGAGACGACGCTTGTTGCGCTTTTCACTATCGAGTATATTGCGCGCTGTGTGGCGTGGAGTTTCTCGTGGAATGCGCTGTTTCATTGGGTTATTTGTGAGTCTTGTTTCTGTCGAGATTAGATTTGATTTTGACTGAGGAATTGTACCAGCGTTCTATGGAATTATCGACTTGTTGTCGGTCTTACCGTATTATATCGAGCTTGCTCTTCAACAAGATACTGTGCGTTCCCTGCCCCCTTCCCCTACCTAACCGTACTCACCGACAGCGACGCGTGCAGTCTGAATTCTTTCGCTTCTCGATTCTTCGAATGTTCCGCCTCCTGCGCGTCTTTAGACCGTTCAGATACAATCATACAATCCTCATGTCAGTCCTACCCAACCGCCTGCTTTCCTCGTGTCGGTGCTCACTCATTACCACTCAAGGACCATAGAAGTCATGTACCTCTCCGTTCAGCGGTCCCAACATGCTCTGTTAGCTATTGGGTTCTTCGTAATTATGATGTTGACGGTGTTTAGTACTTTACTGTGAGTGAAAGCCTTGCCTTGACACTGGAGTAGCGCTGAATCGCTGACGGGACGGTTGTGCAGGTATTTCTCAGAGAGAGGATCATGGGATGATGTGTTGAATACCTTTATTAACTCTGAGGGTGACCCTTCGCAGTTCTCAGCAAGTCTCCCTTCCACTCCAATCTTTTCCGCCAATCCTGACATAGTTCGCAGTCTATTCCAGCAGCCGCTTGGTTCGTCGTCGTCAGTACGTATACCTCCTTTGACAAATCCAAGTTACCATTCTGATTACTCTTTGCATGTAGCAATCACAACCGTCGGATACGGCGAAATTACACCGCGCTCCTTCCTCGGACGGTTAATCACCATCCCGATTCTCGTATTCGGCCTCTTGCTCATCACGCTTCCAAGTTTCGTCCTCGGTCGTGAATTCAGCTTGGTATGGCACAGCATGCAGAAAAAGGTACGTAGTTCAAACCCTACTCTCTCATCCTTATTCACTGACACCTTTCCTTACCAGAAACGGCGCGAAGCAGCGGGCGCCTCCACCTCCGACCCTCGCTCAGCCTCACGGGACTCCTCCGACGCCATCCTCTTCGGACCCTACAACCCCGCCACGCCCTTCATGTACCCACCCATGCACATCCCCATCTCCTCCAGCGCCTCGCGCGACCTAACCAACATGAAACTCGCACAGAATCAGACAGAGTTGAGTCATCAGATTGACGAGTTGAAGGGGATTGTAGAGGAGCAGGGCAAGTTGATTGGGAGGTTGGTGGATCTTTTGGAGGGGAGGGGGTATAGCAGTGCTGTTAATGGCAAGGGGAAGGAGAAGGAAAGGATGGGGAGTTGAGTTTTCTTTTTGTCGTAGGGCCTTTTCGTATGTTGGGTCGATTGGAACACCCTAACTACATCGCCTTCTATTATTAAGTTATTTTTTGGGATTTACTGGTATCTGGAAGTAATAAACATATTTAACGTTTACGCCCCGCGTTTGGAGCTCACACTGAAGCGGCGGATTCCAGGAATTTTCCAACTGCCAACACGAAGTGGTCCGAGCCCCATTGGCCCACAATGCTAACACCGATGGGCCATTCTACCTCCTCTGTTTCGGATGAGGATGGTGGACACGGGATGCTCAGAGCCGGGAGGCCAGCCAGTGACGCAGGGACGGTCAACACATCCTGCACATACGCGTCCAATGACGAGGCAGCCGTCTCGACTTCATCCAACCTCGGCGCACTCCTAATAGCCGACGGATGCAGCAACACGTCCACTTTCTGGCTTGCTTGCGCAGGTGTATTCGAAGGTTGCGCGTACCGCACATTGGGCATCGCAAACACCCTATCGAAATCATCCTTAATCAGCTGCCGGACGCGTTGGGCTTGGAGGAAGTAGTTGTCGAATGCGTCGGCTGTGAGTGCGTAGGTGCCTAGGAGGATGCGCCGCTGGACTTCGGGCCCGAATGTGGAGGAGCGGGTGCGGGCGTAGACTGTGGAGACTTTTTTGAGGTCTGAGGGGTCTTGTGTGGGGATTCGCTCGCCTGAGGGAAGAGGGTAGGGTCAGTCTTGGTTCGGAAGAAGACTGGCTGGGAACAGAAACTTTGAGACTGACCGTATTGGATTCCGTCGTAGCGCGCCATGTTACTGCTGGCTTCTGCTGAGGCGAGGACGTAGTATGCGCTCAGGGAGTAGGAAGTGGAGGGGAGTGAGACTGGGATGATTTGAGCTCCTCTTTCTTTAAGCAGTTGGACGGACTGTCGGAATCGGTTGAGGACATGGTTGGAGAGTTCTGAAGGGAAGAATTCCTACGAAATAACTGGGGTCAGCTGGTATGTAGACGCTGAAGTAAGTGGGAGTACCTGTGGAATACCGATTCTTAGACCGTGGAGACTACCCTCTGCTAAGGCTGACGAAAGTTCGTCGAGTCGCTGGGAAGAGAGGGCGTCTGCCTTTTCGCGAGTCTCGGGGAGAGCGGAGGTCGGGTCGTTGGGGTCATATTCCGAGATTCTCTCTAGAGGACACGGTCAGGAATTAGCCTTCATCCACACCTAATAGAAAGCCCTACGCACCAAAGACACAAGACGTAGTCTCAACATCTCTCGCCAGAACCCCGACGCAATCCAAGCTATCTGCATAAGAAACCACCCCCCATCGACTGACGAGTCCATAAGAGGGTTTGAGGCCTACAATTCCGCAATAAGATGCTGGAAGGCGTATCGAACCGCCAGTATCTGTTCCTAAAGCGCTATAGAGGGTTGGTGGTTAGGATTGCGGGAACATGACGCGACCACGACTCACGCGTCGCAAATGTCTGCGGCGACAGCTGCTGCGCTTCCACCTGAGCTACCACCAGCGGATCGCTTGTCGTTGTTGAGGCCGACCTTGCTTAGTGGGAAGGGGTTGATCACGGGTCCATGGATGGTGTAGGTGTTCAAGGACCTGAGTTTCGAGTTAGGAAAGGTGAACGGAAGGAGGAGAGGACACCAATTACAACTGACCCCATTCCAAACTCGTCACAATTGGCTTTCCCAATAATCTGTCCTCCATTCTCGCGTATCCGATGCACAACAGTCGCGTCAAACGGCGAGACAAAGTCTACCTATGCAATGAGTACCCCGTCCTCACATTGGCCACGGTGTGAAACTCACTTTTGAGAACGTTGGATGAGCATGTAGTTGGAAAGTCTCTAGTAACGATGTTATCCTTGACTGCGATCCTGAGACCACTTAGAGGCCCCTTCTCCGCGGGCGGTGAGTCGGGGAATTTGAGTGAGACGAGTGCGTTGGTGGCCCGGTTTGCTTCTGCTGCTAGGGCATGGCTGTGTACCGACCGCCTTGCGAGTCTGGAAGAACGCAGAGCTTTTGTCAGCCCTCCATGCATACCGGTGTATAGCGATTGTATGAGGTTGTGACAAAAGTCGACGACGTCAAACCCAGCGCCTGGCGCTTATTGCGACCGACCACATTGTGGCTGTGCCATTCCGTATTTTTTGGTTGAGGGGAAGACGAACTGGTTGTTTACTCTTTCATCATGGCAAAGGCGGAAGCAACAACAAAACCGACGGGCAAGGTCGTCAAGAAGGCTCGAATTGTCGTGCCCACCAAAAAGGTCACAGTCCGTGACCCCAAAGGCACCCCACCACCCAAACTCAAGAGCGCACTCAAATCAAAATCGACGGCGGCGGCTGCACCTGCTGAAGCGAGCTCTTCCAAGGCCAAGATCACACAAACCGCGTCTTCAAAGACGAAACCCGAATCGCTGTCAAGCAAAGCGAAAGGAAAGAAGAAATCAACAGGCGAGGAAGAACCTACACCCCTTCCCTCTACTTTCAAAATCATCGCTGGATCATATGAAAAACTTTTGTATGGGCTCAACGGGACGACTTCTGTGAACGATGAAGGGAAGTTGGAATTTAAGATTAAACCTATCTTCATCTTTCCCGCGCATGTCTCGTGTATAAAGGCGGTCGCTGCATCCCCGCAGGGAGGGAAATGGCTCGCGACGGGTAGTGCGGACGAAATCATCAAGATTTGGGATTTGAGAAGGAGGAAAGAGGTCGGCGGGTTGATGCACCACGAAGGTGAGTTTGTCTCTTATCTGCAAGGATGTGAAACTAAAGGAATATCCGCTAGGTTCAATTACACACCTCCATTTCCCTTCCCGATCCCACTTACTCTCTGCCTCCGAGGACGGAAGTTTGTGCTTGTTCAGAGCGCGAGATTGGTCCGTGTTGCGAGCGTTAAAGGGCCACAAGGGACGAGTAAACGCGGTGACCATTCACCCATCTGGAAAGGTCGGGTTAAGCGTGGGCAAGGACAGGACTTTGAGGATGTGGGATCTTATGCGAGGAAAGGGTGTTGCAAGTACGAAATTGGGCAAAGGTGCGTCCATGCATTGGTCGTTATCCTTCTCTTCCTAATAAGCAGTGTAGAGGGTGAGTCTGTTCGCTGGTCTGTCGACGGTGAACGCATTGCCGTTCAGTCCGGTTCAACTATCGACATCTATTCAACGGTACGCCTAACCCTTCAAACAAGTTCCACTCAGTTATTGATAATATTCTCAGAGCATGGAACTACAACACACTATCACCCACCCATCGCGCCTACACGACGTCCAATTCTGCAAACACGTTAAAGGCGATCAAGAAATTCTCTTCGCAGGCGCCGAAGACAAAAAGCTCTCCATCTACATCGTTCCCAAGGACGCGTCTGTACAACCTACTATCTTCGCGCAAATGGTTGGACATGGTAACCGGTAAGTTAGTCACTCTCCCCTCCCTTATTCCCACTCTGACGATTGATTTCACAGGGTCAAGGCATTCCAAATGCTACGGATAGCACTCCCCGAAGCCTCGGGTCGAACAGAAACAACAATCGTATCCACCGTCTCCTCAGATGGCAAAATCCGTCTCTACGACCTAAACGACGTGCCCGAATGGTCGTCCTCTTCAAAGGATATAGTCGACATTTCGCCAGTCGCAGAATACGATTCGAAAGGAACCCGATTGACCTGCGTCACGCTGGCTGATGCCGACACCGAAGACGAAAAGCCTGCAATAGGCAAACGGAAACGCAACAATGACGACGAGGATTCAGAAGTGGATGAAAACGACGACGACGACGACGACGACGACGACGACGACGACGACGACGACGACGAAGCAGAAGACGAAGAGGAAGCTGGATTTGGGTCGGGTTGGGAAGAAGACGAGGTGGTAGGCGAAGAAGAGGAAGAGGAGGACTAGATTGTGACACCTACAACAATGCTGGCTAGATAATACTGGGTACGGCTAGTCATCTAAGAAATCTATTGCCCTCTTTCGACCTTTTGGAATAGGCGCCTGTTGTCCGGCGTCTACTTTCGTTGGAGGTTCGGGTGTAGCGCTCACAGACTGCACTGGCCGTGTTGGAATAGTGACAGGTACGCTCTCCGCTGGCCGATCAATGAACATCCCCTCGTCGTTATTTTCCACTTTCTTCTCCTTATCCTTTCGCTTTTTCTTCGGCCTCTCCTTTGTCGGTTGCCCAAGGTTCGGCTCCCCGTCTTCTTCATCCACCGCAAACGACAACATAGCAGCTTTCTTCTTTTCTTGCTTTTCCTTCTTTTCTTTCTTTTCTTTGCCCTTCCCGTCATCCTTCGCTTTGCCCTTGCCATCTCGAGGAATGAATGTCGGTTTGAACGTGGCGAGATCGACAGGACCCGTGTCTTCCACTACCGTTGGTTTGGCCGCTGGTTTTTCTTCAGGTTCCTCTTCCTTCTCTGGCTCATCGTCGCTGTCTTCATCATCGCTTGCAAAGATGGCCTTGAAGATATCCATGGACGGCCTTTCATACGTTAGGATATCCGCTCCCTGAGTTTCATCCTCGCCCAAACCAATATTCTCCAGTCTCCTCGGCAAGTCATTGGTCGATGTCCCTGCCACACTAGTTGCACCTCCACTCCCAGTCGCATAAGCAGAACTCGACGCAGCAGCAGCAACCTCCTGCTCAAACGACTTGGTCTCAAACGACATCTTCGCACTCGTCCCAGCCATAACATCATCATCCACAGTCGGGTTCGGAGGTTTGACACCAAACCTCTTACAGAGCAACGGCGCAGGCATCCACACCGACGTCTCCCTCGTCATAGGACCATACATCCCCATCCTCGCCGCATGCACCTTCGGACTCACGTTCGCCTCCTCTTCTTTCTTCTTCTCTTCTTCCTTTTGTGCAAGTTCTTCGGCAGAGGGCTGGTGCAACCCTTCGTGGATTTTGGGCCCGGCTTCGTACACCGCAGCACTGGTGAACCTTCCCGCCATGGCACCCGAGATGGGTTTGAAAAGTTGCGCAGCTTTGGAGTAGTCTTCGAGTTCTTTGAGGAAGGTCTCGTCGTCTTGGCCCGGGAGGGGCTTGAGAGGAGGAGCAGAGTCGGGCGTGGCTTGGGAATGGAGGTAGGCGGTGTAGCGTGCTTGTTTGGCGGGGTCGGATGTGAATGGTTGGAAACCTTTTAGTGCTGCCTGGGCTGCTTGGGGGTCCACTGTAGGTACGGGAAGGGGCGGTTTGGGACCAATGGGACCTCCGGACGATGGACTGGGAGATGCAGCTTGCAGGCCACCCGCTGCGATACGTTGGATTCGCTCTTTGTCCTTTGCGGACATGAACTCGAACACGGAACGAGTGCCTGTCGAAGGCAGGGGTGTCTCTCCTAATATGTTGGCACGCTATGACACTCGTTAGTAGTCAAGTAAATTCAAGATCAAGCAACACGCACATCATGAGCAGACAGCTCTGGCCTCCCTGCACGATCCTTCTTGGCGGCTTCCAAAGGCTTTCGTAGATTCTCCTTGTCCGGCCCACTATCCCAAACCCTTCGCGGATCGGGTTTCCATCCAGGAGGAACCTCCGGACCTGGAAACCTGTATTCTCATCTATCAGTTGGAGCCAACCACACAAAAGTATGTACGGTTACCATTTGTCTTCCATGACAGGTTCATTGGAGATGGTGAACCCAGTGACCACTGGAGTGCCGTCGGGGAAGAATTGATCGGGCTTTGCTGCGCCCTGGAGGAGGGAATGAGCAGCTGGAAAGGAAAGAGGGAGGGTGAGGCTTACAGGTTTAGGCCTGGGACCGCGTTCGGCTCTTCCACTGATAGTCATTGTCTCTTCTCTGTCGTGATCCAGATGGTCGAACGCAACCCTATTCCTGGTAGTGGAAGAGGAATCGTAGATATCGAGGTCGTCCTCGTCAGCATCGTTCAGCGCTCCCAGTCCAAATCCAGCTGTGAATAGCGTCAGTTAATCTGAGGAGGGACGCGAAAGTAGCTACTCACCTGCTATCCGAGGTCCTGAAGGTCCTTGTCCTTCGGCCTTCCTACCGAGACTATCGTTCAGCGACATCCCAGGCTTGTATCCCAGACCGTGTCGGTTCTCCTTGCGCGAGACGTGTAAAACCGGTATGTCTCGTCGAGGGTAGGTATGCTTGCTAGCTTCTTCATCGTCCTCTGCAACACTCAATGACTGCCCGGTATGTTTCAACCCCGTATAAGGGTCAAATGCCTCCTCGTCCTGCCTCTTCCTCTCCTTCAAGCTAACCCGAGGACCAATGCCCTGACCAGGCCTCCACCCCATCTTCTTCAATATCTTCGCTCCAGCCGAGTCATTCCCGAGTGGTTGAAACGCTGTTTGGAGTGTTGCAGCGATCGGACTTGAAGAACGGGTAGAAGAGTTCCAGTGATTTTGAGGCCATTATAAAAGTTAACGGTTATTGACGCACTCGTTGTCTAGTATACCACCGCCTAGTGCGGATGCACTGGGACCACCGGAGGCGGTGGTAAAGTCCATTTGCTCGTTCGTGCTGACTAGTTTGCGACTTTCAGCAAGGTCTGCGAGGTCTTCTTCATCCATGAAGTCTTCTGGTCTGGATTCCTTGATTTTTGCGCGGTTGCTTCGGGAAGATACGAATGTTGAGGGAGTCCATCCTAGAGAGAAGTGAGTTTTTAGAGTTGGTGCAGGTCGCGGGAGGACATACCTTCTTTCGAGCCGACTGTGTTGAAATATCCAGCAGAGAAGCCACCAGTGAAGGCCCCATGCAGCCTCCTTCTTCCCTTCTCATCTCTCACCTATACAGATATCATCAATGTACCCTCCAGTTCCAACAGAAATCACGACCTTACCTCTTGTTTCCACAACGGTACAAACTCATCCTTTGCCTTCTCCAACGGTGGAAGAGGAGTTCCAATCAGACAGAAGTTCTCTGTCGCTCTCTTGCTGGACAAGTCGACACCGAGGTCTCCTAACTTTCGTTTGAGATTGTGACGAGAGGTCATGGTCGGCGTTGGGGAATAACCAGGATCGAGAAGGCTCGAACTCGCGAACTCGGACAGGGAGGTGACGCCGGCGGCTGAGACCGCTTCGGCCCGCCCCCCTGAGCGATATCGGAGGGTCTCGGGGACCCGGATCAGCAACCAAGGTCAACGAGTCCCTCCATCGTCGCGTGGGCGCTCGCGAGTGCATCGATCGTTGCCCAATACATACCTGTCGATCGTTGTGCAATGCCTGTCAATTGACTGTCACCCAGGTCTTCGACGCTAATACCTCAATGGGTTCAACGGGGAAATAGCCATATCCTTCCAACCTCGAGGTGCCAACATTTAAATCGCCGGGCGCTCACTACAGTTTGGATTGCCCCTGCCCTTACCGGCGTCGCGTGTATACCTGGATGGTCCCCTAGAACTACTGTCCTGTCTCTGAAATCATTGAAGACGGTAAGCTAGATCTCCGTCACTTCCGTGTATGTCCCGCTTCACTTTTCTTTCTTGTGAAGGGTCAGTATGGGGGACCGCACCGGACAAAAATCATTACGCCTTATTTGAGCATTAGGTTGTCTTGTTTCGACAATACGTCGGGGAGTGCATTACACCTTATTTTGCGAAGACATCTTATTTCATCAATAGGCTTATTTGATGGTTAGGGCTTACCTGTGTGATACATCTCATCTCAGAAAGACACCATGTCCGAGAAGTAGAGCTTAATTTTGTATCTCTCGTCCGAGGTGGTAGACCGTGTAGCCTGCCCCTGCCCTGCCCTAAAGCGACTGCCGCGATGCCGGGACACGAGCGCCAAGCGAAATGGAAGGGAAGGGTTCCAAGTCCGACGGGCGCTCGCCGCTCAGGGTGAAGTCTGCAAGGGTGATGGATCCAAATAGGTGAAGCACCCATAGTTCTTTGCGACAGGGCATCTGGTACCAGCTGGGTAAGTGGAAAAAACACTTCAGGTGAGAGGTCTCTTCCAGGTCATCCCAACGATGTGAGGAATATGCTGCTTCAGAAGAGAATCCAAGGTCCAAGGCCGCTATGTGTGTCCACTTTCTACTCCAAAGTTGTCGGTGTCATCACGATCTCCGACGTCCGTATACTGGACCTTAAATCTGCCAACCCTTCCAAAGGGAGGTTGGTTTAGTAACGACAGGCGACAAGTTCGAAGACCACGAGGAAACCAAAGGTGCTGCCACCTGGTGTGACACGGAACTCTACAGACGGTAGAGGAGCGATTAAACACCTTTTGGATTGGGTGAGTGAACTGAGGCACTCGGACTCCTGGCGAACCACTCGGTCGTGCCACAATCCGACTGGTCGCTGTCAAATTTTCCCCGGTCCAGGGCCCCGGCGCTTAATTTAGTCTGGCAAAGAAAGCATAGAGAGAAAACATAGAGAAAAGACATAATTCCTTTGGTTCCTTGATTTCTTGACATGCGCGACACCTCCATGCACCCGTACCACGTCCTAATAAGTTACACGGGCCATCCGATCGTTTCGGAGCCTCAGTATGACACTGTTCAAACAGCGAAGGCTATGCTGAAATAAAAGTAACATTCTCAAATAACGTCTACTGTTGACTAATGTCTATTGTGCAAATAAGCCTATTGTTCAAATAGGATAATATCCCAAAATAACATCTTGCTGCTCAGACAAGGTCTATTGCGCAAACAAGCACGTATTGCTCAAATAAGACCATCTATTGATCAAATATCGACTAATGCTTTTCGTCCGATGGGGCCACCTATAGGTCAGTGATCGCAGTCTGTGATTTACCGGTGCTTAAAATCCAGGCAACTCGTGGCTTAACTGCGTTGATGCTCGCGTCAACAGGGCCACAAGAATACCGTTCGGCGCTTGCTCAAGCACAAGGACACCCAGGTTAACCTCACAGATGATGCTGGGTCAACAGCACTGACATATGCATCCACATCTTCCAATGAAGAGATCGTTCGGATACCGAGGAAAGCGGGAGTTGAACCCGGCACTTCCAGTAGAAACCAAGAGAGGAGACTGATGACCTTCGTCCCGCCAAGTGGATTCTCCGTACATAGATCTACTTAGACCTTACACACAAAAGTAGCTTAGCTATAGACATACCAATTGCAACTGCAGCGTGTGAACCCTTTCAAGAGCCACGCCGAGTTCCTAACAATAGCTACGGTGAGCAACCACTTGTCGGAGATCGACATTTCCCGAACCCTTCCAGATTGATATCTGGCTCACAACTGGAAGCCAAAAGTCGTGGCAAGGAATGGTTACCTCGTGCACCAGCTTCTTTTGGCTCAGCTCCGCGAAGCTCCTTGCACGTTGCCAGCCTCTGCCAGCCTCGTGGACTGGAATACGGAAAAGGAAAGGGACTGTCCGCATTCGGTGCAGACGGAATTCCTAACGATCCGGCCCACGCTGAGAGTTCGAATCCCTCGAGGGACCCGGTTTACCAGGTCAGGCAAACGGTTCACGGCCATCCAGGCCAAGTCCATCAGCTTCCAGAAGTACCCACTGGGACGGAATCTTTGCTAGACTAATAAATTATTCATATTGACTACTACGTAAAGGAATAAATGGGCAGAGAAGAAAAACATTGGCCAGGTTTAAGTGACATTTGATATGTTTGATATGGTATAAGTGAAAGGGTATTGCAGTAAATAGCCAGTGAAGATCGTGTCAGTCAACTAAGAAAGCCGAAGATGAATGAGTGGATGCAGAGATAAGTAACGAAGGAGAGATTGAAGGATGGAAAGCATAATAAGGAACGAATACGTGGTTATATATATACGCGGGTGCTAAGCTACAGAGAACGGGGCACGGGGAAAGGAAGCGAGGGAGCGACGAGGGTTCGAGAGCGGAAAGCAGAAGACATGTATCCAGACATCTGAGGAGTGTAACTAGCAATGACATACTACTACAGGCCACTTTGGTGGCGATACAACAACGTGTGTTGGAATTTCGCAAACAGAAAGGGAATGGCGACAGCGGACAGTGGCGGAGGTTTCATCAAAGCGGATTGAGGATGGCAATCGGGGTGGGCAAAAATGGCGAGAACGAGTCATCCACTCCGTTGGGACGTCGCCCGGCTGTTGAGCGTCTGCTGACTGCTGTTAGCCTTGGAAGAGAACAGCGGGAACGGCAGCGAATATCGCTTCGTCAACCCTCGAAGCCTCTGGTATGTCTTGCCCTTGGACGAATTCCGCATCAGCGTCTCAACACGCTCCGCGGGGGTCTTGGGAGCATCAACGTTCATCCAGATCGAGGGTATATTTTGGCGGGCCACCGGTGCAGCTAATAGACACCAATATCAAAAAGAGACAGTGGTCAGTGACTAGAAGAGACGTCTGATGGGTGATAAAGGTTTACCTTCTGATTCAGGTTTGGCACCGACTCGCTTAGGCCGGGGGCGAGCAGCGTATTCTTCCATCGAGATGATCTTCGGAGGAACAACTGGCGGCGGTGTCCGTGGAACAACCTGGATCTCGTCGTCCCGGTAATAGTTACTACTCCCAGCGACATTGGAATAAATGAGGGAGTCCATTCTGGGCGGCGGAGACTTGACATACATATCATCCATAGCACTCCCGCTCCATGGATTGGCCGTTGTGCGCCCACTGGTGATATGGGAGTCCAAGCTGGTACGCCTGTTATGTCGGAACTGGATAGCCGAATGCCCGCCGTCGGTAATCGAGGCATTGTCAAAGTGGAGCAGCGCCGACGAAGCGTTGGACGAATGAGAGTGCATTACAGGAGAAGCAAAGTGTAGAGGAAGGCTGGGCACGGGAGGTTGGTCTTCAGTGTCGAATGGAGTCTTCGGGCGCGACCCACTTCGCTTGTGGCCGTTGGCGAACCCGGGTGGAAGGCGGAGGCTGCTTTGAGAGGCGCGGAGGCTTCGTTTCTTTGCAGCGGATACAACTGAGGCGCGGGTAACGGTGGTTTCTCGACTGATGCTCTTGTAGCTTCTCGCGCTTTTTGTACTCCTGGAGCTCTTGATACTGACATTATCCGGAACATCGACGGGCGTTTCGATCCCTTTGGACTGCCGCTTCGGAACTCCGCCGTTGATAATAAGGAGAGGGGAAACTGGCGAATGTGGAGGTAATTGGGGCTGGGATGACCCTAGGTTGAGCTTGTTGCTGCCCGTAGAGGCAGTGGGAGAGATACCACTACTGCCAACACTGACACGATGGTGATGGCCACGTTCAGTAGAGGTGGGGCTAGATGGGATCGGGGGATAGGTGAGGATCGTAGGTGACATAGGGCGGCTATCTGGACCGGGAGTTACATTCACCCTCTCGGCAGTCTCAATGATAGCTTCGTCTTCGTCAGAGTATCCCGCCTGGAGATCGTCCAATTCATGCGCCAACTTCTCCGCTTCGGCCCATGCATCGTCAAGCTCTGCCTCCAGCTGCGCAATTCGCTCTCTGGCTACTGAGAGCTCTGAGGTCCGTCTACCGTAACTTCCATTCAGCTGATAGATTAGGCAAGGGAGTGAAGGGTAAAGTTAGCATGGGACGTAAAGTTTAAGCGAAAGGGAGATCTGGGGCACTTACCTTACGCAGAGCAATCGCCAGAGCGCTGGCCCAATGGTGATCCAGAAGCTTCTTAATTTGCCCGAGCTGATCAGTGATTTTCAATAGCTCTTCCATCAACAGGTCGCATTCAGCAGTTGTCTCGGATATCTGGACTACGAGTTTTGTGGTAGTTGGAATTCCCTCTTCGGTCTCCTTGGCATTTCGAGGTGAAAGAGAGCTGGAAAGCAGAGCTTGAAGTTGCATTGTCCTTCGATGAACCAAGAAGCGATACTTGGCTTGCGTCATGGTCTTTTGCGCTTCAAGGCGCTCGACTTCTGAAGGGAGGACATTATCGAGGATGTCGATGGCGAGAAGTCGGATGTAAGATTCCTTCGCAGATGACCGAATGGCGCGAGATACAATCGCTTGGAGCTCTTTGGAATCGAAAGTCCCTAGAATTAGCATCACAAAGTATATTAGTTAGCTCAAGATCGTATGACTTGGCAGAGCTACTCACAGACGGCAGCTTCCATCGGCAGACCTTTCCATTGCACTGGGGTAGATTCAAACTTGATTGCGGGTGGAGGGGTTAGTTTGGGAGGAGGATTTGCAGCGGCCTTTAGGTTTGTGGTAGATGCTGATGAAAGTGGAGAGGCAACGCGCGGTAGACTGGACGAAAATGACAATGGTGTTGAGCTGCGTGTCACTGTCACATCGGGTTCTGGTTGCCGTTCCTCTTTGGAAAGTTCCTCAGAGGACTCCTGTGTGCCCTGGGCGATGTCTTCAGTGGGCAATTCAGGTGTTTCAGTGATGGGTTCAGTGTTAGGTTCTTGAGCAGTTTCAGTGACATCCTGAGCAGCGTCCCCAGAAGTCTCTGAAGTTTCTGCTTGAATTGGGTCCAGACTTGGCTCCCGTGCGGTTACTTCGTCTGCTAACTCTGCAGCTGCTTCCTCCTCAACCTGGACAGTCGGCATTTCGCCTGCATATTCTTCCACCGGCTGCTCTGGTTGTTTAATTTCCTTTTCTTGAGGGTCCTGAGGAATGATAGGTTGGCCATCATCAGAGTTCGGTCCGTCAGTAGCTTCGTCCACAGGAACCGATGGCGGAGGAGTCGAAGGGGGTAGTGGCCGTTGTGTTGGGTCGATGGGCGCTTCCACGGCGGGAGAATCGGCATCAGGACCTTCATTTATCGTCGTCAGCAATGAAGGTTCAACGACCGAAGCTAGTGGTCCAAATTCTGGTAGGTACAGAGGCGCTGGGTTTGTTGCCGTACTAACTGGCCGCTTTGGGAAGAGACTTGCGGGGGCCGAGGATGAAGTCGGGGACTGTGGGACTGAGGTGGACGCATCTGGGGCGGGGAGGGCTGAGGAACGGTTTCTGGTTCGTGGCCCTAGGGGCGCCTGATTGGGTCTGTTGAGGAACGAGCTCGTTCTGACGATGCTGGCCCGGTTGGCGTAATCTGCCATGATGATTAACTTTGTGGGAACTCGTCGTCAGTCCTGCTGATAACGACGCCCAAGTCCTTGTTCTTTAGGCCGCACGACGAAGGAACTAAACGAGCGGCGGCCAAAAAGAGTTGTCAGAGGAGAGGTCGTGGTCGCTGTGCACGATGATGATGATGTTACGTTGCATCTTGTAATCAATTTTCGGCGCCGGTGTCCACTGTCAGTGGCGGTTACCAAGGCTTGTTGGCGCTCAGAACTAGCACTTCCACCCGAGACTCTTCCAGCGACACCCTCCGATAACGAAGGAAACCGCGACGACGACCTCAGCATTGGCTTGCGCGTCCCGGGCGACGAACAGCAGCTTTTACTCCATCCATCTCGTTTTCTCAGCATCACGGCATCCCGACATTTATGCAGAGCTTCTTGTCGAGGAAAAGTGTTTTCATTTGCAGTGTGTGAACTGAGCCGCTTCCCTCGCACCAGTCATGACCACATGTTACACCGAAATATCTTTAATCTATGGTGGTTTGCGCTGGATCTACCCTATTCGTAATCCTTTCATGCGTCTTCTCGCGGGCATGACCTCGCCTAGGCAAGCGCGTTTATCGCACTGACTTGATCCTGTGGAAACTAGTGACTATTTCCAGTCATTCTCCCCACCGTTTGACCGCTATCCTCCAAGGGATACCTCCTTGTGGGATTTTCCCCAGGCGCCATGCTGCCAGCTGGCCATGGCCCGGAGGCTTTGGTCTTGGGTACAAAATGCGGGGTACGGTTTCCCGGGGAAACGTAGTCTCGACTGTCCACTTCGTGCCTTCCCCGCAACAGTCAAGACTGCCCCAGACCATGGAGAAAAAGCAGAGTGTCGAGCTAATGGAGAAGGCTAGCGTCGAGAGCCCATCCAACGATGCAAACTACGAGATCGATCCCGAGGCTGAGCGGAAACTTGTCCGGAAGTTGGACTGGATTTTGCTTCCCTTGTTCACCTTGATTTGTGAGTGCCTCCTGTCCTTCTACTGAGGAAATGTTTGTTGACCGGCCTGGGTCCAAGATGTCTGCAATTTCATTGATAGAACAGCAATTGGTAACTCCATCTAGTTCAGCCTTTTATTGGCACAGCGAGACTAAGAGCACTCTCCAAACAGGCAATGGACGTGTTGCAGGTGTGCCAGAACCCCTCGGTATCTCATCCATGAACTCAAAAAATTCCCGCTTGGTGAACAGGACTCGAGAAAGACCTCGGAATGGAGGGATACGACTTTAACGTTGCGATGACCGTTTTCTACGTCTTCGTCAGTAACCCGAATTTGACGTTTTCCTCCCATCTCAAAATCTGACTTGACACCTTGGCCTTGGCGTACTCAGTACATCGTCGCAGACATCCCCTCGAATCTCATTCTCAAACGTTACGGCTCCACTTGGCTCGCAATCCTCGTTATCGGCTTCGGTGTGGTCGCCCTTGGGTCAGCATTCGTAACATCCTACCAAGGTCTCATCGTCACTCGAGTTTTCCTCGGATTGACTGAGGGCGGGACCCTTGTACGTACCACGAGCCCTTCTTTAATCGCATTCATGTGCCTAACGGCGATCTTTCATTGATTCGCTTCAAACTTTAACATTTGTGCAGCCTGGCCTTGTGTATATTCTTGCTCGGGTATGTCTTCTCATACCTTCTACTCCGTGGAGAATGCAGAGCTCAACGCCCATTGCAGTATTACAGAAGGAAGGAACTCGTTCTGAGGATTGGTATTTTCTTCGGGTTGTCCCCCAGTCTTGCTGGCGCCTGTGAGTGACTGGGTATTTCCGACATTCTTCTGGAAGCGACTCACAAGTTCCCCTTCTCCAGTCGGTGGTCTCTTGGCATCGGGCCTTCTGCGCGTAAAAGATATCGGTATGATCACCAGATGGCGAAAGGTCAGTCTCCACTGCTCTGATTCTCCATGGCCATCGAACACCTCTGACAAACCCTTCTCTACGCACATCTCTTCCTCACTGCGCTTGGCATTCAAAACGCAGATCTTCCTGGTCGAAGGCAAGTATCTAGACATGCAGCACCCTCGCTAGCTTCTCATCTTTGTCCCTTTTGGATATCTAGGCATCATAACCACAGTCATCGGAATCATCCTCCTCTTCACGATTCCAGGCGACCCAAGCACCACGCGCATGCTCACAGAAGAAGAGAGGAAATTGGCCATCGCGAGGCTGGATGCGGACCAGGCTGTCAAGAACCAAGGACGTAAAGAGAAGACGACATTGAAACTCGTTATGCGTTCCTTCAATTTGACGGTACGTATGGATGCTCTTACTTGCTTTATCCTTTCCTCTCCGCGGGCTCAACGATTTATTGATGCGCGTAGACGATCGTGTGCACACTGTGCTTTATGATGTTGAACCTCTCTTTCCAAGGACTTAGCGTCTTCTTGCCTACCATCATCAATTCTCGTGAGTGCCCTTTCCGACCCCATTTTCCCCTTCGTTGACCAAATCCATTGCAACCAGTTGGCAAGTTCAGTACGTACACCATCCATCACGAATATTCCACATAATTAATCCCCACGGAATCACAGGCACGATTCAAGTCCAACTTCGAACTGTCCCACCCTACCTCGTCAGTGCCCTCTGGTCCGTCATTAATGCCTACGCAAGTTTCCGCTTCCAAAACCGCTTCATCGCAATCATCTCTTCTGTCGCCTTGATGGTGATTGGGTATGCCATCGCAGTCGGAACGACAGATCCCCACGCACGCTACGCTGCGTGCTTTTTGATGGTTGCCGGTGGAGGACCTAGTGGACCGATGGTATGTACTATGTCATTACATCGGTGGCAGCTTAGCCTGAGCTTGTTTCTGATACGGTTTGGGTCTAGTTCATCACCTGGGGCACAGAGAATGCCGCTCCCGATACTATGCGCGCCGTCGTCAGCGCTACCATCCCTGGAATTGGAGCCCTCGGCGCTGTCGTCTCGTAAGCCTTTCCTTCTTCTCCATGGCTGGCTAAAATAAAGCTCACCACCCTGTCTACTCTAGTGTATGGACATACATCTCCACCGATGCACCCAACTATTACCGCGGGAACTCGGCCAACTTGGGCACCACTACCGCCACCTGTATCATGTCAGCCCTTCTGGCTTTATACCTCCATAGAGAGAACAAGAAGAGGGAGAGGGGAGAAAGGGACCATATATTGGAAGGTAAATCGCAGGAAGAGCTGGAGCAGTTGGGTTGCAGACATCCTGAGTTCCGGTACCAGCTCTGATGTCTCTGTCTCTGGTTTTTGTCCGAGGGGTTTCTTCCATCTGCCCGCGTCTTACTGTTAGACCGATGTCTTCGTTGGTTTTCGTTTGCCATGTATCAATATGTATCTGTATGTACTATAATTGTTTTCCAATCCATTTCCTTGAAAAGGGCCCCTATTTTTATGGCCGCCAAGGAATGATGCGGTGATGGGTGGGAGGCTTGAGAAATTCGCGGCGGCGCGGCTGGTTTCGCGCGTCATCGTCATCGCGCTCACGCTGCACCAAAAAGTTGCCGCCGTCAGGGTTGCTTCCGAGTTCGACGCAGTCCAAGGTCCCGAACCATGCTCGTCGCGTCCGTCTGCCGTCGTACTCCTCCCCTCGCACGCGTTCTCTGCCAGCGACAACAGTTAAACTCGATACTCTCTTCGGCGACGACAACAACGAGGGCAAGCTTCACAACTGGGGCACCTAAATGGCGCAGCTCTATCGTGTTGTTGGTTGAGAAGAGGTGGTTGAGCACGACAGCGGTGCGTAGGCGGTTGGAACGGGAGGAGGACAAGCAGAAACAGTCCACAGGGACACCGGCAAATTCATCGACACCAACAGAACCAGAACCAGAAACGTCCAAACCCTCGATCCGGGAAAATATCTACACAATACCCAACATCCTCACAGTCTCGCGGATAATCTCGTGTCCAATCTTAGGATGGTCAATTCTAGAAGGAAACTACCAAGTTGCAACTGGCTTGCTCGTCTATGCCGGCTTGACTGACCTTGTATGTTCAATTTTTCCCTTCTTCCTCATGTTCCCGATTCACTATGTTCTCCACAAGCACGAGGAGAACAAAGGCTAACAACCGGTTTATCCCCCAAGGTAGACGGATTCCTCGCAAGGAAATACAACATGAGCTCTGTACTCGGAACAGTCCTCGACCCAGCTGCGGACAAGATGCTCATGACGACTTTAGTGGTGACGCTCACCATGCAAGATATGCTTCCTCGTACGGAACCTCGTATATTTTCAAGATAACCCGTGTTAACCGAAATCGCCTGTTGCACAGTACCACTAGCTGTAATCATTCTTGGCCGCGACGTGATACTGAGCTTGTGGGCATTCTGGATACGGTACCAGACGCTTCCATATCCCGTATGCCAACCCTTCAAACCTTGATCAAGAAGAGACTGTAATGCTTTCTATTCTCCCCCAGAAAACTTGGTCAAGATACTGGGACTTTGGACTACCCTCTGCAGAGGTGAAACCAACCACGGTTAGCAAGGTGAGCTTGGCTCCAATGGACATGCTACGGACAACCACCTGAATCATCGTACCATCTAGGTTAATACTGCCCTCCAACTGCTGCTTATGGGGACAACCACCATCAGTCCCCTACTGCCATTCAGCATTGGATTGGGATTGCAGGGACTTCAGTGCGTATTTCGTACCCTTGCCTTCACCCTCCTCTCAACGAAAGTCGTTGCAGATGGACCGTTGCCACCACCACCATCTGGAGCGGTAGCCAATACTTACTCGGTAGCGGAGGCTTCAAAGTCGTCGCCAAACGGTAGTCCTTCCTCTAGACTTCCAGAATCTGCCATAGTTGTACACCGAACCAAGACCAAGGAAAATGCAATAAAAATAAAATACACGACAAATGCTCTAATGCTATGATACACAAAGTAAGTATTACAACTAAAATATTTCAGATTCGAAAACGGCATATGAAAGCGAGATGGTGAAACGATTGATCATGACGAGCCAATTGCTCTTCGACGACGGACGTCCTCGAGAGCGGCGTTGATTGATGCTTTCGCGGTGCGCTCTCTTCTCCATTCTGAACTTCCTTTCCTGTTGGGAATGTTAGAATTGCGCGGCATGAAACGGAAGGTTGACAGTAACGCACTGTGTCCGGTTGACGAAGACGATTAAATGGGCGATGCTCTTCAGCCTGCGGCCGAGTTTAGGTTGTGAGGGTGCAACAGGGAAGCCGATTCGTGCTATTGAAGCATAAATCTTGCGTTCGCTGCGAAAGACAGTGTTAGTTTTTGAAAGGCCGCCCTTAAACATGCTGAAGTACCTCTTCTCGGATCGACCCAGGAGCTCCAGGAGATAATTCTTCTGGTATGCCAAATCCTCCCTGAAGGACGACTCTCTAGTAAATTTGGCTTTCAGATATTTGATCTGCACCATGAGGCCCTTGCACTCTTTATGATGCTTTATCTTCAATGCCGAAATCTGCGCCTCGTCACTAGAGCCAACAGTCAATACGTCACGTCCCCAGTAGTGGAAAAGAGAGCAAGTCACTTACGCTCCAGTGCAAACATGGTTTTCAAACTCTTCCATAGCCCTGGCAAGTTTCCTCTTCTGCGATTCAAGTTGCTCATTCAACAACTTGACTTGAGTTGAGCTCTGCTTTTTAGCTCGTTCTCCTTTAGCCACCTCGTCCTTAAGCTTGAGCTCGAGTCTCTCCTTCTCCGCTTTCAAGCTCTTGAGATCTCGCCCAAAGGCTTCCGCATCTCGTCTAACGCGCCGCAAATCAGCTTCGAGGCTAGCCACCGTCCTGGCTACATCACTCTTCTCAGACGCGATACGCTCCTTTTCTTGCTCAGCCTTTTGCAGTTGTGAAGACCGGGCATCGAGAGCTTGTTTGAGTTCTTCGATCTCGAGCACTTGTAGGTCGAGTTTGTGTCGCCTTTGGTCATGAGAGGTGGAATGCGCAGCATGCTCCTCTCGGAGTCGATTAACGGTCTGCGGGGATATGAGCATTTTTACGGAGGAGAAACACTGAACAGCTTACGTCCGCCAACTCTGAATACCGCTGTTGCAGAGACTTGTGGTCGGTGGCCAAGAGTGAACGCTCTTGACGCAGTTGGGCAATGGTCTCAAGGTTCTCAGCAACCTTTGTCTCCAATAGACGTGCCTTTTGTTCGGCAGTGCTATTCACTGTGGCGAAAGATTAGCTCAAGCCCAAAACTCGGGGTCCGCATGGCTTACGTCGAAGCTCCTTTTCGAGTTCGTGGTTCTCCCGCTTAAGCTTCTGAAGTTGATTTTTGACTTCCTCCATGTCCTGCAAGAGCCATAAGAATAGGGCGTAGTGGGTTACTGTGACACTCACCGATTCAGTCAAGCGAAGGTTTTTCAATACCGCCTTCTTCTCTTTCTCGACATTAGCTTGTTCTGCAGTGATGGCCCGCAATTTAGCGCGCTCGGCGGCGAGCGCATCTTCCAACTCGGCGATAGTTTCCTTAGCCTTTTCAAGCTCCTGTATGGAGCGTCAGATGTAGCAGATAGCGATATGGAAAATTGCGCACTCCATGAACGCTGTCACCGACACGCTTGCTCTCGTTGGCCCTCTTGATTTCAGCCTTCGCATTCCTGATCTGCCCTCCGAGGCGCTTATTATCGGCTTGCAGCTCTTCCATTTCCTCTCGAAGATGTTCGAGACTGGCGTTGGCGGCATACAGTTGCTCTCTGAGAGCCTCCGTAGTCCTGGTCGGGGGAGTAGGGGGCTCAGTAGCAATCGTATCCCTCGAGATGTCCGTCATGCTAACGAGGAGATGAGTCCCGGTCCAAAATCGAAAGCATATACCGCATACCTTTCATCAGCAGTGAGCCTTTGGAAGTCAAGCTTGATGTTACACTTCTTGCATCGAGCTCTCGACAAACGACGCATCTGACGGTCTTCCTTTCTTGAAAGGCGTGCCAACTCGTCTTCGAGCTCGGAGATTCTCGCCCGTGCATCCTCCAGCTTCCTAGTGAGCCCAACAACACCCAGCCCAGCATCCTCAAGTTTGTCGAGCTTGTCGTCGATACTTTCGTTGGCCACTTCGAGCTCATGTTGCAAGCGGTTGATCTCAGCAATCAAGGGTGAGACAGAGGGGTCATGGGCCGTGCTGTTAAGCCACGAGAGCTAACCAGGGGATCAATAATGCACTCGAAATTTAAATAGATGAGCGACTTACATCGCGCAAGGGTGCACCGGGCGTTCGAGGTGCTCGAATCGACATTGACAGAACATGTCGATGGATGGGTGACATCATGCTCGAGTTGGTGACCCGTCCTGGAGTCTGCGTCTCGTTCAGAGTCATTCGGAGAGCCTTGTTGCGTTCCAAAAGCTCCTCCTTCTCCCTCTCCAACAACTCGATCTTCGCATCCTTAGCTTTGTCCAACGCCTTCCGTGCTGGTGACTGGGCAAGAGTTGCCTTTAGGCGGGCAATTTCCTTGTGGGCATCGTCCAGTTCATGCTCCAAAGCCTCGAGTTCCTCTTCGGTAGGACCATTCTCCAGTTTCAAGGATGGTTCGCGAGGCGCATCGGCAAGTTGCTTCCATCGATCACGTTCGCGTTCCAGAGAGGACACCTTGGATTCCAGCTCCGAGATCGTATCGGCATCTTCGGACGCCTTGCTTTCCGCTTGATGCAAGGCTTCCTCAAGTTGGCTGTGGAGATCTTGTGCCCGCTGGTTTTCTTCTTCGAGGTCCTTGATCATCTTGGCCGTGTTTTCTTCTGCGGCGGTCATGGCGTCAATAGTCTCTTGGGCCTGTGCAAGGTCGTGCTCCAGTTTCTCGATTTGTTCAACTGCGATGGTGGCGCCCTCTTCCAGCTCGTTCACATACTCCTTGGTCGCATTCAGCTCGTTCTCCAGTTCAGTCAGTGAGTTCTCCAAAGTCTTGACCTTCTCGTGTTCTTTCTCGAGGGCATCAGTTTGGGAGGCTACCTCCTCTTCGAGGTTCGCAATGACATCCTTGTCCTCCGCCAGTTCCTTCTCCAATTCGTCGATACGGTGGTCAGCTCGGACGACTTCCTCTTCCAATTCCTTGATCTGAGAGTTGGCATTGCGCAAATCGCCCATGACCTGCGTGACACGCTCATTGGCCTCTTTCAAAGCTCCTCCAAGGTCCTTTCCGTTCTCCAGCAAACGCTCCGCCTTGTCAGCTCGCTCGGTCGCCTCGTCCAGCTCCCCTCGCAGCGCCTCCATCTCCCTCTCCGCCTCCTTGAGCTGCTGCGAAGTTCGCTCTTCGGTGGCTTCAACCTTGTTCTGCGCAGCACTGAGCCTCTTCTCCAGGTCGGCCAGGATCTTGGCAACACCATCTTCCGCCTCCTTCATCCTTTCCTCCCATCTCTCCTTGTCCCTCTGTCTTTCCTCTCTCTCCTTTTCCAGCTCCTTCTCGACTTCTTCCTTCTCCTCCAGATACTTCTCCGCTTCCCCCTTTAATCCCTCCACCATCTCCTCGAGCTCCGCCTTCTCCTCCAACCAAGACTCCGCCATATCCTCTTGAACGTGGTCCAATGTGCCACCCGCACTCACGCGACGACTTGCCCCGCTGAATCTTCGATTGCTCTCCATAGACAACTCCTCCCTGTCGGCACTGGGACTTCCCTTCTCCTCCTCGACCTTCCTAAGGCGAGCCAAGAGAGCCTCATTCTCTTCCTGCAGTTTTCGATTGAGACTGTGAAGGTAATTGTTAAGCTTCCCCGCATTGAAGCGACCGACACCGTGGCCTTGAGCTGCAGTCCCAAAGCCCATAGCTGGGTCGAAGGAGGTGTTGACTCGATGATGGGTCGTCAAATCGTGCGAAGAGGCCGTTGATACGAACGAAGCCTTGTCGTTGAGACCATCGTACGGTGAGTTCACAGCTTGGGGGGTACCCCATCGTCGAATGGCAGACGGCGGGCCCGCCGCCGATTGAGACTCTGAGTCTGAAGTGTGAGGCGAGTCCGCGGTGATAGTCTGGGAGAGAGGATGGGAAATCCTCCTTGCGTTCCCAATTGGGGCTCTCGGGCGAGGGGTCAATCCTGCAAAGGCAGCCCGAAGGGCAGGGCCGCCCGATGCAGTACTCGCTGACCCTGACTCTTCCACTTCTGCTCTGGGAGTGGACTCGGCTATGCTCGGTGTAGCTGGCACGAAGCGATTTGGATGAGGAGTACCCGTCTTCATACGAGGTCGGGAGCTCGAGTTGACAATGGACAAGAGGAACGAACGGCGACGTGTCGCAGGCGTTGTGAGGTCGTCATCTTCGGCGATGCTCCTTGGTGCGGGTGTCTGGAGAAGGTCGGATGGAGGTGGCGGCAAGTCAAATCGTGCGCGCGCCCTTGGGAAGGCAGGAGTGGGCGTCATCGCTATGGATGCGCCTCCGGGGGAAGAGGCCGCATTAGAAACTACTCCGGGCGAACGACCCACGGGCACGATGGTTCGATTGCTATTGGCGTAGGAGGCTGGCTCACTTTCCGATGAGAATGTAGGTTCTCTATAATCGTCGCCGTCAGCCGCACTGCTCTGGACTTCGTACTGTTCCTCTTGGTGCTCGTGTTCTTGTCCACTTTCCTCGTCGTAATCGTGCTCTGCGTCAACCCGGTCTACCTGTGGCGAGATGTGCACGTCCGTGATGTCCATCGATCGCACTCCCGTCTCGTTGGATTCCTCACTATGGCTTTCGTCATGGTCGACGGGTGCGGAAGCGCTAGTTCTGCTCTGAGGTCGTTGAACGGGCGACCCATGCGTTGATCGAGGAATGTGCATCGCCGGGAGAGGGGATCCATGGTCGGACCAAGTTACTGACTTGCTACTCTTCGGAGTGGACGCTGCGGGAGATGATGCGGACGAATCCGTGGTGCGCGACAGGGATGGTGTTCGGGTCCTCGCTGCCGTCCTGCGTAGCCCAACATTCCGATACTTGTCAAAGGGCGAGGCCTAAGCGCCAAAGGTAAGTCGTGTTTCTCGGAGATTCATTGGCCTACACGCACCTTGGGCTCTGACTTCAGACTAACAGAATAATCATAATGCTTCTGGGGCGTAGCACTCTTGCTAACGATAGGAAGTGGCGGAGGACTGTCTCTGCTGACAGATTCTAGCGCATCCATAAGCGAGAGATCCCTGTCTTCTCCGTCTTCTGATGGAACGTAGACCTCCGGTTCACTAGCTTTGCTTCGGTGACCGTCTTTCTTTCCTTCGTCTTCATCGTGATCGTCGTCCATAGACATGTCACTGAGAACATTCCGATGCTTGGAGATGTTAGATAGAGAGGGGATATCTGTAATGTCGAAGAAGCTATCCTTCTTCTTGTTGCTGAGGGTGGTCGGTCCCACTGATGACTTGGCGGACCTCGCGCCAATTGAGTTAGAAAAACGGGCTGTATTCGAGCTGTTGAATGCTGGTCGAATGGTCGATGCATAATGTGAGGATGCTGCTGGCGTCGAGTGTTTGGGCGATGGGTAGTCGTCGAATGAGCTATCCAAGGCGTCATCTGAATCGGTATGGCTTGGTGTCATACCCTCGTCCGCGGAATCGTCGAAAGGCGGGAGCGAGGGTAACGAAGGCATTTCCCTGTCTTGAACAGCTTCTATTCTGCGCAATATGCGCGAAGGCGTCTCCAAATATGTCGCCATGGCGGGCGACGTCGAGTTTTGTTCGAGCTCGATGTGGACAACGGCGACGGCAGTGGTAGAAGACAACAACCGACTCACGGCAAACGCGTGCGGCGTTCAACGATGGAATGACACGTGATCGCGCCTCGCGTCATGAGCCCGCCGTTTGTGGCTGTGTCCCGCTGCTTGGTTTTGCCCCTATGTATCGAGCGCGTGTGTTGCCTCTGTCGGTGATGGTCTGCGATCGCGACAATGGCAACCCCAAATCTTCCCTTCGTTCCGCCATCGACTAAGCGTCACAGGACATCGTCTCAATCATCTGGACTATCGTCAGACTCGGGAACCAACGTTGCATTCAAGTCGACCAGGATCTCGTCGTCTCCACCCGATGGTCAAGCGATTTCTCAATCTGAAGCCACGGCAGTTGGCCGAGCAGCAAACCGACGTCTGATATGTACCCTGCCGCCGACATGTAACAGGAAACCGACACCTCTTGCGAATACAAAGGAACTGGAATCTCATTATGCGACATACCATGCACATGTGTGTGAACAGCCTGGATGTGGGTGCGTATTTCCAGAAGCTCGTCTTCTGGAGCTGGTGAGTGCATGGCTATTACGACGCTGCACGCTTGCTTAATTATCTTGCCTCAGCACCAAACAGAGAATCATGACCCCCTGGCAGCCCTTCGAAAGGATCGAGGAGAGAAAATCGTGTGTTCACTCATCGCTCAAACCGTTTTATGCATTGACCATTGGCCTCCAGTTCGCATGTCATCTAGCATCGTGCCCCCGCACATTTGCAACACCCAAAGCTCGGCGACTGCATCTCATCTCATCACACGGTTACCCAAAGGAATACTTCTTCGCTGTCACCAACAAAGGTGTCGGTGGTCTTCTCAAGAAATGGGGTGAGGGTGCAAGCATGATCAGAGGCAAATGGAAACCCAGAGATGGAGCGGATAAACCTACCAGCAGAGGATCTGGCAAATCTTACCTCTCCAATAAAGCGATGGATGTGGATCCCAACACCTATCGAGATACAATGGATGTCGACAGCGATGACTCTGATGATGACGATGACGATGAAAGCTCTTCGGAAGACGAGACTATGACAAGGGAAAAGCAACCTGGTAGTCGAATGGTGCTAGACCCCGAAGCCACCCCGCGACTGCCCCTCGCATCTAAACCGTTGCCGGCGGGGACGCCCCCTACTACCTCGTCGCCGCTTCAACCAGTAGACCCAGCGGACGCTCTCACTTCAGGGTTCTCTTCCCTTTCCCTTGTTCCACCCGCTGTCAGGTTCGGTCGAGGTGGTCGCAACACTGGTTTCGCTGCGAGGATTGATAAACCAACTGCTCCGACCCCCGAGCAACCTCTGGACGCCGGGACCCAGATGAGTAGCAATCATCTTGCGGCAGCTCAGCGCGGCCGTGGAGGAGGCAAGGCTAACACCCATAACACTTCGACTGCCCACGAGATCGCGCCCGTTCAGTCGCAAGCTGTACCTGACCGAATGCGAACTCGGGGGAGGGGTCGCGGCATCGGAAGGGGACGAGGATATTGATGAATGACCGTACGTACGATAACCCAATTGATCAGCATACACCATTGTATTTGTAGCCCAACCCGACCTTGCACGCAGCGATTTTGTATATACATAACCAACAGATACGCGATCTGTATCACCACGACCAACACTTCTTCATTTCTCCCTGGATGAAGCTGATGGTTTCATTGAAGTCATCCGAAAGGGAAGGAATGGCTTCTTACTATCCCTGTAATGTCCATGTACCACTGATGCCCGAGAGTATGGGTGGATTCAGAGCTGTTGGCTCTCCAGCCGTGGATGTCGGACCCTGGAATCTGAGGAGATTTCACCAAAGCTTTCAGTACTTGCTCAAGCATCCACCCCCTCCCATAACTCACGAGACATAAGTGAATTATGGGACAAAAGACGACAGGCCATCATATAACTTCCAGCAATGCAAAACTGTAACGGTTCGAAAAGACTTCCTGTGAGTGTGGTTAACGACTTTAGGCGCCAAACTAAGCGCCCGCTTTCCGAGGGGCCAATGCAAGTTCCTGTGGAAAAAGAATCGATGATCGATGAAGGGTATCGTAATATGTACAAGATTAAATACTCTATTAAAGCTTTAAGCCTCTATGTTTGAACTACTGTTGCTCTACCCACTATCCTCCGTCCCAGGGGGAAAAGCTATGTGCAAGGGAGACCACGATCCGCCACCACCCCAACTGTTGAAGAACAGATGATTTGGTTGTGGAAGGGACAGCTGGGTCGGGGTAGACAAGAAGCTACTAGAGCCAAGGTTGTAAATGTACCCGCCATCGTCATCGGCAGGGGAGAGAAGCACGAACCGCCTGGGTAGGTCGTTAACCTTGATAACTCCCGGCTGCAGTCTGTCAGGTAATTTGAGGGTAAAGTCTCTTGATAGACCTGCTTTCCCCAAGGACCCACCGATCGCCATATGAATTTCGTCAAGCCATGTATCGTAAGAGGCATGGTCCGGAGGAAGGCAGCGGCTCTGATAGCAAGGGTCACAGTCCCATCTGAATCGTTCGAGGGAGGGAAGGCAAAAGAATTTTAGTATGGCCTTGTGGTCGAAGGGCCCTTCGATGTCAATGAATCGGGCAGACGGGATCGTCCCCACAATCACGCCCACCGCTGAATCGGTGAGCATTTTGTTCAACAGGAACGTTTTCAGTTCGAGGTGAGTTAGACAGGGGTAGAAGGTGGTCGAGAAGACGAGGGCAACGACGTCGGGGCTAGATTTCAGGTGGAGCTTCGTCAGGTCAGGGAACTGATGCAGTCGGTTGGGCATCCAGAAGGACTGGTCGCGATCCCTCAAGAAGAGTTCGAGGCGCAATTCGTTGAGATTCGGGGAGCTGGAAGAAAGGTCCCCCAGCCACGCAACCAACTTCGAGCGACTTTCGAAGGAGAGGTAATGGATGTCAAGGTGGCGTAGATTCTTGAGGAAGGGCCCCGGGTGGCGAAGAGGCACGGGAAAAACGTCGTAAGAGGTAAATGGGGCGACAACTATTGACTGGGGGAGCGATCCTTCTTCCGACAGGCGATGGAATGCGACCTTGTTAAACGCTTCGTCTTTGGGTCTGCTCTGACAATGAGCAAACACGACATTCTGGATTGGTGAGCGAGAAACGAGGTCAAAGCTGCCAGCATCACGGTAACATTTGTATGAAATGATGAGCGTGTGCAGCGCGGGGGCGATAGAGGGTATCCCATGTCGGAAGAGGAGGTCGAGGACGGCAGGGGAGACGGACTTGGTGATGTAGTCATCGCCGCCAATGACGACTTCACGGATGCGGGGAGCGTAGAATAAGAGCCTGTCCAATGCTGACGCAGAAACGGCGACGCCTTCCCAGTCTCGCCTTAGTCTCTAACGGAAAGATGTCATTAATAACAAAAACTCAAGTGTGCCAACAAAGAGCGGACTTACATAGGCATCCCTTTCGATGACGAACAGCGGCAAGAGGAGGACGAGGGGCCTCAAGGACGGAATACACCTCCACACGATATTCATGGCAGGGTCGCAGAATGCCTTGCTAACAAAGGCGTAGGACACCATTTCTGCCCTGAAAGCGTCCCAGTTGGGATCGTCCCAGACCCGCTTCACAGCTAAGGTGAGCTCCATCTGTTGAAGGATGAGCCCAACGAGGTCAGAGTTGGACAAGACGATTCGGGCAGCGGTGACGGGGCTTGCAAGCCAGCGTTCCAGCGTCCTTCGCCTCTTCGCTGCCCGGAGGGAGAAAGGATTGGGCGGGTCGGACATCTTGAACGCTGGATCTGTGGAGGTGGAAGGCCAGGTGCAGCCTGAGGATACGCGTCCGTTGCAGGGTCTTAAAAGAAGAGTCGGAGGCCAACCAACAAAGACTGTGCGGTGGCATCAGAGTCGGTGCTTCAAAAAGAACGCCGGGGACCTCGAGGCCCTAGCCAAGTCAGGGCCCGCCCAATAAGGTTTCCATAAATTTTATGGTGCGAACGACCATCGGTTAGGGCGGGCACGTTTTCAATGAAACCCTTTAAGTATCCGTCGCAGCGAAGGAGAGAGACAAACTGCCTGAACGCGACTGTGATCCAGTTTGATCGCATCATTCATCCAGATCCTCAGGAACTCTTTGAAATGGGACGAAGCAGAACGTTCTCTTTACACACCAGCATGTGTAGCTATACATTCAAATTCCTGGCTAAGAAAACCACATTGAAGTAACTACAACGGGATTCATCCTCTCCAGACAGCCTGAGGCAATCGAACTAAGTCGAGAAACAGGGAAATGAGCTCCAGATGTACTCACCGGGCCTGGCTGGATGTACTCCTTTGGAATGGGATTGTGGATATTGATGAGGATACCTGGCTCCTACGTAAATCGAACGAGGAGGACATGCTCTCAGCAAATAACCATCCACAGATCCTGAATATTCTACTCACCCTGCCATTGTATACCCCGGGAATAGCCACCAAAGGACCAGGTTGAGCGGTCGAGTTGTTCGCCTCTTCACTTTCGAGAATGTTTATCTGTGCACAGCTGAGAAAGAATTGGGCTGTGGGCTGTGGTTTCAGCTCGCCCTCCGAGTTGTCAAGATTGGGATTACATACCACCCCCGAAGTTCATGGCGTAGTGAATGGCGATATTCTCCATCCGAACAAGATACTGACCGGGCGGGAGAGAAGGAGGAAGGGTAAAATCGATGCTTTGGACGTCAGTGGATGTCAAGACGAGAGTGTATGTTGGAAAAGAATAGGCAATACCTTTCGAGGGGAACCAGACATAGTTGCCCCCATCAGTTTCCATTGGGATTTCATGAACCTAGGTATGCTCAGCCACCACATGTGGTATTCAACGCTTATCGCGTACTTTGAACCAGACTTGGCCATCTCCATCCCATTCCCGAACGTCTATGCCCTTGGGAGCCTCCGCCATGTACACGTTTGTCACCTGTACCCGACCCCCAGCTGATCAGCCCTGTACCGCAAAACCCGTCACATTCGCGCCTTACACTGTGGTGGAAAATATACTGCATCCCTCCGTCACCTGCTCCGAACCCAATCTCGGAGCCGGGTGGAACATCATAGGTTTGCACAATTTCACTGTGATTTCGCTTGGAGTCGAAGCACCTCAAATTCGGGTCATTTACATCTTCAACCTGAAAACGTATACTCTGGTGAGCCTTATGAAACCTCCTCAAGGTTACAGAGATAATCGAACAGGATAAAACCCTTCGCGATGATTATCCGTACGTCTGACGTACTGCCAGTCCCCGGTGGGGACCCCGTTCACCCGGAGAACAGGGAAGGTATCTTTGAATAGTGACAGCTGTTGAGTTAGATCCTCGAGTGTACAAAGTCGGAATCACGTACAGTGCGCCCAGGCGGATGCGACCCATAGAGCAGAGACAAAGAGCAACGTCCGCATAACAGAAACCACCTCGCTGAGGTCAATGAGGAATGTGACGGAACAGCTCCTTTTTCATACCGCCAAACGGCGGAAATTACACGACCCCAGGTGAACATATGAAACAAGAGAGTCTCGTTAGAAGCAACATGATCCCGACGATACTGCGATGCTCATCCATGCGTTTCGGTGAGCAATATAGAAGTCGATATGGAGGTCAATTCTTTTTGACGTAATTCGAAGACACGAGGGTTCTTGTCGATCACAGACACATGCGATGTCGAATGAAGTATGAGGCATATGAGAGAGAAGGATCGGAAAGACCTCCATAATGACAGGGACCCCATTCGTTCGAAGGGATATTGTGCGGCAAGGCGAAGCAGCGGAATGACCTACTCCGTCACCATAAGTATATATAATGGATGCTAGATAGACGGCACGATTAATCTGAAGTGTTCGTGCGAGGCGACATCCGTTATAAAGGCGGGGGTCCTGGAGGGGGAGGCGCCTGGGTCGGGGGTGGAGGAGGCCCTGTTGATGGTGGAGCTGGTGCCGACGACGATGAACCTGAAGCCGCCGATGCTTGGGAGTAATATTGTTGGTACTGCTGGGCCATCCACTCCTTGAACTGAGGCGAATTGACGTCGTATCCGTACGCAGCCCTATTGGGCGATAAGAGCGAATACATGGCGAGGTAGGTTAATGCAATCAGTCAGTATTCAACCACCAGTAGTACCTTTCAATCGAATGAAGGATGGTGAGTCGAAGAAGAGACACGCACCAGTAAGCAGTGTGTGAAGCAGTCGGGTCCTGGTCTGCACCAGGAGCGGCCGGTGCACCCTCAAGTTGAGGTTGGGTGGGACCACCACTTGGGGGTGGAGGAGGCTGGTCGGTCGGGGGCGGGGGCGCACCTCCTGGGGAAGCACCTGGCACCTGCGCTGCAACACCAGGATATCCCTTTTCGAATAGGTAAGATACACGTCAGGTGAATCGCTTCAGACAACGCACCATGCTGTATGCGGCATATTGCATCTGTACAGAGTGCAACTCGGCTTGCTCCTGCTGGATGCGAGCAAGTTGCTTGGCATGTTCGGATTGGACAACGAGCACGAGATCTTCAGCTAGAACTTTAGCGCGGCGAACCTGGCCCTCGTCTGGCCCTCTTCACGACAATATGAGCCTCAAACTGTCAATAGTTTAACAAAGACGTACGTTATATGAATGTACAACGGTTCTTCGCCTTCTCTGCCTGTCTCTTGATCAATAAATCCAGAACCAGCGCCCTTGATCTGAACACGAGCCCCGGTTTCTTGTTGAATGTATTTCACGAACGAGCCCTGGAGGTCCGTGAGCTGTACGCCCTGTTGAAACATACAATTCGGAACTTACACTTGGCCCAACTACTTTGGCTCTCACGTTGAAGTTTCGGATCGACTCGAGACCTATTGGCAGTTTGTCTTCAGGCCATTTCCGCTTGAGGGTGGCAGCAGGAGCGCAACAACATTGATGTGAAAAAGAACGTCAGCGCGCAGGATAGTTAGAGAATGTGAACTTGACCATTACCTTCTCCCTTCTCTTATCTTCGACGACCAGAGATCCCAAATCTATTGTCATCAGTTCGTTAATCTTGTCGACGGCTTTCCGCAAGACTTCTGCTGTTGAGGCGGTAACATGGAGATACAGGGGAGGGTCTTTGTCGGTGGCCTTGCTTCTGTCAGGATACCACACGCCTTTCGTGCTCACCACAGCCCCTCCAGATTCCTCTTTAATCTACGAAACAAATGAGCTCAGAGTCGAACGGGATAGAAACAATGGCTCACCTGTTGCTGGGTGGTGCCCTTGGTCAACATGTACCTATTCCTAACATCGTTGATATCAATATCCTTCACAAATTGGTGCTCTGGGTTTCCTCCGTCCATGCCCCCTGCAGCAAATTGGGCAGCGATTTTGGCCGCAATTGCAGCTGCCTGTGCGGCTGCCTCTGAGGCTGGGTCTAATTTCTTGGAGGTGCCTTCCGGGGGCGGTGACGGCTTTTCCTTAGATCTTTCTGCAGCTGGCTGATCCCATTTTGACTTTGAATCGGTGGACATTGTAGGCGAATGAGTTTGTCGAGTTGGACGTCCAAGAGAAAGAAAACAACCAACCAGTTTACAGCTTACTATATAGAAGCTTCTGATCCAAACATGGCACGCTGATCGGGCGCTAAATTAGGCCCGCTGAGCTTCATCGACCCTGATGTTCTCTGGGAGTACAGTACTAGCTTTCCCTGCCCATGGTATACCGGGAGACCCAACTCTTTGTTCTGCTGTATCCCAACATCATGCATGCTTTGGAACTATCGCCGGAAACCAATCGTAAGGAACAGCTAGTACAGGCACCTTGACAGCACAATGTATCCATCCCAATTCCAGATGGATGAGTGGCTTCCACCAACATTGGGATCCGGAGTAGAAAGAGTCTGATGAATACACTGCGATTCGCGTTTCACGTGCTTCACTGAAATATCGGGGTCGGTGGCCCTGTAGGCAGTACCAATGTATCCTTAATCTGGACGTAAGTTACATGCTTTTCCGCTAGTCTCGACGACACGGAGAGCTATACTCACTTCCCTTTATGGGTTTATTGTATCCCCTCTTTCGTCAATCAGGTCCTTCGTCATTAAGAGAGAAGGATCAGAAAAGCCTCCAAGTTGATTCCGAGATGACAGAGACCCATTCGTTCAAAGGGATACTATTCGGCAAGGCGAAACAACGGAATGACCTACTTCTTCATGAGAAGTATAAACTAACATGGATTCAAGATAGATCAGCAACGACAAGAGAGCAGAAAATAATGAAAACGATTCCCAATTGATTTGGAGTGTTCGTGCAGGGCGACATTCGTTATGAAGGTGGGGGTCCTGGAGGGGGAGGTGCTTGGGTCGGGGGTGGAGGAGGCGCTGATGAAGCGGCTGTTGGTTGAGTGGCACCTGCTTGGGCGTAATATTGTTGGTACTGCTGGGCCATCCACTCCTTAAACTGAGGCGAATTGACGTCGTATCCGTACGCAGCCCTATTGAGCGATACGCGCGAATGCATGAAGAGGTAGGAAGATCACGAGGAGGACGTGCGAGATTAATGGGGGTGCAATCAGTCAGTATCAAATCACCAGTAGTACTTCCCAATCGAATGCAAAATGGTGAGTCGATATTTGGAAGAAGAGTTACGCACCAGTATGCAGTGTATGCAGCAGTCGGGTCCTGGCCTGCACCAGGAGCAGCTGGTGCACTGTCAAATTGAGATTGGGTCGGACCTCCGCCTGGGGGTGGAGGAGGCTGGTCGCCTGGGGGCGGGGGCGCACCTCCCGGGGAAGCCCCTGGCACCTGCGCTGCAACGCCAGGATATCCCTTTTGGAATAGGTAAGAAACAAGTTAGGTGAATCGCTTCAGACAACGCACCATGCTGTATGCGGCATATTGCATCTGAACAGCGTGCAGCTCGGCTTGCTCCTGCTGGATGCGAGCAAGTTGCTTGGCGTGTTCGGAGCGGACAACGAGCAAGAGATCTTCGGCTAGAACTTTAGCGCGGCCAACTTGGCCCTCGTCTGGCCCTCTTCACGACAATATGAGCTTCAATCTGTTAATAGTTTAACAAGGACGTACGTTATATGAATGTACAACGGTTCTTCGCCTTCTCTGCCTGTCTCTTGATCAATAAATCCAGAACCAGCGCCCTTGATCTGAACACGAGCCCCGGTTTCTTGTTGAATGTATTTCACGAACGAGCCCTGGAGGTCCGTGAGCTGTACGCCCTGTTGAAACATACAATTCGGAACTTACACTTGGCCCAACTACTTTGGCTCTCACGTTGAAGTTTCGGATCGACTCGAGACCTACTGGTAGTTTTTCTTCTGGCCATTTCCGCTAGAAGGTGGTAAGGCACGATAGCAAGAGCGAGATAACATTCATGTGGGTGAAAACGTCAGCATACCCACCAAGGCGCAGGATGATTAGAAGATAGGAACTTAGCCATTACCTTCTCCCTTCTCTTGTCTTCGACCAGAGATCCCAAGTCAACTGTCATCAGTTCATTAATCTTGTCGATGGCTTTCTGCAAGACTTCTGCTGTTGGGGCAGTGACATGGAGATACAAGGGAGGGTCTTTCTCGGTAGCCTTGCTTCTGTCAGGATACCACACGCCTTTCGTGCTCACCACAGCCCCTCCAGATTCCTCTTTAATCTACGAAACAAATGAGCTCAGAGTCGAACGGGATAGAAACAATGGCTCACCTGTTGCTGGGTGGTGCCCTTGGTCAACATATACCTATTCCTAACATCGTTGATATCAATGTCCTTCACAAATGGGTGCTCAGCGTTTCCTCCGTCCATGCCCCCTGCAGCAAATTGGGCAGCGATTTTGGCCGCAATTGCAGCTGCCTGTGCCGCTGCTTCTGCTGGGTCTAGTTTCTTCGCGGTGCCTTCCGGGGGTGGTGGCGACTTTTCGGCAGGCTTTTCTGGAGCTGCTTGATCCCATTTTGACTTTGAATCGGTGGACATTGTAGGCGAATGAGTTTGTCGAGTTGGACGAAAGAAAAGGAAACAGGCAGGGGTCGGTCCCGATCCGGCTTACTAGAAGCTTCTGATCCAAACATGGCACGCTGATCGGGCGCTAAATTGAGCCCCTCTGCTGGCTTCAGGCCTCGTCGCTTCGCTTCGTGGACCCTGAGTGTATCACAGTTCTCTGTAAGTACAGTACTGATTTTTCCTGCCCATATAATTGTTTAAACAAAGCGGATTTTGAGGATTTCTAGCCCGAACTTCTGGGAATCTATTCTTAGCAGAGGACGCCACGTGGTTGGATTGGGAATGATTTTGATGGGCGGACCTGGACAGGAATTCACCCGCAGAGCGGGGCTGAACAGTAAACCAGATATACAGCCGTGGAGGATTCTCGCTGCTTTCTTCCTGTCGTCCCATGAACCCGCCTCTCCTTCTGCGGGTACTACTTGCAGGCAGCCACCAACACCCAAAGTGACGCTACAATCACACAAAACGGGACAAAACTTGATGGCGAAACCGGTGTCCAAGCTTTTCCTGGACCCAAACCTTGCAACCGCTGTTCTTCTGGGCATTGCGACGCTCTTGTTGCTTCTGATATCCTTATCGGTTCCCGTTGTCCAATCTGGCCAGCTTTTCCGTCTCTTGGCTGTTCTCGACGGCACCAAGAGATATGTTCACTTCGGTTTATGGGGCTATTGCATCCCCTCTTTCATCAAGTAAGTCCTTCGTCATTAATTTCTGTATCGAGCTCCAACCGCTATCTAGAACCCAGCCAAATGTTATTGAAGGCTGCTCCAAGTCCATGTTCGGTATAACAATCGACAGCAATGTCCTTAATGCACTGTACGTGGACCAGCCCCTATCATTTCGGTCTCGGAAGGCCGACAACGTCTTACAGGCAAACGAACCCTGCGTTGCGCTCAGTGCTCAACAAGCACCTCACTTCATCCTTTATTATGTATCCAATCGGTACATCCTTCCCCCCAACTCCCCGTTGATAACCCGTACTCACACGACATAGCGACCCTATGACGCTCATCACCTGCGGATTGCATAGCTGCCTCTTCGTCTCCAAGCACCGCTCAACGTTTTGGCCTGATGCTCGTCGCAGCAAGACTCTTACCCGCATCTTCACACTCTCTTCATCGCGGCATTCGTCGCCATCGTCGCCACGGCCCTCCAAATCACCGTAGTAGGCAAAGCCAAACTCAAGGTTACCTCCATCCGCGAGAGTTATGGCAATATCTACCTGGAGTGGGGTAACCTCGTAAGTTCTCACTCTCTCGAATCTTCGGAGAAACACCCATTCACTACTTCCGCGCCCTGCACATTTGCTTCAACCTCCCTTGACCAATACTTTCATTAGCTATGGTTGACCGTTGTGGCCACCGTGATCCATTTCATCAACCTCGTCAACCTCTTTACCATGCGCCTCCGACTCGCTCGAATCAAACTGGAGAAACGCAGAGCCCGGCGAAGAAAACACCATCAACACCTCAGAATCAATGATGTCAGCGAGAAGGAGCTCATAAATCCTCCTTTACCTGCCTGTCTCCTCCCACCACCGCGCACAAACCGCTCCCCGACAAGTCCACTGGGGACATCTCTCCCTCCAGCACCACCATAATCGGAGATTCCTCAACACCACACTAAATTATTCACTAATGTCTACCTGACCTATGTCAATATCGGACCTGAACCACCAACCTATCGTGTATTTGTACGTGGAGTCTCCATCTCCAAAGATATTTCAGCTGCAGCACCAAAAGGCATCACACAAACGTCTATCAGGTGCTCACCACCATGCATTCAATTACCCTGGACGTCGCCATTCCCCTACCCACCCATTCATCCCCCCTTCACATGCCATCCAGCCCATTCAATGCACTTGAATTGTGCGAGCGTGCTATCCATCAAGACCCGTCACCATCTCACAAGAACTCGTACTCACAACTCAGAATCAATGTTCCTCCCACGTCTCACTTTGACAGTTCGTCCTTCGACGATCCCACCCGAACAGAAACCCCGAAAACACAGGCCACCTGCCGTCAAAGATCCCCCGCAGTCCCCCGCCACAACACCCCACGCCAGACGTCAACATCAATAGGCACCGTTCCCGCGAACTTGTAGCAGCAATAACCAAACCAAAGTTCACGTTCAAAGACGAACACGGCCAGTACTTACACGATGATGGCATGGAATGACAGGATTCAGACACACGCACTGGGAGATACGCACACATTCGATTTATACCCCAATGACACAGCTTGAAGCTTCGTTCGAAGATGACCCCCAGGGGCCAGGTGACCAACCCCTCGTCCTTCTTTGACATGGGATGGGTACATATCGTTTGGTGTCTTTATTTCATCCGCCGACGCCACCTCCTCGCTAGATCTCCTTTGTTCCCGACAGTAGTTTGACCGTCAAACGGGTTTTGAGAGGAGTTGTCGCGTGTCGAGTGTCGCGGGTATCATATGTTTATATTTGGAGGCTAGGGTACCGGTACTGGGCTGGGGAAACGATAGTCTAGGAGGGGCGACTCGAGACTGGACTGGACTTGCTACTTTTACTCACTGCGGTCTCGTTAAATCTACCTTCTTCGAGCAGAACCACGAGAACTGTTTTTTCAGAATCTTTTATTTGATTAAGAAAAAGATAAAACCAAGAAACCATGCACCGTAACCCAACTACAGATGTAATACAGGAAGTCGAAATCGTACGCAGACCAGGTGAGATACTATGTAGTAGAGAACCAAGAGTACAAGTTCGAGTCTGAGCGAGAACGCAGAGAGAAGTTGGCAGACATGTAAAAGGCGAGATTACAGAGAAGATCGTATGCATGGGTGTGTGTGGCAAAATGACGGGGTGGAATTGTTGTCTTGGTTTGGAAAAGAGAGAAGGAGAGAAGAGAGTAAAATGCGTTTGCAGTTGCGTTGGTTGGATGCGTTGCTTGTATGTAGTGTCGGTTGGTTGGCTGATCGGGTTGACGAAATTGAGAGTGAAGAAAGGAACGGGGGAAGGGTGCGTGGGGGATGGATAGGATGGGCATGGCGGATAGCTGTATACTAGCTTGTACTGCGAAGAAATTACGATGAAGAGGAGAAAAGAAAAGGGTATTCCAATTATTAGGAACGAGGAAAAAAGGTCCAACGTCAAGCATCAACCAAGAAGAAAACCACTCTAATAAATTATAGGGATAAAAAAGCGTCTCTGTCAACCTTCAAAGGAAGCTGAACCACCACTACGTTTGAAAAAAAAAAAAAAAAAGAAAACAAGATCCCAATACAAGAAAGGGAAAGAGGCGATATAAGATAGTAGTAGTAGTAAGCTGAATACGTGCCGTACGATGTCGGTTGGCACTGAAGTAGTTATTACAACACTGGATCCGAAGCCAGTGTAAATTAAGGACACCGCTAGAATTAGGAAACGAAACAAGAGAGGTTCCACAAGAAGACCAAAGCAAGAAGAAGAAACAAGAGAGATGTCGCGAGCTTTCCATCAGTGTTCGTCGTCAACTTCTACCCGCCTTGCGGCGATGCCATTCTATATGCCCTTTGCCACTTTCCACCATTATTACGAGTGATTCCATAACCCAAGGAAAGCCCCTGCACTGTTCACCATCTCCGCCGCCTTGCCCATCAAAGACGAATCTGACGAACCCGACTCTGGCGACCTCTGCAAGGTCGGGCGAGCCTCATTCGTTGGGGAAGTCGCAGAACCAACCACGCTGAGATGGGGTGACGCAGATGGTTTCGGGCTAGCGGGACTGGGACTCGAGACAGCCGTGTACGACGTGCTCTGAGGAGCCGCATGTGACGGAGAAGGAACGAGTGGTGGAGGTCTCGTCTTTGAAGGCGAAGGCGACGTCCGACAAGGCGAGTATGATTTGGCACGGGCTTCGGTTACGATGGGACACACCGGAGTGGGTGCAGGGACGGTAGGCGGCGTAGGCGTCCGGTCGTGGTCATTGCGATCGTGGCGGAGGGCAGGAAGCATTTCCAGGACAGGTGAATTCGAGGGCGTCGGCGTCGATTTGCGGCGCATTTCTTCCTCGGCCAAACGCATATACTCGGCTTCCCGATCAGCTTCCTCTGACACACTGTCAGGATCAGGCATGATAGTACTCGTGGAGGATGCCGAAGAGAAGCAGGCTTCGGTAGGTGGGCGGTGCGTTGAGGAGACCTTGGGTGCTGTCGCCGCGGCATCGTCCTTAGGAGCAGGAACCCGAGGGGGTTCAGGACTACTGCTGACGCTGACACTTAGTCTCTTGTCTGTAGTTTGACTGCGCCCTCGCTCGCGTTCGCGTCCGCCTTCTCTACCCCGCCTGCTGTCTCTATCCCGTTTGTCGACTCTGCCGTTGCCGGTGTATGCGCTTCCGATCCGAGGGGAGATGGAGGCATCGGGAGAAAGGCTGCCCAGGGGACTTGCGCTACTATCCCATGTGGATGACGAGGGTGTCCGCGTTGACGATCGACCACGGGATCCAGATTGGGACGATGACTGTCCACGACCGGCTTGAAGAAGATCCTGATGTGAAGCCGAGCGGCCTCGTGAAGACTGGACGACCAAAGGGTGGGTGGGTGAATTTGAAGAGTTTGAGCGACGGAGAGGCGGGCGGGATTCGGCAGAGGAAGGCTGGAGAGTGGGACCTGAACGGGAGCTGGAGGGTACCGAGGAGGAAGAGATGCTTTCGGCTAGGTTGGGAGAAGGGGTGCGCGAGTGCGATTTCGAGCGAGACCGTGAGCTGGCCGACCGCGACATGGACCGTGAGGGACGCTCATCTGACGCACGACCTTTTGACCGTGCGCTATAGGGCTGACGGCCCCGAGACGGCCCAGCGTTCATGTATTCCCCGCCAATAAGTGGGCCACCGAACATGTCGAACTCATCGTCATCCTGGTCGTGGTGGTTAGGTTGCACGACTACCTTGGGAATTCCGTCGTTGCCACGGGAAGAGTATTCGAGCGTCTCAGTTTCTAGGCTGGCGGTGTCTTCGTCGACGGGGTGGAGTGGGATGGGGATCGGTATGCTGCTAGCGCTTTCCGTGGGTTCTGGGCTAACGGAATAATCTTCAAATCCAACGCTGCCAACAACAGGGTTCCGGTGGTGGTAGACCTCGGTCGAGTCGATTTCTTCTTTGTATCTGCGAGAGTCGGCGAGCCCAGAAGCAAAGTCCTCCTCCAAGTCGTCCTCGTAGCCGCCAAGTTCCAGGGTTTCGTCGTCCAGGTCCCCGACAGCATAGTTGTATGAATATCGACCGCTGAAGGGAGGGACCCAGACCAACTCGACCGGCGTACCGTCCGAGCCCTGGTCAGCGTCTGATGACCTGCTCCTGTCCCTTGACTTCTTGCCACCGCTACCGTACTCCCACATCCGGTCTCTCCATCCATACCCATCGTCGCTCCCATCGTCTCCAAAGCCTTCTTCCCACAGTCCGGTGGTCTTAAGGACGGTTGGAGCGATTGGGGCAATTGTCACATGGACTGGTGCTCTTGGTCGGTAGGTGCTGGTGCTGGCTTTGCGCCGCAAGGGTTGTCGCTTGGATGAAGAACCAGAGGGGCGGGAGGGTGATGACGAATTGTTTGTGGAGTTGGTGGTAGATGAGGCAGTGGAGACGGATGAGGAAGACGATGCATTGGATACTTTAGAAACTGATCTTGGCGATTTATTCGCGCGATAGGAGGAGCGCATCTCAATGATTCCGTCTTCTTCGTCTTCGTATGGCGAGTCGGAATCGCTGCCTCCGTTGGATATCCGCTGGTGGCTCCAGCCCTGGGCAAGATCCGCCTCGTCCTCGGGACAGTCTTCCTGATCTTCCTCGTAGCTATTACGCAGGCCCAGGAGTCAGCGGTGGTTTGCACGAGAATTAAAGGAGTAGAACGCACCCATCATCAAAGTCATAGGTCCGGCCAGGACCCCAAGCATCTCCATAGAACGAGGAACTGCGCTTTGGCTTTTCGATAGCGATACACTGCTCAACGAAAGTGTTGAAAGTGATATGCTTCTTCTTCGTTGTTCGCTCGCCAGAGTGGGAATTGGCTGTGCTGGAGGTTGAGTCCTGGGATAGGGAGCTCCGTACGGGACCGCCGGCTGAGACCCTTGGGAAATAGCCTTGGGAACTGCGTTGGCCTGGAGGGTCTATTCGTGGAGGGGAATCTTTCCTGAATGCCCGATTTGGACCCCAACGTGTGATATGAGTGTCGCTCTTGGTATGTTGTAGTGTAGGCCGCTTTGGGATATGCTTCTGTGACGAGTTTTGTTTTTCTCGGGTGATGAGGTCGAGAATGGGGGAATAATGTGAATCTTCGTCGTCGGATTCTGGAGGGCTGAAAATCGGTGAATTCGGAAGGTCGCTGGTGAGTAGCTGGCTGATGCTGCGATGCTTGAGGATTGGTTTGGTGGGCGGTCGCTGGTCGACGTTGGACGATGACGAGCGAGATTCTGAGACAGCCGGGGCCTTTGGTGGGGGCTTATACTCTATTTCAGTGTGTAATGGACCGTAGAGCCACGTCACGTCTGAGTCTTTCAGCCTGGAAAAGAATCAGGAGAGCTGGGTGTGGGGTGTACGCGGTCTGGGACGCACCAGTTGAGTGTCTCTGGGGTGACGGTCTTAAGCTTATTTCTCTGCTTCCACCAGGTTCTCCAGGATGCATTCTCGAGTCTGATACCGTTTGCAATTTCGTTCTTCTGCCTGGTCATGTTCCGCCATGACTTCCAGACATCCTCCTCCTGCCAGTCATGGGAGAGATAGTCGACCTGGGCCTGTGGTTGAGTTGTTACGAAAGAGTCGTCTGGGACGGCGTTTGTGACGCTGACGAGGAGAACTGGTAGATAATTGGCCATGTCGGGGGAGGAGGAAGGGGCGAAAGGAAGGGAAGGGGCGTCGGCAGCGGGACGGACTGTGGAAAATAGTAATAAATTCGGTTTGAGCTGCTGTGGGAAAACCCAAAGCTGGGCAGACGATAAACGCGGTGTGACAGTCACACCGCCCGATCTGAACCGGCAACGAGCTCCGGCCGCCCACATCTCCGAAACAATGCTTGCATCCTCGCAAATTCCATATTCCTCCCTTTTCACATGGTCATTTCTCAATATTTCCTCACAAACCCACTGTTGACCTGCGTACATGGTCCATATCCTATATTGCTCCTCGGCCTAAGCATTCCAAACTGCTTTCTCTGACGGTCCACCAGGACTTCATTTGCGCCACGCATGATCCTCATTCTCATTTCATCAATTAGTTATCCCTGACCTCGTTTCCTAACCCATCGTTTTGATTGAATTGTCGCGGTCACGTCCTACTCGATGCGCCCTTGCAAGGTTTGTGGTTTGACATATTTACTGGCTCGCTTTCTCCTTATCTCTTTCTCCTTGTTGCATATTCCGCAACGAACCCCCCCCCCCCCCTTTTCTCCCTTTTGTTCTAGCGTGTCTCAAGGGTCCAGTTTACAGGTACGCATTGTCTTGACTGTCCCTTTGCATTCCTACAATCTCCTTATCTCCGTTATTCTTTATCTCTCTGGCACCATCACTTGATTTTCCACCGCCGCGTTAAGCCTTTTTCGAATCACCACCTCAGGTGGCTGAATCTGAGGAATGCGGGGTAAGATAATTTGAGCCCTCCAAGGAACCTTGCCAGCCCTGCTTCTCGCTCGACTGTGTCTGGTCTGGTTACTTCTAGATCCTGTTAGCCGCCCAATTTTCATCTTACGAGCGGGTCTTACATCCTTTTCACGCGGCTTAACTACAGCATACCGTCTCTTCTCTATCTCTTGGCCACTGCACTGCAGGGGACTAAACCTCGGAATGTCCCCCGCCTTGCCCCATCCTTCTTTCTCTCAACACCATCTTCCAAAGCTGCGAGGCTGGTCAGACGACCTCGAACCCATCGCCTCGTTCCCAAATTCTCCATGTATCCTCCCAAGATCAGAACACCCACCTCACCCGACATTGTCCTTCGGAAGATTGGACCGGACATCCTTGAATTTTTGCTGAAAAATGTTCTCAAGGTCTGGCTGACCACACTACAACAAATTGATCATCGTTCTGTTTCTACCCTGGCCTCTTGAATCTCATGTGGTTCTCTCTGGTTACTAGTACCTTTAGGTATCTTTAAACCTGCCACCCCAGCCAATTAAATTCATTCCAATCCATGCATGATGATGCGTGCAAGGAAAAGAAGACAACCTGTGCGTTGTGCTTATAATGATGCCATCGACCCATCGCGCTGTACCTGAATTTCGCGTCGTCTGGGGATAACCAACCCACCTCGCACCTCAACATGCACGGTCGGGGTGGGTACATTCGTCGACGGTATGACCCGAGTTTATTCCACTGATAATTCTCTCTCTGGTTTTCTCCACGTTTTCCTCCACGTCCCCACCTTCATCCACCTCCATTCCGCGTTCCTTTCCCCAACCTTTCTCCTAGACCCGCAACATGCGCTCGACTATCCTCTAGCCGACCCGCACTCCGAGCTTGCTCCGAACACCCCCGTCCGGTCCTCCGAGCACCGACCGACGTCATCTGCCGCCGACGCGCGCTACATAGCCCTTTCCTCAAAGGATCTTGAGTTTGGACAACCCCCTCATCGGGACCCTGACCTGCATCACAGATTCAACAGCAAGTATGTAACAAGCTTCTTTGGGTTTCGCAAGATACAATCAAACCTTACCTGGCAAGCGGCACGACCCTTCAGCGACCCTGTACTCGAGTCAACGATGGCTCAAGAGGCAACAAATATGTGTGACTCTACCCTGGACCAGAGGCGGACCTTGACGATTTGGGCTCCACGGCACGACCCAGAAACTGGAATTGGAAAATGGTCTTCTCTCCTTTCACCAGGCTCCGAGTCAACTTCCTCTCGTTCCAACCTCGGGCGTCTTGGGGGTTTCCCAGATCCATCCGACACCTGTGCTGGCATTGCTTAGCATGCACCGCCCGGCGACCGAACTCTGTTGCGTTCTCAATCCGTCACGTTCCAGCGGACCATAACCTCGGTTGTCAACTACACTCGTTATTTGCCTCGAGCCAGTAGTTTATCCGCCCGATGTGCGTCATCGTCTCTGCGTACTTACTCGAAACGAGTAAGGGAAATGATCATCCCATTGAGTTCAGTAACAATCAACTTCCCCGACGGGCGTCAAGTGTTGTTCTTTGGTTCGTTGCCACCGCACGGAACTTGCTTTCTACAACTCGACAAACCAAAAGCAAGTCAGTTGTAATCCTTTGTTGTTTTCCCAGCTTATCCCCTTACTTTCACCTCTGATATCCCGCTTCAGCGCTCGTGCACGTCAAGTTGCGGCGCATCAGGAATTGTAGAAGTCGCAGAACACTCGCAAGAGACGCCGGAAACGTAAGGCTCCTTAGTACCCAGGAAAGGCAAGTCGGGACCAGCAATGTCGAATCCCGCCTTTGTCGACGCGATAAAGGGGCGAGTGACCAGAGGTATGACGCTATTGCAAGTTAAAGAAGTCGACAATGCACCTATCAGCGTCACTGCCAGCGACAATGGGCCGCTTTAGTCTTGTGGGGATCGAGAAATGAAGTATAGCTTGCGGAAGGCGTGATAGCTAAAAACACGAAATAGGAAGTAGTCTATTATTCTATTATTCCCTGTCTTCTATATCTAGACCTAAAGAAACTCATCTCGACCCCTCCGCGCACCTCGTGGTTACCACTTACTTCACCGTCTTCCTTTCCTTCGATGTTTAATTCAGTCGTGTGCATGGCTGTGGACTCGACTGGGCGGTTATCGGTCTTTGCCTTCGGGTCTTGAACTTCGCATGACGTTAGTGACAGCCTTCACTTAGACGCTCGATGGAGATGAGACGATCCCCGTCGACAAACCTGTTTGTCAATCTCGGGGATGCTGGTACTGTATGATATACTTGGACTCGGAAAAACCAATGCTACAGGTAGCGCCCACATTGCCCTCACTCGTGATCGACCGAACAGCCCTTTTACCCCGCAATCCAAAAGGAAAACCGTCAAGCAAAAGTAAGATTCTGACTCGAGAACAGCAACTCGTACACTTCTTACTTACCTCGGCCCAACACGATGCACATGCTCGTCTCTAAAACACCTGCAACAGCCCATACCTACATCCGCACCCATCAGACCTTTGCATCACAAGCAGTTCCTGATATCAAACACTAAACTTCCCCAGCACTAGAACCAATATAGCAACTACAAACCTCTTTAACGGTTTAGATGACGTTCACGTCGCAGAATAGCGTTGCCGTAACCTCCTGACAGACCCAAGTTCCACGAGTCTACGACAACGATGGGCGTGCGTAGAAGGTTCCAGTTTGGACATTTATACCCGACACAACGTTACATCTGGATGTTTTCATCCAAAGCCACACACCACAGTCCAATTCAAGTAGGTGAGGTATGCTGCAACATTCGTTATCGCGCTTCGCTTCGGAGCTTGCTGTTAGACGGGCGATAGTACTTGAGGTGCTGATAATGGCTGTAAAGGACGTCTAGGAGCATGATGAACGGGGCCAGGAGACGAGTGTTCGACTCGAGACGCCTGTCAAGAGCGGTGTTGTCGAAGCTTAGCCTTTATCGCTCGTTCGCTTTACTCAAATTCGGATCTTGGAATTGTATGATTAGCTGGGCGCTCTTGTAATGTGGATGAAACAAGTTAGAGAAGGGTAGAGTGGACTGATCTTTTCGCATACTAGTAGCACGGCGCTTGGTCGACCAACCCTGCGTTAATGAAGACAATATAACCTGTGCTTCTCCCCTGTTTCCCGCTTCTATAAACATAGGAGCAAGAAGGCAATGCTAGTGAGCAGCCGGCCAAAATGAATTTCAACCGTTCATTCCTTCGACTCCCTGCCACCAGTAGGAGGATATCGTTGGCCACCGATGGGCGCTTAAGTGATAGGGGCTAAAGGTACCCTTCGGGGCAAACCAGTCGCGATCTAAACAGACCGTCACCGCCGGCGGCATCGGTGGACGGTGGAGCTGGAAAAAACAAAAACAGCACTTGGTATTCCTAAAGGCGCGATCGGGCGACAAGCGCGGCCGCGGAAGTAAGTGGGCAAGCTTCGAACGTGATCGAGCGGGTGGTCGGGGTTGCCTTGTGGGGTAAGGGGTCTGATTGGTCCTGTCATAACAGAGCGGATGTGGTGTGTGCTGACTGTGTTCAGTCACAGTGTCACTCCTAGAGCCGGTGCGTCTGTCCTGAAGTTTTGGGGTGGTGGGATGACTGAACTGTTGTGCCGCATAGGCTGCATGAGAGTCGTTCGGCAACAAGGCTCAAATGGGTAATGCACTGAAATTTTTGGCTATACTGATTGAAAAGATAAGGATAGGGGGGAAGGGAAAGCATGAGGTGAGATTGGTGAATTGGAGCTCTGTTTCGCAAAAGCAGGAAATTTGAATGTATGACCACGGTCCACTTCCGAATGCTCCCGATTAAGGGCTTAAAATTCAACGGCGAGCCTTCGAGGCCGATTTTTGAAAGGCCGTCGAACATACAAGGAACGATGAGACGCTGATGGCGCAAATCTGATTGCAAAGCATAGTACCCCGGTTGAAAAGGAAGCCCTAGACAGATTCTTCCTCCATTTCTATCTGCAACCACTGTTTCACAAGGCTCGAAAACATCCCACACATCTCCTCGAACATACCTGAAGGAGCAACATAACGAAAAAGAACCCTTCAAGATATGAAAGCAAAGGGAGAAGCCGCTCCAAAGAATGGACTGAGTGTAAAAGCCCGATGATTTCACGGTGGCGTAGAGACTGGTGACCAGAGTATACGAATTCGAGCGAGGAGTTAGCTCGCCCTGTAGGAGAACGAACGTGCATAGGTTCTGGATCATCGCCGGGCCCACCGAAATAATCGTCCAGGAGCGCCGGGAAACAAGGGAGAAGCGCGGCGAGGAAAGAGTGACCGGTCTGGAGCACTGTCACACTCGGGATTAAGGGAACGAGTAAGCCAAGTCACTGAAAATGAGGGTCGAGCACGAAATGCAAGAGAATCGAGGATATGACGCAAGACCCGTGAACGTTGTGAAGATGGGCGAGCTCCGCCTATGATGTTTAGGGTGAGATACAGCACGATCAGTCTGCTAGATGGGACGATTTCTGTCTAAGTATGCTAGAGCGAACAGAAGCGTCAAAAAAGCCATAGCACCACCTAGCGCAACAAATCCAACAGAATTGTTAGGAAAGGGGCCGATTGAATTTGCCACCAACTTGAATACAAAGCCAAGGAAGGATCACCAGCGCGGGCTAAAGAAGAAGCGCTCAATCGCCCTGTCAATTGCTGCAGGCTGCCAAGACCAGGGGAGTGAATGTCAGCGCCTATAGGGAGCAGAGCAAGCGCCGGGTGTCTCTAGATGACCAATGCGATCCTCCCGCGAAGCTTGTGAGGGTCGAAACAGCATCGGGTCTTGGGAATGGACGTTGGGATCTGGACGGTTGGTCGAAATGATGATGGGAGTTCGCTTCCAGGTTACGCCATGGGCGTCCACGAGGACTTGATCCTTGCCGGCTCCACTCGGGGGCTTGCTTGGGGATACAGGACACGGTGGAGCGAAAGGGACACTGGTGAAAGCCTGTGGACATTAGTTGACTGGGTGTAGCTTGCAGCGCACGCGCCAAAAGGTTGTATTCTGACCCACCAGGCTCTTCACTAGTACGCCACCCGCTGTTGAGACCGCAGGCTGCCACGAGCCCCCGTTCCCTTTCACGCCCTCTTCTTGGCCCGGACCCTGGAGCTCCAGGGAGGACCTGAAAAGAAAGCTTGTTGAAGTCGTCAAGACGTCGCAGCTTATCGGACGGGTCTTGAAGAAACGCGAGGAAGCTCAAGGAAGGAAGCAAGGCCTCGTATTGCAATGGCCTCTGCCTCGTTCCTACCTTCCTCCCGTCATGTTGAAAGAACCGGTTCCCCAAAGTGTCAGGGTTTTGTTTCTGAGCTCTACTTTTTGGGTCCTGCAAACAAGAAGCGGCCAACTTAATACGACTCCACTAAATGGCCAACATATCGACATGTCCAGGAAACTGGACCTTGGGAGGCCCAGGGAGTATTGAATGGGCTGGAATTGAAAAGAAACTCCGGAGCCTTCAGGCGTTTCATTTCCCCTACATCCGTATTGCGCGCTTCAGGGTTCTTTTGACGATCGCTTGGAGGACCAACCGATATTGCGGTGGTACGAGGACAACGGGACTCCGAGCATGATCTGAAAATGGATCAAGGAATGGAACATGAGGCAATAGGACACCCGCACACACAGACGCCCAGCAGCTCGATTGATCGCTGCTGAGGATATAGAAGCAGTTAGAAAGAAAATGGCCTGCAAGATCCGGGAGGTGCCTCTCTCTTCAGGTTCTGAGCTGCGGCGTTGATGAAAATGGTGCTGCTCTGAGACGTCGCTGCGCTTGAAGCGTCCTGGTCGCTGACCCTCGTGGCTATGAAACCTGAAGGTGAGCTTTCGGTCGGGTCTTGCTCGCATCGTCGAACGCTGGAGGACTTCGACCGCTTCTCAGTTGGTCATTTCTTCAATCGCCCGAAATGAAATAGATCGCAAAATACGCGGAATGAAAGAGTTTGAACCCCAAAATTGAAGATGGTGGACGGTCGCAAACAACAATCCTGGCGAGTGGTCACCGCGTGGCGGGAGCAAGCTCGTGGCCCGTGCGCGTCGGCAGTCGCCGTGCTAGCGCCCAAAGTCACATGCTTCCATAAAGTAGGCGCCCAGTCAACACCTTCAACCGGACAGGCCTCAACTCGATGTGCACTCCGACTTGGCTCCTCGCCGGTGACGGTTCACTTATTCACTCTCATCCATTCATGAACCTCAGCGTAGCTTTTCACTGGGGTAGCGAGGGTAAGGGTTGTACAAGAGACAGTGCGCAGGACTGTCGTTGGAGCCTACCTATTCAGAACCTATGGCGATAAGTTTGATTCGATATAGCTAAGTCAGATAAGCATTATGCGCATAAATCAACCCGGAGCCGGCCATTTGGCAAATCTGCAACGCTCCGTGCGAGCAGGCAGCGACTCACGACGTAAATACAATAGAACAAACGCATTGACAAGCGACAGGCTCACCTAGAGCCAGATACAAGAGTCATGGTAGTATGAGCTGTTGTTCTTCTCCCAATCACGTATTGACTGAACGAAAAGGAGCTGCAAAGATTCTAGAATTCCGAGATTCGACATAGTGCTGAGATGTAACGTTCCGAGGTCCTGAAGGAAAAAAGGCACGTCGCTTCTCATTCTCCGTAAGTGACAGGCGGTCATTGTGGACAATTGCCCCTTGCCTTGTACGAGGCAACAGTAGGCTCCGGTCGTTAGGTGTCGGGAGATCCTCGTTGGATGATAATAACGAGGACGCGCATTGCAAGTGTGGTCCATCCCATGAAGTGTCAGCCTCAGAGTAACCAGAAGTATAGATATCAGCGATGTTCAAATCGATAATGTAGCCAAGCCCTTCTTTCGCAGTTTCGTCGCATGCACCGGGTAGACGGAGAGCCAACACGTCGAGCGTCGGTAGGGACACAACAATAGGTTTTAGTAGCAAACTCGGCCGACGTGCGTAAAATCATCCAGAGGGAATACCTTTTACTTCTCCTGGATCATCCAAGAAGAAGAAAGGAAGATCACAAGCCAAAGAATAAGGGGAAATTTGGCTCCTCAAGCATGCAAAGAGTGTTGTTGGGCGTTTAGGTGGAAGTCGGGTGTCGGTACGGGCGGCTGCTCTATTTGGGTTGCGTTGTACAAACAACATCACGTGATGCGGACAATAGGGAGTTTGACGCGACGGATGGTCTGCTCCCGCATTGAATGTCGTTACTGCATTGTCCATTGAAATCTGCTTTTGTTGTGAATATCATTATAAGGATGAGTCCTCCGGCTCAGATTTCGGTAACCTGCACTTGAGCTAGTCTCGTCTGGTTTCTTTTTCTCGCTTTTCTATTCTTTCTAACGCCACCTTTTTTATTCCTTTACTCTTTCGGTGAGTTCTCTTCCTGGTTTCAATAGTTCCATTTACTGAGTTTATCTTTCTTAGATTGTTCACGATGGCCATGAACCAAAACGACGCTACTTTTTACTCCAAGGCTGCTTCGTATGCCTTCTTGTCCCAGCCCCCGCCTCAGAAGAAGCGCCCAACACTTCCTCTGCCTTCGCCTCCCACTCAGAGCGTCGAAAACCCCGTTCGACAACGCTCTACGACCTTCTCGGCTACTATCTCTGCTTGGGCTGCCCACGTTCAGCCAGGCTCACCGGCCCCACCTACCCCTTGCTCCCCTCACCGAAGAGGTTCCGTTTCTAGCCGCCGCCGTGTTTCTGGCGGAATCGGACACGGTCGCGTCGCCTCAAGTCCTTTTGTGATTACGAACACCCCGACGACCGCCTCCCACAAGACCTTCGACTTCACCGCCGTTGGCTATAACAACATCTTCCTCAACCTCCCTCCCGAAACCCCTTCTCCCTTGCTCCGCGAGAAGGCCATGAGAGACCAAGCTCTTATCGAAGCCAAGCTTCGCGAGAAGGAGAGAGCCAAGGAGGAGAGCAAGGAGCGCAAGGGAAGAGTCATGAAGAAGATCAAGTCCCTGACCACCCTTCGCTCTCGCAGCAAGTCCATCTCAAAGACCGCCGAGGCTCCCGCCTCTCCCCCTCCACCCATGCCAACCTCGACCAAGGTCAAATCGAAGAAATCTTCGGCCAAGCCTTCACAGAAGAAGAAGGTCTATGGGCCCCTCGTTCGCGCGCCCCCTACCCTTCAGAACGAACTTGCTCTCATGCAATTCGCAGACGGCGGTAGGATGGAGGATCACATCCATCGCACGATGACTGGCGCTGACGGCGCTGTAGGTGACGTCTACCGCGATGGCAAGGGTGGTATCTGGTGGGACCGGGAGGAGCAGATGGAGTACCGCGGGTTGCTTGTACCTTCAGAGGGCAGCGATAAAGTTGAGACTGAATGGGAGGATGACAAGGAGCCTACTACCTGGGTTCAATTCCAGAGCTCCCCCGTTGCTCAGGTTGAGATTGTTGGCCGATCTTCCGAAGACACCCTTGTCGAGCCCGAGCCTGCTTTGAAGCAGAAGGGCAAGGAAATCGTCTTCGAGCGACGAGAGAGTGCCTCAACCCTCTCGTCCCAAGATTCTGATCTCGACCCGACATACATGATGCAGACGGAGCAGTCCCCAGCCTACCATGATGAGCGAGTCCTTGACTTCGACCTCCGCGCCAGTTCGAACGCCACGGAGACCCTCAAGGCCAACAACGCCGCTTCCAAGCGAAATGGGATGATTCTCTGCCTCCCTGCTCGACCTTTCCGAGCTGCCAAGCACCTCAGGAAGCCCGAGTACATGGTCGACCTTCAAGCCTTCGGCGTCATCCCCAAGTCACCGAAATCCCCCAAGTCACCCCGTTTCTCCACCTCTTTCGGTCCTGCCGTTCCTAAGCCCAAAGGCAAGGCGAGGAGACGCCCGGCTCCCTTGAAGATCTCCCCTGCCATGACCAAGTTGAGGCGCGTCGTTGCCGTTTCATCCCCCGGCTCGGCCGTTCCTCCTCTTCCGCCCGTGCCTCCCCGCCCTTCCCAGCACCCAACCATCGCTGCAGCTTCCCGCGCAGTATCCGAAGTCCAGCAGCAACAGCTGCTGATCAAGGAAGGCAAACAGGAATTCATGGTCGACAGCTTCCAACCGGAAGTGTCTCGGTTCGACGATGATTCCGAGTATGACTTTGTCGGGGTTGAGCATCTTGAAGCTCAAGGCCACAAACCGGGTTTGAAGCAGAGGAGAGGTTCCCGGTTGGATTTGAGGGGTATGTTTGGAAAGCCCAAGCCGTTCTAGAGGAAGACACAGATCCTCGTTTGGATTCACGACTAATCACGACGATCGAACTTAAGACATGGCGATACCCTCAAAACTCACGGCGATACCTCTCTTCACATGACTCTCGGTTCTTCTTTCTCTCTGGCCATTTTCTCTTTGAAAACCATCGGAACATTCTGCAGTCGTTGACGCTTGCTTTGGTCCTATCTACCTATACCCAAAACGCTTTATATCCTCGCTTTCTTGGCTTCTCTTCTTTGCTTTCCCGTTGTTCAAGCCCCTTTGAGCGCTACCTTACCCTGTCACTGAAACTATTAACTGTATTTTTACTCCACGCTTCCATCTTAATGACTCGAAACTGTATATTAGACCATGCTTCGTTGTACACCTAATCCTATCTTGTTTGTTGTTCTTCAACCTTGCTCGCATGTTGCTTTGAGCAATGAGCATTGTGTCTTGGGTTCACAACTGGTCGGTACCAATGATGGCATCAATTAGCGCTGAAGCTGCCCGAATCCGGTTTGTCGTGGACCCCCTCTTTTGTCTTCTAAGACTTCACAACCTCAAAGACGAGACAAGGCTCTTGACTATGTGGTCTGGTCACAAATCCACCTTTCCTCCAGCAAACGAATTGTGTCTGGCTTTGTCCACGAACCAAGGAATCTGTAGTCAATGGTGTGGCATCTTCTAATACCCAGAAGGTATCGCAACTTTCCAATCCAGTCTTAAGCTTCTCTCACCCGCGTTCCTCCAGGTCAACTTCCGACTCGTCGTCGCCAGACTCTTCCCAACCGCGGACCATGTCTCGTCCCAATCCATTCTCGTTCGCGGCAGCAAGACAGAGAAGGCTGGATCTATGGCTCTCGCAACCTCCCAGTGCCGCCCGGCGCGTCCTCTATAACCCAGACCTCGTGGAACTCATCCTTCAACACATATTCCCTTCAGAAACGGACCAACAACAGCGGACGCGCTATGTGAGCAAGAAACACGCCAAGCTACGGCAGATGGACGCGCCTCATCGTAAGATGCGGATCCTGCCCTTTGTCTTTGTATGCAAGGGATTCTACTCCCCTGCTTCAAGTCTGCTCTGGGAAGAGATGGAATCTTTAGTCCCTCTTTTGACCATCTTGCCGATATTCGTGTTTGAGAAGGGCGTCCTTGTGAGTCCCAGTCTGAGGCCGGCTGCCTTTGCGTTGTACTAATTTGCATGATCATTTTAGAAACTGAAGGACAATTGGGTACAGATCCCAATACCACAATCTACCCTGACGACGTTCCAATTCTACGGGTCGAAAATTCGACGTCTTGTCCCTGGTCATCGAGGCCCGCGTATATCGAGGTCTGCCGCCAGGTCCACCCTCACTTTGCTCAAAGAACATGGCGTTCACTCCATTTGTCCTGCATTGCACAGTGTGGTCATCGCTCGACGCGACACGCCCACCTTCACCTTGCTCGCGCGCTCACCCATCACTAACGTCGCGATTTCTTCCTGCCAATTCGGAGAGAAAGAGGATGCTTTCTACAGGCTCGTCTTTGACCGTCTATCAGAGCAAGGGACATTTGTCAGGAACATCACCATTGACTCGCAGACTCGTCCGTCCTCCTTGCCCCCGGCTCTCCGCCGGCCGGGACACGCTCTTCAACGGGTGGAGAAGCTCTCCATTCACCGTCACCTTTTTGAAGACCCCTCCAGTTTGGTAGCGTGGCTACGAGATCTCTCCTCGAGCTCGCCTAACCTTACGCAATTACACCTTGGGGTTTCCGTGTTCGATCGCCAGCATACTAGCCGTTTACCAGATCGGGTTCACGAGTTTCCAGAATTGAAGACTCTGCACCTCGAGTGCCACCCCGACGCTGTTGATGTCCTCTTCTCCGCCACCTCGTTCGCCAATCTTACCGACTTCGTCCTGGTGCTTAACCATGACTTGTGGCACCCAGAGCATATCCCACTCGCGTGTCAAGAGGTGATGAGGATCTGTAAAGCGGCTCCCTCGGTCCGTCGCATCCGTATCGAAGGACTAGTCCAACACGACGCCATCTTGCCATTCTTTTCCCTTCCTGCTCTTGAATCCTTCGCATGGAAGTGCGAGATTCCCTCCAATCGACGACAGTGCCTCCCTCCAGACGATGCTTCATACGTCTCATGGGGTCAAAAAATCGATGACGCGATTTATGGGTCCTCAGTTGAGGCCACACCAGCCCGCGTCTTCTCCCTCGAGTTACCTCAGAAGATTCATCCTGTGGAGCTCGCCCTTAACAGAGTTCCGATGGATTTATTTTCCACTTATCCGGGGCTCCACCCAACGTATTCATTCCCGACTTTCCAGCCACCTCCGAGTCTACCTTTCATCGCCGCTAGCTTCCAGCCCGCACTTCTCAACACAGTGCTGTTGAGCGACGGCAATGGCGCGTTGCAGACTTATGGGCAGGATGCTTGAAGCTTGACTAGAGGGCTTTACTAGATGGATTAGATCTTTACCAACTTAGAGAGAGGACATCTGGGTCCATTTACACTTTTGATAGAGCGTTATTACAGTGACTTCAACCCAATGAATATGTCGAACATCAGACGGTAAAATGAAAGCTGCAAAAAGTGTGAACTTATCGCAAGTCCTGTAGCCGCAGTGACCGCTGGACGGTATGCCCAGCCGGTCTCGTCGGCTCGCACGGAATAACTCGTGTCTGCCCCATGGCTGAGTTGGTTACAGCGTCCGACTGTTATAGAGCTTTTCAAGGCTTACTTCAATCGGAAGGTCGTGAGTTCGAGCCTCACTGGGGCAGCATCAGACTTTTTGCGCCAGGTCGCCCAATACCTTCTCAACCCCCATTTCTCGGGTTTCCTGTTTATGCCGTGCAAATGAGAAGAATACAAGCATGTAAGGCGTGAACCAAGTGCATATTAAATTAGATCATCTGTATCCTACATCCTTGAGTCCAACCGACCAAAGCTACGTGTACACAAATCATAGATAGAAAACGCTTAGGAATAGGATATTGTGACAGTCGTCAAGACCTCCATGAACTGGTGGGTGAAGGGCGAACTTCTGAAGGGCCTGGCATGGCGTATCCCTCAGAGGTCCGTGGAGCGTAACCGCCATTGTAGTGTTGCTGCTGGGGGACGCCATATCCTGTTCCAGAGGTGTACATTGACGCGTTATCCGAGAATGCATATTGCTGTCGTTGCTGCTGCTGGCGTTGTTGCGCATGGTACAACTCCTGCTGATGATACAGGTATTGGTCTTGCTGCTGCTGGAATTGTTGTTGTCTTTTCGGAGTTTCTTGAGAAGGATATAGCGCAACGGTGGGAACAAGCTCGAAGACTTGCTGAGCAATTGCCTTGGTGCGACCTGCACCTTCGGCTGTAACAAGGTTGGTCATTACAGCGTGGACTTTAGCTTCTTGAGGTTCGCCTGGGTCCACCACTGGAACCTTGTCCGTCACTCTGGTAGACACGCCTCGCCCATCCCAGATACAGCGAATGTCGTTGCCCGGAATGATTTGCGCCAATCTTCCGGTTTCGATGTTTCGTACCTCGATGAATCGAGAATCGAAGAGAAGGATATGGGGAGGGTGGAATGCGACTCGTTCAGCGGTTCCCTCCCATTCGATTGTGACACCTCCACGGGACGGATCGCCATGCTTGTCGACATAAACACCGAATTCTGTTGACAGCGTCAGCGCAACCCTACTGGAGAAAGCGATGACATACCATCGTAGCACAGAAGGAATTCATCCTCCAAAGAACGGAACATTCCCATCGGACGACAGCCGTCACACCTCTTGCTCAAATAACTGAACTTTGGGTCTTCCGTATGTGGAATTGTCACGGAGTTGAAACTGAGACGGAAAATAAGTTTGAATCGCCATGAATCGACAACATTGTCACTCACTTGTTCAGGTCCATGATCTCGAAACCTTTCGCGCAAAGAATGGCGATTCTTGCTTTGAGGAAAATCAAGTCGAACGATTCGGATGGCAAAAAGAAATCCCTATAGATCCTGAACCATTCGGACTTCGTAGACCTGAAGCCAAGGCGAGAACCCAGCCCGACAGGCGCCTTGACCTTCTCGTTGATCTTGTCGCCGACAGGCTCCAGCACTCGGAAAATACTATCCAACTGGGGACCGAACGTCAGTCCTGTGGCAAGCGGCGGTCACAGCTTGGCTACTCACCCCCTTCTTCTTCATATAAGCAACCAAGGTTCGTCCATGTAAAGTTCCAACACTGAAGAAGTGGACATCCTTGGTACCATTCAGCTTCTGTGGTACTTGCGACGAATGAGGAGTGTGCGGAGATGAAGGGACCAGCGCTTCGATGTGGTAGGCGAACAGAGACTAAAGCAGGAGGGATCAATCTGATAGCCACGCTCCAATCACTAAAAGCGCACCTTGTCGGCGAGGACCAAGAAAATGCCAAATTCCTCTAGCATTGCACATTGAGTAACCGCTTTGAGGTGAAGGACCCGGCGTAACGCTGAAAAGGGGCCATTTAAGTAAAAGAATCGAGAGTGGCGACAACAACGTACAGTTGGGGTCGTGGCGATACCCGATCCAAACACCCTCCTGACAACCCACAGCAACGAGCCTGCGCCTGTCCGGTGTAGCTGAACGATCTTGTCAGGAGATCCGTAGGACAGGAAATGACGATGCTACTCACTGAATGGTACAGAGCATGTTACTCGCCCGGTGAAAGCGTTATTCTGTTCCCATGTAGGTCCTTGGTTGGCGCTGGCCATCAGCGGCACCAAGAACGTCTCTGAACTCAAGGTCTCAACTTCGAAGACCTTGTTCGACTCCTGAACTGCCTTGCGTAAACCGATCGCCTCCTCGAGTTTCTCCTTCCATTCCGTTCGGATTTGGGCGGATTCCGCATAGAGAATGTAGGCACCACCCATTCGACCATTGTGGTGCAGCGTAAGGGGATATACCGCACGAGCATCTGATGCTGAGTCTGGTGTCAAAGTAGGGATAGGCAAGCCACTGTCGTTTCGGAGGTTACGGAGGAGGCCGGTACCGCGTTGAGTCGGGGCGTCGGTGTAATTGACCAGGGTGAGTAGATCCAGAGGGATCGGCTATGGTACCGTACGATTAGAGTTATATCAAACCAGACCAAGAAATCGATTTACCCTTCGATTTACGATATACTTGACGACGCCATCCTTCTCCTTGGACTCCTTGATCTTGGTCATGACCACTGAAACAATTGTTAACTATCTGGCATGTCCGCGAGAAATCCACCTTACGGTAGTTATCGAAGAGGAGGACGAAGAGTTCGCTCCAGTTCCATTCCAGGCCGCTATCTGGCTGTCGAAGAAGCTTTCCCGAATGGATCAAGATTCTGTTGGGATCGAGCAAGTCCATATCCTGCGAACGATTTGTGAGGGCCGGTGACTTCTAGATGAAGAATCGACATACTACAAACTCTCCCTGCTTGTTGAAAACAATGTTCGAGTTGTAACGCCATAGCTCGACCTTTTGCTTTGCAGAGAAGACACCCGGTTCTGTCTCCTTTCCGAGTGCTTTGATCACGTCGATGACATTCGGAATCATATCGTGATCCTCGTGCCCAGGTTCGGTCTCTTCCATGATTCCCTTCAACAACAGCTCATATCGCAGCAAACGAGGGATGGGTCTGTTAACGAAGCTCTTCATGTCAAGACGGTGAGAATCTGGATGCCGCACACATTGCTTGAAAGATCCCAGTCAGCATCGCCGTACACTCGTGGGTGAAACGGGCATACCTCAACGAAAGCTTTGAAGGCAGGGTTGTTTGCCATCTCATCGTCAATCCGATAGGCAGCAATGGGATAGTTGGGAATATATTCCATGTATGCTTCTCTGAAGTTCAGAGCTGCGTCCATCATGGCGTCGGTGATGCTCCGAATGACAGGGTGTTGCTCGCGTTGAATCTCCTGGAATGCTTCAACAAGCTTCCTGTGGTGTTGCAGCAGCTCGTCATAGTTGTGGAAAACGTCAGCGATGAACTGGTCTAGCCTCTCCCTGCTGATGATGGGTGGATTGGCTGTCCTCAGAGGCCGGATGAAAAGCTACCAAATGATCAGCCAGTCTGGCTATCAGCAAGGAGAGAACCAATACGCACAACTTCGATGTTCTCTAGATCCTTCACATATGCCATCTCTCCCTTGATCAGTTCGAAGATAATGCTATCGAAACGATTAAGGATGCGTCCGGTCGACAGTGTATGACAACTTACGACTGCCGCTTCGCCTCTTTCTTGGGAAGAGACTTGCGGTACCCTTCGGACACTAGATCATGCCATTCCCACTTCCCCGGAGGTCCCTTGCACATAGCCGACTGGAACGTCCTCAGTTGGGATATCGACTGGAGGCTGCTGATAGCGGTGATAGCCTCCTTCAAGAAATCGGCATCAGGATTTTCAGGGGAAGTCTCGTTGAGGATTGCGTCGAGGAGAACGGGATATTTTTGCAAATGTTCGGAAGGTCGGCCGAGGAAATGCTTGAGGTCGAAGCGAACAGTATCGCCAGGTCTTGACGATTCCCTTGAACAGCGCTAAAGTGACGTCAATATAGACACGACTGGGCAAGTTGCAGTATTACCTCGACAAACAACCGGAATTCATGGTTCTTCTCGAGCTCGTCCTTGAGCCGCTTCTCTGAAACCGGATAGTGGCCAATGTAGGTCGGGTACGCCAAACGGAACTCTGTCGCCGCCTCCAAGAAAATGTCCCCGATTTTCTGTATTATCGGCGCTTGCTCCCGTTGTCGGACATACAAGACTTCAAGCAAACGGCGGTTACACTCTCGAAGATCCAGGATGTTGCCAAACACTTCGTCTATGAAGTCTTCGAGTTCCACCTGGGGCATGATCGTTGCACCAGAGCGGCGGAGGGGTCTTAAAAACACGGTCTCGACGATGTCCAGGTCTTGAACATATTGCTCCTCCCTAACGACTAGGCCATGGATGATGCTAAAGGACAATATTAATGGGAGGCCTTGTGTGGCTACAGGTCAAGTCTTTACCTTTGACGCTTCACCTCGCTCTCCGGCAAGGAACTGAGTACTACTGGATCAATGGAGGCCGACCAAGACTCTCTCTTGGCCTTGCTTCCCATTGGCTCCGCATCGACAGGACTGGCAACCGCCTCAAGCGTGAAGTTACCCTGTTATAGCCGCAATGAGTAACATGGTTGGGAAGGTGCAAGGTACAGATGCACTAACCTTGCGGGGGCATCCAAAGGCGTAACACGATACACCATCCCCGCAGCTTGGGGAGTAGCATCGCGTTAACATGGTTATGACACCTGTAGGAAGTTCCTCAAGCTCTCGGACGGAAGACCCTCCCTCTTGATCATCGAGGAACATGTACACATCCTCTACGCCGTCCTGTAGGACGGCACCTCCCCATTCGACCTCGTAGAAGAATAGTTGGCTCTGCAGGCTCCTCGCAACTTGTACGGCAACACGGCGATCGCTGGTAGAGAGTCCGTGATTGATAGCCAACTCTCGCTGAATCATCCCTTGAATGGTGGACTATAAAAAGCTAAGCTTCTCTGATACAGAACGGCGGCATTGGCCAAAACTCACCACAACGTCCTTCCCAGTAAAGGCGCGGTCGTAAGGGATGCCGCCTTTGACGTGAGTTGCACGGGGAATCTTGTCCCTAAGTTGGACGGCGATGTGTGAGAGCAGGGACAGATTAATGAACATGCTGGGATCTTCTTCCTCTTCGTCCCAATAATCGTCGACAACATGGTCGTGGAAGTCTGCGGGCTGGACATGATTCTCTTGATGTCGTTCCTCGAAATCTGCCATAGTCCGTAGTACATCAGTCGGGCGCCTGTAGAGGGAGTTAGGATCCTGCTCATGGCGATGAAGATCCTGTTCGGCGGGCCATTGCTCCCCGCTTGATCCAGGCAAGTTTGTGCTGGACGATGAGGATGGCTGGTTGTCGTAATACGCCGAAGCGGGAGGGAACGTCGACGTTGTCGGGGTTTCGTAAACAGAGCGTTGACTTGACGAGGATGGTCCAGCTGAATAGGAATGGTCATCTACAAAGCAACATAAGTGAAAGAGGCAACAGAGGTGGGGTGTAAGACCTACATCCAGTATTTAGCTGCGGTAGAGACGCAGATGCGTTGTATCGACTGGCGCCCAACGTTTCATAGCTGGCCTGGTGAGAGATCGATTGGGGCTGAGATGGGGCGCTTAACATGTCGGTGTTTCCATGGGTCCGATCGTTCCTCGGACCGTCGGATTCGTATGCGTTGAAGGAAGCTTGGTAGTCATTGACGACATACTCTGGAATCGTGGGCGCAGAAGCACCTGGCGGAAGCTCGTACGGCACCTTCACCATGCTGCTCCTTTGGTTGCCGTTGTAAGGGTCTGGTAGAGGTTTGGAATATTTGTCGAATGAAGGCGATTGCGGGGAGTAGGAGAGTCGGCTTGACGGGGTCGGACTGCTACGTCCTGCCTCTTGGTATCCATTCGACTGGGGCGATGTTGGCGTTTGCGGTAAGCGACGGCCGCTTGTGGTTACGGCCTGCTTCAAAAGATCGTTCGGGTTGCTGTAAGTGCCGCCATGCCCATCAAAGGTATAAGGACTTGGTCGTGCAGGCTGTGAGGGATCCTGATAGACTTGCGGCTCAGGCATTTGAAAGGTTGCTGTCGACGACGTTGAGCCTCCAGGTGTTGGGGGCAAGCGACGACGGGGTGAACTGGGAGATACCGGTGACGCTGACGGTAGAGTTCCTGGTGTTGACGACGTGGGCAGATGTCCTTGAACCGGGCCCGCTGTGCAAGGTATCATTAATGGACTATGAAACTACTGATTGGCACTAGCCTACCGTATAGTCTGTTGAACGATGATGTAGAGGAGGAAGAAGACTGGACCGGTGCATTTGCTGTCGAGGTAGATCCTCCCCGTTCTCGGCCATAGACGTTGTAGATGTTCTCTATCTCCTTCTCTGTGGAATTCGAGGTTCCTTGTTGAACTTCAGCTTCAAAGCCTGCCCAAACTTCATTGTACAGTCTTTGAAGGTCCTCGTCCACAGGGGTCATTCGTTTGCTATTCGTCGTCATTCTCGTTGAAATCTGGAGCTAAACTTGTTGCTCGTTGGTTGCGATATCCGATTAATGGTCCAACCTGTCCCCATTGCTTCAGTTGAGTGCTTGTACTTGTTTCTAGGACAAACATACATTAGAAATCGGGTTCGATGCGGGATATCCTGGAATCTTGCTCGATGGTAAGAGCCAAACCGTCCAGCTCGTTCTACGATCTCATGACGCTTCCGCAAAAGGCAGGCGACGCTGCGCCCAGTCTCGGCAAGGCGGCGAAGCTTCCTCGGACGGAGCTCCGGAGTTGCATCAGACTTCCTCCGTCATGCCGTCGGCATCGGTGATTGACGCGCATGATGATGAGCCCCTGGCTGATTCGCGCGTCGTCGTCATCGTCCTTGTGTTCTGCCTTCGACATTGCTCTCATCCATCTCATCGATATCGACGTTGAAAGAACTTAACATAAATGGCTGGAGACAAGGAAACGCTGCTGAGCATGGGCTTTGACCCTGCCCGTGTCGAATGTAAGAAGTCTCGAGGATGTCACAATTGCAGGGGCTAAATGGGTCCAATATTACAGGGGCGTTGAAGGCGACTGGTAATCGAGGGCTTCAGCCTGCAATGGATCACATCTTGGAAAATGAAGGAAAGCCTGTCCCAGAGTTGGGTGATGTGAAGGAGTCCACAGGTGGCAGCAGTAACGCGATGGATGTGGACGAAGATGAAGAGGATCGCGAGGCGTTGGAGAGCCTCGGAGTGGCGAAGTTTGCGAATGTAGAAGCAAAGGTGCGTTAGTTGCCAGCTGAGACCTATTAACCAGCTCAACCTTTCGAATAGAGCATCAAGTGCTCGGAATGTGGAAAAATCTTCAAGAACACTGCTCTCGCCAACTACCATGCAGAGAAGAGCGGCCACGATCAATTCGAGGAGTCCACAGAGGAGGTTGGTTGAAGCCTGCTCAGCTGTTTGTCACCTCTGATCATTACTCGCAGATCAAACCTTTGACCGAGGAGGAGAAGAAGCAAAAGTTGGAGGAACTGAGAGCTAAGATGGCGGAGAAACGGGCCAAGAGGGCAGCAGAAGAGGCGAAAGAGGCAAAGGCAAATGAACTCATTCGAAGGAAACAGGGAAAGGTGCTGCTGTTCACGGGACTATCTCTATTTTGACCTTCAGGACTCACACCTGCAGTACAGGATCTTAACAAGATTAAAGAAGAGCTCAAGGTGAAGGAGGCCTTGAAAGAGGCTGAAGCGAAGAAACGAGGTGAGAACGACTTCTTCAGGTCATGGATAGCCTTACCGCTTATCCTGATATTGAACTTTTCTTTACAGAGAAGATTGAGGAGGCGAAGGCGCGAGCGGCAGTCAAAGCCCAGATCGAAGCAGACAAGAAGGCTCGAGCTGAGAAAGCGGCCAGAGAGAAAGCTCTTCGCGAAGGGAGACCTATCGTCGATGCCCCAGGACCTTCGAACCCTTCTCCTGCTGCTATCGCCGCTGCCACTACCGGTCCGAGCTCTGAGCGGAAGGAGACTCGCCTTCAGATTCGAATGTCCACTGGCGGTCCTCCTTTGACCACAACCCTTCCTTCCGAATCCCGTGAGTCCTAGGATCGTATAGTAATGGTTTTCAACTAAGGCCCTTTAGCTTTGCGCGAATTGGCTGAGTTTGTTGCAGCTCAATCCCCGGACATCGACGTGGACTCCGTGAAATTCACCCAAGCATTCCCAAGGTAAACTGAGTAATGTGTGGTTCGCTGCAGGCTTCTGATAATTCCTCAGGAAAACGTTTGGCCTATCTGACTTCTCCAAGACCCTCAAAGAACTCGGTCTCGTCCCTTCTGCGGTAAGAACCATCAGCCGTCTTCTCCAGCTCCATGTCAAGCTTACATCCTTTCCATAGGCCTTGGTAGCGACACCATGAATGATCAATGAAACGGAAGACTGTGTAATGAAATGTGTATCATACCCGTGCAACTGCTCGGTTAGATGAGTTCTGTCTATCCCACCAGTTGCTGATTCTATGCCGCCGCCTCAAACGAAATCAAGCACGGTTATCCTACCGTCTGTGTGACCGATCGCTATCATTCCCTCTTCCTCATCCAGACCCACCTTGCTCCAGTCATCCCCGTCGTTGTAAAGGATAATGGAACTGGGCCCCGTGATGCTCGTCTGGTCTGCCACGTCTACTCCCTCGTCCAGCTCTTCGTGGACGTCAGACAGCGGGGTGAATTTGGATGCGAGGCGCTGACCGCGATCTACTTGGTCGACCGTCAGATTTTCGGTGTGAGTATCGATCCAGAGTGCTGTTCCATATGGTCCCAAGGCCAAATCGGAGAGCGAGAATAGTCGAACGGGTGCTCCGATGATCTGCTGGACGACTGGTGGCAAACGGTACGGTGAATTGACAGCTGTGATTTCTTCCAAAGGCCGGAACGACAGGTCGACGTGAATGACCATTTGATGGAGTAGGTTAACGGGCTTGAGTGGAGATTAACTCGCTAATTCTATCAGAAAGACCACATTCGAGGCGTACCCAGGGGAAAGTGCTTCCGAACCGTATTAGCACCCCGATAGAAGTCCGTTCGCTGTAGTTGTTATTGGAGTGGGCTCGGGATGGGTGGAGTTTGGTCACTGAAAGGCTGTCGAGTTTCCACGGCCATCGGTGTTGGACTACAGGCTCGACGACTCCAGACTCTTGAATTTTCGCTGCCGGTATGGGATACAGCTCTATAGTCATGGAACGGAAGACGACCATGCAGTTCGATTCCATTATTGCTTCCAATACCCGTTGGTGCTAGGATCAGAATCAGCACTAGGCTATGTCCGCTAGGTCGGCATGCCCTACCTGTCCTGCCTCTAAATTTCTAAGCTGCAGGGCGACTTGCGGCCTTTCCAGGTCCCACCAATAAAGCCGTTCATGGTCATCGCTGGATAGTATCTTGGTTCCCGAAAACAAATGAACTCTTGGAGTGGGGATCGGTAGCGATGTAGTGACAGTAAAACTGAATCGTCCTTGGGACTGTGGAGTGATGGAGTAGACAGAGACGCTTTTGAAAAAAGTGGGTAAGCTCAAGGATATAAACCCCCTTACGACGTGTTAAGCTTACCTGGACATCGCATGTATCGCCACAACGCCGCTGGCATCGTGGACCTCATTGACAGCCATGCTGTTGAGATTATGAATTTCCTGTGTCGCAATGGAAATCGGTGGATATTGCGCGAGGTCCCAGAGCTGGAGCCAGAAGCGACGGTGGCCAGGGTCTACCTTCGCCGACAAGGACAGCAACCATTTGCGATCTGGGATTTTGAGAAAGTGGAGTCGTATAACCCTAGAGGAATTTGGGGCTTGCAGGTGTGAGGTCCTCTTCGGCACTGGCGACGGGGAAGTCCACTTTCGACGGAGTTCTTGTGCGTTGATGACAAGGAGCTCGAGCTCTTCACTGGTGCCATTTTCCAGGGAGAGGCCACGGAGACCTGGGACTGGTACGTTATTGTCGAGAATCTGCGTCTGCAACAGCCTCTGCCACAAGCTCTTCTGCTTGGTAAGGCGATGGCATTTGCGACATGTCTATCGAATTATCGTAAGTAAGCCCGGACGACACGGCGTCAAGATAAAAATGAACTAAACGGACCAGTCGCATTTGTCGGATCTCCTTCCAGTGGAGGTGCAGGAAAATAACGAGAAAGACATCATCAGGGAGCTCGATAGGCATCATCAACAGCAGGTAGTCTCGGATAGCCGTAAACCGAAAATCCCGAGAGAGCACGTCGGAAGTCGTCGCCAGACAGGAATGAAGGGTAGAGTTTAGCAGTAGTGGGACCTTTACCGGCACCATATTATATATACACCACGACGGGATTGCGAAGTGGATTTTGGCTCTGTGATATAATCACACTGAGGGCACAACGAATCCCTGGCAATCAAAAGATACGACGCGGTGGCCGTAGCGAGATCCCGCAGTGGTCATCGAACAAGGTAACGAAGCTCTTCGCCACGCCTCTTCGATTCAGAGAATCGCTGCCTGACCCCCGCATGACCTCCCTTCACGCCAGTGACTGACTACATGCTGGCCTGGCTTCGACGGTGAGCGATAAATGGTTCCTTTCCCAGAGCAGGGCGAATGTCCCTTTTACAAAACGCGTGATGACAGCGCGTTGGGGAGCATTAGTCGTTTCATATACGAAAGGAACGGAGAGTCAGAATACCGGTCCGTTCCACTTTGTCGATGAAATCGCACTTTTCCGTGGTCCGTGTCGCCAAGCGGGTGTATATTTCGAATTGATTTGTTGGCCGAATGTTGAGATGGTCCTGGAAGCGGTTGTCCCGCTTTCCCAAAGGAGGAATCAGCGTGACAAATGGGGGTCGGTCGCGATTTATCTAATCTTCATCAGGTCCAAGGCCACGCTCAAGCGAGCTCGGTTTGGGCTCCTCAGGGGCGCAGGATGAAAAAGTGAGGTCTGGCATTCGTCATTGACACACCAAATAAGAGTCGTAAAAAGCCGCCGTTTCACTTTTGCGAGTGTGGCGAACCCTTTATTTCCACAGGAACCCGAATCAGTGTCAAATGAATTCCGTCTGCGCATCTAGACACTCGATCACCGAGTCGGCGGAATGCGTCGTGGAAGCACAGAACTTGCACAGAACGCACCTACCCGCAGAAAGCCGTTAAAAGAAGATACGACATTCCGTGAATATGTTGAGTCTAATAACGGAACATAGTGACACTGACACCGAGGTGGCCAAAATGTAACAAAATGTCTCATGCCGATAGTACTTCCAACGAAGTCATGGACGTGTTATCGACACCGATGTCGGCACCTACAAAACCAGAGAACTCGACTTATTGCTTGTGACCTCCAACGAGAAGATTTTCTGTCCTTCCAACCACGATCAAATCGCAGGTTTAAAAGTAGAAGGTCCTCCGAGTTCGAAGTGCGTGGATGATATAAGGCCAGTTAAGCGACGGCGGACTCCACGCCTTTCTGATTCCATTGAAATGCTGGTAGACGAATGGGGTCAGAGGACGATGCATAGGTAAGTTGGGCGCTCTTCCGCTAGCGTCGGGTCGGGATTTTCGCTAGATATGTACACAAGAACTAGATGGTGTTGTCTTGTTATCGTCGACCGTTGCTTCGCATTTTCGCAGGGGCGCTGAAAGATGGGTCAAGGGGGAAGCAGGCACGCGGCTGGTACTTTCTGCTACATGGCCACTACTAAGCAGCCCTCCTCAGACATGACACGGGGCTGGAGAATGATTGCTGCAACCCGGGGAATTTCCTGGTTCGCTTGTGCGATCCGAAATCCGAAGAACATATCCCCAGCGTTTCAGTTGTCCAACCATTCAATATGGCGTCGCATTGCTGGAGTTAAATATATAGCGACGCCTAGAAGGAAAGAGGTCAGAAGGATCGTCAAGATCAAGAATTGGTCCCGTGACACACACTTGGTTAAGCAGCTATCTTTGAATTGAATCACCAGCTGCAGGACTGGCAACCTCGAAGCGAGGGCTTCGTATTGTAAATGAGCGCGGTAATGAGCATGCGTTGCGGTGCCATGACGAAAAGTTTATATTGCCAATGAGGTTCGAGGGTGCCGAGCGTGCACCTGCTGGAAAAGGCTGGGCAGAAGCTGTCCGAGGTTAGTCCTGTGAACCATGACCATACGCCGCCGACCCCAGGAAGTGGTATAGTTCTTCACGGCATAGGGTTCCATATGGACAGACGCCTACTACGATCGCTGGGAGGAACAACGACTGAAAGGTTCGAGAGTCTCCTTCATCAAGGAGATAAACAAGACATCTTCAATTGATCGAACGTGTTCGATGAATACGCTGCTAGATGACTGCACCCTCTCAAGTCTTATACAAGCCGGGCAACCGATATGAATTCCAACTGCGCGAACAAAGCGTCAATGAAGCTCTGGAACCGAACACCGCGAAGAAAAGCGCAGCCTTACTTGCATTGGTGGAGGGTCTTAATCCGAGTGCACCCTGTGATCCTTGGATTCGCCAGATGAAGTGGAGGCAGATGACCACAATACATGGCGGGATCAGAAATGGGCAGGACGCCGAGATATCACCTCTACGATCATCTCGGTGAGGGCAAGAAGGTCGATGAAGATGCAGATCGTGCTGAAGGCTTGCACGATTGGTGCGGGATGTCATCTATAGAGCTGATAAGATATGGTATCAGGAGAGAAAATACTGCAGAACGGGGAAACGTGTCAGTGACAAGAGGGCAGCCTGAAGAGGTGGTGCGCTCACCATTGAGTTGACTCTCAAAGAAAGCGTTTCGCGAGTCAACGGCACGACGCAGAACAAGTGAAGGACAAGTAAAGAACGACAAACGAAGATTCGACCAAAGAAAACAGAGAGTCCATCCATCCACTACAACCCCTCAATAACCTTCCTCACATCTTCCGCCTTCTTCCTGAACGCTACCAATTCCCTCTCCCCATCTCTCTTAAACTTGTCATACTCCATCTCCATCTGATACCTCACCCATTCCTCCACAGTCATGTCTAACTCGGCGGGCGTAAGTGAAGGCAGAGGGATAAATGGTAACTTCGACAGCGGTGGGAAGAATGGGGGTTGTTCCGGCTCTTGCGGAGCGGGAGGCTGTTGACTACTCGAAGGTTGATCGGCAGAGGACGTTGGAGGAGGGACGGCATAGGACGAAGATGATGTCTGGGCAAGAGGTATCGAACTGAAGGCGGGGGCCTTGGTGCGGACTGGAGTTCTAGGAGGCTCAGCGGCCGATTCGTGCATTGTCACATCGGCGTCCAAACCGGCCTCGGGCTCGTTTTGCTCAGGCTCGTCATCCAGGTTCATCGCGTCGTCCTCGACCTCAGGCGGAGCTTCCTCCACCCTAACCTTCGGCACGAGCTTTACCGTCATCTCAACGGCGGCTTCCTTCACTTTGGGCACTGTAGGCCTCTTCTTCGTCGGTGCTGGCTTTGGGGGTGGTTTCTCCTCCTCTTGCTCGCTCTCCACGGCGTCCTGATCGAGTTCATCTTCATCATCGGATGAAACGTCCACGACCTTCATCTGCTTCTGTGGTTTGACTGATCTGTGCGAGGCCGGTTTGGCGCTCGTAGTTTCGGTCGTGGCCTTGGCGCTGGGAGCAGGCTCGGTTGCCTTCGTCGTCCGCTTGGGTATGAACAAGGGGGTCATCTCCACGTCGCCGTCACCGTCGGCGCTCATCATGACAGGCACGCTCTTTGAGGGAGGTTTAGCTCTTGTTGCGCTTTCTGGCTTTACAGACGCCCTGGAGGGAGGTTTTGCCTTCGCAGCTGGAGCAGTAAACGAAGGTTGTGGGATTACAGGTCCAAATTCATCTTCTTCCTCCTCTTCCTCAACGTCGGGCAGCTCACTCTCTTGAGCACTCTCCTCTTCGGTCTCCTCCTTCGCGCGACGGGAGGACGTAGCTCTGCCTTTCCCTTTCGCCTTGGTGATCGCCTTAGCGGATGAGGCCCGAGTAGACTTCCTGAGGATGGCGGGCTCTTCGTCGTCTTCTGCCTGGGCTGCTTCCGGTACATCTTCTGCCTCGGATTCGACGACTTTCTTCGACGACCTGGACTTTGTAGATGATTTCGACGTAGGGGCTTTGGCCTTGGATTTGGCTGCTGGTTTCTTAACCGTCCGCTGCACATCGACCTCTTCCGCGTCCTCATCTTCTTCTCGCCCAGTCTCATTCTCCTCCTCTGTCTCCGCTTTGGCCTTCCGACTGCGAGTTGTAGAACTTGGTTTAGCCTTCGCTTTGGATTTGGATGCAGGTTTAATAGGCTTTCTTTCCGTCTCGGGTGCTGTCGTCCATGCCTCATCCAATTCCATGTCGGAGCCATCATTTGCACTTTCGTCCTGGACGGGTTCATGGATGGGTTTCTTGGACGCGGCCCTCGTCTTGGTCTTCCTGACCATCTTGGGGGGTTCAGGTTCCTCGACGACTTCAGCCTCAGACTGCGATTCCTGGACACTCCGTGCAACCGATTTCGAACGGGACTTGGCTTTCTTCGTGGTAGTCGAAGGAGGCTTGCTCCTACTGGCCGTTCTCGAGCTCTTCTTTACCGTCGCCGGTGGTTCCTCGTCCTCGGTGGGCAAGTCGGCCTCACTCTCTGAAGGAGCGACGGACTTGCTCCGGCTTCTGGTCCCCGCAGTAGACTTCTTTGCTCTTGAAGATTTCGCTGGTGTTTTCGCCGTCGATTTTTTGGGTTTGGCCTCCTCGACAACATCCTCCGGCTCTTCAACATCCTCGTCCTCATCTTCCTCCACCACGTCCTTCAACGCATTCCGAGTGCTACTCCGACTGGCACTTCTCGCTGCAGGCGTTTTCGCGCCCGCCGCACTTGATTTACGTGTGGAAGAGGCCCCAGAGGCAGAGCGTGAAGACGATCTGGCGGGGGTCTTCGCTGTAGAGGGTACTGCAGATTTCCGTGTGGAAGCGCGCGTCGACTTGGTTGACTTTGTTGATCTGCCTGATTCCGACGCGTCTCCTGCATCGTCATCGCCACTATCCCCACCGTCGTGAGCTTTAGTGGGCATGAACGTATCCTGATGCTGAGGTTGTTGGGCACGCGAAGAAGGACGAGTTGTGCGGGAGGGTGGTTTGGATCGACTCTTCGACGCTGGAACTGCATTACTGGAAGATGAAGAAGTGGAGGAAGGCGGAGCGGTCGATGATGAAGCGAAGAATGGACAGGGGTAGCCTGATTTTTCTTTCCGTTTTCTATGCTCTTCTCTGTAGAGATATCTTAGTTTTGGCCCCTAAGTCGACAGTTGTTTATGAACGCACAATGGATCGTCTTCTTTATCCCATCCGCTAAGGGAGGTTTCACAATACAAACATGTTGCCAGGTCGTCATCTTCGCCTTGAGGCGTAAATACGAATCCAGCCTTGGCCATCTACAGCGTGTCAACGAACTCTATCGTCGACGAGTGTGAATCCCGATCTGGGCGTACCTTCTTCGAGTTTGCGTTATGACCCTTAGTTTTGTCGTGTACCCAACCCTTCCCAACCTGAAATGTTTCGAGCCGTGCCTTCTCCATAGCTTTGCTTGAAGGAAGACGCGATTTATCTGGGAACACGAACCTGTAACCCATAAATCGGCGTGGTCAACACAAGCTGCACATCGTCCGAGCAACGGATGGACAGCGCACCTGCCGTGACGATCAACATCCTCCCTCAGCCCACACCTCAAAAGAGCCCAGCAACACCTCGTCTTGCATTTGTCGAAATGGATTTGAAAAGGATCATCTTCTTCTTCCCAACCGCTCAGCTCCTTCTCGCAGACGAAGCAAGTGACGTTGTCGACATCGTCCGGTGAAGGACTGTAGTAGAACCCGGCTTCTGCAAGCGCAGCCGGTGTGGCTTTAAAGGACCTTGAAGAACTCGAATTTGACGACGTTGGGTGTGGCCATTTGAGGGTGGTCGTACCCCCCGAGCTCTTTTTGACGCGTTTGGATTTGGAGAACGAGTCGATACGCGCTTGAAGGCACTCCATCGGGGGCGTTCGATACGACTTGACGTTGTTGTCCTGTTTATCTTGAAGCAGCGCTACAGAAACGAGCTCGACGTTGCCGGGTACGACGAAGAGGAACGATGGAAATATACCAAGCACAGCCAAAAATGGAGGCGTTGACGGTTGAACGGGCGGAGTCAAGCAAAAGGGTTACGCGCCGCGCCGCCCGATGCCCGCTCCGTTCTCGGCTTGTCACGCGCCGCCCTTTTCGCGTCTGGTCACGCTCTCCCATATTTCCTTTTCGGGAAATGGTCACCAGGACCATCATTGGTCCCTTGGACGGTGACATTTATCTTTTTGTCTGCTTCAGCCATCGTCTCGCCTCTAGGAACGCCCTCTGTGTCTCGTCGCAATGCCTATCAATGTGACAAGGACGTATGGTAAGCGCTCGGGCTCTAAAACGAGCACGGCAGCCTTGAAGCGCAAATCGACCAGCGAAATACCCCAGAATGTCGAAGAGAAGCCGTTACCAGGGTCTTCGAATACCAGCACCCCACAGTCTAATGTCCACGCCGAGAAAAAGAGGAAACTGGACAATGATGTCGCCGTGTCGATAATGACTAAACGCGACGACGAGTTGTCCAGTGTTGTTTCTGCAAGCAACTCCAGACCTGCAACTCCAACCAAACTCTCCAAACGGATGCTCGGTCGTTCTAAAACAGAGACATCTGTGACCAGTACAACCGAATCTCCATCTCTCGATACCCGGCGGACACCTTCTCTCCCAATTTTACCCAGTGAAGCCTCTCCCTCATCACTTCACACCCCGTCCAAGTCCTCAACCGCCGTCTCCGCGTCCCCTCTCCGCCAAACACCCTCCTTCACAAAGTTCTCTACAGTCCTGGCAACGACATCTGGGACAGCCACGATATCCGCCTCACTAAACGGCACTTCCACCACCACGATCTCAAGGTCGCGTTCCACCGTGACCAGAACCTATGCAGGGTCCAGTCGTTCCTTCCTGATGCCACTCTCTTCATTCTCGGGCAACCCGCTAGATCCAAACGCTCCCGCCCCGCAAGCTGACGACTACGAAGATGAATTCTCTCGCGAGTCTTACTCTACGTTACGCCAAAAATACGGCGTGGACGATACATCCGAAGACGAGTTTTGGAATGGCGACGCCGTACCCTCCACTTCAGCCAACCCCCGATCTAATTCAGGGACGCCTGTCTCGACACCTTCCAAAGCTAATAGAGCCAGAGGGAAAGCACGATCTGGCTCGACATCCCCTTCCAAGTCTCGGTCCAAGAAGGATGGCACGCCGTCGAAGAGCCAGCTACCTGCTCCCCCACCCCTCCCAAGTAACATGATGAACCCGCTCAAGAGCATAACAGAGCTCAGAAATAAGGGCGAGACTAGGCGATTCCTAGACGAAGTGGCCTACCTCTTAGACGGAATGGCCGTCCCATCTGCCAGCTCAAAATCCCCAGCCAACATTGGCCTGGTACGAGCAAGGTTTGTGTGATTCGCTACATAGAAAGTCTTTGTACTGAATCATGATCCTAGTGCACTAGAACTCATCACTAAGCTCTTCACCTCTGCCGACTTTAGTCGCAAGGCCAAAGCAGCTGACATCTACGGCAAAGTGTACGGCCTCTTCCTAAACGCAGGCGCCGGAATAGGGTTGGATAAATTGCTGGACGCCCTCCTCCTGACCTTCCTCGTCCTAGTCTCGCGAGACCCCTCCTCGCTGAAGGAATTGGGCGAATTATACCCTCCTTCATCTTCACCGGAAGCTGTTCGCCTAGACGCTAAAGGAAAGAACAGGTCCTCCTCCACGGTTATCTCCGTATCCTCTCGATCTCTGGTCGATATCCTGTTTCATCTTTTTCAGCTCCACTGTCCCCCAGAACCAGATGATGAGGATGGTCTCGGCATTCCGACAGACCCGCTGGTCCTAATCTCAGACCCCACCCACTCTGATGCTTACTTCAAACGAGCAGGCATTGGGAAGAAAGAAAAAGGACAGGTCAGTGCTATACTACTCCTTTTTCCCGCAGCGACTCATAGGAATCCCCTCTTGCTTCCACTTAGCTGTCATCTCTCTACTCCATCCTCACTTCCCAACCCACCTTCTCCTTGCCGACGAAGAATGAAGAGCGGAAAACCCTCTCCACGCCGATGATTGCCGTCGCATTGTTGCATGTTCTCCCAACTTCGCTTCTACCTAACGACAGGTGGAGAGTGAACATTCTTGTCAAGTCCCTGAATGGAGTTACGCGAGCGGTTCTAGAGTCTGCAGGGTCCCCTAAACCCAAGGACAAACTAGGGGTCGGAGAGGTTGGCCTGGACTGGCTAACTCTCCATGCCCATCTACGACTTCTTGATCTGTATCTCTTGGGCCAGTGGAGTCTTGTTCGTAAGGATGGTGACGGAGAGGGGACGGAGGGTAGTGAAGATGATGATAATATCTGGAAGCGGATGGTTGAGAGATTGGTGAAGCTGGGAAGAGTTGCGGTGTCTAGGAGGCGTGCTGATGAAGATGAGGTTGACGAAGCGGGTAACTTGGTCGATCAGTGTCTAGAAGCGCTTCTTCGGGTCCTTGTCACACTTACACATGGGGAGAGCAAGTGGGGGACATGTGTCGCATCTAGCGAGGGGAAGGGCGACCCGACTCTTTCATGGTTGACGCTTTTGGTGGAGGAATCCGGGAACAGGATCAAGTCGATTGAAGGAGCACAGACACGACCGAGTGGAGGTGGGACACGGCGTAAAAGGAAGCTGTACGAGATGGAGGAAGAGACGGGGACAGAAGCGGCTGAAAGCGATTCGGAGAGTGAAGAGGATACATTCCAGCAACAACGTCGACGAGAGGCAGTCGAACGGCGCACTCGTGCTTTGGATCGACTTTGCCTGTCTTTGGCACTCTTGACGAACCTCGTCCAAGAGGTCGATGATGTTTCAGATCTTCTGAGAGATGGGGGGATGTTGGTGGCCTTGGTTGGGGTATACAAGCAGCAAAGCGACCTTTCCGAGGAGCTAAGCGCTATGCAGAGTTCAGAAGGCGAGGAAGAAGCGATAGTTCAAGAACGCGAGCAAGCACAAGTCGATGCATCCTTCCTTCGAGGCCACCTTGCGGTTTTGTTCGCGCTTCTAATGAAGAACGAGGAGAACAAGGAGACTCTGTTGCCTCTTTTACCTTCTCGTGGGGAGAGCACAAAGGCGAAGCTGAATCGATTGGTGGATCATGCCAAGCGATTCGTTTCGTTCTTCGATGTTGTGCAGCAGACGAATCAGGACCAAGAAGGGCTTAGCCAGGAGGAGCAGAATGAGAAGAAGGTTGCGATGGAGGCTGTGGGTTTCCTGGAAAGTCTTCGGGATAGTTAATTGTAGCGTAATGCACTGATAATGATAATCGCTGAGTGGCAGAGTTGGGATAGATGTGGTGAATGAGGAATGTGACGTCATTTATTGGGCGGGACAAAATAATTGAAAACGGATGGTAACAATTGGGTGTCCGCATGACCTTTGAGGTAAAGTGGCAGTTGTTTTTGGTCCGTTTACTGTAAACGTGGTGGGCAGTCTTTCCTCCTTGAAACTTATCGACGCTATCGCTGCCATCGACGACTCCATCGGCCACACGACATGTCTGCATCCCCCAACGACGATCCGATAGCTTCTGGGCAGAGCGGTGAAGGTACGTCGTCGACAAAGGCGAACGACGAGCAAGCGCAACAGCAGCAACCACAGGCAGAAGAGGAGGGGCCTAAGACGTACCATGTGCTCGTAACCGGTTTCGGTGTAAGTGCTCTCTCACCTCCTTGTTGCTTGAACCCCGAAAACCGAACCCAACCGCAATTCTCTCTGCTCCATCTCAAAAAATCGATGCTGCCTCGTCTCGAACCCGTCACGCATCGACCCTCGTTCTCTCTCTCTGCCGCCCGATTTATATTTCTGCTCTCCTTTTTCGTTTTATCATAAAACGGAAATGATCCAACTTCAAGCCCCAGCCATTCATGAAACACAAGACCAACCCATCTTGGTTGGCAGTCAAGGCCTTGCATAACATGACGATCTCCAGCGATCAGTGGTTCGACGTCTTTGGCAACATCGTCGTCGCCACACCCGGCAGCGAGAAGAAGGGTCCAGTAGGCTCAACGAGTGCTGGGACTGCGACGCCGCCGGGAGCCGCTCCTGCTCCTGTCAGCTCTCCTATCGTTTCCCACGGGAAACGATCCTGGGAAACGGCGATGCTTCTTCGTACAATCACCTCAGAGCTTCCCCATCAGTCCCTTCTGCATCCAAATCGACCGTCAAGGCCTCAGCTGGGTCCTCAAAGCTCAAGAACCCACCCATGGCGACGGTCACAAGCCCGCCTCTTCCCCCACTGCCCGAACCAGGCCCATTCAACGTTCACATCACCGCGCTCGAAATCCCGGTCTTGTACGAAGCAGTTCTCGACATCATCCCCGGCCTCCACCTCAAACCCCCCAAGCTCCCTACCGACTCGACCTTCATCGAGCTCCCACCCGATTTCCCACCTGCCCCGGAAAGCGGATATGATTTTATCTTCCATATTGGTGTTGCTGGGAGGGGCCCGCTGAGGATGGAGATAATCGGCCACAAGTTTGGGTACAACATGAAGGATGCGAGTGGGAACTATTGTGCGATTGTACCTCCCCCTTCGACGGGCGCTAAAAACAACATCAACGCGACAAGAGGGCCTGGCGCACACCCACCTGCTGGAGTGGGTCCTGCGGGTGCGATTGTGCCTTCGGGTGTACACTATAATCTGCGGGGACCTGGTGGAGGCGGGTTTGGAAGTATGGGTATGGGGTATAACAACGAGAGGTTGGGATATAATCCGGCGGTGCACGATCCTCAACCTGCGATCCCAGGCACAGAAAACTCGGTTAGACCTGTAAGAGGCTTCGGAACGGCCTACGAAAGCTTCCCAGACGAGATGATGACGGATATCGATGTGACGCGGTTGGTCCAGGATTTGAAAGCGAGTGGAATCACTGTAAGCTTCTGCCCTTTTCCTTTCATGAGCAACGCTTTTGTTGATACGTTGTTTGCACTCTACCAGCAAATCTATACCTCGATGGATGCAGGCCACTACTTGTGCGATTTTATCTACTACTGCTCCCTGGCGGAATCTAAGCGCTCCTCTAAATTGACGATGCCATACATGAGCACCAACTCTCCTTACTTCACACCGTCGGCTCAAGGACCCTACTACCAATCATACCAAGGATACCCCGGTCAGGCTGGATATTACCAACAACAGCAGCAACAACAACAACAGCAACATTCTTCACAAGGTTCAGGGAGCACGGGCCCCAAAGCTAACCACGCGAGCTCGTCTAGTAATACGTCGAAATCCAAGCCGGCGAGGGTGTTGTTCATGCATTGTCCACCTGTGAAGGAACCGTTGAGTACGGAAGAGGTGACAGAGGCGATTAGGAGGATTGTGTTGTGGGTGTGTCGGGAGTGTGAAATTGAGGAAATTAAGGAAAAGGCGCAGACCCCAGAGGAAGGGGCGCATGGTGGTGGATATTAATAATGCGTTTTCCGAGCTGGCTTGGGTGGATGCGGGAGGCTGGCGACTAGGTGTGGAATGTATGTCTTCTACAGTCCCTTGCTACATATTGGCTCACTGTACAAACACAGGGCGGGGATATTATCGAATCTAGCGCATATGTATTACTACTTACGCTTTTTTGCGGCTTTGTTCTGTGAACGACTTGTTGCCCTACGACTTTACGTTCTTTTACTCTTTGCACTTCGAGTTGGTTTTGTTTGTATTAGAAGAATTCAGATGGCTGGGATAAAGAATAACGATAATTGACTAAAATGCTTGTTCTGCCATGATGCTGGTGCATGCATTCTGTTTACTGCTTTCGTTCCTTCTTCCTCCCGGCGAATGGTTTTCCCTCGACTCGATCGAATAGTGCGCTTTCCGGCGGCTGAGGTTGCGTTGTTACTCTGTTTACGAACTGGTGGTGTTCTTTCCTCCTTGGGTGGATGTAGTGCAAGCACAACATCCGTGGACAAGATGAGGTCGAGTGATCCGGAGGCGGCGCACCTGTTTGGTCAGACCAAACAGCCTCGTCTTCCTCGCGCCGATGAGAGATGGTATCTCTCATCTTCTCGCCATTCTCGAGAGGTCCCCATCCTCTCTACTCGTTCCTCTCTCGTTTTCGCGTCCCACCGCTCCCGCCCACCACCAGCGCCTACGCTTGGCCATCCAGCCACGGTTGCTCCGGCTCGGTGGTCATCTGGGCGTTCCGGCCAGCAAGCTGGCCCAGGCAACACCAAGGAAACCTGATTAGGTTTACTTGGCTTCACGCTTCGTCACGGCTCTCGAGAGAACGAGCCTATCTTGTTTTCTGGAGTTGGATAGGGCTCGAAGCGACGACCTGACACAGTTCTGTCGAGCACTTTCAACTTCCTGAAGCATTCCCCAATTGTCCTCAACCTCAGTTGTCCCTTCCGATACTCTCTATCGTCGTGTTCGACCTGTATTGATAAAACTCTCCGATCGTCGATGTCGAATCGCGGCACGTATCGTGTAAACCCTGCGCAAGGTGCTCTTGTCCAGCCATCACCATAAAGTATTTCTCAAATCACCTTCGGATGGCAGCAGGAGCCTGAGATCCCCGTTCTCGTAACAACTTGAGGTACCGAGGGATACACCCGAGAGGCGTGAAGAGAGTAAGAGGGACGTGGTTTTTGGTTTCGAAGAGTTCGACTATAATTGTGGAGAATGGGGTTTGGGAGATCAGGTCGTCGAAAGAGGGTCCATCTTCCTCCATAACCTGTTGCAATTGGATGTCGGAACGTGCAGTCCCAGAACCAGAGACACCATCGTTGGTACCGTCAGGACTGTCAGGAAATATCTCGTTGGCGAACTTTGTACGAGCTGCTCGCGGCGGTATCAAGTGTCCCCGGGAAACTCGACTTCTTGTGATAGGTGCTGAAGAACCAGAAATCCCATCCGCATCGCTCGCCGGTCAGAGCGAAGCAGGGCATTGGCACTCTTACTAGCAAAAGGCAGCCACTGCATCATACTCCTATGATGAGAGGACCTGGATAGGTTCATCGTCGTTAGTTACAGTGGGGATGTTCACTTGCGAGAAGAAAGGGAAGCAAGGGCACGGAATACGGTGGTCAAGTGGATATAAGGACCCCAGTGAGAGCGCACGGACCAACTGTCAAATGGATCGTCGTCGCGATCACCGTTTGCATCTCCGACATTCCTCGGCGCTTACTTTGGCGTTTCCCTGCAGCGGTTCGCCCAACTCAACTAGAAAAAAAGACATAAATTACAAATGGAGATCTTGTGGAGATCCGCCGAATGACCTCAATATTTGCTCGGAATAGTGTAGCCCGCTCGCCCAATGGAGTAGAGTCAATATTCGTTCAATCGTCGCACTTAGGAAATAATATACGATAGTAACGTATCATTAATTTTACACAGATACCGGTAAGATACCTCGGCGCCTACGGCTCCCTAGCTTTCATCTGACCCTTTCTCCGTTGAATCCTTCGCCTCTGGCTCATTGTCTTTCCTCCTCTTCTCCGACTCCTCCCGCAAAGCAGCAGCTTTCCTCTCCTTCACAACCCACTCTGGAGCATCCTTCACGGCTTCAAAAGGACGCGTCTTGTAGATCATGAGATACCCCTGTATCGATGCCATGGAGAGTTCACGTTCCGGAATGAAGCTGGCAAATTCAGTGGACAGACCCTCGACTTGCTCCAGAGAGAGCTTGGGAGCACGGCGCTTGTGAGGTGCGATGGGCAGTGGCTCTTCCGACGCTCCGGTCTTCTCATCCCCGCCAATTGGCAATGTCTTTCCGTCTACTTCTGGCGAATCAGCTTCTGACCCCTTTATCAGCCCCTCCTCCGAGATTCTCGTAGCTTCCTCATCAGGAAGATAAAAGCGTTTGTACAACTCCTTCGCCTGCAAGCGGCTTGCAAGCTTGAATTCCACATGCACATCCATCCTTCCAGGTCGCGTCAAAGCCGGGTCGAGGGTTCCATACTTATTTGTCGTGGCAAAGAGGATTCGGCCCTCCTGTGCGCCGACACCGTCCAGCGCGTTGAGGAGCCCGCTAAGGCTGACTCTTGAGGTAGGGGTAGATTTCTCGCCATCGTCAGAGCCGGAATCGGAGCCCCCATCTCGATTCAGAGTCCGGCTGAAAGCGGCGTCGATGTCTTCCATTAGAGCGATGCATCGTTCTGCCAAGAAAGATGTTGTTAGATTTGGGAGGTCAAAGAACGATAGTGGATGCATACCTGGAAGTCGAGAAATGATGTCACCCAGCGTGTTGTCGTCCATTCCGCAGCGCGAGAGGGAGATGATGTAGACATTCAAACCCAGTTCACCGGCCAAAGCGTGGATAATGCTGGTCTTGCCCGTTCCCGGAGGTCCATGCTGTTCAAAAGAATATCAAATTGACCATCCAACGCAAACGTACGTTGAAGTACTCACCAAAAGGTATCCACGCCGGAAGGGAATACCTCGTTTGATGTACCAGTTTTTGCTCAGCATGAAATCGAGAGCGTCGTCAAGGATAAGAGTCTTAACCCCGGGATCGAGGACGATGGAGTCCAAAGGTCGTTTCGGTCGGCAGGCCAGTAGCTTCCAGTAGTTGGATCTATTTTCGAAATATGTCAATCATACGGAGGATGAAACTTCGCAGAGAGGTGTACGTACAGATCAGCGGTGTAAATGCAGACATTGTTCTCCTGAGACTCTTTATACAACTTCTTTGCTTCGCGTAGCAAGTCGTTGAGAACCTTGCGGGAATCCCAAGCCATAATCCTATGGCGCAGAGTCATTCAGTCTTTGAACGAAAGAAGGATCGAAAAAACGAACGTACCGAAGGTCGAGGATTTTAGTAGCAGAGTCATAGGGGCCCTTCGCCTCGCGGATTTGCCTGGAGACATACATCCAGTATCGCCCCTTGTACCAGAGAGTGGTTGGTGTTGATATGGTTGGGATAAAATTCAGGCCGGAGGTACGATGGAGTGCATCTGTAGGGTCGTCTTCTTCTCCTTCAATGTGTGAAGCGTTCGTATCCAAACCCCAGTCATCCGTCGTAACTTCAATATGTTTTGCTGATCCTAGGACAATGGAAACAGGTCAGTGATTTCTTCTGGAGTGATTGGAAGGTAAGATACGTACTCCACTCTGGTTGTCGCGAAAGCCATACCATCATCCAGTCTAACCACGGTGCCAGTAAGCATCCACAATTCCCGGAAATCGAGCTATGTCTTACCATAGGGTTCATCATCATCTTCCAGATGAACGTTAATGAAGAAAGCGTTGGAAATCTTATACCAGTAATAAAATGCCCATCGACGTGCAGTCTCTAGGATCGTGCCAAGAAAGGCGAACTTGATGTAGTTCCTCAAAGCGGAGAACGATAGTAAAAGGGTCAAGATCGAGGTGATGCTGAAAGATGTTGGAATTGGAAGGATGGCAGGTTCTGTCGAATTCGACGGGGTGCTCAAGCTTGACTTTAACTGGCCATCTGTGACATCGTCGAGTAGACGGAAAATTTGTTGGGCGACTGAATCGAGAGAACCAGCCATGATGGCAAAGGTTGGGTGGTTTGTAAAATCGATGCCTTCTTGTGCTTCACTTCTTATACGGGGCAACTGTAGTGGCACAGATGGATTGAGTGGCTGCTTGGCCACAACAGAGACTGCATGGTCACTCCTAGTCATACCGGCAGCGACGTGGGTTCCGTTGTCTCGCCGTCGGGCCCATCTCTGAGTCAACGGCACAGAAAAAGCATATTCGAATTCGAACTTCTTTCTGCGGGCGCCAAAGCGTCCATGGAAGTTACCGAATGTACACACCACTACACAGCAATGAAGAGTTTTCAGGTTGTGGGCGGTGAGGGTGATTCTTCTGACTCACCTTGTCAAGTATGGGTGGCAAAAAGTACTTTTACCCGAATGCAAGAGGCGAAAGGATTGTTCAACTTCGGGCTTCTTTCAAGGGCAACAGAGGGCTACCTGTCACTGCCTGTGGCACTTGCACACGAATGCACGTCGAGCTCGCTCGTTCCATGGCAGCTGAATCATGGAAATAAACGAAAGCGTCGTACGAGACAAAGTGGCCATCTTAGCTACGTGTTGCTGAGCGCATGTTGTTGTCTATCATTTGCTTTGTTGGTGGATAAAGCGAAAAGCAATCGAAGCGCCCGGAGCTGCCCTGCCACCGCGTTGATCGGAGCTGGTTTCCGAAGATCTAATCTTATCAATAATCTTATCTCCCCTCAAAGTTGGACCGGCAATTCTAGAGCAGGACCTCGGTTAACTCAACTTTTCTCCTTCCCTCCGCTCACCCCGCTCACATGCCAGCTCATATCCACTGCTCACCATAGCCTGCTCTATATTTAACCTCTCTGGCTTCTTGGACTCTTTACATGATATCTATTGCTCTCCCTGCATCTCGTCGGATCTCAATTCGATTTCAACTACCAACGACTAGTCTTCAACTCGGATTTCGCTACAGCCAAACGCGCTACAACTCGACCAAGATGACAGCATATCTACCACAATCTACGATACCCATATTTACGACCGTTGCGTCGTACAGGGAATGGAGGCAGAAGGCATTCAAGGAGGGTAAATCGGTTGGGTTCGTCCCAACCATGGGGGCGCTTCATGAAGGACATCTATCACTAGGTGCGAGCCCAATCCATCAGTGCAATGAACTTAGGCTGACGATGAACAGTCCGCAGGTCACTCACAGACAACGACCTAACCGTCGTATCTATCTTTGTCAACCCAGCTCAATTCGCCCCGCACGAAGACCTGGCTACATACCCCCGCACACTACCTACCGACCTCAAACTCCTCGAAGCCACTACGACTTCGTCAGATAAAGAGATAAAAACACCCTCTGCGGTATTTGCTCCTACCGTCAAAGAAATGTACCCCTCTGGCATCGTTTTGAACGTCTCGGAACAGAAAGGGACCTTCATCGAGGTCAAAGGCTACAGTCACCAAATGGAAGGAATGACCAGACCTACATTCTTCAGGGGTGTCGCAACAGTCGTGACCAAGTTGTTCAACATCATCCAAGTACGCTCTCCTATCAACTTTAGTCTCGATTTAATCTTCTAATCGCCACCTAGCCTACACACGCCTACTTTGGCCAAAAGGACATCCAGCAAGCTTTCATCCTCAAACGTCTCGTACGAGATCTGCTGTGCCCACATCCAACACCCGAGAACCTCCACATCGTCCCAACAGCACGAGACCCAACAGACGGACTCGCTCTCTCCTCCCGCAACGCCTATCTCTCTCCTTCAGGTCGCAAAGTTGCTGATACCCTCCGCCGAGCCCTCCTCGCAGCGGAAGCCAAATGGAAGGAAGGAAATTCCACAAAACAAGAGTGCATTGATGCAGCTGTCGCTCAAATCACCCAAGCACAAGAACGAATCGCGAAAGGGGGGTTGGACGTGCAGATGAAGCTGGATTACATCGAGATGAACGACGCGGATGACTTTAGCGTCCTCCCTTCAGACGCACGGCCAGTTGATAGGCTCGTCATCCTCAGCGGCGCTCTCTACGTCGACAAGACGCGCTTGATAGACAATATTCTCCTTGGTGACACTGCTGGGCTTATAGACGCGTAGTTTGATTAACACTAATATTCTCCAGTGTTCTAATTCAATTCGGAAGGTCACGTACACATATCCTATCCCATAGTTAATAATCCAAGGACATCAACCCAGCACCGCCTCGCTTAAGCCTCTACTCCCCGCTATTCATCTCCAAAAGCGACTCGATGCTCTTCCCAAGGTCACCATCATTAGCCTCCAAGACCCAATCCACAACCTCCCTATCCGTCCCAGGGAAAATCTGCACCAACTGTGCCCTCGCCCTCTCAATCTCCTCCTCCCTACTCTTATGGCTCGCCTCAATCTGCGCCTGCACACCCGCGAAATCCAAGTTGGGCGTAGGCGTTCGCGCGATCTCGCTCGCTGCAGCATTCAAAGAGCCGCTACCACCACCCTCCGAGTGAGCGAGGTAGTTGACGCGTGGGGGGAGGAGAGGTTGCGAGGGTCCGATGGCGAGTGGCTGGTTCGTGTAAGGCACTTTAGAAGGCGTCTCGTCAGGGTTGCCATATCCCGGTGATGCACCAGGTGACGAGCCCGGATATGGCGAATATCCAGAAGGCGAATACGGCCTCTTGATACGAGGCTTATAAGGTGTCTGTATAGGAGGCGCGTAATCCCCTTGCGGTCCATACGGCGTTTGTGGTACACCAGCGGACTGCGGTGTCTGCGGGAACTGGTGGCCCTGCGGTGAAAGTGCCCATGGGGGTAAAGGTCCTCCGGATACAGGAGCAGACGAAGGCCCCTGACCGGTATACTGATACTGCTGTTGTGGGCCCCCTTGGAGTTGTTGTTGCTGCCTCTGCTCCCTCCCAAGCTCAAATGGTGCAAACGGCCCAGGGAGGTACGCCAGCTTGTTCTCTGCCCCATCCAAAGCCTCTGAGAATATCCTCCCGATCGCATTTAGAGGCTTGGATATGGTATCTCCCGTCTTCTGCAGCAGTCTCTTCGCATCATCGCCAATCGTTTGGGATTGAGAATGTGAAGGTGTAGATAGAGCGAGGGGCCGTGCCGATTCTTCTCCAGCGTGCGGTGATTGGGGTACAGCCAAAATACGAGAAGATTGGGGTGGAGAGACGATAGGAGATGTAGGTTCCGAAGGCGGGAGAGCTCTGATGGCTGTTTCGACATTGCTAGAATGAGTGGTAAGAGTAAGCTTCCGGTGAACCGACGATAAACAAAATGGCTGGGTCGTACCGCTCGAATTCTTCTCGATCAATGTTGGACAGCGAGGTGTGGTCCATCGTTTCAATGAAAGATACTGCACCCATCTACGGATGTCCCGTTGTTAACGGATGCCGTGACTGAAGGTATGGAGATACATACCAAACTCGAAAGGTAGTATCCAGCTTCGCTCTGCAATTTGGCAGGGTTCCTGAAACGATTGATAAACCTGTCGGAAAACCTTCAATACACGGGTCTTTGAAGAATAGAGATAGGGAATCAAACTCACTCAACGTTCGAAAGCAGATGTTCCGGGTTAGCTTTCAATACGACGAAGATGAGAATCGGGACGAATGTATCAGCTCCTTCTTCCATCTTCAAATGCCGGATGAGGCCGAATATCACTTTGCAGCAATTGAGAATGCAAATGAGTTTATCTCGCGGGGCTTTGTAATGGTTGATCTTCAAGAGCTCTGATTTTGGGAAAGTGAGCGCCTATTCGCAGTAGAGGCTAGACCGAGTTGATGTACGTGCCTTGCTGTGCGAACATGAGGAAACCCTTGCTCCCTTCTCCTTCAGGTACATCGAGATGCTTCTCCTCGATCCATCCAAACAACGCTATCCGCTGCGCCAGAACCTTATCCTTTTCAAGATCATCAGTCGTAATGGGTCGCGGCGGGGTGGCGCGAGCAAGTTGAGGAGTAAACGTGCTGTAAATCAGGTCAGAACATGAAACCCATGATGATCACAGGATTTACTCACAAATCGTATAACCGATTCATGACCAACTTCTCCATGCCCTCCATCGCATTGTCAAACTCGGTCTCTGAAGCATTCTTCCAAACATCACAGTTACGCATCTGTTCCCCAATGAACTATACTTCATGATCAAAAAGGTGTGCCTGAAGGGGATGAGAGATAAGAGGGCTCACAACCAAAAAGTCATTGATAATTTTGATTTGATCATTGACAGTAAAGGTTCGTTTCGCGAAATTGCTCAAGAAACTGTAGTAGAAATAAGACGAATGTTCATTGAAAGGCGACATACAACAGCGACATACGATCTGAGATACTTGGAGACAGGTTCCGCCGACCTCGACTTCATCTGGTCCAGGAACTTTTGAAAATCGAACGCGCCTTCTGCGGGTTTAGAGTCGGTTCTAGCTCCAGGTACGGGCGATGCGGTCCCGCTCCCTGCGGCACTAGGTGTCCCTGATCTAGACGCATTGTCTCGTCGAGGATCAGATCGCGATGAGGCATCTTGTTGGGCGGCAAAGGATGAAAGGGTCGCTGGGGAAGGTACTGGTTTAGCGGCATCTAGTGATTGAGGTCGCGGTCTCGCCAAGGGGATCGCAAACGTTCTAGCCAGAGCAGCAAGAGAAGGGAAAGAAGATGACGACGAGGGTGTGTCTATAGCCGTTGGACTGGCTACCATAGATGTGTTTGGTGTCTCCGGTGGGGCCTTTGATGGATCTTGTGTGGACGGTGGCGACGGTGTTCTAGGTGGGGGTGATGGTGTCCGAGGTGGTGGCGGGTGTCCTTCCGAGGACTCCCAAGCCTGCCTTGCAGCTGCCTCCTCGACGCTCGCCAAGGGATCGAATTCACTCAGGACATCCTTGGACACTGGGGTCTTCGAGATCGGCGAAGCAGGAGCTGAGTTGGACTTGAGACCGCTGAATATCGATTGTTGCAACGAGGCAGAGTCTGGTAGGGTCACAGGCCGCCCTTCACCGCGAGGCTCGTCTCGGTCCCCGCTAGACCCTTGGGCATCGCTCCAAGGGTTAGGTGACGCTGGCAAGTCGGACGTTTCGAGGGATGATGTCGGTGCTGGGGAGGTTGAAGATGGCGGTAGGGCGGCGGTCGCCGGGGGTGACGATGAGCTCGATTGTGTTGTCGACGCCATCCAACGCGATGCTCAAAGGAGAGAGATAAACTTAAAGGTGCAGCGCAGGCCAGGGCAGTTGAGCGCAGCCGTGACGAGCACGTGGAGCAGTCAGCACGCGCCTGTGAACCGGAGATCACTCGAATCCGGCGCTAAGCGTGATGAGATCAATTCGTTAATAACTCTTCGAGGGCTCACGGCAGTGCTTCTGCCATTCCAAGCGCCGTCTAATTCTTGATTCCTCTTTATGTTGTGACACACGACTTGACTATATATAACGGCGGCGACATGCTTGTTGATTTACGCTGAATACCCACACCCCTCCCACTGTCAAATCTACTTTCCCAATGCCCATCGACTCGGGGTTCCCTGCGGTTGCAAACATGAAACACTGGGCAAGAAGGGTTGTGCGCCGTAGAAGTCAACGGTTAGCTCATCTACACGCTCTTTGTCTACCAGCTGAACCCGAAGACAGCAGCCCACCCGCTTCGGTTCTCGCTCCAACCATGCCAAGCTTATTCGGACTCTACAGAATGAAACGATGGGCAATGAGGTTGTTCACCACAAATTCTCAACGGTGAGTACACATAACTGATGCCCTTTCTTCAACATCACTGATTCAAGCCTTTTCTTTCAGCATTACCGGCGTGTCCGCGAAGAGTGACGCTACGCGAGCATGTGGTCACGATCTGCCACTCGAACTGATCATCGAGATAGTTGCTCTCGCAGGGCGCACCTCACACAAGAGCTACAGGAACACGCTTCTGATATCCAAAGCCCTGACCCCACTGATGGAACGAGCATGCCTACCACATCTCCCGATCCGACTCGAATCAACCTCCAAGATCCTTTCTTTCCACAAACTGTTGGTAGCGCGCCCCGACCTTGCTCAGCGTGTAGGCCACCTCTGGATAAAAGGCGGTACCTCTCGCAAAAGACCTAAACTAGGGTACTCTGAGCCCACACCGGCCACATGGCGGCAATTCAAGGCTAGCGCGTTCGAACAACTCCACATCATCCATTCCTGCACCAACCTCGTGTCTCTGGCGTGTTCATTCCCCGTCATGTTTCTCTGTTTCCGTTTCACCCGAGATGTATTCTTCCACCACGATAAACTCAAAGAGCTTACTCTTTTTGAGAACTGGGACCTTTGGCCATGTTTCGCAGTCGATCCACCCGTCGGCGGACCGCACCTTTTCCTTCAACTAACACACCTCACCATCGTGGACTGCGTCGCACCGCAGTTCCCCGCACACTTATTCCCATCGCTGAAGTACTTTGCGGCAGAACTTTACCCGGTGTCGCGACACCACGCGTTGGCAGCTTTCAGGTCCTCGAAACGGGATTCGGAGGCACCACTGCATCAAGACCTTCGAGGACTCGCAACCAATGTCAACGTCATGCTGCATCTGGGGCACAATGCGGAGCTGGGTGTCAGGAGAATCGTTGGAGACGGAAGGGAGTGGTCCGTAAGGGCAGGAGCTTTGCACCACTTCGAGTGGTGGGCTCAACGGGCGGCAGGGGGAGAGGGGGAGTGGGCTCCCCGGTAGCGAATTGCGATATCTGCGGGCTGATTCTGATATAATCCTCCATGCGATGCCTCACGACTCTTCACGATTAACTTATTTTTCTTGGGCTGCATTGTTCATCATGCGATGGTCACCCTCGACCACTATAGACCCAGCTTCAATCAGGTAGGAATATCTGTGTATTGTTTTATCAAAGCTGTAGCTACTGAATTAGTTGAAATGTGAGATGTACTTCAAAACTGTATGATGCATTCCACACGCCAACTAGAAACATCGGCGCTCAGTCAGCATATTCAAGTTGTCAGCCCAAACTGTACGTTGTACGTTTAATTCGCATCGATTCACCCCATGAGCCTGATGCCGATACAGTGCACGTAGATCTAAACGCCGGAACTTCATTCCGTTCGTTCTTTGAGGCTCGTGTTGGCTTACCCTCTCCACTGCATATGTGTAGAGCCGATGACAGTGAATGTCGGTTCGGACAACATTTTTCAAATGTCTAAGGACGATCCGTGGACAATGGCTATATCCTCCCTGCTACACACAGATTGATTCCCAGCTTCCTTATTCCTGTCACAATTCGCAGTCCTGGAGGGATGGCATATCATATCTCCGCACATGCAGTGGCCGTGGTGACCTCGACGGAAGGAAATGATAATGGCGTCTCCTCCCCGTGATGAGTGTCACCACTGGGCCCCAGTACGGACAGCGGCTCCAAATTTGTTGGATCTTCAAGAGAGTTCTATCATCACACCCATCAGCTGTTGTAATACTATCATCGGGCCTTCGTGCGGGACGCGACTGACCAGGTTGGCGCCGAGGAAGAGCGTCTCTCGAGAATAATCCGGGGTCCAAGGCGAGACTGAGTTTAAGATAATCAGAGATCTTCGTTCCGGAATACAAGGCCTTGCCAAGGCATACTAACGTACGACAGTAATGGCAGGACGCGTCCCATTAAGCGTGAATTAGCGCCTTCTCATGGGTAATTAATCTCAATAGGGGTTGTTTCCACTCGAGGATAGCTGGAAGGAAGCACTTGGAGATGCTTCCTTGCTCAGATGACCTTGGAACTCTAACTCAGCGCCACCTCAATTCATTCGCTCGGAGAGGATGCGGTGCTCCTGAACAGCCTCACGGGAAGACCGAATTCCTGTCATGCCCGCAACAGTCTCCACCGAGGCTGCTGAAAAACCAGCGTGGCATGAGTACGGTGTCTAGGGACCGAAGGACTCACTCACAGTATTACTCACCTACCGAGTTGACATTGTCTGGGAATGGTTATTCCACACTTCATGAGTAGATTCGAAGCTCAGCTTGACTGATGGTAACAGAGGAAAGTTGACGGAAAAGGCAATGGCGGACCAGGAATAGCTCCGCCGGATTATTTGTTCGGACCAAACACCGCCGATTTGGGATGTAGCGCGACGCGTACCTTTTGCCCCTTGTCACCATCACATCCCCCTGCCAGGCCCCTGCCCGCTCCACTCTCTCTGTACTAATACCCCTTCTTTATTCATACCCCACCGAAAAGCTTTACAAAAAGCACTTGTTTATACTCAAAAGCTCCTTTTAATTCCCTCTTTTTATTCTTATTGCATACCTCTATCCGGGATTCAACAGCAATCGCCGACAAGTCTCATCAACCAACGACGACGACGACGACGACGACGAAATGGGCCGAGCTCTATTCTCCAAGACCCACCGCGCACCAGCTGTCGCTGTCCGCACAGAACCGGACCTGCTTGGGCCCCCTTGCGAAAAATGGAGCGTCTCGAATAGGTTCGACCCTGACTCTGACGAGTTCTTCGAGCATGCGCAGTACGAGGCCTTCATTGACCCCGAGACTGTCCGTCGGGAGCAGGCGGAGGGGATTGCGGAACGGGTTCGGAGGGCGACAATCCTTGATGTGAGCTCTGACAGCTCGTCGGATTCAGGCGACGGAGGTAGCGAGGTGGGGAGCCCAATGGCCACAGGATTGGACGACCCAGCGGTCATGCTCGCCAACACCATCGCCATGGCGGAGGATGTCCGGACGGCGCGCGCAAGTCGCCAATTCCTCGCCGCCAGCGCCAGCGCCAATCTCGAACAATGGCGCACAGCACTCAGCGCCCTCAACGCCAATACTGCCGCTGCACGTGAACAACTCGAACGTATCACAGCAGATATGGCCGCGGACAATATTGCCATTGCCAATGCGGCTAATAATCTGACCACGGCCCCTAGATCTAATCGAAATCGCCCTCGATCAGCCTCTGCGGTTCCGGCCGTCCTTTCTGCGTCCACCGTCCGTTCGTCGATTATCGCTGCTGATGTATCGATGGACCAGATTCCCACTCCGCCTCGCTCCCCAGTCTTGTCGAGGCCCGTCGTCGTCTTCCCACCTTCCCCTCGATCAAGGTCTCGCAGCCCGGTTCGCGTCCCAGCCACTCCTTCCACCCCACACAATCCTACCGAGGACCACTCTTTGATCTCACCATCCCCTCCGGGAAGCGTTACCCCTGCAAGGCCCTATTCGTGGAGGGACCCCCATTGGCACCCAATCCCTGCCATCCCCAATAGCCCCACCCGCACGAGAAACACCAGAGAGGGACCTCTGACAAACCCTCGTGCCAGGATGTCGTATGCTAGGCTCACTACTACCCCTGTCCTTGTCCGAAACGCCAATTAAGGCACTTTCAAAAGAGAGGCTCATCGACCAGCTCAACAATCCTAAGACCCGTAATCACGATGGACACTGCTGTTACTTTCTAGAGTCCTTTGCCACCTTCAACCGTTTTCTTGCTATATACCCCTATGTATGGCACACCCTTCACGCGGATTGTATTATTGGCCTTTGCTCTGCCTCTTTGTTGTTCAATATGTTTATGTTGGTTGCTTCGTTTTGACTTATGCTCTTATATCCTATGTTTCAAGCTTTCCATTGTTTTCTTACCCAACCCCTCTTGTTCCCGCCGCTTCCCCCACAGTCCTTTCAGCCCGCCTTGTCCTCGCTTTCAGTCTGTTTTGGTTATTCACCTACTCATGCCACATCACCAGCAACCAACCACCAAGCCACGCTCCATGAACGAACGCAACATCTGTATCCAATACATCCGACTGTCAAGCAACAAACAAACGACCTTTTTGTATCAATTGGGTGGATTCGCGGGTTGCAGCCCTATGTATATTTACCTTTTACACTTGCTGTTTTGCTTAGACTACTACCCAATAGCATGCAGTATTCCTAGCCCCATCGCGTGTCCCATTGCCCGATGCACTCAAGCAATGTCCAAGAGACACCCCCAGAAGGCGTGGCATTGACCAGCAAACTCCATGTATCTTCGGTGTCTTGACGAGGAAGTCGGACGAAAGCCTGTGCTTCCTTCCCTTCTCCACCTGGAGAAAGGTATGAAATCGGGATCGTTGTCACTCCGTGGACAGTGATGAAAGCGAAGATTGGCTTCTGTGCGGTCGATGCTTGACTTTCGATTGATTTACTATAGGCGGATGAACAAATGTCTGTACAAGGTTGGAGAAAGGACGTGACACTGACCAAGTCTGTTCGATGATAGTGTGCACGAAGGTAGGCGCAAGGAGGCCCCTCCAGCATAGATGTGTGACATTGCCCACGCTCGAAGGTTGCGGAGGTTCATAGACCGCAATGTACGGGTCCGCACGATCTCGGGCAGATATTCTATCCGCAAAGTATCGTCAATAATGTCTAAGTATCACTTCACGACAGTGCTTCCTTACCTGGGAGAATTAAGGGCCGCCAACCCCGCCCACTCAAACAAGTCCATAAGATCCCTATTCCAATCTTCTATCTCATCCTCATAAGAAGCCGGCTTCTTCCCTTTCGAACCGGCCAACGTAGGTCGCGCTCCGAGGGACGAAGATGGAATATACACGTCGGTGGATTCCCGCTTCTTACATCTCACTTGCCGGACTTCAGCGTCTTTTGTTGTTGAGAGTTCAGGGATGCGATCATGGTCTATTTGGGAGAGTGGCCGAGAGTTAGACGCCGAATGACAAAGTAGGGAATGAAGATGCTGCGTTCGAAAAATGGTATATGGACGCTCTAATTGTAGGGACCCGAAATAGTACCATTTCGCAGAGCCACCGTCGAGGAACAAAAGAGATAGTGTGGGGCACGTACCTCGAGAACAATACACGACCTCCCATCCCTCAACCCTTTCTTGGGCAGCTCTGCGTTCCTCCCAAGCCTCAGATGATGCTTTAGTCTTAGCATAGGCTTTTGTAGATTCAACGGCGCTCTTTCTGAGAGGGATTTGAATGACTGTTTCGTCAAAACCCCGAAAGGCATGTTGGATAGGGAATGGAACGGAACGGGTCAGATGGCGACCCAGTGCGGTAGGAAAAGACGAATCCAAGACGTACCGTGTTGGTCTGAACGACCTTTAAACGGCAGAGGTTTCCCAACAATTCCTAGCGATTCGTATGTCTCCTTGCAGACACAGAGAGACAGGACGCCTCGAGGGTCGATACACCATACGTCCTGTGAAGACCCGACGGTGTTGGTTGTGAGCATTGTGACTTCGCCACTGCATTGAGGAAGGGAAGGGTGGCTCAGTTATAAGACGCTGTAAGTTGGAAAGCAACGGAGACAAGGCGTACCTCCCAAACGAATCTCCATTCACGACTATGACGCTGAGCCTCGTCCTCCCCTTCACATACCGCGTCTCCAATTTCGATAACGCGTTTGCGAGGGTGATATTTTCAGGAAAGACGACGTCGACCTACTGGGGATTCCAGGCATCAGTACCCTAAAATCAGGTAGTCTCCCCGATCCCCAGCACCAGCGCGTACTAGTAATCCGGATAGACTTGCCTGGCTAACAAAAGGATGGTGAAACGGCAGAGTCTCCAGGGCGGTCTTGTCGGAGGGTAACGATCCAGTCGAGACTTTTAGTCTCCGTTTCTCGAGGTTGGCCATTTGGGTTGACAGGGATGATGGCGGTGAGGAACGAAGAACGAAGCCCAGAATTCAGCGGCAGCGCGTCGCGACTGAGCTGTGCGTTGTCCGACTCCGATGGAACTCAAGAACAGAGGGACAGGTTGCGGGGAAATTACATTTTTTTTATAATTACAACCCTTGAAGGGGTATCGAAATACAACGGGATGAGTATAGTCTATGTCTGTGAACATCTACAAAGCGCGGTGCAGAAAGATTGAAATCCTCCACGTCAGTGTTTTTGCCTACTAAATAAAAAGCGACCGCCAGGGGAAAGCGAAGGTATGGGATATGGTATGAATGGATGAATTAATGGGGCTGCTAGATGATGATATTAATGCAGATGAGAGGGAGGTGAATGGCAACTTAGGCGACAGGTGCCCGGACGTATTTCCTCCTGAACTTGGAGTCAACGTGCTCGAGGTAGTATGCACCAGGCCAGATGTTGTCGACGGAGCCTTCAGGGGTGAAGTCGACTGCGTTGTGGTTCTTCTCACGGAGCTATAAAAAGACGAGCATATCAGTATGGAAGGCACAACGAGAATGAAAGTCTGAGATACTCACAGCCAAAGCAGCAACGAACTCCTCGGGAGGTGCAACAGTCATGGCAGCAAGTCGCTCCTTCAACTTGAGCTTCTCCTTGATCTCGGAGGTGTCACCCTTGATACGAGCGGTGAAGAATGTAGCAGCGCAACCGCTACCGAAGGAGAACAAGCTAACTCGCTTGCCCCCCAATTCGGAGGGCTCAACGGTACCAAGCAGGGAAGCAAGGCATCCGTAGAGAGAAGCGGTGTACATGTTGCCAAGACGCTTTGAGCAGGCCATGCCGGGGTCGGTCTTCTTTGCGAAGGAGGCCTTGGAGAGAGCGACAAAGGTCTTCTCGACGTTCTTGTCCGTTAATGACTGCGCGTGGGACTGGGAGATGAAGGATTCGGGGTTGGGGACGTTAGCGAAGCGGGGGTCCTTGGGGTTGGTGATGAAGTCGTTGTAGAGCATGCGAGCGTGGCCCTTGACGGCTTGCTTGCCGTAAGGGCTGTGGAAGATGGCGTAGTCGAGGTCCTCGAGGGAGAAGGTGGCGCTGGAGACCTCCTTGCCAGCGACTTGGGCCCTCTTGGCAGCCTTTGCAAACTTCTCCTTGAAGGTTGTGTAGGCGGCATCGAGGGCGGCGACGTAGGTTACAACGGAGACAGGGCCATCAACCTCGGGGTACTCAGAGGAGAGGTTGGGCTTGTAGAAGTCGTAGGTGTTGGCCATATAGGTCCCGTGGACGGCTAAGCGAAATCCATCAGCACGATATGATTAATGAGGTTCAGGGTCCACTCACGTTCGAAAACAACGGGGGCGTTGGGTCCAATGAGGATGGCGCAGGCACCGGCACCGCCAGCTGGTCGGGCAGCACCCTCAGCATAGACAGCAATGTCACCTGAGACAACGATAGCGTTGCGGCCGTCCCACGAGCTGGATTCGATCCAGTTAATGGCGTTGAACAGGGCGGCAGTTCCACCGTAGCAGGCGTTCTTGGAGTCGATACCCTCAATGTCGTAGTTGCCGGCCTCAGCGAAGAGGTCCATAAGGGTAGTCTTGACAGACTTGGATTTGTCAATGATGGTCTCAGTTCCAACATCAATTCGACCAATCGACTTGGGGTCGATGTTGTACTTTTCGAGAAGACCAGAGACAGCTGTGCAACATGAAATTAGGACGAAGCTTCTCCCTAGACCTTGCAGCGATGCGTACCGTTCAGCGCGAACGAGTTGATATCCTCTCGGTCGTCAGGCCAGGCCATGTATTCCTGGCCGAGACCAATCGTGTACTTGCCGGTGGAGACGCCGTCGAAAACCTCGAGGTCTGCCTCAGAGACGCACTGGATCGCGAGATGAGCGTGTTTACACGGTGTGTGGAAGAAAAACACGTACACGACGAGGGAAGTAGACCTCGATTCCGAGGACACCAACGTCCTTGGGACGGGGGAGCTCGATGTCGGCGACAGCGGTGGCGAGAGGAATTGTCATGATGGAGTTGGTCTGAATGTTGGGAGAAAAAGAAGGAAGACAGTGGTTATATAGAAAAGTTGTGAGGTGGACCAATAAATAACAAGTGGTACGATTCAAATCCAAATTTGGCTGAGATCAACACGGTGCAGTTTTGGCACTAAAATATCCGCGCACTCCTGTTGGTCTAACCACCATTTTATTCTGGACCCTGTCCCATCTCGGCTCATAAGATTTCGCAAATGATTTCCACCAACCAACGTCCACCTGTTTCGAATTTTTCCCCGAATCACTCCAACCAGGGCTGTGTGCCGACTGCTGCCTGGCAGAAAAATCTTGTTGCGCTGGCCGTGCTTCGAATTGACGGCGGCGAACTGGACAACCGCGATCTCCGAAGAACAATCATCTTCTGGTGTTCGTGCATTGGCCGTATGCATTGCGCCAGAATGTCTTGGGCTTGGTTCCTGGCGCTACACGCTTCTCTCACGTTTCATGAATTCAACCCAAAAGTCGTGCTACAAACCCCTGCAACTCGTGCAATTTTCATTAGAAAGGAACCATGCTGCTCTAGGTAGACCGCGTTTCGTTTGATAACCCGAGCTACTCGGGGTGACGGTTTCCTGGTGGCTCCAATTCGGTGCAGGCAACTTCAGGCCTTCCAAGTATGGTACCCTCTGCTATTATCTTCCATCGCTATTGTTCACTTCCGATCGTGCTACAGACGGTATGAAACTCTGCCGAACTGAAGACCAGGCTTTCGTCCGAATCTCTCCTGCTTCCAATGAGAACCTTACCTGGAACCGATGCATATCTACCAGCAGAACCTTCCAATTTTATTGGCTTGACTAACGAGCTCCCTGGTCCAGAGGCATCCCCGTCCATCTCGCGTTATCAGAATGACAGTCCAGTGTCATTGGAAGTCTGGAGAGCGTTACTCGGTGTTGCCGACCTTCTTAACAATGACGCTGGTAGAAATCAACACCAACAGATTCAGCTCTACCGGGGCCCATTTGGTAGGTAAGTTTCCCTATACGTCAGGGTTCTTAACTCGGGGTTATTGACTGGCCAATCTGAATTGCGGGAAGATAGTGGTATTGATTAAGGGTTGGTAATGGTATATGTCGCTGTGTGGATACACCCAGGATACGGGCACCGATCTATCATAAAGTTGATCCGAAGAGCCCTGGAAGTAGACTTAGCCCTCTTCTCGAGAAGGGTGAATTCCGGGAAACTCACAGTACTTAGACGTATACTTGACAGACAGTACGGGCGATCCTGGAATGCACTATTACAATGAGTCAGTCGCGTTATCTTCGCTTTCCATCCAAATTGAAAGCTCACAGAAGCAGGAGCAGGTCCACCGCGGGTATCAGTGCGATATACCGTCCTCGCCAGTTTTCCTTGCACATTGGAGATCTCCAACCAATCGACATCCTGCGGCCCAGTGGGCGCAGGGATTCCCCCAGCCTTGGCCCCGATAACGAAAGCATCAGGGTTGTTTCGCCTAGGGTCGTTGCTGCGTTGGTCCCAGATAGGGCTGATACCAGTTCCAGAAGGTGAAGTAACAAAATAGTGTTCGCCAGCGTTTGGGATGTTCCCTCGGATGGCGCGTCGGACTGCGTTGGCGCTTCGCACCTCAGCGGTCCGAGTCCATGCTTCCATGGCCACATCTTGGGACGTCTGGAAAGCGCGAGGGTCCAAATTCGAGATGTCGAAGAGCTCAGCGACGGCTCCTGCGGCCCTGAAATATAAGTGAGTAAAGGGTTTGTGTGTCCGTCATGGAAAGGATGAAACTTACGCGTAGGTTCCAGCCTCAGTGCATGTATAGTTCTGGACTCCTACGCCCAGGAGGATGGCGGACGCAGGGCCACGAGGTGTCGCCAGTCCTGCAGGGACGACAAGCGTATGTCTTGCAGGGTCCCCCACGTTCCTGATAGGGGTTGCGATCGCAGAGAGGGCGAGCAAAACGGTAATGGCAAATCGATACATCGTGACAGCCGGTGAAATGAACACTCAAGAACAAGTAATTAAATGTTTGAAGGAGGGGTAAGTATAGTCTGCAAGCAGTACTATGGGCTGGAAAAGAAAAAGGCGGGGAAAAAAGAAGAAAAGGATGGAAGTGTTTTTTGGCGTCTGTAGGACAGGCCCTGGGCGTATAAAAAGTCCTACCATTCGCAGTTGGGAAAAGAGAGGATGGTGGCGGAGGTAAGACCGCTAGGTTAGGGAACTCACTTGATGTGTTCCTATTAACAACAGGGCTTCTGTGCGAGGATCTCGGCTGTCGGATAGGTTTTCTAACGCCTTTCAGTGAGCGATTCTATTCAGCTTCGTCTATTCTGACCCCTCTGTTTCTGATCGTCTTCCATCGATCACGCAAATGTGTATAGCTACAAGAATAGGTTCATTCCTTATTGCTTCTCATGTCCAGTGAAGGCCGTTCTTCAGTCATGAAGGCGACTTGACCACCGACAAAAGATTTTGCGCGAATACCGTATGGGCAATCCATCACCGCAGTTTCAACGAGCATCAATTCGCAGATGGGATCCATCTCAACTGCCCGCCCCGAATTGTCATATTCTGTCATACGAGGAAAGCCACGGCCACTTTTTCCCCACCGAATCGATCGTACTGGCAGTATCGACATTGGTCCCTGTTTCCAGTGGTGTAATCCCGCACATCCTTGGCGACGATGTTCATGTCTGTTGACTGAGAGGTCTTATGTGAATCCGACAGCGTTTCAGGCAATAGCCTTAACTGGTTCCATCGGATAAATCGTTACCGACACCCATCTATGGAATTGCGAGAAAGACTATAGGCCCTTGCCTACGGCTGCTTGCAACACCTCAAGGCGTCGTTAATAGGGATAGAGCTACATAGGTTTTCCGGTGTATGATAATGCTCGGGCTATACGGGTGCTTCTCTTCCTCTCTTCCACCAGATGCGTCGGTTGAAGAAATGGAGACAGTGACAAGCCTCAGGCCCGATATGCCATGTACCTTACCTGAAAGGCACACTCATGGTGAAGTGGTTATCATGCTTGCCTTCCAAGCAAGCGGCACGGGTTCGATTCCCGTTGAGTGTATTCATCCTTAGTTGCTCTGGTTCATTGTATTTTGTCCCCCCTTCCGCACTCAGCGCCGCCGATGCGCCTCGGTGTGTAAGGTCGGTGGGGCTTACAGCGATAGCTGTGCTACCTTTTTGGCGCAGCGGCAAGTGCATCGGCTTCCCGTCGCAGGCCTAGCTGACGGTTCCGTGTAGATACGTCGACGAGCAACATTGCAAGCCCAAGTGGACGGGACCGCGGTGACGAGCTGGGCCAAACGCGAGGGGACTAACCGGCGGGTTGGGGCCAAACAGAACGCGCCGTCGACAAAGAACAAAATGTAGCCTGGGTTCGTGCCTTGTCACCTTTCCAGGGAGCTTTGCTCGGGTCTTTCGGGGACCAGTGGGTAGCCTTGGGTAGCTAGGTTTGGCATTTGCTGGGCATCGCTGCGGTCGCACATGAGTCTGGAAGAGCTGGCCATTCTGAGTGAGGTGAAGATCAATTTCTGGCAGGTGTGGTCGATGTGGAGATGCAAGATCTAGATAGGCCACGATCGCTGGACACTCTGGACAGAACTCTGGCGGAAACGTTTTGAAGCTCTATTTCTGCTCTTCATTCGCACACTCATGGTGAAGTGGTTATCATGCTTGCCTTCCAAGCAAGCGGCACGGGTTCGATTCCCGTTGAGTGTATCCATGTATGTACTGTGTCTTTTTTTTCTCTCCTAATTCTACTGCGTCCTAGCACATTACAGTAATCCTTGAGCAATACTCATGAGCTACCTTCTGCACTGTTTTTGGTTTAAGTCCGACAGCCTGACTAGGGTGCCCAATCAACAAGGGATTCCACTGGGAAATGGGTAGATTCCTCAAGGGCATGGGCCATACGTAACGCGGAGGCAGGCAAAGCAGAAAAAGTGTTACATACGTGAAGCAGGAGCTGGCACGCAATGCCGGGGTTCGCTGTATCGCGCAAATGCCTCGCCGGGATACTGTACGACTTCCTGATCGGCATACGGCGTCTGAAGGACAAAGTTTGGCGTCGGTCACTAAAGCAGATGCTTAGAACTTGGGAGAACTGAATTGCAGTAGGACGAAGGAAGGTGCCATTAGAGCGTGTATTCGCTAATATGGAAGCTAGCCCAGGTAGAGAATTGAACCGGGCGGAGCGAGAGAGGTAATTCCTGATCCAGGGCACGGATAAGTCCTTCGACACTTGGGGAAATGCGAGTGGACACATACATTGCTCGATCCGAAGTGTTTATGACGCAGTCTCGTGAGGTTTTCGGACCCAAAAGATGTAGTTGCACTGAGCAGCGGCGAACAGATTGCGGGGTCCAAGACTCCAATTGCCGCTTAATGGATTATAAATAAGCCCTTTGAGCTCTGCTTGGTGCCGAGGCAAGTATGTCGATGCGTCTGGTGAAATCCACTTCTGGTCTTTGGGTGCTCCTTCAGGATAGTTTTTGAAGAACTCGACAAGCTCATCTGGATTGACGTATTTACTCCAGGTATGCGTCCCCTTTGAGACCTTTCCGAGGACATGTTCGGCCATAAGGATGGTCAGGGTGTAGGCGAGAGGTGTTCGAGCTATTGTGGAGAGGAACAGATGACCTCCTGGCTTCACGAGTTGGCAACAGGTGTCGAGGAAATGCGCGGGGTTGTCAACATGTTCGAGCACTTCGAGCGAAGCTACAACGTCGTATTGCTTTGGTGGTTGCGTTGGAGTTGAAGGAGATGGGGTCAAAAGGTCCCCAGTTGTGGTGTGGAGGTATTTCAGGTTTCCACCGGAACGCAGAGCAGGATCGGCGGAGGCATGCAAAGACGCGATGCCAATGTTCGCTTCAGATGCGTCAATTCCTGTGGTGTTGGCACCTAGCCGTGCCAGGCTCTGTGGACGTAATTAGGTCCCATTTGGTCGAGGTACAGGCACGGGACCACACCTCAGACAATAGCCCACCTCCACATCCCACGTCCAAGACGTCAAGTCCTTGCAGCACTGCCCGTGGGTCGACAATGGAACCATTTTTGTTTTCGTCTGAAGCTATCTCTGCCAGCTTTTCTTGGATAAACTGCACACGAGTGGGGTTCATCCTGTGAAGGAACGAGAATTCGCCTTGCTCGTCCCACCACTCGGATGAGAGACGCGAGAAATGCGATATTTCATCTTGGTTGACGGTCGTCCCTACTGTTCTAGCTGGTTTGGATGCGTGGAGACTGCGTTTCGCTGTGGATGCCGAGGGCGTTCGCGGTAGTCGAGGCCTAAGAAAGCGAAGAGACATGGTGAGCTGGACGAAGATTACGTCGGAGTCCGGCCGACCCTAGCCGACGCGTGCCAAATGATTCCGGGGCGTGCGAACAATACGATATTTCCTTTTTGCGCCTTTTGTGCTTGGTCAGGCTTGGCTCTCCTGCCGCCGTCAGCAATCAGATTCATTTGTCGCCGTCGTCGCCGTCGTCGCCGTCTTCCGACTCTTTTCGACACCGTCATCTTCGTATTCTCCAGCGCAGGCGCCTATCCTCTTTATTCCTTTTATCTAACCGACTAATCACATCAGGTCCGTTCATAATGTATTGACAAGGGAATAGAGTGACTAACAATGAGAATTTGTTACCCAGGTTAAACAGTGTCCAGGGCTTATCAACTATCTGTCACAGGCGACGCTGACCTCCTGAAAATATCCTGTATCGAGGTGATAACTATCGATAAAACACCAGCCCAGGCACGGAACATACTCGCCGCTACATTATCCGAGTTCTTTCCTTCGAAATAGGAAGTCGACACGTTTCCCGATTACCACATTCCACCGCCCAGTTCTCAAGTAATAATCAGTCTTATAGGCCCGATCCATGGCGACATTGATTTCAGGCCTCTGGGCTCCGTCTCCCTCGTCATCCTCCTCCTCCCCGAAACACACAACTGCAACCATGATGGAAGAAGAGCACGACGGACTTTTGGCGGGAGATAACAAGGCGGGCCCGGTTATTGAGAGTTGTGAGCTGAGAATAGAGGGCATGACCTGCGGCGCCTGTGTCGAGGTGCGTTCTCGCCGTTTATTCAAGCGACGAGCAAGTGATAGACTTCCCCCAGGCCATCGAAGGAATGCTCAGAGACCAGAAGGGCATCCAATCCATCAAGGTGGCTCTGCTTGCAGAGCGCGGCGTTGTTGAATACGACCCCGCACATTGGACAGTACCCAAGATTATCGAGGTCGGTCGTTCTCCAACAGTCCATGCTATATCCCTACTCAGCCTTAATTCAAGGAAATCAGTGACATTGGTTTCGACGCAACCCTAATACCGCCCTCCCGGCAAGACGTCGTCCAGCTTCGAATATACGGAATGACCTGCGGCAGCTGCACCTCTGCCATTGAAAGCGGACTTGGTGAAGTCGACGGCGTTGCCTCCGTCTCCGTCTCGCTCGCCGCAGAATCATGCGAGGTTCGCTTCGACCGTTCAAAGATAACACCCCGAGAAATGGTCGAACATATATCCGACATGGGCTTTGACGCCATCCTAGCCTCCGACCCGTCCAATCAGAATGCGACCCAACTCCAATCCCTCACCCGCATGAAGGAGGTTCTCGAGTGGAAGAAACGATGGCTATGGAGCTTGGCATTTTCCTTGCCCGTATTTTTCCTGGAGATGATATGTCCCATGATTCCTTTCGTAAAGGCAATCTGCGACTTCCACTTCTTCAATGGGATATACCTCGGCGACATCCTCCAACTCCTCATTGCCACTCCATGTCAATTTTGGGTTGGCTCAAAGTTCTACCGCAATTCCTACAAGTCGCTCAAACATGGCACCGCGACGATGGACGTGCTCATTACGATGGGCACGTCTGCCGCGTACTTCTACTCCGTTTTCGTGGTCATCGCGGCTGCCTTCAACACCACACCGGACTACAAGCCCCACCTTTTCTTTGAAACCAGTACCATGTTGTTCATGTTCGTTTCCCTCGGACGATTCCTCGAAAACCGAGCCAAAGGGAAGACCAGTGCAGCCTTGACTGATCTCATGTCATTGGCACCCTCCATGGCCACTATCTACACCGATGCCCCAGCATGTACTCAGGAGAAGAAGGTCCCTACGGAACTGGTCGAGGTTGGTGACATCGTCAAGATTGTTCCAGGCGACAAGATTCCGGCGGACGGCACGGTAGTCAAAGGTTCTTCCAGCATCGACGAGAGCGCCATCACGGGTGAAGCGATCCCTGTCCTCAAGCAGAAAGGCGACGCAGTTATCGGTGGAACGGTCAACGGCCTTGGTACCTTCGACATGCTCGTCACCCGCGCTGGCAAGGACACTGCTCTCTCCCAGATTATTCGACTCGTGGAAGAGGCACAAACATCCAAGGCTCCCATCCAGGCGTTTGCAGACCGTGTCGCAGGGTATTTCGTACCCGCCGTCATCGCCCTCGCCATGATTACGTTCCTGGTATGGATTCTTATCACCAGCATTTTGGACGACGAGAGCCTTCCCAAGATGTTCCACAAACACGGCTCTAGTAAGCTGGCTGTGTGCTTACAGATGTGTATCAGCGTGGTCGTTGTTGCATGTCCCTGCGCGCTCGGTCTTGCTACCCCCACGGCGATAATGGTTGGTACCGGCATCGGTGCAAAGAATGGAATCCTGATCAAGGGAGGGCGCGCCCTCGAAGCCAGCCGACACGTACGGAGAATCGTCATGGACAAGACCGGTACTGTCACTATTGGGAAGCTTACCGTCGTGGGCCTGCATTGGGTGCCTGCAGGCGCCCGTCAAATACCATCGGACGAGGAGGTCTATGGCGGAGACTCCAACCTCGATGACGTTTGCGCGGACGGCGTCACCAGCCGCAAAGTCGTCGTCGCTATGGTCAGCGCTACTGAGGCCAGATCGGAGCATCCCCTCGCCAAAGCCATCGCGACTTACGGAAAGGAGCTTTTGGGCGTTTCAGCGCCTGAAGCAACCATCCAGGAGTTCGAGAGCATTACCGGTCAGGGTGTCAAAGCCAAGGTCTTGTGCGAGGGCAAACTCTACACCGTTTACGTTGGGAGTTCTCGATTTGCCACCCTCACCAGCTCCGACACGACTGGCTCTGGCCATGCAGCAAAGGGCGGTGTCGGAAGTGAAGCCCTCCATGCGGAGCAAGAAGCCCACCGTTACATTCACCGCACCCTCGCTGCTTACGAGAAGCAGGAGACCTCCCAGGGACGCACAGTCATCTTCGTTTCAGTCCAGCAACAGGAGAACAGTCATCTCCATCCGCAGCCCATCCTCGCTGTTTCCCTCGCTGACGAACCTAAACCAACGAGTCGATATGCGATCCAGGCCTTGGAGAAGATGGGAATTGAAGTCAACATGATGACTGGTGACGGACGCGCCACCGCTATCGCTGTCGCCCGGCAAGTCGGTATTCGGCCAGAAGGAGTGTGGGCGAGCATGAGCCCCAAGGGTAAAGCTGCGATGATTGCCGAGTTAATGAAGAAGGATGCAGAGCAGTATGGGCGCAAACCGTCTGGCGTGGCCATGGTCGGCGATGGAATCAATGATTCTCCTGCGTTGGTCGCTGCGACCGTCGGTATCGCCCTTTCTTCAGGAACCTCAGTCGCCATCGAGGCTGCCGACATTGTGTTGATGCGTTCGGATCTACTGGACGTGGTCGCCGCTATGCACCTCTCCCGCAGCATCTTTGCCACTATTCGAAGAAACCTGATCTGGGCGTGCATCTACAACGTCCTCGGTATCCCGTTGGCTATGGGTGTGTTCCTGCCTGTTGGACTGTACATGCATCCGATGTTGGCAGGTGCTGCGATGGCTTTCTCTAGTGTTAGCGTTGTCGCGAGTTCACTGTGGCTGAAGAGGTGGAGGAGACCGGTGTCGAGTATCATGCCTGCTGATGCCCGTGCGCCTGGTGGTGTCTTGGGCGACATGCTGGATATGCCGACTGGTCAAACCAGCGGTGCTGGTTGGACTGGATTGTTCGTTGACCAGTCTGCGACCGTGCTGTCGAGCGTTGGGGGAGTGTTCAGTGCGGGGCTGCAAAGTGCAAGGGGCCTGTTCGGTACGGGAGAGAGGGACTTTGGGTACAGTCAGCTACCAGTGGAGATGGAGCATCGAGATACACGTGTGTAGTCCAATCTGCGATAACGTCTGGTTTCTTGCTTTCTTTATTCTTTATTTGCTATAATGTCAGCCTCCTCCCTCGTCCACATTCATTCCGGTTTTGCTCGTTCCTCAGGCTTCAGTGTTTTCGTTCGGGTACTGCGTCCAGGTCTCCACTCGTTTGACATCATACCTCTATTGTACAACTTGTATCTGTAGTCTAGTATTTATTGAAGGTTTTTTGATTTCGGAGTAATCTACCGGGCCAAGACCCTTTGAACTGATCATCTGGACTTTATATTCACCCTGTCCAATTCTTTCGCGTACCCGGCTACCTCTGACGAGGCTCTCGACGAAATAAACCACGCAAACCGCAGTCAGAATCGACATTCAGACTGGATATACCCTTTTTACATATATCTTAACGTTATCTACCCAACTCCGGATTCATGGCCAACATTGGAAGCGCGTTTCTAGGCGATCGTCAGCGTCGACACTTCTCGTCATCAACCACCCATACCACCTCCACTCCTCCCTCTTCACCACCACCAACAGGCGTATCTGGGATGATCTATCCGGGCAGGGCCTCCACTTCACCTCTGGCGATGCAGTTTGACAATGATGATCTGGACGATACCACACCTGGGGAGTCGAGCACGACAGCGAACACGGCATCGGAGAAGAAACAGGATGAAATCAAGTTGAATCTGCCTCCCGCGCCTCCGCCAAAACCTATAGATCCAAGGCTGGCGTTGGAATTGAGAGTGAGGTGGTTGGAGGCGATTGTGTATGGGACAAAGCAGGACGTGTCGAACCCGACTACGACGACCCGGCTATCGCGTCCTGCGCCGCCTAGGAAAGGCAAACAACGAGACTTGTCTGGGCTGAAGGACGGGGAAACGCTGATGAGACTGGCAGAGAATGTGCAGCAGAGGTTAGAGGCTGCTGTGGATGGCAACGAGGGACTGAAGAAGTTCATGAGCCATTGTGCGTACTCCTCCCTCTCTCTAGCGAATACGACCCTTAGTTTACCTCGCAACTGCTTAGATGACCAGCATTCACAATACCTCACGTCCGCATTTGCGCTCTCTGGCCTTCTCTCTGAAGAGGACCCATCGTCAGCCTACTCAAACATGACGCCAGAAGAGATTGACGCGTTTCTGACTGAAATGGAACCAGAAATACGCGCGGCAGACCGAGATATGCAAGAAATAGAGGCCCTGGTCAACAAGGGTGTAACTGGAGCTGGGAAGCTGCCAGGTACGTTCCCTAGACGAACTTGAATTGTTACCTATCTAAGCTAGGTTTCCATAGACCACGAAAAGTTGCAGTCACGCCTCGAGAGTCTACTGGAAGCCAACAAGGCCGACATTGAACTAGCCGCTTCGTTGGAGAAACGGATAGCAACGCTAATGCAGAAACACGCTAGATCCGTGGGTGAACCTCTTATATTTCCTGGCCCTTTCTAACCTATCACTCTAGGTCGACGCCCTGTCGGAACTGTTCGTCTCATGGGATGACGCCCTTACCATGGCAGAAGACTCGATTATTCAGATAGAAAAAGACAAGCGCGAACGCCGTCGACTCGGTCTCGAATAGTCATTCAACCCCTCACCGCCTCACCCATCTCGCTCGTATCAATGCAATGCAATGCAAGTCGTGATCATGATTCGTGAAAAAGGAATTATACTTTACAAGTGGAATCATTTGAGATTCTGGCAATGTCCTTTGAGGGCATATCCTCAAGATGATGTCGCTCTACAGCGTTCGTGACGAAGGGTATATGGCTTCTGCTTGTGCGTCGTGTTTCTGCTAGTTCAACGTGGTTGTGGTTGGTGGTGTTCAGCCATGATGGGACGAGCGAGGCACGTCCTTCAAGCTCGGTTTCGGAGATGGTCTGTGACCGGGCGACGTGCGTTCGTACTGAAATCAAGACGAACACTATTCCTAATGGGAGAGGCGTCGTGTCAGCGGTAAGCCAATTATCGATGCAGAGTCGTTTCTCACCCATGCTAGGAACGAGTGCGTGTTGGACGATGATATGGGCTGGATGGGCGATGGCGAATAGGATTGTGAGGAGTAACATTTGCGTGGTGTAGATCAGCGCGCTCTCGATGATGATGCGCACAACATCGAGGAGACTCAACCCTGAAGACGAGATTATCCCGGCTCTTCTCGACGCCCGATGCTGGTCCCAGATCTTGTAGATGATCAACCCCGTCGTCAACAAGTTCTGCGCCAGGTTGAGGGGGAAGGTCGCGTTGAGGAACCCCTGGACAATTTCAAACGGTATGGATTCGACATTCCGAAACCAGTGGAGGTTCACAGAGGCCGACACTATCCCGATCAAAACCAGCATTCAGTACTCATGTTGCTTCAAAAGGGTGGAGACCAGGCGGCCAAGCAACGAGCGACATACCTATACTCCCAAGGAGCAAGAGGGATGGGAGGGCAATGACGTAGCAATTACTGTCCCAGATGAGGAAGCAGCGGAAAATCTGTGCTAGGTGAGTTGACGAGCTTCTACCGATAAATATTGGTTGACTTACGACGAGGATGTCACCTATCCAGGTTAGCAGTGCCAGGACGACGGGGAAGGCGTATGAATCCCAGTTGGTGAGGTCGCGAAAATGGCTGACTGCACTGAATGGGCTGAGGGTATAAGCGAAGGCATGGATCATGCTGTAGATGTTCAGGCCTATAAAGCGGACCGTTAGGGTGGGAGGTGTGTGGGGATGCGGTAGACGAAGAACCGACATATGTGGAACGTTATGAGGATAAACATGAGGAGTATCCCAGCCAAGAATACTCGGGAAGCGAAGGAGCGTCTGGCACCCCGCTTGCGCAGGATGTTGAGCGAGGCGCAAAACAGGCAGAAGTACAACCCTGCATTGTAGTTGGGTGAGTGTCTACCCTCTCAGACAGACCGTCACAGAAAACAACACACCATATATCGTCGACTAGGTACGGGCAGGAATACGGGTGGGGGACAGCAAGGGGATTAATCAGCGCCAATCCAAATCGGACATAATCCAGCCAATTCTGGGGCACTACTCACCTCAAGCCAGAAGCTCACAATGTAAAACACCTTGTACTCCAGAACGACAGGAGGAAGAAACTTCCTCGCATCATCCGAGGCCACATCCATGCTCGCTCAGGCCTCCTGGTCGAGACCTCGACAACAGTTGGGGGTGGGGTCCAGTCAGTGGTCAGTGGTCAAGAAGCGAACACACACACACGCTCCAAACCTGTCGTAACGAAAAGGAAACCCGAACCGGTCACATAAAGCCTCCAGTTACCTGGTACATACCCCATAAAGTGATCAAACTACACCCCGGTTCCGAGGTTATTTCGTTTCAGAAGGACGTTTATCAGAAATAGATTTAAAGTCGGACAAGGAGAACATACAAAAGAAGTTTTATTGAGCTTCTGTCCCCACATCATGGGACCAATTGGGTGAAGCTAAGTCTGAGGGATTTCGTTGCCTTCTCCAGCCGTTTTGCCGTTTAAATTCCGCGAGAACTCTGGGCCAACGAAAAAATAATGTCTGCGAATGTGCAACATTGGATACCGTTTGCGCTCTGTCCAATGGCCACCGGATGTCCACTAAAGCGCCTGCCAGGCCATAGGATGAATCGCCGAGGGATACCATCATAACAAGAATGTCCCAAGGTTGGTATGTACGATACCAAAATGAGCACCATAGCACCTCTAGAATAGGCCAAAATGGACGACCCACTCCCACGTGCATACACCGAACGGGAATCGAACCCGTGCCGCTTGCTTGGAAGGCAAGCATGATAACCACTTCACCATCGGTGTGACGTTTTGGCCGCAGAAGGAGTTTGCCAGGAGGACAAAGCAAGCATACAGGAAGAATGTGAGCTTTATATTAAAGCGAGCGTGTTTTTAGAGGGACTAAAGTGAGGCGTATGTATACACTTAGAGGTTGAAAGAGGAAAGTAAGGGCACATTGGCAGAAGTACAACTCAGTTGGGTTCAGTGGATGCAGCAACAAAAAGATGAGACTTTTACACCGAACGGGAATCGAACCCGTGCCGCTTGCTTGGAAGGCAAGCATGATAACCACTTCACCATCGGTGTGTTGCACGATTGGTTTTGCAGCTTAACTAAGTGCCACTTTCTCTAAACTATCCTTGTCGCGAGCAGCAACCGCAATCCGAAACTCAAATCGAGCTAATTCGTTTGTACCCTGTGGATTTTCCGAGTCTGGCAGTGTCTGAGCCCTGAGGACCGAGGCTTCTGACCGGTAGGCTTGCGGCCTACATGGTCCCTTTTTGTGCAGTCCAGAGGCTTCTCTGTGCAGTAAGGAGGTTCGGAGAAACTTTTTGGGAGATAATTGGTGGAGCGCAGGTTCACTTTTAGGTGGCCCGCCATACCCAGGCGCTCACAAGGATTCAGCGAGCGCTTGTTTCCACGATTTGGAGTTAGGGTGAGAGTCGTCTCGCCGCTGCTGGATGAAGATGGCCTAGGAGTGGCGGTTTCTAGAGAGGAGTACTTCCCCTAAAGTTGGACGTGCGGCATGCGGTGTTCCTTTCGCGTCTCTGAGGTGCTCATACAGACTGTGCATGCAGATTCAGCGAGGTCTCCGAAATATCACGCACTACGTAAGTACCAAGTTCTCACAGACTCTTCCAGTATTCACGTCATATCCTTCTGATTTTTGGTGGGGAAGTACGTACTTCGGGGCTTTGTCTTCCCCGGAGGACACACGCACGCTTTCCACGGAGATCTAACTTGGGTGAACGCATGCACAGATGAAGGTGGGAGGTGGGCCCGCTGCATCAGTGGCGTCAACCTGGGGTATAATCGGTGGGGCGGGGCCAGGGCGCTTATCTCTGTCCGCGGATAGGCGCTTTCTCAGATTTCGATGACATGAATGTCAAACGGTTCATTCATATCATGTGTCGTTTTTGGAGGGTCCCCGCATGCATAGGGTTTGATAAATGCAAATAAAGGATATGAGTGACGTCGACATTTCATTATTGCCACAACGTAGTACTATGTTTCTAGTACGCTACGTTAATTGGCACTTCATATGTCTGTCAAGTTTTGTGAATGCACGAAGCAGACAAGCAAACATTCGAAGGACGGGCAGTCATCTTGCCCAACGTCATCAAGAGTTTGGTGAGAAACCGGGGTAAAGACAGTGGATGATGCATAGCTTCCGTGGGGAAACCAAAGGATACCTGTGATTCTTTAGTTGCTGAAGCCCATACGAGAGGCCGTTAGAATGTCACGACCATGCCAATTGAAATAATGACCATCTGTCGCTGCTGGTAGAGGAGGATCGATGCCTACCATCTCTTGGATTGCTATCTAACGACGAGATGGTGTTTCTACCTCCCGACTCGGATTGCAAGACTGGGCGCTTCTCGAGTGGAAATTTGATATCGAGGAGGACGCCGAGTGCGATGGCATCACTCGTCTTGAGGCTCTCGCACACGCGAGGTGGAGAGCAAATGATGGGAAGAGAAAGATCGAATATTCCTGGGGTAACACGGTGGACTTCGATTTCGATGCGCAGGCTGGAGGGTCGGCGTCTGGGACCTCGTGGCGGACGTTACGGTGGAACGATGAGGCGCAAAGCTTGGGCCTATAGGAGACGGCGAAGCGCCAATTGTAATTTTGCGAAAGGCTAGGTGCGGAAGGCGGGGGAGAAACGGTCTAGAATTATTACCACATTGAGGAGATGTTTTCGAGGAAAATATGATGACAGTTGGTAGGGAGGGGGCCATCTGGATCTTGGGTGTGATAAGGTGGGCTGATGGGACGAAAAGGGACGAATCCGAACCCCAAAACGGAAGGAGCTGACTTGTAAGAAAGGTTTCCCGCGAAATCATATTTTCACCACAGCGCACTTGTGAGGCTCTGCCGATGAAAACTCCTGCGCCGCTGGCTCCCTCTTGGTTAACGAGGTCGCCCACTCCCAGAGATAACGACTCACTCCAAGTCCCACTCACTCCAACTTACACTTCCCCCCGTTCCGCCCCAAAACCACCAAGCTTGCTCAGCGGCTCCTCAATCAGGGCTGCCTTCCGCCCACGATCACACCGCCCTCCTTCAATCCGCTCTGCATATTCCGCCTCGACAGCCACTTCCTCAAGCGACAACCACACTTCAACTGCCCAGCCCCACTCTTATTCTCCAGTAAACATGGCCCCAATCCCTGTAGTCTCCAACCACGGCCGCGATGAGGACGAAGAGTGTCCAGTTTGCCTCGAACCCCTTAGCTTTAGCTTTAGATTGCCGGGCGAGAAACCCCATATCGTCCCAGAGTGTGGCCATGCTCTTCACGAAGTAAGTCGTCCCCAGCTGCCAGTTTTCGTCCAGGGTTGACCCGCTGGCGTCCCAGGCTTGCTACACCGCCGTCTATGGCCCACCCCCGAACCAGAGCAGGACAGTGCCACGCAAGTCGAACGTCGGTGTTTGCGGGGTGTGCAGAAGGCCCATGAAGGTAGGAGATGGAGACGGGGGCAAGTCAAACAGTGCGTACCATCATCGTCGTGCATCTCTGCCTTCTTATTAATGTTCTCGTGCTTAGAACTCGCGGCACTAACTGGAATGGGTGATAGTCGTGCGGCTCCGATGTATCCTGGCCGCGATACACCTACAGCACGCAGCATCCGCCAGCCAGTCGAAAAACCCTATGACCCCAACGAAGACGACCCCCTCGAACATGTCGGCCGCTCTGGTGCCCCTGCCGAGCCTTCAGGTTACATCGTCGCACCCTCGATCGAAGTCCGACCAGAGTTCCCTTCACTCACACGCACTAATGATACCAGTCAGCCGCTGACTTGTCTCGTTGTCATAGAGCTGCCAGGCAAACGCACAACCTCCGCCCCAGGCGCTGTCCTTCCCGACAACTACAGCACAAGGACAGGCGGCAGCATCCGCCATGATAACGCTTCAGGTCGCTCAAGTCCCCGCGCAGACAGCCTCCAGCGGCAGCGTCCAAACCAATTCTCACCCAACGAGGACCCACGCGTAGCATCGCCCAGAAGCTTCAATCGTTCTCTGCCTCCGACATCTCTCGATAATGATGCCGCGTCAACATATGCGAACATCATCCTTTCAGAGGAAGACTCGCCCTTTGCCGCAATCACCGAAGACCTGCGAAACCGTATCATCGACTGGAAAGGTCACCCGCTCTCCGATCTTGGCCCTCTGCAGATGTACGACCTCTTGTCCGTCAGGCGAGACTCGGCCATTCGCGACTTCTACGTCTACCTTTTCAAGGAAGCTATCATTTGCGTTATTGAGGAAAAGAAACGGGGAATTGGTCGTCTCCTGTCAAACTCGGGCCTGGGCGACACTGGCTCGATACCTTCCATGACAGGCCAGTCGAAAGGCGTCTTGCGACTTAAAGGCCGCATTTACGTCCGTCATATCAAGAATGTAACAGCTTCCTCAGCGGCGGGAGAGATGAGCCTTACCATCGACATGGAAGATGAACTCGCATCTTTCATTCTGATCTTCAAAGATAGATCGTCGCTCGAGGCATGGAAGAACACCATCCAAGCACTCGTCAATATGTTCCAAAAGGCGAATGGCATCGTTCCTCAGCAACAACAGCAGCGACCGCTGGATATTGAAGAGTTTGGTGGAAGCGCCAAGGCCATGCGGATGCTCAGCGGGAGCACGCAAACTTCGGTCAGCACTGTGGACAGTCTCTTGCAAAACTCGGCACGATCGACCATGTCTTCTTCGACTTCACACAACGGATCACTCATGCCCCCACGAACACTCCAGCACAAATTGTCGACTCTCGGAGAAGATGACAGGGAGATGGAGCCATACGACGTTCCTTCGCCGCTTGTGGCGCCTCACAACTCCAGCGGACCTTCCAACTCTCTCCCCTCCCTTCCTCATCCTCCAATGGACCTCATTCTCGTCGTCTCCCTCCCTCCGCCAGGCTCAGTGCCGAGTACCGCCCAACTCAAGATCAGGGTCATCAAAACTACATTAGACTTTACGGTTGCCTCAATGGGCCCGAAGGACCGAATCAGTCTAGTGACCTTCGAAGTTGGGCCTGGAGGAAAGGTAAGGAAGACGCCATTCCTGAGTGTCGGACGACCCCAGAGTAAGGCGAGGCTGGAGAAGTTTATCGACGAAACTGGATCCCGGCTTGACGAATCGCAAGACGAGTTCTTGGTTAGGGGCTCAAGGGACGAGAAGACGGATGTGGTTACCGCGGTCAATCATGGTGCGTTACCAGTCCCCCTATCACTCCATTCCGTGCTAATGTGTTACTGTGACGACAGGATTGGACGTCGTGCTCCAACGCAAAGCTCGGAATCCCATATCCGGGTTGATTTTGGTCAGCGACGCGTCTGACAGCACAAGGAGGGCGCAAATGGACCTCGTTCTCGCTCGAGCGGAAGCTGCCAACGTGCCGATCCATTCATTTGGATACGGACGTTCGCACGATCCCGCGTCGCTCTGGCTGATGTCGAATCACACCAGCGGCACCTATACCTTTGTAAAGGACTGGTATGACCTGAGGAGTTGTGTGGCTGGATGTGTGGGAGGGATGATGTCTATCGGGTTGTTGAACATGAAGCTTCATATGAAGATCGTCGACAGCTTCAGGTTCAGGATCCGAAAGGTATCAGGCGGGCCATCCTCCATCCTCGCTTCTGATGGTCAGAATGTAGATGTGGATATCGGCGAGCTGCGGTACGGTGAGAGGAAGGAAATGTTGATCGAGCTCGAGTTGGACAACACCGACATGCACAAGATGGCGCAACAGAGACAGAAGGAGCGGGCGATGGACGCGACGGATCGGTTTGTGCAGAGTCTGGGGTTGGACTCGTTAGCGATCGACGACAGCGCGGATTTGGTGGATGGGATGATGGATAGGATGATTGATGAAGTGCCGGTCGTGGAGGTGGATGGATCGTTCTTCGACCCTGCTGCTGCAAAACAAGTCTCAAGGCTGGCACACCCTGTTCTGTTGACCATTACACTCTTGCCCATGACCAACACGCCTTCGAAACCGCCATCAACAGTGTCGGATCCTGTGATTGTGAGGAGGAGGATGGAGTTGTTGGCGAGCGACATGATTACGAGGGCGCTGGTGTTGGTTTCGAGGAGGAACTTCCCACAGGCGCAGAAGATCATGGGCGAGACGAAGAGGATCTTGCATACTGTTTTGCAGACGATCTCCAGAGGCATCCCACCGCCCAATCCCAACTCGGGAGCGACGAGGAATAGGAAGGAGCTGTTGACGATCAAGACTGTTCAAGCTATGCAGGCGATCTTGCAAGACTTGCAGTTGTTGAGCGAGGCGTTGGAGGATAACGTCGAGTTGTTTGCTCATGATCAGAGAAACTTTGGTGCTCAACAGGTGTGTTCGTATATCTGTGGTGTGGCACTTTATACTGATTTATTTCCATAGGCTATGATTCTGAGAGATCAGAAAGCCTGGAGTAACCGAAGTGCGACTGAGCGGCTGTTCTGGACAACAGACAACTCGATTGAATTGGCCTCAAGAGCGACTGACTGGATACCACGCGATTAAACACGTTCCTTACCCTCTCTCTCTTGCCCTCCACTCGTTTCTCTCTATGTTTATTTCTTGTCTTCAATCTTTTTATTTTGCGTATCACCTACTATTACCCTATTCTTGTATCATTGCTGTGCCTGTGTTTTTTTGGTCATTCCCGTTTTCTTCTTGGTCCTTTCTAGTATTAGTATCCCACCCGACGCGTCGATCCTTTAGCATCTCTCTCTCTCTTCCGCTTTGCTAAACTTATTATTCTCGACTATCCCTCTGGTTCCTCCCACCCAAGGTTATTATTATGTACCTCCTTTCTTCCTTGCGATACCAAGTATATCTCTGCCTTAGTTCTTATAGTCTGCATCTTGCTCTACGGCTCGTAGCTCGTGTGTTACTTATTAGCTTGGAATCGAGCTATTTACCTTGATCGTTCCTTTGGTAGCGTGTACCCTGCGCAAAGGACCGTCTCGTGACGCGTAAAGTCTAGCTCTCAATCATATTTCGCCACGTCTCGTCCTGTCCTGACATGTTTCTGCTTCTGCGGTTCGAAATCCCCGTTGAATAGCCGTTAGGGGCCAGGGGAGAACGCGCAAAACGTGGTGAGAACCTTTCCCCAAAAGGCGATCTTAGTCAGCTTGCCTTCGTGGCAGTTGAATGCGGCTTGGCGCGGGCGTATTGGGCCAGCGGAAACGAACCTTTGATTCAACTTTCTCTTCATCCTTTTCCTTTTAAATTCCTCCTCTCCCCCATCATATCCCTTCTCCCGCCACCTGCCACTGCTGCAGCTGCCATGGCAAGTCCGAGTAAGGGGCACACGACGCCCCGCCTGAGACAGCGGCCGTCGTCCAACCCGGATACCTCAAGCTTCGAATACCAGCAAGTCCAGGATGATGAACACGTCGCTGAGGTTTATCAGAACCCTGTAAGTCTGCGTTGTATGTCTTGTAGGGAATGAATAAAGCTGACTGACCATGGGTGGCTAGCGCAATCGGAGCGAGGTTGAGCGGTTCTTCGAGAGTAGCCAGGGCAGCTTCATCGTCGTGTCTGCCCTGACCGCGTTGGCGCTCGCTCTGCGGTTCTACAAGATCAGTTTCCCTGACCAAGTTGTGTATGTTACCCAACTCTTGCCTACAAGACCCTGATCGTCCTGCTAACCGCACGCATCCAGGTTCGACGAAGTCCACTTTGGAAAGTTCGCAGCATACTACATCACGCACCAGTACTACTTCGATGTCCACCCTCCGTTGGCGAAGATGTTGTTCGGTCTTGCAGGGTGGTTTGTCGGCTTTGACGGCTCTTTCCTCTTCGACAACATTGGCGACAGTTATATCACGAACAATGTTCCCTATGTTGGAATGCGGGCACTTCCAGCTGTTCTCGGCAGTCTTACGGTTCCTATTGTTTATGCGATTATGAAGGAGAGCGGTTATTCGACAATTATTGCGGCGTTTTCTGCCTCGCTTATTCTCTTTGGTGCGTCGCCTCACTTTTGAGCGCGTTGGAGGGTGCTGACTCGGATTTTGAAGACAACGCTCATATTGCTCAGTCCCGACTCATCCTCCTCGACGCGGCGCTTATTTTCTTCATGTCCCTCACCGTCTACTCCTATATTCGTTTCAGGAAATACCGATACAGGTATGTCTGTTTACGCGTCCTGGAACACATGTTACTCACGCAGTGGCGATAGGGAGTTCACGTTCGAGTGGTATACGTGGCTCTTCATGACCGGCTTCTGGATGGCTTGCACGTGGGCGTCCAAGGTTAACGGTGTCTTGATTGTCGCCACTATCGGTATTGCCGTCCTCATTGACTTGTGGGATGTCCTCGATTCGCGCAAGGAGGGTCACACCATGGAATACTTCTGGAATCACTTCAAGGCGCGCGCCTTGGGTTTGATTGTCTGGCCCATCACGATCTATCTTTTCTTCTTCTACATTCATTTCTCCATTCTTTATCAATCTGGCCCTGGAGATCACTTCATGAGCCCTGCATTCCAGGAGACTCTTGCTGGAAATGAGATGTTGTTGAACAGCAAGGGTGAGTTGGGTTTATTCTGGCTGTGGACGGAGCTGATGGTATTTTCTAGAAATTCGCTATTACGACGTTGTTACGATTCGCCACAAGGATACCAAGGTCTTCCTTCACTCCCACCCCGAGAAATACCCCCTTCAATACGAAGATGGCCGTATCTCCAGTCAAGGTATGTTTTTGATCGTACCCGTGGTGTCGCCTCCATTCTTATGCTGCTTTAGGTCAACAGGTTACCGGTTATGGTCACAATGATACCAACAACCACTGGCGAATCATCCCCACCAAGTCTCTTCCTGAGACTGGTCGTGGCCGCATCGTCCGCAACCAGGACATCGTTCAGCTTCTCCACGTCAACACTGACACCCACCTTCTCACTCACGATGTCGCCTCCCCCTTGATGCCCACCAACCAAGAGTTCACCACCTGGCCACGAAACGACCACTCTCGCCACAACGATACCCTTTTCCAGATTCAATTGTCCGGTGATTTCAATGATAGCGAGCCTTGGAAGACCAAGTCAGGTCACTTTAGGCTTATCCATGTGCCCACCAAGGTTGCCCTATGGACCCGTGCCAAGCAGCTTCCTGAATGGGCTTTCAAGCAGCAAGATGTCAACGGTAACAAGAACGCCAATGACAAGACCGCCATCTGGTTTGTTGATGACATTATTGAAGACCAATGTGAGTTACTCCGCACCTGATTGGTGGACGTCCGTGTTGACGTCTTTGTACAGTTGGTGAAGAGCCTGTTGACAGAGGCAGTGATGCACCCGTCAAGGTTCCTAAGAAGATGAACTTCTTCAGGAAATTCGGCGAGCTTCAACTCCTCATGTGGCAGCACAACGCTGGCTTGACTGCTTCGCACCCTTATGCCAGCGGACCCATCAACTGGCCCTTCCTCATCAGTGGTATCAGCTTCTGGACCAACAACGATGACAAGAAACAGATCTATCTCATTGGAAACATCGTGGGCTGGTGGACTTGCGTCATCGGCCTTTCCATCTACGTTGGTATCCTCGGTGCTGATCTCCTCGCTCGTCGTCGCCAGATGGACCCCATTCCTGATCGTGAGTGTCCTTGCTTTACCTCGTGTTTGATGTCCTGATAAATTCTGTTGCAGCTGTGCGCAACCGACTCTGGAACAACACTGGTTTCTTCCTCCTCGTTTGGGCTGTCCACTACCTTCCGTTCTTCTTGATGAGCCGACAGTTGTTCATTCATCATTACCTTCCTTCACATCTTGCATCCGCTCTCATCGCTGGCTCTGTATTGAGCTTCGTGCTGAGCGAGACGGTCAATTATCCCATCTCAATTGTCGGTCCCAAGACAAGGCTTCGACCATCACAATACGCCGATACTGGCCTCAAGGGCTTTGCTATCGTTATCCTCTTTGCCCTTCTCCTCTTCTTGCTTTTCGTCTTCCTTGCGCCATTGACTTATGGAACTCCTGGGTACGTTCTGGTTCTATTTTTGTTCATGAATGTCGCTGACGATTCGGTACAGGTTGACCGGTGAACAAGTGAATGCCAAGCGACTTTTGTCGTCCTGGACCCTGCACTTTGCCGCTAAAAAGACTCACGATGTGTAGAGATGGACTGTAGTCAGCTTGTATATGTCCTGAGATTCTGTCAACGTATCTTATTACGATTGAATGCCACACGCCCTTGCTGCTACTCAACGCTCGATCAGTGAAAAGTGATTTCATACTGACATTGAGGAAACTACTATTTTTCTTGAGCGCATTCGCCGGGCTAGTCGCTTTTGTTCTGGATGGCCAGGGCTGTGAAACACCACCATCTAATCTTTCGTTTTCTTTGCGGCGACCTCTTGTTCTGTTTTGTATTCGACAGACATTATATCAGACCACATGTGATACCTTTCATACATCGTTCGGATGTCATACTAGATGTCTGCGGAATTGCTCAGAGATTGACTGCAGTGACCATGGCCATCCTCTAAGCCACGGGCGCTATTCAAGTAGGCACAGCCACCAGTGCCAGTTGGGTTGCGGTCGATGATGGCGCTTTGCCTTAGCTCACCGACGGTCGAACCCTCGAGGGACCCCTGAACAATGTTTAACTCGCCGAGAGGGGGTCAGAGATACGCAGGCATCTCACCCAGTGGCCTAGGTGGTAGCTTTGTCGACGACAACCCGTTAGCAAACTCCGTCTATGACGACGGGCTCGATCCTTGGAGTGCTGCGCCCAGTCCCTCAGCAACACCGGCTCCCCAGAACAACTCTGTGTTCAATGCAGTAATTGGTGGGTAGCACTGTTTGCTAGAACTGAATTCAATGTGCTGTGGAGACTCTGACACCACCCTGTTTTGTAGCGGACGCCTCGGTACCTTCGATTTACCACCGCGCCTTTGCGGCAGTTGACCAGGCCAACCTCGGGGAAGCCTCTGTGAATGCGCTTTCAAGAGTTTTGGCGACCTCTTCGTTGCCAGCAGCTACGATTGACAAGGCAAGCTCGGTGTCGGGTGATCTGCCACATTCTTAGAGAATGACAACATTACTAGATCGTGAACCTGGTTAGCACAAAGCCTCGCGTTTCTAAACTCGAGTTCTTCGTTGCGCTTGCGCTGGTAGCTTTGGCCCAACAAGGGAAAGGTATTTCTTTCTCTCCCGACCCCAACATTGCAAGTACTCAGCTACCCTTCGACAGACGTCAGCATCGAACAAGTCGCAGCTCTATCTTCGCAGAACACGCTTCCCGAGCCGTCACTCGATCTCGACCGACTCCAAGCTTCAACGTCAGCCTTCATGCCTCCCTCCTACAAACCCACCCCGCCACCACCGATGCGCGGGTTCACTGTCGATCCATGGGGCGGCGGACGATATTCCGCGCTGCCACCTTCTGCGACTTACAATCAGAGCGTCGGAGCCGGCCCTGCTCCTCCTCTGTCAACTACGACTTCCAGCGTTGCTGGGACTGGTCTTCCGGACTTCTGGTGGCAGAGGCAAGAGAAAGTCCGAGTTACTCTATTGGGACATCAAGGGTTTATTCTGAATAGATATGTGGTGTATGAGATCGTCTCTGAGGTGAGTCTCTAGCCCTCGTACGCTGAGCTGGTTTTGATTGTTATTCTAGAGAGATGAACGACCAGTTATTAGACGTTATTCGGAGTTTGCGTTCTTGTGGGATGTATTGGTTCGACGTTATCCGTTCAGGCTTTTCCCCGCTTTACCACCTAAACGTATAGGAGGTACGAGTTGTTGGTTAAAAACCACGTTAACCCTGAACTAACCTGCTTTGGCAGCCGATGAACAATTTTTGGAACAGCGACGGTAAGGAGATTGCGAATATAATATATACCGGTCGTTCGCTCACCGCGCACAATAGGAAAGGCCTCTCGAGATTCCTCAACTACATTGTGTATGTCAGTTTCATTCAAACCTTTTAACATCGTGACTGACTTGTCTCGAAGGAACCATCCGATCATCAAGGACGACGGCGTCTTGAATGCTTTCCTTACGGAACCATCGTTCGAGACGTGGAGGAAGAGCTCGCCTATATCTTTGGAGGAAGAGTCAGCGTCGAAGAAGGTGGACAAGGTGGAGGAGATGTCCATTCCTAGCGACTTCGACGAGAAAATCGCGTACGTACTGCGCGAGGCGCCTCGTGACCGGTCTACTCATCCTTGCCTAGGTCAATACGAAACCGGTTGAATCCACTCATCGACCACTGGCATAGAATTTGTATCCTTGCCGAGAGAATCGCCAGAAGACAGGAAGCCGCTGCGGTACGATTGCCTCCAGCTTTCCGCAAACCGTTCCTGCCGACTCACTCTACCTTATCGTCACCAACGTCGTCCGTCGCATCTCTTCCCGGGTCTCCGATATCACCTATCTCTACAACCATGGCCCAATCTCTTCACGAATCACTCTTTGGTCTGCAACCTCTACCTGAAATTACGCAACCGCAGGGAGATTTGGCGAGGTTGACGAATACGTTGCGGGCAGTGACGGAGGTTATCGATCCTTGTTGGAGAGGGGATGATTGTGAATTGTCGACCGGGGTGAGGGCCGGTCTCAGCCAAGTCGCCGACCATACGCAGCGGCATTCAGAGCTTTCCGAGACCAGGGTAGGTCTTTGTTACTCCCTGGTAACTTCAGTTGCTGATCGTCTGCTCAGACGAGAGCCTTTCTGGATACTACGTTGGAGGACTTGAAGGTAGGCGATATACAAAGACGCGCCCTTCCTGATCTCACTTTAAGCTCCGTCTAGTCTCAACGCGACCTATACCTTGCGACGCGTGATCTCTTCATTCGACATGACCGTCTCTCCGTGGATCAAGTTGACCGCTTGAAGAAGCGTGTCGAGACCAACGGTTCCAAACTGGAAGGGGTCCGCGTTGCACAGAAGGATGGATGGGAGGAGGAAGCAGAGCGCCTCACTGCTCTGATCGAGCGTGACCAAGCGACGATCGCCGCCCAGCTGAGCCGACGAGTGTTTATTCGCGTCTGGTACAGTCCTTTCCTGTGGATTGGTAATACCAGTGCTGACCTTACTTTTAGTTTATGGCATGAGCTGAGGGTTATGCTTCACAATCGCGAGAACACGCTTATGACCCAGGCTGTTCACAACTTTGCAAGCGGAGAGCGACACTATGCTGAGAATGTTGCCAATATATGGCAGTCTCTCGAAGAGCAGACTGAGGGAATGCCTTACGAATAATCGGTTTGCTTCCTTCTATAGTACACGGATTAAGCCACGTAGTTTTCAATTCTCCGAACGAGGATGGACTACTACATGTTACGACCCTGTTATGACCGTCGACATCTTCCTCTTCGCACTTCGTCTTGATTTATTTGTGATGTTTGAACGCTATGTTTTATTTTCTCGAGCGATTCGGTGTAGTATTGTTGTAAATACTATTCTAATCTTGGTTACCCTTCAACGCTGCTCTTTACTAATGGGTTCACCATATTCTGCTTTCATTACACAGTGCGGGGCCTGTCTTGGCGGTCTCGAATTCCCGCTCCGAGCGCTCTTACCAACCGCGTATTGAAGCCATGGCGTCATCGCAGTGAGCTGCATCTATAAAGAGAGGGTACTCTATTAAAGAAGGGGGCCATTCACAGCCTTTCCTCCGCCGTTACCTCCTTCAATATGTCGCAGCCTCAATGGAAATCACCTCTCGAAGGATACGAGAATTTGCCGCCCCTGCCTGACACCATCAACCCCGATGGAAAGTCGCTGTACAATCCACCCACTGACAAGCTCTCGGACGCCTATGCCAACTTCCAAAAGCCGATAGATTCGTCGAATAATGGGTTTGACTTTCATAGTGAGTGGACGTCCTAATCATTGGTTCACAGTACGGGGTCCTGATCCCTAACTTGGCCCTCAGTTTACTACAGAACTGAAGATGAAGCAGAGACCAAGTTTGCGAGGGAACTTCATGAAAGGATAAGACGAGAGTTTCCCGAGGTATGAACTACGACTTGGTGCGGTTACGCATTGCTAACCGATCTTCCTACCTTCCTACCAGATCCGGATATACAAGTTCTGGGATCGTGCTGTCGGTATGTGCTCCCTAGATTTCCGATGATTCTGACCATATTCTGACCTTGATTTCTGCCTATCACTCCACATACAACACCGGACCCTCGTCATCTGGCCATGGTTTCATCCCGACCCCATTCTGCCTCCGACATAACATCCAGGTCCCCACCCAACCGCGATGTTCGAAGTAAACACATTCACACCACATCAAACGGGGGCCTTCTTCTCCTGGTTGGTGGTTAACAGAGGACCGTGCTCGTATGTGTCGTCCTGTTCCCTTGGAAGGTCATGGGACTGACATTCGCCGGACTGGATTAGTGTTCTGATTCACCCCAACACCAATGATCCTTTGAAAGATCATACGGAGTTGGCCACTTGGATGGGGCGGCCATTGCCCTTGAAAACCGAGATCTTCTAAGCCAGAGGGGGACCCTGAGTATCACGAGAAGACTTACGAAGACAAAGCTGTTGTGTGACAAAGTCTGTATGATTTGTTTCTTTCTAATCTAGTCATGCCTATTTAGATGTACTTGTACACTAGTAACGCCAGCCAATTAGACTAGCTCTTCCTGGTACCTAACGCTCAGCGGACAACATCAAAGAGCCCAGTGGTATCGGAGGCCGGATAGACAGGTACGAATCGAAGTTTTCCAGCTCACCGCATGGATGAACTTGGATCCTCTGTGTGGTCTTCGACACCGACCATGCTGGTCAGACGTCACAAATCTCGCTTGGTCTGGGTCGAGTGGAGGGCATAAATGCTGTGCCCTCATTTGTGTCAAACGGGGATTCAGCGGCGATCAGTCTTGGCGCCACCGCGACGCCCTGACATCAATCCTCTCGCCAGTTACAAAGCACTTGGAGCAAAACGTGAGCTGGAATTTTGTGCGTAGCGTAGCCACAACGGTGTGCTAGTACTGAATAGGTGCGCCTTTATACTTATGAGGAGCATTGCACCATAGATTTGAGGGATGGTGCAAGAGCCATATGGTCCCTATGATGATCCGTCCGTTTTAGGCACCGACGCTGGAGCCGGTGCGGGTCAGAAAGCCGGCGAGCACAAGGTGCTATAAAGAGGAAAGGTCTATCCGCTTCCACATCCACATTGAACTTTTGAACCCACCACATCTCCAACACTTTTTCACCTCTCAAACGACATGACCGCTGCAATTCTCGATAATGCCCTCGGCGCTGTTGGCCACACACCGCTGATTCGACTGGACAAGATTGCAAAGGCTTATGACCTGAAATGCAACCTACGTGAGTACCGGGAGGGTCGCTGTGGCTTTGGAGGTGTGCTGATAATTTTTCATTTTAGTTGGCAAGGTCGAGTATATGTCCGCGGGTGGGTCCGTGAAGGACCGAATTGCAAAGGCTATGGTCGAAGCAGCAGAGCGGGAGGGCAAGCTCATCCCCGGCAAGAGTGTTGTCATTGAACCCACGTCCGGCAACACTGGTACGTTTCTGAGCCTACCTTCGTCTTCAAGGCGTTGCTGACGATGTTTGCTCTTCCTAGGTATTGGTCTTGCTATGGCCTGCGCCATCAAGGTAGAACATTCATTCGTTGCAGCCTGAATAGGTACTGAATACGACAGATAAGGGGTATTCGGTTATCATAACCCTCCCCAATAAAATGTCACTAGAAAAGGAAGCTCTCCTGCGTGCACTTGGAGCTGAAGTTATCCGCACACCGACCGAAGCCGCTTGGGACGCTCCTGAAAGCCACATAGGTAGCGCCCCCAGTCCATCTTTATGCACTCTCGTGGCTGAATTCCTTAACGATCCCAGGAGTCGCGCAGCGCCTGCAAAGGGAAATCCCTCACGCTATCATCCTCGACCAGTATAAGAACGTAGGTGGCCTGGATCCATGCAGGGGTTGTACGGGTGCTAACAATGAGACCTAGGTAAACAACCCACTCGCTCATGAATACACCACTGGCCCTGAAATCGTCGCTGCTGTTGAGGCGACCCCGTCTACCTCGGCCCACCCTTCGTCGGGCAAGGTTGACGTCATTGTCGCTGGCGCTGGTACGGGTGGTACTGTCACCGGTCTTTCGCGCGCAATCAAAAAGAAGCATAACAAGGAATGCATTGTCGTTGCTGCCGACCCCGTACGTCTGTTTTGTTTGTTATATGGTGCTGGATTCTGACGCCCGCATAGAAAGGAAGTGTACTTGCTCTCCCCAACAACTTGAACGACGAAGATGCCGGTGCGATGTATGTGGTTGAGGGTATCGGATACGATTTTGTTCCGGACGTTCTTACCCGAGATCCAACCGAAATCGATTACTGGCTGAAGACCGGAGATGAGGAGTCTTTCGATGCTGTCCAGCAGCTGATGAGGAAGGAGGGACTCCTCGTTGGTGGTAGCAGTGGAAGCGCTCTTTCTGGTGCCTTGAGATGGCTCAAGAGTGACGCTGGTCGACCTATTGCCGAGACCGAAGGGAAGAACGTTGTCGTATTGCTACCTGATGGGTATGTTTTCCTGTTCTGGATTGTCGGGAGCCGTATTGACGTTCGCATGTAGAATCCGAAATTACATGAGCAAGCCTTGGTTCTTGAAGATCGCTATGGAAGCGGAGCCCTCGCCTCTCGCTGGAACCATTGCCCAGATCCTCAAGAAGCCTGAAGCCTCTAAGACTCCCAGCGCCCCCACTATTGCTCAATCACCGAGCTCCCAGACCTCGCATTGATTAACATTTCTCTGAGGCTCTGGGATCATCGGGATGGGTGCCTGGACATTTTCTGTTAATCTATGTTGGCGTTTTCTTGATTATATGTTCTGCTCTGCTCTGAGACCTGTGTACTTTTTTACATTCCACGCCTCGTTAGATCGTAATAGACATCTGGATCGTTGCCTTTGATTTAATCCACTGAGTTCTACGCACACCGTCTGACACCAACCGAACAATTCAATTCGCTATAGTGTGACTTGTCGTCGGTCTGACTACGGGAGACTAGGGCCAATACCATGAATCTGTCGCCAGGGTACAGATTCTAGAGTAGGTCTAGGTTAGATAGCGGAAGATGGTGCAGTGCATGAACACAGATAATATTGCCTCGGATAGTAGATACAAATGACTTGTACAGAAGGATATAGGCAGACCTTTGAAGGAAAAGCTCATGAAAGACAAGCTCCTCCGGTATCTCGCAGCCATCGAGCAGTTGATTAGACTGTCGAGTACGTTTCTATTGGCCATCACCAGAACCGGAATACAGCACGAAAATTTCGCTGACCGGGCAGAAATAGGCCATGTATCGAATGGATCGACTGAAGTGACTAGAGTTCGGAATAAAGAAAGAAATCTTCACAGGACTGTTGTTGAAGAAACTGATAATTGCATTGAAACGGGGTGTCGAGTTGAGATGGGTCAAAGAAGCGAAACAAGGAAAAACTGCGTTTTTTATACGCGAGAAGCCAAACACGGCCAAACAATTGAAGGCGCGCCAAGGCTGCCGCTCTTCCCAACCTCGGAGTCGTCGCGTCGGTCAGTAGTGCGGGCCCGAATCAAGCTTGATTCGACACGACGACGACCGCAGAATAACTTCACGCATTGATGACTCGAATGACCACAGTACTTAACTAAGACGACCCGGGGAAAAACCTTCAAGGAAATAATAGTAAGCCTTCAAGTCGAGACAGCGATGATTTGAATTTGACTCGAACAGGCCTTTGACGTTCCCATTGTACCTAGTCCGCACTAATTTGACGAAATCGACACAAATCAGAAGAACCACGACACATCATGGCCTCTACTTTGAAGAGTATTTTAGATGCCCTCAAAGATGGTACGGCCACTGCACGGAAAGAAGCTCTTCAAGAGTTTCGGACCGCAGTCTTCGCGGACAGGGATCTTCTCCCGTACCTGACAAGGCAAAAAAGCAACGACAAGCACGCATACAAGGATTGGCTATCTATTGTCCAAGCTCTCCTCGCGTCCGTCCAAGCGGATAAGCCGCTGCTTAGGCAGAAGATTGCACAGGGAAGGACTGTGCCCGCCACTGTGACTTCGAGGTTCACAACGGCAGTTGGGACTGTACGGTGGATCGTCGAGGAGTACTACGAATACTTCAGCAAGTCAGTTCTCGACTCATTGCTCGATCATATCACATCAACGTTACTCGATCGCCGATTGTTCGACTACGTCTCGCTCGACTACTTCAAGACCATCAAGTCTCTTTTGCTGCACCAGCCGCACCTCGACCATTTGGACGGCCTTAGATGGACGAATTTGGTGGAGATATGTTTCAACGTTATACTGGACCTCGATCTTAGGACACCCCTCACAGAGGTAGACGAGGATTCGGAGGACGAACAAGCCACACCGTCCCGGAAAGGTACCCCATTGGACAGCGACGACGACGACGCACCTTCGCCAGGAACATTTGCTCAGAAGCGTCGGAGGAATGACAAGGATGTCCTACCCCAGCCCACTATGAAGAGGGCTGGCAGAACCCGCCGACAAGGACAAATCCCAGTCAAACCAGCACAGGTTGAATGTGCTATCATATTGTCCCTTCTCCTCTGTTCCCACAACAACCCTATGAGCTCTCCTTCGACAAAAATCGACGACAACAGCACTCCGGAGAACAGGATCGCACGAGACCGGGGAATACTGAACCGCCTTCGACAATTTTTGAAGAAATATCCCTCGGAATCTTCGCTCTTGCACGATTTCCTGAGCTGTGTCGAAGGTACTCTCGACGCATTGGCTCTAAACCGGGTTCGCGACGTCGCTCTCTTCGCCCGTGAAACGTGGGACGGATTTGTAGGTCTTTGGGGCGTGAAGGACAAGAGACTGAAGGAGAAAATATTGATCGTCCTTCGAGCCCTATTTCCCTTTATCTTAGTAGAGGAACCGGTCTTTCAGGAAGGGACGAGGAATGGAACCTTGAATCTCGTGGAAGGATTACAGAAGCTGTGGGCGACTTTATCTGGAGAAGCAGATAGCCGCTGGGGCACGAATGGATTAAAACTGAGCACTCTCCGCCTTCAAATCATCCGAGCAGGAGACCCTCGGAACGATACAAGCAATCCCTTCATCGCCAGCACCTTCAGGTCCGGCTGGGACTTCGACATTGACCAAGCTTTGGCATGGGGGATCCTCGAATTACAGGCAGATGTTGCTAAACAAGTAGGCACTTGCTCCTTCGAGTCCGCACGGGAGTCTGAAACTGATGGGGCTTCTTTCAGTTATTCATGTTTGCAGAATCGATGCATCCCGCCACGCCCTGCACGAGTCAAAGAAAGGACAAAAGATTCAGGCTACAGAATCCCGTTTCAACGCTTCTCCACAACATCGAAACTCAGATCCTGACCGTCCCTCGCTGCTATCATCTCCAAGTTTTGCTTTTCTTCGTGGATCGACATTGGTCAATTGTCCACGACACCCTCAAACGGCAGATCATGGACACCCTGATTCAGGTTCAAAACCTCGAAGACCCTGACGTCCAGTCTTGGATCCTCCTCAACTACGCTGCGATCGCCTACGCAGAAAGCCATTGGGCAGGGGCAAACGTCGACGCTCTAATATCATCTCAAGCGCCCGATGTACTTGATGCGAAGGTCTGGGATACCATCTTGCAGTCTGTCGTCCGTCGTATAAACACCGCGGCCGTCTGCAGAGCAGCTAGCCATGCAACACACTCTCTACTTATCTCCCTATATCGATATACACCACCATCCGGGCATATCTTCCTCTCATCCCCCCGAGTCCTACAGGAGATCGAAATCATCTGCAAGGACATCAATATCGAGGGGCCTCATGCTCCTTACGACTCAGTTTGCATGCTACTTATCGAATGCCTCAAGATCGCTTCCCAAGACGTACGCCTCTACCGACTGCATATGGAAGACAAAGTCCTGGAGTGGCTGAAGAATTCGTGGGTCATCACTGGATACGAGAAGACAGCAGGTCCACACCCCGTTAACGACCTGATCCTCTTGTTGGCCACCATCTGTGGTATCAGCAAGCCTATTGGCCTTGTCATTCGAACATCATTACCTTCATGCCCTATCGTCACCGCCATGCAGAAGGAGTCGCAGCTTCAGAGCATACGCAATTTCATGCTTTACGCTCAACTACCGTCATACAAACCAAGTGAACAGTCCAAAAGTGTATCGTTCCCAACCTCAGTCGAACCAGGCGTCGAACCGGCCGACATCAGCCCACTGTCTTCTTCTAGACGGTCACCCAATGCCCGAGAAGGCAGGGTCTTGTCCTTCTTGGAAAGAATGATAAAAGCGCTCAAATTGCACTGGCAGTCCACTCCTAATCCCACCATTGAAGTCGCTCGGCGAACGTTGGACTTTGCGGTCATTGCGATCGTCTTCCAGACAATGCTATCGGTTAATTCAGTCATAACGGGGAAAGAAGTTCTCAAAGTCGGAGCCGAGGTGTTGAACCTTGTCGTAAACCCTTCAGCCATGGGCCCAAACGGTAATGCAAAATGGACTTTGGCAGAGAGGGCAACCTTATGCGAGGGATTGGAGCCCTTGGTGTGGACATCTGATCCGCCTGTCGAGACTGGCTGGGAAGCGGTAGCGCAGCCTGATTTCTCACGTGATGGTGTTACGAGGAAGGAGCGCAGTTTGCCTAGCGTCACCGACGCTAAGGAAGAGTTGAGAAGGAATATACTGCGAGCGATATGGAGCAACAGCGAAGTAAGTTCCCAACTGGACGTTCATATGAAAACCTGTGCTCAGAATATTTACGCTAGAAGGAAGGGTTCGTGGGGTTACTGGGTTATATACGGAGTCAAGTCGCGGATGCCAGTATCTTGGATAACCCAACCACACTGGCCATGGACGCTGATGACGGAGGGGCTTGGGCTGTGAGGACGAGCGAAACGTCGACTTCGAAGTTACCTGGAGAAAAGAACCAAGAGCTGTGTCGGTTGGTCGAAGGACAACTCATTTTTACGATCCGCGTCGCTGCGCTCAGCTCGCTTTTGGGTGACTCGAGCGACGTAAAGGATTTCCAGCAGTTCTTAAACGGCCTTCTCAACTCCGTCGAGGAGAGTGCGCCGTGGTGCCTTCTGGTCGTTCCAATCCTCCTTCGCGAGATCGACATCGGCTCTCTGAAGGTCAACGAGGATATAGCTTTATCTCTTTTGAACGCCATCGCCCGTTGCCTTAAGACCTACAACCACAGCTACAACACGGAAATGCGGTGTTTGGCCACCAGGGCCCTCGCCTCCACCTTCGACCTTTGGCTCACCTCTCAGACGCAGCATGTCTCCCCAAAGGCCGCGCAATTGTGTAGCTGGATTGCGACTAGCCTTGGAAACAGTCGTTTTGACAGCTGGGTAATGAGAGATGCGTGTGTGCAATTCCTCTGTCGATATCTCTCCGTAAGCGGGAGGCGATCTTCGTGGCCCTTCAAAGGGACAGGCGAGGAGCCAACGCCGACCTCTATCTTAGAGAAGTTAACAACGGATCCCGATGTCCGCGTTCGTTTCCGAGTTGCCACCGCCATTCCAATGCTTTTCGCAGTTTCACGAACGGACAATCACAAATTACCCAGCCTTTACAACGAGATGAAGGATGCCTTCTCCGCCGATGTGGACCAGTAAGTCACCACCCCTCAGATCTCAGATTCCGAATTTGTGTGCTCATGGCTGGCTTAGGTATGAGCTGTTCATTAGTCGCCTCCTGTCCTTCGCGAACATAATGATTGTCAGCTCTGTGATACGGCGGGGCCCTTATTGGCACCTGTTAGAAACGTGCACACACTCCCCTGCATACACTTCACACCTCGAAGCACTCCTTACGGCCACAGTGGAAAGGCTGGGAATGGAGTCATTGAAATGTCTCTCCCGTGCCTATGCATGCCAGCTAGCCTTTTCCATGGGTCGCGCCGATACAGACCTGTTGTCGATCCCCCCTCGATTACTTGGTTACGACACAAGAAGTTCATGCGCTGAAGCCACTTTCCGAGCCTTCGTGCCAGTCTACTTCGCGACGAATGGTATGACTCACTTTCAAAGCCATTGTCAAGTCCTCCAAAAGGACATTGAAACTGGTATCGACCAATGCTTCGGCGACATTGTCGGCTTTCATGTTGTCGTATATTTCTTCGAGCATGACAACCCCAATGAAGCCGCGATGGTTGGAGGCCTGGCAACACTTTTGGGAAGGGAAGAGGACAAGCTCAGAAGCGATTTTTCGGCTCACGCGGACGCCATCATCGCGTCAATGCTCAGGACGATGGGGGACCAAGACTACACAGACAACGGCAAGATTATTCCCGCACTTGAATCAGTCACTGGAAGCGACAACCTCCAGGAAGACAGCAAACATGTCGCAGTGTTCAGGGTTCTAACACGTTACCGCGGCTTGGAAACCTTCACACCACACGAACCCAACTCTCCAGCACTTCCGACGAGTTGCATCCTTCGAGGCTTGGCATGGATGGAAACCGTTCCGCAAGCTTGCAGAAAGGCCACGACGTATCATGTTATTCACGAACTATTTGCCAGCATCGAAGATACCCCTTTGGTCAACGAAAAGCTGCGACTTGTCAATGCCCTTTGTCTATGGATCGCGTATCGGCACCAAGACTTCAACGACGTCATACTTTTATACGCAGTCCTACATGGCGCTTCGGCCTTGCTCCGTCAAGAAGTCCTGGCTAGGGCCGCCCAGTCTATCTTACAGTGGACATTTCGCTGCTATCACAAGTTCAAGGCGGCAGATTCACGGCTTTCTCGCATACTCATCCGTCTCTCCTCCATCTGCCACGACTATGCGGCGCAAGTCCACGATCCAGCAGCGGTTCGTCTCGGAGAAGACCTTCTCCAATGGTTCGACGCTCAGATGGTCAAGCTCAGCACTGTCCCTGTGCTCCTCGATGTCATCTGTAAAGCAATGCCAGCCTGGGCGCACCGACCTTCAGCCGCGTTAGCGACTGTGCAGAAGGCCGTCACGGTAGAACATCTGTCTGCAATTCTCCGAGACGGTCACATCAGCTCGAACAAATTCAGGGTTGTTCGACGGTTAGCAGAGGAACCTTTCCACAACGAAATCCAGTTCCCATCTAAGGCCTTTTGGCGGTTGAAGGAGAGTCTGCCGCCGACGGACAAAATCCAAGTAGAGGACATTGCAGCGTTCACTGACCTTCTCATTGCACATCATGGCCAGATAGATAGCCTCAATCCCGAAAAACCGTCACTGAGCACCATTCGCAACCGACACCGACAACTTTGGGAAGTCCCCGACAGAAAGGGGGAAAGATCACGCAAAGACTGGCTCGTCATGGCTAAAGAATCCATTCTATATGGGCTTCTGGCGCTACTCGAACACGAATCCTCTTCCCTCGTTCATAACGCATACAATACCTTGCGTCTCATGATGAAGGAGTTGCCGGGAGGTCTCTCTGCAGAGAAACTCTGGTCACGAGAGTACCTGGAAGAGCTCCAACTACTGCGACATTACCCTCGACTCTCCTCCAAGCGGCCTGTTCGATCCCTCTCACTTCTCCAGGAATCTGACCATTACGTCGAAATGTCCTCCAAATTCTCCGACTGGGTCAAATACGTATCCGTTCTAATCAGCGACATATTGTCTTCTCGAGATCCTACATATGGTCAGCTCTATTCGATACTTTCGACCGACGTATCAACGGCCGAGGAGATGTTCCCGGTATTGGTATATGCTCTCCTGCAAGGGGAGAAAATATCACCGCAAGAGGGCCCGTCACCTAGAGCACTCCTCTCGCATCATTTCACAAAAGTTCTCCAATATCCCAACGCTGGCCTCCAATGCGTTCAACTCATCGTGGATGCCGTTCTTCACTTACGATTTTTCCATCCCGGAAAAGGCGACAAACTCGCATACAACAAATGGCTCGATCTCGATTACTATCTTCTAGCGCAGAGTGCTGTTCGATGTGGTGCCTACACGACAGCGCTTCTATTTTTGGAGATTGCCCCAGAGATCCACGATAGCTCGAAGCTTGACAGGAAGATCGTGGAGGAGATCCAGTACGAGATTTATGCTCACGTTGACGAACCAGATGGATTCTATGGAATCCAGACAGATAACCTTCACAGATTCCTGATAGAACGCTTCCGACACGAAAAACAATGGGACAAAGCGTTCCGTTTCCACGGTGCAGCTTTGGAAGCCGGGAGTGAAGGTGCTGGCGTAGGCAATGTTGAAGGCATCGCACAATCTTTCCATTCTTTCGGCTTCAATCACCTTGCCATCGGTACTCTTCAGACTTCCGAAGAGACATTTGGAAGCAGAAACCTTTCACCCGGCCTCGCATATCAACTCGGCTGGCGATCAGCAACCTGGGACCTTCCCGAGAGCGATACATACACGCCTGGAGCATCCCTCTACCATGTCCTCCGTTGCCTTCATCGGGAGATGGACCTGAACGCCTTGGATGCTTCTATCCAATCTGCTCTCTATAAGGAGATGGATCAACTGCGCAAATTGGGCACTGAAAGCGTTACTCAGATTCGGGAGGTCCTGCAGGCATTAATGTCTCTCCATCAAATCTCGCTTTGGAAATCGAGGGACCTCCAGGACAATCTCAGTTCCAAGGCCATCGACTTCGACAAATGGAAGGATTTCTTGTCCATATCTGATCACTTCGGGTCCGTTTATCTCTCCCGCACATGACATGGTACTCAATCTATTTGCAGATTCTCCGATGTCGAGAACATCATGTCTGTGCGATTATCCCTCATCCGCTCCAACCGCCAGGAAGAAGAAAAAACGAATCAAATTGGATCGATAGCAAGCCCCTTTCTCACAGCCTTGGTCGAGATCGAGAAAAGATGTTTGATCCTGCTCTCCAGAGCTGCCAGGGACTCCGACCAGACTCAAATCGCACTCAACGCGGTGCTTCAGGCGCAAAAGCTCGAGAAAACCCCATCCTTGGAGGTCTCCCAAGAATACGCGAACGTTCTCTGGTCCCTCGGCGAGGCGAAAATAGCAGTCAAATTCTTGAGTGACTTGCTGATGAAGCCTGCTTCCTCATCCCTCCCGGCCCCGTCCAAGGCAGAACTCTATTCTCGACTTGTGAGTACCGAAAATCGACTCCCTTGACTCAATTGACACTGGTTCAGGGAACTTGGATATCTGAAGCATATCTCGAAAAGCCGACAGATATAAAGACCAAATACTTCGACCCTGCAATCAACCTGCTGTTACAGTGCGTCGAGGGAAGTCACTCCGACGAAGTTGCAACGGTCTATCGCCAATACGCTTTCTTTGCAGAGCGGCAGTATCATACAATTCTGAAATCTGGAGATTCGGTACGATGGAAAGTGTACGTGGAGCGGAAGCAGCGAGAGATTTCGGACCGCGCCCATGAGCTCCAGAGCATGCGTCCCAACGAGGAACGCTATAAAATCGCCAGTCGAGCCCAACATACAGCCAAAAAACTTCTTGAAGCAGACAAAGCGCTTGCCGAAAGCCACGAATCCACCCAAAAGAAATTCCTTCTGCAGGCATTGAAGATGTATTCCCGGTGTTTGCAAGTGACGAACAAATATGACACAGAAGCGTCGATCAAGTTTGCTTCCCTTTGGCTCAGCAACTTCGATGAAGACCAGGGTCCCGAGATCGTTGAAGCAATTGGGGAGGCACTGGAGAAGATACCCTCACATAAATTCGTGTTCTTAGCGGTACGAGTCCTTTTCCTTTTACTACGCACGTTCACTGATATCTCATTGTCAGCATCAACTATCCGCCCGTATTACCAAGTCGCCGTCTCAGCAAACCAAAAATCAAACTGATCTACAGCGCTTAATCCTACGACTTTGTCTAGAGCACCCATTCCACAGCGTCTATCAAGTATACTCTTTACAGGCAGATGACGACTTGTCGACTCTCGGGTCGCAAAAGGAGCGCCGCCAATCGACACGGTCTCAAGCGGCGACTTTGGGGTCGCAAGTTGAAAGTCAAATCGAACGCAGCGAGGCGGCCCAAGACGTTTTGTACCGACTCGAGCAAGGAGAAAGCAGGCAGCGGATCGAAGCCATGAAATTGGCTTGCAAGGCGTATCGCGCATGGGCGCGGCAGCCCTTACCTAAGGACAAAATGAGGGTCGGTGTGCAGCTCGCTATTCCCCCCAGCCAGCCCATCCTAGGACTCCCTAGGATGGATGGCCTCGTCCCCGTCCTCACAGCAGACACCCCGATCGATCCAACTTTGAAGTACGAAAATTGCGTTTGGATCCACAAATACGAAAACGTATTCGAGACGGCTGGAGGAGTGAACTGCCCCAAGATATCCTGGTGTTACGGAACCGATGGGGTGCGGTACAAGCAGCTGGTGAGTGGGATGATTGGTTGTCTTAAACCCTCCTCAACTGACGTATGCTACTCTTAGTTTAAAGGGAACGACGACATGCGACAGGATGCCGTGATGGAACAGGTTTTCGAACTCGTGAATAGGATCTTGGTCAAGGATCGCGAGACTTCCCGGAGATCACTGCGAGTTCGATCCTACAAGGTTGTTCCGCTTGGGAAACAAGCCGGTGTGCTCGAATTCGTGAGCAATACTTCTCCACTTCGCAACTGGCTAGAAGCCGGACATCCAATGTGAGAGCTTACAACCAACGATTTTATCCACATCCTGATTGACACCTCCGTCTAGTTATCGACCTGGGGATATTAGCCCAAAGGAAGCCCGGTCAAAGCTTTATGCTGCTTCTTCAAGATCGGAGGAAGATAGAATCAAGGCTTACAACGAAGTCTGTGCTGTTTTCAAGCCGGTGTTCCGCCACATCTTCACTGAAAAGCATCGCAATCCCCGGGCATGGTTCGCCACCCGACTGCGTTACACTCGGAGCGTCGCAGCTAGCTCAATCGTTGGACACATCCTTGGCCTCGGTGACCGTCACACTTCCAACATCCTCCTGGACAATACGACCGGAGAAGTCGTCCACATCGATCTCGGCATTGCTTTCGACCAGGTACATCAATGTCCCTTTCTTATGTCTACGTGTGCTCACTCAGCCTTCGCAGGGTAAACTACTCACCATCCCAGAGCTGGTTCCGTTCCGCCTAACACGGGACATGGTGGACGGAATGGGCATTTCAGGAACCCAGGGGGTGTTCCAAAGATGCGCAGAAGAGACCCTTCGCGTCCTGAGAGACGGGTCGGATATTATCATGACCGTGCTCGAAGTGTTCAAGCACGATCCCCTGCATTCATGGTATGTCCCTCCCTTTGCCCGCCAGTCAATCCCGCACCAACACTTCGTTTCCTGTTCTTCAGGACGGCGAGTGAGATCAAGATCAAGCGCGTTCAGCAACCAGAGGCACCACCAACGACGCCCGCCTCAGAAGCAGGAGCCAACCAGCCGAAGATCTTGCCCAGTCGTTTCGAGCTGGGCGGTCTGGGCATCGACATGACCAGTGGTACCGCCGAAGAAGCTGCCGATCGCGCGCTGAGCTCAGTCGCTCGCAAACTCGACAAATCGCTCAGCGTCGAATCAACGGTTAACGAACTGATCGCCATTGCGACGGACCCTACCAACTTGGGAAAGATCTTCTATGGATGGGCTCCTCATATGTAACAGCACCGTTTCTCTGCTTTCGCTACTTACGATCAATGTTTTCCTTTTCGTCGCCTGCTTTCAGTGACTACTTGCTCTCTTTCTGATCCACTTCTCGTCCCCGTCTTTTCGTTTTCATCGTCTGTCGAATAATCAATTGCATCATCTACTAAACACGGACAAGCATTTTGTATTATATACATAGAGTAGCCATTGTCTTTTTTCTTTTTCAAACTTCCAACCGAGAAATCATTACGATGATTGAATGTATAACAGAAACAGAGAGGGGCAGAACACACACGAGAGAGAAAAGTCTTGCAAAACCGACCGTGAGGAAACCAGACCTGGAGGGTTGTTGAACAAAAAAGGTATGTACAGATGTGTGTGGTGTAGGGTGAAGGTGAATACACCGTCCTAGGACAATCTAACAAACGAGATGTCCTGGGTGCGCGCAATAAATATGAGAAAGGGGGGTTAAAGAAGCCTCCAGTGCCGGATTCTAAGACTCTTATGGCCAGTTAAATACTACCGCGTCGACCGAAAGAAAGGACGAAGGGCATATATGTAAGGTGAAACAGACGATCTTGGTCGACGAAGGAGATTGAAGTGGGAGGTAATAGGAAGGGTGAAGAAAGGGAGATATAGTTGACCGAGAACCATCAATGCATAAGAAGATACCAAAAGAAATGGTTTTCACAACCAGGTATTAGATGCGGACTATGAGACTCGGACCGGGAATTGGAGAGGAGGGGGATATATCATCGATCGCGAACAAACACAGATTTAATGAGAGAAGAGAAAAAAGAGAAGAAGAAAGAGAGAAAAATGGAAGGTGCTGTCCACAGAGAAAATTGTCCTTTACTTGTTCTTCGCGATTTCCCTTGCAGCCTTGATTAGAGGAGCAAGCGTTCGAAGAGGTTCCGACAGTTTAAAGAACGGATGCTAAAAATCCAATCAATCATCAGTATCCAACGTCGTGGCAGTGCAATCCTTGGCCATGTGGACCAAAGTTAATGAAAAAAATGCGCACCTGAAGCAGTTCCGTCGCCGAGGGCCGTTTCTCAGCATCAACCTCGAGGGTCTTGGCCAAGTAGTCCGTGAAGACGGGCGATAGATTTTCAGGGTTGGCAATTGTCGGCGTGCCGTTGGTGGCAATCAAGTAGAGGGCCTTGAGCGGGTTCTGGTTGAGATATGGCGGTTCACCTTCGATCATCTCTGTTCACCCAACAAACCCTGGTCAGCCAAAACACGGGGAGATCGGAAAATTAGATTGACAACACTCACCAATAGCCATGATACCCAAACTCCAAATGTCCACCTTCGGTCCGTACTCTTTGCGCGTAACCACTTCGGGTGCCATCCAATATGGCGTACCAACCATCGTTGTTCGCTTGGCATGACCCTCGGAAATTTGTGCACAGAAACCGAAATCAGCTAGAAAGGGTGGTCCAGGCAAATGCCGAAGAAGACGAGGCGAAGCAAAAAATATCCAATGGTCAGAAAACAAGGATCATCACGGGTGTAGACACACTTACTCAATTTAATATCACCGACCATGCTCAGCAAGACGTTGTCGCTCTTGATATCACGGTGGATGACACCGTGTCGATGGAGGTGCTCAAGACCTTGACAAGTCTCGCGCGAGACGGCGGCGATTTGGCCTTCCGTCATTAGGTTGGCGGTAACGACGTCCGTCAGGGAACCGCCCTCCATGTACTCCATCACGACCCAGAGATCATTCTTGTACAGGAATGAGTCGATGTAGTTGACGATGTTGGGATGACGGGAGGAACGCATGACGAGAATTTCGTTGATAATAAGGTCCTTCTTGGGCTGCTTGTCCAAGTCCATCTGTTTGATAGCCACGGACATATTGGTGCCCACTTGATAGGCAGTGTATACACCTCCAGAAGCACTATTGTTTGCGAGTTCAGAAGACTTGGATTAAGCATAGCATATCGATGATCCTCACCCTTGACCAATCTTGACGAGATTTCTGTAGAGTTTTGTAGGATCAGCATCAGTACAGATTTGCTGCAGCCGCTTGATGATATCTTCATCCTTCGCCTTGTCGACCTTCTTCTCTCTTCTGCGCGGAGTAGCAACGCCGGCGACCTTGGCAAGGTTGGAAGCGGCAGGGCTGGGAGCATGGTTCTGGGCCCGGGGATCCGCGCGATCTCTGGGAGGATGAGCTGGGGGACCAGGGGCGGACTGCTTGAGAGGAAGGTCTGTCTGGGATGAACCAGGTGATGGCTTCGAATAGGATTTGGATCCAGCCGCGAGACCGTTATTAGCTGGGGGAGCAGGAGATCGACGATCGCGGGTGGTATTCGAGCGACCAATATCAGCCGGACGTGCCGGTTTCGCTGGCGTCCGTTGAGAGGTGGAACGATCAAGCGCAGGGGTTGCTGCAGTTGGAGGCGTTGGTGCTGGGCGATAAGATGTTGGTCCCACTGAGGTCGGGGTTGATTGGGTATGTTGGGTATGAACCGAGGAAGCCTGCGAAGGCTGCTTCTTCGGCGGGGGAGGCGGGGATCGCTGCGAAACAATAGATGTTAATTATCATGTGGCATATAGTTACGGAAATGGGACTGACAGGGTTGGTAAAGTTCTCTGGGGCTAGAGCATAGGGTTCAGGTGTTGGTGCTCCAACGTTACCCAGCTTGTCCCACACATCGCCGTGGCCTTCCTGATAGAACTTGACGATCTCCATGACTGCCTGAGGATTCTTCTCCTGCTCGTGGCGTGAGATGCCGCTCTCCTGCAACAATTGCTGCCATTCTTTGGGCAAGCCAGTGAATTCTCCTGTCGATGAGTTGAACCCGACGTGGGTGAGATGGACGGGATCGTAAGGCGTGCTGATTTCCGGACGTTTCGTTGGATTGAAAACTTCAGACATGAAACCGAGGACCCCCTTCTTGGATTTGGTGCCGCTGCGTACTCTCGCTGGCAGGGGAGCACTTGGGGGCGGGGGAGGCGGTAGTGGGTAATCGTTCATGTTCTGATTGTGGGGCATTGCCTCGTTTGGATCTGCGTAAAAGCGGCCATCCTCGTGGACCTGGGGAGCGGCGGAGGGAGTGGACAAACGACGAGCTGCGAGCTGGGACTGGGTCGGGAAGATGTCGGTGAGATTTGCGGTGTTTGCTCTTGATGGGCGAGGGGGCGGCGATGTGCCGTTGGGTGGCTTGTTATATATGTGTGTGGCCATTGGAGACGGCGGAGGGACAAAGGACGACTCTTGAGAGTTTACGTTGGCGGCAAACGGGTCGTGGTGGGGTTGTGAGGACAGGGAATGGTTTCTAGCGCGGGGATTTTGCTTGTGAAGGAGGGAAGAGCGAGTGCGTTGTTGGTCTGTGGGAGTCTTGGCCCGCTGTGAATTTGTCGGGGGCGGTGGAGGAGCCCTGCTGGGGATGTACTTTGCAGCTTCTGCCGCGTGCAAATTTGCGTCTGCGAGGAGAGCGTTGTATTCTTGGATTGATTCCCTGGACGGCCTGTGGTACTCGACGGTGATTTTTGATTGGCGTCGGGGCTCTTTGGGACGTTGGTTATATGCGGTGTGAGGCGAGGACATACCCGATATTGCGGCGAATGATGGAATTAGGCCCTTTCAGGGTCGAAAACCGAGACGCGTCCGATGCTAGCGCCTTCAAATTCAAGACTGATGGTCGACGATGCAACTCTCCCTCTGCTCCCTTCAATCTCTCCTCTTTTCTGCAAGATCTTGGTTGTCAACGGATATCAATGATGACGACCAAAAGTCCAAGGCAACGATATCCTCACGGTCACGGTTCAGGGGTCCGTGTGCCGCCCACGCTTATTTATGTATCGCTGTGTTGGCTGTCGACGACGACGACGACGACGACGACGACGACGATGTTGAAAGAGGGATGGGAAGATGGTGGTGGTGGTGCAAGAGTAGTTCCGACGCTTCACAGACCAGGCATCGCAAAATTATCAACCTCACAGAACGTGACGGTCACAGCCTTTTATGGGCCTCCGCGCCTCATTGACTCCTGTTGCTCTTCATTATTTTCCGACATAAGCTATGACACTAGACTCCGGGAACAAGCACCACGCACATGGGCTGCCATTTCCCTTTTCTCTGCCGTTTCGTGGCTATTAGGCGCAGCTTCTCTGACAGAATCAACGCTAGTACTTTCCGAGTACGCTCGCGACGTCACAGTCCACTGCTTAATTGTCCCTGAAGCTTCGCTTCGCCCACGAGATCCTTGTGGGGGTCCCGAGCATGCGTTCAGTGAGTTCCAGTCACATCCATTCTGCCTCACCCTCAATGCCCCTAGCCCACTATAATTAGTCCATCTTGGTGCTCAAACGGGCTACCATCGCGGGGTCATTCACACTCAGCGAACATCCTAGGCAGTGCGATAAACGGTCTTTTCCCTGCTCATTGTCATCGACTCTGATCCTGTAGCGATCTTCGAAGAACGACATGAGTCAGATTATCATCTCAAACGCTGCATTGCCGCCCTGGCGGGAGTTAGGCCTCAGCGATGATCATCCCGCCCTGCTCCTTGTACTATCTATGTTCGTGGAGTCTTGGAACTCCCGTTTCGTGGTGCCTTCGAAAACCCTACAATCCCCTTGTCACATCTGCATTCTATCGCGATCTTGCGCAGCAGGTCAAAGACTTGAAGCCCGAGAGATTAAAGGTCCTAGCTTTGTTTGATGATCATGGAGGTGGCATTTCAGGTCTTTCCACTTATAAAGGCTCAACGGAGCTAGTTTCGCAGCCCTCGCTTCTACGACGACCCTCAGTTACGACTCCTTGACGCTCTCCTAACGCCTTCTTCACGAACTCCTTGGACTCTATCACGCCAACAACAATCACGACAACAGCTTCCCTCCTGTCGAATTCACCCGAGAGTGATAATCGAACACACAATCGCCCTTTTGACAAGGGTAAAGCACCATCATCACGAAGAGTTGGGTTGTACACTAGCAACCCCCGCCTACCGATCTGTCCGGATTTTTACAATCCCCAAATACGCTTCCGACGAGGCTAGTCGAGTCATCTGCGACACTTCTTAATTATAGCGGGGAAGAGCCGCATACAAACATCCCGATAGGCATATAGATAGGGTGGACTGACTCGGACATCCACCACACTTTCGTTGCCCCGTCCTCTCCCCCTTCACTAACGAGCATCAAACGACCACCATAACGACCAGCGACGTCCTCAAAGTCACTGCGACATACGAATCAATTACGACTCATACAACGCCCTTAACTTATACCCTCGATTAAAGCCTGGAAGGATACCCCCCATTATAAGCCCGGAAGAGCCTCAAGTTCCAACTCCCCACACATATACCTCGCATTCATACCATCAACACTAAGTACCATGTCAATCGCCCGACGAACACCAACACCCCGACGGGCACAACCACCAACCTCCACCCCCCTTTCCTCATCTGGGGAAACGATCACAAACCTATTGATGAATTCACCCTCAACATCTTCCTCTCGATATGATGGATGTCCTGGTGGGAGTGGTTCGTGCACATCTTCGACGATACCAACACCGGGTGTGCCATCACCGGATGGTAGCAAACGCTCGCTACAGAGGAAACAGCATTCGTACGATTTACGACGCGCTTTCTTGACTTCCCGGCCTTGATGCCTCGTCGTGGTGTGCCTACCGCGGCTTGTTGGGTATGTAGTAATTACCTATTGGACGTGTATTGTATTCTTATTTCCGTCGTTACCCTCCATGAAATACGTTGACTGAAAACCTGAAATCACCAGAGAGACGAGATGCAAGGACCGAAGACCACATAGTTGGAAAGCTATGTATAAGCTATCAGGCGTGACTTCGTCGTCCCACAGGTCTTCCCAGCCCACAATGACGAGCAGCTTGAGGTTTAGGACCAGAGTTACTTATTCCCAGTTCGTCAGTGCGACTTGAAGGTTTCGGCCTTGATCATGTTGTATGCTTTTCTTCAACGCACAAAGGGTATATAATTAAGGGCCATTGATGTACTCGCAAAAGCCGTGAATATATACAGGTCGTTCAAAATACCAAGTGTCCGATTCGTAACAATATGCGAAGGAGACAGGACAATGCCGCAAGCGGTGATCCCCAGGATGTCCTATCCATTACGAGCCCTGGGCCCATCCCTGTCAAGATATGATAAACGGTGACGAGTCCGTGGAGCTCTCACTGATAGGCGTGTAGACGTCGGGTGGCTGAAAGAAGGCAGCGGAAGCCTGAGAAGAGAATGAAACCGGAAAAGAGCTCGAGCGAGCGCTTAATCCTCCCAGCTCGAGGTCGCCGAGTCCTCGTCCTCCGTCTCCTTCTTACTCTTCTTCTTCTTTGCTTTATTTTCCTCCCTCTCTTTCCTCCTCTTTTCCCTTTCCTCCTCTTTCCTCCTCTTCTCTTCCTCCTCCTCTTTCTTCTTCTTCTCCTCCTCCTCTTTCTTCCTCTTTTCCTCCTCTTCCTTCTGCTTCCTTTCAGCCTCTTTCTTTTCCGCCTCTTCCTTTTCCTTCTTCTCTTTCTCAGCCTTTGCAGCAGCTTCAGCCCGCCTTCCAGCAACCCAGTTGGCAGCCTCCTCCACAGCAGCACAAGGTCGAATCTTATAGGTCATTAGATACCCCTGCAGCGTGGCCATGGAGAACTCCCGCTCAGGAACGGCGTCAGCAAACTTGGCGGCAAGCTCTTCGACCTCTTGAGACGAAAGCCGAGGACCGCGACGCCTATGAGATGACTGAACGACTGCCGAAACTTGCTCAGGCTTGACCTCTTCGTTCTCCTTCGCCGCCTGAATCAAAGCAGCCTTCTCCGAATCGCCGCCATCAGCACAGCTCGCATAGCCGGAATCGACATCTTTCTCCTTCTCGGACTCCTTCTTGACAACTTCGTCGACGGAATCAGGGAGGAAGAAGCGTCGGAATAGTTCCCTGGCCTGGTATTTGCTGGCGAGCTTGAATTCAACGTGGACGTCCATACGACCTGGACGACAAAGAGCGGGGTCGAGAGAGGTGTACTTGTTGGTAGTGGCAAAAAGGATGCGTCCTTCCTGAGCACCGACTCCATCCAAGGCGTTGAGCAAGCCGCTAAGACTGATTCGTGAAGTGGTCTTGGGAGCGGGGCCAGCGTTCTGCTGGTTGTTCTTGTTCCCGTCACTTTCGTCAGCATCGCGATTGAGGGTCTGACTGAAAGCGGCGTCGATGTCCTCCATGAGGGCAATGCATTGCTCTGTAAAAGATCATTATCAACTAACCTTGTCCGGAATTAGAAGGAAAGATGACATACCAGGAAGGTCAGCGATCAGTTCACTGAGAGCGTTATCGTCAAGGCCAGATCGCGAGAGGGAGATGATGTAAACGTTGAGACCGAGTTCTCCGGCAAGACTGTGGATGATGCTGGTCTTTCCGGTACCAGGGGCGCCATATAAGAGATAACCGCGGCGGAAAGGAATGCCTCGGGTGGTGTACCAGCTTTTGCTCAGCATGAAGTCGCGAGCGTCGTCGAGGATAACGTCCTTCACTCCGGGGTCAAGCACGATGGAAGTCAAGGGCCGCTTCGGTCGAGAGGCAATGTACCTCCACTGGTTGTTTCTAAGATAGCGGTCAATACCTGGATACAGATGGTGCGCATGAAGGTTACTCACGAATCAGAAGCGTAGATTGAAATGTTGTTCTCTTGCGCCTCTTTGTGGGCCTTCTTCGCCTCGAGGAGCATCTGGTTAAGAATCCTGTGGTCCATGGAGAAGATGCTACGTTCAAGTGTTAGCGAGCAGATAACTAGCCAGACCGCCAGCAACGTACCAGACCCAAAGTTGCTCCGCCCGTGCATTCCAGTAGTTGTTGGACTCTCGGACGCCCCGAGTGATGCGTACCCAGCGCCGTTTGTACCAGAAAGTGAACGCAGTGTGGACAGATGGGACGTAGTTCAAAGCGCGCGTAGATGCGAGTGCGTCCATGGGATCGAGCTCCTCGCCTTCAATTTGAGTCGCAGAAGTATTTAATCCAAAGGTTTTGGAACTAATTTCGATGTTTCGTGCTTGTCCTACGAAGATAAGGTGAGACTTCGTTTAAATGTACCAATAGATACTGATGCGTACTCCACTCAGGGCGCTTGGAAAGCCAGACCATCATCCAATCTGAGAACGTGTTAAAGCAGATAAATAGATAGCGACATACCATAAGCGACATCGTCGTCCTCGAACAGAACAGTGATGAAGAAGGCATCCCAGATCTTGTAGTAAAAGTGGAAAACGAAACGTCGAAAGGTCTCAAGGACCGCACCGATGGCAGCAAGCTTGACCCACTCTCTCAGCGCAGAGAACGAAAAGATAAAGGTCAAAATAGAATGAATATCGAACGAGGTGGGGAGAGCTGCGGAGGTGGGAGGCACAAACGAGGTGGCAGTCCCGTTCAGCGTGTTGTTGACGCATGCCACATGTTGTTGGGAACCCAGTGCACCACCATTGAGGAGGGCAAAAACTTGCTGGGCAACGTCGAGAGGGGCAGCCATAGAGTGGCTCAGGGAGGGAAGTGTGTCTTCCTTTCGTACCCTGAGACAGGCTTTTATTGGAATCCTCGAGGACGGGTTCGTCAAAGGAAATAGCGCCCCTGAAGGCGGAACCGGAACCTTCAGTCATTGCCATGGCGAGTCGAGTCATTTTCTGTCCTGTGCGCGTCAGTCGAGTCCCTACAGCTGAGCGCTCGCGGGGCTTAAGGACAGAGATATGGAATTCTGAACAGAAAAGAAGGCTCAACCCACACAAGTTGCGTTGCACAGGTTCCATTGTCGGTGGTCTATCCATTGAGTTCACAGCTGCATCGTGCACGGCGAGCACCGCATTGACCGAGGTCACCGGTCACGAGCGGCATGTCAAGCTATACATAGGATATAAGACATACTGCCCACTAGCCGGGGTACCCCCGGGTACCCTCGCTTTTTCGGTGGGGTACCGGTACACAGTAGCATTATACCGTATAATGGGAGCCCTTGGCATGGTTCCCGCTGTCAATCTACCACCCTGATACCCACCGAACACCACCGAAGCGAGAAACGGCTGATCTGATTAATTTAGTAAACGAGCCCCTATCAACCTAAAGCCAGAGGTGCGAAAATTCATCTTTACCCTCCTCCAATCCATCTGCTTCTCTCTCAGAGTCTAATACAGCTTGATTATGCGTTATCCCAACGTCTTCTGTGCCCCATCCATTGGGTTTCTCGTCCATTGTATGTCTCTTCCCAGTTCAACCCGAAATTCTGGCCAATGGAACCCTGGGTGGTTGATTATTGCTCCTACACATGGGATGGGAGCCCATTGCTAAGTTACTAGTACAGATACAATCTATCTGTGTCTTAATAAATCGTGAAATTCATGTACAGACGCACTGAACGCCATCAAGAGCAAGGGAGAGATGTGAAGTTCAAATGTTCGAATTCAAGCTCCGCATCAAAAACGTCCAAAACGGGCACTTCGCTGCCCGAAATGGACGCCGGCATCGCTCGGCGCCAAACCGCCTGCCAAATCCGCTCGAGCTTGGACCACTTCTCATGAAAAGACCTCCCACTTCCTAAATCGTCGAAAAGACCGTCGATTTGAGGCGATAGCTGGTCACGTGAGGGTACCGGGTACCGTGACACGGTTTCAATACATAAGGATAGCATCGGTTACCTGAGGCCTGAAGGCTTGTTGTGAAGGCGTGTTGCTCGTCATTTACATGCCCGTATGTCCTTTATCACATCAGTTACAGTCTTATGGAAAGCCTCGTGGCAGTGGTGGAAGACTCACCTGTGAATCTCCGGCCGTACATGTCGGGGAGAAGAAGGCATCGAAGCCATGTAAGCCATGCATTAGTGTGTTGGGCCAATGTTGGGCGGTGCAACTTGAACATGCATGCAGTCACAAGCAGGCCGAAGATCCGACAGCGACTTGGGCGTTATCTATCTTCTTATCTTATCACCCCGTAACCGACAGTCAGAGAATGCTAAAGACTCAGAGAGCTCGAGGGTGGGAGTTCTAACAGTGAGTCTTGACAGCAGGCACTCTTTCTTCTCAATCCAGACGATGCGTGCGGTGAGCAAAAATTAAGCGAGCCATAAGCGCTGGTGACACTGTGACGAGGGATGCCGAGCCAAGATTACATCAGCATGATTGACACGCCTACTCCAGCGCGACGGCTAAGCCATGGTACATACAATCGTGCCTTAGACGCCATGGAGTCAGCAGAACTATACCACATCAAACAGCAATTCACTCTTGGTTAGTTCTGCCTCATAGACAACGACTTCTTCTGCTGAACGGTTCTTCAGGGGCTTTTAGATCGCTCACCCAAGTCACACTGCCAGACGAAGGGTCCTCAGATTATGTTCCAACTTTGTTGTATAAAGCCCGCTCGTATATCGCACTCGATAACCCGAAAGCCGCCCTCGACCTATTGCCAGCCGACACTGAGAATGTTGCCTTGAAGGCCGTCGCTTCCCTGGCGCGATACGTTTCGGCAGCAGATGCAGCCGCCAAAGAAGCAGCCCTGGAGGAGTTGCGCGACCTTTCCGTTGAGATCGAGGGAGATGACGGCGAGGGTTCGCCAAGGGAGAAGGCTCTCGTGCGAGTAGTGGCAGGGACCGCCTTCGCGCGCGCTGGTGAGGTCGAGGAAGCATTGGAAACATTGGGCACGGAGACTGAGGACCTCGAGGCGTGCGTTAATCCACATATAATAAATATCAGCAAACTTACACCAGAGATCTTTGCAGCGTCGCCGTTATCGTCCAAATATACCTCTCCATTAACCGCGTAGATCTCGCACGAAAGCAGTTTGAACGTTCGAAGAGATGGGCAGAGGATGATCTCCTCCTGCAGCTCATCGAATCCAATATCGGGCTCGTCTCTGGAAAGGATGGCTTCTCCAACTCGCAGTCCTTCTACACGGAACAATTGGCCAATCCATCCATGTCCTCCCCCCATCTCCTCACGGCTCGTGGCGTTACCCGTCTGCAGCGCAACGAAATCCAAGAAGCCAAGTCCGACCTGGAAGAGGCCCTTCAACAGCAGAAAGACGATGCCGAAACCTTGGCTGCATTTGTGGTTGCAGGTGGCCTTGGTGCTCTCAAGAAGGATGAAACAGAGGAACAATGGAGGCGAGTCTTTATCAACGATAACCTTGATCGGACTTGTCACTGATGAGCGGGCTTCCACTGGCAGTCGTCTGAACTCTGAGCACCCTACTCACCCATTAATCCAGGATGTAAACAGCAAAGCGCAGCTCTTTGACTCGCTTCTTGAGAAGTTCCCTGTTCCTCCGCCCGTCTCCGTGTAATTTCAGTTTTGAATACAAGACATCTCCCAAGGGTTTCTCCCCTGGCGTACCCAGTTATCTGGCCTATGAAAACTCGCTTCCCTTTTGATTCATGTCATGGATTGACATCACCCAGACATTTCATCATTCCTCTTTCGTTCTTCATTTCCAGGTCCTCTGCGCAACTCGGACCATCCGACCAAGAGAGACGCTTCCACAGGCGGTGACATAGACGGGGGATGTTACACGGGATATCAACTCCTGAGTCCAACTTGGGTAGTCGGACAAACGAAAACCCTGCCAAGCAGGGTGTCTTTGTCAATCTTTCCCTTTTCATCAGGATCGAGGACATATCAACGTTTCATTGACGTACTGCATGGTTTCCCTAGGACACCGGCCTCCCCTTCAGCCTCCAGCCCAAGCACTCCACAGGGACTCGCGTCAAATGAGTTGCGCCTCTTTGAATCTTAGCGCGACTCACGGGACCAAACTCGACTAGGAAAATCACCGCCCCACTGACCCCATCAAGCAGATGTAACGTGAACGAGATCTTCGGTCCATTCTGGTGGCCTGAATGCACAATTACGGCCAACCTTATTCGCCTGGAAGTCCTCCACTGGATTTCTTGCAATGCCGCTCCCAGGATCAGAAATTCCCGTCATTCGCCCTGTCACCTTCGGCCTGTTTTCGCTTCCCGGACTCCAGTGATATAAATGCTTAGCTGCGAGAAGCGAGAGTTGTGAACCGACACCTTTTCATTTCCATCCCGCTGGTGTTTTGATCCCGACTCCCCACCTCTTCTCTATAACAGCCTCTTCAGTCAGGTTCCAATATGTCGTCAAGCAAGGTCAAGCGTATGTCCACTCTATTCCGCAAGAAGGAGAAGGAGGTGAGCACGCAAGGTTGGAGGTCTTTTGGCGCCAATACTCACCATCCCTCGTGCTGTTAGCCCTCCACCAGCAACGGTGTTGTCACTAATGGTGCTGAGAAGAAAGACGAGGCCGCCTCGCCGACCTCCCCAACTTCTCCATTGTCACCTTCGCAGGAGGCCGAGGGTATGAAGACGATGAGGAACTTCCGCGAGAGCGTGAAGAAGGGGAGCCCATTTGACTTCAGCACCTCGAGTATCGTAAGTACAGCCGTCCTCACTCAAAATTAGCAAAGGTTGACAACACGGCCCCGTCATCAAGGCTGCTGTCCTGGACCTCATCAGGAACAAGGAGTCGATCGACGACAGGAAACTCTTCGTGCGTACTCCGACCGACCTCCTTAGTCCCATATGTTCATGGTCCATCTCCCACAGCTTGAACATGCTCTTACCTTCATTTCTCGCCTGGAAGAAGGCCCTCTGGCTCGCACCTTGAAGAACAAGATCATCCAGCTGCGTAAGGCGCTCGCTTTCTGTCGAGCATAAACCCACAGTTGACTCTTCCAAAAGTTTACAACGACCTTACGCATCCTGCTTCCACCAGTGTTAGTAACCAGTTTGCATGGAGAACCGCCGATGGTTCCTGCAATAATGTCGATATCCCTGACATGGGAAAGGTGCGCCACCAATCCAAGATATTTTTATCGAAAGGGGCTCACCGTTATCTATTGACCTCAGGCTGGAACTCCTTATTCTCGTTCTGTCCAGCAAACCGTACCCCTTCCGAAGAACCAAATGCCCGATGCAGGGCTTCTCTTCGACACGTGAGTACTTGCACCTGTCGAAACGTCCAGTTAGCTCAATGGTTTTTAGCCTCTTACGAAGAGAGAAGGTATGTAATAGGGGCATTTCTCCAGCCATCGTGACACTAATGGGGCGTTTAGTTCGTCCCACACCCAGGTGGTCTCTCTTCTTTGATGTTTGCATTTGCCACTTTGGTCATCCATACGTATGTCACCCAGACCAGATGACCCTTTGCACAGACCATTCTAACCATACCACCTGTCACTAGCGTCTTCCGGACTTCACACCGCGATTGGACAATCAACGAGACCTCCTCCTACGTTGACCTGGCGCCGCTCTACGGCAACAACGAGGACGATCAAAACCGCATTAGGATCCGGGATGGCCGAGGTCACCTCTACCCGGATGTCTTTGCTGAAGACCGTCTCTTGTTGCTTCCACCAGCTGTTTGCGCGCTCCTGGTTCTCTTCAGCCGGAATCACAACGTGAGTGGATCCCCGCTTCCTGGAGTGCCCAGCCCTTAACTTTATTCCTGCAGTACATCGCCACTAAGCTTTTGGAGGTCAATGAGCGAGGAACCTTCGTCGATCCCAGCACCTTGTCAATGGACGATCCTAAGCAAAAGGCTAAGTTGATGGCTCAAGATGAAGAGTTGTTCCAGACAGCGCGTCTCGTGAACTGCGGCTGGTTCGCAATGGGTGAGTTCGATGTTTTGCTTTGCAAGGGCGGGGCCTCATTCTACGCTGTACAGTTGTCTTCTCCGACTACTTCTCTTGCATTCTGGGACTGGTCCGAGATGGCAATAGTTGGAGCTTGACTCCTTTCGATGTAAGCACGGATCTTTCCCCTGCTGTATGTCGGGGGTGCTGATTCTTCATTAGGAAATCCGTATGGAAGATCACACCTTGTTCGAACGTGGCAAGGGCAACTCCTGCAGTGTCGAGTTCAACTGTCTCTACCGATGGCACACCACGACCAGCAGGGAGGACGAGAAGTGGACCGAAGGAGTGTTCAGTCAGCTCTTCCCTGGCAAGCCCTTCGAAGAGGTCACGATCGACGACTTCAAGACGACTGCCCACAAGTTGCTCACGAACAGGCCACCTACCACCGAATGGACCTTCGGAGGGTACGTCGTACTCCCAACCTCTGATACTTCTCTCATTAATATATACCTGTGTAGATTGAAGCGCCAGCCAGACGGAAGATTCAGGGACGAGGATTTGGCCAGGATTATCCAAGACGCGTGAGTTCAAACACTGAATTTCCTACCGACAAGTACTCACCTTCGACCCAGAACTGAATGCGAGGCGGCTGCATTTGGTGCTCGCGGAACCCCAGCAGTCATGAGGCTCAATGAGATCATGGGTATTGAACAGAGTAGGCGATGGGGTGTATGCTCGCTCAACGAGTTCAGGAAGTTCTTGGGCTTGAAGCCTTACGAGACCTTCCTCGAATGGAACTCTGATCCTGACGTCGCTCGAACTGCCGAACTTCTCTATGGAGACATCAACAAGCTCGAGCTCTACGTGGGCTTGCAAGCTGAGGAGGCCAAGCCTCTTGTTGACGGTGCAGGTCTCTGCCCTGGTGAGTACATTTTCCACGTAAACATTCGGACGTAGGTGCTGAGCCATATTCAAGGCTACACTTGCAGTCGTGCAATCCTCAGCGACGCCATTGCTTTGACTCGTGGAGACCGATTCTTCACTCACGACTTCACCCCCTTCAACCTCACCGCCTGGGGCTACCAAGATTGCCAGCGCGATCCCAATGCCTGGGGTTTCGGTAGCACCATGGCCAGGCTGTTCTTGCGAACTCTCCCTGAAGACTTTGACGAGAAGAGTGTCTACACTTTCTTCCCGTTGATGACTCCCCAGTCCATGAAGGTGCATCTCACCAAGCTCAACCAATTGGACAACTACGATTTGGCTCGACCCAAACGCAACCCTTGTCCCACAATCATCAGGGACTATCCCTCCGTCGTTGCGATCCTCAACGAGCCCCTTGGGTTCAGGAGCCCCTACAGCCAAAAGACAAGGAAGATCATCAACGGCCCTATCAAAGGGTGAGCAACTCTTTCCGCATCTAAGTCTTGGGCCTCGCATTAACCTCCTGGATCCCTAGATTCTATCCCGCAGAAGGCCCGAAAGAGCAGGACGTGGTTCGCAAGGCTCTCAGCGGATCTCCCGAGGTCGTCGGCAAAGTCGGTACCTACTTCTACGAGCAGATCAAGAAGACCATCGACGAGAACTCGTATACCTTTGTCAACGGCAAGAAGCGCGGTATCGACGTGGTCAAGAAAGTCATCAACACGGTGCCCACCGCCTGGCTTGGGGACTTGGGTGGTCTCCATGTGAAGACCAGCAAAGACTCGGCCGGCAACTACACCGTCGATGAGCTCTTCCAACAACTCTCCGAGATCTATTCCTTCATCTTCCTCAACGTCGACCCAGCCAAGGTCATGGTCCTCCAGGAGAAGGTTCGCAAGTACCTCAAGGTAATCATTCCCGACATCAAGGACAACTTCACGGGTAGCTTCTCCCTCACTGGTCTCTTCAACACCGTCTTCAAATACAAGAAGCCCGTCCACCACGAGATCATCAGTCGCCTCACGGAGAACGAAACTCTCAAGAACCACGACGTCCTCTCTAACGTCATCCTCGCGCTCGTCGTTGTCGGTAATGCCGAAATCACCCTCGCGTCGACCAACATCCTCGACTATTATCTTGGAAGTGACAAGGCTGCCGATATTGGGAAACTCGCTGCTGCTGGGGACGTTGCGGGCTTGAAGCCTTACATCTATGAGGCCTTGCGGGCTGTCCCTCCTTTCGCTGGTGTCTACCGCGTCTCGACTCGCGAACAGATCTTTGCTGGTCGCAAGTTCGCCGAGAGCGAGCGTGTCTTCTTGGACATTACCGCTGCGAACAACCAGAGCCGTGAAGAGTCCACGAAGGAGATCCTCCGTGCTGAGGGTGCCTTCGAGTACCTTGGTGAAGAGTTGACCGTCGAAATCCTCGCTCAAATCATCCGCGCCATCTTCGAACGACCCGGCCTCACTCGCGCACCTGGCCACTCTGGGCAGATGTCCCGCTTCAAGACCGACAACCGACCTGAATGCCACCACACTTACCTCCACCACGGCGAACGGGTTACTGAATGGCCATATACTCTTTCCGTATTGTACGATGCTGCCTAAACACTATCCTCTTTGGACTCTGTATCATTATGCCTTCCGCTTCACGACCCCCGTAGTACGACACGTTGAATAATGACCGCGACGATGTATTCGAGTAGTTACGATATTCTCCTAAAATTAAATCGAATCTCATGGACTACCAGTGTGTGTTCTAAGATTATCAGCTATCCTGGTCAGCAATTCCTCAATTCTCTGTTGCCTCTCCTCCATTTGTACCATTTTCTTAGCCAGAACATCCAAGCCCTCGTGTGTCGCAGCCGCTTCGAGGTCGATCGGCTTTCCTTCACCACCTCTCGGCGGGGACGTTGTAAGAGGTCGATCACCAAAGACGGCTGCCCTCTCAACCGCCGGGGGAGATGAAGGGCTCCTCGATAGCTGAGGTGGAGGGGGTACAGGAAAGTTCCTTCTCAATGCGGCATTCGTTTGAGCTTGTTGCCGCAGCGCTTCATGAGATGGACGTTTACCCTGAACAATCGACGAGAATCGTCTCCGGCTTGCAGGCCCGTAGCTGATCGCAGTGCTTTCCCCCAGCGTCTGCCCTGTTTCGCCGAGCTCCTCTATGACAGTCCCGGTATCCACGACGACTGGTTTGAAGACTTGGGCCAAGGGGCTGAATGGTGCAGTACCCAGACCAGATTGAGGTTTGGACGGCATTAAGGAATCCATCCGTAGTCGAGGAGCCCGCGGTGGGGAGAGGGAACTACGTTTCCCGGTGGGAGCGGGATATTGGGGTGAACTACGAGGGCTTCGTTGAGGCGACTGCCCAACCCTGAAAAAGGGAGCATCATCTGATTTCTTGCGTTCCCATTGGCGGAAGAAGGGCCGACCATCACTCTCGCCATCGTTGGTGTCCAGGGCACTGTCAAACTCTTCTTCGATCTCAAAGATCTGTTCACCGTTAGAATAATGTGTCCGGGGAGATGAGGTACCGTCACTTACTGCGTCAATGTCGGAACCCGAGCCCGCGAAACCCTCGAATAGACCTGCCCATCTATAGTCAATTCCAAGACAACGACATGTGCAGACCATAGCATACCGAAACGCTTGAGAGACCGCGGCAGCGTGTCATACACCTTCTCAGCCAGGTACCCCACAGTCTCCGAGAAGCTTACCGACCCCGCCTTCTGAGACTGCCTCTCATAGAACGAGATCATCAGCAGCAATGGAAAATTAGTTAGCCTGATCATGAACACGTTGACCTGTATTCTCCGTTAGCAGGACATAGAAGGTTGACTGGAACTGGTCGAACCTTATGGAACCAGCGAGGAGACAGAAGGTAGCTCGAGGGCAGCATGATGCACAGAGCTAACAGGTTGATCGGAGGCTGGTAAGAGAAAAGAGAATCTGCCTTCACCCTGCGTGGGGTCAGATGGAAGGTCAGGGTTGGGTAGACGCAGGAACCTTACCCTTCGATGGTGGAGACAGCCTTTCTGAACATGGCCTAGTAGAGGGTTTTCAGCGGTTCGGATATGAAAGTAAAGAGTGTGGAGGCTGACCTCTGCGGCTGCGTCTTCATTAATCGTCGCAAAGGTGTTGGATAGGATCTGTGGGGAGGTCGGAATTGTGGAATTTTCCTGCATCCAATTGTACTCACGGAAACGAGAACTGCAAGTGAATGATTGTCAGCGTCATCATCCTATGCATCAGTAGGAAGAACTAACCGGTCAACAGGAGCGTATTGCTCAGGCAAGCGTATGTGACCATAAGAATGGGGCCAAGTACCGGGTGGAATTTCGCTAGATTGCATATGAATTGAAACTGCCATAGGTTGACCAGCAACTTGACGCACTGGCATTATCGAAGCCACTTGCATCGAGTCCGAACCACAGATCTAGCATCCACCATGATATTTGCCTGAAAGAAACGATCAGAATGTGAAAGCCGGTGTCCAAAGAGAGAATGTACCCAGCGGAATAACTGTGATTATTATAGAATTTGTAAGCCGTTAGCGAGGGTCGCTACCACGCAGAAACTATCCCCCTACCCAGCTTGGTTCCTTGCCAACCTGAGGGGCACTGTCAGTAAAATGCTGTAACTTAATAAAAGAAAAGACACCCACGTCCAAAGGGCGTACAGAAACCCAGTAAAACAGAATATAGCAATACACATAAGGAACGTGAATTGGACTATCATGGCGCGCAAAGATAGCACCATTAAACTGTCTTTAAAGGTGACAAAAGCGAGTCTGGGTCGAGGGAGTGAGTGTAATTCCATGCCACGCTAGTGTGGGGTCCGCTTACCGAGGAAAGAGCATACAAGCTATGAGCGCAAGGACGTCGATCCCGAGCGCTTTCGCCCATCCCTCTGTATTGACCATGAGATGAAGTCCTGGGAGATAGAATACGGGTTCCTTACTGTGATAGTACACTCCGTAAACTCGTAACATAATGTACACCGCATATGTTGTGACTAAAACGCGTCCACAGGTCAATTCAGCGCGAACCAATAACGCAGGAGCCCCGTACTCACCGAATGCCAGGTCGAACGCGTTCTGCCAAGAATTATGAATAGGGGGCCAAGCCTAACTTCGGTGGTGTCCACATACCCAAGTTCCATTGAAGTACACTGAAAACCATGCGTTCAGATATACTTCCTGTGTAGATTTAAGCAGCGAGAAGCATTAGCTTACCTTTAATTCCATGCTCCTGCATAGCAGCAAGCTTTTCCAAGGTAAAGCCAAGCGCGTATATGATGAAGCATATCTCTGCGGTGTTAAAGTGGGCAGGGGTGCTGACTTCGATAGCGATGACGTAGAGGATAAAGAGAATGAGAAAACTGTAGAGATAAGTCGCTGTCAGAAGGTGACGAAAGGGCGTGGAGAGAGAAGCAGACTTTGTATATTCAAGAACAGATCGTATAAATGGGACTTTGAGCCTGAAAAATTGTCAGGGACAGCACGATGCAGAATGTGCGACTTCAACACACCGGTAATGGTCTAGCAACGGCGCTTTATGTGGGTCGTAAAAGTGGATCGGATTTCGTTTGTATGTCTGGCCAACAAGGTGAACATAGTCTCCAGCGGGACCCAGAAGTATACTAACGTCGGATAATATCGAATGGGTACTCTCGGCCTGGTAGACACATTTCCCGCTAAACAGAGTTAAGTGGTGGCGTCTACAGTTCGTTTCGCAGCATGATACCCACGTCCAGATAGCTTGGATTACTTTCTGACAAGATGAACTCTTGATGAAGCGTTTCGCCTTGCCGAGAATAGCCATTTCAATAGCATTCCCAACTCTATCTTCAAGTTCCTCATCGCGTTCCGCCTGTGCTCGGGCCAAGAGTTTCGGGTCGGCTCCAGAGTAGACAGGCCAGACAGTGGTCAAGACCAAGGTGAGGTCAAGCATGCTATTGGCATAGTGGCGGAAGGTTCTGGTAGCCAGAATTTCACACAACGCCGCACGGGAGTTGGAGAGCGTGGCTGTGGTCGGGTTGTCGTCTCGAGAAAAATGAACGCGGTTGAGAAGGAGACAGAACACCACAGACTTGTTGCCGCTCTCTTGAATCGCGGTGTACTTCTCAACGAGCGGTCTGACAAGTGTGTAATTCAAGTCAGGAGCCAAGAGCTGGGCAAATGGTTAGGATGGCCGCAAGAGAAGTGTGGTCGACTGGGAACCCACCGTATCATAACTGAGCGGCGTATCTACGAGAAGTGTTAGCATGCGCCTTTTGAGAAGGAGGAAAGTCTCGAGCGTACCGATATAATGCTATGGAGGTCGCGGAATGCCTGGCATTAAGTACCAATCCCTATAGGAAGGCGGGGCGACTTACAATCACGTCCTAACGGGAGTGTAACTCGTCAAGAGGTCCACCCACTTAGTAGCGATTTACTTACCGCTCTTATCATGTGTATTAGAGGGTAGACCTTCGTATCTTCAATGACTTCCCTGATACCGGTGCCGGATGGAGCTCTCAGAAATGCGCATATTTCGCTATAGGACATGGCATACTCACTGGCTGAGCAGGGGGGTGTTTTCAGTCTGAGCCTCTGACATTTTGCAAAAGAATCAAGAGGGTCAGGATTTGCATCGAGAGTTGGGGACGACGGTCAAGGTTGGGAGCAAGCAACAACAGCGTCCTGTGTCAGAATTTAGAAAGTGCATCATAATTCATACTCCGACGCCACAGTGGACAGGAGAGATCCCTGCATCTTTCTTGCTAGGTTCATCGAGTTTTGGTCGCTCAGGGTAGTCGTGGATGGCGCGAAAAGCTAAGCGGTCAACCTAATAGCAGCTTCTTCATTGGGCGTCCGACCGACCACCGCGTCCTTGATGTCACCATCAACGCGCGGGATTGGTCTGCTCCAAGACATCTTCCCCTATTTATGGCCTATTAGTTTCCACTAGATTTCTAGATAAAGAATTTCAGAACAGCCTCGTGTCGAGTCTCCAAGTTCCAAAGGAATATTGGCCGCAGAGCGCGTCGCCCTCGTACTTGGCGGGACGTGAATTGCAACTCCGATCCACGCGTTGGCGCGTTGGCGCGTTGTCGCTTGTTACAAACCCTCAACTCCGTCCAAATCCTCTCCATCGCCTTTTGCCCACAGACACAATGCAGGCAAGCACAAGACCACCGGGAAGCAACCAGCCTCCAGTAAAGATCTATAATGCTGTATATTCCTCGGTTCAGGTAATTATCTCCAATTTCCTGAACCCGTTTTCGTGACTCTGACGCGGTTCCCCCGCTCCCACAGGTCTATGAGTGCATGGTCCGAGGCATAGCAGTCATGAGGAGACGCAACGACTCCTATGTAAACGCCACTCAGATTCTAAAGGTCGCTGGTGTGGACAAAGGTCGCCGGACAAAGATCTTGGAAAAAGAAATTTTACCAGGAAAACACGAAATCGTGCAGGGAGGATATGGAAAATACCAAGGCACATGGTGAGATTCTCAAGTCTCGAGCCCCCTAAACCAACGTCCAGATTACTTACCGCCGGTCACAGGATACCACTCGAACGGGGCCGCGACATAGCCGCTCAATATGGTGTCGCACCACTCTTGTCACCTTTGTTTGATTTCCAACCCAGCACTAATTCACTGGGAGCACTGCCAGTCTCGACCCCTGGCGGTACGGCCTCACCCCGTCCACTTTCAGCATCCTCTTCGTACTCAAGTATGGGTGTGGCCGGTCAATATATTCCGTCAAGTATCCCATCAAACCTCCCACCCGCCCCCATTATGCCCGGGTCTGCACTCAGGTTACTTAACCAAGGTCGAGCTCAGGGTCTATTCACCCCCTCTACTACAAGTGCGACCCTCCGACCAGCTGGATACCACTCACCTGGCCCCTATGGTACCAGCTATGCGCCGTCTCCTCAACCCCAGTCCTCTCAAACACCGCCGCCGGGCTCTGGTCTCAAGCGAAACCGCTCAGAAGCAGAAGTAGAGGGCTACCACTCCCAACCTCACGGTAAGTCTATCACCATCCTAATTCGTTATTCGACACTAACGGCACCCAGATGTTCAAATGGCTGATGCTCCCCCGCCGAACACGGCATCTCAACCCAACGAAGATAACCCTTCTCCCGCCAAACGACTACGAACCGATGGATCTATCACAACCGAACCAGCATCTTCTCAAGGCCAATGGCAACAACAACAACCTTTGCCCTATGCTTCCCAGCAACGGTCAGGACCAGGGCTCTCTCAACTCTCTGGCCACAACGGGCACGGTTCATCCCGACCTCCCAGCTCCCTATCTGCTCCAAATGGCAATCGACCGGCCCACACGAACCCAGAGGATCAAACCCGCAAGACGCGCTTCTCTTCCAAACCTTCCATGCCGCGAGGCATGGATCCTCATATGCCCTTCAAAGACGCGCGACGCTCTGCATTGATCGCCTTGATTTGCCATCGAGACGATCCCACCTCCGTCATCGACCTTTTACGCGAAATTTCTGCAGACCACTTGAACCCTCCATCGTTTGACGTGGATACTGTGCTGGATGATCAGGGACATACAGCTCTACATTTGGCGGCGAGTATGGCGAGGACGCAGACCGTGGATATGTTGATCCAGACGGGCGCGGATATGCATAGAGGGAACCATTTAGGCGAAACACCTCTCATTCGGGCGTGCCTTGCAACGCCCAACTCGGACCAGCAGAGTTTCGCTACCCTAGTGAACTACCTCCATGATTCCATTTGGACGCTGGACACGTCCAAGAAGTCAGTGGTCCATCATATTGTCTCGCTGGCCGGGGTCAAGGGAAGGGCCGTGGTGGCACGGTACTATCTAGACCAGATCTTTTACTGGATCGCTCAGCACGAAGGCGGGGACTTTAGGTCATTGGTTGACTTGCAAGATGAGCATGGAGACACAGCTATAAACATTGCTGCAAGGGTGGGCAACAGGAGCTTGGTGCGGACGTTGTTGGATGTTGGTGCCAACAGAGTTCTCGCGAACAAGCTTGGCCTCAGGCCTGGTGATTTCGGTGTCGAAACAGAGGTTCGTTCCCTGGAATCCTTTCTAGTCGTCGTACTGATGTACGGTTTTCTACAGGAACTGAGCAGTGGACTCCGAGCAGAAGACCTTATTTCATCACTACGAACAGGTCCTCCTGCTCCCGTCCAAAAGAGCCAGGATGTTATCGCAGGTAGGTCTCTTATCTCTCTTTCACCGAAAGCCAAACTCACTTGCAAACCCTTTCGTAGACATGACAAGCATGATCCAATCCCTCAGCACCGAATTCCAAGCCGAAATCAAATCCAAACAAGACTCCCTCGACGTGACCCAAGCCCACCTCCGCGCCGCAACTCGCGAGCTTTCCGAACAACGCAAACAGATTCAGACATGGCAAGCGCGGTGTGGCGACCTCGACCAAATTAACCAGCGGGTCCGAAACGTCGAGAAGGCGATCGCGGAGGAGGATATGTTCGATTGGACGGGGAGGACAGAGTTGGATGGCAAGGATGGCAAGGAGAAGGGTGGACCGGCGTTTGCGTATAGAGGGAGCAAGAGTACGATGGTCGGGGTTGGTGGGTCTGTGGACGTTTCGTTTAGTGTCGAATCGGAGCCACCGCTGCCTACGACGGATACGGCGGCAAGTTTGGTCAAGTTGAGGAGGTTGAAGATGTGGCATCAGAGGATGGAGGAGTTGGTTAAAGGGAGGTTGAAGGGTTTGCAGGGCGCGAGTGCGGAGAAGGAGTATCAATGCAAGAAGATCGTTGCATTGTGTACTGGTATCCCCCTTGATAAAGTGGAGGAGGTGAGAATGCTTTGCCGTGTCATCGATTAAATACTGACACATTTGTGCAGATGTTGGACAACTTGGTCATCGCTGTTGAGAGCGAAGCTCAAGTTGTCGACATTGGCCGTGTTTCTGGATTCATGCAAAAGGTACGCCCAGCAAAGATTTGTTCTTCCTTTACTTCTTCTGACTCTCCTCTTCAGGTCCGCGATGGTATTATCTAACGACCTCTCTGGGACTTTCATCTTGTCTGTACTTGTATCCTTGTATCATCTCCGTGGACCTCTCACGCGTCATGTCATTATGAATAATATATTCCTGGTGCATATGTATTCCATCCCTACACAGATCATGCAATCTCTTCGGGAGCAAAGAGCTGGAAGTTACGGTTGTACGTCCCAGACGCAATCATATCCCCATCGCTCGTGATGTCAACCGACATGACTTTACCTGCATCGGTCGAAAGCGTTCTCAAAAGCTGCCAATCATCCGCACTCCAGATCTTCACCAGCCCATCATAGCCTGCTGAAGCAAAGAACAGCCCAGAACGGTACCTCCACTCCTCTTCTGACCATTTCAATTCTGACTCGGAATCGGGCTTTTGAGCGTCGGGGTTCTCATCCTCGCTCTGGTCTTTCATTTCGACGTCAGAGGAGGGTGACGGCTGGTTCTTGAAGAAGAGGTCGTTGGCGTGGAAGAAGCGGATGTCGGAGACGTTGGAGAGGTGGGCGGGGATGGTGTACAGGGGTTTGATAGACCGCATGTCCCAGACGCGGATTGTGTCGTCGCTTGCACCCGTGGCAACTTGGTATCTGAAGGAAGGATATACTAAATGCAATGGTATCATCGAATGGATGATAGTGGGCATACCCGTTTGGTGAGAAAGCCATAGCTAGGATAGCTTGTACATGTCCATCCAGTACCATCGCTGTTCGCCCTGTTCGAAGATCCCATACGCGACCTATCGCGTCCAATCCACTAGAATCATTCGTCAGTCACATCAAGCGAAGTACCAGATAGTACAGCAAACTGACCCAGAGGCAATAAGGGCACCGTCCGTCTGGAACTCCACCGAATAGACTTCCTTTGAATGGCCTTCTTGCAGCAAGAGCTCTTTGGCAGTATTGACGTCCCATAATCTCCATGTCGTGTCGAAACTGGCGCTTGCGACATAATCGCCTGAAGGGTGGAAGGCGACACGGCATACGCGGTCTTGGTGGCCTGACATCACAGAGACAGGTTGGTCGCTGCAACCCGCGTCAGTTAAAATGAAGACTACGTGAAAGTTTTCGTTACGCACTTGTTCAACGACCACAAGTTTACGTTTCCTTCACCGGCACCACTTGCAAGGTTGACCACGTCTGGGGATAGGGAAAGCGTCGCCTGAGGATGCCATGCAACGCCGCCGACCTTGTCTGTATGACCTCGCAGTGCCTTGATTTCCGTGCACTCTGGTACATTCCACAGCTTTACAGTTCCCGACCAACTTCCTGTCGCAAGAATTTTGTTGTTGGGTGCAAAGCGTACTTGCGCAATAGGCCGTTCGTCGCCGATTTGAGAGCCAAGATTCGAGAATTTCTGGATAGATTCTTCAGGACACGACTACTCCATAGAGCTCATGTCACCACTCACCTTGACCTCGGCAAAGACCTTCTTGCGAATATCGACTATGCGACCAAGGTCGAGTTTACTGTCTAGTCGCTGTTGGGCGATGCGCTTTTGAGCTCTGAAAGAGAAAGGGGGAAATGACGAGTAATAAGCACCTTGGACAATCGTTTATTGGTAGAGTAACTCCAACCTGGGGAGAGAATACTCCGCTATCCGTCTTCGTGCTTCAAGCAATTCCAGAGACCCCGGTGTATAGAACTCTTCTTGCTATTTGCAGGTTTAATCGGGTGGATATGAAGTTCTCGTGAATGTACACATACCTCGTCTTCTTCGCTCTCGCTGGATGATTCTTCATCCACCGCCATTTGGTCGTCGCCTCTTGCAGCATTGATTTGCGATAGCACATAAATTAGACGGTCTCGTCTGTCTGCTGCCTACGCCACCCTTAGCATCTCCAGCCAGAGTGTGCATTGAGAATTTTACATACACGTTCACCGAACAGCGTTATAGGTTCTCCGATTTCACGCAGCCTTGCTTTGACTTTATTATCGTCCGTCGGCGCTGCAATGCCTCGCGCCTTCTTTTTGCGTTCGAGTTCATCTAGAATGACTTGGTTTTCGAGGCGAGCGCGTTCAGAACCGAGGTAGTTGCCATCGTCGACAAGGGTGTCGTAGGTGAGCTCCGCCATCGTGTTCAGAGAGCGGTGAACGATGCACTACTTGCGTAAATGGGAGTTTGAAGCCAAGTCTGTTCAACGCAAGGCGCGGCCATTGGCGTCTGCCAAGCAGCGTTCGGAAACGGTATTTCATTCTCACACCACGACGTCGACCAGATTTCACGAGCCGAAGCGCGCAGGGCTGAGGCAGCCACGAAATCAATACATGGACTAGGATTGGGTAGGTTGTATTAGATTATAAGGATGAGATTGTACTGAGGTGCTGCTGTTTGCGGTTTGTGTATTTATGACAGATCTGGCATTCGGCGAACAACCTTGCCCTCGTTCTGAGCATGGACGCGTAGTTTCTCCAACAATTCTGATTTTGCCCAACGTTCTGGGGGTGTCCTCTTCCCAGTGCACCAATAGTAGATGTCCCAATCCGGCTCGTCAAGAAGCTGGAACCCAGGTAAGCCTTCGGCCACCCACAAGCGGAACAGCAGGACGCACCTTGTCAAATTCCTTCAACTCGGGCACAGACATTTTGGCAAGGTTCTCTTGCGCAAAGGTGCTCAGTAGAAGATCGGTCTCCAAAGTCCCCCGCTTTCTTGACTGGTAGACGAGGCGAGCTCGCAGTGATGACTCGGACTCGTTGGGGCGGGGAAGAGGTTGGATCCTAGCCTCGTCTTCCGGTGTTTTCGTCGCTTCAACGTGCTGCGGCGTGTGCGGAAGAGGCCATGGGTCCGCATGGCGCCTCGGCGTCGTTGTTATCGTTCTTGCCCTTGTCACTGCATGCCTGGAGATTGACCTCGAGATTGTGGAGAACATGGTTGTTGGTCGCGTAGTCTTGAATTTCCTCCGCGAGACTTCGGGCTGGCGCCTCTACCGGTGATCCGTTGCCGCCATGCCGAGATCAAATTCCACGGTCCTGGAAAGGTATGTTAACCCCTGAACTTCACACTTCACAACCGTCCCAGTTTCCCGCTAATCGACATACACAATTGTAGAAACGTATCAGAAAAAATCTCTATCTGTTTCTTGAATTGAGGATATGGCTTGAAAGGATCGGGAAAGCCACAGCATCGATGCAATACAGGTGACAGTTAAATTGGGGGTTGCTACATACTAATATACAGGTCCGAAACTGCTACTACGATTCCGATTACGAACCAACTAATTCACTGAGATACTGGACTTTTCAGGGTCGTTCTTCCAATCTTGAACCCTGGTCAAAGGTGGAACGTTGTCGCTGCGTCTTCCCAGCGCCTTCGTGAATTTTGTATCCACCACCACCTTTTCCACGCCAGCTGTCCTCGCGTCGAACGCGGCGTAGAGGGCAGGCAGATCTTCCAAACCTACCCTATGGGAAATGATACTGGAGGCAATGCAAAGGCGTTGGTATATGGCACTGTACACGAGTCCGGTGAAACGACATACAATGTAGGATCCAGCTTCCCGGTCTTAATGTAGTTCTCCAAGATATCCTTCCAGTAGAGATGGACTGGTGCTTGACCATTTCCAATCAAACTGTTCACCATCATTAAATGATGTATGTTCAGACAGCGGTGTCACATCCACGTACCGGATACCCTTCTCCATCAAGGCACCGACGTTAACACCGTTCGCATATCCGGCGTAGACTGCGATGATGCCACACCTGCCCATCTTACGAACAGCGAGCAACATTTCGTTGATTGTCTCTGGGGCGTCGGTTTCGAGCATTAGGAACTTCTGAACCTTGTGTGTGAACGACTTGGGTTCATGGAAGGAGCCTAAAGTGTCCTATGAGTATCAGAATTCATCTATCGACGGCGGAAGGACCGACCTGCATCAATGCAAACGTCCACACCCTTCTCTCCAATTATTTCTCGGATACGTGCGGGTACGTCTTTGTGTTCCTTGAAGTTGATAGTCTCGATACCGAGAGATTGTTCGGCGAACTCGAGTCGTTCGGGGACTTGGTCGATGCCGATAACCTTGGAAGCACCCTTCAGCAGAGCAAATTTGGCAACATACATGCCGACTGGTCCAAGACCCTGCATAGTTACAATCAGCTCAAGACACCCGGGTTTCCGATGGTGTATAACGTACCCAAACAGCAACAGTATCGCCCTCTTCGACTCCAGTATCGACGACAGCATGGTAACTTGTCGGGAGTATGTCACTAAGGAAGAGTACTTGCTCGTCCGCGAGGTCGTCAGGGACGGGGAGAAGGTTCACGTTTCCTTTGGGAACGCGAACGTATTCAGCCTGACCTCCAGGGAATCCTCCCGCGAAATGGGAGTACCCAAAAAATCCAGCGTCAGTGGTTCCATACATCGCTTTCTGAAGGCTGTATCCAGGAAGGTAAGTGACAGTCGGCTGAAGGTGAATGGCATAGACTCACGAAGATGGATTGGTGCGGTCACACATGGACGAAATCTTTTTCTTGCAAAACTCGCATTCGCCACAGGCGATTTGGAACGAGGCGACGACACGCTGGCCTGGTTCGAGGTTTTTCACACTAGGGCCGACAGAGTCGACGACACCCATGAACTGTAGAACGGAACTAAGCAGTGAGCGCGTTTGGTAAAGAACGCACGCGACGCACTTCATGTCCAAGGATTTCTCCCTTTTGCAGGGCCATAATTTCTCCATGATACCTGTAAGAGGTATGAGTTCAGGCAGGCAGCTTTTTCTCGGTAGAACCACTAACAGGTGCAGATCACTGCCGCAGATAGTAGTCGCAGTGACTTTGAGGATGACGTCGTCCGGCTCCGTGACTTTGGGAATAGGGGCGTCGATCATCCGCACGTCCTTGGTACCAAACCAGGCCAAAGCCCTCATCTTCTCCCCTGATTCTGCGGGCTCATACTCTGGATGGACATCGGTGGGAAGAGGTCCCATATACTAATCAAGTTCAAATGCATTAGTATTAGTCTCGCTCACGCAGCATCCAGAGGAAGGTTATGTGGACGCACATTTTGGGCAGCGTTGGCGGCAGCTTGCATTGTGGTATCGCAAAAGGGTAATGAGGATGAAGTTTCGTGAACCAGGGAAAGGAGGAGGAAAGCTCTATTTTGGCCTGACGTTATATACTGTCGAAGCTCAGGTGGAGGGAGTGGATTCAGGTATGCGGTAATCAGTTGGCAGTGACATCATTTAGTGTCTCACTAACCGGACAGGTATCCTCTCTGAGAGCTCCATTTCCTTTGGGAACATTGCCAGTATACCGAGAGAAATTGAAGACGAATTGGACAGCCCAGGAGCAAATAACAGAGCTACCGACTTCGTGAGGAGGGTGTCAGAGGGACGGTGTATTTACCCCTAACCCTAGTCACTCTGACATATCATTGTTGTTTGATGGCTGACTAACGCGCTCCCTGTGCTTTGCACTGGCCTCTCGTCTCCTCTTCATATCTCTCGACTCCTGAACAGCTTTCTGTGACAGGAACCCTACGAAGACTCGACATGACAACTGAAGCGGACTTGAAGAGCGAAATTGCTCGACTAACGGGTGAGTTTAGCACCCCATGTCCGAGGCGGTGTAATTGCCCCGCCTTGAAGAATTGAAGCGACGGGAGACTAATAGGATTCCCAGCGACGATAAATCAGCATAAAACGACAAATACTACCTATAGTGGAGGATACGGAGGATACCCTGGACGAGGACGAGGTGGAGGCTACAGGGGTGGCTATTATTCCTCCTATGGAGGATATAATAGTTATCCAGCGGCAGGCCGTGGAGGCACCCCTAGGTTTGCCAACAACAAGTACGTTCGTCCGGGCCTCCAGACATCGACATCGACCACGACAGTACCTACGACATCGGCTTCAGCAACAGCTTCAACAAGCAAGACATCAGTACCATCTTCATCGACATTTGACTTCAAGAGTGGATCTACATCAGCATCTTCGACTTCGACTCAACCATCGACAAGTTCTACAGTCAGTGCAGCAGGGACAAAGGATGTTGTTATTGGAGGAGTGGCATTTGAGAGTTCTGCCCGCTCGCTCGTGAGGAAGGACTGTAAGTTGTTCGTTGGATATTACCTTGCGATCCCCGCCTCTCGTTCGTCGGGCGAATGAGAACGGTGCTGATGAATACTTTGTGTTTCCCCCTTGCTTCCCTGCTTTAATTCCGTTGTGCGACTCTGTCGAATTGGATAATTGGTGGGTGGCAACGTACTCTAGTGGTGAAATCGAAACCTGTACCAGCAGGAAAGCCACCTTCCGCTGCACCCTTTCCTTATGTTCGCAAGTCTGGACATTTAGTAGCACCCAGTCGGTCGTACAAGCCCAAAATGCGGCGTGGTCGCAACCTAACACTCGACAACACACGCAAGTCTTGGAGGTGCGTGTTCGAGAATACTCTTTAGCTACCTTTCAGCTGCCTAAAATGCTTGCAGAGAAAATAAGAAGCGAAAATACCTCAACAAGCCATGTCCTCGGTTCACAACCACAGGTGCGCTTCCTGTTCTCACTTCGACGAAGTTGGTGTCTATGCACCTTCATTCATTTAATAACGTTGTCACTTCCCCCTTGTATTCCCGTTTTGACAGGTGCTTGCAATCGTGGCCTCACTTGCATGTACCAGCACGACCCATCCAAGATTGCTATCTGCTGGAACTTCTTGCAAGATAACTGTCCAAACACGGCGGAAACATGTCAGCTGTCTCATGATCCGACACCCGAACGGACACCTCTCTGCGTTCACTTCCTAAATAAAGGGCGTTGCACACGCGGAGGATGCCCATTCCCGCATGTGAACGTTGGTAAACGTGAAGGGATCTGTAGGGACTTTGCGGTCTTGGGATACTGTGAAAAGGGTCTCGATTGCGATAAGCAGCATATCCGGGAGTGCCCCGACTTTGCTGAGAACGGCACGTGTAGCACGAAAGGGTGCAAGTTACCCCATGTTATACGAGCCAATAGAGGACGCAAAGCGGCGACGGCACCAACGGCTGCTGTTATCTCGGACAAGGCTATGGATGTTGATGCGCCGGCAGCCAAGGATACTGACCCTGATTCCAGCGTGAAGGACGCGCCTATAATCTATGCGGAGGACGGCAAGCTTGGGGACGAGTATATTTCTCTAACCTTCCATGAGAGCGAAGAAGAAGAAGAATCAGACGAGGAAGAGGAGGAAAGCGAAGAATCAGATGAAGAGGAAGAAGAGGGCGAGTCCGAAGGCTCCGACGCCAAAGATAGTGAATCTGAGTAGATATACTTGTACAGTCTAGTTTATTTGAATTCGAAAAAGTTGTTTTGCCGCTGAACGGGAGTACCATCGGTGTTTAGCACAGCCACCGACTGGTTGGGTGTGTGAAATTGGGAATTGTTTGGGTCTTGTCATCTCTCTGTACTAGCAGTCCAGGGTGGGGATGGTATGGATTCGAGCTCGTCGTCGTCTTTTGCTCGTCGCCACCGACGAGCCGTATCCAGCCCCAAGAACGCCTACACCCCCTCGCAAATCACCCCGACATCCTCCACACGCAATGTCTCTGCGGCGTCCGCAGACACCCCACGACCACCCCGGACGGCATCGAGCATCATGATCTCTGTCAAACGAACCTTTACACCCTCCAAACGACGCAGCGGCGAGCATTCGTCGCACATGTCACGCTCCGGGATGTACTCTACGCCAGAAGAGCGCATGTCGCCCTGCCAGCCTCAAGTCACTCAATTCCATGCTCACAGTCATATTATCGCGGGACCAGCGCCGCCGACAATAGAGCAGATCGCCATGGGCCTTCATATATCACGGACGCCTCATTTACGACCTCTAACGTCGACAAGGAGTCCTTATTCCCAGAGAAACCACTCCGCCCCCGCACGCACCCGTCATGGGCACTCCCCAGTGTTGCCCCCACCCCCCACGCGGTCCAGTATGAAGAAACCGACGGCGACGGTGTCTTCCAGCTCGAGCCAAGCTAAGCTGCGCACGCCTGTGCCACCAGCATCGTCGCCCACCCCCACGACAAGCAGCAGCGCGGCGCCCAGCTCGTCCCGATCCACCCACTCGGGATTTTCATTCTCGAAATTCAGAATGGGCAGGTTTCTCTCTGGTTCACGATCTAGCTCGGCACCCTCATCATCGCTTATATCGACTCCTGTCTCGTCTCCGAGGCAGAGCACGAGTGACCTTGAAGCTCTGCAGCGCAAGGCCGTTCGATTCCAAAACACGGAGGACGAGGACGATGAAAGAGATTGATCTTTAGAGTGATTGTGGCACTCGTTTTTTCCCCGCACATGATGCTATTCCGCTTGCCGTTCGTCGACGCTGGCTGTCCTCAACAAAACGCTGCACAGTCACCAGCTAGTCGCGATTTTGGTGGTTCTTTTCCCCAGGTTGATGCAGGAGGGTTCGGCCGCTGGGGTTATCTCGGTGACTCACCACGTCATCCGGCATCGTCGTCTCGGACCAGCGCCCTTATTCCGGGCTTCATCCTTTCGCAATCTTCTTTCCAGTAGACCGGAACTCTGTTTGAGCATTTGGGTTAGGTATATGGCTTTACATTTACATGATGCATTGATGTATTTATCCCTCACCAGGCCGCCTTTTTACACCTCATGCTCAAACTCATCATCGTACAGGCACACGCATTATCTCCCTCCTCCGTGACGAACCTATCATTATTCACGATCCTCTTTATTACTTTTAAACAAGTTGTCATCATTACCATGGGCACTACATTAGTGTATACTGTAACATTTTTTTTGAATCCAAATCGTTGTGTAAAGTGTTGTTGATTTAACAAATTGATCCCGTCGGAGTACTGTCTCGGTGCCATAGCCGCGTCTAAAGTTGGAACACCACCGTCACCACAGTCGACCGTTGCAGCGCTCGATCCCCTTTTCTCTCTCCGTTTGCGGCCGTCGACGACCACCAAAGGCCCTGTCCATTTCTAATTTACTCCCCTCTAATCGGTCATAACAGAACTAAAAAAGCGACGCGAATTCATCGTCACCAACACTCGTTACAATAATGGCACCCGTGGAGACAGAGTACTATGATTTGGTATGGATTTGAGAGCTATAGGGCATAGATGGAATGACTGATGATCTTCGACATCGTTCCCGGTAGCTGGGCGTCCCAGTCGATGCGGACGATACGCAGCTCAAGAAAGCGTATCGGAAGCAGGCCATGCTTGTACGTTCTTCTTCATTTCGTTCTGCTGCAGCACCTAGCGCATCCTTTTTGGCTCCTTCACAGCCTTATGGAGTTCTAATTCATTTACTTATGGTGCCATATTCTGAAAATCCCAACGGTCATGCTGACTTCGCTGTCCCCGCTTGTCTCGCTATAGTATCACCCGGACAAGAACCCATCGCAGGACGCAGAAGAGAAGTTCAAGGAGATCAGGTGCGCTGGGGGATTTGCTCCATAGTGTAGCATTCATGGCGTATTGACGTCGGCATGTCACTCGCCCCTTTAGCAAAGCGTACCAAGTCCTGTCCGACCCGGTATGCTCTTTTCACTGTAACGGCTTAGTTTTCTGAACTATCAGCTGATTCAAACTTCTCTCCTTTACATCACAGAATCTCAGAGCAGTGTACGACAAGAATGGCGCATCAATGGTACGCCCATACCGAAGAACCAAAAAACCGCCAACACCCCTTTTGACGACATACTTTGAATTTAGGTTGACAAAGAGGGCAATGTCAACATCGAAGACGCCGCTGGATTCTTTGCCAATGTATTCGGAGGAGAGCGCTTCGCAGATTACGTGCGTATCTCATCTATCCATCTTTCTTTATATAAAAGACTGAAAGATCCCCGAAACTCTTACTTACAACCGTTCCTGTTCTTCTTTGAATCTCTAGATTGGCGAGATTGCCATCATGAAGGATATGACTTCGGTGGCGACGACGATGATGACGGAAGAAGAGAAGGCCGAGATTGAGAAGGCGATGAACGCGCATAAAGAAGAAGACAAGACGAAGCACGTTGCCGAGACCGCATACGTTCCACCGACCGCTGCTGCTGGTGCTGATTCCAAGCCCACCGCCTCTGGAGCTGCCAGCACCACTTCTCACACTGCTCCTGGTGAATCGAGTACCGCCTCATCGCTCGCACCCGACGCAGCATCAACAGCCACTTCAACCGGTACCACGACGCCTAATGGATCACCTGCCTCAATCGCCGAGGAGAAGGAGCGTGAAAGGAAACGACGGGCAGAACAGAGGGAGAAGCTGAGGGAGCACGAAGAGCAGAGGCGAAAGGTCATGCAGGAACGGGTAGCTGGTTTGACCACCAAATTGGTTGAGCGGTTGAGGCCATTCGTTGAGGCTAGGGACCCCGGGGGAAAGGATGATCCCGAGACCAAGGCCTTTGAAGAAAAGATGAGGAAGGAGGCTGATGATCTGAAACTCGAGAGCTTTGGCGTGGAGGTATGCATGGCATGTATTATCTCATTAGGGAATATGCTGACTTTTACTGTTCAGCTCCTGCACACTATCGGCAGCGTTTATGTGATGAAAGCCACATCTGCTTTGAAGTCGCGAAAGTTCTTGGGAATGTGTGTTGCTTGCACGAATTTGAGTGGAAATGTGCTTATCCTTCTCTAGTCCAGGATTCTTCTCCAGGTTAAAGGAGAAGGGGACCTTAGCGAAGGATATGTGGGGTGTCATCGGTAGCGCGTAAGTCTAACACCTTACTTCACTCTAGCTTAGGGACTAACTGTATTCTCTAGGCTGAGCGTCCGCGATGTCGTTATGGTGAGACGAATGGTGATTCATCTGAAGGATCCTCGCTTACACCGTTGCAGCAAATGGAAAAGGCTCAATTAAAGGGCGACGTCGACGAGGAAGAGTTGCGCGCTCTTGAAATGGACGTCACTGGGAAGATTCTGCTTGCTTCGTGGCGTGGAGCGCGTCTTGAAGTTGTCCAAGTCGTGCGAGAGGTGGGTCTCCTTGGCCACTCACGTATGCGTTCACTTACGATACTTTCAAGGTCTGCGAGAACGTCTTGAAAGAGCCCGGTGTCTCTGATCAAGTGCTTTACAACCGGGCAAAGGGACTGTTGTTGTTGGGTGCGATTTTCAAGTCCACCGTCCCTGACGAGTCCGATGAAGAGCGCCGTGAACTTGAGCGGTATGTTTTCTCCATCCCTGTTAACTTGCCCTTTGCTCATTGCTACCCATTCCATCCAGAATGGTCGCTGAGGCTGCCAAGCCAAAGAAGAAGGCACCCAAGGATAAACACAAGAAGGCTACCGTTGAAAAGGAGAAGAGCCCCGCTCCAACACCCGCACCTGGCGCGTCACCTGCCACTGGCGCCACCGCCTAAGGACCCCTCTTTCCCAATACCTTGAATGCTTCAAACGATGGCCCCGGCCTGCACCTATGTACTACACTTTACTTCTCAGGGTTATCTAACGTCCCATGCTTTCTAATGTACAGGGTTCTGGATTCACATCCCTCAGGCTTTGCATTTTGTTTCGAATCTTTCCTTTCAACCTAATTCTTTTTCCCGATTACTTTCTCTCTTCATCCTAGATTACACTTATATGGTGGAACGGATCATTCTTCTTCTTAGTGTCCAATACTAATGGTTATCGATTGCATGTGCCTTGCTTGATTTATTTGGGTTTCCTTAGGGAGTTGCTCTGCAGCGTTCCAAGCTTTAAAACTTTGGCAAACGCATGCCGAGACACATTGATCGGCCAAGTCTTCCTTCTAACGGCCTGATGGTCTAGTAGTATGATTCCTTGTTAGGGAGCATCAGCTCATTTCGAGGAGGTCCCGGGTTCAATTCCCGGTCAGGCCCGTAAGTGATTTACGGAGTGATGTCTTTTTTTGTCTCGCTAGCCCTTTTTGGATTCCTTGGACTGCCCATGACTGACACACCCAAACACTACTATCACAGTTGTGAACAATGCTACATCACAATCGAAAGGTACTACAGTATTCTGTGGATTTTTAGATATTACAAGAGGGGTGCTATGACGTTGGCTTTCCAGCACTGTCCAGAGTAAAGGCCGTTTGCACCTGGGACAGAGTGTCAGTATAAATAGACGACCAAAGGGTAGAAGATTCCCTCACCTGGGACAAGAAAGATGCGTCATTGAGGACTCTTAGGCCTGTTAGAGCCAGGCCCTTGGTGACAGCCATCATAGCCTCGTGGGCCTTCTGCGTTTTGGCAGCTTTCTCAAATGCCGGTGTATGGTTCCCTCCGTGGGGTAGAGTCGGAATTGCTGTTCGAAAAGAAGAACATAGCCATTAGCACCCCTGACTGCTCGACGGAACAGTTGTGCGCAGTCGGAGGCAGAGCAGAGTCGACTTACCAAAGGCCGGGTGAATAACGGGGAGAGCTAGTGTCGGAGAAATTAAGACAGGCTCGGATCTACACTTTTCGAAGTGGGTGGATCAAATGGGACACATACCATATGAGATGTTTCCCTGTTGGAGCGGAAGGACGAAGGAATTGGAACAGGTCGAGGGATAGATAAGCTCGTTGGCAGGAAGGAATGGAAGGGAATGACTAACAAAATCTGTAGATGCTGTCGTACCGGCGTCTGTCGTCTGGACCCCGTACCGAGCACTGACCACGTCGCTGAAGTATTGAGCTGTTCCCAGCGTCAGTTGAGAACTCCATGGTGGGCACCTCGGAAAACTGAGAAATCAGGCAGCTCACCCAGAACGGTATTTTGGCGTAAGTCATAATAAGGAAGCTCTGTTTTCAGGTCAACACTACATGACGTCGCCATTCCGGCCGCTCTGTTGTCGAATTTATGGAAATCAGTAGGTTCCATGCGCTCGATTCGAATTGACCTCACTGGAAGCAGTTTTTAACGCGCTGGACGAGGTCCTTTAGTTCCATAGAGGTCGGTGCGCGGACAAGCCATCGCATCTTGGCATAATCCGGGATGACTGGTGGATCAGGAAAAAAGTGCGACAAGCGAGGGTCGTTAGACTGACAAGCTCGCGTTCCACAACAATGGATACAGTAAGTCACTTGCCATTTGGAGACCAATCCTTGCCCTGGATTACGCCATGGATGCGGTGGTCGGGCTTGAGTTGTTGCCTAAGCATCGATATGCTGGAGTACGCTAAAAATGCAGCGTCTAGAGCGTTCGTTCCTTCCCTGTCGAAAATCGTAAGCGATTCGTATCTCTTGCGGAGTTTCAAGACATACCAGGGGGCAGCTCCGGCGTGCGCGCTATTCCGGCAATCAGAAACGGGTCCTAGGACAAGAATCTTCGAACGGACCTATGACCAAAGAATTCCACTTCGATAGCCTGCATGGCAATTGTCGGTCCTATGCTAGCGGAGTGAGGTTCACCAGGGCTTGGGTGGCACCTATGATGTGAAATGTGCCAGTAATCAGCGAAAAGGAAGCCAAGACCTATGATTTCGTATTACTCACATGAGACAGACGTCCATATCATTGTATGCGCCACGTTCCAGGAGAATAACCTTCCCACCTCCTGCTTCCTCAGCTAGCGAAGACGTCGGTACAGTCAGTTAATCGTAAATCACGCGATCAAAAAGCAAAGGAGAGGGCAACGCTATCGGGCAGGTAGCGGCTCGGGCAGAGGTAGATTGAGTGTGGTCGATCGAGAGATGGGTATGTAAACTTACCAGGTGTTCCCAAAAGCACTATTTTCCCCGAGATTTTGTGTTTCTCCATCGCAGCTTTGAGAGAAAGCGCCACGCCTACGCCGCTGACGGCAATGAGATTGTGGCCACAGGCGTGCCCAATCCCGGGCAACGCATCCATTTCGGAGTTGACGCCCACGACGCGACCTCCAACGCCGAAAGAAAATTCGGCTCGCCACGCTGTAGGTAATTCTGGCAGGTAGTGCCTCGTTACCTGGAAGCCTTGTTCGGAGAGAAATCCTGTTAGAAGATCATGTGCATATCTAAAAGCAGAAAATCGGAGAGTCAACATTGTGTGAACAAGTGGTAAGCCCCCTTGCAGACTGGTGCTTCTGCTCCCAGGCGAGGTCTAAGGCACACCTACTTTTCTTCAAACATTATCTCTGGATGGGCTAGCCAGGAACGAAGAGGTCAATAGGAAGAACAGTTTCCTGGGAACCTGGAGCGACATACCGTGAAGGTCGAGGCTAAGTTCTCGGAGCTTCGCGTCGAGCGAGTCCAACGTCTGCTCGATGGTACTAACCACCGAAATGTCCGTATTCGAGTCCGTTCCGCGCTGTGACACGCTGTATGACGGCGGCGATTCCAATTGGCTCACTGGAGACCACAGACCACCGCCTTTTGACGAAAAGTCACAGCAAGGACTCCAACATGGTGGGTGTTCCTGGGAACGGTCCATGTTTAGCAATAATCAGAGGTAAGACGCATGAGGTGCTCACCTTTGAAGTTGGATGGTCGATTATGGACCTGGAAGGAGCGGAGGGGACAGGCTCGGTCTCGCGGACGGAGCTCGAGGGATTATCGCGTTGTACGCGGCGACGGGAGCGAGCAAAAAAGGCAGAAAAGCAGCCTGAGAGTGGGGAAAGGGACTGCATGTCAGTGGAGGGAGTCGAAGGAATGGGTTCGGATTAGAAAAGGTGATCATTTTGAATAATAGCCTCAGATCGTGGCTGAGATCCAGAAATTCAGTCTGCGATCGTTGAATGCCAATATGGCGGGGCTCTGCCAAAAAGCAGCCACGATGGCCGTCTAAATGCGCGTTCCGGGGACATCGGTATTGGGTAATAATGAACCGACAGTTCTCATCCCATCACTGCACCATGAGCTGCCCCCCAATCATATTCACTATGGCGATGCGATTTGCGCATTCACCCGCTTGGCGACATGCTCGTTTTCTTCTCCTTCTAGCCAGCTCCACCTCCCACTCCGACGCCAGTGGAAGCCCGACGCAGATCCACTACCCGTTCTCGGCGAAGATCTGAGAAAAAGAAAGAGCAAGAATGCATCTTTGCGATTAAAATGACGTGGTATGAGTATACATACAGGAATAGGAGCGCCTAGCATTGTCCACGAATGATAAAGAACCAGGATGGAGAGGAAAATAGCTAGCAGGGATCGAGAGGATTCAAACACAGCCGTCTTCGCGAAAGAAAGTTTTGCAGCTTCGTTACCCTCGGAAAAAATCCCCAAGCTTCTTCCAAAAGCCTGCTTTCTCTGGCTGCTTGTCATGGCCGGCTAAACCCACTATAACCTTTCCTGAACGAGAATTAAGTTGGCACAAGTCCGTAAGAAAGGGTGGTTCGCCTTCGATTGGGGGCCCATGGGTTCCCATCAGGACCATAGTCTCCTTGTCTGTAGCTTTCAGCACCTTGACCTTCCTCATCAGGGCTGGGAGAACGTGGAGTTCTCCCTTTCTCGTGTTGAGTTGTATCAGCCCAGAGAAGGTTTCCGGAAGATGTACTGTGATATCCCCTATGTCACATACTCGATTCAGCAAAGTGTGTGATCATCTCAGTTCAGGGATAACTTCACCTTGTGCAGATATGACGTCGAGCCCGATACGAGGTCGGGCAGGGTTGGCCATAGGGAGCTATACCAGGTGACAATCCATACGTTATCGACGAAACAGCGGGATGTCCATATCTCGTTACTCACCAACTTCAACTCAATACACCCGGACCCGCTGGCCACAGATACATTTGCTCTGGGTGATTCATTGATGTTACCCGTAGTCGCTAACGAGAGCTGTATGGACCCCGAACTAGTTTTGAACGAAGCATGAGGAAGAACTGGTCTCTTGCCATTCTTCTTCCGCTTCTTGGTGCTACTAACGGGGGTTCGAGGGTCGATATGGAACGTTCCTATGGTTCGTCACATTTCATAAGTTTGACAGAACCCTACTATACTCTGGGCAAATGTACCGACCGATTATGTCCTCCTTCTTGGACGCTAGATGTATCTGATTGACTGTAGCTGGCGTCTCCGGATTCACTACGGTGTTCCCAGAGAACGCTGATGTCGATGTAGACGGAATCTGCAGCTGCTGGCGGTGGTTGTGGTGATATTGCGACTGGGATCCCGAAGCTTCTGGCACTGCAGGCAAAGGGGCGTTATAGTTGTTCTGTGTGTATGGTGGAGGTTTCTCTGTTTCATGGTGAGCCTATGGGGACACGGTTGATCAACAAGCTTCCGCATTTGACGAGACCTTACTGTTCTGGTTGAGCTCCCCGCACCCGGTGTCGCTTTGGGCTCCTTGCTTGTTGGTTTCTTCGTCGACGGCCTATGTTCCAAAATCATTGCTCAGGCTCTGTGGCGAAAGTGGAGGAGACTAAGAACCTCACCAAGCTGCGGAAGGTTTGAAACCTGTACCCATGGAAGGCTGTGATATCTGACGGTCAGCCAGCCCGATGATTTACAGCACTTGCTGCCGCGCAGCCCAGGCGTGGCCTGTTGATCCCGCTCCTCGCCATCGCTTATCACTACCGAAAATGACGATAGGTGGTCTCGGTTCTGCTTTTCCCTTTGCTTTTGAAAAAATACTTCGCGGAATGTAATCAAGGCCGAATGAAAAAATGAACAGTGCATGGGCCTGACCGGGAATTGAACCCGGGACCTCCTCGATATGAGCTGGTGCTCCCTAACAAGGAATCATACTACTAGACCATCAGGCCGTTAAATAAGCTTTCCAAGGAGCCTCCACGACTGGCGGGAGGGGGTCCCCAAACCAAGAGAGAGTTGTTTCGATCCACCAAAACGCGAATCCATCCAGAAGGCATCTTTATTAACGGTAAATTTCCAGTAGTATACATGCATGGGGTAAGTGTCAACCTAACTAGGACTAATGAGATGGTGGTACACAAGCGACAGTGTTTAACAACAGCAAAAGACAGAGACTGTTCAAGAGAAGGGGTGTCCGAGATAGATGCATCCTTTAAAGAACACCTGATTGCTATAACTACAAGAAAACACATGATGCACAAAGACAGAGAAAGGGGGTAGACAAAAACCAGGGACAAGGTGAAGGAGAGAGCCAAGTAAAATGAAGGGAATAAAGTTACTGAATAACACAATTTCCAGCAGACTTTGCGTTTCGTTTATGACGCCGTGGATCTGGTGAAAGCGAGCCAAGTGTTCTAGTTGTGGGGTGAGTAATAGGACCTGGGTAACTCATAGCAACTCCTGCTGAAGAGGTGGATAGTTCTGAAATCAGTTGCGTAGAGGATCTGTTGTGTTCGGATTCCGCAGTGGACGCAAGACCTCCAGTGTACCGAGAACCCTTCTGAGCTCGACCACCCGACGAAGACGCTGACCTATTGCGACTTCCTGACCCAGAGTTGAGGCTTTCTGCCGCAGTAGCAGCACTTCGGAGGCTGCTCATGTTGGTACTGTCGCTCGTGACTGACAGAGGTCGCTCCGGTCTCTTGGAGAGTAGGGTCGGTCGTCTACGACGAGGTTCTTCCGGCCCGGGTTCTTGCGGTGCTGGCGTCGATGAAGGCGACTTGGCCGGCTCGGGCGTCAAGTTGGATCGGGAACGCTTGAAAGCCGCCTTGAACTTGAACGCAGTAGGCGGTGATTCCGAATGCGCACCGACGACGCCAATGGGCGACGAGGGCGGAGGTGTTTCAGTCCTCGCGCTGGACGGACTAGAGACGAAGGGGACATCCGACATGGCAACCGGAAACCTCGTATCCCCCAGGAGATCCTTTGGATTGGAGTAAGCGCTTGAAGGATTGCCCTTTTCCGCGTACTGCGCGTAGAGTAGAAGCTGAGCGCGTAGATCGCATGTTGGAGGAGCACTGGCAGCGCATTTGGCATGAGAAATAAGGCTGCACTGGGCACAAAGAACAGCACTCTTCTTGACATTCAAGAGACACACTCGACACATCATGGCTATGTCGAAAGTTTAGTTCTGGACTCATCTATTCATAGCCAGTTGAATTACTTACGTTTACTGAATGTCGTTTTGACAAAGGTATGTTCTCTTGGTGAAATGTCATTCTCAGGAGGCGGCCGAACAGAAAGGTTCGATGTGCGGCGACTGATAGGAGCAACCCTCCCAGCGTCACCGCGTACGAAACCTTCGGATACGGGAGAGTCGGGAGTCTCGAACTGGTTAAAGTAACGGCTGACGTCCGACTTCTGCATATCCGTGCTGACACGCCGAAGGAACGGAATGCTATCTTGAGGTCGCAAATCCTGATAGAGTATGGTTTCAGCCATCGCATTGTCGCTATTCAAGCGCAGACAAACCTTTAGCTCCATCCAGTTGGCCTTCAGCCACTCATGCTCGCAGAGAAGTTCAGCAGTAGGCCTATTGTTCGGATCTTTCTGAAGGCATTGCTTGAGGAAATCTTCGAGCAGCTCTGAGCAACCTTCAGGTAGAGGGGGCATATCGTCCTCGACAATACGGAACATCACTGTTGCATCATGATTAAACCAAGGAAGGGATCGTCGATGGAATTCTTTGACGTACCAGACATGCTATTAGTGATGTCTGCGTATGGAGGACGACCCGTCAACAGTTCAATCACAGTGCAACCCAAAGACCAAATGTCCGACTTGATGGAGGCGCCCTTGAGTTCGATCACCTCAGGCGCCATCCAGTTGGGCGTTCCAGCCACATCCTTGATCTCGCGCTCCATCGCTCGAAGGTTGAGAGAAACTCCGAAATCCGAAAGCTTGACGTTGCCGTTCTTCGTGGTAAGGATGTTCGCAGCCTTGAGATCGCAGTGGACTACGTCACTGGTGTGTAGGTAGTGCAAACCTTCCAAGATCTTGACGACATAGCTTGCGACAAGGCGCTCGTTGAGTTTACCGAAGGCCTTGAGGGTTTGGCCAAGAGATCCATTCTCTGCGTATCTAAACGAAAGGGAATTAAAATACGATCGAGATGGGAGAATGCTTCGGCTCACTCAAGCACGATACTTAGTGTATCCTCATCTCTGGCCATTCCTTCATACTTGACGATGCTAGGATGAGAGAGACTCTTGACGAGATCAACCTCCCGCATGAGCTGCGTGACCTCCTCTTCCTTCAAGCCTTCCAAACGGATACGCTTGACAGCAACCATTTGTCCGGTGTTGAGGTTAAGCGCCCGATAGACAGAGCCAAATTGGCCGCGGCCAATGCAGTTACCCAGTTGCTATGAAGCCATATCTCAGAATCTCGATCACTTGGTACAAGAAGCTAAAGGACACTCACAAAGTGTGTTGGGGGCTTCCCTGCTTCCTTCACGATGAGCGCCCGACCCGTACTTCCATCGAGCGAGTTTCGGGCCAACAGATCGCTAGCACTGGTCGCAGCCGATGTAACCCCAAGGTTAACCATACTCTCAATCCTGCCACGAGCTGGCCTGGCGGCCACATCGTCGTAAGAGTTCGGCCTTCCTCTGCGACCACTTGCACCCTCGATCTCACTTTGGAACCTCCCACGAAGACGCGGCCTTTCTAGGAGTATATTGTCGCCACCAGGAGATGTCGGGGTTGAAACGCCAGTGCTTCGATCGCGGGGGAAGGGTACGAGGGAATCATCAGAACCTCGAGAACCAGGAGCATCGTCACTTCGGGGTGCAAGTGACGTTCGCGTGGGAGTAGCTGGCTTCGTACTGTGCCTGCGCAATAGAACCCTCCCGGAAGGCGACCTCGATGTCGAACTGTCCGGACTGGCATCTCGACGCAACGCGACTTCCTTGGGCAGTAATCCCGGGGTATCAATGCTGTGCCTAGGTCGGTGCGTGGGTCGTCGAGGCAGCGGCTGCGAACCATCATCATGTAAGCGATTGGCGCCAACAATAGCGATCTTGCGAGGGGAAGACTTGGAAATTGACACAGGACTTGCCCTAGATAAGCTTTCATCTGGATCGAGGATGCTTGAACGAGCCGGGTTTGGCATCTGGAATGCGTCGAAGAAGTCATCGGGCCACTTTCCCTTACGGAGGTGGACGGCTGGCCTTTCATTGCGCTGATCATGGGATGCGTTACCCCTCTCCTTTGTCTCACCACCAACCCTCGTCGCAACTCTAGAGATGCTCTCGTCCGTTTCCTCTGCCACCCTCGTCATCTGAACTTCGCCGCTCCTCCTGTCTCTATGCTTGGGTATATCTATAGAAGATGACCGCGCAAATGTTTCTGAGATGGAACTGCCCTCCGCACGCGTCAGGGAGGGAGCAGCGGAGGTTAGATCGGTCGTCACCGTTCGAATGGTGCCGTACCTATTGCCAAGATTCCCTTGACCATTGTCGAGGAGGCTAGAAGGCGCGGTTGATAAAGTAGTGGACGAAAGTACGCTAGATGCCATGGACTGTCGGGACTGTCGGATGTTTGGAATGGAGTCCCGGACAGATATGTCACCAATCGTGGCTTGGGTCGAACTTGCGATCGAAACTCGCGTGGGGGAAGCGGTAGCCCTTGACCAGGCAGATAGTCCACCGACGTCATTAGACTTTGATGCTTGTTTCCGTAAAGGAGATTTTGGTGGAGGAGGCGGTCTCTTAATGATTGGTACGGCCATCTGTTTAACTTCGATTTCCTCCCCGTCCTCATCCATCGAATCCTCATCCTCTACCCCACGTATCGTCTGAACTGACTCGACGGACTTTTCCCCTGGGCTATATGAACGTAACGGTGGAAGGTCGGAGGGAGGGGACCAGCGTTTCCTGGTGGGAGATGCTGGAGATTGGGGGTTGGTTGAGAGGAGGTTGGGCGTCGAGTTGGACGACTTTGACAACGTGCCATACGGACTCGGGGGAAGGGGTTTGCTCTTGCCCTGGCCAGACATGTATTTGGATCTGGATGGCACAGGGGATTCAACGAACTTGATGAGTGCGATGATCGTTTGAGCAACACGTGCAAGCGACTCGCTGCTGCCGTCGATGAGGTCGTCCTGCTGGAACAGGTCTTCGCCTGAAAGTCCATACGAGGCACAGCCCGCGAGAAACTTGGTGACATTAGACGACTTGGTGACTCCATCTTCGCGCGGATCAGGGCGGACTACAGAACTCGACCGCAACTTGTTCAACAGTCTAATAGCACACGGCGTTAGGATTACATTGACGAGAAGATATTGGATAATTGATACCCACTGGCATAGAACGAATCCATCTCGGAGAGCGTCACAGAACAGCTTCCTTTCCCGTTCCTCACCAGCTCCGGTAGTAGGCGAGCTTTGGGACGTGGTAGGACTAAAGGGTCTACTCCAGATCCTCTCCAGTCGCACCAATGCTGCCGTTCGAGCTTCAACCTCCTTCCAATCCCTCACACCGGCATCCGTCTTCGCCATGTGCGGTGGCGGCTTCAGTATTTCCTTGCAGAGCATACTTGTCGCCGTCCTAATCAAGTCGCGGTGCTCTGGATTACTAGGAAGAAGCAATGAGCCTGCGGAGATGTTGAAATGGCGGTTTTGTGAGTAAGCACGCTGGGAGGGAGTTCTCGACCGTGGTCGGATGGGGGAAGGGGGTTCTCCGTGGAATGGTGATGGGGACTGACGGGAAGTAACATCGAGAGATGGACGTCGTGCGTAGTCTGCGGATGTACGTCGTGGTGACTCGATAGGTTGTCGACGGGGAGAGTCGACAGATGGACGTCGTGGCGTTGGGGACGGACTCGATGACAGCGGAAGATGAGATGTCGACGCTGAAGCACCACCTCGTGAAGGTGTTGCGACTCGAATTCGGTTGGAAGGGGAACAGGCGCATGCTGGACTTGACGCACGTGGAGTAGCAGAACCACTGGTTTTTGATGGTGAACGTATGGGCGTGACTCGAGAAGTCGAGTAGGGTGTAGGGGAATGAGAAGGACTGGCGGGGACATGGCGAACTCGGGTTGGGACCGGGGATTCGCTAGAGGTAGAGGGCAATGAAGGTGACGAGGGTGAAGGCGGTATTGCAACGGGAACTGACTTGGATGAACGATGTCGTGTTGGCCCCTGGGCAGTAGTTCGCGGTGATGGGAGCGATGGTGCACTAATCTCCTTCGGTGGGGCCGGCTGCATACTGACCCGCCGGGTTCTCGGGCGAGTTGGAGAGACGAGAACATCAGCATTAGAAGAAGACGAAGCAGGCACAGCTGATTGGGACTTGGGCGAAGGCAGAGCTTGTGAAGAGAGGTGGAGGGCCGGTGATGACATTGATGCCTGTCTCATTGAAGGCGTAATGAAGCTGGTTTTCCCAGCAACTCTCTCCTTGGGTCGCTGACTACCATCGTTCGACGTTGCTGGAGGTTCTTGCCCACTTTTGCCACGGAATGTGACCTTGCGGAAGACGTTCAATTTGTGGGATGGAGCCTCGTCACTCTTATGGATCTCTCTTTCCTTCTCCTTTCCTTTCTTGGCCTTGGCGGTTATCGTCGCGAACTCATCCACCGGCGGGGTCGGGACTTTCTTGGAACGTGTAGCGGTGCGGAAACTGTTCTCGAAGAAGCGTTGGAAGGACCTCGAGGCGGTTTCCGAAGTGGATGATGTCGAAGTGAAAACATCGGGCGCTGGCGCCTGTTGAGGATACCGTGAAGATGACGCTTCAGGAGGAGGGTTGGGCCGACGCGAGTGGGAAGATATGGGCAATGGCCGGGAGACCTGAGGGACCTTAGCACTTGAAACGAGTGCCGCCGCCATGAAGGTTCATCGAACTGCGACCAGCGGACAGTGCTGGTAAGCCTTCTGGGACCCTGAGCAACTTGAAATGCTGTGAAGTGGGCAAATCAACCAGGTTCTGAATGAAGTGCACCTATACAAAGGGGTCAGTTTGTCCTTTAACAAAGTCGGGGGCATTGTGGACGCCGCAGTCGGCGGCGACGGCGTTTCATCGACATGATATCACGTCGGAAAGAACTCTGCACAACCAGACAGAACATGAACATACCTAGAAGCTATTCCTTCCCAGCACCCGCAAAAAGAAATTCAACGGCCTCTTGCTTGCCTAGAGGCTGCGGCAATTGTCAGAATTGCGGTGGGCTTGGGGTCTTGCGGACTTGGGGTGATCAACACGAAGAAAACGTGGTCGTCGCAATCAAACCTTGAGGGGCGTTAATTGACGCCTATAAGCCTCAAGGCAGCTGTAAATGGTGACTGTCAGAACAAACCGGAATCAAAGACAAGCTGTGAGACCTTGGAGAGCCTTCAAGGGCCTTTGGTGGTACCTTTCTCCTGCGCCACGAACAATTTGTTCAGGCAAGCAGGCTACAGCTGACCTCGGAAAGAGTAACGGCAGAGAACCTGACCCTCAATCTGGCAAACACAACATATTTTCGGGCCAATTGGAAATCCTTTCTCGCGCCTACCTCGCGACACCCGGATTGCATTCCCAAATCATTATTCATCATACGAACCTCCTTACGACAATCATCATAATAGTATCACATCCTACCAACCAAGACTGGAATGAAAAATCTATGATACCAGGCATGACGCGCAGAGAAAGGGGACGATGCCAACCTTACCCCACAGCTCAACCCTAAAACGGCACGATCGGTATTGATTACCCTTTTGATCATCATGGAACGACGTGCTGCCATCCAAGTGACGTACAACCAGAGTGATTATGACCCGTCGAAGCCTACACCTCCTATTCTATGCCCTCTTCAGGCCGCGTCTTGTCCTCCAGCGCACCGCCCTCGTCCTACTCAAACCACCATTGTTGTTGAGACCGTCGCACATCCCGCTAGCCGAGGAACGTGTTCCACTCTCGACCACCTTCCCTCATGTGACAAGGCCATCAGAACCAGTCCGCCCCGGTTTCGGTACAAATGAGCCCGTCAGGTGGTACAAGGGCGAGGCAGCGACGATGACGAACTGGGTTAAATGTTTTCTCCAAGAGGTTAAAACAGAGCAGACATGTTGCAGATAACCAATCCGGGTGCAAATAACAGGTGAAAGAGAGAGAGAGAAGTGTCAATGACCTTGGGAGTATACTGCAAGTAAACTGGTCTAGTTTCTTTGGAGTACTGCCTCACTTTTCAGAAGAGCTGTCAATCGCATTGCGTCGATGAGTTCATGGGGCCATAGAAGGAGGTGGTATGTTCCCATGATCTGGAAGAAGGAAAGAAGTTCAGAGTTCTTCTCCAAAGCTTGTGGAAGCAGTCACAGGTTCGCCGATAGAAGCACAGACACGTCGCGGCTCTATCGTGGCCTCTATCTGATGTAGACAACGATAGCATTCGTTGATGCCTCCGATGTGTCTCGGAACACGGACCTAAGGTTTTGTATAGAACATCGATAGAGCATTTGAACGAAACAAGGGTTTGGCATCAGAACAACAAGCTTTGAGACATGGACAGTAGCTCGAGAGGTCCTCACCCACGGTCCACACGTCAATGCAAACCAAGTGGACCAAAATACCGCAATCGAAGGCTGGAAGACTTCTTTCCGAATAAAAAGCGTCTGGTTCTTCTTGTCTGGTTCACAACCAAGGTAGCGGCGATGTTGTCGAGAAGATTAGACTTTGCCGTAAAGCCAAAGGTGCCCTCCCATTGCCAAACGAGCTAAAACAGCACTAGACGAAGTCTAGTTCGAAGCAAGGACAGCAAGAAAACAAAGAAACTTGGGCCACTCAACCAGACAAGGCCGCACAAAATAAACAGCGAGAACCCGATTAGAAAGCAGCTGGCAACCGAAGAGCTCGTTGTTCAGCCAGGGATAGGTTTAGCACCCAGCGAGTCCCATTCTCAGCAATCCAAGCCTTCTCCGAGTACTTGGGATTTGGTATGTCGATCGTGGTTGTAAGGAGGTCGTCCGAGGTCCAGCCCTGTTCGGTGAAAAGGTCCGTGCGCATCATCAAATTTAAATCACAGGCCTTTGCCAAGCAGCAGCAAATAGTGTGCCCACAGTGACGACGAGGTGACACTGATGACACAACCACATTCGTTTTTCCAATTGGCGCACAAGACAGCGACGACCGCAAAATTTCCCTGATTTTCCTGTTAATTCCAGGTTTCGACAATGGCCACCCGCTCAAAGGCCAAAGCTGCTGCTTCCGCTACGGGTAAGAAAGCCGCGCAGCAATCATCGAAGCGCGCAAAAACTGAGACCAGTTCCTCAGCCCGGGCGAGCGAGGAACGGTCAGTGAATGGAAGGCGCAAACCTTCAAAGACCGCCCCCGCCAAGCGGGCAAAGCCCAAACCAGATGCATCAGTGAAGGAGGAATACTGCACCTGCTCGAAGGGCGATGACGGCTCTCCGATGGTCGTTTGCGGCCAGTGCAAGATTTGGTATGTTACGAGTTGCTTCAGACACGTTTCCGACGCTGACGAGTCTACTGCAGGTACCATTTCGTATGTGTAGATCTCGCAGAGAAGGACGCAGAGGATATCTGTGGGTTGCAATATCATTTTAAATCGTGCTCCTACTAATGTGTTCTGTCAGGTTTTTACGTCTGCCCCACTTGCACCACATCCACTGGCCTTCGAACAACAAGTGAGTTCAAACCACCTTTCTGTATAAGAAGTACCATTACGGTCATTTTCTTCTATTGTAATTTGGGCGAAATACTGGTATTAGAGCTTTCGCCAGATTATCTGCGATCATGCATTGATCTCTCGGATTCGCATCTGTCTAAAAAGTGTGAACTTGGTGGCGTCACACATCTTTGAGAGCAAATAATGAGTATAACTGGTGGCCTTGATGCTGTTACCTGAGTACTCTTGCTTGCTCGTATAGAAAAGAATTTCTGAGATACAGATGATGAGGGCTCTGTATTTAGTATTCGCGCCCAAATTTTCGTAGTTATCTTTCCTTTTCGGCACCTGTGATGCGAGGAACACGCTACTGACATGCTACCTGTTTGTTAGGATCCTGGGAGGGTCGAGTCGCCTTCGATGACCCCAATGAAGCCGCTATTTCCAAGGGGCCGGTTGCGCCATCTAAGCGCAAGACGTCCAAGCCTCCAGTGGCGAAGAAACCCATGTCAGATGAGTCCGATAACGAGGTTAGCAGCGAAGACGACTTTGTCATGGAGGAAGAGGAAAAGAAACCACAGGTTGCTCAAGCCAAACGGGTATGTGTGTCGTCCCTGCGACCTTGCATTTAAACTAATGTCCCTTTCAGCGTCGCACAGCTGTGGCTTCGGACACCGACACTGATACCTCGGATTCGGACGCCCATATAAAGCGCAAGCGTCGCCTTAGGAGGGTATCAGCATCACCCGCCCCCAATACAATGAAACGGAAAGCCAGTGTCTCCCAGGCACCAACTCCTGTCAAGAGATCCAAATCTACACCCCCCCAAGAGGATCCAACACGGAAGTACTGCTTGGGCAAATTACAGGAACTGTTCCGCGATATCTTCTTCCGCTATCCCCATATACAGACACCAGAGGGCACCCTTGTGGCCAAGGCGGTGGACGAAATGACGGAAGAGGAAAAGGATGCGTTGACGCAGGAAGCCAATCAGTTTGCCCACGACCTCGAGATGTGTATCTTCGAGATTTATGCTGAGCCAGATAAAAATGGTAATCCAAATGCCGGCATGAAGTACAAGTACGTCCCATTGTCCATCCATCTGAATGACCTTCGTTGACATATGCTTTTTCGTCTAGGGATCGTTTCCGGACGTTGCAATTTAATCTTAGCAAACATGACCGTGTTGTTATTCACCAACGGATTACCTCACGGAACATTGCTCCCAAAGAGTTGTCTCAAATGTCTTCAACTGACCTGGCGAATGAGGAAACGAAACAATTAATCAAAGTTGCGGAGAAAGAGGCGTTGGAACACTCCATCCTACCGCAGATTACTGCTCCTCGTGCTAAAATAACGCATAAAGGAATCGAGGATATCGAAGTAGACGATGATGATCCGAGCACGTCCACGCTGGATTATGAACAGGATCAGAAGGAGAGAGAGAGGGTGGCAGAAGAGCGTCGGGAGAGAGAGCGTATGGCTCGCCTTAGAGGGGTGCAGCGTCAACGGACTGCGTCCATGTCGGTTCCACCTGAGTCTCCTACGGTCCTCCAAACCCCGACATCCGATTCATGGGGTGCGCCTCCACCAGTTCCTGCCCATGCTCAGTCTCCCGTACAGGAGTCAGGCGGTCAGTCTGCTCTGCCTCCCCTGGCGCTTGCTGGCTCCGAGATACGATACACGCCAGAGCCGGAGCTAAATCTCTCCGACCTCATCAACATCGATGAAGAGGCCACCCCATCTTCAGAAGCGGTCCCCACTCCCCCCACGACATCCACCCAAGGGGACCAGGCGACTCGCGTCGATCCATTCTCCCGCCCCATCATCACCGTCCCCTCGTCGTCCAGCGATCCCCCCACCGACGAATCCCCTTCGGTCACCGCCGTCCCACCCGAAAAGCCCGGTTTTAACCTCAGCACACTCTGGACGACCAACGCAACCGACAAAGAGAAGGATGCCGACATGGATGACAACGACGATGGAGAACCGATGGCCATTTCCCCTCCCCCACTTTCTCCCCCTGCTCTCCACGACGATGACGACAAGGACATTCTTGCGGAGGGTGGGGACAATATGGATGGTCCTGAGCCCGACTTCGACGCGCTCTTCCAAGAACAACCCCCCGAACCACCCCGTCCTCAAGTCCCAGTGTCGGTCGAGCAAATCCCCCAGGTCTGGACAGGCAAGGTATGTTTGACGCTTGTTTCATTGCCCCGGCCGTAACTAACTGTCTGCTGTAGCTCTCCATGCCGCTTGACTCGAGTATTCCTCAAGACACGCCGATGGTTGCCAGACAGGTCGCCGGGACCACAATCGAACCGGAGTCTCTGCTATGGAAGACGCTTTTTCCTTCGGACCACCTTGGAATTGGTGGACGTGTTCCTATCGCGAACTCATCCGACTATCTCACACAAATGCGACTCAACCCTACGAAGGAGTTGTATGCTGTGGCGTTTGCACCGGCTAGTGAGCAGGACGAAGCTAGCTTCCAAGCGCTGAGCGACTTCCTAGTGGCAAAAGGGTATGTCTATTCCGCATCCTAATTGATAGCTACGAGATACTGACCAGACTTTCCTCATAGTCGTCACGGATTGATCTTCCCCTGGGGTCAGAGACCCAAAGAGCACCATCCAGGCAAAGAGCTGTACATCATCCCCTTGAAGGCATCCGAACCCATTCCCGAGTACATGGAGCTTCTCGACAATCTCAAGATCCCGAAGGAAAGAAAGCGAAATTATCTAATTGGAATTTGGGTGCTGAACAAGGGTAAATTGGCTCCTCCCCCGCCACCGCCACCAGTCGCCGCACCGGTTTCTATGACTCTCTCAGTCGCTCACCAGCCTACTCCGCCAACCGTTCCAGCTGCTCCTGTCAATGTCACCGCTACTCCACCACATATCCCCCCGATTGCTTCACCCGCTATTCCGTTGGGCTCTTCAACGCCCTTGGGCGTTCCTCCTACACCGGTCAACCCCATCCTTCCTATCAATGGGCCGCTCCCGCCTGGCGTTGACCCGGTTGCTTTGGCTGCCGAAGTAGCTTCGCTTACACCGGAGCAGCTCCAGCTCTTGCGCTCCTTGGCTGGTAGCGCGATTCCTGTTCCTTCTCAACCGCCTCAGCAAGCACCCGCCGCTGTCCCCGTTCCACCAGCCTTCCCTCCATACCCGCCACCACCAGCGGTGCCCACCATGCCCCCAGATCATCTCAGGCATACATGGCAAGGATCGGCGTCACCATACACACCCCCTCAATATCAGGGCTATGGAGACCACGGTGCAGCAAACCATGCTTCGCAACCCCATCGGCCGCCTCCGCCACCACACAACTATCCCAATGATCGCTATGATGCCCACGGTCATCACCAGGGGCACGGCGATCGCGAGCATCATCGTGGAGGATGGCGCGGCAAGAACAAGTCTAGGGGCCACTGGGATCGCAATCAAGGGCATAGGGATCAACAACATAGGGACAATTATCGACCTGTGGACTCTGGCTGGCCTCGCAAGCAACATGGCGCTGGTGAACAATCCTATGGGCATGGACGGCAATGGTAAAAGTAAAGATTCCGGAACGCATAATCGAAGTCGAGACAAGATCACATTCTGCAATTGTAATTGTACCCAGCAACGACATCACCAGGGATAAATTATCTGTATTTCGATTACACTTCTCTTGGTTCCTTCCCGTTTCCTCATATTGTTACTACCCGCGTAGTTTACTGTATTTCCCTTGCTCTGTTTCATTTACTGTACTGAAAGTTTGGATAGACAATTATTTACGAGAACGAGTGTGCTTCAATCCTGAATTTGCACTTTGATGGCCCCTTGAGCTGGATCGGCGGCGACATGGAAAGCAGCGATTGCATCTTCCAAGGCGAAGCGGTGAGTAACGAGGGGCTTGAGGTTGATCAACCCCCCTGCTACGAGTCGAATGGCCTTCGGATACTGTAGTAGACAACGTCAGGGAATGAAAGCAGCTTCTCAGAACAGTCGCATACCTGGTTCGCGTATCTGTATTGGAATTGGAGGTCTATCTCGTTTGCACTAAGGTGCATGAAGGGGAACTAGAATCAAGCCATGCCAATTAACCGAATTTTCGGTGAAGAGTTCGGCTGGTACCCACCGTCAACTCGTTCTTCCCGACTCCAATTACGAAAACCTTTCCTCCAAACGCAGTGGACTAAAGGACAAAGTTTCATTCAGATGTTCAGATCGCGATGCAGTCGACGCGAAAGGTGTACCCACATATATACCTGTGTGGATGCTACTCTCCACCCCTGTGCACTCGAGGACCACTTTCACTGGCTCCTCTGCCACAGCCTTGATTTTCTCAGCCTGCTCTTTCGGAGTAGTTTTGGGATCAATCAAAACGGTTCGAACACTCGGAACGAGCTTCTTAGCAAAGTCCAAACGGCTCTGGAAGAGGTCAGTTATGACGATTGGCTCTGCACCAGCTGCTCTGGCGGATAGCAGGGATACAAGCCCAATCGGCCCCGCTCCACTGAAACCCAGGTAAGATATCCAAGGATGGAGGGGAGGGTTTCACGACCACACACCAAATAAGAGTGGGGTCACCAAGGCGTAGACCAGCCCGCTCGATACCGGCCAGAGCCACGGCGAGAGGTTCGCAAAGTGAACCTTCTTCGAAAGAAACATTGTCCGGCAGGCGGTGAACCCATTGGGCAGGGTGCAAGTGCCAGCGGGTCAGGGTCCCTGGATTCGAATGTCAAGCGCTAGTAAGTGAAGGGCTCTTTGCATCGCGAGGATGTGGCAACCGTACCGTGATACGGTGGTGTAGAGAAAAACACCACATCGGGACAAGCATTGTACCTCCCAGTCCTGCAAGCCTCGCAAGCGGGCTGGCTGCAAGGTACTCCCGCCTCGATGGCTACGCGATCGCCTGAGGATGGGCGTTAGGGTATCGACCATCATTTACGGTGCACATATTCACTTGCCTACTTTCCACTGTGTTACACCTTCTCCGACCTCTACAATCTCGCCCGCCGATTCATGGCCGCTACCGCACTAATGACCTTGGTTCAATAAAAGGAACGATGAACCCCACTTTGACTCGGTACCTCGTCGGTGACGACCATAGAATCGCCTATTCGACCATGTTTCCAGAAATGAACATCGCTCCTAAGGACTCGTCAGTAACCACAGAAGACAGCCAGGATGGACGATCCAACCCGCATATGCCGGTAGCGCGAACATGGAGCAAGACTTGGCCTGGACCTGGCTTGGGACGCGGTTTCTCAACCAGATGGACTTCATGAGCTGGATTGTAGAATGCAGCGATATTGGCATTTGGACCGGGCTTTTCTCCAGGCTTCAGGATTTTGAACTCTGGTGCATCCAGCACCTTGCGAGGGTCATAGATTTCGTGGTTGGAGATTGCGGCAGACATGGTACTTGGGGGGGCTGGGAGAAGATGGATACGAGGGAGATGTCAACTGAACCACGATTGGAAAGCGATAGCAAGAACTGAACAACGTTCACATGAGCGGCATCGCAGCGAGTCCATGTCGAGATGCCAGAGGTTGCCGTCGTAGAAACTCCGAAGTGGAAGCAAAAGAACGAAGTGTAATGTCAAAGAAAATAGGGGCCGTCCGTCCCGCGCGGCACGCTAAGTGCTATTAGACTTTACAACTTTGCATTGAGATGAAATATGACGTTTCCACGCTTTTAAAAAATATACAAAAGGCGATGGTTCCAGCTTCAGAACCTCCCTTAACCAGAGGCTCCAGGCCCACCCGTAAACCGTTTGAATGTGAATCTGCAAAGGCGAGTAAGTCCAGATTAGAACAATGGAGATGAACGGAATCTACGTACCCGAGGAAAGCAAGGTCCTTCTCCGCACTGACGCTCTCCACTTGGTCCAACTGGTTGGACACATTGCCAAGATCGTCGGTAGGGAAATATGAGGTATCCGTTATCGAGCTAAGACGGGGAACAAATGGTGGTTCGATGTAGCGGAGGGAGTTCCAATCGGCGCCGAAGAACCAGGGGTGGTTCTTGATCTGTTCCACAGTCAGTCGCTTGTCTGCCCAATTCATCATGCTGAGGACGAATAGCGTAAGATTCAGATGTCCCAAAAGGTAATATATAAGGCGAACATACCCTCTAATAAGGTCCTCCCCCTCCTTGGAGATGTATACCTCTTCTGGGAAGATGAGGTAACGTGGCCAGTCGATGATCTTCTTGTACGTATCCCCCGGGTTGTCCGAGCAGAAGGGCGCATAGCCAACCAAGCATTCGAAGAAAATGGCACCCAGTGACCACCAGTCGCACTCCTTTCCGTAGCCCTTCATCATGAACACTTCCGGAGCAATCTATTAAGGACATTTGAGCGGACAGTCCAAGGCTCCGAAGCAAGGAACTTACATAGTCGGGAGTTCCGACCGTCGAATACGCCTGTAAAGGTCGAGTTAACATAGGATATAGGTTAGACGAGAAGTGTATAACATACCAACTTCCGTCGATTAGCCTTCCAGGTCGCGATCTGTTCACGGCTCATGGTAAGGTTAATGGGGTTGACTTGAACACTGTTCCGCGAATTGTCCTTGGTCTTCTCTTGTTCCAGATACCGTTTGTAGATTTCTCCGTCGGTGGCCTTGTGGAGTCCAGTGGAGAGACCGAAATCCGACAACTTCAAGTGACCATTCCGGTCAATCAACACATTGTCCGGCTTGATGTCCCTAGTTCCTGTTTAGAGCTGCGGGGTGCTGAGGGATGGGAGATACGCACCGATGAATGTACCCCAAGTTGTGGACCGCTTCGATCGCCAGGATACATTCAGCCATGTAGAATCGGGTGACGTCTTCCGAGAACACGTCGTATTTCATCAACATGGTCATTAGATCGCCTCCAGGAAGGAACTCCATGATGAGATAGAGGTATAGCGGGTCTTGGAAGGAGTAGAAGAGCTGAACGACCCATGGTGAGGTGGACTCTGCCAGAACATCGCGTTCTGCCCGCACGTGGGCCAACTACGAATAGGTTCAGCGTATGGTGTGGGGTATTAGATGGGCGACACATACCTGATCCCGCTTTAACATCTCGGCCTTCTGCAAGCTCTTCATTGCGTAGACCTTTCCGGTGTCGACTTTCTGGACCAGGCGTACCTAATAGCGAACAATCAGGGACATGACCCCGAGTTCCAAACACCAGAAGCTATACCTCACCAAAGGCACCCTTCCCGATGACCTTGACAGTCTTGAAGTCTGACAGCTTGATCTTCGTTCTCCTGAGCCTCAGATGCTGCGACTCAGTCTTGGAGTATTTTCGAATTTCTCTATCCTTCGCATCTTGAGTATGCAATTGCGTGAGTCTCGTCTCCATCTCGATTCGCCTGGTGGTACGTGGAGCGGTATATCATGTCAGGACATCTCTGTTGCTCGATCGTTCGCATCGTCGTAGTTGCGGATTGCTGACCTTGCATTTCTTTCAATAGCAGAGTCGACTGCCATCTTGTAGTACGACTCAAGCTTCAGCTTTGCAGCCGTTGCACGCGCCACGGCATCTGAGCTGAACTTGGCTGTCGACCGTTCAAAGTAGACATCTACCGATGGAGACACGTTGGTGGCAGTTGTTACTAGCACGGAGAAGCTGGCTTACAGTCGTCTGGTCTTTGGATGGTTCCAGTGCGATCTCCTTGGCTGTTCATGGGTGATTTGGATGGGCCAGCAGTCGCCAGGTGTTGGTGCATAGACAAGAGTTACTGATTCGGTTGGGGCTTTGAAGGAAGTCGGGAACTAAAGCGGCCGTCGGTGGTCGTCGCGAACGATGGCCACGAGAATCTAGCTTTGCTGTCAGGTAGCGACGGTTGCCGACTGTCGGTTGGCGTTGTGCTACGAGGTTAAGTACTGAAACGGCATGTGCCTATCATCAGCGCCTCGCGGCACCGTTGCTACTTATACAGTAGCTCAGCGGACAGACCATCAAAACAGCTCAACATGTCATCAATTGCAAGTGACCACCGCTTGTGAACTTCACAATAAAATAGGGCATCCGAATTAGAAAGGCACTAAGTATCTATGTCCACCAGCAGCGTTCGTCTACCTATACCAATCCACTTTCTACCACCCCTGACTTACGCAGGATACTCGCCAAGACATTGTCGACGTCAGGCAGCGTGGCCTCTTTCCTGAACACCTCTAAATGCATCTCCCCTGAGCTCGAATGGTGCGCTTCGTCTTCAGGGGAATCATGAGTTGACAGTCCACGCCGAGATATGTGCCAATGTTGCGGGTTCTGTCCTCGAGAAAACACTTCTAGAATATTTGAATCCCTGAGAGACAGTTAGAACGGTATGATCACCCAGGAGCACCGGATCTAGTGCTTACCTTCGAAGCAAAGCCCTGCAGTTGTACAAGTGACTCGAGTTTGACGAGAATCCAGGGTTGGTAACAGTATATTGTCCCGTCGATATAGCGAATTGATCAGAAGGTTGTAGAATCTTGGTCACAGAGGGTAACGACTCGGCCAGTTTGCTCTCCGAAGCTCTCTGTATGTTTAGTTCAACGGTGTCGAAGAGCTCAATTGCATTCTCGGCTGCCAGTGACAGGACATCGTCCTCGCTCTCCCCCGAACCGTCCTGCCCTGTTTCATCTAGTCCGAGCAGGGCTAACATCATTCCGTTTCTCTGAAGTTTGTGTCAATAATCAGCCTCACCGACCGAGGGAACACACTCACGATGTGATAGTAAATGGTCCTCCTTCGGGTCAATGTAGGGTCGGAAGAAGATGCGAGATGGACCCTCAAAAGCGAGAACTCTGGAGGCGGGGGTGGCGTCGGGGGAGTGGGAGGACGATGTGGTGAAATGGTAGTATGCGATTGCGGAGAAGAGGATACAGCACCGAGAGAGCTGGGGTCCAAGAGGCTTTGGCCTGTGTCATCACGCGCCTCTGCTTCACCGCCCCCACTTTGGGAGGATGGAACTTGCTTGATGGTATTCGCGGCCGACTGTTGGCGAAGAGTCTTGGAGGAAATTGAGATACCATCCGACGACAGTGCGTCCTCCAACGCACTCGGATCTACTTCGACCTGCGTGTTACTCTCTTCACGTCGAGGATCTTCTTGCACTGATGCTACTGTTGATTCCGGGGTTGTTTCGCCTGGAGAAGAATCTTCCTCGTTAGCTTTGGCCTCCTCCTCCTGGGCGGGAGGACTGCTGGATTTGGATGAGTTTTTTCCAAAGGTCAGATAACCGGGCCAATTCCACTTCCGAACGTCCATTACATCCAAGATACCAGGGCCATTGTCAGTTGACTTGGAATCTGGATCGGAACCTCTGATAGTGTCAACCGACTCTGAAAGATTCTCTTCAACAGTAGGAGGCGTTGGAGGCGGGATGACAGAGAGTAGATGCTGCACGAGAGGGATAGGAAACCATTCCGCCGTGTACCGACTTGAGGGGATGATGTACGGATTGATAAACATGGCCGGGATGACATGCTCAGGCAGCAGTGAACAATAGCCATCGAGAAGCGGTATCAAGATCGAAAAATATGGGTGCAAAGGCGTGCCTGTGCAATTGTCGACCATGAGTTTCAAACGACAACACGAGGACGGCAGGCATACCGAGGGTGGTTAGGATGTCCGGCTTCTCTTCCAAATTCCATGACCAAGCCCACACCGTAAAGAATCGCTCCAATTGCAGTTCCAATGCTTCTTGTCCCAATTCAGCTAGGATGGATGCAAAGGATCCATGCAATAGCTTCAACACCCGCCCGCGTTAGCCGCAAGCACCGAACAATCCAAGGACACACACACCTTAAACTTCTCATATCCTTGCAACAGCTGCATCTGCAGCACAATATCATGGACTGTTCCGTCGTCATAGTCATATGCTGGGGCGGTCGCCTTGTTCGAGCTAGCCGTATCCTTGTCCTTCCCTTTAGACTTCTTGGATGCTGCCTCCTTGGATCTGGACGATTGCGATAGCCTCTTAGGTAGTTCAATGCTCTACACGTCCGAACAAAATCTTTCGTTGGCGAGCGAACCCGTGGAGTAAACACTGGGTAGAAGACTGACTGCGTTTATCCAGAAATTGGGCTCCGGAGATACCATCACCATCCTTCGAGATTGTGAATGGACAGTCTCGCAGTCATTGTGAGGGTCGAATAATCTGGATGTAAGGTTCGCTAAGCACGCAGATACGTTGCATTCAATAGAAACGAGGACACTAACTCGCTAAAGTTCACCAAAGCCTTGGCCAGTCCGATTTGCCTGAGCATACGGTCCCGCGAAACCGCTCGCTCCTTCGAGGTATAGAAGAGAATATGTGCCTGTTCTTCTGCATCCTCGTCGACTTCATCGCCCGGGACCTTTTCGGGGGAAAGTGTTGGATTGTAGATCGCCAGATAGAGGAGACATGGTGGAACTCGACTCATATCATCGTTGCAAGAATCAAATCTCTGTCGGCGCACTCGGCCCTGTCAATCCCCATTTCCCGCGCTAATCGACTGGCCAGGGGCTCCAGTCGAAAGTCACGCCGCAAAGTTCAGAAAGTCTGTACGTTAAATACTGGGCGCAAGTCGTGAAATCGCTAGGTACCGTGTTATATACTGCTGTTCATTATACATTCTAGATAGTAAGAGGTTCGTCAGGCTCGTTTAGTCACATCAGCTTCATCCTTAACATCATCGTCCAGCTCGATCCGCTGCACATTCTGGTCGTCAAACGGATTCAAATTCAAATCCGACGACTGCGACTCAGAATGCGAGGGCGACGCAAACCTGCTCCCCTTCTCCCAGCTCGGTGAATTCCTGCCACTGTCGACGAGTTCGTCCCAAAACGATTCCGCCCCGTCAGCTTCAGCTTCGTTAGAGGATGTTGGCGACGTTCTGCGGTATGAGGACATGTAGATTCCACTATCGTATGCGAACGATTCATGAACGTCCGGAATGACCAATGGATCAGATTGCGCGTCTTCAAAGGTGGGTGGGTCGTCATTGGGAGGGGATGGTCCAGAGGATGTGGGATTCGAACGGTTCCAATAGTCAGCAAATGGGAGCGTGGAAGAAGAAGGTGAGAACCTGTCCGAGGGCCCAATAAAAGTGGCATCTCCTTCACTTGGAGGAGTCGGTAACCCAGAGTCGTCCAGATTGATTTCGGTCGACTCCGAGTCGTCAAGCGAGGGTTCGACCTGTGGTTTCTTCTGCATGGCCCGCTGGTAGGTTTCACCCCCCAAGGGCTTGCTGGAGCGACGTCGATAAAAGAGGAGATAAGCATTGGAATTCTGTGAAAATAATGCTTCAACCGTTACTCTGAACGCAAAGGGGAAAACCTACCACAGACTCCTCCGCTGACGCTTGTTTCACATATCCGTCGTCAAAGTGGTACCACTTGCCCGTCAGGTGGTTGGAAGCATAGGCACGGTAATGTCCACCACCAAGTCCGCCCATGTGTTCATCCACGGCGAACAAATCATAAACGAGGGGCTCGTCGAGATTCACTGTCTTCAACTCTTCCAGCTCCACCCCTTGCTCCTTCAACCTCGTAGCCACTGCCCGTTCCCCAACCTTATCACCCAAATCCAGCCCTTCAACTGGAAAGTCGACAAAGGTATCGATCTTATCGCGGAGAATCCGGTTATTGCTGAAGCGCTTGAGATGTACGACCAGGATGTCCGGCGCTTTCCACAAATCGAATTTCTTGGTCGCCTGTTGATGCTTCTTGCACGATGGGCAATACCACAGATCATCCTCGCCCAACTGTTCCTCCTTAACAAACTCCTCCAAACAGTCTTGCAGAGTGATCCCCCTTCTTTGTTTCAATGAATCGGCCTTCTGGTTCGCCGCCAACTCTGGATGAACGAACTCTTCCCACTCACGCTCGTCCCATCGAGCATTCTCAAGCTTCGAATCTCCGAAATAGTAGGCCTTCATGTTCTCGTCGAACTCGGCGTACAAAGCGTCGTCTTGGCGGATCAGGAAAGGATCGATCCCTGTCTCTTGGTCTGCCAAGCGATGCTCCCATGTCGCCCATTCTTCTGTTCTGGAGTACGTGCCATAGCCGGCCCCATACTCCTTTTGATTCGTGTAAATCTTGAGGGTGAAGACGTCCTTCTTGGTACGGTAGGGCCTGGGTGTGCCAACTTCGAGTTCGACGTCGTCCGACGGGGCTTCTTCGTCGACAACCATATTCTTTTCGTCCACGATAACGCTTTCCTCGGCGGAGGGTTGGACGACGACCTCGCCCTCGGCAGTAGGGGTAATTTCTGTAACCGTCTCCAGAGGTGGGAAGCCAGGGACTGGGATAGAGACTTCACTGATGGGTTCGGACGATACCTCCCAATCGTACAAGTCCCGTGCATTCTTGGTCCAGCGCTGAAGGCGGGTAATAACCGCATCGTAAATTGCGTCGACGGTTGTGGCTTGGCCTCTGTCGACGACAACAATAGCTGGGTAACCAAACAAGGAAGGGCCCGAGCGGTATGTGAAGCCGCGGGTCGCTGTGGGCTTTGCATCGCAAAGGAAAAGTGGGAGGATGAAAGGATCGTCTTCCTTCTTCTTGTAGGTTCGGTTCATTCGGGCATTGCAGGGGAGTTCAAAGCACACAATGACGTCAGTCTCCGACATTTCATTCACGGGAAGACTGTCGTCAAGCAGCTTATAGAACTTGTGCTGGAAAATTTCGAGCATGAGGAGCTATATCAACCCATCAGTATCGAAATTATTGAGAGTATCGTTAGCACCCACATTCTCTGGAATTGCCCCGACCCAGCGCCCAAGGACATTCCGAAGGTCTCTGAAAGAAGAATCGCGGTTGATTTCAATGGGCACCTTGCCAGTGGTTAGCACAAGTGCAAAATTTCGAACGATATCCTTACCTTGACATGGGGTTTTTCTAAGTCCCAGGGGACATAGAAGATGGTGTGCTTCCACTTCTTTTGCACAGGCAGTGGAAGTGTTAGGTACATGAATGGGTCGAAGGTGATGGAAATCTGGAGCAGTGTTAGCTAGATGTTCATAAAGTGCAGACTATAAGCTTTACCTTCTCGCATTCAGGGCACACAAGGGTACTTTGATACTGGCCTTGGAAGAGGTCGACGATGACGCTATCATTTCGAAGCATGTATCCCTCCCAGGACTTGGCCGCTAGTTTCACCAGTTCTGCATCTCCGCCTCCCTCCCAGTCGGGTTTCTCAACGTAAGGCTTCTTGATGACGCGGTTCAAATCTTCGTGCAGTCCATCAAGTAAAAAGGCGACGAGTTCCTGGGAATCGTGCTGCTGGTAGCCACTGAACTGAGGGGCGAATCTTTGAAGGGTTTGCTTGAATTCTCGAGGGGAATAGCTCGTTGATGGACCGGAAGACGCCCAGATGCGCTCAAGCAGGGCGCCGAAAACTTCAGCGATTTGGCCCTGCATACCTAATGGATTGTCGCGGTTGAGTTCGGCTTTGAAGACCCCGTCTAGTCATAATTAGTTCACAGTCTATCTGAAGAACTGAGGAAATCGTACTCAGGAAATACTCGGTCAGCTCTTTCGTGTGGGCCAGGCATTGCAAGGCAGAGTTCATAAAACACGTATTTCCCCTAAAAGTAGGTCAGAACTGCACGAAAAGGGGTAGGTGCTACCCACATGTTACCAAGCCCCAGCGTTCCTGGCTCCAGCGTCTTCGTGAAACTTGATTTATTAATCGAGATGGTCGGCTTTGTGAATGCCGTAGAAAGTTCTGTGCTGGCCTTGGTAGTGGCGACTGTGGATGAGGATGTCCCAAGGCGATTAAAAAAGCTATTCTTCGAATCGAATAATGGTGGGGGCGGTTCTATAGCGGCCACAGGTTTTTTCGCTGCGGCTTGGGTGTCTATAAGCCACCCATCGGGCTGCTTGAACTCTACGATGAATGCGTCGCCGGACATGATATTCTGGTTTTCGAGAAGGTGAGGGCTCTCGTCTATCACTTTGGCATCAGCGTCCTCAAGAGAGGACGTTGGGAAGTCGATGCTTCGCCAGTCGTCCGGAACAGCGGTGGGTCTCCAGACGCGATATGGGGTATCGACCGTCGGATCGATCTTGACTGCATCGGCGACCCTGGTGCATAGATCCTTGAGCGTATCGCCCATGGAGACTTGGATGGTCGGATAATGGGGCCCAGCGGCAGCCTTTTCAGCGGAATCGCGAGATAGCCGGAAGACCTTGATCTCTGCGGGATATAGCTCGAGGACGGTCGTAGTCCCAAACATGCCTCGCTCGATAACTCGCCGAGGGATTGCGTGATTTGCAGGACCGTACCTGTTCAGATAAATGAATTCCACTCGCATGAGAGCAGAGGAAAAAAAGAGACGCACCAGGAATCGAAGTGGGACCAAACTTCTGCGGGGACGAACTCTACCTGGACACCTTCAACAACGCCTGGTGTGAGTCTACCGGAGGCATCGAGCAGAGGTGAATTGTCAACGGGTCCTACTTCGTTTTCCGGGACTGGAGCTTCTTTGTCTGAGAGGCCGCCGACAGCCCTGGCCCAGAGTTTCCACCATTCTCTGGACACCAGATACCAGGTCTCGCCTGCGGTCATTGGTTTATTCTTTGCCCTATCCACCAATTGCCACTTCTCCGATGCCGATAACGACCATTCGTCCGAGGTAGACATCGTCGACTGTGTGGCGCCTTCGGGCGGAGGTGTCAAAGAAAGAGTTTGTGGAATATCGGCCTCTCCCTGCTCCGCCATGTATGCATCAATGTCCTGGTTCGAGTCTGCGATTGTCAGACTGGACATCTGGTCTGAGCGAACCGATTCGAGGGAATTTCCTTCGGAAACCGAACGCTTAACGGAGGCGGTGGAAGTGTCTGACTGCATCGAGCGGCTACGCTGTCTTTTGCGGTTTGAGTTGAGTTGGGCGGTCGAATCTGATGGCGTCAGCGATGGCGAACTCGCGGGCGACGGCAAAGAGGTCATCGTCGAGGTTTTCTAAGAAAACCCGAGCTTGTATGGTGGATGGAATATATAATAACCACAAAGCTGAATCGATTTCAATTTGGAAAGGTAATCAATCTCAGACGCGTCACGTCTTCAGATCACGCCCACGCTCTTCTTGCACTATTGCCACCATTACAATGGACGTCCAAAGTAGGCCCTAGGCTCCTTGGCCGTTCACAGCGACTCACATCTTCCAGGCAAACATCTTTTGAATTCTCCAGATACCCTTGTGGTCGATTCTCTAAAGGGCTTGTGTGACCTGAGCCCACAGCTTGCGCTTGATGTCGACAATAAGAGTAGGTGCCATCATCCAGACCTTTGTTGAAATCCCTTTCAACGATGTAACGGCATAGTTGTCTATCTGAAAGACCGCGATCGTGCCAAGGTCGCCCTCGTGTGCGGCGGGGGATCAGGCCACGAGCCTGCACACTCTGGCTTTGTCGGTGAGCATTGGTTTCCAACCACCTTGGAGCAATGCTTTGACCAGGACCTCCTGATAGGCGAGGGGATGCTCACTGGTAATTTGTCTGTGCAATGGCTTCATATTCCCAGCTCTGAATACTCATAGCTGCTGTCTGCGGGAGCATCTTTGCGTCACCCAATGCCTCCCAAGTCCGTCGAGGGATTGACCTGGTCGACAATGAACAGGGGTAGGGTCCACTTGTCCCAGTATCAAACCCACGCTTATAGCGGGTTCTGCCACACAGAACCGTGATCATTGTCAAGTAAGGAGGGCATTCAGATCTCCGTCCTTTTTCTTATCCCCGTTCCCAGAAACTATACAGGAGATATCCTCAACTTTGGGCTCGCGAAAGAGCAGTACGCAGCCAGTCACCCGGACAAGTCTGACAAGGTTCGCTTTGTCATTGTGGGGGACGATGTTGCAGTTGGCAAGACGCAAGGAAAGATCGTTGGACGGAGGTGGGGCGTTTGGCGCATTCGACGTGATGTCATGCCATGAATTTTGACTCTTTCCACAGAGGATTAGCAGGCACAGTGTTAGTTTACAAGATCGCAGGTGCCTTGGCTCAGAAAGGTGCCAGCCTCGATGAGGTTCATCAATTGGCTGAATGGGTCGCCTCCAATGTCGTGACCATTGGCGCAAGTCTAGGACATGTCCACGTACGTCAAGCTGTTCATGCTACACGTCGCCCTATATCTAATCGACATCCATAGGTTCCGGGGACCGCTCCATTGAAATCAAACCTTGCGGGCACAGAACTTGAGATTGGCATGGGCATTCACAACGAGGCTGGGAATAGCAAAGAATCCCCGCTTCCACCGCTTTCAAGCCTGATCGGCAAACTGCTCGACTTTCTCACATCAAACAAGGACCCAGAACGATCCTTCTTGGAGTTCAAGAAGGGGGACAATGTTGTCGTACTGGTTAACAACCTCGGTGGGATCAGTGAACTCGAGCTTACGGGAATAGTCGCGGAGACTCGAAAGCAATTGGTCAACAGGGGCTATGCGATTGCAAGGATCCTGTCCGGGACGTTCATGGTAAGGTAGTCTATCGGTCACCTGCTACGAGCCAGTCTGACGCCGCGTTCAGACAAGCTTGAATATGCCTGGTTTCTCTTTGACACTGTTGTTACTTCCCAGAAGTGACGTTCACTCGCCTTCAGCAGAGAAGGTTCTGTCCCTGTTGGACTCAAAGCCTAACGTCCCGGGATGGCGTTGGTCTTCGGGAACTGCCCCTGCTCCACCGACTTCACAAGAAGTCAAAGGCGTAGAAGCTGTCGTATCTTATGACCATGTCGTCCAGTTCAGAGCGGCGGACCCGAATGCATTTGTCTCAGGCATCCGCAATGCAGTGCAGAGTTTGATATCCGCCGAACCCGAGATCACAAGGATGGATTCCATTGCAGGTGATGGTGATTGTGGTCTTACGTTGAAGGTATGCCCCCCTCTCCCTTGAGAGCGATAGATCCAGGTTCTAACAGGACTTCCATTCCAGGCGGGCGCTCAGGGTAAGATGCTTCTTCAATCACACGCGTCTGAAAGTCTAATTGATGGTGGTTCTCCTGACTGTTAATAGCCGTCCTCAAGAAGATTGACGATGGTATTATCAATGGAAACAACATCGTCTCCTCCCTTATCGCTATCGCTCAGGTGTCAGAGGAAGTAATGGGCGGAACTAGTGGGGCGCTCTACTCGTAAGTCAGATTCTGACTCCGTTCAGGGGTCTGGGTTATGATACAGTGAAACGGGGACATCATCTCACAATGGATCCAACGACAACCAGGATCTTCTTCTCCGGCCTCGCACAAAGTTTCCAGTCCCAATCTATTCCTTCGGGGTCCACTGTCACTCACTATCAATGGAAAACCGCGCTTTCCCAAGCCTTGGACAAACTGTACAGCTATACCCGCGCTCGACCTCCTTCACGAACGCTGGTCGACCCTCTGGCAGCGTTTATCAACGCACTCCGAGATGGAACAAAGTCAAGCTCTGACAATCATGTTTTCTCGGAGGCTGTGGCTCAGGCGGCACAGGCGGCAGAAGGGACGAAGGATCTAGAGGCTAAAGCTGGACGCAGCGCGTATGTTGAAGGTGAAACACTCAGGGAAAAGCAAGTCCCGGATCCGGGTGCATGGGGTGTAAAACTCATCCTCGAGAACCTGGGTTTGTAACATATCCATTCTTATGCTCCTCCTTGTGTTTTCTCCTCGCAAATACCTTCGTCAGGTTCCTTTCGGAGCACGACCAGCCATCTTCACTTCCGCTTTCGTTTTTTTCCATTTGACGTGCATTCCACGCGGTTCTGTTCTAGTTCTGTTCCTGTTGAACTCGGAATAAACTTCCCCCTTCGTTTTCTTATCTTCGGTGGACACTCCTCTCTGGGGCTGACGAAACACAGGAGAGGTGTAGGGTCCCCCTTTCGACGCGTTTGTACTTCTATGACTATCTGACTTCCAGGTGGCTCCATGCTTATGTGGGTTCAGTGAAAATGTCAAAGGTTCCTTGTAAAAGATGATATCACGAAATACTTGTTACATTTCGGGGCTTAGATCTATCATCGACAGTCTCCCAGTCCCGGCACTCTGACGATTATTTGATGACTTGTACTTACTCTCTTACCCCGCTCTTTGGAGACCTACATAAAGTAAGCACTGACTCCAGAAGATTGAGCTTGAATGCAAAGCGGATCATTCATTCAACTCCACCTCAAATGCAGGGCTAGTTTGACTGTGAGCCAGCGACAAAACGTCTGCTACTAGGCTGGGCCAACGTCATGTGGCCTACATTTACATAGGAAATTGGATCGGCTGATGCAGGTTGTTGTCGTTGTATGTGGTTCGCATGTGGATGCAGTGGGGCGTGGTCAAGATCCCTATCCCGGAGTTGTTCGAACGGCGATTCATCGCAAGCTTCAATTCAATGCACACAAGCGCTGTCTTGATGTCAAGTTATTGGGGGTCCCCACTGTCCATCTCTCATGCCCATGGCAACTGTCCAATAACCTTTCCGCATAGCAGCGAGGATCGAAGCTTGAGAGTGAAATAAATGCAATTATAATCATACATGCGTCCCATTACATGTCGTAAAGGCGTGAGAATGTGAAAATAGGAGTAAAGTACACGAAAGTAGGTCAAGTGTGCGTCGAATATGGTATGCACTGCACAAAGCCCTTTCAGAGGATTCAAGCCTTCTCATTAGCCGAGATCTCCTCCTTTTGATCAGGTGTGGAGGAAATGTCAGCACCACCGTCAGCAATAAGTCGGCGGCGGTAGACGTGCGATTGCCATGGGTAGACGTTCTGGTACATGTGGTCGATTTGCTCGAGGGAAAGTCCCTTGGTCTGAGAAAAAGGAAAAGCGCGATCAGAATCAAAGTATCAAAGACAGTGAGAAAAGGTGAAACTTACCTCGGGCACGCAGAAGTAGGTGAAGATGAGGCAGCATGCACAAGTGGATCCCCAGATGAAAAACACCTTGACTTCCAAGCCGGCGGAGCCAGGCTCGTTGTTGACGAGGTAGGGAGCTAGGGACATCGTTAGATCATAGTCGTAGCCTCAACGAGTAGAAGCAAACATACTGGCATAACCAATACCGAAGTTCCAGAGCCAGTTGCTGGCAACAGAGAGAGACATGGCCTTGGCACGGACTTGGAGGGGGAAGATTTCACCGGTAATGACCCAGGCGACAGGTCCCCAAGTGGAGGCGAAGAAGGCAATGTAAATGCAGACGAAAGCGATGAGGACCTTCTGACCGGCAAGGTTGGTATCGGAGACGGTGACACCGACGATGGCGACAATGAACTCGCAGATGGCCATACCGGCAGCACCCCAGAGGAGCAGGGATCGACGACCGAATCGCTCAACACCCCACATGCCCGGAAGAGTCATGAAGACGTTGACAATGTTGGTGGCGATGGTGATCAAGAAGGGATTGTCGATACCAGCACGCTGGAAGAAGGTGGTTCCGTAGTAGAAGATGAAGTTGACTGGGGATCGGGCATCAGCATGGGTTGGTAAACGTAAAATGTCGCTCGATACTCACTTCCGGTCAATTGTTGCCAAGCTTGGATGAAGATACCAGTCAAAGTTCTCCATGCGATCTTGTTGTTGTTGAACTTGAAGCAGTCGAGGTAGGTGCTCTCATCCATGACACGCTCAGCATCCAAGTTGTCCTGGATTTCAGCAAGCTCGCTCTGAACGGCAGGATCATCGGCGGGAAGACCAGTGAGGCGCGAAAGGGCGGCGGCGGCATGCTCAGTGCGACCACGCTTGATGAGCCATCGAGGAGACTAGCAGCACGCGCGTTAGGTCATGGTTACTGTCAAAGACAAATGAAATGGACAAACCTCGGGCAGAAGAGCCATTCCACCGGCAAGGATAGCAGCCCAGGCGAATTGAATGGCAATGGGGATGTGGTAAGACTTGGCGCCGCTGTAGTCCTTAGTGCCATAGTTGACACATGCGGCAAGGAAGAGACCGATGGTAATGGCCCACTGGTAGGTGGAGACGACAGCACCTCGAATCCACTTGGGCGAGCTACAAAGGCGAGGTTGAGCAACTGATAAGGATCGAGCGAGTTGAAGAGCACATACCACTCAGATTGGTACATCGGGATTAGGACGGACACGAGGCCGACACCGAGACCAGCGAAGACACGACCGACGACGAAGAGGGGAACATCCTTGGCACCGGTTTGCATGGCAATACCGACGGAGAAGACCAAGCAGGCAACGACAACGCCCCATTTACGACCGAGGTGATCTGAAGAGGGCCAGAGTTGAGATTGTTACCGAAAAGGCGGGTGGGGAAAAACTTACCAGCAGTGGGGGCACCGAGGAGGGCGCCGAAGAAGGTACCAGCAGAAAGGATAGAGACGACGAGGGATTCGGTAGACGAGGAGATGTTGTATCCAGAAGGGTGGGTAGGATCGGGGTTACCGAACTGCCTCAACCACTCGTTCATCTCCTTGATACCGCTGATGACACCGGTATCGTATCCGAACAAGATACCGCCAAAGGCACTAAAGGCTATAGAACGACATCGGTAAGGCAGACTCGGGCGGGAGGTGACATCGAAAATTTACCAGTCATGAGAATGCCCGCCCATTTGTTCTGTTGGAGTCGCTGTCGTCAGCGTCGTCGACGGCGATGAGGAGGAGGTGGGTACTGACCTTGGGGGCATTGGCACCAATACCGCCGCCATCTGCTGATGGACCACCTGCCATGTCGATTCAGTGAGGAAAAGGATTTGTCGACGGAGAGGGTGAGTGTGGGGAGGTAGAGAGCTACAATCCATTCCAACTGAAAAGGCGGAGATTTTATAGTTTCGGTCGGTTGGCGGAATGTCCAATGTGCACATGGAGAGGAAGAACACATTTGGCCGGTGATCCCCTCCAAATCTGATCCCATCGCCGCATTTGGAAGCGCCATGCTTCTTTCTTCTGCTCCACATCAACATTCCCCAAGGGTCTACATCCGCGCTCTTCTCGCAATTCAGCATTCTGGAATGTCGCCGAAAGAATCATGTGCCTCCTTTTCCTCGATTTCCGATCTCGTTTTCCCTCCCTCTGAGTCTTTTTGTCCGAGGGCTCCGTCGAGGCGAACAACCATGCGACGGGCGCTTCTCCACGAAATGGAATGCAAACGACGTAATGTCTACTTCAAGTCCTGCTGTCTTGTTTGTTGCCTTTGGGTTTGATGTCAGACTACATTTTCCTTGCCGGTCATCTCGCTCGAAGCTCAGCTTCGGCTTGATTCAGGTACGATGGGAATTTCCTGCCAACCACACATGATTACGCCCCAGGCCTGGAGGCGCCTGGGGAGACTTGAATTGGCGCCCCATGTGGAGACATGAGGGGCTGGAGAACCGGACAGATCTACTGTTCTAGGCAATGGGCGTTCGGTCCAGGGGAATGGGCGTAACCTTCTTTAACGTTGATTGTGATGAATATGGACAGGATAGGACAGGGTGTAACTTTCAAAGCCGAAACAATAGCCTCTCTACCCACGGCTATCCTGTCTGATGATTCTGGACTGTTTTAAGAAACACCAAAAATAGCATCTCATGCTGAAGAACTGAGGAGGTTTGCCAAAACCAGTTGGACGGCAGAGTGATCGATATCCCTCGTTACGAATGCCTCCATGTTTGCCTCGGCCGTTGCGTTCACCAGAATATTCCTGGGGAAACAAATCAGCTATCGTCCGTAACACATTCTCAACCCCAGATACCCCACGTCCCCAGAGCTCCCCAGACCACCAATTCACATCTTTCCCTCTTTTTTTTCCATTCGATGAACATCCTCGGAAAACAGCCCTGTAACGGTGGATGGAGATATCCCATTGGTTGCATCAATCGATCAGTACTGGGCGAAGGCCGAGAGCGACACGATCATGACGCATTATTTTCCTTCAAAGGAAAACTTTTAGGCAGATAAAGTTGGACAGGAGCCGGGTGCAGTGGTCGCCGAAACCTATGCCAAATACTTGTGCCAAGCGTTTAGGCGGCTGAGGGCGGCTATCGCACGACTGCTGCCCATGAAAAGCGCGGCAAAGGAGTGCAAAGCTGGGCAGAGCCCACCAATTGAAAAAAAGATACTTCAAAAAAAACGGAACGGTGTGAAAGGGGCCTAGACGAAAACAAATCTCGCCATCAGCAAGCAAGCGAAAGGAATTACATCGATGGGACCATATGGAAGCACAAGCGGCTGGGAACGGCGGTGAGTTTCATGCGACACAACCATCTACACCGAAGGCGGGGTGGGCCCAGTAATCTGGAAAACGTCAACCTGTTGATTTCGGCTGGACAGTTGCTGGACAGTATGAGAAAGGAGAATCTCTCAGAAGCACGACAAATAACAACGATATCAATCTCAGGCCCTGGCGAGAATGCGAATTCTTGAACGACGTCCGAACCTGCGTCGGAGGATGAACCGAAACCCCTGGGTATTCGTAATAGTGAAAGACTGAAAAGCCCAGAGAGACACTTCACTGGGCGCTCAGTTTTCAGGCCGACCACTGGTGCCACTGGCCGATCTGTGGAAATGTCGTCAGCAGTGGAGACCGACGAGTAAATTGCGATAAGAGCGAGGTACAGTTTGGAGTACCATTTCAGGATATACCAATGCTTAAGTCTGATGGACATGATGGGAGGTGCAATGAAATTTTGGTGCCATGGATCCGGACCGATCGAGAAAACCAAGAGTATGATGTAGCGAGGCGTAAAGGGGTGCAGACTCGCTTGGAAGCCTTCCCGGACCTTGCGACCTCAGCTTCAGAAGTTATAGAATTAGCACAGCCAGCGGTAATACGAGAACCTACTTGGACCTACAGCAAGGTCATGAGGCCATCAGCCGTCTAAGGACCCCCAAATATCGCGCTTAAGGTCGGAAGAGAATCCGGACAGAAAAACTGGGTTTTGGCCACCGGCCGGATGCGAAATCCGGACAGGAAGAGGCCAAAATATCGCGGAAGGCCAGATAAAATCCGGACAAAAGTCCAACAAAAATGCCATTTTCTGGCCCCCGACCCCGGAAAAAAGGGCCCGCGTGGGAAAGTATTCCCTGATCCGGCCAGAGAAGAGCGATTTTAGGGCTCGAGGATGGTGAATTTCCCGGACAAAAAATCCAAAATTTGACCATCTGGTTCCGGACGGCCAGCCCAGAATCCCATCCGGCCTTGAGGGGGATATTTGGGGGTCCTGCCGTCTACCAAGCTGTCGAAGAAGGCAAATGTCGAAAAAGAAGCAGAGTTACCGGGAAATAGAGATTTTCCGTTGAACAGGGACGGCACCAGTGCCCACCCTCGAGGCAGAAGCGATCCTCGAAAGCCTTCGAAAGAAGCGGAGAGAGGCTCGATCGATTAGCTTCTCGTTCATTGCATCACAAGCCGAGGCAACATTACTCGACAACTAGATTAAATCCGGGTGAATGAGGGGCAATGACATCGGATGAGAAAGAAACGGCACGTCCAAAGAATAGTGCTGAGCAGGAGCGGAGTACCTCTTCGTCCGACCATGACCCGTTCAATATACATCAAGCCCTGACCAACGCCCATCGAATTCACTCTGGCCTTACCCGGATCTTAAGGAGGCGACGCAATCTTTCTACTGTCCCTTTGTCGTGACTGATAGTCCTCCGAGCTAATCCTGGATCCCAGAAGCGTATCGAACAGATAAGATAGCCATCTTGTTTATTCCGTACATGACGGTTCACAGCTCGCAGGATCCGAAGAAGGAACCGAGGCCACAGTGTCACACCGCACAGATCGAGGTTATACCAGTATCCAGTTGGTATCCAGCTGCCAAGAGTCGGGAAAAATGAGGAGTGTGGAGAAGGAGTGGAGAAGGAGGCTTTGGAAGAGGGGAAGGGAGCCTGGCAGTAACGGATAGTCACCAGCCTCAGCCTGTTGACCGGGAGCCATGGTAAAGAGCACGAGATGATGCTTGACAAGTTCAGCTACGGTTTGATTCTTGAAACGCATCGCGAAGATTCGCAGCAGAGGGTAGGTACCTGTGGTCGGTGTTGAAAACGATTTTGAACCCGCAACCGCGCCAGGAAAGAATTGAATAGGTAACGAGGTCCCACGACCACGCGCCAGCCAATCAGCAAAGGGGAAATCCGAATCGAAATTTACGACTTCGTTCTACGAGTCACCGTCATCGTCAAAGTCGGCGGCCAGTTGCTTTTTTGCTCATCTTCCTACCCTCACGACCTTTCTAAAAATACGCCATGGGTCAAACCGTGTCGTCACCAGCAGTCCCCTCAAAACCGGCGGCACCCGCTAAATGCCCCATCGAACACGACAAACCGGCGGCAGCTCCAGAACCAGCCAAATGCCCTGTTGACCATGGCAAAAAGAAGGATGAAGCACCAGCCAAGTGTCCTGTGGATCATGATGGCGCTGCTATAAACCCGAATAACCAAATGCCTGACCTCTCCCAAAATCCCGCGCCTCAGCAGACTATTGACCTTCCGACGAGCCGGACAGAATCGTCCATACCAAGGGGTGACAATGAGGGTAACTGGGAATACCCTTCGCCGCAACAGTTCTATAACGCCTTGGTGAGGAAGGGATGGGAGACTCCGGAAGAACATATCGAGACAATGGTTCATATTCACAACTTCCTCAACGAGGAAGCATGGGAGGAAGTCAAGAAATGGGAACGGAGACGGCCTGAGTAAGTTGGGATTTGTTTGGTTCCGATTCTTTACACTCGTCTGACGCTCTTCACTCCCTGACAGTAGTGGAGACGATATCCAACTAACACGACTAAGAGGACGACCTGGCGAATTGTCACCAAAAGCTCGGTTCTGGATGTTGGCTGGCTGGCTATTGCCATCTCGATTCAAGTATGTCCTCCTCGTATCAAGTCTAGCAGTCACTGATCATGAATACTTGTCGCCAGCACTGAGCCTCCATTCGACCGCCACGACTGGGTCATTCGTAGACCCAAGACTGGAGAAGAAGTCCGCTATGTCATTGACTACTACTCTGCACCACCCGAGCCAGATGGGTCTCCGGTGTTTTCTTTGGATGTTCGGCCAGCGCTGGACAGCTTGGGGAGCGTAAAGGACCGCATCTGTGTGGCCACCGAAGAAGTTTGGGCAGATTTCCGGAAAAAGAACCAGTCTGGAGGCGGGAACGACAACCGCTCTTAACCCCCTCCATGCGTACAACACACTCATCTATCACCGTCGACTTCCTGCTCTCGACTTATGCTTTCGTGATCTGTCGGAAACGCGGATTAACAATTGTTGATTACCACAGGCTTATGGACAGGAAGCAATCTCTGGCCCATCACCTATATCCCACCTCACTAGACTGTACTTTAGATGCGTATAATACATGAATTTGAAGCACCCCGTCGTCGGCTGTGTCTGAAAAGCTCCCTCGCATCCGTCCGACTTCAAGAAATTCCGGCAAATTCAAGCGATCACGTGCCGAAATTTTGCGAAACGCTGGCTCTGGCAAGTGACGCAGCGCTTTCCTCTCTAGTTCTGTCAAGTCCCTCTTCGCTGTCGCCCTCGTTTCCCTTCGCCTAGCAGAACCAAAAAGCCATGCTTCCTCGACACCTCCAGAGTCTGGCCGCGCGCACTGCTCTTCGACAGCGAGCAGTAGCAGCGTCGACCCGGCGAGCGGCTCTCCCATACCCTCCGGCGTTCCGGATACCTCAGACGTGTGTATCCTCTGCTGGCTTCCACACCTCATCGCGTCGCCAAAGCGAAGCTCCAAAATCCCCGTTCCAAACTTTCGTCGAGGTTCTGCGAGATGAGTTGAAGAAAAACAGGGAGCTCCAGGACAATGTCAAGCAGCTGCAGGGCGACGTGGAGAAGTTCCAGGATTCCGAAGCGATGAGGAAGGCCCGGGAGGCTTATGAGCGAGCCAGGGTATGTGTACTGGACCTATTGTCATTGCCTTGTATGCTGATTGTTGTCTATAGCTGACCTCGAGTATCAAAGAAAACCCGAAACTTCGAGCGGCTGCTGAGGAGTTGAAGAAGGCCGGTATCAAGGTCGGAGATGCTGTGGGCGAAGCTTTGAAGACTATGGAGGAGAGCGAAATCATGCGCACCGTATGTACAGTGTCCGCATCCATTCGTTGATGAAACCTAATGGTTTGACCAGATTTCGCGTGCCACCGCTGCCGTGTCAACGACCATTGACAAGTCCACTGAGCCAATACGAAAGACCGCCGCTTACAAGGCTCTTTCTGACACTCTTATTGATGCTCTGGACGACAGTGGTAGTGCGAAGCATGCTGGTTTCGAAGAACGAGAAGCTCGGCGTCTACGTCGCCAGAAGCGCTTGGAGAAAGCCGGTCTTGCCCGTGGACGTTCTGGGTTCACACCCGCCAATCCAGAGTGCGTGTCTCATTTGAACAGTTCTACTGACCATCGTCTGAACTGATTTATTTCAGGGCCGGTTCATCTCTTGTCGTCCACAAGGATTCTCCTCGTCAGGAAGCATGGAACAAGCTGAAGGAGACGAACCCCATCCTCCGCTCGTTCGTTCAGATGCGACAAGCATACGATGAATCCGAACACCCTGTCGTTTCCAGTATGCGATCGGTGACGGAGACCATCGGGTCTTGGTTTGACGAAAACGAGACGGCGCAAGTTACGCGACTCATGAAGGCTATGGACCCGACCTTCAACCGGGAAAGCTTCGAACGGGAGCTTCGGGAATACATTGTTCCTGAAGTAGTCGATGCATATTTGTCTGCTGACCAGGAGGCTTTGAGACAGTGGTGTGGTGAAGCGGTAAGTACACTGTCGTGATTTTTTTGTTCTGAGCTTATGTTCATTTTCAAATAGACTTACAACGTTCTCTGGGCAACTATGGAGCAATATCTCAAGCAAGGCTTCATCAGCGACAGCAAGGTTTTGGATATCCGACAAGTTGACGTGGGTAGTGTTCGCTTTGACGGTGGTGAATGGATGGTACTAACAATTGGGATAGGTAATGGATGCTAAAATCTTAGAGAACGACGTCCCTGTCTTCATTGTCAGCTTCGCCACCCAAGAAATGCTGCTCTTCCGAAACGCCAAGTCTGGCGAGATTGTTGTCGGTGCTGAGGATCGTGTGGAGCAGTGTACATATGTTGCTGTCATCACCCGTATCCCTGAGGAACTCGAGAACGAGCTCACTGCTGGATGGAAGGTCATGGAGGTAAGGTCTAGGCATATCTTTGCACAGGTCCACGATACTGATTCTCGCCTTTCTAGATGGGACGGAGAAGTGCACGAGCATATCTCTAAAAGTAGACAGACTATATCTTATCACGGTTATTGGTGCGACGGAACCCTCCCCCATAATCACTACTCATTCATTAGATTAAACTATCTTGGTCCATTAATTCGTACAATTTATACGTTGGTTGCAGAGATTGAGGCGAGGTTTTCGGAGTCGAGGGCCAAAGTAGCGCGTTTCGCGATCACGTGTTGGAATCTTGGCGTGTCATTCCCACGATGGGCCATTGATGGTCGTGTTTGAACCGGGCGCGCTGGTCAGTCAACCCACGACAATGTCCAGCCGCAAAGCAATGTCTGGTCTCGGGTCAGTCAAGCGCGACTGGTCCCAGTCATCTCTGCCTGCATCGTCCCAGGAAGTCCCCATTCCCTGGGAGCCGTCGCCGCCTCGACAACAACCACAGAAACGCCCCATGACCGACGCTGAAAAACGTCTCGCAAACATCCAAGCCGCCTTGCAATCAGTCCAGAGTAACAAGCCACCTGCACCTTTGCAGACATCTGAAGCCGCTAACAGGCGACCCAAACGCCCCAGTCTCGAAGATGCCGACGCCCCACCCTCGAAGAAGAGGCAACTACCTGCCAGTTGGGCCCAGAGCAATTCAGGTTTTGGCAAGGACTCGATTGCTGCTCCCCAGACGAGTGGCAGGAGCAGTAAACCGCCGTCCTCAAAGGGTCGTGTGATTACCCCCTCGTCATCGGGTAGCTCTATCTTCAACAACAACTCCAAGAAGGGCGTGGCAGCTGTGTTTTTGAGTCAGGAGCAGCTGCACATCTTGAAACTCGTTCAAGAAGGGCATAGCGTTTTCTACACCGGTAGTGCCGGTGAGTGGCTCTATGCAGATCATTGTGTTGAGACTGACTGCTGTTGTTAGGAACCGGAAAGTCGGTTTTGTTGCGCGAAATCATCAAAGTTTTAAATGACAAGTACAAGCGCGGGTCTGGTGCTGTGGCCATCACAGCATCGACAGGTGAGTGCCCCATTGCTATGCGCGCAAAAAAGCGCTCTAACACATCTCGCCCATAGGTATCGCTGCCTGCAACATTGGTGGCACCACCATTCATTCCTTCGCCGGTATTGGTCTTGGAATTGAGCCCGCCGAGCAACTCGCCACGAAGATCAGGAGGACGAACAGGAAGGCTTTTACGCGTTGGACACGGACCAAGGTGTTAATCATCGATGAAAGTGGGTCCTTTCCACTTCCGAGCGCATACAGCCTGGTTAAGCCCTTCGCATAGTTTCCATGGTCGAGGGCGACCTCTTCGACAAGTTGGCAAAGATCGGATCGATACTGAGGGGCAAACCCGAGCCATTTGGTGGGATACAGGTATGTTTCGCCAGTCCCATGTATTTTATCGCCCTGCCCATGTCTCTTCAGGTCATCGTCACAGGCGATTTCTTCCAACTTCCTCCCGTTACCAAGTCGAGCAGCGTGAAGTTTGCTTTCGAGGCGGAGACTTGGTCTACGACGCTGAAGCACACATTCAATCTCACCAAAGTCTTCCGTCAGCGAGATCAGAGTGCGTCTTCCATGACTTGCCCCATTTACCACTTGTTAATTGCTTCTATTCCAGCTTTTGTGGACATGCTTAACGAAATGAGATTCGGAACTCTATCTCAGAAATCCATTGCCAAGTTCTACCAACTGGCCAGGCCCCTCCACTTTGAGGACGGTGTAGAATCGACTGAATTGTAAGTCGATTTGATTTTCGTTGGTCCACCTTTCTGATGTTGGTTCGCTTTCCAGGTTCCCCATTCGGGATCAGGTAGACGCTTCCAATCACACCCGGATGTCTCGTCTTCAAACAGAGGAAGAAGTTTACCGGGCGCACGACAGCGGCACCATGCCGATGGGGAGTTCGCGAACTAAGTTGCTGGCTTCCTTCATGGTGCCCGGCGAGATGCGCTTGCGCATCGGCGCTCAAGTCATGTTGGTTAAGAATTACGATGAAATCTTGGTGAACGGCACTCTCGGGAAGGTGGTGGACTTCGTCGATCCCGACAAATTGGGCGATGAACTGGCCAGCTACACTATCCTTGGAGGCACAAGTACCAGCCCGACTGGTACTTTGACCGTGAAGAAAATGCTGGGAGCCAAGCGCTACCCGGTAGTTGATTTCTACACCCCCAAGATCACTCGTCGCCGGGTCCTGGTTCTTCAAGATTCGTGGAAGTCGGAATTGCCCACCGGTGAAGTCCAACTTTCCCGGGTGCAGGTACGTTCTCAATGAAGCTTTCGCCGTTTGTATGGCTTTCTCAATGTCCGTTCCAGCTGCCACTTATTCTTGCATGGGCAATGAGCATTCACAAGTCGCAGGGACAAACCCTTGAGCGTGTCAAGGTCGACTTGGACAAGGTCTTCGAAAAAGGCGAGTTGTAATGGCCTTGTAATGAACTGGATTTCTAACTGTTGTACACGCAGGCCAAGCCTACGTTGCCTTGTCACGAGCCACTTCGCTAGAAGGTCTCCAAGTCATCAACTTCCGCCCGGAAAAGGTTTGTTGCTCGTTATCTGCATACCGTTCTTATCTCACTCTTGACTTCCTTCAGGTTCAAGCCCACTCCAAGGTCCTTGCATGGAGCAAGACCCTTAAGACAGTCACGGACACTCAGAACACCCCGTAGATCGTATATTCTATTCCTGCCTCCCCCATACCTTGCACATTACCTTTTCTACTGTAGACATGTATCATAGTTTTACTTCACATCGCACATATTGTTGGTGGCTGTAATCTACTTGGTTTCAGTCCAAAATGGAGAAACCTAATTGAAGGATAAAGCAGCCGTGCGGAACGTTACGCTGGAGAACTTGGAAAGCGCTGTACGATCGTTGACAGCTGTCCGGTTACGGAAGCTGGAACAATGCCCGTCAGGCACCACAGGCTGTCGCGGCCATCGACTATTTCGGGGCCAATCATTTTGCAAAGAATACCCTCCTGGAGAGCCTTCAGCGCGACGAAAAATTCCACGAGAGCTGCGACACATTGCCGAAGCTGTACCTCCGGGAACGAGTGGAAGTAGACGACCCGGGGAGCCCAACAGTGGTTGTCGGAATGCTCGGACATTAACGTCACCAATTGGAATCACACTCACGAGAGTCCTCGTATAGAACCATCGTTTCGCGGTCGAGCTTCTGCGATATCGAAGACCTGACGTCTCAAGATCTCAGGTACAATGAGGCTGGAGGGGCCCGCAGCCAAGGGCGCGCCATTAACTGGTCCGTGTTGATTGCTGAAAGATTCATCAAGTAAAAGTACTATACAAGGCATTTACGTACATCCTACATACTGTGAAACCCGATTTCCAAAGACCTTCGGAGGCTACTGGTGTTGAAAAAAGCGTCGGTTGTTGGCTTGAGGATCCATAGTAATCTATACTGAATTTGAATCGAGCTTCGTATACAATTGAAAGTCTTTCCTTCCGAGTAACGCAAAAACAAAATCGTTACATGATACAGGGTCTTTTCAAACGGTGAAGGCCAGCAAAGCCAAGGTAATGGCCGCTTCGTGCTTGGTTTGGACGTCTTCTGAGCTGTCCGAGTCGGCGCTTGGGAACGATGCACTCAAGACAGGCGCGGGCGGGAAGACGATGGGGTGGAAGATAATAAACTCGCCTTCGGTGCCAGTAGAGTTATGGCCTTGGAGAAGATGACCCTCCCAAGTCCATACTGCCCGCTGCATCTTGTCCGCCAGCGCCGAGGGATGCGTCGGACGGCCGCTGTTGGCTCGGAAGTAGATGGAGGGCATCGACCGAGGTGCATAGTATGCCGGTGGGGGACTGGGACTAGGGTCCTGGATGCCTGTTTCGTATGTCGCTGGTGGTGGAGGCGAATGCGCCTCCACTCGCGCGAGGGCGCTGTTGGCCGGGCTGCTAGGCGGAGACGACAGTGGACTGTCGCTGTATATGCCGGACGGAGGCACAGGGGTGGATGGCGGGGGGGAGGGAGACGACCTCTTAGTTGGGCCTGAGCCATGGGTGCCAGAGGCCGTTGGTCTGATCCTTCGTTTCCCCTTCAAGTTGGCCTAGATCAAGATAAGCCAACAGGTCTCAATAAGCTTAATTGGCTTACCTGACGGTCCAATAGGAAGCGCCTGTTGCAACGTTTCTTGTGTGTAACCCAGTGTATAGGGTCGTACGCCATCTTTGGGGAAAGCTTAATGCGTTGCCCGCATTGCTTGCATTCTACGTGCAGTTCACTGAGGACTTTAGCCATCGGATCCCTGCGCAACTTTCGCTCGCGTTGTCGAGGATTCATCGGCATGGTTATCGACTAATGGGGGCACTGAGCGGCTGAATGGAGGTCCAAGGAGGCAATGGATCGGGGGGCTGAAGGGAGGGGGTCAGAATTGTCGTCAGTGAGCGAGAGTGTCGGCGAACTTGGGGATATTGCTTCACCTTGACCCTTCGCGGAGTGGGAGTTCCTCATCGCAATATATTCGCCAGAAAGATAACGTTCCCAAGTTGGCAACGGGTGTGTAATGAGATCATGTTGTGGTGAATTTTCCCTCCCAGATGCAGCAGCCCCGAACTCCTTTTCCACGGGCATTGAGCAGGAAGCAGCGTTAATTTGGTGCGTACCCTAATTCCAGGTTAGGTTGACTTCACCGCCAACGGAGACCTTCGGAACTTGGATCTCACCTCTTTGTCAAAGAATTTTTCCTGCTCTCGAAGAAATTCATTAGATCCACCACCGTAAGAGGGAACGTCCTCGATCTCCAGGAGATCTTCGAAGCTTAAAGTCTTCGTCGAAGATAACTGGTGGTAGTTGACCCTGGGACTTTTGATGCCAGGACCGACCACGATGTTGCCTTTGAGTCCCTAAATGAATGGTCACCTGGGCAAAACGCCGCCCCGGAGACCCATGGAACAAGGAACCATTCCACAAATCAGAAACGGTGAAGGGTAGGGAACCCAGATTATCTCACTCGTGGACACATCGGAAACGCTTTACAAACAATTGTGACGAGCACCGGAAAATGCGAGGTCGCACCTATGTCGTCTTCGCCAACTAATTTAAGACTTCATACAGCATGAGCCATAGCTTTGGCGCTGAAACGAGGTCCCACAGCGCTCACGATCGGCGATGGATTACCTCTGGCTTTTCTCGTGGTATGCCGTTCGCTTCCTGATGGGGGACATAAACGACATCCGACCGTCAGGGTTGGTCGACGAGAACTGTGACCTTCCCATTCAATCCTTTCGAAGGATAATCGTGCCTCCACAGATCCTTCCTTGATTAGATAGGACTGTAATAGGCGAATACATGGATAACGTACTCTCCAAGAGCCCGTGCTTCGCGTCTACTAATTCATCTCCGACCACCAAACCCTAGCAGCGAGGCTTCGACTGTGCCCATCAAACCAATTGGTAAACGGCGATGTAATTTATTTTCCACTTCGCCCCTGAAAATAAAAAAGAAAAAACCATTCACGTCAACTTCTCATTCGATCGAGCAGAAGCGCTGTCAGAATGATACTCACATTTGAAAATTTCCGTATTCGCCACCGCTTCTGCGCACGTACCAGTGCATCCAGAGTTTCCATAAGTGGGGCCAGCCCAATCGCCACAGATAGTGGTGTCCAATACGAGAGTGTGATCGTAAAAATGTTCGCTCATATCGCAGGTCTTGGAACTCCAGAAGGCGACAGGTTTGCCCCAGAGATCTGGTTGGGGCTGTTGAGCTTCGATGTCGGCGGGAATCTCGCCTCGGGGGAAATGCCACATTCTGATTCCCTCGTTGTTCCAGAGGTGGGCGAAGACTCCACCTGCGACCGAGTTGAATGGCTCTCCGTAGCTTCGCTCGTCGGTGTCGAGGAACCCGCAACCTCGGTTGTCGCCATTCGAGCTTGCACACTGGTCGTGCATTAACCTAGATGCAACTTCCACCCCGTCGAGGGAAAGCGTGCAACCAGGCCCGGAATGTAAAGTATATTGGTTTGTGGGCTGTTCATGCACGCCCTCCAAGATATCAATTTCCCCTGTGAACGTAACTAGAGTTGGCATCGATAGAAGAGGATGTCGAAAAAGGAGAAAGGCAGATAGATCGAGGACATACCTCCGTTCGGCCAATCTGGGCCCACGGACCAATAGGCAGGCCAGACGCTACACCCGTGTGGCATCTTCCAGAAGTCTGCGATGAACAGACCACCATTGTACCGTTTCTTTGTGCTGATACGGATACTGCAGGAAGAGCGGTGTGTTCTCAGGCACTCAATCGCGCCCTAAATTTGGATTATGAACACTCACGAGTCGCGTTTGCCACCAACAGGCACGTCAGTAAAATCGTCTACCGCCAGAACCATGGTCCCGTCTTCCTGGACATAGGAAAGGTTCTTTGCGACGGCGTTCTCGCGAGTTTGATAATTCACATTGCCGTGAGTAGGGTCTGGGTCAGAGAAGTAGTCCCAGTCACTAAAATACAAGATGTCAGACATTTCCAAATGAATAGGATAACGAGAACGGAGCTTACTTGAGAAAAGATTCTCCTCTGTAGAAGACCTCTAATTTGTAACGAGGGTCACCGATGTCGTCCCTGGCATGTAAAGATTGTTCCAATTTTGCGTGGCGCCTAGCCAAACGCAGCGGGAGGTTGCTTTGAGAACCCGCAATGCCTTCCAGAGGCGAAACAGCCAATAAAATGATCGAAAGCAGGGAAACGAAGACCATGATCAGCCCAATGAATAGGTGAGGAGAAAGGGAGAAATAGGATGAAGACTGGGACTAGGACAAGAGACGGAGGCGGGGAGGGGAAAATGAAGCGCACGACGCCAGCAACCTCCCCGAAGTCTTTTATTCGGGTTCGGAGGAGGCGCAGTAGCCTGATCACAGACTCCACTATTGTCCTTGGCATCCTCGCTTCCGGGCTGCGGGTTGCCATACTGCGCTCGCTGTTCCCTTCAGATAAAGAAGAACGATTGCCCAGTCAAGCAGTTCAACCGAAGTTCCAGTTGCCTTTGTACCCAACAAGTCAAGCTAGATTCCGTTTTCATCAGTGTTTCGTTGCCTTTAGGATAGAAGACAAAAGCCAGTATGATCAGTCCTAGTCACAGCAACGCACAGCAGCAAGCCAAAATTTTGTCGGGTAAACTGAGGACATGGTGAGGGTCGCGACGACGATCGAGGGCGCGCCGACGAAAGGCCCCGGCCGTTACCGAATCAATATTGATCCGATGCACATCTCCTCCAAGTTATGCCAGACGTCATTGAGGCGCGGTTTACTGGGGTTTACCACCGTGACCATACCGGGACCAGAATGCCTATTCCTCGAACGATCATAGAGCAAATCAAGAGAATAATCCCGCCTCTAGACGGATCCCTACACAAAGGACAATCTGGTCAGTAGAATACGGATAAAGTCTCAAATAACAAGGAATACTACTGCTGCCATGGCTTTGGATTGACAGGTCGTGTGGGGGTGCTTGGGGGCGCTTTAGAGCTCGTATCGACTTTATTTTGTATTTGTTGTCCAGGCTGACTTGTTAACTTACTATAGCTATACTGGTGCACCCTTCTTCGCGGCTTTCTCTGCTCTGAGATTCGTACGTACCCCCTCAACATCCTCTTCGAACCGATGTCTGAACCGGGGCTGCCATGTGAATCTAGGGTGTGGACCTATCCCATGTTATCTGCGCCCCAACAGCAGCAGGTGCAATCAAGTCCTACTCTCCAGACCTGATTGTACACCCAATCCTTAACGAATCATCGTAAGCCATCCTTCCGCTCCTTCCTCCCAACCAATCACTCCCACACCCGCAGATCCGTGGACAAAGTCAAATCCGAACTCCAATCCCTCCTCTCCCGGCTCCATGTCCTAGTTGTCGGACCCGGACTAGGGCGCGAACCCTACATGCAGTCCTACGCGAGACTCGCCATCTCCCTGGTCCGAGAGAGGGGGATGTACCTCGTCCTCGATGCCGACGCGCTCTTCCTCGTAGGCCACGATCTCTCCATCATCAAAGGTTACAGACGCGCAGTGCTCACACCCAATGTCGTTGAGTTCAAACGACTGAGTGAGCAAGTGGGTGTGGACCCTGATGCCCCACCGGACGAGAGAGCTGGTGTCGTATCAAGGATGCTAGGTGGAGTAACAGTGCTGCAGAAGGGGGCCAAGGATATCATTTCCGTTGATACCACTGGCGAGGAGGCGGACTTGTCTGCCAGTCACATCGAAGGTGCCGACGCAGAAAAAGAAAAGATTAAAGAGACGATCGCAGTTGATGTGGAGGGCGGACTCAAGCGATGTGGTGGACAGGGTGATGTCTTGAGCGGATGTGTTGGCACTTTCATGGCGTGGGGCAAGTGTTACGAGAGCGGTGTCTATGGGTAAGCTTAACCGCCGAAGTCCTTAGATATGTCTAATGATCACTTCAGAGATGGCACAGTTCCTACTTCTCGTGTCCCCCTACTCGCAGCTGTAGCGGGGAGTATGGTTACTCGAACTACGAGCAGGCGAGCTTACGCCAAATCTGGACGAAGCCTGATCACTCAGGATCTCCTCTCCGAAGCAGGACCGGCATTTGAAGAATGCTTCGGCGGTGACAAAGGACGATTGTGATCTCACGACACCTGCATTGGCAGCCCCAGATTGAATGGAATCAGAGAACACTAACTAATCCAACTTGAATTGTCCCTGGTATCTAGCAATGTTACAAATTCATATTAGCTACTAGCACTTTGAGATTCGACGCTTCCAAGATTCGCAATGTAAATTACTGCAATGTATCCATTAGCACCTCAACGGTTAAAAGGGTGGACAGAGGACGCACGGTAATAACAGTGGGCTTCTCGACGCCGAGGTACTCCTTCAACTTGCTCAACTCGAGAGCAACCTCGATCAAGCCAGCCAATCCCTCGGCAGCAGGCTTCTCGAGCTCCTCCTTGGGGGCCGAAGGTGCGACGTATCTCTCAACGTACATGCGGACAGTCGCACCCTGGCTTCCGGTTCCACTCAACCTGAACACGACACGCGACCCATCAGAGAACGTGATAACCTGACCCTGGTTCTTCGACACCGAGTGGTCAATCGGGTCCTTGTACTCAAAGTTGTACAAACCGGAGACAGTGAACGAGGTACCAGCAACAGCGGCAGTGTGGGCAGTGTTGTTGAGAGAACCGGTGGTGATGGCTTCGTTGAGGTTGGCGACGAGCTTGTTGGCGCCCTCAGAGGGGACTTCTTCGTAGTCGTAGCGGCTGAAGAAGGACCTTCCGTAGATGGAGTAGAATTCTTGAAGGATGTCGTTGATCCCGATGAGCTTGTTAGGGGATTCTTTGTTGGCGGCAGCAATGATGTTGAGCCAAGCTAAATTCCACGGGAAAGATAGACGCGCGCGAGTTAGACAGGGGTTAAGAGGTGTCATTGATGCGGTAGATATGACGCACCGACGATAGCCCAGAGACCATCCTTTTCACGGATGTGGTCAGAACCAGTACCGAAGGATTCCTCTCCACAGATAGAGAGACGGCCAGCATCCATGAGATTTCCGAAGAATTTCCAGCCTATAGATCTTTCGAATCGATGACCAATCATTTTGGAAGATTAGAGACATACCGGTGGGGACTTCGAAGTATTCGAGACCCTTCTTTTGGGCGACGAGGTCGATAGCCTTGCTGGTGGGCATGCTTCGCGCGAGACCCTTGACACCACCGTTCTTGAAGTAAGGGATGACGTGAGCCCAGTGGGCGATGATGGCCACAGAGTCGGAAGGAGTGACAAAGGCACCCTTGCCGTAGATCATGTTCCTGTCGCCGTCACCATCCGAGGCGGCGCCGAAGGGGATGTTGTTCTTCTCGACGACCTCAACCAAGCTGGCAGCATAGGTCAAGTTGGGATCGGGGTGGCTTCCGCCAAAGTCAGGGAGAGGGACGCAGTTCTGAACGGATGATTCCGGGAGACCGAGTGTATCGATGAGAATAGCGCGAGCGTAAGGACCCGTAACGCCATTCAAACCATCGAAGAGAACCGGGAAGTCCTCCCGGTGGGCGTCTAGGAATTTCTTGATCAATGGGAAGTCGAAGATTTCCTTAAGAAGGATGACATAGTCTTCGACGGAATCGATGACAGACACGTCTGATGGGCCAAATTTGGACTCTCCAATTTTGGAGAGATCGACCTATCATGAGGGGTTAGATGGAGGGCACAGGATATGCGGTTGAGGTGACACGAACGGGAGGAGCCTCGATGATCCTGTAGCTCGAGATGGTTTTGGTCCTTTCGTAGATCTTGTTGGTGACACTCTCGGGAGCTGGGCCGCCATTGGAGACGTTGTACTTGATACCGAAATCGTTGTCGGGACCACCAGGGTTGTGACTGGCAGTCAAGAGGATACCACCGTAGGCCTTGAACTTCCTGATGATATTGGAAGCGGCAGGGGTAGAGAGAATGGAATCCTTTCCGACGATGAACTTCTTGACGCCATTGGCAGAACCGATCTTGAGAATGGTCTGCACAGTCTCAGGGGAGAAGTACCGACCATCTCCACCGATGACGATGGTTTGGTCTTTGGCGTCGATGGAGTCAAAGATAGACTGTATAAAGTTCTCTGTGTAGTGCTATGGGAGAGTTAGCAGACTTCTATCGATTTGTCGATGGTGCTCACCTCCTGTTGGAAGACCTTGACACTGCAGATCCAGAATTAGCGCTCGTCCAGGTCAGTTTGATCAGTGCTTACCGTTTCCTGAGGCCAGAGGTACCTGGCTTCTGGCCGTCGTAAGGCTTGGTTGGGATCTCCTTGACTGGGAAAGACATTGTGGTTGTGGTGAGAGAATGACAAGGGCTCTGAAGGACCTCGAAGCTCTTCTTGCAACGTCGAATCGATCCGCCTAGTGATGTCAGAATCAAGCACGTGACCGTTTCCCATTTCGATCGAAGCCCTGCCTTTTCTGCTGTTCTCCCATCTGCAAAGCGCGCGTTGTTAGTGAACATTCGTTGTTGTCGGAAACGTTTCAAGTTTATCGAATCTTGTAGATGGGAGAGGGGCTGGGATCAGAAGCAAGACATTCAAGAGGCGATGAGCCGAGCAAGTTTGGAGGTCATTCCTGTGCATGAAGGTATGTACGTTGAGCAACAGGTGTGCGATGGATACCAGACTCCGACGTCGAACTGACTTCAGAGGCAGTTAGTCGGTCTTGAGCCTGTCCCGATTCAAATTAGATAAGCGCCCCTTTCACTGGCAGTCACCTTGAGCGCTAGGCCCAGCACACCCCATGTGACTGTGTCTCTGATAGGTAAACGCTCCCAAGTGGCGAAATGACGAAAGATGCTGACGCAGCGGGTCGGCTTGACGCCCAGCTGCGATCAGCCGCTGTACACGCAACTTGCATCGCTTTCCTTGCCGCCTAACTGCCACCGTTGCTCATCAACAGCCTCTCTAATTTATTTATATAGCCTCACTGGCTTGACGGAGACACATATTTTCAACCCTCAGGCCTGGGAACGAGCATTATGGCTGATCTGTTGAGCTCAAGTTCAGCTGCGACATCCAGTCCCGTCCATCTTTTGGTTTTGATTCATGGAATGTGGGGACACCCAGGGCACCTCGCTGAACTATCCCGCGTCGCCCAAGAAACTCATTCGTTGCCTGCTGCAGACGGCACACGACTAGAGGTTTTACTGGCGGAGACAAATCGTGAAGATTCAACATATGACGGCATTGACTGGGGCGGAGAGCGTGTCGCCAAAGAGGTATGTGCGCCACGTTTGGGTCGTGCGCCGGGGAACGTCTTAAGTCATTGACAACGACTTGCAGATCTATGACAAAGTTTCTGAGCTTGAGGAAACTGGTTTTAACGTTGTCAAGTTGTCCGTGACAGGATACAGCCTGGGCGGCCTGGTTGCTCGCTATGTCGTGGGGTGAGCCGCTCTTGGGCGATATGTATCAACTTGTCCACCCTGCTTACACCGCGAATTCAGCATCCTCATGCAACAAGGCTTCTTTGACAAAGTGACGCCTGTAAACTTCAACACTATCGCAACACCACACATCGGTCTTCCTCGGTATCCTTCATGGCTGTCATCAGTGCTCTCGACCCTCGGCCCTAGACTTCTCTCTCGTACTGGCGAACAGTTCTACTGTGCAGACAAATGGTCTCCAAATGGAAGGCCATTACTCGTAGTTATGGCTGATCCTGGTACGTCTTATTTGTTGGTAGTAAAGTGTCTTTGTTTACCCGCGGTTCTGAAGACAGGATATTCTACCAGGCATTGACTAAATTCCAACGGTTGGGAATCTACGCTAATGCGTGAGTGCTTATCTTTATCCTGGCTCCATGCATCATTCTGACCTGTCACATACAGAGTTAACGATCTCACGGTGCCCTATGTCACTGCAGCCATCGAGTACGAGGACCCCTTCGCAGAACACGAAACTAACGGGATCGAAATGTACGCTATCGTTCTCATCAGCCCGCGTATAGCGTCCTGACATTAAAACCAGCATTATGGACGACGAATACGACCACGTAATTCGAAGCCATACATTACCCGATACCCCTCCAGCCCCTCCTGTCAAAGCTGTAATACTATCCAGGAATTGGTTCCAAGGGTTTAAACCTCGTAAACCAATCCTACCTCCCGCCCTCCAACTACGCTTTCCCCTGAACATCGTGAGTCACCGTTTGACCCTACCTTCCAAGCTTATGTCTGAAAGGCTTTCCTTAGCTTTTGTATACCATGCTCCCAGTATTGATACCCACCGTCATTTCCATCGCTCTCGTCCGCTTCACACTCGCTTCACACTCCTCACGCGCACGCATAAAAGCACTTGAAAAAGAATCCCGTTCTTCGCCCTCCTCGAGCTCCGAAAGTCAACAACAACGCCTCGTCCATATCCTAGCCGAGCTCGAGCAACAAATGGAAGGCACCATTGCTGATATCCTCGACGACCCCAACCCGACACCTTCCTACCGTCCTCCCGTCCCTAAAATTAGACAAGGTGCACACCCCATCTTGACGCCTCATCAGAGGAAGATTGTTGGGTGGCTGAATACACTTCCGATGGAAAAGACACTGGCGTTCTTCCCGGATGTGAGGAACGCTCATGCAATGATTATTTCGAGGGATGTGAAAAGGTTCCCGGCACATAGGCTGGGCGAGAAAGTTATCAGACATTGGGCAAATTCATTGGCCTTTTAGTCTCCGTCTTGGTTCTCCGTGGATTATTTATTGGTTAGGATCCCTTGCGATTATTTTGGGCATTCGGTAGTTAAATGTAATCCTATATAATACTGTAATTGTGATTAGTACCGGATGGTTTCTGGCCCTTTGATTCGTCGCAGACGTGGTGGTGCGAGCAGGTGCCAGTTATCCAGCTGCCCGAGGGGCTCTGTCATCGTCCGAGGCAGGCGGCGGTTTCACGATCCCACTCTGAAGCATCGTTCGAAGTGTCGCATCAGTACCTAGCCTCGGAGCCCTGAAAGAGAGGAAGATCTGCTCGTCAGTATCAAGCCTTGGGTCTCCGAAAGGCACAAGGACTGTAGCTGACGACCAATTAAATCACTTACAAGATCGTTTTAGCAGCCTCGGTCAAGACGGATCGGCTACTCCATTCGATTTTGTCAATACCAGGTAGGTTGTCTGCCCGCGTTGGCCCCAGGTTGAGTAGCACGACAGGCTTTTCGAGTTCTAAGGCATGTTTGACTAGTCTGGTTTGCGTCGGAAAGGGTTCGGAATGGAGGTGTAAGAGGGATTTAGAAGGGCTGCAGGGTCTGGCTCATACCTGAAGGCAGAATACGTAGCGAGCGTCGTTCCTATTAAGAGTAGCTTGTCGGAGGCCTCGACGTCGCGGAACCTGAGAAGAGGGTGGGTTAGCACGGTCGATGTTGCAGGTGAAACGAGACTGACGATCGCTCTTTAACTTCTTTTGCAATGGACTCCCCGAAGAACACGACAGCGGGTTTGTGCTAATAAAGGTGTCGGTGAATTCCAAGCCCACTGGTCCTCAATGGAGATTAGTAACTAACCGTCGACGACCTGTGACCTTCTGCGAAACAATGAGGGCATTCGGGGACTACGAAGTCCTTGTACGAGACTCCCAAATGTTCGATGGCGACCTGGAAAAAAGGGTCGGTTCCACGGGGTTCTCGTTGTGGGTACAGTGACTGCAGAGGATGTACACACGTCTCCGTCTGGATTAGTCCGTAGTGGCTTCTGCAACCTTTCCGTTTCTTGAGCAAACTCGTGCCATTGTGGGTTGGCTGCTGAGAGCATGTCTTGGAATGTGTTGCGATCTATGGCGTGGCCTCGTTGGCAATGTACGCGCTAATGCGTTTTTTCAGTGGTTTGAAGGTGGGTGGATAAAAGGTGACACACATGAAGAGTGCCGTGTAGTTCGAGGATGTGTCGGTTTATGCGGTCGCCAGTCCAAGCGGGATCCCCGGATTGTTGAAGTGCCTTGTGATGCAGTCCATCTACATTCTGCGTGGGCATAAGAAAGTCTCTTTTCTGATGTAGTTGGAATTAAACCCACCTGAGTGATGAGCTGGGATACGTGCCCGGAATACGATAGGGAAGCCAGAGCGAAATGGGTGGTGTTGGGTTGGGCATCCCTCACGGGTGGGTAGCCGAGATACGAGCGTAACCTGGATAATCTTCATTGTGTGCAAGTCAAGGTGTATTTCCTGGACTCAGGCTTACCAGTATCGCTGTCTAAATTTGGTGAGCCGGTGGATTGAAGACATAATGAAGTTGGCGCACCTAAAGTATTGGCCCTTTTCGCTCTCGTCTATCAGTTCGTGATAGAATATAGGCCTAAGAAAGCTTGAACTTCTGTACATTCTTCCAATTTTTCAAGACTGACTTGTAATTCGGGTTCATGTACCGACCATCTGGTCCTCTATAAGCTCGAATCCCCGAGTCAACGCTGACTCCAGCGCCTGTCAAAACCGTTACGTTGCCTGTCTTCAAAAAGTCGCATAGTTTCGCAATAGCCTCTTCCCTCGAAATCAAAGGAAGAGAGGATTTAGCGGCAGAGAGGATGGCCTGGGGAATGTGTGGAACTGAGACTCGCATGTGATGTGACCGTCGCGGTCAAAATGGGCAGCCACCGGCTAATTGCACCGTAGAACGCCGTTGTTCACAGCGCCTAAGCTGCCGCCACCACGGATTCCCCATGATTACCGTCCAATTTTAATCTCGGACTGCGACGACGACAACTTGTATAACGACGACGAACATGAACCCACCACCGATGAACCCCTCTACAGTACAGACTCCTGGATTCGCGCATTACGCCGTGGCTTGGTCGCCATTTCATACGAACCGTGTTGCTCTGGCCTCTGCTGCCAACTTCGGCCTTGTTGGTAATGGACGGCTGCATCTCGTATCCGCCAACCCAGGTCCCAGCGGCCTGCCCATCCTGGGCATAGACAAATTGTGAGTGAACCTTGTCTTGACACGGCGATGTTCCTGGTTGAATCCTCAAGACGGCAGCTACGAAACACAAGACGGATTGTATGATGTTGCGTGGTCAGAGATCCATGAAAACCAGTTGGTTACCGCGTCTGGGGATGGTTCAATACGGTTGTGGGATGTTATGATCAAGGTCAGCGCCTTCTTTGTTTTTGTGAGCGAGTGGGTCGCTGAGAGACAATAAGTAGGATCTGCCCATCCGAGCATGGCAGGAGCATACCCGGGAGGTCTTCTCGGTTGACTGGTCGAACATCAAGAAGGATACCTTTGCATCGTCTTCGTGGGATGGCACAGTTAAAATTGTATGTCGCTATCATTCAAGTCTTCCTTCCCTTTGCTGACGGAGTACAGTGGACACCAGAACGCCCTCGTTCGGTGTTGACACTGCAAGCACATGGGTCATGCGTCTATCAAACCATGTTCTCCCCTCACCAGCCTGATTTGCTGGCTTCATGCTCTACCGATGGAACCATGAAGATCTTCGACCTGCGTTCCCCAGCCTACATGACAGGACCTGGAGCCAACTCCTTTACCGACCCTATTTCAGCAGCCGTCCTGACAGTTCCCGCTTCTGGGACAGAAGTCCTGACATTGGATTGGAACAAATATCGACCTATGGTCCTGGCAACTGCCGGCGTCGACAAAGTAGCCAAAGTCTGGGATTGCCGCATGGTGAAGCTTGGAGAGGCTCCTCAAGTCGGGGGTGTTTGTGAGACTCAGCTTCTTGGCCACGAATATGCCGTTCGAAAAGTCCAATGGAGCCCTCATCGCCCTGATATCCTGGCAACTGCGAGTTACGACATGACATGTAGAGTGTAAGTCTGGTCTCTATAGCCCAGTTGCATTTCCCCGTCTCTAATTGTTCTTTCGCCGTTTAGATGGACGACCATGCCTACCCCGGGACGACCACAACTGTTGCACATCCACGATCCTCATACAGAGTTTGTGGTTGGCTGCGCATGGTCCCTGTATGAGGACGGTCTGTTAGCGAGTTGTGGATGGGATGGCAGGTTAAATGTGTTTCGGGCTTAATCCGACCGGTATACAGAGATCGACTTCCAGTGTATGTACCAAGCTCATTGGAATCTGACTGATGTCCGCTTTGTGGTTGGCGGATAAAAACCAGCCCCTTATCAGTGACGACAGGAGATTGATCCGGTGTAATCAGATAACGGAGAAGATAAGTATAAAAGTGCGCATGCTCCATTGGCATGTGCCTCCGTACAAATTGGACACATTCCATGGCTTTCGAGTTCCCAACCGAGGCGACCCTTTCCTTCCTGACATTCCGACTCGTTTCCATATACAAAAGACCTGGAGACTACTTCAGTATGTTTCCACGTCCCCCGAGTTCTGGAATGGAGACTGACAACTGACTTCTTGAAACAATAGGACGTAGAGATTGAAGTCGCATCCCTGTTACCAAAGCATCTCAAGAAATGGAGAGAATCCAGATTAAAGGGAGAGACGAAGCATGCCCACCAGGTAATCCCCAGTTCCCCCTCACTCACTTTGTGAGCATGTTTTGAAGCTCAATCAATCTCTCACTCAAGTTTCGTCATCTCGAGACCTCGACATCGATGAAGATGTCGAAGACATCCTTTCCGACTCACTGGGATCCATGTTTGGCCTCCAGCCAATAAACGTGGGATCTCCAGGATCTCCCTTCACGTACCACTATACCGGCATCCAGGGTTCCTCAAACTATCCGCCCACAACAATTACCCTTCGCACTCCAGACACCCAGGCTGCGAACTGGAATCTGCACGCTTCTTCCATCTGGGTGTCTGCCCTATATCTGGCTGATCACATCGACCGCCTTGACTTACCCGCCCATCCGTATTTCACCGCGGATCCCACCGTCTCTCCCCTCCGCATCCTCGAGTTGGGGGCTTCAGCCGGCCTTCCTGGGATCCTGACTGCCAAGCTGTTCCCCAGCGTATCTGTCACCGTAAGCGACTACCCTGATGACCAACTGATCAAGGCGTTATCTGGTAATGTAGCCCTCAACGATGTCGAACGGAATTGCCGTACGATCCCCCATGGATGGGGATCGGATGTTTCCGAACTCCTCGACGGCGGGCTCGGCTTCGATGTCATTCTCGCTGCTGATACCCTGTGGAATTCGGAATTCCATCCCCTGCTAGTCGGTTCCATCGCGAAGGCTTTGAGACCGTGTCCTCATGCGAGGGTCCATCTTGTCTCTGGGCTACACACGGGGCGGTACGCGATCCAAAGCTTTCTACGGAGGGTTCAAAGCGCGGGCTTGGCCGTGGACAGCATGGCAGAGTACGAAGCCAAAGGGACCACCGAACGTGAGTGGGATGTTGAACGAGAAGGGGAAGATGACGGTGAACGTCGACGATGGGTGGTTTGGACGGTCCTCAAGTGGAGCTCGCTCAACTGGTCTCACGATCAAGGCGAACAATTACAATTGTGTTGCCGCAAGAGTGGTGAGTACGACGCGCGCTGATATCGATCATCAAGGGCAACAGAATGACTAAAAATAGAAACAGCACGATGATTGACATATTGACATATTCGGACACACGCGAGGTACACGAAACAATAAGTCCATTCGATAAAACTATGGATACAGAGAAACGACGATTTGACAGACAGGAGACACCGGAACTCGGAAGACAGCAGACGAGAAGGAAAACACAATTGTCCGGAGCGGGGGAATCTTGGGAGCAGTTACAGAGTTACGGATAATAATACAGGACAGTCCTTGGCTTGGTTCTCTTCTAGCATGAGGCCTTTGAATACACTCACGTTCTCACTCATCCATTTTCTTTAGATGGAAGCGCCGAAGCTCATCAGGAAGACCTCTCGCATTCCGTGACGCGGTTCCTGCAGGGTAATGTGGTTAGGAGGGATAATCAAAATTCAAGCCCGACGCTGCTTACCAGGAAGAAAACTATGTTGTCCTCGGTGACAGACATCACCTCGACGACGGCACCTCGCGTGATGCTGGTCGAGAGCTCTTTGGAGAACTCCTTGGGCACCAAGGCCGATTGGGGACCGACATAAGCCCAACCTCCTCGTGTAGATGGGCGATGCTCAGGGTAAGCTGGGAACTCGATGGTGCAGATACGGGTGGAGTAGCCTCGTCCTGCTGAGGAAGGCGCGTCGGACTCGAGATAAATGACTCGATTGCCAACGACCTGTGGGCTGCGGACGACCGGGAGTGCAGGCACATTTCTGATGAGGCTGAAATTGGCTGAATGGACCCAGGGAACATGTCGTCGATCCGGTCGGCTGGTAGGCCTGAAGTAAGATTCGTTAATCATGAGCCATTGCGCCGGGCCTTGAGGGTCGGATATTTGTTTGGCAGTAAGTACTAGAACCCGAACGAGGGGATCTGAGAAGAACAGGGCCCTTGGGTTCGGAACGCCGTCAATAGTGAGTGTCGAGTTCGGCAAGAAGTTGAGTTCTGCGTTCGCCCAGTGGGATGGTAGCTCGTATTCTCGTTCAATAAAGACCCGAGGCAGGTCCATGATGTTGTAAAGGTGGATGACCGGGGTTCCTTGATAGACTTTGGCTCCGAGAAGATATTTAACGCTCAGGAAGTGGACGTCATGCTCCTCCATCCACTGCGGGTGTCCGGTTAGTAAATCTAGATCGATTTCGAAGGTAATCAAGAAAGTCACTAACCATGGCCCTGAAGGATCGCCAATCCAAAAGGAGTTGCTTGGCGGTACCGTTGGCAAACTTCAAGGAGACCGCAAGCCTGGATCCACAAATGGAGAGGGTCATCTTCTGGATTGGCACTTGTACCTGAACCGGACATTCATAGAAAGGTGCTGGTGCGTGTGGATGCTTGTCGAACTTCCAGATATCTCTAATCTTCAAGCGTATACCTATCTGTCCAGCAGGACCACTAGAGACGACAATGGTTAAGCAAATGGGAGAGGTCAATGGAAGGGAATCACATACGTGATCCCAAAGCCGGAAATAAGTAAGCCTTGGGACGGGTCAACGACGACAGCATCGGACTGTGGCGCAGTCCCGTATTGGACATGACGGGTCTGGGATGGAGGACGATGGAGTCGAGTGGAAGGAAGTTCTTGAAGTTGGAGAGCATGAGCGTTGCCGTGGATGAGGAATTCAGCGGAGACGGTGAAGAGGTTTGCGCTAGCAGGTAACTGGAGTTTCTGCTCAGCAGTCCAATTAAGCACCGGCCAATCACGTCTATAAGCGCCGAGTAACTGGAGGCGGAGCTGCGGGGGCCTCTTGACAAGAGAAAGGACCCCGTCCGCCATCCCAGAAACGGCCAACTCGAACTTGTAGCGCAAGTGTTGGAAGTGAATTACTACGTCATACACGCGTGGAAAGACCTGGGTGTTTGAACATGAGGAAGAGAAAATGATTATACCGATGCAAAGGACTCACCTTGCAGGTACGGTACAGGGAGTTGGGGTCAAAGTACTCGAGGATGGTAATGAGAACGTCATTGGAGATGCGGTAGCGTCCGGTAGTTGGGAGTTTATGAGGCATTTTGTTGGTCTTTACCACCCTCCATGTTGGATAGATTTTATAGTCCTAAGGTCGTCGCAAAGGAGGGTCTGGCAAAAGAAAGGCTGTACTGGTTAGTTCAATAGTCAGACCATACCAGCCCATTGCTACGCGATCTCAAGGGCAGTCCATCTTGTTCTTTGCGACAAAATGTGAATAAACCGATTGGATACGCGGCTGGTTGGTAGGACAAGTCATTGTTGAAAATTGTAGTCTTTTGTGGATCCAGTAAACGCGTTACAACTTCGCTAAACCGGCTGTCATGTCAACCGCTTTAAGTTCAAGATTCGAAAATAAGTTCAGTCAAGAGAGAAAAAACTTACAGGTTAGACGCGTGAAAGCGCTATTTTGCAACAATAAGAGCCTGATAGCGGGGTTTCTGCTGCCGCGCTCGTGGAAGACGAATACGGCAGGTGTGACCCAGAGTTAGGGAAATGATGTTCCAAGTGGAGATAAAAATAATAGACAGCTGGGGTTGATTGTAAAAAGTCAGGGTTGCGATGGCATTCGTATTTCTGAAGCAACGACAAAGCTTTTTTAGCGACTTCGATTGCCCTCGAGGCCCTCGACGACGAAAGGTGGCTTACCAAAAGGGGTATTTGATCGATCGGCCTGTGACAGAAGCGATAGCTCCGCTTGCACCGCCACATCCGTTTCGGCACGTGGCGATGAGACTGCACTTGGCAGTTGCTCAGCAAGCAGGGCTGAGCACCTTGCTCTGAACCGTCATTATGGTTTGCAAGAAGTGCGAAAAGGTGCGGTTTGCCTTCTTTCTTTTTGTTATATTACGTTGCTAAAGACTATCCTTGGGCGCTATAGAAACTATCCAAGGTGGCCGCACCTGATCCATTTACGGCTAGCTCGTCCAGTATCAAGGATGGCACCCGCAAAGTTGGGGAGAACAAGCTGTTGAGCAGGCCTGGTTCCTCGAAGAATCGTTTCCAGGTGCGTTCTTTTGTATATCCTAAAGGACGCCGGACGCTGACAGTCTCTTGCACTAGCCGTACCAAAATAAATGCAAAGATTGTAAACAGCCATGCACTCAGAACAAAGCGAAGTATTGCCATGGTATGGCTGTCCCCTCTCTGTCGAAATCCTCTTCGTCTGACACTCTCCATCAGGTTGCGCCTACAAGAAGGGCCTTTGTGCGATTTGTGGCAAGCAAATCCTCGATACAACAGGCTATGTCATGTCAAGCAAGTAAATGATAACCTACCTCGCCCTATCGCTCTCGAATTCATTGCCGTGGGCGCTATCCATCTCTCGTCACCTCGTTGTAACACCATGCACGGATTCATTCCCCCACTTCTCCTGATGTATCCTTACTTATTGTCACATACGATAGATACCACGAAGCTAATAATGTACACAAGATTATGAGAAGATAATTGGGCGGCCTGCAAGTCATAAATACGGAAAACTGGATAAGCAAAAAGTTCGTGTCGTCTAATCGTCAAGTTCCTCCGCTGCCTTCGCCTTCGCGACTGCTTGCTGTCGCTGGTTGTAGATCTCTTCGTCGATGGTATTTTTGGTGATGAATTTCCAGATGTGAACGTGCTTGGTTTGGCCGAAACGAACGACACGTCCGACAGCCTGGGTTTCGTTGGCTTCGTAGACTTCGTTGCTCGGGGTGAGCAAGGGGGAAAGGAAGATGACATGGTTTGCATCGGTCAAGTTTGCACCGCTAGCGCTTTCATCCATGACATTCAAGAGTAGGACACGCTGCTCGCTACCCAGTTTGAAGTTTTCAAGGCTGTTGGTCTTATCCCTGACGCCACCTTTGATCTGCAGGTAGCCAATGCCATGATACTTGAGACACTCGCCCACTTTCTGGATTAGGTCAGGGAATTGAACGAACAACAGCACTCGGTCGTCCTTGGGAATCCGGTTCCTGTTCAGTGTCAGAGGATGGTCTAACAAACGAAGAAGAGATAAACGTACTTGATGAGGTCAACTATTTTTTCCAATTTCCTTCCGAAATGCTTTCCGCCACCATCCCGCTCCTCGTCATCCTCTCCCAATTCGGTGGCCTTGACAATGTTGTTGACCCGAGCAGCGCATTTGCATTTGCCAATGGCTGCATACACGCACTCCTCTTTGTCGGCCCATTCCTTCACACAAGCGTAGCAACCCTCATGCCCGCACTGCGAAAGCACTGCAGAGTCGGCGAGAGTAGTCAGCTTTCCGCACCCAGGACAGTCTACAGGCGGTCGCTTGCTCTTCTGGGATTGGATGTCTCGAACGGCGGTGATGAAGCGAAGGGATCGAATTCGACCGGTCAACTCCTTGGCGACACGGCGGATTTCGTGGGTCTTCTCTCGATGCTCCCAAACCTTCTCCTTCACCTTCTCAGTTAGCTGGACGTCCGATTTACCCCTGACCGGTTTGGGAGTTGCGACGTTGGCCTCGTCGAGGAGTTTGTGGATCACATCAGTGGCATCTGCATCATCGACACCCTCGGTTTGGCAGACCCGAACCCATTCGTTGAACATGGACTCCGTTCCGACATTTCCCAGGGCCTTCTCGCGCGCCGCTCCTTCCTTGATGGCCTTCAGGAGCGAGGCCTTGCAGTCCTCGAGCTGCTCCTTCCGTTCCTTGACAAGGGCATCGCAAGCTTTCATAGCGTTCTCGTTCTTAGTTTCGAGCTCAAAGTGGGAGCAACGCTTCAGAAGGGCTTCCTCAGCAGACCTAAGCGGCGTCAATAGGCAATTCAGCTTAAAGATGTGATGTTCCCCTTACTTGCTCTCTCCGAGAACCTTGTTGAGACGCTTCTCTCGGTCACTCTCGTTCTTCCTGCCTCGTTTGATGGTCATATCAAGGGCTTGAAGGTGGTGCAGCAGTTCGTAATAGATAGCCCGTTCGGATGCAGGGAGGATGACCTCTTCGATATGCGTGCTCGAGGGTATCTCGTCAATCTCGGCGATGTTCTAAAGAATCGTCAGTGCATTGAACTCGAAAGAGGGGGCGTGATCCAACCTGTCTGACGAACTGGTCCAAGAAGCGTTGCCCGACTTTGTGGCGATTTGCGTGCCATTCTAGGCTGTGGACCTCCCTGAAGGAGTGGAATCGCTCGACATCTGGAACGTGCAAGGTCAGCATATACACCTATGCAGGGTTAACAGCACTGACTGGTTTGCTCCCGACGACGCTTCTTCATTTCCGTGGATTCACCTTCGCCATCATCATCGACTCCGAGGTGGAGGCCAAAGAGGACAGCCATCGTCTTCACGGCGGGGAAACTGTGCACAGGTGGCGTACCGGAGAGGATCCAGGTGCGGTCTGCGGTGATATTTGTTACCATGTGGTACACTTTGCGGTCTCCGCTCTCCAGATAGGTGTACTCGTCGATGACCAAACGCGCAAAGTGGAACATCTCGAGAGGAGGACATTGCATTTGTGTCCAATCGCCCTTGACGACCGCTGAGCCCAGCTTCCAAGGATCAGTCATCTTTTTAGGTCGCTTTTCTTTAACGGCCGCCTTTTTCTTGCCCTTTTTAGCGGGCGCCTTGGAGGGCGCTTCGTCAACATCCATCCCGTCCCCATCCTCGTCCATATCAGCATCGGTTTCGGAGCCTGAGGCCGCAGTGGCAGTCTTCTTGCCCTTCGTTGTCTTCTTGACCGGTTTCTTCCCTTTGCGTTTCTTGTCGGTGTCTGACTCGTCTGAATCGTCGTAAGAGGACATCTCTTCGTCTGACTCCTCCGGAGAATCTGACGCCTGATAATCGGACTCCTCGTCATCACTCTTTGCCTTCTTCTTCGCCCTCGCCTTCCCTTTACCCGTCGGTGCCTTCCCGCCCCTCGCCGTCTTCTGACGCTTCGTAGGACGCTTCTCCTCTTCCTCCGAGTCGTCGTCCGACAATAAAATGACAGGCTTTGCAGTGGCACGCCTGGGTCGCTTCCTGTTGCCACCACTGTCGCCATCCGAGTCCGCCGGTTCGGGGGATACACTGGGAGAGGACTTGTTCTGCCGCACCTCGATGACGACTTCGGGAATCAAGCCTGACGGATTTCGAGAGGCAGTCCCAGTGGAAGGTCCATCGACGGGCTCTTGCTTCACATTGTCCGTTGGGTTTGCCTTCTTGATCGACCTCTTGGTCTGAGTCCCTGTTGCACCAGTGCTACCCTCCTTCCCCCTCCCCTTCTTCTTGGCCTCTTCTTTCTCGGCGGCTTCCTTGTACTGCCTGCCCCTAAGACGTTTTGCGGCAGCGAGGGCGGCTGCCTCCGCAGCAGCAGCCTGTTCAGCAGCGACTTGCGCCAAGAAGTTAGCATGATGGCAAATAAAGTTAGCAAGAGCACCTTACTTCGTTCCGGAGCTGCCTTAATCTCGGTCAAGACAGCTTGAGCGCCCTCGTCTTGCAATCGCTCAACCTGATCTGCAAGGGCTTCCATAGTCTTCTCGAGATGGGCGACGAACACGCGACCGTCGGAGCTAGGGAACTCGTCGACACCCGCAAATTGGCTGAGATTTCCAAGGTAGATGCTGCTCCTCTGGACGCTGTAGGCCCAGATGATAATGTCGGCCTCTTGTATTGATTCAATGGTCTCCTTTTTAAGGTCATTGACGTCCTTGATGACGAGGACTTTCATATTCTTTCTCTTGATGAACTTGTTCACTTCCCCGGCCCACTGGGCTGGTAATTGGGCAGGAACGATAATGAGGGTTGCCGATGAGAGGATTCGTCCGTGAACCTTTTTCCGTTTCGGGAACGTCTTCTTAATCTTGTCCGCAGTGCAGTCAATAAGGCCCAGGGTGATAGCCGTTTTACCGTATCCAACTTGGTCAGCGAGGGCTCCACCAAGAACACGGACAGGCCTCTCGGCCCTTCCCTCGGCCCTCCAACCCAGAGGATCCAGGATAGCCTCCGAAATCTCCTCTTCGATGAAAGGAGGGGCGTCTTCGGCTTCCTGCCTGAGCATCCACGCCAATGATCGCTGTTGCTCGGGCCTGAGAGGTATCCTGAAATTAGGAGGTTGAGAGTGTGGTTTGTCGTCTCTGTTGCTGAGAAGGCGGAATTTACGGCGTGTCATGTTGGCAGCAGGGGCATAGTTCGTGTCGAGTCGCCATGAGAGAGTAGGCTTGCTATTCCGATTCTTTGTAGGGAGACGGGAAAGCGCGCGGTGGAGAAGAGATGGAATATTGATGCCAATACGAACGTGGGCGATGCCCTCGGAGTCGAGTTGAAGCTGGGTGACGAAGGGACTTGGGCGACGTTTCAAGCGCCTCTCGTACTCGCCAGCTTGGACGGGGTCCTCGATAGGGACAATTTTCTGCCCATTTTTCACCCATTGCAAGACGGGGGCAGTGGGAGCACAACGCTCACAGGCACACTCGAAGTCTATAGGGAGCTCCAGGTGTTGCCAGTCCCTGAAGTTGCCTCCAATGTGACGGATTCGTTCGAGCAACCAAGCAAGGGATTTGAAAACTCCCCTCTCGTGGACCTTATCGACCTCGGCCCAGTGACCTCTTGGCCATTGCTCATCAGCATCCTGTCCCAGTGGAACTGCGCAACTGAGAAGGGCATAGGCATGCTGGCAGGCGTCATTGGTCAATGCGAGTGTGAGAGAGCCCTCGGGGACCCCGTAAGTAGCGTCGCGTGTGGCTGCAGCCTGTATCTCGTATTAGTTGAAGCAGTTAGGAAATCGAACAAATAGTCTCACCTTCAAACCGACTGCAGGCTGCTTCACCCACTTCCACGGCAGATACACCCGTACCTTCTGCTCCCCCTCTGTATCGGACTGTCTCCAGGAAGGATCTAACTTGCAAACCATGGGCCGCGTCTCTCGGTATTCAAGACGTCTGATGATGCTAGAGAAGACGAAGCAGTCCTCGGAGTCATTGGTACGATGGGGATCGAATAGCATGAAAAGCGGAGGGAGTCCTTCGTCCGCAGCGGTAGGGACCTTCTTGTGGAGGGCGCCGTTGGCGGTACCGCATCTATCAAGCAAGACATATTCACCAGAGATGTCGCGGTCGAGCGATTCGACGTGTTCCTTGGGGACAGACATCTTGATGGATGAGAAAACCTTCTTGTCCTTATGAGCGGCACCCATGAGACCTAAACGAGCCTCCCAGGAAGGAACCAGTTCGCCAACGCCCTCAATGGTGATCATAAAGTTAGCGGGGGCAGGAACGGCAAACTCCCAGACGCCGGAAAGAAGACTGCCTTTGCAGACGAGTCGGGCGACTGGGTCTTCGAGAATTCGTCGAATCTCGGCTTTGGCAGGTTCGTCCACATTGGGGAGAGCAAACAATCTCCACTCTGGGCGTTGGGGGTGCAGGATGAGTTCGAGGGTCGCTGATCGTGATTGGAAAATGGCACTCCAGATTTCTTGCCGTTTGAGTTCAACGAAGTGGATGTCGTGGTCTTTGGTGTTAAGAACGGCCTGGCGCCAGGTGTTCCACAAGGAGTCCTTGACCTCTGAGCCCTCCCGCTCGCGTAACTGGTCCAGAACTCCCTCGGTGATACCGGAAAGAGCAACGGACATAGGAAGGGCTGACTTGATGTCCTTGGCGAATTCGGATGGGTGGGTGCGAATGTCGTCGCAAGGTTCCGTGTTGTGTTCTGGGCGTCCGCCACACTTTTTACAGAAGGTGGTAGAGCAGTCCTTGCAGCGGAACAACTTCCGTTGGGTCATATCCATCCGACCTTCGCAGACGCAAAGTCGCGAGCTACGACTGGCATGAGCCAAGAGTTCTGCCAGAGTATGTTCTTGGGTGGGGCTGAGGTCGAGGGTCTTCCTAGCCAGCTTCTCTTCTCCCAACACTTCAGCACGCGGTTCGACCGCGGCGGGCACTTCATCCACATCCATGGCCTCGTCTTGAACCCCTTCCAAGTGTTGCTTCATCTCGTATGTCTCCTTGTCGTCTCCTGTCTTCAAGAGCTTCTTGCCGACAACCAATGCAGCCAAAATGCATGCGCCAACCACCGTGGACGACATGGCATTACCAGCCAAATCGGCAAGCTGATCTTCGTTCTCTCGCGTCAACAAGAGCTTGTCGATTGGAAGGCCTTGCATAGAGAGAGCTTCAAGACCGACCATAGGGCCTCCTCGGTTGGTGATGTATGGAATCATGGATGGGGTCAGGCATGGACAGATGCCAACCTTGTTCGAGCCGATAGTTCGGTCCACATTCTGGGACAAGTTCCACACGACTCTGTAGAAAGAGTGAGAGAGAGGCATCGCAATAAGAAACTGAGCACGAACGTCTTATAGGAAGGGTCAATGCCCTTGGCAGCGGACCGCAGCAAACTGATGTCCATCAAATCCCAAACTCGCTCAACTTGCGCAACTCCCCAATCGTTCCAAGCGAAGTCGGGTAATTTACAGGATCCACCTAAAGGAAGGCTGTCAATAACGAACGAACTTGCTTCGAGAGAAGGAGCATACCATCATCCCAACTGGTCAAAGGTCTCTTGTTGCCCAACTCTTCTTCTAAACGTGCCCTCTGATGTCGTGACTCGCATCGACTCCAGTCGGTACGTCCTGTCCTACGGTCTGGAGCACCATAGCTCTCCTGCACTAGCTTCTGTCGCGCGTGATGGATGCGAGGGTCGTCTGAAGGAAGCAGGAATGCGTCGAGCGTCGATGATGCTGGGCGCTTAAGCCGACCGGTGACCAACTCCTTCCACTCTTCTGGTAACTTTGAATTCACCTTGTTGACTGCAACAAGGTAGACTCGGGTTCGGGTATGGGGGATGTAGTAATTCTTGGTGTCGACACGTGTCCAGCAGGCACTGTAACCTTCTCTCTCGAAATAGGTCTGGACCTTGTCCCATGGTGCTGAGCAGACGTTCTCGAGGATAACGATTGGGGGGCGGTGGTTTTTCACCCACGACATCATGCCGCGGAAGGTTCGACCGGATTCTCCGCCCGCATCGATATCTTGCTTTTGGTTGTTGAGATTAGAGTAGTCGACACAGGAGGTTCCTGCGACCAACATGTCGACATCTCCCGGGACGGGCACGAGAGCACCGTAGGCGGTATGACTGGAAAACAAGGGTTCGTCAATAAGTGTAACGCGTCGCGAACTGCCAGAACCACGTACGCTTCGTCGTCGCCTAGTTCGCAGACATCGCGGAAAAGAATGGGGGGTTGGAAGTTACGTTCGATGTAGGCCTGCTTGAAAGGCTCAATCTCGCACGAAAAGACGTGTTCTACTTCGAGCTTGATACCGTGTTGATCTTCAATGGACTTTTGGATGAGTTCCAAGGCCAAGAGTGGGGATTCAGTGCCAGAACACATAGTCGCGACGCGTAGTTTGCGCCCTTGGACGCGTTCAGTAACATCCTTGATTTCTGGGATTTTGCTAACGAGATCGTCGAAGATAGCGGGGATTTCGTTGATTGGGGGTAGATCTGCAGGATCTGCGGCGGGCGGTTTGGCCGCCTTGGTAGGTCGTGCAGGCTTCTTCGCGGCCTTTTTTCCCTTCACAGGCTTTTCTTCCTCTTCTACTTCATCGTCATCCATCTCGACGTCGGATAATTCAGTCGCCTCAGTTGCTGTGTCGGGTACGTCAGCCTCAGAGACTGGTTCGCTCGTTTGGTGGTCTGTGTGCGCGTCATCGTCGTCGCTGGCGGGCGCTGGTTGACGACTGCTGCCTCCAAAAAACGATGTTATAGACTTCTGTCCCGAAGGACGCGAGCCAGCTGCTTTTCCTCTCGCCATGCGCGCTGGTGGCTACTTGTCGGTTAGGGTTGAGGTGGAACGAGTCGGCAAACACGTTCCAGTGACCGTGACAAAACGCGTCCCATCACATTCACACGGCGCGTTATGATTACTCGTGGGAAACATGTCAGCACCGCCGTGGAGTCTCATTAAGCTGGGACAGGCTTGGCTTTCCTTCCACCTATAAAGTAAGTTCGACGATTTCTTGTTGTTGGCTAGTGGTTAACAGTTTTGGACGATGAAGACGACCGCAGAAATGACTGGATTCAAAGATCGAATAAAGCGCTTCTTCGGAGAAGATGCCTTCGAATGGTTCTCAAAACACTACATCGTCGACTGGTAAGTCCCATGACGAACTTAAGACTGTCGCCTTCATTTAGCCACAGGTCAGGATAACCGTCGCCATTATATGGGCCATTGCCTTTTATACCAAAACCATAACAGTAACTATACGGGATTTCTCACCGACAGATCCGTTAATCCAGTTCGAGCATCGGAAGAACCAGTGAGGGCTAGGGTTCGACTTTGGTGCAACTGAAGAGGATTCTGACGCTATGTTAAAGAGTATCCTCTCCTTTCAATCAATTCGTCGCCCTACTGGCTCCATCGGCGGTGGTCTTTGCTGTTGCAGTGCTTAAACGCTCTCTAATGGACCTGCATCACGGTATCGTTGGGCTTCTGGTCACTCGGTACGTAGTTCTCCGATTCTTCGAAGACTATGATTAACCCATACCACAGGGGGCTCACTGCTGCTATCATACGTTTCATGAAAAATAGGATAGGTGGCAACAAATGTTTGCCCTGTTGACAGCACATCTAACGAATGTACAACAATCAACAGGTCGACTTCGTCCCGATTTCATGTCCCGTTGTCAATGGGACGAACTTTTGAAGAAGTGCACTGGGTAAACGCCACTTCAGACGTCTTCTCAACCCAACTCAATCTTGCTCAGGAAGGAAAAGGACATCACGGAAGGACGCAGGTCCTTCCCTTCCGGTCACTCTGCCACTGCCTGGTCCGGGATGTTCTACTTGTCCTTGTTTCTTGCAGGGCAAACCGCGGCTTGGTGCTTCTCGTCAAACAGACTTGCTCCGCGATTGTTGTCCAGCAGAGTTCTACGCTTCGGGATCACCCTTGTTCCTCTCATCTGGGCATCTCACGTTGGGCTGAGCAGAATGGAAGACAACGTAAGTCCTCCGCTGATCAGAGTAGCTTCGATTGTTGATTAAGAGTTACTTTTAGAGGCATCACAAGGAAGACGTTATCGTCGGAACCTTCATCGGAATCCTAGTAGCCACCATTTGCTACTCCATGTTCTGGCCCAATCCACTCTCCACCAAATCTTTCGCTGTCGAGCGATTCGGTCAACCACGATACCTTTACGACACAGAAGCCCCCTCTCGAGATGACCGATTCCAGTTCGAACTTGCCCCAAGAGAAGACCACGAACATTCGAATGCAGTGTAGTCGTCAGCGAAACAATTGGTTGAACAAAGGAGGGCAATAGGTATACATGGCAGTCATGCTACTGACAGAAATTCCCCGGGAATAACTTTAAAGGAAGGAAATATCATAGAACCGGCGTATTATTTCGAACAAATACCCATTTATCCCCTACTTTTTCCATCTTTCCTCCACTGCTGGCGGTGGGTGGCGAGGCTGAACCTGCATAGGTCCCTATAGGCGTATTGGTCGATTGTTGGTTATGCTGAATATAGCTATCACTGGAGTCTCCTCCACCTAATACGATGGCGTCTGTGTCGTTGGACGAGTAATTGCTGTTGTATCCACTCCGTTGACCCCTTTGTCCATCTCGGCCAATGCCGTGAGATGGGCCTCCCCTCCCTCTTCCCCTATTTCCAAAACCCTTCGATAGCCTTGGGTCCACCGTCGTCGCCCCCCAATCCTGTTGCTGTTGCTTCGCCATCCCTTGTCCTCCCGCCTCCCACTCCTGCTGTTGCTGCCCATTAACCGGCACCGCCGCACCACCACCACCAGCAGCCGCCATCTGCGCTTGGAACATCATCGTCATCCCAAATTGCATGAGTTGCTCTTGGGTGGGCGCATACCCATACGTAACCTGCCACATCTTTCCGAGCGCTTCCCACGAGGCTGGCGAGGTCAAATCAAAGTTTGTAAAGTCAAAATCGACCTCTTGTTGCTGTTGCGGTTGTTGCGGTTGTGAAGAGTTTGTAGTATTGGGGTCAAGTGACGAGGCATCAGAAGATGTAATCGGAGCTACTGGTGCAGGCATTGGCATATTCTCTCCATCATGTGTATTTGAAGCAGATGTAGTAGAAGAAGAGTCCTTGTCGGGTTGGGATGGTTTGGAGAGTGGGGTGACGGCGGCGGCGGTGGGTGGCGGTTGGTCAGGGTGATGTTGGTTGGACGACGCCTTGGTGTCTGGCGCGGGAGACGGAGACCTGATATCTCTCCCGAACTCGTCTTTGCCCGGAAGGTTGCGAGGCGGCTCTGCTCGACCGGAATTGGACCAGGACGAACCGGACAGTGGACCATCTCGTCGTGGACTGAGGAACCGGTCGCCTCGTTTGTCCGAATATCTACTGGGAGGACTGCGAGAACGACTACGGCCTCGGTAGTCTCGGTCTCGGTCTCGTTCTCGATTGTAGTCACGATCGTCCCATCTCCTCCTCTCGCTCCAGCCACCACGGCCCCCTCTGGGAGGATGGCCTCGCTGGTTGGCGCGGGGGTCCCGAGAATACGAGCGATTGTCAGAACGATTGTCATGATGGAATCTACCATCCTCTGGACTAAATTGCCGTTCACGTCGAGATTCGTCACGGTTTGGTCTACGTGGGTCATCAGGAATAGGTGAGCGTGAACTACGATTAGGTCCAGGAACAAAAGTATTCCCTTGAGTAGCCGGGGTTATAGTATGCAATGAAACATTTGGAATCGCAGCAGCAGGAGAGACCACATTTGCAGCAGCAGCAGTCTGCGTTAGTTGTTGCAGGATTGCGAGTTGTGCTGGATCAAGCGGTGCAACCGCGGGGGTATTTACATTGGTTTGCCTGGAAGGTAGGTTACAGTTCGTGTCAAGGTTGGTCGATGCAAAGGGCCACAGAATACTCACAAACTAGTGGTACTAGCTGCCTGGGCAAGGAGAGCCAGTAGCGCCGCCTGAGGATTTGGCTCTGCGACCGGTGTCCCGGCACTGGGCGTCGCAGAGATGGGCGGTGCAGGCGCGAACGGTAGCGTACTGACAGGCTCCGAAGCCGGAATGGATACATTAAGAGGAGCATGCCCATTGGTTTCTGGTTCTGACAAAACAAAATCAAATTGAATTCAGTTGTCTGCCTTACATCGACGTTGATAGCAATAAAAAACGCCACTAGAGCTTGTACAGGTGGAGAAGTACTTAGCGAACGCAAGGGATGATGATAAGCACCTTTTTTCTTCCCCTCCAAGATGACTGAAAGACGCGAAAGCAAGCTAGCCGGGAATGTGTTCCCCTTCACCCAGAGGTCAAGCACCTTTTTGCATTTTGCCTGTCAACGCAGCGAGTCAGAAAGCAGCTCCACAAAAACAGGGATGGAAGAGAAGGGGACAAAAGGATGTCGACTGTACCAAACCCAGTTCCCAGCAGAACAAGGCCGTCCAGCGCGAAATGACGAGGCCAGATAATCCTAACGGGGGACGTGATAGTCGAACAGCATGAATGCTCACCTTCGCTTCTGGCACCTCACAGCTAAGCATATCTTGATACAGTCCTTCTACCACTCCACCAAGTTTGGACAGGAACGTTGCGGCATTCCCAGACAGGCCCGTGGTATCCTCCGGCACAGTCAAGCCCAACTTGTTGGCCTTCGATTTTGCAGCTCTTGCCAGAGCATCAAAGACATATAGACTCGAGATTTTATGTTCCTTTGCGAGAGATTTGTGCGTGCGATACAAGGTGGAGACCATCTGAGTGTCGTGCTAGCGCCAGGCCCAGTCAGGATCCAACGGATTTCAGTATGTAAAAACGGAGCGCACCTCCAAAGAACCCATGGCCATTTCCGTCAATTTTGTTATTTTAGAAGCAGACAACCGCTTCGCCTGCACCAGCTCCTTCAACGACGACTCGAATTCCTACGAGAATGACGCTGTTAGACCTGTTTTCTCCCCGCGAACCGGTCATTTTTGACGCACGGAAATCTGTGACATGGTGTCGCTGTTGTTGCGAACAGATTTTCGAGAAATTGGAAAGGAGAGCGAAGTAGAGGTGGCCTATCTTGGTGAGAAAGAGGGGTCAAAGTCGGCGGTTGGGTCAAAGGCCATAAGTTTGGCTCTGTTGATCTCGCCAATCTGTGCGTTAACGGAAAACTGGCGCGTGCCGGCAACCACCATCATCGTCGTGGAACATATTTCCCCAGTCCCAGTGGATTCAATCGACAAATCGACATGGCGAACCTCAGGAAAGCAAAGATTACCCTCGGAGGGGCTGTGGCATTCTGCGCTCTTACTATCTGGGCAGTCCATTACCAGCAGGAGAAGGAACGAGATGTACGAGCAAAGGTTCCGGGTCCGTCGATTCATCGCTGACGATATTTCTCTACAGACGATGTACCAGGGCGTTATCCGCGACGACGAACGACGAAGAGAGAAACTTAGACAACGGCAGTTGGAGCTGGAAGAGTCTCAACGAAAGCGAGAGCTATACGAGCGCTACCAGAAAGTAGAAAAGGCCTCGGACTAAATAACCAACCTCGGGACGATCCAATAAGCATAGAAAGTATCCTAACCCCTGGACATAATACCCACTCTGCTGCCTACTGCCTTATGCAACTATCTAATACCACAAGCTCACAGTTTGTTTTTCGAGTTGCCGTGCAAGTCATGTCATCATTGCAATATGGTACACAAGTGATTCACATCACTTCAGTATTTAAACGACGGGGGGCTTGGTGCCAGGGGTGAAGGTGTAGGTCAAGCCGCACTTGCCGCAGTATTGGCGGTCCTTGTGGAAGGCCATCTGTAACGATGGGATGAGATGAAAGATCCAAGGCCAAGGGAGGGAGGGGACATACGAAGATACCGGCACCACACTCAGCGCTGGGGCACTCACGGCGGAGACGCTTGATCTTGCCGTCGGAGTCGACCTTGTAGTACTTCAAGATCGACATCTTGACCTTCTTGCGCTTGTGCTTGATCTTCTTGGGGGTCTGTAGACAGTGACTGAATTAGCGATGGCCGATATCGACCAAAAAATCAAGCGCGACGTACGCTGTACTGCTTCTTCTTCCTCTTCTTAGCACCACCACGGAGACGAAGCACCAAGTGGAGGGTGGACTCCTTTTGGATGTTGTAGTCGCTGAGGGTGCGGCCGTCCTCGAGCTGCTTGCCGGCGAAGATCAAGCGCTGCTGGTCGGGGGGAATACTATCGCGAAAAATAAGAATCGCCGTACAGACGATGCATAGCGATCCAACTCACCCCTCCTTGTCCTGGATTTTGGCCTTGACATTGTCGATGGTGTCCGAAGACTCCACCTCCAAGGTGATGGTTTTACCCGTGAGGCTGTCGATTAAACGTCAGTTTTCTCTGCGTCCTCGCTGCAACGAACGGTGAGCACTCACGTCTTCACGAAGATCTGCATTTCGGACGCCTTCGTCTATCCAACGAAATCAACGGTGGAGTCTTTGACAAAAGCAAGAGCCGTTGTGGAAGAGGAAGAAGTGTTTACAGATTTTATCCAGCTTTTGATTGGTCAGCTTTCTGTGTATGGTCCGTGCACAGAGAAATTAAGGTTTGATCGCATGTGACCGCCGACCTGCTGGCGTCGCGTCGAACGCGTCGACGGGCCTCAGCCTTGGACTTGCGACGCGATACACGATGGACAGCGACAACGATACCAGAATGTCTGGTGTCGAAACGGCGTTCCCGACCAAGAACAAGGGGAAAGGAAAGGCTGCAGACGTTTCTGAAGAGGTGGACAACTTGCCATGGTGAGGAATAGTTCATGGCTCTGGAATCCTTTGCTAATTGACGCGACCAGGGTCGAGAAATACCGGCCTGTGTCCCTGGAAGACGTCGTCTCCCACCAGGATATCACCACGACCAGTATGCTTCGTATTAACTAACCATATCCGAGACTAAATATCTTACAGTTGACCGATTCATTGAAAAGAATCGCTTGCCACATCTCCTATTCTATGGACCTCCTGGTACCGGAAAGACATCCACCATTCTCGCCGTTGCACGTCGGATATACGGATCCGATTACAAGAAACAAATTCTAGAGGTACTTAACTCACCTTTCCCCTTTGAACCATTCTCTAACCGCTCGTCACAGTTGAACGCATCCGACGACCGAGGCATTGATGTTGTCAGAGAACAAGTCAAACAGTTTGCTGAAACCCGAACCCTCTTCTCAAAGGGATACAAGCTGATCATCCTAGACGAAGCCGATATGATGACCCAACAAGCTCAAGCTGCACTGCGCCGAGTGATTGAACAGTATACAAAGAACGTTCGCTTCTGTATCATCTGTAACTACGTCAACAAGATTGCTCCTGCAATCCAGAGTCGATGTACACGATTCCGCTTCTCGCCTCTACCCATTGCCGAGGTCGAGAAGCAGGTCAACAGAGTCGTCGAGGCAGAAAAGTGAGCAACATTCTATCCCCTCTAGACTATGTGCTCAATTGCGGCCATTAGCGTTCAATTGACGCCTGAAGGAAAGCAAGCTCTCCTGAAGCTCTCAAAGGGTGATATGCGGCGAGCTCTAAACGTTCTTCAAGCTTGTCACGCTGCCTACGATGTGATCAGCGAGAGCGAAGTCTACAACTGCACAGGCCATCCTCATCCACAGGACATCGAGGCCATCGTCAACTCTATGCTTTCCGACGAGTTCACTACCTCGTATCAAAGTAAGTGGTCTAACGTTTCTTAGTCCAAGTACAATGACTCTAATACCATCAACAAGTGATATCCAAACTGAAAACCGAGCGGGGTCTTGCACTGCAAGATCTGATCGCCGGGGCTTACGAGTACCTCGAAACGATCGAAATAAAGCCAAACGCCCGAGTCTACGTGCTCGATCTATTGGCTACCACCGAGTACGTCGGAGGCTTCCTTTTCCTCCCCGGGCCTCTCACTGACGCGACGTATGTTAGGCATCGGCTGTCAACAGGTGGGAATGAGAAAATGCAACTCACGGCCCTTTTGAGCGCTTTCAAAGGTGCTGTCGAATTGTCAGCAAGGTCGGCTTGAGACTACGCCCGCTGACAATCACTTGACTTTCCTGTATGTTCGTTTTCCTTGGTTACCCCGTCTCTTATTGTCGTCGCTTTTTGGAAGTCTCCGTTGAGAGATCTGACACCGCTTGTGCCGTTTACACCTACGCATCTAATTCAGATGTCATTCGACATTTCATGCCCAGTCACAAACGAGTCCCGAGCTCGCAGTTGACTATCACGGTCATCTGGACGGGGGATAGACAGCGGGGTCACTATTCAAGTGACCGACCGGCTTGCCGGTGGAGAGTGAACTGATGAGATCTCTTGCACCGGATCGTTTCGAGCGTTGCTTCTTTGACGGAACGATGATCGACGCGGGTAAAAGAAACTGCCAATTTGCGATCGTGATCATCCTCGACCTCAATTCCTGCCTCATCCAGAGATTAACATTCACCTCTTTGTACCCTTTCGAGGCCTAGTCTCGCATTCGGCGGAATCTAGACGTTGTTGCGGTAGAGCCGGGCGCCAGGAGTCATCTCTATTTTGACAGGCATCAAGAATGTTGGGTACTCTTTTCCACAGGACCTTGTGTTATAACTGCGATTAAACCGTGTGGGTCGCTTGAAAGTCGTACGCAACTGTCCATGCGGGCACCATGTAAAATGAAATCAGACGCGATGAATTCGCGTCGTTCACAAACCCGATATAAATACAAAATTGACCGAACGCTTTACTACGTTAAAGGTCAACTACATGCGAATCTGGACTATAAATACAGTAGTTGGTATGCTTGTGTGCGAGGGGGATCTGAGCCTAGCGAAAACAGAGATGCAAGATGGATACAAGACGAAAGATGCGCGCGAATTACAACAAATTAAAGTGTACACGACGCTAGGCTGAGAGATGGATGGGGTAGTACTACATGTGCGAGACAATGAATAGGAATCTAACATACAGATGCTGGTAAGGCGGTATCACATAATGTGTGGTATCGTGAATCATAGCAGAGTCATGAGGGGGGCGTCCAAAAAAAGGGTTCCATGGGTTGGAAGTAAGCCAAGAAAACAAAGAGAAAGCGAAAACGAAAGTCAAGGTGTGCCAAATGGCAGGGCAGTGTCCGTAGAAGAAACCAAAGGTGGTGGACATTCCAATCATCCAGGGTGAATAGGGGTTCAGATCGCAGAGTACGCCTCTTGCACTTTGGTGAGTTGGTAGCCTGAGATATCTTGCATAAGGAGGTACGTCTTGAGCCGAATGACGTAAAACTCACGCGTCAACACGTTGTCCTCGGAATACAGACTCAAGTGCGTCAAACCATTCCGCAAGTACTCCATGAGCTCCTCCTCGGTCAAGTCCCCTCCACCAGCGGAGGTCGAGCTTTCAGTCCAAGCCGGCTGTTGCGTCCTCATTCGCGAAACTTCGTCAATGAAAACGTGGCATGCGATCATCCACAGCGTCTGACGAGTCAAAATGCGTCAGTATATCGCGTTTGCAACGTGTTTTGGATAAAGGAAGGAAGATGCTGTACTCACTCCCATAATAGGGTTCAGATAACCAACCTCCGCAAGGTTGACACCGCCACATGTTATGATATTACGCGCAGCAGTGAGGCAATGTTGCTTGGATGACGAGTCGGCGTACGCGAAGATTCCGTGGAGCTTGATAATCGCAGCATCGACAAGGGCATGCGCTAAAATGAGAGTCCGAAGGGACGGGTCGCTGATCTCGTGCCCTGCAATGGCGGGGAGTTGGGCGCGGCACTGTTCGATGAGGCGATGTACGGTTTGAAACGCCGCTGCAAATGCTTGGAATTCACGTTGCTGCATATCTGTGGCAAATACCTTAGCAGATGAAGGAAGGAGATGATGAAACGAATTACTTGGGGTCCACTGGGCAGTCAGATGGGTTGCACGGTGGAGTAAGATCGACGATTTGGTGAGCATGGCGGTGGTGGAATCGACGACGCTGTGTGGTGCAGGGGGAAGGTTGTTCAGAAACGATCGCACAGTCGAATTGCCCCTGACTTCTGGCGTTAATAGACCCTGTGGATAAAAAGAGAGTTAATGATATCCCCCGTGGAAGATGAAAGCTATGCATACGTCGAGGTACTGGGGCATATCCAAAGGCCACGGGACGTCAATCTGAATGCCCGGAGCTTCCAGCGCCCCACAGACATTGAAGGGGGGCTCCAAAGCGACGCTAATGAGCTTGTGAAGGGTGAATACGGCCCAAAACCCGTTTATCCGCTCTCCTTCCTCGAGGTTCGTCTGAGGGAGATCCAGGTACACGGGCGCATCATGAGAGAGTCCAATTGTTGCGGGCGGTGCCATGTTGGCAGAGCGAAGTTTGTGGAATCCAGAACCCAAGGCCAGGGAAATGGCAGAGCCCGTCTGCCATTTTGCCTCCAAGAACCGTCCAGTGCGGAAGAAGTAGTACGCGAGCAGCACCTGTGCTTGCATGGTGTGGAGGATTCGGTTGGGATGTGTTCCAAACATGTCAGTGGCGACATGTTGGAGTGCACGTGTCAGAAACGCCTGCTCCTGCAGGAGCAGGGCCTCCGAATGAGAAAGATGTACACCCCACAGATAGACGACACTCAACAGCGCCGGAGTTGGGCGCGATGGATGTCCAAAGGGAGCGGAAAGCAGCGTGCTCGAACGGAAGGTGGGCACATGGAGGAAGAAACCAAACTCGGCCGCGTGTGGAAGGAATTTATCCAGTCTATGGAGAGAAGAGTTGAAGCAGGTTCCGCGGAGCGAGGAAATGACACGTACAAGTTTTGGATGAGAAGGAAGGAGGGTTCCTAATAGTTTGGTCAGACTGGTTTATAGACCGAGAGGGAGACTGACTCACTTCGGCGCCAAGGAAGGGTGATGTCGCGGGCAGCGGTCGAATCGGAGACGTGGAGGGTCCACTCGAGCCTGTTGATTCAGTGTTTGCGTGGAGGGCTGAGAAGGTGTTCCAGTGCCTACCAGAAGGAAGCGACGAGGATGTCGATGTTGGAGAGAAGGGCGACAATGGGGCAAGGGTCATAGTAGGCTCAGCCGGAATATAGAGTGGTGGTGATTTGGATATCCTCTGGGTTTCGTTATAGTGGGCGTAAGGGTCGTGAAGTTTGACGGAAGGAGTCGACGCGTCAGGATTTTCGAGTTCTTGAAGCCGGGCCTCTAAACGAGAAACCTGGTCTTCAAGAGCTTTTGTCCGTGAGCGACCAGGGCCATCCGAGTATTCACACTCGTCCTCTTTCGGATGGCGACGACATGGTCCACAGACTGGTTTGACTCCATCGCATTTCTAGCAAAACAGCTGTGTCAGTCGATGGCATGGGGGAAGACGAGGTGCAAGTACTCACAATTTTCAAAAATCTAAGTCGCGACGCGTCCAAGGGGAAATAGTCAGGTCCAGAACGTTAAGAACGATGAGCAAAGAGTGCATACCGACAATTCATGCAAGCCTTTCCCCTCTTCAAAGGCTTGGACGTCCTGACTGGCCCACTGCTTGACCCCCTGCTGGTGTTGAGATTGTCGCCGAGCATGGCCAGATATCGTCGTCGTAGAGTGCCAAAAGGCAGGCGCTTATGCGGATCAATTGGGGCGAGATAGAATGGAGAGTCGCCATTTTATAGTCTCGAGTTCAAGTGGAATAGTCAGATTGCTCCGAACCTCTGCTCCGATGCAGATGAGATCTCGTCAACTTGCACAGCATCTCGATTTGGCTTTTCTCTCTGAAAAGAGTCCGAAATAGTCCGGGGCCTTGCCTTTTTGAGAAAACGGGCCGGCGTATTTGCGGCTTGTTCCGTCAAATCCTATTCCGTCATTCCCCACGTTGCCGTTCCTCTGCCTTTCCTAGGCTGTGTTCAACATCGGTCTTTTCGTCCTCCACAATTTCCGACCCACAAACTCTGCAGGGGTCCTTTGTCCTTGTTCTCTTTCTGCCCAGCGGAAGGAATTTTTATCTTGATGCTCCCAAATCTTGTCCTTGCGAACCTCGGCCTGAATTCGTCATCTCTGGGCTCAGGCTTCTCGTCGTCCAGCGACCGTCCACCGACAATTAATTGCTTGGCTATAATTCATCCTCAAAGTGAATTGTAGCTCCGTCTCTCCATCACTTCGACCCGTAATTTCCGGATTATCAGCCAAATCCATCGGCAAACCAGGGGACGACGCGATCGTGGTTTTCCAGCACCGTGACCTCTCTCCCAGTCGACAGCTTCTCGTCGCATTCTATGCCCATTTCCCCCGTAACCTGAAGTCCAAAAAGGATTGACAAGGGTCCTGGAGTCGATTTGTTCGGCTATTAGCGCCCGATGCCTGCATCTTGTTGCCCCAAGAGATGAAAATGCTCGACTCTCTTGCCAATTTCTGACTCGTAGGTCGGAGCAAAATTTTCACCCTCGGGAGGTGCAGTGCGACCAAGGTATAAACCTTACATTAAATGACCATTGCAAAACATTGGTGAGTAAGGGAATCCATTGGCGCAGTAATCTCCGCCTTCGTCTCGTCCCCTGTGTTAATTTATTTTCGCAAATTCAGAGATAATCCATTTTGGCACCCAAAGACCTAGGGCTCTGTGGACCTCTGGCTTGTAGCCCCAGTCTAATGGTGATTTGGGTCGGAGTCCAGCCTCGTGTGCCATTGGGTCCCGAGGTGACGTATGTACCAACACGTTTTCCCCGGCCAGTTCTGCCTCGAGGCAGGCAGACACGCCTTTCCAAGCCTCGATAGTCGCCATTCCCGACTAATTTCTCCCTGCCTCGAACACAGCATCTTTTAACCGTTGTAGCTCATTCACCAGACCTTTCTCGTTCGTTCTTGTCTACTGACTGGAAACCACGATGCACGGTGCATTATTTTCACCGTCTCCGCAAGCTTTCAGGAGCAAGCAAGCTTAGTGGTCATTGTGACTCAAGTGGCGCCTGGAACATTAAACACCCCAGGGGGACTACCACCACCCCTCCTTCGTGCGACGGCATCCCGACTTTTTGAAGAACATTTGTCGCGTTTGGTTCATTGATATGGGACAACCGACACATGTACGTCCCGTGTATCGCCACCCACCTGCATCAGGACCCTGGTCCTCTGATAGAGGCTCTGCATGCCCTGTTGGGTCTCGCTCCAGTCAGCCGACCCGATTACACCATCCACTCCGCCGGCCAACTTCCTGCCCCCCGCACCGAGTTCCATCCTTCCCCCGGGGACACAAGGAGCTATAAACGACCCGGAACTTTGGTGAGCCCATTCGCGATCTATACTACCAGATCCTTCCCGCCGAAGCCCACCCCGTTTGCATAGGCTTATCATCCGTATGCATCCCGCTTGTGACACTTCAAGTACAGTGACATGCTCGTACCTATTCCTTTTATTAAATCATGTGTGCATGATCGAGAGTTGTTTACCCACTCTCTGCATTCTACGAGGTTGCCTGGTTCTGTTGCTATGGGATGGGGGACGCCCTGAATGGTCAGATTGCGCAGCGGGGAGGTAATATCCTTGATTGGGGGTGTGGAGGCAAAAGGTCTATTGTTGCCCTCAATAGGTACCATCCATACCCTTCACTGGAACCTCCGAGTATCCGACGCGGATCGGAATCCGACCCCTTCCATTCACCTGTCCTTAACACACTTTGAACGTCGGTGCAGAGGATCCACATGGTCCCACTACTTCTCAGCTTTCATATAGGCTCGCCACCTTCCCCTTCTAGAACGTGAGCTCGAGTGGTTGGGGACATTACCAGAGGGATCGATTGTGTCTCGCTCGATGTTTTCGCAACTTGCTTCCACCCACCTTCACCGCAGACTGACTTCCGTTGATTTTGGCAACAGCGATAAGGACTTCAAACAAAGCGACCACTATTACTTGATCCGGTTTCTATGTTTCCCATTATCCACTCGGGAGATGACAGATTCTCGCTTCACATGAACCACGATCCATTCTAGGGGCACCCACAGACATTGTCCTCATGATCGATAAACGGGGAGCATCCGGTGTCCTTAACTTCCTCCTCCAAGTACCTCACGGACACCGAGCTCCACGACAGTATAGAGGGTCTGGCCATCCAATCTAGCAACCATCGCACGCTCTTCAACAACAAGGGTTTCGAATCCAACAGCTCAGGGAAAAACATTCCAATCCGTCAACGGGGTACATTCCGTTATCTATAGTATCATAGGATGCACGCGCGCACTTTCCAAAGTGCCACCATACTTTATAACTCCGTAGTAAACACCTTGGCCCCACGGACGCCCAGTGGACGAGTACAAGGACATCAGGCTACGCGAAAAGGAAACCTCAACACCCACATGCTGTTTATCCCCCATCCGTTCTAATTAACCTGTGTAATCGATCGAAAGCTTCATACAATCACCAAGTATCCACGGTTTTCACATCACCGCTGGTGGTCGCCACCATCACTCTTCCCGATGTGACCTCTACGGCGGCAGGTGTATGAATTATCTGGTGGCAGGGTTAAACCCCAACTTTCCGTTGCTTCAAGTCGGTGACGGAGCATCCAAATGGATCTTGGGAGCTACACCCGATGAAGTCGTCGGTCGAGGTGCGTGCAGAGTCCCTGTAGATCTCGGGCGAGATGGTGACATGGCTAATTCCATACTCGTGGAAGCACTGTTGGAGGTGTTGCTCTGTCTTCTCCCACTCAGCAAGGGTGGTGCCGGAGGGGACACAGACGTGAAGGGTGGCGAGGATGACCCTGATAGAGTCGGCGACGTGGATATTGTAAGCAGAAATGCACAGTGGAGATGGAACGTAGAACATACGATTGCGACAAGTGCCAAACATGAAGGTCGTGTACGGATTGGACTCGCGGCAACTGGGTGAACGCAAGTCAGCCACAAGGAAGGAAGACCAAGGCATTGTTTTCGTCACTCACCCTGACGAGGTCTTCTTTGATCTTTTCAAGATTCAGGTGTAAGGGAGTTGCTTCCAAAAGGATGCGACCAGACCGGAGTGCTTCTCTAACATTAGCTCAACCGTAGACTGTCCTTGAAGAACCCTGAGACTTACTGAGAGGCACAGCGCTAATGAAGATGACGATGCTGATGGCTAGAGAAGCGGCAGGGTCAGCATAGTACCGTTCATAAGCCTCTAGCTTCCAGATGATAATGGCGACTATCATGACTCCGATGTCTAAGGCAACAGTCAGATACAATGTCATGCTTCACAAGAAGAGAAATCCTGACTGTTGACGGCATCCCCAAGAACGTGAATGAGAACACCGAGCAGACCGAGGTTGTGGTCGGAAAGAATAATGGGAGGGTCGAGGGTATGGTGATGGTCAGCGTGCTGAAGGGATCCTGTTTTGAGATTAAAGGTCGAGAAAACGACGATGGGGAAGGCGCACCAAATGCCTATCGGGATCCACGGACACTACTGTGGTCTGAACATCATCTTCGTTGACGATGGCGTTGGCGGAGTGACTGTGTCCATGCCCATGGTCTATGAGAGAAGTTTTAGGGTCTTGGTGAAGCACCCGGCCGCGAACCAGTGGAAGGAAAGAACATACCGTGGACGACAATAATGCTGATGATGTTGAGCCCCAGACCAATACATCCCACGATCAATATTAGCTTCGGGTCTTCTACTTCTTCCAAATGAACGAATCGCTCGATTGACTGAAGGAATATCGAAAGTGCAAGGGCGAGCAGGAAGACACCATTAAAAAACGCCCCTGTGATGGTATTAGCATTTGGCATCACCGCATTAATGTGGGCAGACTCACCAACAAGTTCGGCCCGATGGAATGCATAGGTGAATTCATGAGTCTAATTATAGGTGTGGGCATAAGAAGGGTATGTCGAATTTCCAGTTATGAACGTACGTGTTTGCGTCTTTCTTTGAGCTGTTACATTAAGGTCAGCATCTACCCCGAGTCCGCCAAACGAGGGATACACTCACCCACGCCGCTGCAAAGGCAATGACACTGGAAAGAAGTGGCAGTGGCCATGAATCACTGGACTTCACTGTCATCATCGTGGGACTCACTATGCGACGATGTCCTGCCAAGGGAAATCAGTCACCGAGCAGTGAAATGGGACGAGAAAGACACTCACGTTAAGGTAATGAAACTGCGGACACGCATAAGCCTCAGAACAGCAGTTAGATGGTAGGGAATTCGATAAAGACGAACCGCATCTGCGATAAGTGCAAGACTCTTGGTTCGAAACCCAACTGGTTTGCAAGCTATTAGCTTGACTATATGTTGTAAATGGCGGCGTTGCTCACCAATAATTTCGACAATGAAAAAGGCCACGCTGACTGCCAGCACGATGCCAATGCGTGTTGTGTTCTTCATCGCCAACGTCCTTGCGCGAAAGTGTAAAGAGTGCGGTGGTTGTGGGCGTTTGGGAGAAGACGAAAGACGAAGATTGTGGTGTGAGAGCAACAAGCACGTTCGCTCAGACGGGGGTATCGGGAATTGAATTTGATTGTCCCAACCTGGCACTTTGCCCAGGCCGGTTCGAGGAGGACAGGTGCGGGGGAACGATCCGGCGCTAGCAATATGGCCGACATCCTCATGGCCAACTTTAACTCTGCCAAATACCTAACTCAAATTCCAAGAATTATGTAGTAGACGCATATTCACATATACAGCTGGAATGAAGGGTACAGATCTAGAGCCAGTTGTACTCACTGCAGCCACCTCTTTTTCCTTCTCTAATCCTCAGTATGGGAGTGAGTCAAATCAAGTCAAAACTGTTAAATTAGAAATGATCAGGCTCAACGGGACGAGGGACCTTCTGTCGTGTGGTGAATATATTCCTTCCGCGATTAATGTAGCTTGCGAACCCGAGTCTTGAATCCATCTCGTCAATGGAGCTGAGTTTAGAGCAGCGAAGTTAGGGTCAGAACCAAAAATCAAAAGGCAGACCAACCGTTTTCTCATTTCGCTGGCCCATGTTATTTCTTTCAGCGGTGGGGCATTTAATGAAGCTCCGAGAATACCAAGAACCATGGCTATGAGAGTCTCCGCCAAGATCTGGTCGACAATGCGTTAGACAAAATCCTGAAGGCGGCAATATGCGAAAGTAAATCGGGGCATACATCTCGTGGTATTGGTCCCTCTGGTCGTTCCAAAGCTTTCAGATAGGATAAATCTAGGTCGGCAGTTCAGCGCTGTGTATTTGTATTGAGCTGGTCGCTACACACGTTCATATGTTGAGAATGCAGCTGAAACGGTGTCAAGAACATCAGTAAAGGGGCTGTTGGGCGTGAGGCGCACCATGAAGTATCAAACACGTTGAAAACAGCAACAGAGCACGTCCCAGCATCGTCAAAGGCGTCGAAGACGAATAACCTGAGAAGCTTGGTGGTCGCGGTCAAGGATGTATATTTCGGGTCGTGGTCGATGATGACAACGGTTTCGTCCACGTGTTCGCGGGGCCATTGCGCTGTCACAGCGTCAAACCCGGCTTTCTACCAACCCATACAGCGTTCTGGTCACCGCTTTGGACCGCCAGCGGATCCCTGGAACAAGGTCAAGAAATCAGGGAAATAGCGTTCAAGGCTAATGGCGTTTGAGATACCGCAGCATCTCCCAAGGAAGGCGCTTCCGCAAGATGTTTCGTCCAAGATCCTGAACCGAATTGACCAGGCTTTGGTCAAAGACCTGGATGCGAACTTGGCGAATTCATGGGTGACTGAGCTGGACGAGTCTATATCTGCCACTAAGGTATGCCACGTTGCCGTTGTTCCACTAGAATCATTTGACCATGGCTTGGTTAGACACGGATTCATGACCGAATCCAAGAGGACTTGCCCAAGTTCCAGCACCAGTTGGAGACCTCCAAGTCTGTTCAGACACGAACTACGGCACTGGGAAAGGGGATAGAAGATTTGAACGAGAAGATATCGTCACCAGTATGTCCACCTCAGTCGTACAGTCTCTTGCCGTGTTAACTTTGCAATAGTCGGGTTTACTTCCGACTACATTGCATAGGTTGCAGGTCCACGCTACATTGCAGCAACAAGCAAACGATGCAACTATCATCGCAGACTCTCTCGCCCATCTCTTGAAGTGCAAGCAGCAGTACACTTCGTTGCTCTCGCTAGTCAAACTTGGAAAGTTACCGGAGGCCGTCGTAGCGTCTTCCGAGCTGGAGAAGACATGCTCTACGTCTCCCAAGGCATTGGAGAACGCTGTGGTCTTGAAAGATTTGAAGGTATGCATCTCGTGAAAGAGACGAGGTACCTGCTCATTCGCCCACAGCACAAGTTGCAAACACTGAAAGCACGGGTTGAAGAACAGCTCTTAGACGCCCTCTCAAATATCCTCATTATCCAACCGACCCGATTGGCTGTCCGGAGTGAAGTTTCCAGTATGTTCAGACATATGTTTTCCTTTGACGAGACTAATCGTTTCCAGTACCCAACTCGGATGCTACAGTAACGCTTGAGGCCATTCTCACTTCTCTGTCTCTGCACTCGCTTGAAGACTATTTATCGACCTTCCGGAAGCACCTCACGACCTATTTTGTTGAAAACGTTCTGCAGCAACCCTACTCAGTGGGCGAAGGAATGACCATGACCGAACGGGCTTTGAACCTTATCCCCACGTCCCCGAATTCCGAATCACGTAGAATTCGCCTGGAAAACCTGGCCCACATATTCGATTTCATTAACGCCCATATTTTCCCCAGACTCCCTCCCAGTCAATCATCTCTATTCCTTCGCTCGCTCGCAAAACCTCTGACAGCCAGCATCCTGAACCTGTTCTTGATTCCTCAACTCCCATCTTCATTCGGCCTTCTCCCACAATTCTTGGAATTGGTTAAGCAGGCAGTGGAATTCGAGGAAGAGTATATCATTAAATTATTGAAGGTTGACGCTCGAGACCGACCGTTGAAGGAATGGGCCAACAACCTCTCCGGTCACTACGAACGTCAGCGCAGGAACATCATTCTGGACAACTGTCGCTCGTTACTTAAGGAGCCTATGTCCGCTTCGGCCACCTTCCTAGCAGAGGTACAGCAGTCTGTTGAAACCTCGTTCCCCACTGCAGTTAATGGAGACGAAGCTCAAACGTCCCCCGAAGAAGACAGCTGGGGCTTTGACGATGATGCCAACGCCAAAATGGACTTGGAACAGGCGGAGGATAGTTGGGGATTCGACGACGACGTCCCACAGGAAAATGGAGCCCAGGTGGAGGACAGCTGGGGTCTCGATGACGACGCTGCTTTGCAGGATAGCTCAGTCGTGGACAACGGATGGGGCTTTGACGACGACATCGAACCGGAAACCGAGGCAACTGAAGAGGATGTGCAGCAGCCTAATGGGACGCATGAAGGCTCTTCGTCTCCATCGGAAACGCCAGACCTTGGGGAAGGGGAGCCAGATGCGGACGATGCATGGGGATTAGACCAAGACCCGGTTCCAGCAGATGAGTCGGGGGAGCAAGCCTCTAGTGACGATCCGTGGGACGACCCCTGGGGCGACCCTGCGCCAGAATTGGAAGAATCTGCACCTGCGCCAGTGCCCGCCAAAGCACCCAAGGTTGCTAAACGCCTTGAGAAGCTTGCCTCCAAAACCAAGAAGAAACAAATGAATGGCAGCGCTCTCCACCATAGCCCTTCTCCCTCTCCACCGCCACCACCTCCGCCTTCGCTACCGCCTTCTTCCACCCAAGAGACGGTGAAGCAGGGTAAAGGCCGCGCTAGAACAGCTTCCGCTCCCAAACCCGCGGCCATTGTCACCAAGGTGCACCCTCCTGTCGAGCAATACCGTGTCACGGAACGCACGAACCGGATCGTCCGCACAGTCGAAGATGCCATCGCCGAAGGCAAACAATTTGCCGCCTCCAACCTCTTTGCCAAGTTCGCTACGACATCTACTCCTGGAACCACCCTTTTCCAGACTGCCACCGCCGTCCTCGATTTGTACCAGGCGTTCTATCCAGTCAAGTTGGAGGCTGAGTTGCAAAAGATCGAAGGTGCATTGCAGTTCTCCAATGACTGTCTTTATCTCGGCGAGGCTGTCGAGAAGCTGGAGCAGGAAGTTTCAGGCCAGGCGAGTCTTAAGGAGCGACTGGAGGAGTGCAAGCGGCATTTGGGCGTCTTGGCCGACAGCTGGCTACAGGATGCAGTTGTGAGTAGTTTCTCTTTGGTTCCACTCTCAGTAGTAACAGAACTCACTGCAGGAGTCGGAATGCCGTCGGCACGTTCAGCTTCTTTCCGACGGATGCGAGGGGTTCACTTATACCATGGACCAAGATCGTTATGACGAATGCGAAAGCACCATCAACCAAGTCGTACGGAGTATCAAAGATTTGGCTAGGCGGATAAAGGTGCGACGACCATCTCTGTGTTGCGTTCATTCAGCTGAACCATTGGCCACCAGCCTATTCTCTCCAAAACAAAATACTACCAGACCTTGGGAAGATTCGTCGACACCGCTCTCAGCCGTACTCTTCAAGATATCGTGGCATTACCTGACATTACAGAGGTGGAATCGCATCGTTTGAGTGAATTATGCCGCATATTCAACTCGGTGGAAGGTTTGTTCAGCGAGGACCCCAACCAGGTCAGTAGCTATATCCATTCTTCTCCTTGTGGCCCTAGCCGACATCATATGCCCAGCCTTCCTTTGTGGTCGCGTACGTTCCATCATGGCTCAAGTTCAACTATATGTCCGAGCTTCTGGTAAGTACCGCTGTCACCAGGGAAATTCCTCGCTAAAAAGAGAAACAGGAAGCCTCTCTGGCTGATATCACATACCTCTTTGAAGAGGGAGCTCTCGTTGACTTTGAGGTCGACGAATTGGTCAGATTGGTTCGCGCTTTGTTTGCGGATACCCCTCTAAGGACGAACACGATCAACAAGATCCTTGCTGGACAATCCCAGTCTTCTTCATAGCCCAATCTCTCTCCCTCATGGATGCATTCTCAGTGGATTTTTACGATACTATTATTCCTACTTAAGTAGCTAGTTTACGGTCACTCATGTCAGCCTCATCATGACTTCTTTTTATCGGTATAGGCTTTTAGTCTACACCATCTCGTCAGTGTGAGCTTTAGTAAAAGGAGCTCGAAAGAACCTCACCGTTGGTAGTCGCGTTCGACTTTGGCGTCTGAAACTTTGCCTGGTGCCTCTTCATCGTCACCGCCGGCGGCTTTCTTCTTCTTGTCCTTCTTTTTCCTGTTCTTATTCCATGATGTCGAAGCCCGGTCCATTTCCAAAAGTTCCTTCACGTCGATGGTGGAACTAGCCAGAGGCACCAGGCGCGCAGGTCGTTCGTCGACATCCATTTCTCCATCCTCAAGGTCATCCTCTGGTAGCACAGGTTTGGGAGGACCGGTCTCTCGTGCAGGAGACTCGGTACGTCTTTTCGGAGATTCGGTACGCGGTGGAGGTTCGGAGGTCTTCCTGGTGAATATAGGCAAGTCGTCATCCACAGATACCCATTTGCCTGGCGCCGTTTCCTGCTCTTCACCCTCCTCCCGTTTCGGCGACTCGTCATCATCATTGTCATCATTGTCATCTAGTTCCAGCCCCTTGTACTCCCCTGCATCAGCAAAGATGTCGAAGTCGTCGTCTATAGGCTCTGGCTCCGGCTCTGGTGGAGGAGCAGGAGTAGCGGAAGAAGAAGTCGTCGGCTGTGCAACTTCACCTTCCTTTGCTTCCTCTTTCGCCTGTGGTCCAGCTTCACTTTCGATCTTCCGCTTCTTCTTCTTCCGTTCTCCGTCCTTGCCCTCCCCCTTAACCTTCTTCTTCTTCTTTCCCTCAGTGGACCCTCCAATTGGCTTGAACCCGATAGGTTTGAACTTGCCCTTCTGCTTCGCCTCTTCAAGTAACCGAGCCTCTTCCTCCGCAGACTTCTCCCTTGTGACCTCTCCACCGGCACCTCCAGTTCGTTTCTCCTTGAGTTCGCGAAGGAGGTCTTCTCGCGTACGTTTCTTGGGCTTTGAAGCCTCACTGAAAGCTTGCTCCAAGCTGTCATCGTCGACGGCGTCGGTGGCTAGCGCTGCCCTAGCCTTGTTTTGTTCCAGTAGGGCAAAATCGAGACCTTTGACGAGAACAGAGTGTTCGCTGTCTCCTCCGAGGTACTTTCTCTTTTCTTCAATCTATACCGCGCTTAGTGAACAAGGGCATGGAGAACAGACTATTCACGCACGTCGGCAGAGTTTCCTTCCTTTGCCTGCTTCTCGAACTCGCTCAATACAGCTTCGACCTACGTTCAGATCATTGTTAGGGGTTTTCACGAAAGAGTTGTCTTCCCCAACGTACATGAGCAAAGTCATGGGCCTGTCCAAGCCGTCTCTCTGTCGCACGATCTCGATACTTGCTTTCCGCATTCGGCTTCACCTTCCTCGGTTTGAAGGCAGGCTGAGAAGCATCTATAGTCTTCCTTGAAAGATATGTTAAAATATTGTTGGTAAAGTTCTGACAGGACGTACGCTTTGGACACGGTTGGCTTTGAACAGGATCTTCCAATTGGAGTTCGGGAAGAGGACGATGCCCCTGAACTGAGGAGAGAGCGGAAGGAGTCCTGTATATCAATGTTAGTCTGTAATTTAAACAACTCGTGCACCGTACAGACCTGATCCATGCTTCTGTGAAGCTGAGGTTGGTGGAAAGAGCTTTCACCGTACAGCCACCAATGCTCTCCCTCATGTTGGAATTGATCCCATCAGTGATCTACCTTCTGCCCCTATTGAACGCCACTTCAGTGGACCCCAATGTACCTGGTATAGACACGATGCGCATTTAGCAGAAGATTAACATATCTAGTGTACATTGGTATATGACTCGACATTCTCGATGTACCTCTTCCATCTTCCATTGTCCCAACCCAAAATCAGCTTGTACTGTTCACTCTCCTTGCCCCACGCCGACCTCGTCCAAAGAATCATCGCAGCCAACACAACATCCGCGAAAGTAAACCGTTCACCCATAACCCAATCCCCTCCAACCTTCCCCTGGTCCAGTATCTTGGCATAGTCTTTGAACACCTTCTCAACCTCCTTCCAACCCTGCTTCTCCGGCCTGGCCTGTTCCAAAACACTCTCCCAATCAGGCAAATTCAGCGCCTTCTGTATGAACTCCTTCCCAGACTCCCTACTCGCTTCGTCGGAAGTATACTCCACGCCTTTACATCCAATCAAAGGCGTGAGCTTGATCCTAAGCGGTTCTGTGCTCTGCGACCACCCTGCTTGGAGGGCCCCGGTTCCCGCTGGAATGAGCTTCGAGGTATCGGGATATGCCTCGTCGAGGTATTGGGCGATGCGGAAACTGTCCGAGATGTATACGCTCTTATCAGAGTCGTAAATAAAGGGAATGGTGTAGTGGGGCGAGCCGTCCGGCCTCGTCCCTGTAGGAGGGATCCCTTTGGCTTTCGCGAATTCTTCAATCTTGGAATAGTCGACCCATTCGGTTTGGTAGGGTATCCCTTTATAGTTGAGACACAACCTAGCCATCACAGCATTAGTCGTCTGTCGACGAGAGGAAGAGACCGAATTTTTCTACCTTGCTCTCCAGCAAAACGGAGAAATGGTCATGAGAGGTCTCTGGGTATTCTTGATATCGTAGAGGGTAATCATCCTGGCACACTGTGAGTGGGAAGCAAGCAATGAGGACATTCAGATCGCTTTCGCAGCGTCCTCTAAATACCTAGCTACTTCTCAGCAGAGCCGCCGATCCGTATCACACCGTCCTTGTCATGCCTTTCCAAACGCACGCCATCTTTGCCAATTCCTACAGCTCGAATAATCAACATTACTCACACTACCCTACACAGAGTAGGGTTGGATTCCAATCTGGTGAATGAATACCTGTTCCTATGCCACTCGTACTCGGGGCCAAAACGCCTTCCAATGGAGGTAAAAACAGAAAGAAATAAAATGGTGTATGATACAGAGATTTGCCTATCTTATTTCACTCTCGGAGAGTCTTTCATTCAAACTTTATTGTTCTTCTTCAAATTCTTTAATCTAGAAAACCGCACCCCACAAAAAAACAAAACCCTATCCAATTAGAAAACCAAGGACGCATCGGCAGACATTAACGATCACTCACTCTCTTTTCTTCCCCTTCCAACCCCCTCCGACTCTAGGAAACCCCAAAAGACCTCTAACGAAAGAGTCCACCAGAGAAATTAACGAGCCAGGGAACGGAAGGAGTGAAAGAAAACAAAAGTATGGTAAAAGGGTGGAAGGGGATGTGATAGCCAAACGATTGTGAGTATTACGTCGAAGACCAGTAAGGAAGAAAATTCAGCGAATTTATTCAGGGACCCGGGAAGTAATGTTCAAAATGGAGGGGGAAATGAGAAAAGGAGGTGGGAAATAGCTTCAAAATAACACGAGAAGGGTATGCGCGCGCGGAGAAAAAAGGGGTGAGTAAAAACGAGATTAACAGGCTGATGGCGTAGAGATAGGGCGGTTTGCAAATAGATATACCTGGAGAGCAGGTAGGGGGAGAACAAACGGCGGGATGAGGGAGGGCGTTGAAGGACAGATTAGTGAGCCTGCTTTCGCGAGCTGCGTCCCAGGCTAATACGAAGACATGTAAACTACGGTCGCCAGCTTCGAGAGCTCGAAGGTCATCAGAGAAGTCGATGTTCCAGTAAAACCAGGTAACAGCGGAATTTGTCCAGCAAGAAGTTTATTACGCAGCACTGTACAAGAACAAATTGTTCGTGGCAGCAATCTAAAAGAGAGGATGAGTAAGGAGGACTCTCAACGGGAGGCGGAACAATTGATGCTTACCGCAATCGTATTCTCTCGAGGGTGCCAGCTTGCGTGTAGAATCTTCTTGTTGAAATCGAGTGTCTCCAATTGCATCGCTTCCCTCAATCCACCTGGTCTCGGTCCGTTCTTTGCCTTGTTGCCCGGCAAGGGCCCGCCAATCTTCTTCTGCTTGAAAGCAGATTTATCCGCTTGAAGTACCACGTCATTAAGCGTCTCCGTGTCGTATATCCGGAAATAGTTGTGGTAAGAGCCTGTCAGCACGTGTCTACGCAAGGGAGGAGAAGAGTAAGCATCAAGGAAAGAGAACAACTAGAACGCCGAGCGTACTTGTCATCACCTCCCCACACACACTCGAATTTGTCGAAGATGCAATCGTTCTCATACAAATCGCAAAGCTTGCCACGTAAGTGGTCGTGGATAGGGATCGTCTTCACTGGTCGCGACTCCATGTTGATATCCCAGATCTTCAACGAGAGGTAGTCACGCGAGAGAATGTATCTCCCATCATGACTAAATTTCACGTCAGAAATGGAGGAAATGATCTCGGAGAAGAACGAGCGAGTTGACGGGTCTTCCTCCTCTTCAAAGCCTACAATCCCGGTCTCAGACAATGACAACCAGGAGTTAGGATGGCTGACGCACATTTGGCATGTCGATCGCAGAGAGCTGAATCACGCATATCAGCGAGCTTGATGTTGCTCTTGGAGCTCGAATACATGAACAAGTTGCACTGGGTTGGGTGGAATTCTGTCGCAGTAATGACCTCTGTCAATTCCTCCATGTTGACCGGCTTGATGTCAACGATATCTGATCAAATCGTGTCAGTCACCAAAGAATTGCCCTACTCGTCTAGAGTAGAACATACTGAAACTCTGATCGCTGATGTTGAGGTTCCAGAGATTGATGCGCAAGTCGTCGGCAGAGATGTAGGTCTCCTGGTCGGAATTTACAGAGATAGAGTGGATGTGGTATGCGTGGGCGTTGGCGTAAACTTTCCGAGGAACAGCAGCAATGATGTTATCTTGCTGCTGCATCCGGGGAAGGCGGAGGTGCTGAGCGGAACTGGGGGCTGGTAATGGACGTGTACCATCGAAGTGATTGGACTCGGTCACTACCCGTAGGGACTTCTCGAAGACCTTCCAGAGTTTGATCGTTTTGTCTGCAACGATGATTCAAACAAGAAAGCAAACCGAGAGGCGAGAACAATTACCATTAGTCGACAATAGGAAATGGGCGGCATTCTGTCGTTTACACCATTTGATCTTGTTGATTTTCTCCTCGATTTCAAGAGATTTTAGGTAGTCGAACTCGGGCTCGTGTGACTGGAACTCGGTGTAGAACTTGTACTCGCATCCCTTTTTCTGTGGGTTGAGACAGATAATGGGTCAGAACGATGCGGGGTCAAGATAGCGCAGGTCGAGGCGATCCGATAGCGGTGGGAGGCAGTTGTCGACGAGACGCTCACCATTTCATTTCTCTCAAAGAGCACGACACGACCGCCTTTGTCTCCTGTGGCAAGATAATTTCCTGTCGAGTCGAATTCGACGGTGGAGATGATGTCGGCTACGATTGAATGGATCAAGTCAGAACTTGGACGATAACGAGAATCTGTTCAGGGCCACAGTCGAGGAGCATCGTCATACCTTCTGTGATATCCTCGACTTCACCCTTGTCTCCAAAACATTGGGCAAAGCGCCATCCTCCAGAACCTGATGGGTCTTCCATGAATCTCAGATGTCAAAGCGGTGTGTTTGAGTCGATTTTCGGTGATTTCACAACTGTGAGTGGTGTGTACAGACGAAATCTAGGGAAAAGTCAAGATATTGGAATTGGTCGCCGAGGTCGAGGAAACAGCGTGTGGACAGCGTGTAGAATGAGGCCAACAGTCCAATGGCGCGAGTCGAAACGTGACGCCCGTGTTTGCTTTTATTTGTCATCACCTTCTCCATCCAACTCGCGCCCCGACATTTCCCTTGCTCTCATCACCGTTAGGAACGACCACCAACTCCTTTTTTTCCGTCGTCGTCAACGCTCCTTTTAACAATGCCCATCGCACCAATCACTGGAATCCTTCGCAAGCGCTTCTGGCTCGACATGGGCTGCTCACTCGGTCTTGCAGTCACTGGTGCTTATGCCTTCTGGTACGTGTTGTTGCTCGCCTCGTTTTCTTGTTGCTTTTTTGCTCACCGCTCTTCCAGGTATGGCATCCACTTGAAGTCCTGTGAGTAACCCTCTTCAAAGCTTTCAGATAGCACATAGACTGACCGCGCCGTCTAGTGGAACGCCAGGAGGCCTACTACCTCAAGCTTGAGCGCGAACGTCTGCAGAACCAAGCCTAAGCATCCTTAGAGCGGAACGCGGAGAGCTGCCACCCACTGTTCGTGTCATTTTCACCCATCCTTGTTGGTGTCGATACCGGGCTCTAACGACTCACTCGTGCAGGTCCACATTCCAGATCGGCCCAGACCTCCTCGTCCCTTTACTACCCATGCAATCATGTAACGAACCAAGTACTCTAGGGATACGATTATAAACGTAATTGGGCATAACACACAAATAGCGAGCGTGAACCGATACCGTGAAATAAATTAAGACTACACGACATTACCGAAGAACTCCTAGTCTCTTCAGCTCTTCGCAGCTGGGTATCACTTCCGACTCTATCTTTTTCACCTTCTCCCAGTCCGTTCCAATACCAAAGATTCCAATCTCAGCGTCCCTCAGCCGTTCCAACCTCTCCCTTCCCCGGTGGCATTGGACCCTGAGGTCGTGCGTGTAGATGCCCTCCACATTATCCTCGAATTTCGTCATAGCCGGACCGCGCTTCTTTCCTTTCCCTCGAAGCTTCACCGAGTCCGACTCTTTCCCGCTCTTAAGTTCCTCCCCCTGTTTGCCAATCTTGACTCCTGCCTTGGCCAACTCGGGGCCAATGACAGGGTGGGCTGTAAATTCGGTTGGGTTCACATAGTATGGGACACCGAGCTTCCCCGTTTCCAGCTGGGCGTTATACTGACGCGTGTTGGTAAAAGAGAACCGTGGGTCGGGGACGGGAGGTTCAGAGAATATAGATGGCAAAGCGGAGAGGATGGAAAAGGCAAAGAGAAGAATAAGGGGAAGAAGTTGGATGAGGAGCGACCGTGGCTCCATATTGGCGTTGGCGTTTGGTGCTGCCGCCCGACGTCGCGCAAATCCACCGTTACTGGTGGTGAAGGTCATTCCAGGACCGAACGAGAACGTGGCTAGAGAAACGATGAGACTGGGGTAAACCATCCAACTGCCCAACCTGACTAACCTGTACCTGGCCCACCGAATCCAGCCGAGAAGCCAGGACCACCACCAAAGAACATATTGAACAGTTCCTCAGGGCTGATTTCATCACCGAAGCCAGCATGGCCGCCAGCAAAGGGACTGGCCGTAGAGAAACTTGGAGAAGACGATGACATTCCTCCAAACCGAGATTCAGGGTCGGCGCCGCTGCTGTCGTAGATCGCTCGCTTCTGCGGGTCTATGGCGATACAATTCAGCGCAAGGTTGCGCGAAGAAAGAATCAAAACTCACCAGAGAGGACTTGGAAAGCCTTCGAAACCACTGACGAAAACGTAACACCAGATAAGCTTTGGATACTGACAACTTATTACCATACACCCACACTTGAAAGCTTCATCGGCCCCCGGGGCACCGTTTTTGTCAGGATGCAACGCCAAAGCAAGCTGCACAAACCGTTAGATTAACGAGCGCACGGGTAGCACGAACATACGTACCTTGCGGTATGCTTTCTTGATTTCAGCATCTTCACAATCCCGTTTGACAGACAAGATCTCGTAGTATTCTGTGACCTTGCAAGCCCTGACTCTCTTGACAACACTGAGCTGTTCCTGGGTATACTCTCTCTTTTCCCCACCCATGCCACCAGCCGTCCCATTCGCCTTCGCCTTCTCCCCCGCTGTCGAGCTCGAATTCCCCGACGTATGTCGATGCTTCATACCCGCAGCAGACGGATGTTCTTGAGTCTGGGTTGTCGTTGAACTCGACGTCCCCTCTCCAGCCTTTTCCCCAGCATTGATTTCCTCTAAGAGTTCATCCGCCTGAGGTGTTGCGAACAGCGCTTTCGACTTGAGACAGAACTTGCGTGCAGAGGGAAAGTTGCCAGCGTTGAAGTGTTTGCGAGCTATTGAGATGCATCGGAGGGCTTCGTCCTTGTTGCTCTCCATGGCCATCGACAGTCGCCGGCTCGCAGCTAGGTGTAACTGAAGATTGAGAGATGACCGTTGTCGGTGGGCCAGAGGCGGTGACGGACGTGGAACTATCAAAGTATTAGGTTAGGGTTACTCGTGACCGCAACTGGTGCCGAGGATCTCTACGATGACTGATGACTGTTTCTCGACACTTTCTTTACTCTCTACTTCGTAGATGGTACTCTCAGCCCAGGGCTCTCGGGCTCCAGGTCCTAATCCGAAGGAACCGGAGGACTCTGAAGAACTTGCCAGATTCAGAGCAGAATGGAGGGCAGAACTCGCACGACGCAAGGCTGCAGAGCAGTCTGAACAGAAGGGGAAACAGCCAGAAGAGACCCAGGGCCAGGCCGAGGCGAAACTTTCAACCAGGAACGCTAATCATCGACCACCCATCAGAGCTTTAACAACCGGTGCTCATGTTCCTGGAGGATCCGCACAGAAGCAGCAGGTCCTTCCTCTCCATCCGGCTATCCAGGACGGAAAGCTGGCATCGGCCCTGGGCAAGTCATCCACCTTGTCCGCGGCTCTGCAAGTCTACAAACAGGCTGTCCAGCATGAACAACGGCAAGACTTGGACACTGCTTTAATTTTGTATCGTCAGGCCTTCCGTCTGGTCGGTCCAAGGTCTCATATCCACTGAGGTTGCAGACTAACACCTCCGTAGGACCCCCACGTCGACCGGGCTTACCACAGAGAGGAATTACTACAGGCCAAGTTACAAGAGTATAAGGAGAAAGCGACAGTACATCTACCACCTTCCGAGGCCGCGGAAGTGAAGCAACTCGTGTCTGGATTGCAGCAGCTAGCGCTCAAGACCACGACCGACGACAGGCAGCGGGCCCTGACAGGCAGTCTCGCCAAGATCACAGCCGGCTTTCCTTCGGATATCCAATTCGAGCCCGAGGACGAGAAACAACCTGTACATCTTAACATCTTGCCTCCAGAGATGCTGTTTGCTATTCTCCGAAACCTCGATGTCACCTCCCTTGAGCGGTTCGCGACAGTCAGTAGGAAGGCCCGGTTGCTCACGCTGGACCCTGTTTACTGGAGGTATGGTGATCCTTTAGCTCTAGTTCGAGGCTAACCATTACTGCTCGCACAGTGACCTAGTGACCAAGACATACAAGCCCCCACAGTTGCAAAATATAGAAGACCTTTTGCCTGTCATAGAGAAATACAATTCGGACTTTCGACGCGTTTATATTGAACACCCAAGAATTCGAATGGACGGGGTGTACATTGCTACTTGCCATTATGTGTATGTTCTTGTACTTCTCTTTGGTTGTCTCGAGCTGAAGGGGCCATTCCCTAGTCGTGCTGGGATAAGCGAGGATGCTTGGATGAGCGTATGTATCCTTCGTCCCTTATGACACCGTGACTGACCGCCAATCCTACTATATTCAGCGAAGTCATCTCATCACTTACCATCGCTATTTGTACGTCCCTTCCTGTTCTGCTCCTAATCAGTAGCTAATCCCGTCCATCAGGCGCTTCTACCCAAATGGTCAAGTCCTTTCCCTTTTGGCCAACGAGCAACTCAGCCCTCAAGATGTCATCCCCATGCTGAAGCCAACTCTCCGAATGAAGGTTCGAACTCGATATTCCTGCGTCCATTCCATTCAACTGTGTTACTGAACTATCTTTCCGTCGACGACATTTTTGTAGGGGTTTTTCATCGGGAACTGGTATCTGGAAGGCACGACCTTGAACATCGTCAACCTGTTGGACGCAAGTGGCCGATACGCCCTACCCGATTGGGACCTGCTCGACGCCGAACCTTTCATTTCGAGGAACTACCGTACCCCTCCAGCACCTTCAATACCTGACTCTGGTCAACCAGGGGTGTCGACCAATTCGACCTTTGCCGCCATGGGTTCATCTGCGCCGAACGCCGCTACCACTGCATCCCAAGCTTCCCGATACATCTTCGACATGACCCTCGAAGTCCGCTCCAAGCCTCTTGGAAGGTGGAACAGACTCGAGATTCGATCGTACGATTCGATCAATTTGGAGACTGGCGATGTTAGCCCGTTCCCGCTGAAGAACGAGCGTCCATTCTGGTTCTCCAAAGTCAGATCATACTCCCACTAGCTTCACGACGCGACTATCTTGTCCCTAGTTCAGTATCGTATACAACTACCGGGATAATGGCATCTGAGACCGTATTCCATTGCAAAGTGTAAACGACAGTGAAGTGAGAAGGCGGATTAGTGGTGGGATGCGTATAGTGCATTAGGGAGCGTGAGTAGTTTAGTGCACATGAGTGGCGACAAGATTACGGGAATCGAATGAATGTTGTATATGAGGATAAAGATAAAGAGTCCAAGGGGCCCGCGTTAGATAGTGAATCAACACACAGGACTAGTGAGCAACGTATGCGACACAGAGCAGCGGGAATCCGGCATAAAGTCCTAACCAAAAGACGATGTTACCCATGAGTTTATTCTGCTTGATAGCAGGTATCCGACTGATCAAAATCAAAGGGATCTGAATCAACTGGAGCACAAACAGGTACATCCTATTCATCGCAAAACAAAAGAACCATCGAGTTAGTCAATCAACTGCCAAAGAGTAAACCAACACCAACCTAATCTTGCGAGTAACAACCGCCATAACCAATTCATGTGCAGCAGCGCTGAACAAGAATGTGATGAACATCGCAGCAGTCTTGGACATCCTGTATTCGCTGAGGATAGTGGCTGCGTAGACGTGTCGAAGGAGGAAGGTGTGTACTGGTTTGTTCCATTTGCGAGAAAACTCGTCCCAGGACGTCGAGTTCCACTGGCATATAATTAAGCGATTGGGTCCAGGAACTGCATGAAAGATCTTGGCTTACCCAGTCTTCGTAGAACTGACGATCGGCAAAGCTTGAGAAACTGAATGAGCTTCTGCTCGACGACCTTTTTAGGCGGATGACGTACTAGGATAACTCTGCAAAGCCATTGCAGATACATTCTGTAGGCAATCGGAACGTAAGTCGTCTGCGACGCCGAGAAAGCAGGGGACGCACCAAAGATGATGTAAAATAGAAGTAGATATGCGATCATGAAAGGGAGGGCGAGGTCGAGTAAGGAACGTAGGAAAGATTGCTCCCCGGTGGGGGTATAGGGAAGGATGAAACGGTCGGTTACTGTGTAGAGCAGTGCGAAGGTTCCAAAAGTGGCGACCTAGATTTGGTTAAGCTATTTAAAGCTCAGCTAAGTCAGAGTTATAGAAACACATACCGTCTTCTCGAAAACATAGAACGGCCTGATTTTCTCTGTTCTGGGATACTCAAGCTCATACACAAGGGTAGGGATACATTGGTAGACTGCAAAGTCCTTCCAACCAATGTTAGCCGGCCAGACTGTATAATCCTTTGGCCCTCTACTTGTCAGATCTCCCAGCAAATCCGAGTATTCTTCAGCCAATACAGCAATCTCCGGGTTAGGATGATGAATGAGAGGATGAGGTTCCGGAGGGCGGCTGGTTGAAACTACAAAGGTTGTTGACTTTTCCGAAGATGCTGCACTTGTAGGCGTTGCACCTCCACTGGCCACCTCCTCCGAGAAGACCTGTCGAAGTGGGTGCCCACCTTGGCTTTTGTCATTGTTGTTGCTGGGAGACTTGGTGACAGCAGCCAAGCGTTTCCGGAGTGCCGAAGCTGTTCCAGCATCCACGAAGGACGATACAGAGCCCTCTCCGTTGATGTGAGGCGGGGGTGGAGGCGTACCAACCAAGACGGGGGTTTGCCGTCCACTGGGGCCAGAATCGGTTTCGGAGAGCGACTGCTCGTCTTTGCGTTCCTTCTCTATGCGAGCCGCATGTGCAACTTCGAGGGCCTTGTCCCAGGCAGCGTCTTCGGTGGAGCATTCTCCCCGGTACTCGGCGGCGACAAGTTTTTTGAGTTGCCTATACACCTCTCGGGAGTGTTGGTGGACGGATTGGAGATGCCCGTTGATGTTCATGTACGAGTGCATCTTCATCACCATAACCTTGAGAGTGCATCGCCGTTAGAATACATTCGGGCCGAGAAAGGGCGAGTATCATACTAAGGCATGGAGAGTGAGGTATCCCGATTGGACCCAGGGCCAGTTGCGGTTGAATGTCCATGTGACGGCTGCGGCCAACACTGACGACTGGATAAGGTGCTGGATGATAACGCCTGTCCAGTAGTATTGAATCCACTCATTCTTGAGGGCGATGGCAAAGGGCACGCAAATCCCGGTGCACAGGACCAACACCAAGTCGCTCAGGGCCAGCGTGATGGCGTCCTGCGAGAACATGGCCGCAAAATTGAGGTCCAAAGGCTTTCCGCTGGTCTCTATGCTCCTGACATATGTTTGCACTGTAAATATAAAGATAGATATCCAGAATAGCGAGAAGAAACCCTGTAGACCAAGCATCAATAGCTGTTGGTAGCAGGAAACTGGTATGCTGTCTCACCCTAAATTCATTGGAATGCGAGGTCTCGTTGTTGATATCGAATGCAGAATGCCTAGGAGTGAATGTAATGAGAGCGCGAAGCTTCTTTGAAGACCTGGATCTGTAGGGTTTGGAGACATAGAGTGTCCCGGTCGACGTTTCAAACCCGTCACTGGGGCTCCGTGTCATGACGGGGGAAGAAGAGATTGGCGGGCGCTACGTCATTCGGAAGCGACGCTTATAACTTGAAATCAATTCGATTACAACAAATGTATGTACAAAACGAATGTCCGAACTCTTCAAAGCGTCTCCCTATGAATAAATTCAAGTCGACGTTCTGCGAGTCCTCGTAGAATTGTTTTTGCCGCGCAGTTTAACGGAATGCATGTAGGTAGTTATCATGCAGACCGTAGATAAATCACGGCGTATTATGTACTACTTACTTGACTGTGTATTGTTAAATAAGTAATGTATTTTCAAAGAGTCTTCAGAGCTTCAGAGAGAGTGGCACTGGAATAGTCGTGTGCAAATTTATAGGTCTTCCATGTTTGGTCCTGTTTGGATCACAAGGATTGATGGGACTTGGACGAGCAGCTCTGCTCTTCCATAGACCAAGTCCATCCACCGCAACTCACAGCCATCTGTCAGGCATTTTACAGAGGCAACAATGTCCAGGGGACGCAATCAAGCCCCTGTTGCTATCCCCGATAACCCAGTGTGGATTACCTTCGAACGCTCAGATTGCGCCGTTCCCAATCCACCTCCCAATACAGTGCGCATCGTCGACGAGGATGGCTGTATAAATTGGATGAAGCAGCTGGATTTAAACGACAATCATTCTATCAAGTGGAGAGTACAAGTGGGACACCAAATAGCGCTTGACAAGGGCATTCCAAGTGAGTAGTCCATGGCCCATGCTCTCGTACATGCAACCCACAACACGTCTAGATCCCGAAAGAGCGGTACTGAAGGACTGGCCAGCGAACTATCGGTTTTACGATCATCACAAGGGCATTGAGAACAATCCTCGGCATGATATCTATCTCTATGGTCGGTCTGGTCCTCTCTTCGTAGACATCTCTGTAACCGTGTCTGTATACACAGGTCCACCAGGCAAACGCTTTCGTTCGATCATGGAGTTTGTTCCTCACGCCATATGGCTGATGCGCGACCCGCAGCTTGATGTTAGCAACTGTGCCTGCAAATACTGTACCAAGAGAGCCCAAAGGGACATCAGCTCCGTCATATTTCAAGCCAACGCCCAAGCAACTTCTTCTACTCCCACTCCCGGCAAGGGAAGCGCCAGTGCACCAGTGAAAGGGACCTACGAACTACTGCTTCAATCTAGAAACGCCTACGAGAAGAACGGCCCCAGGCCACGACGAGAGGCTCAGCCCAAGAAAGCGAGAGAACAGGCACAGAGGGTCTACGCAGCTGTCCAGAAGGTGCTGAGACCCGTCCCAAAAGCTTCCCCCAACGTCCTCCGTTACGCGCTACACTCCGAGGCGGACAACGATCTCCGAGCAGTATACTCGACCGCAGCAAACAAGAGGCAAGGGGTGGGTCCATTCGACCCTGAGGATTCTGTGCCCAAACCGTACTCTGGTTTGAAGAGGTGGTATCGCACAGCAGAGATCGTATGGTGTCGACTCCCAGGCCGCGGAATTGCCATTCCCCAAGAAGTGGCGACCCAGGCCCGTTCGCAGTGGTTTGAAGACCAACATGTAATTGACTTTTGGCCCGGTATCGTGGAGTCCGCGGATGTAAAAAGCAAGGCTGTTCCTCCAAAACCCTCTTCTACAATTAACGGTTCGACGACGACAAACGCACAAGACGTAGGATCCAACGATCAGTCTTCGAATGGGCAAGCGCCAGCCTGGGAAGTAAAACAGCGTTGGGTTTACCGGATCCGACTATTGGCCGTGGACGCATTTGTCGATGTTGAAGAGCAAGAAGTCCTTCCCTACCTCGCTCACAATGTCCCTCGAATATTGATGACCACCATCAGCCAACTCCCGATGCAACTCTTGGACTTTGACAGGGACAGGGTAGCGGAATTCCATCCGATCAACATGGCGCAGCCGGGCAAGGGCAAAGAGAAGGCCACGGGCGAGCCACAGACCATCTACGACGCTCTCTCCGCCTTTGCACTTGCTATGCAAATCACAGCCTCGGCAAGCTCGTTTTGGTCGCTGACAGACATGTACGAGTTCCGATACATTCCCAATGACGCGAAATCCCCGTCACCCAAAGCCCCTCCTCTCCCAACGCGACCAACGATCCCACCCGCTTTGTCAGCGACTCCTCCCAGGCCCGGGGCGTCCCAGGGCATGTCTTTAGGGTCTGCCATCGAGGCTGCGGGTCGAGCAAACGCGGAAGCTGCAAAGGTCGATTATTACACACACCATGACATCTCTCGTGTAACGCCGAGTGCGACACCCAAGGATGTTCAGCAAGCGGCCATTGGTGCGCTGGGTACTCCAGGGTATCTTGGACTCTCACCGAGACGACATGGGCCTTCTGTCGTCCCTTCCGCAAGCGCACCCGTTGGGTCCAAGCCCGCCTCAACTGAAGGGGCGCTTCAAACCCGTTTCCAGGGTCTCTGGTGGGGTCCAGAAAGGATTTGGCAACACGATTTTGTCAGACTGCAGATGAGCAGAGGTGCTTTGGCACCCAATGGCGCGCCCAATGTCCTTAAACCCAGTGGGCCTGGCAAAAGCACGCGGGCGATTTGGGACGAGGCGGAGAGTCTTAGGGAGAAGGGTTCCGATGAGGCGATCCTCCGACAGTTACCAAAAATTCTTGACGAGCTTGGGGCAGTGACGAGAGGTACCTTCATGAGGATTGACGCGCTCTTTGCGGTGGATGTGCAAAAAGATGGAAAGATGAAGAAGGAAATGAGGGCAAGCGGGATGCTGTACGAACTGGCGGATCACGATTTTGAGGAAGATGACGGTGCATCCAAGTCTAAAGGGAAGGAGGCAGAGCAACGGTTTGTCGTCAACGAGTCGCTGTTGCCTTCAACGCCTACCAAGATTAATGCAACCGCGAGTCAGCCTTCAGCCAGCCAAAAAGCAACGCCACCACCACCACTGCCAACACGGAAACCTCCCCAACCCGCTCCCTCGACGCCGTATCTTGTTCCGCAACCACCTCACAAGTATAAATTCAGACCCATCCTACCACCGGGGTACGAGGCGGTCATCAGCCTTTCGTTGATTGCGGGACGGTATTATCCTTCCATTTGCTGCCACCCTTTGATCGCCAAATCCTTGCACGACTCACTGGCTTCGGGACGGAGTCGAGAAGACTTTAAAAACCTGTGGTCATTGGAAGGTCTTTACCCCGGTCATGAAAACGCCAGCAGCCCCGAGATCTACAAGAAAAATCGAACGGCTATGATTGAAGACGCGGACAACCTTGCAACGGAGCAGCTTACCGACTTTAGGGAGGGGAAGATCCGTGAACGGGAAGAAGCAATCGCCCGTGCAACCGTTTTGACGATGCAGCCTCGAGGTTCGGGTGGAGATGTTGAGATGGATGAGGATTCGGCAGACGAATTGAACTACCCTTCTGCTGGTGACATGGACGTCGACTAGTTCTTGTTGCTTAGTTTAATGTCATTGTATAGCGGGAATAATAGACTTTCATGTGCGTAATGCGTGAGACAGCCATCAGAGTGATAGTTTTGATTGAGGTGTCCGCGTCGAGCTCGGAAGTTGGACTGGGACCATCGACCTGCTACAAGCTGCGAAGAAAGTGTAACGTCGACTGCGAATTTCGGGCCCTCTCGAATCGCTGCCAGTGTGCAGGCAAGCGCAGGGGCTCTGCCAAAGACCGCAACAACCAACCCAAGCTGCTTGCAGAGACTAATTTCCTTGTTCTCGACGTCACTACCCACGACAACGACAACCAAGGCATTCCCAGCTCATAGTTCAGCCGTAGCCAGCAACGAGCAAGTTATTAAAGACGTTCATTGTTCGGCCCTTTGTCTTTAATTTTCTTGCGTTCAAGCTCCAGGCTGAGCCCGTGACTCCCGAGTCGATCACTCAGCCGTTATACCATAACCGTTCCTATATATCCACCCCCTGTTTTATTTTATTTTTTCCTATTCTAGCTCGCCACTCAACAACAGGCCTGCGTCGACACAAATGACCAGCGTTCTCAGCGTCGCTTCGTCCTCGTCGTCGCCCTCTCACTACAGTTCCGCCGCCAGCAACAACAGCGTTCCACCGTCACCCTCGATTCATTCACATCGCTCAGCTCTTTCGTCGCGATCCTCATTGCTCGACGGGTCCTTGGAAAAGGACGATGACGGTGAGCCCAAACCTTACTTTTTTATGTTTCTTACATTGAACGCTATCAGAAAACGTCACTATCACATCGAATCGGCTAGCAGGAGCAACAGCGAGTACGAGTTCAAGTCCCAAAGAGCACCACAAGGACCAGAGCAACGAGTTGGTTGTTTCTACCATTCCCCGTCGCGACGCCATTGCTCAATCTCGTCCTTTTCAGTGATTTACGCCTACTCGCTATCTCTACCCACATCACAGAACTATCCTATGCCATTTCCGACATCCAGACACGAATCTTCGAAATCCAGGAACTGCGCCACAAATCCCAATCTCAGTCTCACTCCTCCGACACCAGCTCCCCAAGTTCGAAGGATACGAATGTGTCGAATATCATCGACCAGTCGTTGATGAGCCTTGATGAGCGACTCGAGTCAGTTGAGAAGGGGATCAAGGCCGTTGCTGAGAACATCGAACCCTACACATCCCCTACAGCCCCAACCCCGACCACAGCGAACACGGTAACACAGTTCTCGGCACCCACGCCAACTGCCACCAACTCTTCATTTCCCAGCGGACACTCTGCTGAAGTTGCCGCGTTACTTCGGAAGCATGCCGCATTGCTCCAGGACTGGGAAGCTGTTCAGGACGAGAGTGATGTACTTCGGGAGGAACTTAAGGAGGACAAATGGTTAACTGTGTTCAGGACTGTAACCGACCAAGCGGATGGGATGATGAGCAGTCTGGAGAAAGCGGTTAATCGGTGTCAAGTGAGTCAAGTTGCTATTTTGGTCTTACTCCGGATATCTGACCAGTCGGCCCTAGGACTTTATCTACCAAGTGCACAATCCACGTCCTGGCATTACATCAGAAGAATTCTTCTCTTCCTCTTCAAGCCCTGAGCGGCCACAAGTCAACCTTGATACGTTCCATTCCCTGCTTGAATCCTATGAGGCGAAGAAGAAGTACGTTCAATAGTTTCGTTTGTGACAGTCCTGTTAATCTCATGTCCACAGACATTACATGCCTGCCACGTCCAAGGTTCTTGCCATTATCGACCGAGGTGTACGCGACCGTGTGACGAAGAACGGAGAAACCCTTCGACGACATTCTGAATCAGCACAACGGTGGAAGACACTTCGTGACCGGATAGCACGGACAGACGCGGAATTGGAGAAGGTTCGAAAGATCCTACTCAATTCCGATTCAACGGGGAGCGAGAACGACTCTAGCACCTCTGGAACCAACCCATCAACAGGAAGGACAGGCTATCTCGCCACTCCACCAAACTCGCAACGTTCCAAGCTCGAGAAGGCCGAGAAAGGTGGACTCTCAAGGTCGATCTCGCCCTTCAGGAAATTTGCGCGGAAGATCACTGGCAGCGGCAGGTCCAGCAATGCAGGTGCCACTCCCGCAAGTCCGAATACTCCTGCTGTTGTAAGCCCTCTTTCGGTTACGAAGAAGACCAAGTCCCCGCCTGTAGCGGCGACAGTAAGTGCCCCTCCTACGCAGACACTGAGGAGACAACGAACGTCCCTGTTTGCCACTGTCAAGAGCCATGATCCTCACACCCCCGAACGACCTGGCCACAAACACAGTATGAGCGTCACACCAGAGTCTTCTCCTCGTGTCATGGACACCGCGGCTTCGGTGACGAAGACGTTTTCCGGCTATAGCACGACCATGGGGAAGTCCCGCACCTCATTGTCCACTACTGGCACCCCCTCTTCTTCAAAACCGAGCTGGAACAGCAGTACCAAGGTTGAAGACGAGAGGAAGATTACGACGAGAACGCCAGGTCGAACTTCACGACCCCCTTCTGCGACTGGCATGTACAAGTCCTTCAGTAGCATGGGTACGGGCAATGATGTACCGCCGGTACCACCGCTCAATCCCACGGGGACGCCATATCGTCGCAGCGTTTCCAGGGCTTCCGTAACGTCTTCAAGACCGTGGTCCCCACTTGGCTCTTCCACCTCACACTCGTCCTCTGCTCAGAACGGACTCCCCATCTCCGTGACCAGCAGCGCTGGCTCATATTCCAATGGATATAGAGCCGGTTCCCGCCCTCCATCACGAGCCCAGACCCCATCCCGGATGGTCAGCAATAGCACTGCGCTGTCCATGGCCACTACTCCCAGAGCAAGGCCAAAGACCCCGTCACATATCCCCGGACCAGGAAAGTCGAGATCCATCTCTTCTTCGGCAGCGGTGAGATCATCAGACTGGAGCCCTGGTGACATGTACTCGCCCGAGAACTACAACCGTGCCCTGTCTCCAACCTTCTCTGTCTCTGGACAAAGTGCTAGCGGACATGTGACACATCCGCCACGGCCACCTAGTCGGTCCATGATTCCTATTCCATCTGTCCACCTCAGCGCAACGAGCCCTGGTGCAAGATCGACTTCCTCGATGTCGCACGTCCCAGGTGGTTACGCGTACAATCGCTCCGGAGCAGAGAGTCCAACTCTTCGGATGGCCCAGTTCAAGGCCAACGCAAGAAGATCGCAGACGCCCGACCTGTTGATGATGAGCCCAAGTGCTAGTGGGAGTAGCAGTCGGAATAAAGCACCCCCATCTAGTTTCCGCGATGGGAGTGCTAATGGCACACCCTCATCGAGACCGAGCTCTCGTGCCGGAGCACATACCCCAAGTTTCAGCATGTTCGACAATAGCTCCAAGTTGAGCTTGAGCGGAGATGCTGGAAACTTTGGGTTCGAGTATGTGGTTGGGAACCCCCACGATCCCTTGGACGTCGAAGTGGGGAAGGTGGTTAACAGTATCCCTCATGGGATGATCATCGAGCGTGTCGACCCACCTTTGAAGAAACCGCCTAAAGCTGGTGAAGAGGTGAAAGCACAATATGCGTTCTCGAGCGCTTTGGGGAGGAAGGTGATTACTTGCCGGTTAACCACCTTGACCCGGGCAACTAGGGTCCCTGCGACCGAGGGAGAAGATGGTGCAGATGGTGGCAAGGCGAGGGTGACGATGGTGACGACGAAGAAAGTGATGTGCCGTGTTGGAGGAGGTAAGCTGGTCTAGAGTATTGTTTAAGAATGGAGCGAGGGCTAACTTGTGATAATCAGGATGGCAAGACTTGGGTATCTACCTGTTGAACCGTCAAGCTGGTCTTTGAAAGAATCGGTCCATTTTAAATCTTTCTTCCCCCTTTCGGAGCGGGGAGAACCCAGGCAAAGCACTTCCTCTGCCGGTTATAACTATTTACCAACGCTACTTCGACACCTCACATGCATCTTTATCATTGATACCCTTACCTGCATTACTCAACCATCAGGATCGATCATCCTTTATCTCGAGCCTTGGAAGTGCGTTCCTAGGATTATGGCCACTCGCATAGCATTCTCATACACCACTCGTCGCTGTTTATCCATATGCATGCACTTCTTTATCCTATAGTTGTTCATGGCCAGTATTTGTCGAGGACGCAGTTGAGTTCCCTGGACTCCTGTTGTTATGGTACATTCTTGTCTTTTGCCACCTCGTTCAAGCAGTCTGCTTTCGTCATTGTATGGATACTGTTGTCCTTTTTTTGCACGCTATACGCTGTCAATGTCGCTGTCGGATAATCTTTGCACTGTCTTCCTGGAAGTTGATTACACAGAAATCCATGAAAAGATCTGAAACTTAAAGCATGAGCAAGTCCCTTTGCATTTTGCTTTCGCGTCGATGAAAGTTTTCTTGTCTTGTCAACGCTCGACAGGCATCGGCAACTGCATTTGCCGACTGGGGATAAGCCTAATATGCAGGGCAGAGTGCTTGAGGCGCCCTTTCGATCGTTCAAGGTGGATGACCATATGATTCTACGCCATTCGAGATCCTTGGTACCAGGAGGACCAAGGCAGTCTCCTAAACATCTTCTTCGGTTTGTTTAGTCTACACATTTCCACGTCACAAGGGTGGGCGGGGAACAAGACTAAATATAACAGCAATAATATATTGGAGGTATCAAGGAACCAAGTCAACTGTCAGATCCACGTTTAGATCTCGGTTAGCGTTGTTGTCCATGGTCAGGGTCGCTAAGTGTGTAGGCCCGATCCGTTGAGTCTCTCCGACTCTCTCGAGTCATCTGGTATGGCGTAGACTATTGTTGGAAAGATAAGAAACGGAGACGGGACGCTCCGGGTTACCTTTCAAGGCTTTTGTATTGATAAAGGAGGGTCACTTGAATAGAAAGGAGCTGACTAGACCTCATCTCGAGTGTGTTGGACTCTAGTCGGCTACCATATACTGCACAAATGCTGTACGGTGGGAGTGTTCCGTCAAGTGTGGGCGAAGAGTGGAATCCCATTTGGTATTTGCTGGTGTCCATGGGGAAAATATAAAATTGATGATCTTGGGAGCGTCGGCGTCAAACGGTATAAAAGAGCGCGGAACCTTCTTTCGTGTTTTCCTCTTCTTCAGTCACCGTTCCAGCGACTCACCCAACCGAATCCCTGTGCTTTTTTTTTCACAAACGACCATGCCTTTGCTCAAGAAAAAAAGAAGGTCGAGCGCACCGCTAGACCAGGCGGTCATTGACGAAAAACCACCCATTCTTCATTCACCGGCGCCGTCGTCAGTCACCTTCGCAGCCGACACCCATCCGACAACGCCGAAGAAAGGCAGCAGGACCTCGAGCACAGGCTCACCGCTGAGATCGCGGCTGACATCGCTGTCATCCTCGCCATCGACTATCTTAAAGAAAGTGAAGCGGGGAATCCAAAAAGTGGACGACGCACTGCACAACGTGGCAAGATCCTCTAAGTCCTCGTCATCGACTTCGAAATCGTCGTCGTCTTCGGTGTTACCAACAGGCGGGGGTAGAACTCGGGCGCATTCCGTTGCGACGCCTTTTGCCGGCAATCGCCGGCGCTGGTCCTCCAAATCTAGAAGGGTCTCTGACGGCGTCCTTTCGACTTTCCCATCTCTCACATTCCCCTCTGTCGCTGTCGTCCACTTGCCCTCAACTTCCTCTTCACCGCGCTCGTCGACAACAAGCAGAAAACGCACGTCGTCGACGCCAAAGGACGAAGATCACTATTACGACAAGCGATATCTGGCCATCGAGCAGCGCTCTCGCCATCGCACTACGTCCTGTCCCAGCGTAGTACTTCGCCAACCGACAAGGAAACTGTCGAGCCTTCGCACCATGAGCTCGTCTCTTGGATCCGAAGAGCAAGATGCTCAGGGGCCGGTCCCCCCTGCAGTCTACGTGGAACCAGAAGTTCCAGATCCTTTCCTCATCGACGATGAGGGCGATGCCTTGTCCGATGAGGGGCGGGAACAGACGGTTTCACCAGCTGCTGCATCTTCAGTGCCTCTGTCGATATCGCCTTCCCCGTCACCGGCGCCCTTATCGTCCAAGCCCCTTCCCTCTCCTTTCCTTTCACCTAACGTAAACAAGGACGTTCCGCCGCCTCCGGTGTCCGACCTTGACGATGATTCCGATGATGAAGCCCCGGAGCTCAGTCTCCCCGGTCTGGTTGTCCCCACCGTTTTCCTACCGATACCAAACGTACGCCAGTCTTTCCTTTCAAATCAGTTAACATGGTGGCTATCCAGATCTTGATGTACTATACTTTTGTGTATTAGACCGACCCTCTAACTACACTACTCAACAAATATATTTATCCTCCTGAAAAACGTCCATCGAGAGATATCACGGGCGATTGGCATCACAGCGATTTCCATACACTGGTCGTAAGGCTCTTCCTCCTCTGCGCCTTTTAGACATGGAGAATAACGTATTCGGTCGTGGGCCCTCGTAGATGACGAACAGTTGGAGGGCTCTGGCTCGAATGGCTCGAGACAGAATCATCGAGGCCGACCCAGGTGATGTTAACCTCATACTCGGTGTACGCCCACCGTCTCCTGGCAATCACAGCAGATGATGAACTGACTTTGCCTTATCCAGCTTTGGCACCTTCGGCTCTCCTGCTTAGCCCGACTTCGCTTCTTCAACCAAACTGCTGCAGAATGCACCAATCTCTTTGCTCAGCTCAATGCCGTCGAACCCCTTGAAGCGCGCGAGTACCTGTTTGAAAATGTCCTTCCGTTCGAATTGGAGGTCATGCACACCAGGCTCAAGTACTGGTCTGGGGATCATATGGGCTATCTTGACGCTCTGTCTGCGTTGTTGAACAAGTGCAAGATGAAGTCGAGACTTGCGCTGGGCGATGAGACCACCTCGTCGATGTGGAAAGAGCGAGGAGCAAGGATTGTTCTCATCATGGCCTCCCAACTGGTCGAGATGAAGGTAATTAAATCTCACCATTATCACATATTTTCTCACTGCCCACCCTCCACCAGGAATACGCAGCTTCAGCCCGCCTTCTCGAACCTCTATGCAATCAGAAAGACGTTTCCAACCCCCCGCTCAGATCTGCCGTTGCAAGAATTTACCTGCAATCCGGAAACCTCGAAATGGCTGCTAAACATTTTGAGATTGTGGCTCAAGATCCAAGCGCTGACGAGCGCCAAAAGAAGATGGATGCGGCGCTTTTGGCGTCGGCTAGAGGAGAATGGGAGAGTGCGACCGAGATGCTGCGCGAGATCATTGACAAGGATAATGAAGATTACGCGGTGAGTGAGTTAAAATTGTGAAGAGGTGGGGTGCTAAGATGTGGGTGGTTTGATAGGCAGTGAACAATCTATCTGTTGCACTTCTTAGTCAGGGAAATCTCAAGGAGGTATGTTAGACTCGAGATCGGTTTCTGCTACTATATCTATACTAATAGCAACATGTCAATAGGCCATCGAAATTTTGGAATCGGCATTGAAAGCATCCCCCTCGAGCGTCGTCGTGGCTGAACCCTTCCTGTTTAATCTCTGTAAGCCTTCACATCGTCGGTCATTCAGTATCATTGCCTGACAGAATACTTTAGCCACGCTCTACGAGCTCAAGTCCATGGTGGGCTTTGAAAAGAAACGACAGCTATTGGTTGAAGTCGCGAAATGGAGTGGGGATGGTCTGAAGGCGACCTGCTTGAAGTTGCCCGCGAACTGAAGGACGCCTCTACACTCTTATATGTATTTCCGTCTTCAGCAAGTTTCAAATCTGCGATATGTATTCCATGCAAAGCTTCTCATCCCGCCGGCTCCGGGACAGTTCTTGACAGGAGGAGATATCCTGTGATTGCTCTTGCAGCTTTCCGAGACTCAGTGAAGTTCACACCAAAAAGCCGCATGATGCTCGACGCTGCTCCGCGGACAGTATGTCAATTGGAGACGGAGAACCATTGAGAGCAAATTGAGAGCCGCTTGGTCCCGCGAGTTACATTCGGAGACTGTCGAGTGGAAGGCAACAGTGAGAGGATTCGTGTGCCCAAGGCAGAAACTTGTTCGTATGTACTAAGTACCTCGCTTCTGTGGTTTCTGACACTTGAAGCACGATTAGAGTTTGGCAAGAAAGGCTAAGACAGTTCATATGAAGCTCATGCGCGCTGATGTTTTTTTGGTTCCGGGCCATATAACCGACATACGGTGACTTCTTATGATAACCGATAGCCATGGTGAAAGTCCAGAAATCTTGGGGTAATCCGGGGTTTGAGCGCAAAGTTTTTCTGGAGAACGACGTTAATGCTACGGAAAACGAGGATTATCTGGACACAAAGCAAGCCCGAGGATCGATAGATGCATTTTATTTGCTGTTAAAGGCGAAGAGATCGTCGAGAGGAAGACGAGGAGAAGACGCCAAGAATAGATTGATGGCCATCAGAAGCTGCTTTCCAGCTCCGTTCTCGGGTAAGCTTTATGTAAATGGAATCCTGGGTCTATATAACTTTCCTTTCATGCTGTCTTGCCGTCGCCACCCCCAGCTTCTGCCCCAGCCGCCCTCGCTTCCCACTCGTCGAAAGTGATTCGCCATGGTCGCCGCCAACGTTTCCGCGCGTTCACCGCCAGCGACGGGTGGGCAGGGCTCCAAGACGCATACGGATCCTTCAGTAGCAGTGGCCGAGAGGTCAGTGTCTGCTACGTGCGGTGCTGTGGTCGAGGAACGCTGATGTCCCCTGTTCAACAGACTTGAACAGGCACTGCGCAAAGTCTCGAATCGGGCATCCCAATACGAGCACGAAATGAAGGACCTCGAGGTGTGTTGATCCCTGCCTACCTTGGATACAGCTAGCTAATGATCGCTCCAGTCGAGGTTATCAGAACACCTCAGCAACTTCAGGGCGATTGATAGTCTCATTGGGGAGGCATATGACGGTCTTCAGGTACGATGTCCTCTTCCTTGAGATTTCCGTCCCTTGCTCAGCGCCAGCGATGCAGAGGAACAGTAAGCGCGCAAACAGGGCCCTGCAGCACCAAGTTCCCCACATCAACGATGAGCTAGAGGAGTCGAAGGAAGTTCTCTTGGAGTTGTCAGAGACACTTCCCATTGTCCAGATGCAAGTCAAAGGCATCCGTGACATTTACGATTCTGGGCGTCGAACGGTCAGTATACTCCCTAAGTACCTTGTTGTCCATGTTCCTGACTTGTGAATCTGTAACCAACCAGGCCAAGGACCTTGTTGATGATTTGACCTGGCTCAACACGGAATTCTATGAGCGTTGGCGGTTGATTGTCTTCACTTCGACCAGCCCAGTTTCATGGCGGTGGAAGATCTTCATGCGGACTCTGTTTGCCGTTTCATTTGTTCTGTGCTGCTGGCTTTCGTGGATTGCCCTGCGTGGAGCATATCGTGCCCACAGACACAGGCTTGTCTGGGGCGAGAAACTCATGTCATAGCGCGTCTCGGGCTCTCAATACCCCCTATATAACCTCATCCAGATTCCCGGCATATCAATCTATACCTCGGACTTTTCTATACACGCACTCGCTCTTTGCTTTCGCATTTTACGGACGCTGTAGCTTTATCTAGTAGAGTAGCAGAATATGAAATTGAGATTGTTACCAACTCCAGCCACTTGAGAGTGCATCATTGGACAGGGGCAGTTATGTAATTGACGAGGCCTTGAGTTGGCTCGGATTCTGTTCCTTTCCTCAGCACCATGGACGGCTTTGACGACCTTCTTGCTCCGACACGACAGGCTCTTGAGACTAACCCATTCGCTGAAGGATTCCATCGGTCAGGCTCACCAGATCCATGGGCGTCGCCGTTCACCTCGAATAACGCCAATGACGGTTTTGGTACCTCGAGTATATACGATGATCACAACCCATTTAGTAGCAGTGTGAATCCCTACGCATCCCCGACAACCCCAGCCTTTGGGTCGCCAAAGGCCGAGGAGAAGGATTTGTCTCCAGAACCAGAGGACGGCGAGCAGCCGACACCTGCCAACGAACCATCAGACCCTCTCGACTCGGCGAACGCGACGCTGGATGACGATGAAGACAACCGACCGCTTGGAACGCTGCGTTCACCCGGATTTCGCGAGAGTGTGGCGCCCATTAGCAGTGCATACCCCGAACCCGCACATAGCTATACCTCTACGCCGACGAGGTCGAGGACGCCTGACACCGATGTCGACAGCAAGCTCCCAACCAAAATCACTGTGGCCCCTCCATCTGCTATTCAAGCACAACATATCCAGCAATCGACGGAGGCCGCGAGTAGCTCTCGTATCGTCTCCCCACTCGAAGAAACGACGACGAGCGCATTGGAGCGATCGCTTGGAGGATTGGCTCTTGGGCCTGATGTTCTGGGGTCTGGTTCTAACAGTCGAGGATGGCAGCAAGATGACACGAGTGCATGGGGAAGAACCGACTTGCCCCCTACTCCAGTAACACCAGTGCAAAATCCCCCTCCAGACGATGACAGCGACGATGATAAACCCATTAATCAAGTTCTCAAGAGGCATAGCCAAGACGAAAGTCATAACACTGTGCGTGGTTTATGTCTTCCAGTTTTCACCTATCTGACGATACTACAGCCTCAGACAACTGACAATGGGATACCACCTGTCTTCGTGATCACAGTCGATGACCCACAAAAGGTCGGAGACCCGTTGCGCCCATACATCATGTACACCGTCCACACTCGCGTACGTTTCAAATCCTTATCAAGTTCCGACTAAAACATTCAATTCTTTTCAATAGACAACATCCCCACTCTTCCACAAGTCTGCATTTTCCGTGCTGCGGCGTTACTCTGACTTTGTATGGCTATATGAGGCACTCTGTTACAACAATCCAGGTGTTGTCGTACCACCTGTTCCGGAGAAGAGCTCTTTTGGGCGATTCGAAGACCAATTCGTTCGACAGCGGCGCCTGGGACTTGAGAAGTGTATTCAGAAGATGGCTAATCATCCCGTCCTTGCCAAGGACCCTGATTTGAGGCTATTCTTAGAGAGCGATACTTTCTCATTGGATGTAAGTTCATTCCGCGATGTGTTCGGTTCTTGGTTAATGATATGTTGTAGATTAAGCATCGCAAGTCGGAAACACCGCATGAGAACAAGGGTCTCATTGCCTCTATTGGACAGACGTTGGCAGGTCCACGGTTCCATGAAACGGACGAAGTACGTATCCTACTTCAAGGCTGGATGCCGTCCGCGTACTAATTCTGCTGAAGTGGTTCGAGAAGAAAAAATCATATCTAGACAGTTTGGAATCTCAACTTCGTGGCCTGGCCAAGTCAATTGAATTCGTTGCACGGCATCGAACAGGTACTACACTATGCAATCGACCTACTGTGTACGTGCTGATCGATACCCATCCTAGAATTGGCGCTTGCAACTGGCGAATTTGCAACCGCCGTTTCCGACCTATCCTCATCCGATGTTGGGAAGCAATTATCGCATGCCCTTGCAGAACTTGCAGAACTCGAACGCAAAGCCCAAGATCTCCAGAACACACAGTCGGAACAGGATCAATCGACGCTTATGGCTACGGTCGATGAGTACGCGCGTCTGATAAACTCCGTTCGAGTATGTCCACTTCTCAGTGCTATCTGCGAGCAAAAAGTCTCTGACCTTTGAATCCTCCCCCCGTCCCGTAACTCCGCGGGCCGCTCAATTTGCAACAGGCGGCATTCTCTTCCAGAGTACGCATCTATCACGCCTGGAAGAACGCGGAAAGCGATCTCCTGCGGACAAAGCAGACGCATGAGAAGAACAGGGCCCAGGGAAAGATTCCTTCGGAACGCCTCGGCTATTCGTTAAGTCAAATTGCAGAGGTGTGTATACGGCCGTCCGCAGACATTGGTGGCTGATCTTCGTTGTATAGGCGGAGCGACGCGCTTCGGAAGCCAAGAAGGAATACGAGCATGTTTCGACGCTTGTCAAATCTGAAGTTGCGAGATTTGAGCAGGAGAGAATCGAGGACTTCAAGGATACGTTACATGCTTTCCTCGAAGGCATGATCTCACGACAGAAGGAGGTAAGGGCAAAAATCCATGGGAAGTTGCTGCGTGTTCTCACAACGTCGTCTAGCTCATTGCTAGCTGGGAAAATTACCAGCAACTGCTTTTGAAGCGAGTGGGTGGAGGTGGACCTGGCAGCACAAGAACCTCCCAAGACTTGTAGTCGCCTTATACCATTGTTCATTCCCATATAATAATGATATCTATTACCATCGAGTTGGTTAAATAATATACATGAGGACTCCAAAGTCTACGCCCAAACCGCACTGCAAATCACTAAAGGCACCACACGGGATGTCCGACGGCTCACTCCCAGTACCGTGGAACCTTGCTGTCCTGTTCTCCCGTAACATCTAAGAAATCCGAGGGTCGTTCTCGCTTCAAGTTTCTTCGACGGTTGTTCACGGGTAACCGTTGGTAGGCAGAGTCTGGACCAGGTTGCTGGCTGATATATTGGCTCGTCCAACTCTGTTGATATTGCGTCCCATATCCCACCGTATTGGTGGGCATATTCTGCGCCTGCTGCTGTTGCGTGTAAGTGGCGGCCATTGCGAGTGCAGCGGCCATCATCTGGGCTTCCTGTAGCTGCATCTGCAGTTGTTGATGCTGTAGTTCGGTTTGTTGGCGGACGTCTGGAGGCAAGCCTGGATTTTGGAGCATTTTGGAGATCTGGGCGATGGAGGCTTGGAGTTGGGGGATGCTGTCTACCACAGCTTGCGACATTTCGATGTTCATGTCGGGCTGGTGTTCGGAGTAGATGTCTTGGTCTTGTGCTTCAAAGCCGGACTGCAGGATTGGGGTGAGTGGAAGTGTAGAGCTCGAGGATGTACGACCAACCTGCTCCGACTCGCCGTCGGCCTTCGACTTGTTATCTCCGCTACCACCCTGGTTCCTGCTCTCTTCAATAGCCTTCTCAATATACTCATGTACCTTGTCTCGACTTTCTTTATCAGGAATGAGTTTGTCGAGAGAAGCAATCTTTTTAGAACAGTGGGGACAAATGAAGTCCCGCTCGAGGAGATGAGTTTGGATACATTCTTCGCAATACGCGGTTCCACAGCAGGGTGTCTTGACCGCGTCGCGGAAGAGTTTGTTGTCGATTGGACAGGTTAATGAAGGATCTGTTGGGGTTTTCTCGCGGACTTCTGCAACGGTGAGACCTTTGGGTCGGGCTACTTGCTTTTGCCAAGACGCTCTATAGACACGTTAGGGAAATGAACGGTGGCTGAATGTGCGGGCACATACAAATCTGGTTGGGCAACGACGTATCCTCCTTCTGGTGTTACCATGATTCCTTGACCAATATCTGCAGTATTGGGGTTCTCGACTGCTTTCAACATACTCCTTGGGATACCGGTCGTCCGTTTGATTCGTGGTCGGTTGTCGAATTCTCTGTCATTGTTGGTCGGGCAGTCTTGGATCCAGTGGCCTGATTGAAATTGCGTCAATGGAATAAGTCATAGTTCCGAGGAGGCGGGAAACAAACCTTTCTGTCCACACCTATAGCACACATAACTGGGAGGCAGTGGTCGGTCTTGGGTCATGTGTGGCTTGCCTGGACCGCCTCCCCGCCCAAATCCAGTACCTCGAGGGTTATTGTAAATAGGTGTTGCTCTGTGTTAAAATTAGATGAAACGCGATGGAGAGAAAGAACAGTGTTCATTAGAGCATGTTCTACTACGACAAAAGAATCCCCTGGTGAGGGGTCAACTAACTGTGACATCTTTTCTTGGGTTTCCTCCCAGTTCTGTGTCTGGGCACTGAAGATAGCGGCCATTGCAGCAGCTTCATCTTCCTTGACGACAGCTGACTTGACCGGGGAGGCCTGTGCATTGTTGGTATATTTGAGACGAGAATACCGTAAGAAACAACATACCGTTATGGCCGGTGTTGCAGGTTTGGGTGCAGACTCATCTTTACCGTCAAATCTTTTGGAGAGAGCACCCTTGTGCCAAGTGGTTGTACCACCTGGTGTCTGACGCGCGACGACTTCGGAGGTAGGGACTGCAGGAGAAGCCCCTGCAACATACATGGGGATTTTGCTCTTCGTTCTCGGTGGAATTGGCAATCGCTTCACGATCACTGATGACGAACGGGGCACGATTTGAGTATCGGGCAATTCTGCAAAACTGGTGAGATATTGCAATCCCCCGAGTACGTCCCGCACGTTTCGCCCAGCACTCACCTTGTTTTGTGGCCGCGTCGTAAACGTGAATGTCAAAGTCATTTCCCTTGACTAAATTATTGGCAAGAATAATTTCCCGTTTGAGGTCGAAAACGGTTATAGAAGTGCCTTCGAAAGAGATACGAGACTCGTCCTTTCTACTTGCCCATTTGTAGAAAACTGAAGATGCCATGGTATTCGGTTCGTGGTCGTGGTCGAGGTCCAAGAGAGACTGGGACGGTTGGACGGGACGAGCGGCCGCCGTCGTTGCAAGCGGTGCCGAGTGCAGGGAAATTAGTCATCCATCAACGTCATACGACTGCCAAATGGAGAACGAGAGAGCCGATAGCTGCCGAACGTTTACTTTTATTAAGAACAAGTCGTTCGATGGAATGCCCGTGGTTTTTCTGTCCGCGTCTTTGCAAACTTGCCAATGTCCAGCAAAGCATCTGGCGTCGCCCACGCCGTTAGCTCAGACGGCCTGCGTCAACGGTCGAACGTCCTCGCAACAGAACTTGTCATCACAGAGCACGGCCGCGAGCGCGACAAAGAGCTCGACAAGCACAATGGGTGCGTTCTTCTGCCTCTCACACGCGACGCTCATGCTCAAGGCGCGTTTTCTTCCTCGTAGTTGGGAGTTTGGTGGGCCATGGGGCGTTACCGCAATCATGACATTCTTCCCGCTGCTCATGTACTACCTGTGGATATGTCTTTGGTTCTACGACGGAAACCTTGTCTACCCCACCTCCCGTGATGATATTAAGCCCTTCTTGCAAACCATGTGGGGGCACATAAAGAAGGTGCGCTTATCCACTTCAGCCACTTGCGACAGGTGATTGAGCCCAGGACCCATCAGGACGCAAGCCCGAACGCGTACGCCTGGAAAGTCTACTCGGGCAACTTTTTCTTCCAGTTGTTCATCGCCATGATCCTTCCCGGCTATCCCCAGGAGGGTCTCCCCGTTCCCTCCCTCGGCTACAAAACGCTGCACTATAACTGCAACGCCCTCGTCTGCCTCTATGTCACCCTCGTCACCGCAGGCTTCCTCCACTACTACCACATCTTCCGTCTCACTGAGATCATCGACAACTATGGTCACCTCATGACTGTCTCCATGATCTACGGTTTCGGTGTGTCACTCATCACCTATGTCTGGGCTGTCACCACTGGCAACGCAATCCGCATGTCTGGCAACTTCTTCTACGACTACTTCATGGGGGCCCCTCTTAACCCGCGGATTGGTCCAGTTTGCCTCAAGATGTGGGCCGAGGTTCGGATTCCTTGGGTAATTGTGTTCTTCCTTTCCGTTTCCGGAGCATGCAAGCAGTACGAGACCCTCGGTTATGTCACCCCCGTAAGTAATGTGTATCTTCTGTGACCACAAGTCGGACTGACAAAAAATGTTGCTATTCTTAGAATATGGCCTTCATGATCCTCGCCACTGGACTCTACATCAACGCTTGGTAAGCTTTTTTCAGAACGTTAGATCATACGGGCGCTCATTCCCCTCCAGCGCCAAGGGTGAAGAGTGCATTCCTCAAACCTGGGATATCTTCCATGAAAAATGGGGTTTCATGGTCATTTTCTGGAACTTCTCCGGCGTGCCTTTCGTACGTAGTCTTGTGGTGGTTGATGATGATGAGGTTGTATTCACCGCCCGTACAGTCATACGTTTACTCCGTCGTCTACATGGCCTCCCACGACCCCGCCAAGTATCGCTTCTCGACCTTTGGCTATGTGTTTATCTACACCACCATCCTTTGCGCTTACTATGTGTACGTCCTCGCCGGCCCCGTCCGCTTTGTTATTTTCTGACACAGAATGTTCTAGCTGGGACACTGCCATGGCACAAAAGAGCCATTTCAAAATGCAAACTCAGGGTATCTACAAGTTCCGTAAGACCTTCCCTCAATTGCCCTGGAATACCATCAAAAACCCGACCTACATCCAAACTGCCCATGGGTATGGGTCCTTCATTCTTGTGACCGGCCTCACTTCTGACCTCTGTTTCTAGCAACCGACTTTTGACCAGCGGCTTCTGGGCATACTCCCGCAAGCCCAACTATGTCGCCGACTGGATCATGAGCTTGACATGGGGTGCCATCGTCGGTACTGCAACCATCATTCCTTACTTCTACTCCATCTTCTTCATTGTCGTGTTGCTGCATCGCTGCACACGCGACTTTGAGCGATGCTCGAAGAAGTACGGAAAGGACTGGGAGAGATATTGCCAGGTCGTTAAGTACAAGTACATCCCTGGTATTTATTAATCGCTGGATGGAACAGAGAATTGAGACCTAGGAGGAGAGGTTGTATGTGCTACTGTAGAATGTTGTTGATATATTTAGTGTGATTTCGATTGATGAACGTAATGACATTCATGACACTTACATCCTAGGCCTACCACCTCATTCGATGTGTTCGGAATTGTCTGTGGGATTTGTATGGACTGGGTGGCCTCTCCAGTGCCCAACTCAGCAGCAGGGCGCTAAAGCTAGCCTAGAGGCTACTACCAAACAAAGCCAAATCTTGGCAAGGTTATGCGCGTTGACGAAGTTGTACTGCGCGTTCATTGCCAGTGTGGTCCTTGATAGGCTAGCGGACGATAACCAATTCCTATAGCTATCGGACTGCGGCAGACTACACTACCTTCGACTCTGATTATCAAATTACTGCTGTTGAAGTAGAGGCTTCAACATGGCGTCCGCAGACCAAGCCCCGGTGGGCGACCAGCAGCTCAACGCCATCTTTTCTGGGCTCAAGTCTCGTAGCGCAGACACTCGTATGCAGGCTGCGGAGGATCTCAAGCGATTCGTGCGTATATTCAGTGTGAATGAAATAATTTGTAGTCATCGTTTCTCCAGGTTCAAGTATCGTATGCCGAAATGACCTCAGACGCAGCTGCAAAGCTATGGGACGACCACATCAACAGACGACTATTCGCCTTGATTCACAGCCAGAACATTAACGAAGCATTTGGTGGACTGTTGGGAATAGGTTCGTCCGCAAACGTCATCGAGCTTCGATATCCTGACCACGTTTCTTTCTCCAGAACGCCTCTTAGAACTCGACCTCGAGGAAACCATCGAATCGAAGCGCAACCACTTCCGATTCTACAACTATGTGAAGCACCTCCTCCCCAACCCCGACGTGCACTTGATGATGGCGGCTTCGAAGACATTGGGAAAGATTGCAGAGATTGGCGGCGGTGTGGCCTTTGGCGAGAGGTTTATGGAATACGAAATCCCAGCGGCTATCGAGTTGATGCAACCCGACAAACAAGAAGCCCCACGATATGCGGGTGTCCTGATCTTGAAGGAACTGGCCAGGAATAGCCCAACGTATTTCCATCCGCATATTGGGATTGTGTTCGACAACATATTGCTGCCACTCCGAGACCCGCGACTGCATGTGCGAGAGGGTGCCGCCGACCTGCTCGCTAATTGCTTGGAGATTGTGTGTAGTCGGGAGAGGCAAACAAGGAACCCGTACCTTTACAAGATCTTGCAAGACGCTCAGGCGGGCCTCAAGAGTTCGCAGCCGGAGGTTATCCACGGGTCGTTGGCTGCGTACCGGGAGTTGTTGCTTCACGCTGGGATGGTGAGTTGACCTTTGCCGGGACAATCATTGTGCTAACCTCGGACATAGTTCATGCAAGAGAACTTTTTGGATACAGCAGAAGCCATCCTTCGCTTCAAATCATCTCGAGATCCTCTGGTCCGTAGGATGGTTATTACCATGATCCCGACTCTGGCAGCGTACGACACCCAAACCTTCACCGAGCACTTTTTGCACAAGGCCATGGCCCATCTTCTTACACAGCTCGACAAAGCACCTGAGCGGAACTTCGGTAAGCTTACTTCCATGTTACACCTCGGCGCTCACTTAATATTGGATAGCTTTTATCGCCATCGGCCATACTGCACTTGCTGTGGGCAGTGATATGAAACCATTTTTGGATCCCATCATGGACAATGTGAGGTCGTGCCTACAGAATAGAGGGTTTGTATCTGTTTAAGTTGTCAGGTGTGAATGCGGACTGAATAATTATAACAGGCGAAAGAATGCGCCCTCGGAAGAGCCAATATTCCAGTGCATTGGGATGTTGGCAGCCGCCGTCGGTCCCAACCTTACAAAGTTACTGCATGACCAGCTAGACTTGATGCTTGCATGTGGTTTGAGCGAACCATTGAGCCAAGCTCTGGCAGCCATCGCCAAGTACATCCCTCCCCTGCTCAAGACAATCCAAGGTATGTACCCCTTGTCTTTTCTATGGGAACTCTGCTCATTTCGTGCAAAGATCGCCTCCTCCAACTCTTGTCCATGCTTCTGAGTGGGCAACCCTATCGACCGCTCGGTGCACCGGCGCCTTTAGGTCGTAACGAATTCCCCGCTCCGCCCAACCAACTGACAGCCACTCAAATGACGACGACCGACAAGAACTCCGAACTCATCACTCTGGCTTTAAAGACCCTCGGAACGTTTGACTTTAGCGGTCACGTTCTTAACGAGTTCGTTCGCAGCTGCGCGTTGCCTTATTTAGAAGACGACAACCCTCAAGTTCGCTGTGCGGCGGCAGAGACCTGCTGTACCTTGTTCATCAAGGATCCCATTTGTTACCAAGCGAGTAGCCATGCTATCGAGGTCATCAGCGATGTTCTGGATAAGTTGCTCACTGTTGGCATCGCTGATCCGGGTATGTTTCTTTGGCTGTGATCTTGCGAGTAGGCTCTCACCACGGTATAGATCCTGGCATCCGTAATGTCGTCTTGCGAGGGCTCCACGAACGGTTCGACAAGCATCTCGCTCAAGCTGAAAACGTTCGATCCCTGTTCATTGCACTGAATGACGAGGTCATGGCCAACCGAGAAGCAGCCGTTGGCCTCATCGGGCGACTTGCCAAACACAACCCTGCATACGTTATGCCTTCCCTCCGTAAAGCCCTCATTCAACTTCTAACCGAGTTGGAGTACTCGACCGTGATGCGCAATCGAGAGGATTGCACTCGGCTCTTGACTCTGCTGGTCAGTGCGACCCAGCGACTCATTAAACCTTACGCCATTCCTATGTTGCGCGTGCTCCTTCAGAAGGCGAACGACCCCAATCCCGCCGTGGCGGCAAACGTTCTCATGTGTCTCGGAGAGCTGGCTTGTGTTGCGGGCGAGGATGCTATGCCCCACGTCCAAGAGCTCATGCAGATCATCCTTGCCAAACTGGCCGACCCCCAAACGTTGAAACGTGATGCTGCACTTCATGCGTTAGGTCAGGTCTGCTCCAGCACGGGCTATGTCGTCCAGCCTCTGCTTGACCATCCTCAACTTCTTCCGCTGCTCGGAAGAATCATGCGAACAGAGACCTCGGTTCAAACTCGGCGAGAAGTTGTGAAGGTCTTGGGCATTCTCGGTGCCCTTGATCCCTACCGACGAAAGGTGAGTTGTCGTGGTCACTTTATGATACTTTATTGACGCTGATCGTGCTTCTAGTCGAGGCCGGATGAGGATGTTGCATCGAATGCGGAGACTTCGGTTGCTGCAGTAAATCAAGTCCCCATTAATCCACACCCTACGTCGTCATCATCGGACGATTACTTCCAGACTGTGGTTATCACGTCCTTGCTCGCAATTCTGAAGGATCAGTCTCTCAGCAGCCACCACCATACCGTAATCGAAGCCATCATGTCGATCTTCAAGACCCAAGGATTGAAATGCGTGACCTTCCTTCCCCAAGTAGGTTCGATCTCTGCATGCTCCATGTTGCAGTAACTGATCTTGGTTTCCTAGATTATTCCCGCCTTCGCTGCTATTACTCGGACATCCATCGCCCGACTCCAAGAATTCCATCTGCAACAGTTGGCCATTCTCGTCGGCATCATCAAACAGCACATTCGCAACTATACTCTGGACGTGTTTAGCTTGATCACTGAACTTTGGGACAACGTTACCCTGCAGCTGCCAATCGTTGCGCTCATTGAGGCTCTAGGAAAGGCGCTGGATGCTGAATTCAAGCCCTTCCTTCCGACTATCCTACCTCTCGTCCTCAAGGTATTCGACGGGGACACGAGCGATAAACGGATTGCGGTTCAGATCAAGATCTTCGACGCATTCCTGACCTTTGGAGCTAACATCGAAGAGTACCTGCACCTCGTTATCCCGATTATTGTCAAGTCCTATGAGCGGTCAGACGCGCCATCTTCTCTGCGAAAACGCGCCATACAGACCATTGACGGTTTGTCTCGGAGGGTCAATTTCTCTGACCACGCCTCTCGCATCATTCACCCCATGGTTCGCGTTCTGGATGGCAATAACAATGAGTTGCGCATGGCTGTCTTCGACACATTGTGCTCCCTCGTTGCACAGCTTGGCTCCGATTTTGCTATCTTTGTGCCCACTATCAACAAGGTAAATACCGACCGAACCGATCATTGGGACCTTAGGCTGATGTGTTGCAGGCAACTTTGCGCAACCGCATCTCCCATCCGCGATACGAGAACTTGGTTTCCAAGCTCTTGAACGGAGAAAGTCTCCCTTCCGAAGCTGGCGGCATGGATTGGATGTGAGTTCAGCGATGTCAAAGGGAGTGCAGCTATTGACCATATGGCAGTCAAGCCGAAAATTCCAAGGCCCAAGAATTCCAAGCTCCGGCAGAGGCGCCCAAGATGACTGTTAACCAGCAGCACCTCAAGCAGGCATGGGACGTGTCTCAGGTTACCACCAAAGACGATTGGCTTGAGTGGATGCACCGCCTGAGTGTGGAGTTTATGAAGGAATCGCCTTCGCATGCTCTGAGGGCTTGTATGACGCTTGTCGATATACACCAACCTCTCGCAAAGGAGCTGTTCAACGCTGCCTTCCTCTCTTGCTGGACAGAGCTCTACGACCAATACCAGGTTAGCGGCAACAACATCGAATCTTGAAACCACCGCTGAACTTTTTATTCCAGGAGGATTTGGTTCGATCCATCGAGTTCGCCATCACATCGACTACAGCACCTCCCGAACTGATTCACCGCCTCTTGAACTTGGCAGAGTTCATGGAACACGAAGAGAAACCCCTTCCCATTGAGCATCGCACTCTGGGAGAGTACGCCAACAAGTATATGGCCTACGCAAAGGCCTTGCACTACAAGGAGATGGAGTATTTTGCCGAGTCGTCACCCGCCGTTATCGAGTCCCTCATCTCAATCAACACCAAGCTGCAGCAACATGATGCAGCTTGGGGAACCCTACTCCACGCTCGGGAGCAGTACGATGTCACCAAGCATGAAGAGTGGTATGAAAGATTGGGGCGGTGGCAAGAGGCACTGCAGGTCTACGATCGGAAGGCGATGGAGGACCCAGACTCACCCGAGGTGAAGATTGGTCGAGTAAAGTGTTATCACGCTTTGGGTGAATGGGAATTGCTTGCTGCCCAAGTCCAGGAGAACTGGGCCAACGCAACCAACGAGGAACGACGTGAGATGGCACCCATGGCCGCGGCTGCTGCGTGGTCCCTGAATGACTGGGACTCGATGGACAACTACATCGGTACCATGAAAAATGACTCGCCGGATCGCGCGTTCTACAGGGCTATCCTTTCTGTCCACCAGAACCAGTTCTCCAAGGCACTTGCTCATATTGCTAAGGCGAGAGAGCTGATCGACCCCGAATTGAGTTCCTTCACAGGAGAGGGGTACGGCAGATCATACAAGTAAGTGAATCAAGATCTCCACGGACCTTTACCCTTTACTCATAGTGGCCCTTTAGTGTCATGGTTCGGGCCCAGATGCTTTCCGAGCTTGAAGAAATCATTGCCTACAAACAATACGCAGATCAGCCCGAAAGGCAGGCGACGATGAGAAAGACGTGGATGAAGCGGTAAGGGCCTATCCATGTTCCGGTTAGGTTTTATTCCAATGACGTTGGTATAGGTTGCAAGGATGTCAGCCAGATGTCGAGGTCTGGCAACGTATCCTCCAAGTCCGCACATTAGTCTCTAGCCCCGAGCAAGATCCTGTTATGTGGATCAAATTCGCCAACCTTTGCCGCAAGAACGATCGGATGATGCTCGCTGAGAAGACTATCAACTCCCTGCTGACTCCTGAAAGGGTGAGTCTTTATTGCAGTGTATTTATCCTCGCTCACGGTCTTGCAGAGAATGCTCGATCACCACCATCACCATAATACCAAAGCACCCCCCAACGTCGTCTATGCTCAACTGAAGTACATGTGGGCCAATGGTGAAAAAGAAGAGACCTTGAACCACCTCAGGCTATTCACCGCCAGCCTGGCCAAGGACATCCAGCAAGAAACGAACGAGCAGGGACATAGACCAAACGTGTCGAAGTCAAAGTTGGCAGAACTCACAAAACTGTTGGCCAGGTGCTACTTCAAGCAAGGAGAGTGGCAGATGGAATTAAAGGATGACTGGGACGCGGTTAGTCACTGTTAATGAATGGACCGTCTCCGTCGCTGATTCCCGCATTAGAGGAACGTCGAGGATATCCTCCATTCGTACTACTATGCTACTCATTATGACCCCGGGTGGTACAAAGCATGGCATACGTGGGCTTTGGCCAACTTTGAGGTCATTAGCCACATCGACACATTGGCAGAGAATCGGGCTACAGACATCCCTGGAGATTCGCTGGCATCCCATGTCGTGCAAGCAGTAACAGGTAAACCTCCCTTCGTAGCCGTCCTTGACGCCATGTTGATATTAGGCAAAGGTTTCTTCCGATCAATATCTCTCCGCAACCAGGATGCCCTGCAGGACACTTTGCGATTACTGACCCTCTGGTTCAAATACGGTCACCACGACGAAGTCAGTCATTCCATGGCAAACGGCTTTTCGACAGTTGAAGTCGACACCTGGCTGGAAGTCATTCCTCAGGTCCGTTAGTTTCGTTTCTTGGCATCGTCCTTGTAATCTCATTTCCCTTCAGATTATTGCCCGCATTCAAACGCCACATGCTAACATTCGCCGAAACATCAACAACCTGTTGACTGACGTCGGCAAGCATCATCCTCAGGCCTTGATTTATCCATTGACCGTGGCTTCTAAATCCTCGAGTTCGGCACGTCGAACTGCTGCCATTCAAATCATGGAGCGGATGAAAGACCACAGCTCGACAATTGTTACTCAGGTAGGCAGGTCGTCACCGAGAGACATGCTCCTGTACTTATCCCATTGTCCAGGCCCTCCTTGTCAGCAAGGAACTGATCCGTGTTGCAATCCTCTGGCACGAAATGTGGCATGAAGGCTTGGAAGAGGCTTCTCGCCTGTACTTCAACGACAAAAATCCTGAGGGTATGATCATGGCTCTTGAGCCGTTGCACAAGTTGTTGGAGAAGGTGAGGATTCAAGCGGGTCGACGACGACAGAGGCTAAAATTACCTTGTCAGGGACCAACGACTGCGCGTGAAACCTCATTTGCACAAGTCTTCGGGCGAGAACTTGCAGAGGCCCGTGAAGCCTGCAAGAGATACCAGATCTACGGTGATCCTACGGAGCTCGACAAAGCCTGGGATATCTATTACGGCGTGAGTAACCTGCTTGGGTGTCAAGAAGACCTAATTTAGAATTATTTCCTTTCAGGTCTTCAAAAAGGTCGAGAAGCAACTCCCATCACTGACAACCCTTGATCTGCAATATGTGTCGCCAAGTCTGCTCAAGGCTAGGCACTTGGACCTCGCGGTACCCGGTATGATTTCACCGTTCCCTTTGCCCGCTGACTTCTTACCGTTTGCTCAGGCACATATCAAAGCGGTCGTCCAGTCATTACAATTGCCAGCTTCGCCACAAAATTGACAGTCATTGCATCCAAACAACGGCCCAGGCGACTGTCATTGAAGGGGAGCGACGGACGAGACTACCAATACGTGTTGAAAGGTTTGCTGCTTTTGTCCACCGTTGCGTTTCCTTTCACTGAAGGGTGCATCTGTAGGACATGAGGACCTTCGTCAAGATGAACGTGTGATGCAGCTTTTCAGCCTGGTCAACACCCTACTCTCCGTCGATACCAACAGTTTCAAACGCCGCCTTCATATCCAACGATATCCTGTCATCCCGCTGGCACCGAACGCCGGTTTGTTGGGTTGGGTCCAAGACAGTGACACTCTCCACGTTCTCATCCGTGATTACCGCGAGTCAAGAAAGGTTCTCCTGAACATCGAGTATCGCCTGATGCTCCAAGTACGTCACATCCAGTTTGAGGATTCAATAAGCTGACCTTTCTATTAGATGGCTCCTGATTACGAGAACTTGATGCTCCTCCAGAAGGTTGAGGTCTTTGAATACGCTCTGGAAAACACCACGGGTCAGGATCTCTATCGAGTGCTGTGGCTGAAGAGCACCAACTCGGAACACTGGCTCGAGAGGCGTGCCACCTATACCCGATCGCTCGCCGTCAATAGTATGGTCGGCCATATCCTGGGACTCGGTGACCGCCACCCGTCCAATCTGCTTCTGGAACGCAGCACAGGGAAAGTCGTTCACATTGATTTCGGTGACTGTTTCGAAGTCGCCATGCATCGAGAGAAATTCCCGGAAAAGGTTCCATTCCGCCTAACGAGGATGCTGACACACGCGATGGAAGTAAGTTATCCTTCTTCCGATTTCCAACGCGGTTGATTTACTGTCATTCAGGTCAGTGGAATTGAAGGAAGCTTCAGGAATACATGCGAGATTACAATGACTGTCCTGAGGGATAACAAGGAGTCGTTGATGGCCGTCCTTGAAGCGTTCGTTTACGACCCGTTGATCAACTGGAGGTTGATGCAGGCCGACGTGGAAGTTAGACGGCCAGATGGTATGTCAAAGCCCCGCTGTAGATGACCTGGTTCTGACCGTCTATAAAGCGGATGTTGAACGCGTCCCTGAACTTGGCCGAGTAGCTGCGCATCCCCAAGCTCCTAACAGGAAGCTTAAGGCCGATGAAAACGACATCTTCAATGGTAAGGGGACTTGATACTCCAGGAGATCATCCGACTCATAAGCTTTCGCAGAAACGGAGGAAGAGCCGGGAGCACAGGAGGTTCGAAACGAGCGAGCACTATTCGTGTACAATCGCGTTCAGCACAAGCTCACGGGCCGAGACTTTAACCCCACCCAGGTCCTCAGTGTCAAGGCCCAGGTGGAGAAGCTCATTGAGCAAGCAACTTCTTTGGAAAATCTGTGCCAGTGTTTCTCTGGTTGGTGTGCCTTCTGGTAATAGAATCCTTGTTATTCGTCACGTATCTATGCTTTTTGATTTTCTCCACTTCGTTCGTTTGTGTATCATTAATATCTTGTAGACTATCGCCTCTACTTGCAACCTATCTCCACTTGGGACATCATTATCAATAGAATATTTAATTGGTTCAAAGGGAATGAGGTCTCTGCGTGATTAGCCCCTGTCCCAAATTGGCGTAACGGAATTTGATGGGAGGCCATGAACGAGCGCGCGGTGAGCGACGTCCTTCAAGGTTTACAACATCAACTACCACCATGCCACGCGGCATTCCAAATGCACGAAAGGAAGAGAATGGCCTTCGATACACGACATTTCAGGTTCCTCTAGTGTGAGTCGGTATATCGTTGGACAGTGGACTACATTGGTGTTCAATAGGTTAACTTGGTAGATTCTTTCAGACCAAATCCCAAGCACGTTAGCTCGACTTACCTCAAGTCGGAAAGTCAGACTGTTTGGTACAGAAACAGTCAGGCAAAGGGGAAGGGCCCAGCAGCTGAAGACACACATGGGGATGGCAGGTGAGCTTTGCCCTAATCATCCCGGGTCGTTTTGCCGACAACTTGGACAGGCGCGGTTCGCAGGTTATCGTGATTCACCCGGGCTCGCGGTTCATTCGAATCGGGCGGGCGTCAGACGTCTCACCGGTAAGCATCCCAGCTGCTGTGGGACGCAAGTACAAGAACTCTGCGCCGCAACCTGAGAGGAAGAATTGCATCATCCGACCTGGCTCGTCCAAAGACAAGTTCCCTGCCATCCCTCTGCCACAGAATGGGGACGAATACGACGTTACACCGGCTTCTAACGACTCGGTGAGCCCATCCCACTACCTTTGGGAGACAAGCTGACTCGCTGGTTCTCAGTTCGATACCAAGCTGGCTATTATCACTGTATCGCTGAGGGACAGGATGCGGTTCTACAAGTTGCGCGTTACGCCCAATGCGGTTACCATTGCTTCCACCTTCAATGAGCAGTTCAAGCCTGAAATCATAACATCCGATCCGAACAGCATTGAATGGATTGATGAATCGTGTCAGGATGAGGTTGTAGCGGGCGAAAAGGCAAGTTTCGCCTTATACAGAACCATAAAGGACATCAACCTGACAACCTGTATGCAAAAAGGCGTTGCGAATAGGAAACCCAGAAGCTTTCAACTACAGCATTCGATGGCCATTCCATGCGTCAACGTTTAATTTAAGAGATTACGACTCACTTCAGATGTTGCTCAACGATGTGGAGGCGTTGATTGATCATGGAATGCAAGAAAAACTCAACATTCCGCGGTCAGAGTACAAGGTAGTGTCCGATTTCATCATGGAACTGGCGAGAGAGAGAGCGAGCTTCAACTCATATGAAATGGTAGAATTACTCTGTGGTGTTGGTGATTCCCGATTTCTACGACAAGGCGTATGTACGGGACCTCGTTACCGTACTCATCAAGGTCATGGGGTTTAAGCAAATCTGCGCACAACAGGTTCGTCCGCGGCCTTATCCTTATCGTTTCATTTCATTAACTCGCAAAACTATCAGGTCTCCCTTGCGGCTACCTACGGAGCTGGAATTTCGAACGCGTGCGTGGTGGACATCGGCTCGAAGATCACCACTATCGCATGCGTGGACGAGGGTCTGGTGCTTCCTGACACCAGGTAAGCAGTTCTTTAACCAACCCTTTTCTGAAAGCAAAAGTTCGAACAACTTCTGCTAGGTTATCACTCAATATGGGTGGAGATGATGTTACGGAATTTCTGCACGTCCTGCTTCAGCGCATCCAGTTCCCTTACAGAACGCTTGATTTGAATCGTTCTTACGATTGGGCGGTCTTAGAAGACCTCAAAGGTCGGCTATGCACCCTCATGGAGGTGAACCTCAGATTCCGCGTAGGTTTCGCTGTTGTGATCTAACTAATGATTTCCGACAGAGCGATGTCGCGTTGAATCTTTACGACTTTATCGTGCGGAGACCAGGCGCACCAACCGAGAAATATGGTCTAAGAGCATACGACGAGATCATCTTGGCTCCTATGGTATTGATAAATTGGTTTCCAACGGCTTTCATATTGAATGCTCACATGCGTTGAATTCTAGTGCCTTTTTGAACCTCGGGTGATCGATTTCGATGGCAAGTGTCAGGGAATTAAGCCTCTGTCGGTGAACGTGACAGAAGATATCATTTCGCACCCGACAGACAATGTGGTATGTAGATTTTAGAGTTCTTCATCATTTAGTTTGCGTTCACAATAGCTTACACGCGCTGGTCGCTAGACGAAAGCGATGGTCATTTCCACGCAGCATTTGATGCCATTAGCAGAGGCTGACCCGACCCCTCCACCTCCGCCGCCACCTGCATCTACATCTGCACCAGCCAATGCCAATGCCAAGCAAGAATCGTCGGATCCCCAGGCAATGTCGGTTGACCAGCCGGAGGCAGTATCTTCTAAACCACCTGCGGGGAATGGAACTACCGAAGCACCGATTGAAATCATCGATGTCGATGACGACACCAAACCTCCTGTGCCGGATGTACCCCCACCTGCGAAGGTGCAGGTCACCGAGGCCCCAATGAAAGAAATTGACATTCTGTTCGAGGCAAGCAAGCTGCCGTTGGATGTTGCCATTTTCAATAGCGCACGAGCCGCTGGAGGGGACGATAAGATTCGAAAGTATCTTCAGGCCGTGCTGGTCATTGGAGGCACTGCTCTGATTCCTGGGATGGCGCATGCTCTCGAGAGCAGGTATGTAAATGTACGTTTGGTTGATTACCCGTTTCTGACCAATCGCGATTTCACCAGGTTACAGGCAATCGCTACCCCATTGGTACCCAACATGGAGAAGGTACAGATCATTCCTCCACCGAAGGAAGTCGATCCGAGGGTGCTCGCATGGAAAGGCGCGACTGTACTCGCGAAAATGGAGAGTGTCTCCGAGTTGTGGGTGACGCCTTCTGACTGGGTACGATGTCGTTGCCTTGTTACTCTAAACATCGGCCTGACTGTGATGCAATTCAGGATCTGTTTGGGATGCGTGCTCTGAAGGAACGATGTTTTTATTTGTAGGTATTGAAAGAGGTCGTGTGACATAATAGGGTATTAGTACATGAGGCTACAATACTGTCCGTGCTTTGAAGCGATTACTATGTTACATGGCGTATTACTGGGTATGCATGCTGAAGAAACCATATTACAGTTCGTATTGTCCGTGCTGAGAGAAGGCGTCGACAGATACTCGATAGCGGTCAAACGCCGAGTCTTTCTTTCCATTCAATGAAATCGTCGGACTGCATATTACGCCACAGCTGGAGCAAACTAGTCATCTTTTCTTTCCCCTCCCTATAGATATGTAAATTAGATGGAGTGAATGGGAAGCCGAGAGAATGGATTACCTTTCCTTCTTGTGCCACTCGATCCTGGAGACACCCCCTTCTCTCCAAGCATCGATTTCCGTAGTTCGCGGTTTCTCTTCTTCATTCTCTTCCGACTTGGCCTTCCGCGAACATTTTCTTCCTTGGGGTCTTTTCGATGCCGATACCAGTAGCGCCTCATCCTCTTCCCGCTTTACTTTCATCGCGGTATTCACGGACGAGGCTGAAATCTTGTCGATGAAACCCGTGATAACTGCTGCGGCAAGTCTATTGGGAACGAAAGGAAACGTGAATTCTGGGCGTGGGGTAGCCTCGGGTGTCGTTATAAACCGCGTGCGGCAGATAGGACAATCGACTGATTCATGCCAGCTTCCGCACGGTGGATGCAAGCGGGAGAAAAACCACTTTAGAATGCAAATTGCACAAAACGTATGGCCGCATTTGGCCGAACTTATGGTGTAGGGCGCAGAAACAATGTCATAGCACCTGTATATCGCATAAGTCCCGACCTTTCCTGACCAGTAAAAAGGGGAAGACCGACGCACAATGGACAGACAAAGTGCTGTTCTAACTGGGCGAGTGCGGTGGCTGCGTCCCTCTCAGCAAGCTGGGATAGCAATGTGGTTGTTTCGTGCTGCTGTTTCTCGTGGGCCTCGATCTGGAGAGCCAGATCTTCTTTCTTCTGCTGGACCTCTCTCTCAGCAGCGAGCAAGGCGTTCTCGCGTCGGACGAGCTCAGAGGGGGATATCCTGAGAGATCGCCTCGGGTTCGGCAGCGCCACCGAGGAGGACGAAACTGCCGGAGTTGACGGTCTGTCGTATGGCTTCGAAGACGACGGACCGCGCCTAGGTCTTCTGAGCTCGCTGTGTGCTGGTTGTGCCGTTGTGGCTGATTCGGTCCTGGGCCTGTGGCGGGCTGACCGCTGGACGTCTAATGCCCGCACAAACGGTTGAATTACCTACGGGCGGCGCAATGAGACGACACAGGAAACGGACCTTTCTTTGCACTCAAACGAGCAGAAAACCGTTTTGCAGAAACCGCGAATTCGGACTCCATGCTGCAATTCAATATGGCTCTGGCTGAGATTTCGCTGCGTTGAATTCACGCCAAGCACCCACATGGTCACATGTACTTTATGACGGTCACGTGAGGATTCGCCGCCACCTTACTGAGACTCGTCCTGAGTCCTCCTCAATGTCCTCCTTCAAACTGCTGACCTTTCGCTACCTTTTTCCTTTGTTGGTTTGGTCAATTGCGCCATAGATCCCTTATATTGCGTTCGTATCTTCTGTCGCCACAGTGCCTCTTTTCCATCTTTCTCTTTCTCCAATACGCGAAACAGTCACCAGAAGATTCACGGAAACTCGATGACCCCCCTTCAAAATCTCAATTCACGAAAATACAACGGTCCAATAAATCGTCCATCTCTCCGAATCGCCGAAGAACTTGTTTGCGCCCACTGGATACTGAAATTTAGGCGCTTCTTTTGCGGAGCCAGCTTAATTTGTCGGCAAGTGATATTGATTGTCGTTACTCGCGAGCATTCATACAACTAATATATCCCACACACGAATCGTATTCTTGTCCTCGAAAGTGGCACAGAAACACCAATGCCGTGCACCAGAGCTGCTTTCCTCTGTCTTATTGACCTCACATCCTCTCCGAGCTCGCAGGTCTTCCGCTTGTAGGCTCCGGCGTGACAATCCGATGCCCACCTGTCACTCCATTCTGCGCTGCCGCAGTCACAGAGACATCAGTGGCAACAAACGGGAAAGCTTCTTTCTGAATGGCCCGCATGACCCTCACTAGCTAGATCTGGACTGGTCCTAAAACAAGCCGGACTCGCCTCCACCTTATCCTTAACTCGGCTATGATGTCAATCACATCGTGATTCCTGCGATACTTGGACGTCACGGTTCTCAGTGTGTTCCTGTGGCCTGGTGTATGTGCGCCAACTCTGCAACCCCGACTTGCTTCGTCCCTCACGTTCCCGCTCTCGGCGCTGCCTCTAATCACCAAGCAGACATCCGATTGAAATCGGAGACTGCCAATGGTGATCCCCAGCTTCTCTGAAGATACTCTGCGACCAGTCCCTTGCAGCGAAATTCAAGGAGGACTCTCCATATGCCATAATCACCTATCATCACACGAAGCGCCCGCTCTTAGACATGTTGTGCCTGTGCCTTGCCCGCCTGTCACATTCAGAATCCTATTTTCACAAACAGGAAATATCTCCATTTGCCATGCCGCAGGCGTTCACCGTTACTCCTGTTGTTCACTTGTCCCTCAATTCAACGGACCGAATACCTGAAAAGCGAATTTGAATATCACCACCCTCGATGACGCCTTCTCTTGGACCCTCGATATAACAACCAACTTACTGTGTCCACCAGCTTTACAATCGCCAACGTGATCTCGTCCCTAGTCACGGACACTGCTCAGCTAAGACCTTATGCTGACTGACAATGGCCATGACATTCTGCTTGTCCTTCCAACACTGATCATTCTCCCGCTTCTCAGGGTTTCGACGTTTATCTGGCTTGTTAATTCAACTTCATTCAAATTTGTGACAACCCATCGTATCCCGTTTTATGGTCTAGCAGATCTTCACCACTCTCGGTACGATGGGAGCGGTTCAGTGGCCAACTTCTCAGTACGACCAGAAGGTTCCTCGACGCTACTAGCTCCGCTCTCCCATCACTCGCCGGGGCTTTTTGACGACTGGGAAGGAGCAACAATTCTTTAGGAAGAATCTAACCCTTGAAAGCAAGCAGCCACGATTTCGACGGCTTAGTCGCTTAAACCGTTTCGAATAGGCAATCGGGTACTACTTTACTGGCGTCTAACCTCTTTCCGAAATCTGCAAGTTCACCACCACCTTGTGGGTCACGTAGCGTCCCGGCTGAAATTGCTTTTCTTATTCAGCGGTCTCTTTGGAGACTTGAAACTTTGGCTGATGAAAGTTCCTTATCGCTGCTCGACTAATACTTTCTGGTAGTAGGATGATCTTCTCTGACGCGTTATGCTCTACCCCTGGCCCAAAAGCGACGTGGGGATGACCCTGTTCGTGGTGTGCTTGACGACCCTCATGGTCAGTCCAATAAATCACTCTTCGCTTGTATCGTCTTAACTGGCCTTGGCGCATCATTTGATCCTTGTCTCTTGCCACTGTCCTCTTCTGTCCTGTGTTTACAGTGGTGGCGACAAGTCGATTGGAAATGAACGCTACTGTACACCTATCGTCCCTCTGTCACTTCAAAGTTCAAATCTCGGTCAGCCCTCGAAGCATCACGCGAATGATGCGCCAAGACGCATAAAGAGTCAGACATCCATTTCTTCGCTCGTGCAATCTCGTGGCGCTCCCGCGATGGTTGCATTTCTCTTCTAACCCATTTCCGAATCCCCTTGCACTCGGAGTTGTTGGAGATCGTATGTAAACGTCTCTCACTAGACTCTCTATCTCGGCGGATTCATAGATGTCCTGATCCGAAGCATCCAACAGAGGATCAGAATTGGGAGCGTAATGCGAGTCTTTCGCAAGTATTGCTGGTTACGCTACCCCGAGATGGTGTTCGTAAAGAATTCGGCTATGATTGTATTGGTGTGTGTACAATAAGGACTTGCTAACGAAGTGCCGCGAGGCTTGAGCAGGGAGAGTACATCGATCCCATGGAAATGGCCAACTTCATCCGAGGAGAAATACAGTTCTGATGGTCGTATCATGAGGCTCTTGGATGCTTGTACAAAGGGTCGAGGAACTTGCGTTACTTCAAGTTGTACCTTCCGTTTTCCAAGTCGCAAGGGGGACGGCCGCTATTGATATTTATTTCACCTATTTTGGTGGGCTCACCACTTACGCTTTCCCTACCTATCTCCCGATCCCCCGATCCGGGCCTGGGTTCCCCGCCATCGCCTCATGCTCCTGAGTTGCCCTCTTTATTGTCGAGAAAGTATAAACTGAGATGATTGCAAAAGCTTCTTTCAGGTCTCTGTGGGACGGATGGGTATCATCGGAGATGTATGGGGTTACTGGGAGCCGCCGTATCCATTCGCATTGAAGGAGACTCGATGCTTATATCCATCCAGAGCAATTTGAAGGTTGAGCATATCTGGCCGAGGAGGTGGGAGGCATGTAGGTTTCCGGTGCACCACCGACGTACCTTTCCATCCCTTGGAGAATGGGGAAGAGTGTTTGTCTCTGGGTTCGGACACCTTGAACCCTCGAATTGCCCCTCGATCCCCTTTGCCCATGTCCATCCGGGCTCACTGTGCGCACCCACCGGTAACGACCTGAAGTGAACTGTATTGTTAATTTTTGGGCAGATGATGAGAGGAACAGGATTTTGGGGAAGATCCGATGCAACCGGCCGAATAGCGATTTGACGAGGTCTCCGTTTCCTCGCACGCACCTTTCGTCTATTTGCCTATTCGTGCTACAGTGGGATTGGCGCTCGCAGCATGTGTATGTGGTCAGGGCCCTTTACATTATCTTCTGCGCGCCTTCCACCATATCTGTTTTACGCTTCGTTGTGGACGACCTGCGGGACAGGCCACGCCGCAAAACGTTGTACATTGCATAATGGTTGCTCGACTAAGTAAACTGTAAAAGATGTATGCAAGACATACGCGTGATCACCGGAAGGGAGGGAATTATGTGTGGGCGCTGTGCCAGGTGCGAAGATCTTCTTTTCTCCTTTCACAAAATAGGCTGGACACGCCATGGGCCGCAGTCTGTGGGTTTCTGAGGGACTGTATGGAATCTGCCACTTGTCTCGGTGTGTTTCGTAGCAGGACACATGAAGTCCGGCTTGCTCCCAGCGGTTACGACTCAGAAGAAAGGCAGAGCAGAGGTCATAGTAGTTATTGCACCCCGCCCAGGCGGAGGCATATCGAACAAGTACGTATTGCTATAGGCGGTTTGGGGCCAGCGGAAGGATTTGTGGTGGATCAAAACAGTCGCGAAATAGCAGATGGGAAAGTTCAAGAGTTTGGGGGTGTGTGATGGGCAATCTGAGATCGGGCGGGTTGTTTGTTTGGCGTGGCCACCTTGCCATCACCTCAGTCGCCAGCAAGTCTGTTTGGAGGGCCCGCGATATCGCGCAGAAACCGGTCGAAAGTCTTGGGACTTCTTTCCCTTCGCCACCGCAGTAGGGGCAGGTTCGATGAGGGTGCTCAAGCGAACAGAGCGCTGGCGGATACGGGCAGAAGAACGACAATCAAAGCGGAAGGAAATCAAGAAGAGCAAGTGAATATAAGAATATCGCGGTGGAGGTCAAAGAAACTGACGGAACTCGTGACGGGTATGGAATTCTAGAAAAAGGAGCTGATATGATATTATTTCTTTTTGATGATTGTTCGGGACTGAAAGCGAATCTCAGCGAAGTTCTGAATGGGGAGAGCTGTGATCCATTCAACGGCCCAATGGCAGCTCAGATCTTCACAAAAAAGCTCCCTTTTCGGACCATTTGCGGTACTTTCCCCGCATTACCGTGCACTGTAATTAATAACAAGAAGAGGGGGGCAGTCACGTCACGCCGGGATCGAGATTGCGGAAGCTTGAACAGTCGCCTATTGACAAGTCTCTAATGCTGCTCTCAAAACCAGCACCATTACTGTCTTTGCCTGTCGTCCCTGCTCTCCTCACTGGCAGCCTTCTGCCCTGTCTCCGTCTAGTCCTGTCGCTGCTCCACCCACTGCTCCAGCAGCCCCTTTACAGTGACAAACTCGACTATGCTGGCCCATCCCCAGCTCCAGATACCCAAGTATATCGCCCAGTGCTCGTCCCATCACGTCGACCCCACCCGTCCAAAGTCTATGCCATCCTCTAATTATTATCCGGACATTTCTACAATCGTATCCTCTTCTCTCTCGCCAGTTCGGTCAACTTCCCCGGCCGATAATCCCATTGACGACCCCAGCATGCCTTCTCCAACTTCGCCACAGGACAATACTGGCAATGCCAACTTCGAAATTGTCAGTCAACGAGTCAGTTCCATCGATTCAGTTCCATCTCCGGTGGAAATCTATGATACGTCGACCGCCTCGGCTTACCAGCCTCAGGCCCAGGAATACACCTCCGCATCCAGCGCACGAGCTAGCGGATACCTTATTAATAGCCCAACAGGGCTAAGAAATCCTGACGCGAGTGGCCACTATCTTTCCGACTCCCCATCTCCAGTTGACGTGCAGCAAGGACCTTCTTTGTCTCAACCGTCAAGTGCCCCTCCTTCGCAGGATCGCTTCCCCCATATTCTCGAACCGCTTTATACCGGGGTTGATCGGACAATCACAGACTCAAACCCTAATTCGGGACGTTCACGCATAGGACAGATGGATAAGTACTCCGGGGGTCTCCTGGATCAAAGGCGCATGTCTGAACCCGTACTCAGTGGTGCCCACACCTACCACACCTCCATGAACTCGTCCCACCACCAATCGGCCATGCCCTTCGCGTACAACGTCTCCGACGTTGGCAATACCCGCCCTTCCTCCTCCATGTACTACCCCTCCTCCTCCCTCCAGCGAGGCTCGAGCACGGGGTCCCTCCGAGATCTTCGCCAACAGCATTATGACCGGCCGTCCTCCCACCAAGACTGGAAACCCGACCCCGAGCTTCATCGTGATAGCTCTACCAGCTACTTCGGCTCAGCGTCTGAGGACGCTGTGTCGCCTTTGCAAACCAGCTTCGGCGGAGGCATAGTCAACTCGGGCTCCGGCCTGCCTTATTCTCCTATCAGCGAGAATTTCTATGGCCCGTCTCCTCCAGGGACAGGGACATCTTCGTCGTCAGCCCCTCTCACCACCGATCCTGCTTTCCCTCATTCCTTCCCCAAACTCTCAATGCCTCAACGCAGCGTCAGTGGACCTATGCCATCTGAAGTCGATCGCAAGAATTATTCGTTCATTGCGCTTCCCGGGAACGCGGTTAAGAAGCGCCCTCGACGCCGCTACGACGAAATCGAACGCCTCTACCAATGTTCATGGCCCGACTGCACCAAGGCATACGGCACCCTCAATCACCTCAACGCGCATGTTACGATGCAAAAGCATGGCCCCAAGCGCAGTCCAAGTGGTAGGCATCCTACACCCCTTTCCTTACTCTGACAGAACCTTACACATCCCCTACAGAGTTCAAAGAGCTTCGGAAGAAGTGGCGAGCCGCAAAGAAAGAGGCAGAGAGCCAGATGGCGATGAGTCTCCGTCGCAGTAGTTTCAGCAGTCATCACGAAGACTTTGACTACGGATCTCGCTTCGCCTTCTCTCATTCTTCCCAACGGAGTCACTCATTTCACCAATCTGGAGTCGAATTTCCCTCCTCCCTCGGCGCAACCCAGTCTATGGGACACTCCATGCATCCCATCTCCTATTCGTCACATCACAGGGATGACCAGGCTGGAATGGACCATGATCCCGTGCGTTACGGAGATATTGTTCCCCCGTCATGGCAAGGGAGCATTCTGCCATCGAGGGGCCTGCCCGACCCATTCATTTCGTCGCTCCCATCTCATCATCTCCACCGCTCCCAGCTTCCGCACCTCACCATCACCGATGGTTCTCGTCATCATTCCGTCCCTATGCCACCTTCACCTCCTCGGACAGTTAACCAGCTACCTCCCAACAGTACACTCCTTACCCCGCTAGCGTCGTATCAAAACCAATCATTTCCTCTCTCACAGGACAGCATCGGATACTCTGGCGATAGCTATGATTGTTACGAAGACAACTCTCGCCCTGGTACAGGGAACGCGAGCATTGGTGCTCCTAGCAGCGACGAGCTTCAGGACGATCAATGTTTCTAAGATAGTTCCTCAACTCTGGCCTTTCGACTTGCGGTACCTATGTTCCAGCCTCTAACGTTCCACCCGTTTCGATCTTCGATCTTCGGCCTTCTTATCGACTTCCTCGTTTCCATTTCATTTATATTGCCATTGTTGTTCACATGCTTTCGAGTTCTCAGTCTTGCTGTTTTACAATCTACTGCTTGTTGCACGTCTTTCACACCTACCCACTGGTATGTACATCCGTCTACTGTAGTTTTTTTTTGACTTTATTTAGTAGAACACATTCCCACCCACATTCACCTGTTGCATCCCCAACATACTGGCTACCCTCCTATGTACTGTGCCGTTGAATAGCGTACCCTGCCCTTCTGTTTTTTGAATTGGTAACCTCAGCCCCTCTTTTGATCATGGTCTAGGTTTTCGGCTGCTGTACGCAGTCCAAATCAACGTTAATTAGTGTGATAACATCCGCTGCTTCTTCGACAGAAGTTCTGACAAGTCCATTTAGAAGATTGATAGTAATGACCCAACTCGATCGCTGAACCGTGGCTGAGACCTCGCTTGGTGCCGGTGAGTACTGGTGACCAGTCGACCAATGCTGAAATGCCGCTGAATACCAGGTGAAATCCAGGTTGGAGTAATCTTTTTCACCGAGTCGACCAGTGAGTGGTTGTATTTAATCCAGATCCGCTTTCTCTAGGACTGCACCAGGTCTTGACGTAACTGGGGCTTCGCGTGCGAAAGGGAGATTTTCGCGACCAAGTGAAAAATCGAAGTCAGTGCCGCAACGGGACGAAGATTCGGAAGAAGGCAGAGAGTTGGCAGAGGGTGACATCCAGCGCGTGCTTCTTCAGCCTGACACTTGATGGGTTCTTCAATTCTCTCTTCACATTCTGTGTACTTCCGTGACACATACCGTTTGTCACCTTAAAATTTCTCAGGAATATAGACATCCGTTGAAGTGGCTATTTTTGTCGTAGAGAACTCCGTCAACTCACTATGTATGTGTTGGCACGTCTTGAACCCTGACTGAACGTAAAGGCCCCTGAAGGAAGGAATCTCTCTGTATATGTGCGAACGTGCACTGGAGGACCTCGCGAAGGACAGTCATTCGGCAACCAGTAACGCGCCATCCCTTCAGGCAGCCCCTCTGCAATCATCACTGACACTGATCGCGTCCTTTCATTTCGGCTCGAAGGTACTTGCACCGTCTCGCAATCCAAAAATCGAGCTTATCAGAACATCAGCAAGGTCGAGGCAATTTTCAGAAACCAGGGAGCATGTTTAACGCGTTTTCAGCACCGCTCTGGTCTTTTGCCATGTCGTAAGATGAGTAAAGGCTTTCCAAACACCGGGGATCTTTCTGACAATTGAAAAGAGATTTGACAGTGCAAGTGCGGTCATCTCACATACAAAAGGTGCTGCCACTGGCAATATGATGAGACTAAACACCGTGGCATAGCTAATTGTGGATTTCTGAAATCACCATTTTCCCTTGTTCGCATCCTCAGCTTCTCCGTGCGACGGTGTTTCGAACCTTCTCCGCAAACCTTGTTCAGATTCCCATATCCCTTCGACCTTTCAATACAGTAGCTGTCCAGATCGAAGGTGGATCGAGCTTCCTGCAATCTGCCACCTTGCTGAAGGTAACACCCTTCTTTCGGGCCTTGGCAGCAATTAAACTGCTGTAGGAATTAGTTTTGCAAGCATTTTCTGCGTCGCGGTGTTCCTACAAATCACGTCTCCAAAATCAACGTTTAATCGAGTTCCCACCTGCAGAGCCTGGGCCCACATGTCGAGTTTTGGCGTTGTGCGTCAACCGAATAAGAAAACTGTCAACTCCTTGTGCTTCGGAGCCTGGGCGCCTCTTTTGGGCTTTTCGGGGCCGGCCTCCTAAATATGCACTCTAAAGTTACGGCATTCTGACAAGTCAGGTGTTCCACAATTCCAATCATTGGATGCTGAAGTGATGATCTCCATCCAATCCATTCCCAACGGATGCGAGATTTCGTCTCGCGCGTCTTCGCGGTAAGTGTGTTGGCAACCGACTTGGTGGACCCATTATGTGGGCGCTCGTGTAAACGCTGGATTTGGTAAAATCCGACACGTCATGAGCTCAGAAGAGGCGCCAAGTGACTCCATATCGACTGATGGGTGAAAACACCTTCCAAGAGGGAAGGCTCAAAGGACTAATCAACAAGGTGAGGAGGCCAAGAGCGAGGGCAAGGTGGAAGGCAGTCTCGCGTAGTGAGACTAGGCAATAGCTATAGAATACACTTGTAAAAACTGAAAGATATGTCCTCGGTAAACCTAAAGGACGGCTTAATGGGCTGGCTAGCTTTGACACTGTGTGCAGGTCACTTGCTGCGCATTCTTACTGTGATATCACGTCCCGACGTTCTCTTTGGAGGTAGATAGAGAGGTTCAGATAACGGATCAGCCGAAGCTCCTTTCACATCATCGGCGGAAGCCACATCATTCCCCACTTCAACTGTTCTCCTAATTAGAGAGGGTGGAGCCTGGGTCTGCCCGGGAGAAGTGGATAAATATCTAATTGACTGCCTGATTATTTACAGTCGACGCGAACTGCCGAATTTTCTCTAACGAATAACCAAGTTCTTCCTCCAAACAAACACAGTCGCTAAAAATGACACCGGTCGTTTAAACCTCTACTAACAGTGAAAAAAATAACATCATCGCGCTGATGTCAGATGCATGTGTCTGGAATATAGAATTTAGGGCACCTGAAATCTCCATAGATGTACAGTATACCGAGCTGGCGGTGAAGCAATTATCGAAAACTTTGTGTCCAGCATCCTAAACCATGTTAGAGAATGTTGACACGATAGAATTTGCCTCCTCGCAGCTACTTCGGTAACAGAGACAGATTTGGGATCATCACACTGAGTATACATCTATCGTAGGAACCAGGAAGCATGTATCAGAATTCCCTCTGTTTGTGAACTCTCTAACTCTGGTGTCAAATTCGGCTGAACTTACCAGACTTCCGATTCCGAGATATTACCGCTTATGGTATGCGCTTGAGCCCGTAATTGTTAAGCTTAGGCTTCCATATTCTAGAGTTATGTTCACAATGAAGACGAAGAAGAGGTGCTGCCTCGAAATAAGCGCCCGGTGATCCGTTCGGCATGGCCGTTCCGAGTCGGGTCACGCACCGAAGACATGTGACGTAGATAGATAACGCAATCTATGTATGTAATCTAATCTTTCCGAGCGCGCAGAATCTTGTTGATCGGATATTTTTCCCCACAGTCCGTTTCGCTTCCGCCACGGTCGTCGTCGATCGCGTCGAGGCCACGTCTTCCCTCCCGGACTCTCCCCTTTACTTTCCATCTCCTTTCACGACAGCACTCAAGCCATAAGCTAAAGAGAAGGCTACGGTTTGGAACTTGGGTTAGGGAGAAGATGTATACATTGCAAGGTTTTTTCGCTGTCAGCTAAACCCACCCCCAGCTATACAGATCAGTACAACCATTACAACGGCTCACCACAAGCCCTGAAATGCCCCCTGACACTGGAATTGCGTACGACCACGTCTCTTCCGCCCTGAAGTTGCGCCCAGCACGTTGTGGCTCCCCTTACCGATCCGATTTTGTGTCTGTCGGCGCTGGCCTATGGTTTGGCTCTGGGGCAATATCCGTTTGGATAAACAGCAATACGGATGGACAGAGGGAACAGCTCGAGACTCCCGAGACACTGCGGTGAAGGCACCTGCAACTCGGGAGGGGCCCTTTTTCCGTTTGCCTTGTCCAGAGCGGTTACTGGATACCAAGTGTCCTTGACCATCCGGGTGCCTTCGGTTCTGGCAGGGGAGGCTCGCTTTCTTTTTTTCTGTGGTCCTATCGGACAGAGGTCGATTGCGCCGGACTAGTTCGGGGCTCGATTTGCTTCTGTTGTTTCTGGTGTACGTTCAAGTGCATGGTCCCATTTCTCCACGAATGTTTCGGCGGTGCTTCTCAAGGCCATCACCTGTCTGGTTCAGAGGCCGTACCGGTACCCATGCAGACCCGGCCTCTCTTTGCGATGGTGTGAGGTGCTGGGTATGGACACCAACCAAAGCACATATGTTCCTGTCCCTGCGATGCAAGGTACATCTTTCTGATTTTCCCATCGGTACTAGGTCGCCAGCCATCGACAACGTGTCGCGAACTATTGGGCAAATGGTGCGGGACAGAGGTTGATCTAGCCGGGGCTTGAGTGCTGGGTGGGTACATAAATCAAAGCAGGTATGTTCCTGTCCCTGCCGTCCAACGTAACAATTTTCCAAGCTATCCCCTCGGTTTACTAGGCCATAGATCCTCCCACTACCGGGCGGGATTTCTTGTGTTGTCGAGGATGTCGAGCTCTACTGTCATTCAAGTGTGCCGGTTCCTTGGTCTACGCGCCCAGTGACTATCTCCCTTTCAACTCTCCACCATCTGTATGCTGTAGCCTCGTACTGCAATGCAAATATGAAATGTTGGAATTTGAGCCCAAAGTCGTGAGGGCCATATTGAAGCAGCGCCTGCGAATTCGAAAAGAGTTGGGATGATAATGTAAGTGTAGCCATCCTCTGCCCAGTAAATTAATCCTTAATTCAAATTTCTCGCCTTTTGCAGGTCGCTAAGCCTCTCAAGATCTCAAGCCCTTGAAAATGAAATGACCTATTTTCCTCTGGCACGGGCCCCAAACGAGTGGCGAAGATGACAACATCGTTCCCACGCTGTTACGCAGTCAATGTCGATCGCTGCGCGTTCAAGTTGTTGCTCTACACTCAGCACCCGCTTCTCTAGGTTTTAAAATCGGCAATAGGAGTGACTTATCTTGTAAAGATTCCACTAACAATCTGTGCACGAAGGTATCGAAGGTGTGTCTTGAGCGAGTGGCCTCTCAGATCTCAGAGCTCATTAGGTGTGTCCATGGAGACTCTGCGCAGTACTCATGCTAATCCGGTACTCAGACTCTTGAAAATGATTCAACTCTCGGATCTGCCGGTTGAGATTTTGCAAGACAACCTCTTCCCATTCCTATCAGCAAAATCGTTGACCCGATTGACTTGTACCAGCAAAGTGCGTTTTGCACATGTTCACTCAACGTAAACTCACCACTCGGTGCCACTCAGTACTTCGCGCGTCTGTGCTGCGACGATGCTGTTTGGAAGCGGAAACTCCTTGCAGACTTTAACTTTTCGGGGGAGGGAACCGCCCGAACTAGTGGCTGGAAGACCATCTACCGTGGATTATACAACCCCAAAGGTAAAGCCGCAGCTCCTTTTTGAAAGTTAGGTCCATGAACTGATGTCTCTCCGATAGTCTTTGTCTGGGGGTAAGGAGGACACCCTTGCTCAACTTACGCCTGCTCAACTTGACTTACAGTGAAGCCGCCAACGGCCGCCTTGGCACCGCAGAGTTACCGAGGGCCAGCACAAACGGAGTTCCCTTCCCATTCGAGCTCAAGATACCTAATGTCCGCATCGTGAGCATTGTCGCGGGCGGGATGTGCGTGGAGTCGATCTGATAGTCTCAGAGGCGCATCGTGTTTACGCTCATTTTCAACAGGTCGTTCCATGCTCTTGACTCTAATGGGAATGTTTTTGTGTGGGGTACGCTTCCTACCGATTTTCATATCCAAACAAGACTGATAGCGTTTAGGGACACTAAATGCGACCAGTGGTGGCTATCTTCCGAGCGACGGGTTTTCAGAAGCAGGGAAACGAGCCGGCACCCCCCTCAAACTTCGTCTGCCTAGCGGTGCCCGTAGCGTAAGGTACATATGCTTGATCCTTCATCTATTTTTGGGCTGGACTCATCGTCTTGGAAGTTGTGGAAGGTTGCACTCGTGCATCCTGGACAACCGAAACAGAATCTGGACATTCGTCAACTGGGGCCGACCTTTCCGCTTTATCTCACATGCTCTCGACAACCCGCTTTCTCCGCCTGTCCAAGTCGAATGTGGATGGTCATTTTCTGCCTTGCTCAACACAGCCGGGGAAGTCTTCGTTTGGTGGCCCTTCTCGGGATCTTTACAAGCGATTGTCACCCAGAAGAATGGCGAACTTGACGCTCAAGGCGAAGGCGCGAAAGCAAAAGCGACTACTGACGGGGTGATAGCATGCATTCCATGGAGTGTGAGCTATGAGCCGAAACGCCTCCCTGGGCTTCCACCGCTGCCTGATCTTCCCTTGACGGGCGTTGATATCCCAAACACCCTACAACTGATACAGATTGCTGGTATGGACGGACATCTCATTGGGCTTACGAACGCAGGTCATGTTCTTAAATTCGGCACCCTTGAAGATGAGAACTCTGTCACCACGGGGAGATGGGAATATGTGTGTGCTTTCACGCACGCAATTTCCGAACATCACTAAAATCACATCATTTCAGCTTCCCAAGTTCAGCGACCTCAATTTCATTCGTCAGAACAAATGTTTCTCCGGCGATGAACGTAAGATAGACCCGCCCCAAACTCTTCAGATTACACACGTAAGTTGCCTCCCAATCGACAGTCATTCCCATGTTCACAACTTCGCGCAGATTACGGCGAACTTCCAGCACTTCGTGGCCTATTCGACTGGCTCAAGCTCCATCGTTCTCATAGGCAACACGCAGACGACCCCAGATTCAGATCCTGAAATCAAGCCAGAGTTACAGAATAGATCGGTGATCTCCGTCGTTGTTGGGGATTATCACAATGCCGCCCTGACTTCGACCGGAAAGCTATTTACATGGGGTCAGTTCTCCGCTGGTGCTTTGGGCCTAGGCGATCCAGCAAAACTTCAGCCAGGCCAACCTGGCGGATATGGTCTGGACACTCGTAGAAGGGTGCCCCCTCCTGTTACTACTCCAACAGAAGTAAGGTTCGATCATGGCCTTAAGAAACCCAAGGACAGGTTCTGCTTCGCCGTCACAGCAGCAGGTTGGCACACAGGGGCCCTCGCCATCGATTTGGAGGTCCGTCTATCTGTTCTCTTTGAGTGGTCATGTTTTTGATGGTGCAGTTACAGCCTGATGGAGAAGAGGACGTGAACGCAACGGAGAACGACCCTGACCCTGAAGAAAGCCCGTCTCATAGGGTCCGCGCACTCGATCCCAACCGTGATCGGGAAACGGAGGAAACCGTGCAGTACCCTCCGCTAGGTATCTTCAGAGTCGGGCACGCTGGGCGAGGGAGGGGAAGAGGTCTTTTCGGAAGGGGCTTTGGGAGAGTTCTTCAATACCCCGAGCCCCGTGGAGGTGGTCCTTCACAGACCTGAGCAATCTGTGTGGCAAGAAGTCTTAAACGGCTGAATTAGTGAATTGGATGTACTTGTAGTGGGTATAGCGAATACAGATTATCCTATGGTTTGGAAATCCACAAGATGTACGTTGTTGGCACCGAGATCACGAAGAGCCAAAGAAAAAGACCAAAAACACAAGCTAATGGGCCTGACCGGGAATTGAACCCGGGACCTCCTCGAAACGAGCAGAAACACCCTAACAAGGAATCATACTACTAGACCATCAGGCCGACAACTAAATTTCGCTTCATGGAGTTCACCTGGCGTGGAAGTGGAGTCGGGAGGCTACTTCAGGCGAAGAATCGTTCTGAGAGGAAGGGGGATCCGACTTTTCTGTTGAGCGCGGGTCGCTGGCGTGTCTCTTCTCCCAGCATTCTCGTCCACGATTCGCGATTTGAAGGTACTTGAAACTCGGTTCATCTCGACGTCGCCTCTGGTGCCCGTTTCCGACCGGATAATCCTACTCAAAGACCGCCGGGAAAAGGTTCTACTGAAGAAGTGGGAAGACGGCGAACGAGAGAGAGGTTGATTATTGGAAGTCTTCGATGAATCAGGATCATCTAAGGAATGGTCTTTTGGATAAGGGAACACGTCCAAGGGCGAAGGTTTATCCGGTTCCATCTTTACCTGATGTTGCTGAGGTCCCAGGGGATTTGGCGTGGTTTCACCGCATTTGGATGACACAGGTGTGCTAGGAACGGATCCATCGACAGGTCTGAGTCGCTGAGTCGAGTTCAGTGAGGATGGGACCACATTTGCCTCTTTGTCTGATGCAGGTGCTGATAACCCCGTAGACGATGAGCTCCAAGTACTCGAAGACGACGTCGAAGGCGTCACTTCGTGGTTGATCTTCTTGGACGTAGGGAGAGGAGCAAAGCGAACCATCTTTAACGCTCCGTGACTGCGTCGCCTGTCGGACTTTCTGGTGACCTTGGCCAATGCTGAAGGGGGCAGAGACTGGGAATGGAAACGCCGGTGGTTGGTATTCCACATCTGTGGTCTTCGCAGAGCCGGCTCCTTCGCCACTACGGTGCTCCCTCTCGCCAACGAGCCAGCCCGACCACCGAGAGACCAAACCAACTCCTCCGACGACTCGGAGCAGGAACCTCCTCGACTTATGGAAATTGTGCTTTTGGATCTCGAATGACCCAGTCGGGCACGCGATTGGTACATTCTATGGGAGGGCGGGGAGATTATGGTTCTGGGATAGACCAACGAGAGTCGTGAACCGAAGTCTGACTCCAAAGAGGGTATAGATTCCGAATCGCTCCCCGCCCAGTTCAAGTCAGCCTCCATCCATTTCCGGCCCCGCCTGCGAGTGCTTGGCGGAAGAGACCTCGGGGCGGCGGAAACTTGCGCGAAGGATGCCCCTCTGCTACTAGTATGCCTGGAGTACGCCTTCCATTCTGGCCTGTGTGTTGCGAGAGTCGCGCACTGGGAACGCAGGGAATTGATCATTTCGTGTGTCGCAATCGAGCGCCTTCTCTCGTGGGCGCGGCAGTCAATTGGCTTGGGGCGCGAATAGAAGGAAGGCGTGTGGCCTCGATAATTCCGATAGCCATAAGGCGAGTCCAAGGGTGCTGAGGAGCGGAGTGATAGGTCGCGCAGCGAGGAAACGGACAATTTCCCCCGCCGCTGAGGTTGAACTACTCCGGGAGTCGGCCTTGTCCCAAAAAACGGATTGTCGACGGGGTCCTTGCCATGCGTCGACGGTGTTTGGCTGTGCACCGTGTACCGGTGGTTAGTGGTGGAGACACGTTTTGAATACTTTTCAGCTTGGAACTGTTGCTTTGGGTACACAGTAGAACCTGTCCCCGAGGCGGAGGTCGAGGAATAATCAGAGTACATCCTCTGGTACGACCGGCTCCGGGCCGCAGCAACAGCACTGGCGTAATCACCTGGAGGGTATAGGGATCCCTCAGGAATCCATGCGCTGGTACGATGGTAGCCCTTAGACGATCCACTATGGTTTGAGCCTGAGCTAGCATCAGAGAGGGAGTCCTTGAGAAACTATTAGTCCAACACGTCGCTGCAGGGCAGATGCAACTCACGATCCATTTCTCGACGGAAAGTGTTTCTTTCTCCAATGACTTTAGCCTCGGGGCAGTCGGAGCAGCTATCATGGTTGGAGGCTGACCGGTGCCCTGCGCGATTGGTCCACTGGCGGAAGTGAGATAAAGGTTGTCGCTTAAACCCACGATATCGATGTTAGGGGGAGCATGATGGCTAAAAGCAGGAACTGGTGAGATATCTGATAGAGTCGAGTTAGAAGTAAAGCATAGAGAAGCAAATGTCGGTAAACGGATAAGAGAACAAGAGACATCGAAGGAGCCAAGGTCGACAGAGCCCGTGCGGCTTCTGGAGTGGCCGTTGTTGATAGCATGTGGGAGAGTCATCAAATACTAGTGGAAGGAGTGTGGAAGGAGTGTGAGGCTCGGGCATGAAGAGACGAAAGAGGAATGGGGTGAAGGTGGTGCCACCAGAGCTATAAAGGTCGTCCCTTCTGCCCAGTCCTAGGCCATGGTGGCTGTCTATGACCCGTGGCGAAGAAGCCGTCATCCACGCTTCTCAGGGTAACATTCGACCAATATGGTAACATGATTACTCGATTGGAGCCGTACGGCTTCGCACAATGCGCAAAACAGCGGCCAAAGCTTCATCGACGCGAACTTGAAGAACCCCTTGACCATCCGGACAGGCCTAGGGGATTTTACCTCTTCTCGATCGAGGTATGATAAACAGGTTACTCGCTTGCAGCAGCTGGATGCCGTACACGGCCATGCACAGCCTCCAGTCTCCTGTCTCAGCGGCTAACTGGCCCTGGGATCTTTATGATTAGACTAACGCTATCATAACAACCGGCAACCGAGGTTATAGTACAGGTGTGTCAGTGGTTGTTCCTCAACGTTGAACCGACGTGCTTCCTGCTCCACAGCATCGCTGTATTTATCTGCCGACACGTACATAAGGGAGCAGGGCCACGATTGTCGGCTTGTTATTCACATCCACTCCTTCAGTATTCGCTATGAAGCCATTCCTTTCGCTCTTAGCCCTGTTGACTCTAGCGGTGTCCAAGGTTGACTGCGCTCTCCCCTACATCTCAAGTCTTGACATCAAGAACAATGCAGACCGAGGTCTTCGACTTATCAGCCTTTCGGACGACGAGGAACCCTCTTGGAAGACGGAGGCGGAACTCATGGAACTCAAGAGGGTCCATATTCCATTTGTATGTGAGATGACACTCGTACAATTCAGGACTCGCCCACGAGGTTCTTGTCTAGGTTGATGTGACCGACGTATATGACACCTGGAGGAGGCTTCCAAATCGCCAGCCAATGAACCGACTCGTCGATGAGAATGCTATTCAAATAAAGTGTATGGAAGAGATTCAGTCAAAGGCTTGGACCAACTAATTCACACTTTCCCTCAGACCCGGAACCATCTTTCCAAAACGAACTCCAGCCTATCTTGACCAACGTATCCATCCCGGCGATGAGGGATAACCTCGAAACCCTAACGTCTTTCAAGAACCGGTGGTATCTATCAGCTACTGGCCTCGATGCTAGTCATTGGATCTTTAACAAAGCACAAGAGGTAAGCCACTCCGCGTCGCCTTGCATTCACCGCGATCTGAATACGATACAGATCGTGTATGACTTTGACCGAGACGACGTCGTTGTCTCTCTCTATAACCACACGTTCCCCCAACCATCTATCATCGCCAGGATCCCGGGAGAGGAAGATGGTCCTTTGACCATCCTCGGGTGCCACATGGACAGTGTGAACCTGAACGACCCATTGAATGGAACCGCGCCTGGTGCCGATGACGACGGCTCTGGTGTGGTCAACGTTTTGGAGGTACTGCGTTCACTTCTCGCTGCCGGCTTCCAACCAGCTACGCCCGTGGAATTCCATTGGTATGCTGCCGAGGAAGCTGGACTTCGCGGTTCTGCAGCAATCGCGACAGACTACAAGCAGCGAGGCGTTGAAGTGCAAGGATTCATGCAGTTAGACATGACGGGGTACTACAAACCTGGCACAGATGAAGTAATCGCTCTTCTTCCTGACTACGTCGACGAGAATTTGAATGACTTCGTCAAGTCTCTCGTCGAAGAGTACAACCGAATTCCCTGGGTGATGGAGGAGCCTGTAAGCACGCCGTTAAGCTCTTTGGAAATTACCTGGCCACTCACAGGTCTTTCCAGTGCCATTACGGCTGCTCAGACCACTTCAGCTGGGATAAGGTTGGTTACCCAGCCACTTTCCCATTTGAAGCGGTTACTGGAGATTATAACCCTGAAATGCATACAACGGAAGATACCACTTTGCTTGACGGGTTCTCTTGGGAACATTCGCTGGAGTTCGCTAAACTTGGCGTCGCATTTATCTACGAACTTGCTGCTTCTTCTGACTGGCGTCAATAAGGCTGCAATACTAACATGGCCAGGACTAGATCTGGATGTAGTGCTTCGTTCGCCGTACCCTACTACTAAGTTATTGATAATCTTTCTTATCTATCAGCTTTCGATTGCATTAGTCAGGAACTTGGAGCGAGCGGCAGATCGCTGTTCAAAGCAGGAGATGTGTAAACACTGATCAACAGGGTTGTAGCTGGACGGAATTGGAATTCTGGATGACGGTCGGTGTAAGATGTGTGCTTTCGTTCGTCACGGTGACCATAGTCCTATTCATCCATCGACAGACCCGAAATCCTTTGGACCGAAACTCGATCAGATATATCGGTTTGAAGGTGCCGGACAAAAGATGTAGCCAGAATTCGGACCGACGGAGAAACATCGCAGGCTCAGCTATCCAAGAGGTTACACAACTGTTAAAGGGGCTTCGAGCTGATATCTAGACAGTGGGTTGCCCTCAGAACCACTCAGCGATCCTACTGCAATATGGCCGTCTCCAGCCCCCTTTTTCTCGGTCTCGACTTGTCAACCCAGCAGCTCAAGGCAGTGATCATAAAAAGCGACACAACGATTGTGAATGAAACCGCTGTTCATTTCGACAACGATCTTCCTCACTACCAGACGACTAGCGGAACGTACCATGGACCTGGCGAAGGAGAGGTTACCTCGCCTGTAGCAATGTGGTTGGAGGCTATCGACCTGCTCTTCGAGCGGTTGAAGAAAGCAGGAGTTGCCCTATCTGACGTGGTCGCTATTTCTGGTGCCGGACAAGTATGTGTAACGCCCTTTATTCAAAGCCCCGCTGTTTTCTCATATCGAGGAAACAGCAACATGGTTCTGTTTTTTGGTCGGCCAAGGCAGCAGAATTGCTGTCGACCCTCGATAGCAACAAAACCCTACGGGAGCAACTCTTCCCCGAAGCATTCTCCCTCGAACGATCCCCGATCTGGCAAGATCATTCAACGGAGGAGGATTGCAAACTCTTGGAAGAGGCGATTGGTGGACCACAGGCTCTCGCAGATCTCAGTGGTAGCAGAGCCTACGAAAGGTTTACTGGGACCCAGATCTCCAAGGTACGCGTATACTTCGGACATCTCAATATAACTGGGTAACCTACTTAAATCTTTGTAGGTCAGGAGATTGAAGCCAGACGTTTATGATGCGACCGCCAGAATATCGCTTGTTTCGTCTTTCATCGCGTCTGTCTTCCTTGGACAATACGCACCCATTGAGGTGTCTGACGCCAGTGGAATGAATCTGATGGACATTCTGTCCTGTAAATGGGACGATCGTTTGTTGGCTATTTGCGGAGGACCTCAATTGAGGGAGAAATTAGGTCCTGAACCAGTCATCGGAGGAACTAACCTTGGAACTGTCAGCAACTGGTGGGTCAAACGATGGGGTCTGAATCCAGGTTAGTGCGAGAATTGGATCAAGAAGCGATTTGGGTTATTGACAGATGTTGCAGAATGCATTGTTGCTCCCATTACTGGCGACAACCCGGCCACGATCATGTCACTTTCGGCTCCCGGAGATGCTGTCCTATCTCTCGGAACTTCCACCACCTTCCTTTTGTCGATCCCACCTGCTGATACACCACCGAAGAGATTCACCACTTCTCACCTTCTCGCTCACCCTACCACTACCAATGGCCAGATCGCGATGCTCTGCTACAAGAACGGGGCACTCGCAAGAGAGAATATTCGGAACAAGTACGCCAAGGGCGATTGGGCAGAATTCAACAAGCTAGTCGAATCGACTGCGCCAGGCTGTTCCGGTCATATGGCGCTTTACTTCCCCCTACCCGAAATCATTCCTCCTGGTGTGCAAGGCGAACATTGCTTCTCCATCTCTGAATCGAAGGCAGTCAAGACTGTTGAGAATATCCCTGACCAAGCTCATTGTCGCGCCATCTTGGAGTCCCAGTTCCTCTCGATCAGATCCAGGATTGCAGCTATGCTCCCTCCCGATGCACCTCACCTGCGACGTTTGGTCATTTCGGGTGGTTCTTCCGCCAACCCCGTCATCCGCCAAATCGCAGCTGTCAGTCTCAATTTAAATTTACGATTCTTATTCGCTCCCTTGACTGACTTTTCTTTGTTCTGATTTCTCTTCTCTCTCGTTTAGGACATATTCGGAATGGACGTCTATGTTTCCTCCACGAAGGAGGCCGCGGCGATGGGAGGTGCTTTGCTTGCAAAATATTCGTGGTGGAGAGCCCAAAAGAATTCTGGGACGTTTGAAGACATGACCGGTGGAGAACCTGCAGGTACCACGCGGGTGGCCACGGTCCGCGGAGAAGTAAGCAAGATCTATGACGGTCTTGTGGACGTCTACACCCGCTGCGAAGAGGAGGTTGTCCGGCGTGGAATCGCCGCATAGACAGGCTGGTGGATGAGAAGGAAAGCGAAATTTCATAGATGCTCCTCTTTGAATATCATTAAAAATAAACCTATCCCAGTATATCCGGCAATCCTTTCTCGCGTCGTGTGTGGTGCTTCTGCAGACCGCACTCCTTTTTCTTGCTCCATCGGTTGGCAGCTCAGATGGTAGATGGTTCTGTCTTCTGCGGGGGACTCTTGCCACTGTCCCCTCATTTTCATAACGATCTCCATTAGCCTGTGTGGTAGTCTCTGGAAGACCCGGGGTATCTCACCTAGATCATTAGCCCGACCTTCTTTTCGTCGCAGCAGCGATAAACAGACCGATCCTCGCCAGGTAACCTATGGCTGCTACGAGACAACTAGCCCACAATAACTTTCCCCACACGCAAGCGCTGAAGAATGTCGGTAGCCTGGCGCGAGGCTCAGATGGATCTTCCAAATGTCCGGTGCACTCTGATCTGTCTCCGATGTCGGCAAGCCAGCCCGAATACCCGGCTAGCGCTGCCCATGCCAGGAGTCCTAAACACGCTTCGATGATTGTCCATCGCCGCCATGGTGCAGTGTTGCGATGGCTTAAACAACCGCCGATGTTGATGAGAGAGGTGATGATGCCACACGGAGAGATGAGAAGGAAGGGGAACAGGTAGACGACGCAGAGGGTGTTGCAGAATGGCGAGTCTTGAGAGACGTAGATTGTCGAAGCCAGAACAGTCGCTTGACAAGCGATGATGGGAACGAGACAGATATGACAGGCTTTGGACAGGAAGGAGTAACTGCTGGCCATCTCGGGGTGCGTGACAGCGCGAAATGAGATACTGCTGAGATCTGAGAGCGGATTATATAGCTGTGCGTATACATACTGTACGCAGGTGACGGAGAAACTGCCATCAGTGCTGCGGATGCATACCACTAACGAGGATAGTTTCCCGCAAACGGTTTCCCATCGCCGTAAAGCGTCCGTCCAAAAGCGGGATTTGGGTTCGATTGCTGAGCATGGGGCGAATCTGCAAGTTCAACGACCAAGTAGGGAAGGCTGCCTACTTTATTCGGCCGCGCTTAACTCAGATAGTGCATCACGATCAGGTGGGCGAAGAAATCGAATTGATTTGATTATTTTTATCGTCCCAATAGATAGACTGATAACTTGGACCTTACTCGGACTTTCGAGCTCCAGTCAACAGCGCATGAGTGCCCCCTTGGCCTGATTAGGAGACGCCATTTTTGCCCCCAGCGCTCGTGTGTTGGGTGCACTTGGTGGACTACATGGAGCGAATGAACATTTTCCGCGGCCTTGATTTTATTCTCCTTAGCGAGGAGCCACGAGAACTGGCACGAGAATTTAATATGGACCGTTTCCAAGATAGGACGAGAGCTGCAAGTACTACTTGCAGTACGTGTACGCGTAACATATGCACCGTACCTTGAGAATACATGCCTCAGTCTCCAAGAAACGGTGTTTTATTACAAGCCTGGCCTACCTACCCTGGTCATACATCAGGTTGAGTGCGTAGACCCCAGCCGTGAACCTCTCCCTTCTTTTTTCCTCTCGCCGAGTCAAATACCACAGCCCTAATCCCCACAGGTAGTTTAGCGCTACGGCACAAGTAAGCGCCCATGTGAGGTCTTGCGCTACGCAGTAGACAAAGTGACCCCTTGACCCCCGCTCCGGTTGATGATAATACAGGTAATGTGCGGTGCATTTCTGCCCAATCTCCCTCTCCTCTCTTCCGCCTTCCCTGAAGTTTTCGACCCCTGTTGCGATTGCGACGGCTGTCCATCCAAGGAGTCCTGCCACAGACTCCGCGAGGATCCATTTTGAAGATGTGCGGAACTGGAACATGCAATGTCGGAGGAGGTTGATAAAACAGACCAGAACGCCGCCGGCCGCGATGGTGAGGAAGGGTATGTAGCGCGCGAATGCGATGGTTGGGAGGGGACAGTCGAGGTCAGGATAGAGGTCTGGTCTTCGATAACATGTCCATCGGTTTCTTCTGAGGACGTCTGAGGCTTTGACCGAGATGCCAATGATGGCTACCGAGAGGAAGCCGGTGACGAGTACATGGAGCATGCGAAGGCCTGGGAGGGGTCCTTTGGGCTTGACTGGTGCCGCAGAGAGGGCCATTGTAGGGGGCCGACCACGGGGACAGTGCATGATTGAAAGTTACGCTATTTATTCGAACTGAGCATACCTTTTGATTTTTAATACGGGTTCAATATAGCAGTCCGAGCCTGGATGTATTCGGTTAGAATTAACCGTTGGTTTCGGGCTGTGGGTTCTGCAGCAAGATGTAATGCCCATCTGATCAGATTCGGATTTACTGGTGGATACTTGGAGATACGGTGAAATGACGGACTCAACCTTGAACGGAAAGGCGCCAAAAGCCATCAACCTTGGAGTCGTCTCAAAACCGGATTGCTCGATCGTTTTTCTAATCAGGGAAAGTACAATACTATATTCATCATTAATCCGTCGTGAACAGGGGCAAACATCGTTCTAGATCAGATAACGTCCATACAAGATATACGGTACATATACAGAGTCCAAGTCCAACCACAAGGTAGTCCACAATTGTCCGGGGCGAAACACGTCAGTTCTCCAAGATGTCTAATGGATAAGCTCCAGCAGATTCATTGGCCTGCCTCTTTTCCTCTCGTCGCGTTAGGTACCACAGCCCAACGCCCCATAGGTAGTTAATCGCGAGGACGAGATTAATCGCCCAACACAGATCCTGCGCAACGCAGAACACGAAGTAATCCTTCGACCCCAACTCTGGTCTGTCTGGAGCCAGAAAGTGGGCGGTGCACTTCTTTCCGATTTCCCTCCCCTCCCTTCCCCTGGAAAAGTTTTCAATTCCTGTCAAAAAAGTGACGGCTGTCCAGCCAAGTAGTCCAGGTATGACCTCCACGAGCAGCCAATTTGCCCGGGTGCGGAACTTGAAGGTGGCGATTCGCACCAAGTTGAAGAATGTTACAACGAGGCCCATGGCTCCAAGGATGATGGATGGTAGGAAGGCGTCGATAGGCTCTGTGGATGGGCCATTGGCCCTGCGAACGATGACTGCCTTGAGGCCGACACCGACAAGGATTGAGCACAGGGCTCCGGTGGTGAGGATATGGAGTGCTCTTGGGATGGGAAGGAGGCCTATCGGCTTAGCAGTGGTGCTACTAGTCGTGCGGACCATTGGAAGGAAAGTTAGGAACTGTGGTAAGTAAGACTCGAAAGCCACTGCCTCTTTATGTATACTCGTCGTGCTCAGGTGCCGGACCAGTTGTTTCTGATTCTGTCTTCTCGCTGATTTTTGAGGCGGCCATAGAGTAGGCCCCAGTGCGGATTTTCCATCAACACAGAGAGAAGTGGACAGCCGCGATGAGTGCAGAGCAGAAAGGTGTGCAGAAGGCTATGCTGAACGTTTCCTTAAGAGCTCACTCAGCGATCCTTACTGTACATGGGAATCCTCTGCTGATGCCAGGTGCAATGAAACGTTTGATGGTGAGTGACGGGACTGATGTCAACACTTGTGCTTGGCACGTTAGTTGGTATCGTTTATCACTTCAACTTACAACTTGCCCATCCCGCTCTTCACCCTGAATGACCAAGGCCAGTATTCAGACAGTCCTAGCTCGAACTCGACACCGCAAATGGCCAGCGCACACGCTAGCGCACAGCACCCGCGCTCATAGCTCGACTTCAACGAACCAAGCACCACGGAGGCAAAACGGAAACAAATGCCTCGTGTTTCACCAACCGCTCCGTCATTCAACTGCTCCCCGTTTTTCGACCGCTGAAAGCTCACTTCACCAGCAACGACGCGAAATTCATCATATTTTCCCTCAACCCCAGCCGCTCAAGTTTCCGGATGGATACAACAGCCTTTTGCCCGTTGTTCTAACCGCAAACAACCTTGTCTTGCCCCCTGCTGCTGAATTTCACCATGGGTATGGAAACGACCCGGACGGGATTTACAAGAGTGGGATTGAGCTGGGGTATCATGCGAACGGACGTCCGCTCAGAGTTGCTTCGAGGACGCCATTAGGAGGGATAACAGCCGAGGAACGCGTCGTCCCCTTTTTTATATCACACCATCCTGCCGCACCTGTCACCCTCGATAACGACCACAATGACCTGAACCACGACCGAGACCTCTCCAGTGCCAATTCCGGCGGTGAACCAGCAGCAGCCCTTAGTTCAGCCGAACTGCTATTGCATCGTCCTCCGCTTAGACCGGTTGGTTGGCTCATCCCAGAAGTGGCCGCCGCCATCTCTCGGGACCATCTCAGACACTTTCAGAGGGACTCGGCAAGTCCTTGGGATGTGAGATACTTTGAGCCGGGTGAAATTGAGGGTGTTGATCAAGTCGGTCTGTCGGAGAGTGGGAGGAGGCAGATGGTGAAGAGTGTTGCGTTTGCGGATTGGGTAAATGAAGGAGGGAGACATGCGAGGACGTTGCACATCGAGAGGCTTTTGTTGGATTGGAAGAGGAAGAAGGTCTTTGGTGAGGTGTTAAGAGGTGGGTTGAAACATATTTCCACTTGAATATTGACTGACCCTCAGATAGGATGGAGTGAGGAACCCTACCCAGTTTTCAATCACCCGGCACAAGGGATAGAGCCTCTTGCGTTTGCCATCGACAAGGCTGCCCTTTCAATCTTCGGGCTGCCTAACTACGGTGCCCTCCTTACTGGTATGCCTCTGATGTCTATAACCCTTCTCAACGCTCGCTAAGTGCTCTCCAGCTTACGTTCACGACCCTTCTACCAATGAAACCAAGCTATGGATCCCCCAACGATCCAAAACGAAGAAGAAGTAACCGTCTTTTAGCTTATTTATCGGAATCAAACCTGACGTTTCTACAGCTCTCCCGGACGACTGGACGTTACAGCCGGAGGTGGAATGCGCCTTGGCGATACCCCACTCTCGACAATTCTACGAGAAGCAACTGAGGAGGCTCTTCTCGACATAGACTATCTCAACGATTTCCTCAAACCGGTCGGAACAATTCCGTTCCTCCACCGCTCTAGTAACCTCCCATCCTGTCCCAAGCTCGTCGAATCCACCACATCGTCCATCTCCAAACCACACACATACTCCCTCTCCGAGCACCCGAGTAACCCCACCTCTCCACTCCAACAGCAGTATATACTACCGGGCCATTATTATCTTTATGAACTCTCGCTACCGGTCGATATGTCCGTCCGTCCTCAAACCAACCTACTCGATGGGGAGGTCGATTCCTTCCACCTTCTCCCAGTTGAACAAGTGCTGGAGAATCTGGTCAAGGGCAAGTTCAAGAAGAGTTCCTCGCTTGCTATCATCGATTTCTTGATTCGCGGTGGATGGGTTACCGAAGAGAACGATGTTTTCTACGCCGAGGTTAATAGGGCATTGAGGGGAGGGTTGGGAGGCGCCGGAAGTGTTTCGGTCCCTTGGAGAACAGCCCATTGATTCTGTATACTGGACTTTCAGAGCGCGCGTTACAGCTACTAATCTCATTATTATACTTTGTGACAACAATAGACGACGGTCGTTCTGCCGCGTTGTCACTGGAGTCTTGCTGCGAGCTTGTACCGCCCAAGAGAGAGCTTGGCAGGGCGGAAGGGCCGAGTAAGCCGGTTCCCACGGACGTGGATTCCGTGCTCGGAGCTTGAAAGTCAAGTGTGGGGAAGGTCCGGCGTGGCACGGCAGACAGTTTAAAACCGTTCTCTCCACGCAACCTGCAGGCTACGACGCCGAGCAGCGTTATTCGCAGAGCAACCTACTACTTATCAACCTTCAAACTGGCTTCAACAAGCTAATCACCGCGCACACCTTCAAAGCTTCAACCTTTTTACGTTCGTAAAGGGCCAAGCACTTTAGTTCCTCACCCGATAAGCGAGCTCCGATAAGCCCTGGCACGCAGCAAGATCCATTGCTGCATGTTTTAAGAAGAGACTGGCGTGGTTTCCTTTTTCGCAACTCAAGGCTTTCGTCCCTGATAGCCCTTTTTCTTTCCTCTCGTCGTCAGCGAGGAAGAAGAACTACCGATACTCCTTCCTTGGTTCCCAACCATCACCCAGTGCCGCCAGAGGTTCAACAGCAAATTCGAGACAGCCGCAGGTTCAACGAAGGTCAGCATACAATAACTCAACACCTCGAACACCCAGTACATCGTTTGGATCTAGAGAAGGCGAACAGGACGAGGCCTACGAGATGGTTGCCACGTACGGGGTTGCTCCTCCGGACAATTCTGGGGATCCGAGTTTCAGGGAAGGGCATGACGAGTCGAGGGCTTTGTTAGGTGGCGACGGTAGTGCCTCGGGCTCGAGAGCAGTGAAGGAGAAGAAGGATGGGCACGCGACCTTGACGAGTTGCATAGGCAATTTGGCGAACACGATCATTGGAAGTGGTAAGTGGTCCTCGTTTTGACTTTTAGTCTTTTGGAAAGGAAAGGTGACCAACACAGTACCCTTGGGGTGATTGCATGATTGTCGTAGGCATGCTCACGTTTCCTCTGGTGAGCTTGGCCGGTTTCCTTTGAATACGAAAGGGTTCTGACGAGTGACGTTTAGGCAATGGCATCCGCTGGTATCATCCCAGGAATGATCACCTGCGCAATCTCTGGCCTCGTAGCTGCGTTCGGACTGTACCTGCTGTCCCTATGCGCAACACATACGAAGCACCGTCATTCATCCTTCCATGCGGTATCCCAGTTGACCTTCCCAAAGGCTGCTGTCTTCTTTGACGCCGCCATTGCCATTAAGTGCTTTGGTGTCTCGATCAGGTCTGTTTCTCCGCAATGTCATTTTCCCCGGTGATTGACGTCAAGTATTGCCTCAGTTATCTTATTATCATCAAGGGCCTCATGCCCAATGTCGTCGCTTCGCTGTTCCATGATTTGACCGGTCCAGACACCAATCCGCCTGACTGGGCCCTCGACGGCAGGAATTGGATTACCATTTTCATGATATTCCTCATTCCTCTGTCCTTCTTGCGTCATCTGGATAGCTTGCGACACACCAGTTACATCGCCCTATTCTCTGTTGGTGCGTGCTTTCTATGATCCATCGTTTACCCACTCATTTATCTTCTTGAATTCTAGCCTACCTTGTGGTCATCGTCGTCAAGTGCTATTTTTTCCCCTTGGAAGGAATGCCTGAGAGAGGAGAAGTACACCTGATCAAGTTTACTCCAAACTTCGTGGCCACGTTCCCGATCCAAGTGTTTGCGTTCACTTGTGCTCAGAATGTAAGCCCCGCTGCTTGTTTGTCTGGATCGGAAATTGATTCGAGGTTGAATTGCAGCTGTTCCCGTTGTACAACGAGGTCAAGGACAATTCGCAGAAGCGCATGAACATTATTATTGGCGGGTCCATCGGTGCTGCTGTCCTAACCTATGAAGTGGTCGCAGTCATCGGGTATTTAACCTTCGGCTCAACGGTTTGTGATTTTCTTGTGTGGCAAATGAGTGGCTTTAACTGAACGGAAACTCAGGTCGGAGCCAACATCATCGCGATGTACCCCTCAACGTCTCTGTTTGTCGCCCTGGGTCAATTGGCCATCGTGGTGATGGTTATGTTCTCCTACCCCCTCCAAGTACATCCTTGCAGGAATTGTCTGGACAAGATTTTGCATCCGGATACCCACCACAAGCCCAAGACAGCGGTCGGAGAGGGAGAAGATGATGTTGAAGATGACGACGACGACCATGCACATGCTACTATGTCACCCCTCAAGCACACAATCCTTAGCAGCCTTATCATCGGCTTTGGTTTCACAATTGCCTATCTTGTAGATGATCTTCAACTCGGTGAGTTTTAGTGTGGTTGTGCGTTTTACAAGCGAACTGAATGTGGTATAGTTCTTTCTTTTGTTGGTTCTACTGGTTCCACGACTATCTCGTTCATTTTGCCTGGTTTGTTTTACTGGAAGGTACGCCACATGATCTTGACCGCCACAGTCAGTAACCGGTGCACTCATGTTATCTCCTTTCCAGCTTACGAGGAATAATCCGTCTTTGAGGACGACTAATTGGCTTTCGATTCTTTTGACAATCTATGGAGTCTGTATATTTGTTTTCTGGTACGTTGCAACCAAGTTGTCTCGCGCGAGAGAGGAGATTTGCTGACGCGGCACTTGTAGTCTGGGATACAACATCTACCAGGTGATTCATCCTCCGATACTGGAGGGAAACCCTGAGTGATTAGACAGTTGCTGTCGGTACCTTGTTATGTAGAGCATATCTATTGGATTAATTGGATAATTTCGAGATTGGTTCAGTGAATGGAACGCAGATGTGAGCGGTGCCAAGGCCAAGGTGGTATATACCCACGGTCTGGATTCATTATTGATCGAGGCTGGGATTACTTTTTGCTCTTACCCTCAAACCTCATGCACATGTCTTGACCACCTCGCCTCTCTGCTTACTCTCTGCCCTCCGAGAGCGACCAGAACGACCCTGAATCCTATTATATTCTACACGACGGCCAGGTAATTCTCTTACTCTTCAAATTTGTCCCAACGATCGCTGTGGACCACAGCTTTTTTCACTGCTCTGCGGTCGCTTCTCCGATTCACTCGTTTATACCAATTGTTGTATGAAATAAAGGATTTGACAAAGTCAATAGCCCATAGCAAAGTGTACCGTAGAAGCACGTTGCTGGCCATAGCGACCGACGGAAGACGTTTGGACCACCGCCCGCCAGACGAACATGAATACATCCACTCCGCCTGCTCCTACGACGACAAACTCTTCCCCAACCGCGACCATGCCAACTCGCAATGAAGATAAGATTGTAAACATCAGCGACTCCACTCAACCTAGCCATTCGCCTTCGGCGTCGTCGCCTCTACCGACCAATATATCGCAGTCGACCTCTAATTCTCAAACACCGCCTCCCGTCACCATACTCTCGCCATCTGCGACGACTGCGAACAGCAACGCAAACAGCGCAGTTCCTGGTCCACCCGCGATGGCACCTAACTCGGCTACGGCATCTGGAACCAGCTCGCCTTCGACACCGGACGTCGACCCCCAAATCATTGAAGCCTTGAAGAGCAAGGACAGAATCTATGTGTTGAAACTGGGTGAACTGATGGAGGGGTTGATCAAGGAGAAGAGGTATGTTTTCCCCTGCATTCACCTGGCCACACCCAGTCGCGCAGATGATGTCGTCGTCGTCGCCGTCGTCGCCGGTGGGGAAAGGGCAGCACCCCCTGGTGTACAAATCGCTAAAATCATCATGTTTGGTAAATCTTTAGGCAACGCGTCGATCTTACGCCAGCAACCACGTATCAGCGGCTCTTGGTTCATCGATGTTCTGCATACTACAAGCTCGCTCCTGAGGCGGACCCGGTGACGAAAGGTATTTTTGTACGTCTTACGCCCGAAAGTCGGATGTGAGTATATGGTCGAGATGTTGTTGTGATGCATATCGTTTATTAACGCGCTTTGTCTTGCTCCTTCAGTCCTGAACGCCGGATTTGCGAATTGGTGCCCCCCGAATCCTCGTCTCAACCGACTTTTAAGATTATGCAACGATCAGCACAGGACCGCCGGAATAAATCGCACTCGCAAGCTGGATCCGTCGCTGGAGAGGATGCTGATCTCTCAGATGTCGAGCCATCTGAGTCTGGGAGCCTGGGAGGCCGCTCCAATACTACGGGTAGCAGCACCAAGAAACACATGACCATCCAAGAGCGAGAAGCGGCCTATAACGAAGCACGTTCTCGAATCTTTATGGACTTCGAAGAGAAGGAAAAGGCGAAAGAAAAAGATATGAGCGCCAGCTCGTCTTCTTCTCTCAGCCTCAACTCAGCCTCTGCTTCGAGCATCAACGGTGATGCCAGTAGCTTGGGTGACGTCGACGAGTCTGTTAATTCACCAACGACCGAGAGCGAGTGGTCCGGGCCCTCCCACCAGTTCTCGAGGGAGCGAAAGGATAATAGGCGAGGCGGATCAGGCAATGCTTCGGCATCATCTTCCACTCGTTCGTTCAGAGGGGGCTACCATGGAAATAGTTCGAACCCTAGCTCCCGCAACTCGAGAGCCTCTTCTCCTTCCTTTACTTACGCCTCCTTATACGAGCCTGCTCCAACACAACAGCTCTATGACCCGAACCAACCGCCAAATCAGGCGAACCCTCCGTATGGAACGCAGTACTACCATCCCTTTGCACCTCCTGGCCAGGGATACGTACCTTATCCTGGTTACTATCCTCCCTACCACCCGTACCAACCTATGCCGCATGACCCTCACCATCACCATCCTTCCGATCCATCTCCCCCGCGAAACATGGAACACTACCCTCCCCAGCCTGCGGGCTACCATTATCCCATGTGGCAGCAGCTAAACCAACCGCAGATGCACCCGCCAGCGCCTGTGCCGCCTCACCAAGCGCCAGGACACCCTGCCACGTCACCGCCCCACTCCCCGCCTCAGTATCCGTACATGGGCCCTGGGTACGGATACCCGATGCCAGGCTATTATCCTCAACCACCTGGCCAGCCAATGACATCTCAACCTCCTCCTCCGGGTCAGGTTGGGGTGCAGGGCCAGATCTATGATCCCAACAGACCCGTGAACGGACCTGCTGGCCCCCAGGGAGGTCCGAATGCGCCTCTTCATCCTCCCCATGGCCATAATACCAGCCACCAAAACGGAAGGGCCCCGATGCCTCATGGTGCTTTGCAACCCAATGGCCGCAATCCGCCTTTGAGGAATAACAGCGGCCCCGCCGGAAATGGCGGCAACAGGGTGAAGACCAATCCATCCATGGGTAGAAATCCTTGGAGCCATGGTCCTGGGGTCGGGTCGGGAGGATATCCCGTCCCATCCAACCCCAATAACGCGGATGTTGTCGGTCCGCGTTTGACCTCTTCACGTCGTCAGGCGAATCTTAGTGGCGGCAGTTCGACTGCGAACAGTCGCACTTCTTCGAATAACAATGACGATGGCCTTTCAACTGCGGCAAGTATTCTATCTCACTTCCTCGCTATGTAGTTGTATTCATGAATTATGTCTAGTCATCTTCAACGACTTCGTCGTCGTCCCGCCGCACATATACCTCTACGGCTTCATCGCAACATCCATTGCCCGCAAGACCTGACTGGGCAGTCGGTCTTAAAGCGCAGCCAACCCTTGCTCGAACACACGACCACACCTCCACGCGACATCTTCCTCCCATGTCACCTACACGCAGCGTCAATGGAAGTGGGAAGACCCCACCTGTTTCACTTCAGTCTACCGACTTCCCTCCGTTGACATCCTCTGGCTCCTTGGCTGAGAAGAGGCACCCGATACCTAGCGGTGCCTGGGGCAATACTTCCAATCGTTCTGTCCTGGCGGCTCCAGGTTCAAATAACGGTGTGGATGGAGAAAGGAACTCTAGCCATCTGTCGCTCAAGGTATGCATCCACAGTTTCTCGTCGCGAGAGATGCTGATCACTCCAAGGTCGGGGATTCCAACAACCCGACCGGTCGACGTCCCGACAATAACAGCAACATTAGAGGCAAAGATGCCACCTCCCACGGCGAATATACCGGCAGCGGCAACAACATGACGACGGCCATGATCACCCAAATGCAAGTCATGTCGATCGAAGAAAAGATTGCGGCTATCGAAAGTAGAGCGGATGCCCAGGCAGCGGCAGCGGCGGCGGCCTGTGGTGGTGCTCCTCCGACCACTACTGCGACGGGAATGGTTGCTTAAATACGGTGTGAGAGAAGGAAGGAGAATATGACGAAAAGGCATCGAAGGTGCTGTTGTATCACAAGTCATCTACCCTACTTACTACTTAGAGTATTTGTTTTTTTCCTCGTTTGAGTGTCCCTGTTCCCGGCGCCCTCCCCTCGCTTTCCTACACATCTTTTATTAAAGGTACTAAGCACTGTTGTTCTAGCAAAATGTATCTTGGGCAGAAACTTTGAAGCCTTGTGCTGTGGCCTGCCGTGTTGTCTTATTAAACGTAACATTTGTCATAACTTAGTATGTTTTCTTTGTTACCCTTCGAGCCTGTCTCCTTGTGTGATATTATTAGTTGTCAGTTTCCCTCCTTTCCCTTGGTTACTGTTTTGCGGTTTCAAGGTATTTTAGCGTTATCTGGTGTTTGACCTGCAACGAACAATTAAAGTAAAAATATGTGCCCTTTCTGGATTGATCCATGTTGAATTGCAAGGTATGCTCCGTTTGGCTGAGCTGGAAATAGGCCTTCCCTTTGACTCCCTTTTGGTCGCTTTTCATGAGGAAGGATGGAAAGGCGGACGGTCAATATAGGGGTCAATTATTTGTGTTTGTTTTGGGAGACTCTTGCCAAGAGCAAGCGCTTGTCCTCGCACATCACGCTTTTGAACCTGAGCCATGACCACTCGACTGCGACAGAGGGCCACTGTTGACGAAGAGGACGCTGCAACCCTCAAACTTGGTCCAGGTGCGTTGCTACCTCTACTTGGAATCGAGGGATCTTAAATGGACGCGAAATTAAATAGAGTTTAACAATGCCGGTTGCTTGCTGATTTCCGAAGTCAAGTATTTGTTGGAGAACAGAGAGAAGGATGCACCGGATACTGCGTATGCCTTTTATTTCTTCCATGCGGTCTGTGCTGAAGAGCTTATGGAATACATACAGTGTCTATAACAAGACTCTGGACTATGTGAAGACGTTCGCCAAGTTCAATACTACGGACTCGGCGAGTGCCGTACGAGAGTGGGTCAAGTCGATCATTGGAAGACGAATCGATAATACAACTTGTCATCTAGGACTTTGAGAAGGGAGCCCGCCCTTACGCAGTTTGAGACTGCACAGATTGCCAACTTGTGCCCTGCTTCTGCTGAGGAAGCCAAGAGTATCATTCCAAGGTGCGTTTTTGGAATTGTGGTCACTGATACTGGGATGGCTCGTTGACGAGGATACAGTCTTGTGAAGATCGACGACGACCGCTTACAAGCTCTCGTGGATGAAATCCAGACAATGCGCAAGTTCCAGACGTAGCCGAACAAGATTCACGAGCGATGTCTATATCCACATCCACGGAACAGTTCTATTCAAGGCAAAAGAAACTATTACACTACTGTCAACCCTCGGTCTCCGCAAGCATCTTCTTGTCAATGATCTCCTCTTCCACCTCTTCTCCGTCGCTCTCCTCAAGTTGCTTTTTCACCCTGTCTGCCGTAGGGAATGACGTCGTGTCGAATACCCGCTTCTCTCTGAAAGGATTGGTTCGCCTGACTCCTTTCTTGATGACGCAGGCGTCTGGGACTGTTCCTTGAGAGTTGAGGTAGAGGAGGTCGTCTCCGGAGTAGCAGTCGACGGAGCGGATCCACGCGTCGAATCTAGACGATGTTTTCAATGTCACTACATGGATGTATTGTGTGTTGTTGTCACTTACAATCCATCGCGGTCCTCTATTTCTCGCATGTTCTTGTAAATGAACTTCTCCTTGAATTCCGCCATCTTTTCGCGATGCAGATCAAAGTCAATTGGTGGGCGGTAGTCGGCGTCCTCGGGCTTGAGATTGGTGTTGATTTTGGCCACCCTACTGTTGTAGGATGTGAAGAGGGGCTCCTCCAATAACAAACCGAGAGAAGGCATCTTAGGAACGAAGACTTGTTCTTCGTTGTATAGCTGTGGGCAATATGGTTAGCTCACGTCTGAATGACTTCTTCCTCGGCCTCCATACCTGGTCGATGACTTCAGGAGGAGCACCTGTTCGACATGACAATACGAGGCCCGACATCATTTTTCTCTGTAGGTTCATTAGCCATCATCAATTCCTGTCAAAGAATCACATACAATCTAAAGAAGACAAATTAGTTCGAGGGAACGAAAAATATGCTCATAACGGCGCACCTGGTGGAGCATAAAGCTCTGCCCATGGAAAAGAACGCTAATCCACTCCGTCTCGCCGTAGACGACAGGGTCCTCGATCTGATATCCCATGAGCCAGGCCTTCTTCAATGAGAAGACCACGGCTTACCGTGATGGACTTCATGAATCGAAAATTACTGCGATCCTTGAAATCCCGTCCAACAGTGAAGTTATGGAAGTTATGGGTGCCTTCGTATCGCCTCGCGGTTTCCCGTAACCGCTCAATGGGTCCAGAATCCACCCTCCATCGCCGTTTGCGAATAAGATCTTCCTCCTTTGTCGAGTTTCCGGGGGCATCCGCCCAGAATGGATGGATTGGCCGTGGCACGGTGTCACCTAGAGATTCGTTGAAGGCTTTCAGCCGTTCGTCGAGGCCGGATCCGGGTTTGGGAGGGATCAATAGGTAGCTGGGGAAGAAGTAGGTATATTTCCGGCTGTCGCATACTCTTTTCAGGGCTAAATGTCAGATCTGTAGGGCAGTTGCCAGTAAGAAAGTGGAATACACACAATCGCGCGTTAAACGAGTTTTGGGTGCGAACCTACAATGTGCTTCAGAGCCCGAGATTGCAGTAATCGTTGTAATGATACTCACGAAACCCCAGAACCTGATTTCAGGGGGCAGTTGTTCGTTGACTGCGGCGACAAGATCTGGTACACCTGGGATTGTTGAAATCATCTTCATGGAAACCACATTACCCGCTGCATGGACGCCCGCATCTGTACGGGCAGCTCTAGCTAATGCGACCTGGAGATTATTAGATCACTCCCGAATGATTAACGGAGATGGCACACCTTGACAGGGTCATCTGCATTGTCTTGCGACACCGCGCCTACTTTGACTAGGGCTTGGAATAAGACACCTTCAATGGTCTTCACGCTATCCATCGGCTGGCTAAACGCGATGTCTGTGATCAGTTGCCGCATCCATGAATAGAATGCAACACTGGCAGAATCACTGACATTTGCATTCCACTGTATCCCGACCCGCAGAAACCAATAAGCAGCGCCGACTGACGTTTTGGCAGACGAGGCTGTCTGAGTCCTTGCTCTTCTTCAAGTCGCCTTTTTTCCCTATTCGCTTCCTCCTCCTCTTTGGTTGCACGTCGTCTATTCCGTGCGGGTTTGGGCTTGCCGTCAGTGTTGCTCTTGTCTTTTCGGCGACGTCGAGTGTCAAACTTCTTTTTCCTCTTCTCGGTGCTGCCAACCTGGGACCCAGCGTCGCTTTCTGTTCCTTCGTCCATGTCATTTAAGGAATCCTCAGTTATCACTGTAGCCGTTTCCGTCGAAGCTTGTGTAGTGGTCGCGGCGGTTGCGTTGCGGTCCTCATCCATCGCTTCGTCCGTCCGCAATCGTTTAGCCTGTGGTGCGTCTTCGACGCCCGCCTCCACATTCTCTGCGACTCTTTTCTCTGTCATGGCTGTCCCTGAAGTGTACCAAGAAGAGACGGTCCAAGGTCTAGATTTTGTTGACGAGAGATTAAGAGTCTGTCGAGCAAGTGGTGAACTCAGGACCGAATTTGACGACAGCGATAAGCTGGACGAACGGTACAAGTTCTGGCTGCGACAATAATTCAGCCACCGACACCAGACTACCATTCACTGAGCACTAGAGGTGGAAGATAACAGAAGTTGAGGAGGAAAGAGAGACGATTGAGTGGGCGAGAGCAAAACGCCGAACCAGCGCTTCCAGCGAATTCACAGAAAGATCGGAGTTACCGGGCCGCTATCATCAAATGCCCCTATTCTACCGGAACGGTGTTCCCAACCTTTAAGCTTTAAAACAACTCAACTTCTGCCGAAACCGAGACAGCGTGGCTCATTTTATCTCTTGAATACGGAAAGGTAAGACCTAATTTACAGTTGGAGGTGAGTACCTTCGCGTTCCAAGGGACTTGCTGGGGAGGAGAGCTGAAGCTCCGACGATTGTAAAGCAAAGCGGGTTCGAATGTTGAAAACGGTGGGTTTCCGTTTTCTGAGGAGTAAATAGCAAGTAATACTGGTAGCGAGAAGATGTTTCTTCACCCACTAAATGAGCATGCGGTGTAGTATGAGTTCCCCGGCTCTAGTACAGGGTGAAAGGTGAAGATGTTTCGAACCCGATGCAAGCACGAGGCGCAGGTTCTGTGATTTCTCTCATCTTTAGGTATGGGGGAGCTATCCGGGCACGTGCAGTGTGTACAAATTCAGCAAGAGCAGCAGGTTGAATTGGGGAATTGGTAAAGTTCTGAGCCTTCGTGGATTGACAAAGTTGTTATATTCCGCTGGACAATATCAGGCCAATCCATAGAGTAAGTAAACAGGATTAACGGAGTACAGTCTACCAGGTGGACGACGTTCGCCCCTATCTATGCGTCACACGCGGCGCGTTACGCCCAAACGCGTGATGGGAGTAACGTGTGCTCGTTGTCACGCTTTGTGAATCATTTCGCCGTCGCTGTCTCCGACCGCGACCAGACGATTCTCATTCCCAGTGACCACACCCTCGGTCCTCGTACACAATGTCGACCAAAACTATCAAAGACTATCTCATCAAGCAGATATTCATCAATAAGCAAGTCGTAAGTTGTTACCTCTCAGCATCGTCCAGCAATGAACCCTGGACTAACGGGCAGACAGGTCACATATCGTTCACTAAGCCGTGAATTTGGGATTCATGTCAATGCCGCGAAGAAGTACGCGTCACCCTCTGACGTCTACATTTAAATTCTATGTATCTGACGAGGCCCTCGCCAGAGAGCTAGAACTATATCATACTAAGGCGCCGGAAGACGCCCAAGTCTGCTACGCGACATACATGCTTAGCGGAGAACCCAGTAATGCTCCAGCGGCAGTGGCAAGGCGGAGCGCAAATCGCGCAAAAAAACATACGCAACAAAGCATGGATACCGATATGAGCATGGACATTGACGACGGGTTTATGCCCACGCAAAGCAATGCCGGCGAAGATGATGACGAAGACGGCGAGTTCGAGGACGACGAGGACTACGAAGACATCCCTGTTATTAAAGTTACGATAGTAAACGAGAAGGATTTGGAAGGTGCGTTCGTGTCTGCACGGTTGGCTTCGCTTCGCCCAACGACTTTTCCAGATACAAAGGCGAAGTACCGTCGGCTTCAATCCGTCGACGTCTATAGCCTTTCGCCGTCTCCAATCATTGTGAGTGTTGGACAAACCGTGCGCCTCAGTTCATTGATGTCCATTGTCTGTCAGGACGCAGACCTGCTGTGCACCAGTAATGAATCTATACGAAACACAGACGTGTCCAAAGGGGAAGAATTCGCGAAAACAGTCGGAAGGATCCTTACCCCTAAAGTTATTGTAAGCTCGTCGCCCATAACCTTGCAAATTCCGGCTAGATTTCATCCCTTAGGTCCATAAAACACAAGAGCAGCGAAACAATGACAAAAAGAAAGGGAAAGGCAAGGCGCCTGCCGCTGGCCCGTCTAGAGCTCGCCTTCCGGTGAAGCCACCTCCGCCACCTCCTGAACCTGAGGTCAAGAAACCTGTTCCCCCTACTGTCCAAACCCCTCAAGAGAAGCCAGCAGTACCCGCAAAGCCAAAGCAAACAGGGAAGCTCAACTTTCAAACCAAAGAGAAAGCTGCGCAGGTCAAAAAGGAGGAGGAGGAAGCTGTGAAGAAGACAGCAGTCGAGGCGAAGAAGGCTGGATTCTTTGGTGGCAAGACGGCGAAGAAGGCCAACCCACCCACAATCTCTGTGAAGGAGGAACCCAGAGAGGAAACAAAGGCTCTCGAGGCTCCTGCCAAGGTGCGAGTTTATTTACGTCTGTCATATTTTCTGGTCGATTGACGACTTTTATTTCAGAGAGGAATTAAGCGTAAATCTGTTGCCCCAAACGATGGCTCCGACTCCGACTCAGTCGCTCCGTCTCGCTCAGCTTCGGTATCTCGGCCGCCCTCGCAAACCAAGAACGCGAACGCGAAGGTAAAGAAAGGCATTGTCTTGTCGGATGAAGAGGAAAGCGACGGGGACGTGAAAGCCAAGGCAAAGAGCAAGGCGGCATCGAAGCGAAAGGCCGAAGCTGCAGAGAAGGCAAGATTGGCGGAAGAGAGGGAGGCCAAGGAATTGATGGAAATTGACGACGGTGAGCTGTAGTGCGCCTCAAAGGTGGAACTCGAATTAACTGGATATCAACACTTAGATGCTGTCGAGCGAGTTGAACGCAAACCCAAGTCTCCTAAGCGGAAGCGTGAAGAGGATAGTGACTCTGAACAGCAGGTCGGGGGCGAGGAGGAGGGGACGAAGGAAGAGTTCCAACCGGAAGAAGATGTCGAGATGGAAGATGCTGAAGAGATTAAGCCCAAGCCAAAGAAGAAGAGAGAGAAGAAGGTTATCCCGGTTGGCAAGAATGGCTTGAAGAAGAAGCGGGTCGTCAAGACAAGGACGGTAACCGACGCAAAGGGGTACATGGGTATGTAGTGTTACATTGTTCTTTTTTCCAACCCTCACATCTATTTTTTCAGTCCGAGAAGAATATTCCGACTGGGAATCGGTGGACGAGGAAGAGGAGCTGCAGGAGCCCAAGTCAAAGGCCAAGTCTAAACCTAAAGCAGGAGCCAAATTCTCTGCTGTTACTACTGAAGACTCGGAAGCTAGCGGACCTTCTCGAGCGCCATCAAGGGCAGACAGTGTGTCTGGTGGTACAAAAGCAGACTCCACGCCCGCCAAGGCACCGACCAAAGCTAAACCTACGAAAGTTCCGGCTAAGGCGAAAAGTGCAAATGTCAAGGGAAAGCAGCAGTCGATTGCGGGCTTCTTTGGTGCCAAATCAAAGAAGTAGACGGTCGAATACCCTTGGAATAACCCGGCCTTTCTATTGTACTCGCACATATATGTAATTACCTGTCCTCTTATCCTTTCCGCTTCGATCGGGGTAAATAGTAGCCAAGCCAAGGATGGTAGCACAGCCGGAACACGCCTCGCGTCGGTTGCGCGTCGGTATCTGTGACGCGTGACGTTCGAGTCACGAGCTGGTGTGACAGCTCGTTCCCGTCTTCGAGAACGGTCAACAACTTGACCCTTGGACTCAAGCTACCACCTTCAATGCACTTCTGCTGAAATCTCCCAATTGAACTAAAGCAACTCGCCGCATGATGCAGCCAACGCCAGCACCGTCGTCAGCACCTGGTTCCCCTCAACGAACCCAAGCTGAACCGGAAATGGAAACACCCTCATATCCACAACCTCCACAGAACGTAGGGACTGCACCATTTAGCGTCCTGGTCAAACTCTTTGAGAAACTTGCCACGGAACGGAAACAAGAAAGACGAAGAAAACTTCTGGATGCATGGTTTAGAGTAAGCGATCACCCCTTGCACCGTTATATTGAACAAGCTGGACAAGGGACCTGTAGCACTGGCGAAGGGAGAAGGGCTTTGACCTTTACCCAGTTCTTCGGCTGTTACTACCACAAGTAAGTCTCAACGACGGCATTCTTGCTACTCGTTAGTGGAACAACGATCGCCGTTTAGAAAGACAGAGACCGCGCTGTGTATGGGTTGAAGGAGAAGAACTTGGCGAAGACCTACATCAAACTCATCCCTCTTGGAATGCGCGACCCAGATGCGATCCGCCTCCTGAACTGGAAAAAGCCAACTGAACGCGACGTTCGTCTCTTTGCCTTGTTGAACAGCATGTAGCCTCTGACGGAGTGGCACTCTCTACTAGAAATCATCGGGTGATTTCCCCCAGGTACTGTGCGAGGTCGTCTCCAAGCGGTCGTCTGTGATCGAAGGGACTTTGACTATCGACGAACTTAATGAGATCTTGGACGATATAGCTAAGAACATGGGCAAATCGTAAGAGTAGCTGTCACTTATCATGGGGCTGGGAGGATTGACACCCGTTGAACAGGGATGTGCAGTCGAAGATTCTGAGGAGGATATACAACAATTCGACGGCGGATGAGCAACGGTGGATCATCCGTATTATTCTGAAGGGTAGGGGCACATAGACTTCACGTGCCAAACCACTGACAGTGCAACAGATATGAACATCTCCGTCAAGGAGACCACAGTGTTTGCAGTCTTCCATCCCGATGCACAAGATCTTTACAACACCTGCTCGGACCTGAAGAAAGTCGCATGGGAACTTTGGGATCCTTCGCGCCGGCTTAATGCGAAGGTATGGCCATCCGCCGCAATACATACCACTTAATTTCCTCACTTGTCATTACAGGACAAAGAAATCCAAATCTTTCATGCATTCGCTCCTATGTTGTGCAAACGGCCGACTAGAAAGATAGAAGAGACAGTCAAAGCGATGGGTGGATCCAAATTTATCATTGAGGAGAAGCTCGATGGTGAACGAATGCAGCTCCATAAGCGAGGCAATGAATACTTCTACTGCTCACGGTACGGATAGACATACCTTTTTAGCCGCATCAAGTCGGTGATGAGGATCTATAGGAAAGGCAAAGACTATACTTATCTTTATGGAAAGCACATCGGTGCTGGAAGTTTAACACCTTTTATCGACTCTGCTTTCGACTCAAGAATTGATGAGTAAGTTCTCTCTTGACCTATTACGCCCTTGCGCTCAATCTTTTTCAGTATCATCCTTGATGGAGAGATGCTTGTCTGGGACCCCGTCTCTGAAAGAAACCTTCCATTCGGAACATTGAAGACCGCCGCACTTGGTAGGTAATTTCTCGTGAACCGCCATCATATCCCCCTCAACCTACTTAGACAGGTCCAAGAAAGAGAACAACCCCCGACCCTGCTGTAAGATATTAGTTGCCTCGTCGTTGCCTCCACTACTCACCCCATGGACTCAGTCAAAGTATTCGACTTGCTATATCTGAACGGAATGTCCCTTCTCGACAAGACGGTGAAATTTCGTAAGAACAACCTGCGACACTGCATCAAACCAATCCCTGGCCGGATTGAATTTGTTGAGGAGTACCAAGGCGAAACCGCAAATGACATCCGGAAGCGAATGGAGCAAGTCATGGAGAATAGAGGAGAAGGCCTCGTCATCAAGCATCCCAAGGCAAAATATATCTTGAATGGGAGAAACACCGATTGGATCAAGGTCAAGCCGGAGTATATGGTAAGTACTAAGTTGGTCTCCTGAATCAGATGCATCTATTGACGTACCAATGCCAGGATAATATGGGTGAAACGGTAGATGTACTCGTCGTTGGTATGCGATACTTTTGTCCAGGTATGGCAGCTAACTGAGCGTGTTTCTTAGCCGGAAACTACGGCAGTGGGAAGAGGGGTGGTGGCGTGTCAACTTTGATTTGTGCCGTCATGGACGACCGTCGTCCAGACTCGGACGATGAGCCCAAGTACATTCACTTATTGCTTCCTGACATATAGCCACTAACGTATTCGATAGATATAGCAGTTTTGTACGTATCGGCACGGGACTGTCGTTTGCCGACTACGTCTGGGTGAGGAGCAAACCGTGGAAGGTCTGGGACCCTAAGAATCCTCCCGAGTTTTTGCAGACTGCGAAGAAAGGTCAGGAGGACAAGGGTGACGTTTATCTGGAACCAGAAGAGTCCGTAGGCTTAATTTATCGGATACACTCTGATGCTAATGGTGGTTCTCTTTACTGTGTACGCAGTTCCTTCATTCTGAAAGTCAAGGCAGCGGAAATTACCCCTTCAGGTATTCATTCGTACCTCCGTTCTCCAGCTCTCATTGAGGCTGAACTTCTCCAGACCAATACCACATGGGATTTACTATGAGGTTCCCCCGTGCATTGGCTATCCGGGATGATTTATCTATCGCGGATTGCATGACAGCGACCGGCAAGTATCCCGTATTGGCAGGGATCAGGTATTGACGGAACTCCTCTTACAGAGGTCTTCGAGAGCTTGAAGTCAGAGCGAAAGCGGAAGATGGAAGATGACGCTGGGTCAGTCTGTTGTGACCTTGCACACTGTACTAATGACTCATCTTTGATGTAGGATAACTACAAAGAAACGGAAGACAACAGTAAAGAAGGTCTGCACTCTCTACATTTTAGATGGGGCCCTTCTCTAACTGAGATATCAGGTCGCACTGTTGCCCGAATACTCTGGGCCCAACCTGAAGAAAGTCGCTGTCAAAACTGATATATTCAACGGCATGAAGTTTGGTGCGTCCGGATTGTATTCTTTAGGCGGGATGCTAAACATGATCATGTATCATTCCACATAGTCGTCTTCTCAGATCCCAAGTCACGAACAGGAGAAGCAGACAAGAAGGAGCTCATGAAAACGTAAGGTTTCATTAGCAACATGGGTGGAGGAACAAAGACTGTTTGACGTGCTCACTGACCCCGCGTTTACTTGTATTTTTTAGGATTCATGCAAATGGTGGAACCTGCTCTCAGATAGTCAATAAGAATTCCGAGGCGATTGTCATTTATGGAGGCTCAATAACTCGTGAGTCGACCTAGAAGTGCACGAAGGGACGGAAGCTCACCATTGCCTCTGACTGGCGGTTTACGTCCTGTAGCATATGACCTGAAGTTGGTGATTGATAAAGGGATCCACGATGTTATCAAGCCATCGTGGATCACAGATTCTGTGACCCTAGGAGAGCCAGCACCCTTCAAAAAGAAGTAAGCAAACCTGTGCAAATCAGCGCCCATGCTACGTTTACTTACCCTCCGCTCAGGTACTTCTTCCACGCCACCGAAGAACGGAAATATGCAGATGAATATAATGAAGATGACGGCGAGGAAGAGGGGGCGGTACCCAGTGCAGACGAGCAAGAAAGGGACGTTAAATCTGGGACTGTCGAGCCCGGGTCTGAGACGGAAGACGAAGACGAAGAGCAGGCTCCGGAAATCAAGGAGGAACAGGATGGGGAACTGCACGAATGGTTAAAGGTTGATGACCGGAAATCACCAGCGTTGCCCGCTCATGACGAAGAAGATTCTGTAACGGAGGACGATTCCGACAATGCTGACGTCGCTGACGAGGAAGAACCTGACTTGGACGATTGGTTCCAAGTGAAGGGGGAAACAGAAGATGAGGGAGCTGGAGCTCTAGCAACAGCATCAAGGCACAGAGAGACAACGGTGACCCACGGTCTCTTGCTCTGCGCTTTGATTGATCTCATATGCCTTTCCAGCCTGACGTCGACGGAGATGTTAAGATGGGGGAGAGTGAAGAGGCTATGGATTACGATCCGGATGTCATCTTCAAACACTTGTAGGTGAATTCTTACGGAAAAGTGATTGTTAACATCTCAGTTTGGTGTCGTTGACGTAGGTGTTTCTACCTTGACTCGCCTGCGAATGCACAAAGACATGGCATGGCGACTCGTCCCAAGTATGAAGCGGCGATTACCAAAAGGCAAGTATTGTATTTCGGTGATTAACCTGCCGTATGTTTACTCCCTCCAGCTTTGAAGAAGTCGAAAAACTCATTAAAGATAACGGGGGCAAGATTGTTGATTTGGACGAGCCAAAGCTAACACACGTTGTGCTTGATAAACGAGATGATAGTCGCCGGGTTGAGCTCATGAAACGCACATCAAAGTGAGGCTCTTTATTTTTAACTGCATTCATGGGAACTGACTTTGGACTTCTAAAGGCCGCGCCGGAGGCACTTGGTTTTATCAGACTACATCGAGGCGTGTATAGACGAGGGAACGCTCCTTGATGAAGAAGGTGAGTCTTTCTGATTTAGTAAGAGGACGTGTCCACAGGACTGACAGGGGGCGGTTGGTATCGATAGAATTTGCTCCGTGAGGTGGTGGGGAGGTACGGATATAGCCTAGTTTTTAAGTGTACAATGATAAGGGATGTGATTTGAATTGTCTGGAGGGCAAGTGTAATGAGTGAGTGGCACATATGGTAGATATTGATGGGAGCGGAGTTGGCAAGCAGAGGACAATGACATGCGGCTGCGTGAGTATTTCGGACTTGGCACTTTCGAAATTCTTTTTGGCATTGCGTCCATCGCTGTTGGCTGCTCGAACTCGAGAACCTGGCTCTCTGAAACAAACCGCGAACTCCTCAGGCCCTGAGCTTGCCGCCTCTACAAGCGCTCCCTTCTTTTACACTCATTACCCAATTCGGAAGCATTCTATTCTCAGACACAAGACCGCCGTGCAAGCCCATTCTTCACCGCCGCCAGTTCTGTTCCCAACAGCGACGACCACGACGCCCAGATGACAGACCTCAACGTCTCGCCAATATCTCAGCTGCTGCACTCGTTGGGCATGACCCGCGAGGACCTCAACAAGCGCAGCAATGAAATGCGACAATTTCTCACAGCAAACGACTCGATGCCCTCACGCGTTCCTGAGCTCACCTCGGGTTATAGGTCGAGGTCCAGTTCTGACCTGCGCTCGGGAACGCGCTCGGCAAGCTCGTCCTTCTCGCTATCGCGCTCTATTTCGCGTGCGAGCTCGCACTCTCGCCGCGAAGGGTCACCGCCCAGTACACCCATCAAGTCGGAACAATCAGAGGGGGGACTTCCAAGTCGGCCCATGGACAACATGGAAATTATCATCGAGCGACAACGGCAAACGAGGAAGGAACGCAGGAGTAGGAAGGATAAGGAGCGGGCTGTTGCGGGCAAGTCGCTGGTGCCGCCGCCATCACCATCGCCCAGTAGTACGTCACAGTCGGCAGTGAGCTTGGATTCGTTCATGCAATCACGCGACGATCGTCCTCAATCGGCGGCGGGGAGCGAGTCTGCGTCTGCAACGACGTCTTCAGAGGTCAGTTGACGTGTTTGACGCGCTTGCCGCCTGTCTCTTAAATTCTCATCCCCCCAGGTCCTCGATCCTCCCCCAGTCACTCCACATAAAAGTAAATATTACCGCGAACACACTATCCACATGTCAAATCCTCGCCCTCGCAAGGTAAGAATCCAGTGCTCGTTGCTTATTTTGTGTCCTTACACTGCGCCAGGATACGTCTTGTAAAGCTGAGACACCAACACCGACAAAACTGCCCTCCCAACCGCCCGTCCCGAGCCACCCCATTCCAGCATACTACCCTTTTCCTCCTTTCGCAGCATATGGACAGTATATACCAGGTCACTATCCTATCCCCCACGCGTCAACCTCTGCCCTCCCCGTGACACCCCAGTCCAACCGAATTCTCACCTCCCATTCCACCGCGAAACCCCCAGCGAAATCTTCCACGCCTCTCCCCGCGTCCTCACCCATGCATGCATCTTCCTCACCGCCGCCCTCTTCACCGGCTCCTCAAATAGTCAACCTAGTCTCGTCGCCCGGACCCATGGGCTCTTCCCCTGCCAAGGAGCAGTACGATAAGCTGCCCTTTAAACTTCCTCCTGGCCCTTATTCGTCCAAGAAGCCCGACCTCTCGTACGCTGCTCTCGTTGGACAAGCTATCCTTGCTTCTCCCGACCACCGTCTTACCCTGCAGGAAATTTACGACTATATTACGATTGTCTATCCGCATTACAAGCGCGGTGAGACTACGTGGATGAATAGTATCCGGCACGTTCTCAGCACCACGGCTGTCTTCCGCAAGGTTCCGCGGGATCGTTCTGTCGGCAGGACGCTATGGGCAATCTATGACGAAGATATAGAGTGCTTCAAGGGTGGTGGATTCAAGAAGCATTTATGCAAGGATATGGTTAAGCAACAAGCGGAGAAAGACAAGAAGAACAAATCCCGGAAGCGCTCGGATGTCGAAGAAGACGCGAGCGCCGAGACTAGGAAGCCCAAAAGGTCGAGGAAGGACACTTCACACAAGGTTTCGAACAGCTCTTTCTCCGCTCCCGACGCGTCTGCTTCTGGGACTCTCTCGCAGGTCCCTCTTCTGAACCCTCAACCGTCTTTTATGGTGGCGGGGACATCTTCCCATCCGTTCTTCCCTCGTCCTACCCCACATCATCAGCCATACTATGAAAGCTGTCTGCCACAACCACAACTCCTCCCAGCTGAAGTTATTTTCCCTCCACTTCCCCCAACCGCAGCCTTGGCTTCTCGTTCAACGTCGGTTACCTCTGACGACAAAGGGTCTGGACGCGCGCCAACGCCGCCACCGCCTATTGAGAAGACAGCATCTGAAGCGACAGACGTTTCAGAGTCTTCATCATTATTATCGGTACCCGAGTTGACGCCGAACCGAAGTTCCTCAACTACCCCTCCGTCGTCTGTGCCTGCCACGAGTGATATGGACATTGATCTCACCGAGGCTAAATCCACCGAGAATGGAAAGATCTCCGAGAGTAATGGTGCTATCGCTATCGCCGGTGTCGACGATAACGCTAATGGCCGCGAAACAAGTTCCTCTTCGCTTGCCATCGATGATGATAACGTCTTCAATAGTTCATTGCTTGGGCCTGTTCAGTTCTGGGGTGAATCCCCTAGAACTGCTAGTCTGTTGCAGCCGGGCATAGAGTTGCTGAATTTTGATGCAATGGCGGATGACGAGGAGGAGGAGGAGGGGGAAAAAGCGCTGAACTCCAAGGGCCAGCTTTTGGGACGAAAGGTTCGTGTATGCATTCTTATTCTCGCTTTCTCTTATTGACGCATTTCCTCAGATCACAATGTTCCCTCCCGTTCCCGCGTCGCCGACCTTGGGTCTACGGTCGAAGACAGGGGCCAGTGGAGAGTCTTCGTTGTCTTTCAAAGAGATCGGGCGGCCCAAGACCCCAAGCGGCTCCAAACCGCCCTCAGCCGACTCTGGGGCACCGTCAACCCCTCCTCGCCGCGTTAAACTGTCCTCCACCCGCACCCCCATTTCGCACAAGGGTCTACACATGAGCCCTTCAGCCAGTCTCGCACACTACAAGTCGAATCTAGACCCCCCACGCACCGAGCGGCTTGAGCCACCTCCCCTCCTGTCCTTCAGCAAGTCGGCTGAAACGGAGACGTTGGCTTCTCTCCAGGACGAGGGTTATGATCCTATGCGGACTCCTCGCCGGTCGAGTACACATGGAGGATCATCATCGCTTGCTGGCGCACCACCTATCACGCCCAAGCGAGGGGGTGGGTTTGAGTCGCTTTTCCGGACTCCTGCTGGGTTCTCTCCATTCCGTACACCACGGTCAAGAGCGGTAATGGATCCCAATGATCCCCGCGTCCTGCTCGATGAAGAATTGAGCCGGCCATCGTTAATTGACGATAGCCCGGGGGGTATCTTTGGCAAAGGCAAACTGCTGTATGAAAGTCCTGGCTTTGATAGCTGGGCCAATAGTCCGAAGAAGTACTGGCATTGGTGATACTAAATCCCGCGTATATCTCCTTTTCTTTTTCGTGGCCCCTTTGTGACACTTCTCCGTTCATGTTTTGCGCGACAATACTGACCCATTTTTCTGATCTATCTCCTTTGCTTCGTCATCTACTTATGCCCCCGTCATGATATCTTGTCCCATGTCTTTTTCTTGAACAGATCCATTTATGTACTATTAGCGACTGCCACGACCCGTTACGACCCTTGCCTTCTGTTTTCCCCGCTCTACCTTCTGGGCTACACCCGAATTTATTACCAGAATGGGGGCCCCAATTTCTATCGTGCATTTTTCTCTAGAGACATTTATTCATCGTCTATTCTGTGTCCTCGCTCCGCGGTGGCGGCAGGATCATCCTCACCGGGGCTGTTTATTTCTTTATTCCTTCAATTACTTTTAACCCGCATTCAGAGAGACTTTTTTCCCCTCATTTTGGTGTTCAGAGGCATATATGTGTAACGTTTTGTTTTCTGTACTGTGAACTCTAAATTTCAAGCATTTCAAAGCTTGCTGTTTTACGGACCTTGTCATCCACTGTCGTTTGTCGCTATGTTAACGTTGTTGAAATCACAATGTGTATTCGATTTGGCTCGCTGCTTAACATCGTGTGTGTGTGTTTCATGTCAAGCAACTTAGAAAGTGGATTGATTATGCGGTACATTAGATTTTGGAGAGTAGTACTACAGTTAAGATCTACGTGGCTACAATACAAATGGACGCGATGTACACTTGGAAATTACTATCAGTTATACCATACAACGTAAAAGGCAATACTGGAAGTTTTCAACAAAACGCGAACGAATAGACCAGGCCAAATGATTTCCTGGAAATGCTCGCTAGGGAGCCGCGAGACATGACAGCCTGGCTATCCTTGTTCCTCTCCAGACTCCCCTTCCCCTTCCTCCTCCGAGTCTGAGTCCGAGTCCGGTGCCATACCCGCCGCTTTCAGGGCTTTATAAATCTCAGGCTCGTTCTCCTTCGCCCATGCTGGAATGAGAATAAACAAGGGCGGGGGACTGGTGTTAGCGATCATGATCAAGACGAGCTGTGATAGGCGGCAACCGACGAGACGTTGAAAACCGATACCAAGATGCACGAAGCGAGACACGAAACCAAGAAGAAAGAAAGAAAAAAGGTACTCACCCCAGTCATATTTAAACGCATCCCTCTCCCCCTCCGGTTGCCTATTGCGTTCCTCTTGCGCTTTACGGTACAAATACTTGCTCTGGCGCGCCTCTTCCTCGTTCAAGAGGATGGTTCGGAACGTGTCACTGACGAGTTCTTGGAGTGTTTTAAGGGTGGAGGATAAGACGTGGGCGTCGAGGTCGTGGGAGTCGATTGCATTGACGCCCCAGGGATCGGTTGGTGCTGCGAGGGTCAGGTCGCAGGATGAGGAAGGAGATGTGTCGTTCTGAGGAGGGTCGTTGGAGGAGGTGGGAGATGGGTCTTTGGAGGAGATGGAAAGGCAGTCATTGAGCGAAACGAGCGATGAGGTATTGGAGGACTAAGATGAGGAGGGTGGACTACGAGTCACCGAGATGGGGGATGTGGACTCCGGCTCACATTTGGGTGGGGATGGGAGAGGGAAGGGGAGCGATAACAACGGCACAATATCCGTCACGTCGTATCCACGCGTTCGGAACCTCTCGCGCTCACGGGCCTTCCGCTCAGCCTGGTAACCCTCCCACTTGACATTACCTCCCTCCCTCTTCCTCATCCCCTCTTTACGCAGGCGCTCCATATAATCCCCCACGCGCTCCATATAAAGACCGCACAAAAAGCAGCTAGGCTCTAACCTGCTCAGGCCGATGTAGGGGTACACCCCCGCACGCTCGGGGGAGAGGAGATGGCGTGTGAGGGTAGATTCCGGGTGGGGCATACAGACGCGGAGGGCGGACTGCGGGTGGGTTAGGGTCGGTCCCTCGCGCTCTCTCACCAGTACCTGAACCCCTTCCAACATATTAGGTAAGATCGCCTGCTCAAGTTCGACTGGTAAGAGGGAGCGGTGGGGGATGTAGTATGGGCTCTTGCGTCGGGCATCGAGAGCGTCGTTGTTACATTTTCTGAGGAAGGCGCGGATTTGGTCGTCGGTTGGGCGGGGTATTGTAAGGTGAGGGGACGGGAGGGTTGCTGGGAGAGGAACATAGACAACCTCATGTGGGAGTTGTAAAATTTGTCGATGGGTTTCCGAGGCTTTGACCAAGTCAATGAAGTTTTTGAATGGGGCAAGGAGTGCGTCGATCCATTTCATGACGTTGAAGGGAGTGGCAGCGGGTTCCTGCGTCTCCATTACTAGAACTTCAAACAGCTCCGGCATGATGTCGCTGTCGCTGGGCAAAGCCTTGTACGCCTCCCTTATCCGTCGATGAAAGTCCACATATACCTCCTTTAAATTCACATCCACTTTACTCACTTTTTCAACCAGACGCTCCACCTCCTCGACTATCGTCTGCGCAGCGTCCAAATACTGATGATGCACTGCTCCGCGCGTAAACTTCCAACGACCTTTGGACAATTCGTGCACCCGGTAGAAGCGGGACTTGTGTGTGAGGAGGTTGTGCTGGAGGATGGGGAGATGGCGCGCGTAGAGGTAGGCGATGAAATCGGCATGGGCGTCTATGTTGTCGATGTCGGGTGTCGAGGTCGAAGGTGCGCTGCGGAGGGTGCGTGTGGCCTGCCAGATGGCCTTTATAACCGTCCTGCACTCGACCGCGATAGTGTCCTCGTCCTCCTTCTCGTCGCTAGCGACGTATATCTTCACTCCATCCTGCCCAACGCCCATCGCCAGGGCAAAGCTGGGACCCGTGGGGTTGGCTGGCAAAAAGAAGGCAATGGTGTCGAGAATGCGGTGGGAGGGGTGGGCGAGGTGTAGGGGTTCGAGGATATTTGTGATGGGATATAGACAGTCGTACATTTCCTCCTCGTACTGGCTTGCAGTAGCCCTTGGATGGGAAGATAGAGACGAGAGATACAGAAGCAACAGAGGTATTTCTGTGTTTGCCATGTTAACACTGTGGTGGTCGGGTCAAGGCCGGGTCTCATATTATGACTCGGAGTCATATCGCCCTCTGTTATTAATAAGTATTCCATGGTCGGCACTTTTTTTCTCACACTTCTTTCGTTGAAAGATTGAGATAAAATTTGAAAATTGAGCGAGTGCATTGAAAGGACGAAGTGAATAGGTATCGATGGATAAAGGTACATTAAAAGGCAGTCTGGGGCAATGGAGAGTCAGCACAATGAACGTAGAAAGTGAATACTGGTAAGAGTCAGATGGCTGTTCTTAGTTTTTGGTTGTATAGGTATCCCCAACGCCCGAAGGCTCCGGCATGGGTTATGTACTCATCACAAGAAGGCAAACGTAGGCGGAGAAAGTAACTCACCAATACTGGTACGGACTATCGAGTCATCTGAAGAAAGGACAGTCAGTACGATTCGACGACAAGTTTGGAGGAAGAAAACAAGGTCAGAGGTGCAAAAGAGTTTGGCGTTGCTCAGCCGATCGTCAAAGCCTTGGGCTTGTTACGACTGGGGCGGCAATGAAATCATCATAAGAAAAGTTCAAAAAGATGGACTTACCACGAACTTGTCCTTGTCATCGATATCGACCAAGAGAGAAAAAACAAATCGTGAAGAAAATCCGCGCGCTATTTATGAGAGTCATAGGACCGTGGGAAAAGACTTGAACCGTATTAGTCAAGCGAGCCAAACAGTCATCAAGGCTTGTCACTGACCACCACACCACGACCAGAGTCTTTTAAACACCCCAAAAAGACCCTTACCCACCATTTTTAATTACCTGACATTTATCCTGGCTCATCTTTGAAAACAGGTATAATGTCTCCCCCAGGGTCACCCAGATTGGTAGACTCATTTACAGCTCCCAAGGAAATCCTCGACGAATTCGCCCAACTCGCAGAGGAGGAAAATGTCGACCCTTTTGCTGAGACAGCATCTAAACGCCAGATTGCGGCTCGCCAGTCGGATTATCACAACAGGCGCTTCAACCGTGTAGCCGTTGAGAGTGCTGATGCTTTCAAAGCCAGCGAGGATGGTGCTGAAGTCGAGGGCGGTTACAAGGATGCCATGCGGCTGGCCCGGTTGGAGCAGGAGGAGCAGAGGGTGAAGAGGGCAATTGAGGAGAAGCAGAGGAAGGAAAGGGAGGATGAGAAGATGAAGATGGACCTCGACAAGACGCCACCCGCGGCAGAACTCGATGCTGTCGAACGCGAGCTCGAGGCTGCGCGGGAGCTTGCTCAGAACAAGGAGGCGGGGACGAAACGAAAGCGACGATGGGATGTCTCCGAACCAAACGACGAGAACGCCGACCCTAACAAGAAGGAGGGGGAGAAAGAAGAGTCTGCGCCGAAGAAGCGACGCTCACGCTGGGATGCTGCTCCGCCCGATGTTCAGCAGCCCGCTGAGACCCCCAAGCGGTCGAGATGGGATCAGGCACCTGCTGTGCAGGACACGCCAATGCAGCCCATCATCATGAACGCTCCTGGTGTCATGCACGAAGACAAACACAACCGTTATTTGACCGACGAAGAGCTCGACGCCCTCCTCCCGACATCTGGTTATGCTATTGTCACACCACCTCCCGGCTATGCACCCCTTGTCGCTCCACGAAACCTCATGGCAACGCCAGTTACTAAAATAGAAGGCTTCCATATCCAAGAGGGTTCAGATGCTGCAGCTTTGGCAGCCGCTGCTGGTCTCGCCCCTGAATTGCCGACGGAGATCCCAGGTGTCGGAAACCTTGCCTTCTTCAAACCAGAGGACGCCCAGTACTTCGCAAAGATCTTGAAGGAGGAGGATGAGACTGAGTTGTCCGTCGACGAGATGAAAGAAAGGAAGATCATGCGACTTCTCCTCAAAATCAAGAACGGTACCCCTCCTGTTCGAAAGACCGCCCTCCGTCAAATCACAGACAAGGCCCGAGAGTTTGGTGCCGGCCCTCTTTTCGACAAGATTCTTCCCCTCTTGATGGAGCGTACCCTCGAGGACCAAGAGCGCCACTTGTTGGTGAAGGTCATTGATCGAGTACTCTACAAGCTCGACGACCTTGTCCGCCCATACGTCCACAAGATCCTCGTCGTCATCGAACCTCTCCTCATCGACGAGGACTACTATGCCCGCGTTGAGGGCCGTGAAATCATTTCCAACCTGGCCAAGGCTGCCGGTCTTGCCCATATGATCTCCACAATGCGACCCGACATCGACCACGCCGACGAATATGTGCGCAACACCACAGCGCGCGCATTCTCGGTCGTCGCCTCGGCACTCGGTATCCCTTCGCTCCTCCCTTTCCTGAAAGCTGTCTGCCGATCGAAGAAGTCGTGGCAAGCAAGGCACACCGGTATTCGTATCGTCCAGCAGATTGCGATCATGATGGGTTGTGCTATCCTTCCCCACCTCCGCAACCTCGTTGACTGTGTTGCACACGGTCTCTCTGACGAGCAGCAGAAAGTCAGGACCATGACTGCCCTTGCCCTCGCTGCTTTGGCTGAGGCCGCTGCACCCTATGGTATCGAATCCTTCGACAACGTCTTGAAGCCGCTTTGGCTTGGTATCCGTCTGCATCGTGGCAAAGGACTCGCTGCCTTCCTGAAGGCCATCGGCTTCATTATTCCCTTGATGGACCCCGAATACGCCTCTTACTACACGAAGGAAGTCACCGTCATCCTCATTCGAGAGTTCCAAACGTCGGACGAAGAGATGAAGAAGATTGTTCTCAAGGTGGTGAAGCAGTGCGCGGCGACGGAGGGTGTCACTCCCCAGTACATCAAGCAGGACATTCTCCCTGACTTTTTCAAATCCTTTTGGGTCCGCCGTATGGCCCTCGACCGCAGGAACTACCGTCAGGTCGTAGAAACTACTGTCGAGCTGGCGCAGAAGGCTGGCGTTTCGGAGATTGTGGGGCGTATCGTCAACGAGTTGAAGGATGAGGCGGAACCTTACCGAAAGATGGTTATGGAGACCATCACCAAAGTCGTCGCTACCCTTGGTGCCTCCGACATTGACGAGCGACTCGAAGTCCGACTCATTGACGGAATCATCTACTCCTTCCAGGAGCAAACCACCGAAGACCAGGTCATGTTGGACGGGTTTGGCACCGTCGTCAATGCCTTGGGTGTCCGAGTCAAACCCTACCTCACCCAGATCGTCTCGACTATCCTTTGGCGTCTCAACAACAAGAGCGCCAAGGTCCGACAACAAGCTGCCGACCTCACTACTCGCCTTGCCGTAGTCATCAAGCAATGCGGTGAAGACCAGCTCCTCAGCAAGCTCGGCCTTGTCCTGTTCGAACAGCTTGGTGAAGAATACCCCGACACACTCGGTAGTATTATCGCTGCTCTTGGTGCCATCGCCAACGTCGTTGGTATGACCCAGATGAACCCTCCAGTAAAGGATCTCTGTGAGTTTTCCCTTATTACCCCTTAAGCTACTCGTTACTGACTTTTTATTGCTTCGCAGTGCCCCGAATGACCCCCATCCTGCGTAACCGACACGAAAAGGTTCAAGAAGCTTCCATCAACTTGATTGGTCGCATCGCCGATCGAGGTGCAGAATTTGTTCCTGCTCGAGAATGGATGCGTATCTGTTTCGAACTCCTCGATTTATTGAAGGCGCACAAGAAGGGCATCCGACGAGCCGCTGTCAACTCTTTCGGTTATATCGCCAAGAGTTTGGGCCCTCAAGACGTGTTGTCCGTACTTCTTACGAATTTGCGCGTGCAAGAGCGTCAGAGCCGTGTTTGCAGTACTGTCGCTATCGCCATCGTGGCTGAGACTTGCGGACGTGAGTACAAGTTATTTCAATCATTGGGTCTAGACACTGATTCCTATTTTTATCATATAGCTTTCACCTGTATTCCCGCCATTCTCAACGAATACCGGACTGCTGAACTCAACGTTCGAACCGGCTGTTTGAAGGCGCTCTCCTTCGTCTTTGAATACGTCGGTCCGCAGTCTGCGTACTACGTGGATTCGGTTGTGACCATGCTCGAAGACGCTCTCACCGATCGCGACCTTGTCCATCGTCAAACCGCCAGCACCATTGTCAAGCATCTGGCTCTCGGTGTTGCTGGACTCGGATGCGAGGATTCCATGACGCATCTCTTGAACCTCGTCTGGCCCAACTGCTTCGAAACCTCTCCTCACGTCATTGGTGCTGTCATGGAAGCTATCGAGGCCATGCGAGTGACACTCGGTCCTGGTGTGTTGCTCAGTTACACACTGCAGGGCCTTTTCCACCCTGCTCGCAAAGTGCGCGAGGTCTATTGGAGGATTTATAACGCGCTGTATTTGGGAGCTGCGGATGCCCTTGTGCCATTTTATCCTGATCTGGGCGAGTTGAGCGAGGGTCAAAATGTGTATGATAGGCACCCTTTGCAGGTGTTCATTTAGATTCGTACTTTGTAGTTGTTCCTGTTTCCGTTGTTCCTTTATTAGTAGTCTTTTTACTATATTACGCTTCGCAGTTGTTGTAACTATACATGTCGATGATTTCTTGGTCGAAGACTTTGACGAGCCTCTCCCTGCGGGGAGCTTCAGATGTGCGGCACTCTCCATGATCTGGCGAATGGGCTATACAGAGTCGGCGCTTATTCATCCAACTCTATGAGCGCTTGTTGATCCTGGAATTGCATTTGCTATTTGCTTTTGTTCGCTGCGTACCATTGAGAGAGTTACCAGTGTGTTGTTCACATGCTGCGTGATTGCAACTATAAGTTAGGGAATGCAGATCAGTCGAATCCGTCAAGTTGACAGGGGAAACGGCAACCTTCAATTTGCAGGAGTCCTGCCGAGCATAGTGGACAGCCAGCAGTTCGTTTCCTCTCCACTGTCGATGGATTCCATACTGGTGATCTCGACAAGAAATGTACAGCCCCCAATAAAATAAAATGTGGTAGTAAACATTTAGGCTACAAAAGAAAAAAAAAAAAGAGATCATCTACGACAAAGAATGACGTCGTCCGCGTCAAGCGCAGTAGAAGTAATAAGACAAAGAAGCCGATTATGCATGTACAATTTACGAAGATCCTGATGTCAAACCGGCCGGGAACCCGGAGAAATCGACCTGTTCTTGGTAGGGTGTTCCGTCGACAGTGTATCCGATTCGTAGACGCAGTCGCACGGCGCTCTATTCGGGTGAAGGATTCTGTCGGTGTTTTCATCGACAGGGAAAGCTGAAGTACTCACCCCCACAGGTGCGGCTACACGCATTTGTTGAGTCTCCGTTGCGCCAGGGTTTACCGTCGAGTTCGACATGGGCAACATCTGCAGTTGTTGGGACTGTGCACAGACATGTTAGAACCGGACGAAAAGATGTTTGGCAAAGACCAAGGACATACCTTTGGAACAGCAGCCTGGAAAGTGATACCGGTAGCTGCAGATCCACCAGTTACCTGGAACCGCGCGAGGATCATCACAATGCCAGGCTTCGTAGGCGAAGTCTGAGGCGTCAGCGTAATCTTCAAGCCGTTCTTTTCGTACGCGGTATATGCTGTTAGCTTGGGCGCAGAAGGAGTAGCGGGTGCTTGAGCGCTGACGAGGTTAAAGGCAGATGATGGAGGAGCGGCAGTCGCAGTCGCAGGAGTTGGAGGGAAAGAGGGCGGTACGGAGGGGGTGGCAGGTGGACCGGTCGACGGCGTTGAGTCAAAGAGACCAAGGATGTCTTGGATGCCCTGTTTCTGGGGGGGAGGCGGCGAGGTGCTTGTCGATGGCGCGGCTGGAGTAGATGATGAACCGAAGATTTCAGCAAGGAGGTCTTGGTTGGATTGGGCTGAAGCGCCTGTTTGCCCGTTGGCGATTGTGGGTGTGGCGGCGATGTCGTCGCCCAAAAGGTCGCCCTGGGTTATGTTAGCCACTTGAGCACACGCCCACACCATCCAGAGGACGTACCTCGGTAGCCTTCGTTGATCCCACAGGTTTCTTCTCGCTGACTACAAGAACGGTCAATCTCACATCTCCCGAAGGCAACAGCATAATATACACGCACCCACGCCCATGACAGTAGCTTTCAACTCGGGAGCAGGCATCTGTTCCAGGACTCCGCTTCGCATCTCTCCCAAAGTGAACAAACTAGCAAATTCTACAGCTCGCTGTTGCAGCTCCAGTTCAGGGCTGGTGGTATATTTGGCGAGGAGTTCTGCGACACGGTCTTGTTCGGGTCGAGAGGTCGTGGCGCGAGCAGAGATCTTCGTCAATGCGGCCAGAACGAATTGACGGATGAGGTAGTTGGAGTAAGGCGAATCCAGGCAGGAGATAAGGAGATCGATAAGTTCTGAGTCCTTGACCTATTGAAATGTCAGTCGTGGACCAAGACACTCGGTAACGCGTTGAAAACGTACAGGCTGCGTCGTCTGTTCATCAACGATGACACCACCTTCAAGAAGGATGTCACTGTATTCTCCAAGGATCCAAGTCGCTGCAAGGGTAAGGGACTCTTGAGAGATATCAGCTTTCAGAGCAAGGTACAACTTCGAGGCAGTGTAGGCCTGGAGCTCTGGAGTGTGTGCAACTAAGCGGATGAATGCAGACAGAATTTCCTCTCGAACGAAATTTCCAGCCTAATTTTTACTGTTAAGTGATTTCCAAGCAGCGTTGGCAAGAAGAACCGACCAGTTTCAAAGTTCGAAGCACGGTATCGATATGCCACCGTTTGTTGGGAGCAAATCGCTCTGCGGCAAGGGATATTTGGGTCGTCATTCCGTACTTGAACTCGTCGTCTGCAACTTCGAGGAAGACAAGGAGCTCCCGGACTAAAATACGAACATTGGTCTCGTTGATGAGGGCATATGACAGTTCCAGGGCACGCCGACGGATCGAGATATCGCCATCCCGGAGACAGTCGAGGATCGTGTTGCAATGTCGTTGTACGGCGTTCGTATCCATTGTCACGACCTTGTTCAGCGTGTTCAATGCGACATAACTGAGGTTTGATAAGGGAGGGGTAAGAGAGACGATCTTTGAAAACACTTACCGAATGTTGTTATCCCTGTTGGTCAAGAATTTACCCAAGATGTTGATAGCCATAACTCGCAAACCAGTATCCGCTTCAATATCGAGGACGGTCAAGACAGTTTCGTAAAGGATCGAGTTGCCGACGTTTTTCGAACCGTCTGTATTCGTGGCCACCTGGGATACGCTGTCAACTAGGGAATGTTTGAAGGGATGGAAGTTGATTACCTGTGCCAAAATGTCGTTCATGGTCTCGCTTGCCTGCGCGTCACCCTTTCCAAGGATACGCAGTAATCTTAGGATCTTCACTTGCAAGAACGGATCTGTTATCCCAGACACATCGTGCTCTGGACTGTATCCAGTCGTAACCAGAGATTTAAGGTTGCGGACGAGAAGGGGAACGGCCTAAAGGGCGTCAGACGTAGGATGCTGCGGGAACAGAAATCTTACATACGCTTCTGAATTCGTTGAGATTGTTTTCGTCGATAGCACACAGCTCCGTGACAAGAGTGATTGCTGTAAGGAGGACGCCATGATTTCGATCGGTCAAGAGGCTCTTGGCTTTGCTGATAAAGTGGTCGGCAATGTCTGGCACTTTCTTGACGACTCTCAGTGCACAAAGCGCAGACTATTCCACGGTTAGGAAGGAACGCATAACTGAAGACGCGACGAACCTTTTTCCTGATGTATGTATTGCTCGATCCCAACAGCTTTTCGATTTCGTTGGCTAAATCTCGAGACATCTCTTCAGATGCGATATTTGCGAAGGTGCAAAGGGCCAATCCAACTGCATACATATTGGAATGGTTCATATCGCTGGGAAATGTAGTGTTGGACAACAGCCACGAGGAGTAGATCCAGGAGAGCGCACTTTTTCAAAGAGTTGGTGACCAACGTCAAGACCTCCTGGTTCTCGTCCAACAGCAACATGATACCGAGATACCCTAACCTCTTGTCTGAGAACCTGGGACTCGCGACCAATTTGAGGCATTCTATCTGTCCGAAATGCGCTGGCGAACCAAGCATGTGGATATAGAGGAGTTTCGCGACATTGTTGTGTCTTTGGTACGAGTCTTCTTCACGGAAAGAAGCCCGGATAGCTGCAGATTCTTGCTGGATGAGAGCCCGCTCATCTGCCACGGTCTACAGGACAAGAAATCAATGAGATTACGACCACGATGGCGACGACAATACGGGCAATGAATGACCTTGCATCCCCTGATTCCCTTGATGAGCGCTAATCGGTACCGTCAGTCTCTGAATACAAATATCTGTACTGTGTATTGACTAACCTTTGAGATTGTGGTAGACCATCTCGCCGATTGCGTAGGTTGGCGCTGGACGATGGTTGAGCGGATGATGGTCGCGGTCGGGCAGGCCAAGCAAAGGATCACAAACACGGTCAATACAATGCCGACCTTATTTGATAAACCGTGTCATTACCCATTCTTTCACTCTTTACTTCCATCTACCCAGCTGGGCTGGCTGGCTTACCATAATGCCGTCCATTAAGGACTGCAAGCGGGCTCTGGTCCACGGCGAGCTTGCCCAATTCTTCAACAAACATGACAATAATACCCAAGACGGGTTTGTCACCAGACTGGACAGCACGTATCAAACGGTACCAAGTCTCAGCTTTCTGGCAATGGCGAGTCTGACATTCTACGTAGCACTGTATTCTACCGGGCATTGGTCGTAAACACCGTCATCGCCATCGTACTATCAGCCTTGGTCGCCCTCACCATCCTGCATGACCTTTATGAGCCTTACCCGATCTCCCTACATACTGCCTCCATCGCAACCCAACGGATTCTCGTCCTGTCGGCCATCGCTGTCCTTGTGCGGTCAACGCTCGCTCCGTTCTTCCTTGGAGAATGCCTTCTCCGCATTAAATATCATTTCCGAGACTCTGAGATCATCATTCGACGGCTACCGCGAGGTCTAATGGGAGCTGGCGGCCACGATGAACACGACCTCCAATCGCTCTGCACGAACGCAGCCCGCTCCGTCGATCCGGCGCTTCTATACTCCAATTTGAGGTCATTCTTTTCTCGGGATTACTGGACCATGGAGTACGGCGCTGTTATGGACGCCTACAGTTCCATCTCAGTGGGCGAGTTCACAGAGGAAGATTTCGAATTTTCCATCTTGAAACGAGACGACAGTGGGCACTGGAATGTCTACGAACTATGGCGTATTCATGGTGTTGCGACGGAGAAGCAGGAACGTGTCTAAAGCCTGCGGAGCCTTCCTTTCTCTGCGGATTCTTGACAGGTTCATAGCATTCGAACCTTTCCGACTACCACGTCAGGATTGTCATAAATAGTATCGATATATCATTCATCTCCATCCTTTGACTGGCTGCGCAGTCCGGGGTGGTGGTCATTTCTACGATTTCTACGACTTCACGAAGCTATAGTGGGAAGCCAACTATCCGTACAGCACCCCCAACGGACCTGGCAGTTGGACAGATATCTGATATCTAAGGTCCACATAAACAGCGAAAGTGATAAGTACTCGTTCAAAGGTCAATCTACTACACGCGTACTACAAGTTGCTATGTACAGCTTTAAAGTGTTACAGACCAACGTGAAAAAACCAAAGTTCCTCGACCAGCGTCGTAAAAGTACAGATATTCGTACATGGTGCGGAAAGCATTTAAAGAGCAAGAGGACTCGAGAGCGGTGGGTGAATTGTACAACAGGGCGTCATAAAGTGTGGTGTACGAAGCGGGTCGTAAATGAGTCGTCTCGAAAAGGCCCCCAACAAAAAGGTAGAGAAATAAGGTATAAAGTTATTAGATACGTCGTGATGGGTATCGTGGAAGGGTATTGAATGACGTTGAACAGAACACGAGAGACGAGCTTTTGCGTGAGGACAACGTAAAGGCGTGAAGAAATATCATCGACATGAAAATGGTCGTGAAAAGCAGCAAGGGCACGGCGTGTCGGATGAGAACATCTACGAAACATCGAGAGCGGAAATGGCTTGGAAATAGCCAACCTTCAAGGTCTACCGACGCCGGGTAGGACGAACTCTACTCGAGCTAGTCGATGTAGGGGCGGCAGCGGGCGTGGTAGCCGTCTCCGTGAGGATAAACGACTGCCATGCCGCCCTTGTTGCTTCAGGCCAGACATGAGTTGACTGCGTGGCGCCCTCGCCCATGTAAATTTCAGGCCCAGCAGGGAGGTTCTTCCCTTCCAAAGCGGGGTCGCTTCCACCGATGACACCGCTTCCACCACCAGGCGTCTGGATCACCTTGCCTAGTGAGTTGCTTCCGAGGACGAATTCTCGGAAGAATTTGTATGCCTAGAGGAGGGAAAGTTGGGAGGTAAGTAAGACGTCAGGTGGGAAAGACATAGGACACGCACTGCTTTAGGAGCGTTTGCAGGGATGAGATGCCCTGCACCGTAGAACAGGGCATATGTCCACCCTCTCTCTTGATGGACGATTCCGGCGAACTTGCCTTCGTCATCGGTCCAGGGAGTGGCGGGTTTCCTCGTGAATCCTTGAATTCCGCCAAACGTCGTGTTTTGAATGGCCACTGGCAATAAGAAGTCAGTAATAGAAAACGACAGGCAATGCGAACGTGGCGTACGCTCTGTTCCGAGATGAGGAAGAAGGAAATCGTTGTTTCCTGAAACCAGGACTATCCGGATGTCTTGAGCTGTGGCGTTCGTGGCAAGTTCTGTCATGAAGTTGATGGGGCTAAATTGGGGATGGGGTCAGCGGTGAACAGGAAATGCATATGGCGGATAGACTTACAAGGGGCCTACGAGGCGAAGGAAAAGAGCATAAACTGAGTTACTGAATTTCCAGAATCTGTTCGAGATACTTACTGGGATCGATTCCTGCAAAAAGAGCAGTTAGCATCCGCTGGAATTATGACGTGGATGAGGAGACTTACTGCCTAAGGAACCGAAAGGGAATGGGAAGTGAAGTGCCCAATCTTTGCTAGCGGGAGCGTGAAGTGCAGCTCGGACAGCAGGATCTAAAGGGCAGGCCGATTAGCAGTTGCGGAAACGGGAGAATGGATTCTGACCAACCATTCAAAAATGGGCTAGCGTCAGTTTCAGGTGGAGGGCTGAGAGCATTAGGGACATCGTAAACCTGAAAGGGCGGTCAGAATACATTGGCAGTCATGAAAGACAGGGTGAACTTACATCCATATCCTCAATTTCATCTGGAAGGAATGAAATGTCAGTTCATACTGCCACGACGGCGAGAGTGTGGAACGTACTCCACGGATAAGTGTAGTTGAGGGCATAGTCGAACACAAAGTCCCAGGTGAAGCAACCATACTATACGACGCGTCAGGCATCCTCCGTCGACAAAACAAAAGTCAATAATCTACTCACCCAAGGATCGATGGTACCGTTAACACGCTCGGAGAGGTCCCTCTTCCACGCTTCGCGGCGAATCTCACGGTCGCGCTTTTGTAGGCGGCTGGACTCTTCGAGGTGGCGGCGTTTAAGAGCTGTGAAGAATGTCTTGTGATGGTGCGTCATCGAGGCGTAGTAGGGAATTTCGCGATCTCTAGGTTGAATCAACGGAATGTCTGGAAGGACGCCGGTCTCCGGGTAATGGAGTTCGATGTTATAACCGCACAGTTCATGCCTGTAACAGGTGTCGGTGGGTTAAACAACCACTTTGTGGGTGCATCACGCACTGTTCTTTGAGGTAAAGATAGACTTCGGGGTCGTAGCCAATCAGTTGCGGGAAGGTTTCAACCACGCTCAACTATTGTTTATGGGGTCAGATGAGTATCATGTGGAATGTAGTCCGCGTGCTTACGGTTGGGAGAAGGTTGGAGACCTGGCCGGATGTAATGGTTCCATCACCAATAAGGATCTTGCTGACTTGCACAGGTGGGTTGGGAGTGGCGAAGTATGTCTTGAGGATATATGGCTGATTAACATAAAAAGTCAATGACTGCATCTCGAGACCTATGATGATAGATTCTTACAATGTACATCCCCGCATAACTTTCACCTGCGAGGACCAAAGGACGCGTCTTAAGGGCCGGGAAAACTTTGACTAGATTACCGAGGAAACCAATCTACGGAGAGAATTAGAACCTCTGTGAAGGGCGCGAAAAAAAGCTCTGTGTCACTCACGAAATCACGGCCGATTTGGTCCTGGTCTGGAACTAAAAAACGCACCCGGAATTAGCGGTTGAAAGAGACAGCCAGAGAGGCGTTAGTAGCATACCGTATCCATCAGCGTCAGCTGTTGAATAACCAACGCCACTGTCGTAGTTCATTTCAGTTGGCGTACTCGGTAGGAGCCATGTAATATACTAACACTGGCTGGTCGATCCAGAACATGTCAGATAGCTTGTCCCAACTATGTCGGTTCTTGACCAAAGAGCCGTCCGATTGAATTCTTATGGGGCCGTTCTAAACATTGGTCAGTTGTTATGGTCACGGTTATGTTCCCCGAAGCAGGAGTGACAGAATCCACTTGCCTCGAAAAAGAAGCCATAAAGACTGGAGGAACCTGGGCCTCCGTTAAGCCAGATAGTCCAAGGTTTGTTGTTGGAGCGCTTCGGTCGTGCGGTCAAGGAACCCGGACTCTGCTCGAAGCCCCAGAAGAAGAGCGTATTATTAGGGTGACCTTCTCTCTGTACGGGCAGATTGCCAGCGTAGCTGCGAGAGAGCGGGAATGGCACCCCAGGGACTGGGTTTTGGACCCGGAAGTCTGCATTGCACAAGGGTTAGTCTCGTAGAAAAAGGCGCGATTGTTTTTGCTCACAGTTTTGCCACGCTGGACTATAGTCGCCCGAAGGCTTGCCAGGATAGTCATGAGGCCATGAGCTAGGGAGAGGACCTGCTTCTTCTTCTTCTTGAGCTACAACGACAGAGATGCACAGCAACGCGAGGCCCAGGAGTCGTCGAGCAGCCATGGCGGTGTGGGAGAGGGAGGGATGGGCTGTTGAAGGAATCTATAGGCCCGACTGTCGTATTTAAATTATGCGGGCCCTGATGCCAACGCAGGGCAAGTTGACTGGGCGGTCTGTCACGGTGCCAGGAACAATAAGAGCGTGGATGCGAAGATACTCGAACAGTCTGATGCCGCTTTGGCATTCCGGAAGTGCAAGAAGTTCTGTCATGAATTTCGGCACGCCTAATTGTTTCCACTGATGGGGTTTTTGCACACATCTGAGTCCGTCCGATGTCTGCCCACAGTTGCATGTTCCTAGCTCAATCGATAACACCCAGGAACCTGCCGTCCATAGCATGTGGACAGTTTTCAGAAAGGCCAGGCCATATGTGCATGGCCAACGATGAGGACGCAATCAGAGGAGGCGCCGTGGATGGATGCAATTACTCGTTTTGGACGCGTGAGAACCTTTGGAGACCCATCAACTGTTGCCCTCAATGCACTCAGCGAGTCACCTTCACCTCACTATCTCTTCATTCTTTTGTCAGTTCGCGGCATGGCACGCCGTAAACGCGTTCTGGACGACGGCGACGACTCAGACTCTTCAAACAATGAAGACTACGATTTTGACGATTTCGACACGAATGATCCAGACATGAGGGAGGAGCGCGCCCTATTCGAAAATCCCTACAAACACAAGCGGAGGAAGAAGAATGCCAAAGAGGACGCCATCTACGGAGTGTTTGGGGACGATAGCGAGGATGAAGGACCGAGGAATAAACGAGGAGGGGCAAAGGGGAAGCGGAGTGACTGGACTAAAGCACCTGCATTCGTATCGAGTGACAAAAAGGTGGATCTGGACAAGGCCATGGATGTCGACGATGTAGGTGACAGCAGTCAGGACGAAGAGGAAGACGAGGACGAGAAAATGGTAGATGCAGACAGCTCGGATGAGAATGCCTCCGACGGAGGAAGACCCGGCGGCCAGTCCGATGGCGCTAGACCTGAGGCACCTGTGCCTGACGATGGGGAAGAAGAGGCCGAACGACCGCGTTTCGGGGGAATTGGCTCATTCAAACCATCGAGCCATGAAGAACAATCGTCCTTTGGTCTTGGTGCCTCGAAAGGAGGGATAGGTTCATCGAAGAGTGGTATTGGTGGGTCGCGTGGAGGGCTGGGTGCAGCGAGAAGTGGGTTGGGAGCCTATGCTGCCTTTATGAGTGCAGGTACCTCGAAACCGTCTAGCAATGAGACCGGATTCTCGAAAGGAGGTATCGGGCCCAAGGCGACCACAGTGGAAGAAGTCGAAGACAGCAAGGAGTCATCCCCCGAGCTCTCAGCTCGGTCTACGCCAGACCTACCCAGCGCATTCGGAGCACGAACCCAACGCTTTGGACGGTCGACAACGCCAGCGGCTGCCCCTGCTACTCTATCGGCTGAGGAACGGGCTCACTTCAACAAGCTGCAAGGATCATTCGGTGCTCGCATGCTCGCCAAGATGGGCTGGCAAGCTGGTACAGGTTTAGGTGCAGAAGGGGAGGGTATCGTTACACCCATCGAGAGTAAATTGCGGCCACAGAAGATGGGTATCGCGTTTCGTGGATTCAAGGAAAAGACGGAACAGTCGAAGCGGGAGGCCAAACGAAGGGGTGAGGTTGTCAGTGAAGACGAAGAAGAGGACAAGACGGTTCGCAAATTGAAGAAGAAGGCGAAAGAGGCACAGGAGAAGAGGGCCGAAGCATGGAAAAAGCCGAAGAAGGTCAAAACCAAGGTGCAACACAAGACTTACGAGCAGATTCTGGAGGAAGTCGGAGAGCAGGCTCAACCGGCAGGAATTGGCCAGATTATTGACGCCACAGGTGCTGTGGTACGTATCCTATTCCCCCTCTAAGTACCGTTATTTCTGACGTTGGGTGGTAGCCACGGGAAGTGTCTTCCTTGTCCGAGGTTACCTTGAATCCCTGGGCCCCTTCGAACGATCCTACAAGGATACCTGAAGTCAGGCACAATATCAAATTGATTGCAGACGCGTGTAAGAGTGATTTGGACGGTCTCGCTCGTGAAGCCAAGGCGTTGCAAGAACGCAAGCGCTTCGTCCAGGCAGAAGACGCTCGTCTGCGGAAGAAAGTCGACGATGACGCTGAATGTACGCCTTCATCTTCTGGTGTGTATCACACAATGCTCATACGTTCTTCTCCAGTGATCTCAAGGCTCCAGCAGATCCAGTTGGTCGCAAACGAGATGCAAGTTCTATCCAAGGAACTCTCGTCTCTTTACGAAGTGTCACTGGAACCATTTTCACCCTTGGTTCGTCGGCTCGTAGACCAATATTCTAAAGAGTACGATACGTACCGCCTTGATGAGGTCGTAGTTGCCGCCATCGCACCTCTGCTCCGCCGCCTGGTATCCACTTGGAATCCACTAGAAGACCCCGCTACATTCCTGACAGTATTCAAAGATTGGCGACGGGCACTCAAGATCAATACAGGCAACGCTGTAACATCAACCGCTGTGGATGTGTACGGGGCCAAAACCGTGGCTAGCACACAGGTCGAGTAAGTGTTTGTATCTTTTGCAATTATATAGCCTGGCGCTTACCACATTCCTCAGGGAGCAACCAATGACCCCGTTCGAGAGTCTATTGTGGAACGTCTGGTTACCAAAAGTCCGGACGATCGTCAATAATGAATGGTCGGCCGAGTCACCACAACCTGCGGTCAAGCTGTACGAATCGTGGTCTTCGTTGCTGCCGCAGTTCATTCGGGACAATATGCTGGATCAGCTATTTTTACCCAAAGTACAAAAGGCTGTAGCCGATTGGAATCCCAAACGCTCCAATGTGTCGCTACATTCTATTGTATTCCCCTGGCTACCCCACATTGGCCTGCGAATGGACGCCTTGCTAGACGACGCAAGGAGGAAGGTTAAAAGCCTATTGAAGAACTGGAATGTCGGAGATTCGCAGCCTGCTGACCTACAAGCCTGGCAAAATGTAAGCTTACTTTGGGATGGGCTGTTTCTGGCGACTGACGGCGCCCTCCAGGTCTTCAAGAAAGGTGATTGGGATACCTTGATGTTGAAGTACGTTGTCCCCAAGCTCGGCGCGACATTGCGCAACGACTTCAAGGTCAACCCTCGCGCTCAGAACATGGAACCACTCCAGCGAGTTCTCGAATGGGCCCCCCTCATCCGATCTTCCATCTTTTCTCAAATCCTGGAAACCGAGTTCTTCCCCAAGTGGTTGGATGTTCTTCACATCTGGCTTGTTCAGCCCAAGGTCAACTTCGAAGAGGTGGCGCAGTGGTATCAATTTTGGAAGGATATCTTCCCCGAGTCGATACGGAACTATCCTGGCATCAGCCGAGGTTTCACAAGAGGTTTGCAGTTAATGAACAAGGCCATCGAACTTGGGCCAGATGCGCCAACTCGTTTGCCTCGCCCCGACTACAAGGCCGAACTTGCCGCCGCGTCGACTCCTGCTCCTCTCAAAGAAGCTCCAAAGAAGACTGTCGTACCATCGTCACGCACTCAAGAAATCACCTTCCGGTCCATTGTCGAGGAGTACGCCGCCGACCACAACTTGTTGTTTATCCCAGCTGGCCGTGCGCACGAGAGGTCGAGGATGCCGCTGTACCGGGTCAGCGCCACCGCGGATGGCAAACATGGTTTATTGGTGTACATTTCGGACGATGCCGTTTGGGCGCCTAAGCCTGGCGGGGTGGCAATGGAAAGTGAAGACTTCCGCGCCATTAGTTTGGATGATATGGTAGCTCGGGCTAAAGGAGGAGACTAACACACGCTACAGTATTTGATGTAGAATAGCACTGGACTCGTATATTCTATTGGTATACATGATACTCGTGGCCTCCGGGGAGGGCCAGATAGGGGCGTGGGAAAAGGGTGGAGCGTGTTTCGGTGTTGATAGCGCCAAGATGGTGCCGCTGGAAGTAACTTCCTGTCTTTAACCACCGTCTCTGCACCTTCTCTCTGCTTTGCCGGCGCGTTGGAGAAGAAGTGACTCGACATGGCGCGCAACACAATGGGAATGGATATCGTTGATCTGACTAGCGATGGTGACGACGAAATTCAGATCACTGGACACAGGATGGCTCGACTTGTACCACCCCCAGCGGTTCCCAACTCCAAAGCTGCGGCCCGAGCAGCTGCAGCTGCAGCACAGGCGCAAGCACAAGCACGAACTGTGCCAGGTCCACCGTCGACGATAAACGTTAGGAAGCGACAGACCCTAAACCAACCTGCTGGACCCAGCAGAGCGACAACTACAGTTTCGGCGTCTGTCATCTCGCCCAACAAGAAGCAGAAGCTAGCACACGATGCTTTTGGTGGGGGTGTAAATGTTTCAAGCTTTGGTCCAGTATCTATCTCAGCACCGGTTGCCAAACGGAAGAGGACGGCGCCACCCCCGCCTTCCGCGGAAATCATCGACATTCTAGATAGCAGTGACGACGAGGAGGTGGTGGATGAGCTTTTGCGGCAGACCAAGGTGCGCTCTTAATCTAACAAAAACCAGCACATAAGGCCATCGCTTACAATCTTTACATAGAAACTCAAAGTAAAGCGAGAAGATGGTTCCAGCACGCCCTCCTCCGCAGTCACCTCGAGGTTGAACACGTCCGTGACTTTGCGAACGCCTTCAGAAGGCATGACAGCGAGCCCGCCACCCCGGACTCGATCCCCATCTGTTTCTGACGATGAAGGATTCATCGATCCCCATGACGAGGCAATTGTGAGCGCTTACACGACAAGATGGGGAACCAATGTCTAACTATGTTGCTAGTGGAAGCCGGTGAAGAGGTCACATGCGCAGACCCTCGATGTACGAAGCAATGTGAACACCCAAGATGAAACAGAGGAACCAACCAGGCTGAAGCTATCGAAAAAACGCCCCAAGATCACTCCGGGCTGGTGGAAGCCCGTTTCAACCCCCTCGATGGACTACGTATGGAACATGGTATGTCGTGAGGAGTCGCCGATGTCGTTCCTTTCACTCACGTCCCTACAAAGCTGCGGTACGCTAATAATACGAGGAGTGATTACAAGAGTCCTCAGCGTCCTCTCCGAGTGCATGGAGTTACGACAAGGAGTTGCTTAGAGGAAGACCTCGACCTCATCGACTTGAAAATGACATCTTCGTTTAAGAAGTCTCCTGGATGTGAGTGAACGTTGTCTGAATAACGATTTCCCGTTCGTTAAATTCGTTTTCTAGCCATCACCCGCATTGCCCAAAAGGAGGGCTGGGCTGTCGTTGCTTCGGCTTGTACTGGTGGTGGCATTGACTTTGAAAATGGTAAGGGACACTGTTCTCTTCTACGACCCCTCTACTGACATGGTATTCATTCTCTAGAGCGCATGGACCCCTACAACCGATCCGGATCCTTGATTACTTGGAATATGGGCGCCAAACCACCGGCCAGAATACAGGATCCAGAAGGACACCAGCGGGAGTTCTGTGAGTCGCGCTTTCCTTAGCCCATTTCACCTCCTTAAACCAGCTACGAAGCCAATGATCAAACAAAGTATTACGCTGTCAACGATGTCAAGTATGATCCCACAGGGTATGTACTATTGTCGATTCGCCCGGTTTACATTCTAACAGGTTGGCGGTGCAGTACCGCATTCGTTTCATCGGGCCTGGATAAGAATGTCAGAGTGTGTAATCGCACGTCTGGCAGCTCATCCGTATTCCCGGTCTACTCACGAAGTTTCATCCGTGAGTTTCTTACCCACATCTGAAACTTTCGGGCTCACTCTAGTTCGCAGTGAAGGAATTCCAAGGGGTGCCTCATGAACTAGCCTTCAAACCCGGGTCATCAATCCTGGCTGTTGGAGAGAGGTAATCTCTTTCTGGTAGCCGTCCGTCATTCTCTGACTTTGGTGTATCAGAGATGTGTACGTCTTCCAGGGCATTACAGTCAATCACAAGAGGAGCTTCGACAAATTGCGAATTGTTCCGAATAATTTGTCGAGGCGGCATATCGTGGGGTCTATACGATTTGGTGTCGACTCGACCTCAGGTTACATCTTCGCCTCGTCAGAACCCGAGGACGAGGACACTGAGGCTGGGGACCACTACATCGGTTTTCATAAATTTGCAGACATTGAGAGGATGGAGCGTCCTTCCTCCCTCAGTGCCTCGGAGGCGGGAGATGAGATGGCCATGCACCCCACTGGTTCGAATCTCCCACTGTTACTTCACCCGGGATCCCGCTAACTTTTCCGTCTCCTTTAATAGGAGACTTCTTGGCATTGTGCACCAAACCAGGACCTTCTTCTGGCATCCTTCGGCTTTACGACATCCGGCGTAAAGATGGAAAGGCTCAGACAAAGATCGACCTCGAACCCCAGGCGGTGGAAGGAGGCCAGGAAGTTGGGATTAACGATATCAGTTTTAGTCCTGATGGGATTTATCTTGCGCTGGGTCGATACGACAATATGGTCCATGTCTATGATTATCGGTTCCTGGGACGCGGGCCACTATATCGTCACCGTCACCAGGACGCTGTGAACAACCACCAACCGTCGTACAAGCCGTGTGGGGTCACAAAGCTCGACTGGGTTCAATCTCTTCGAACAAGTCGACTGGGCCTTGTTTCCGGGGGCAATGATGGTACACCTTGTTTCACTCAGGATGATATGATAAAGGCTGAAATTGTTCTGGCTGTTTTATAGGCTGTGTCAGACTCTGGGATCCGCTGGTTTCCGCCGGGGATATTTCAAATGGTACCGTTGTGGCCCAAGTCAATTCAGATGTAGCCACGTTTTCTTTGGGGGACCGATTTAAAGGAGAACATCAATTGATCGTGTAAGGACCTCTCCTTTTCGTCGAGGAAGTGATTTCGAGCTGATCCGTTGCCTTATGTTTTTAATAGAGGTGACGGCTCTGGAGAAGTCACTCTTTTCGACCGGTTCTTTGATCAGAGGAAATGAATTGATAGAAATCTTTTGAGCGCCGGTGCCATTGTTCCTCTCAATGGTTGTTCAGAGGTATGGTATTCCTCGGTCTTCCGGGTTAAGTTGCCATACAGTACTAGAGGTGTGTAATGTCCCGAACCTTGACCTATGGTATAAATAATGTCCTGACGTTTCCCTTTGATAAACGTCCCAGGTATAGAGTGATGAAAAGATCCCAATGCTATGCGAATGCCAAAGGTCCTGGACCAAACGATGATGTCATCGAATCCGACGATCGTCCCAGGCCAGCGTTCCAACCCCCGCGTTCTTTCAGCTTTAAGTGGCACCCGTAACAGTGCGCTGGTTGATGGTGGTGGGGGCTGGGGCGGCTCTTGGAAATCCTCTTGGATAGTGTTCCCAGAATTCGTTTCCCATTGCGACAGGCTGAGATGGAGCGAGCGGTAGTAGTTAGGAATAACGGGTAGCGGGGCACAGCAACGTCGGGACCACACCTGATTGCCATAGTTGCTGATATCTGGTGAGAGTCTCCCCTCAGTTGTGCCATTGAGAACGATGGGTGGATGAGACACGCACGTTGCCTGATGCATTCAAACGCTGCTGCACCGATTGTATCCCCGATTTTGAATGCTACTCTGTCCCCTTTGGCATATCGCACTCCTGATCGCCACTCGCTGGAGAGAGCATCCATTGTTAGGGGTGAAACGAACTGGTCAAGACGGTTGTGGGTTGATAGATGGAGTGGGAAGTTTGAGGGTTGTCAACAGTCTCTTGTTTTATATCATTTCACAGAAAGCAATGTATAGCGTCATATCTCTTTATTTCGGACCTTGACCGTTGACTTTGAGTCCACGTTTTGTTGTTCGGGGAATCGTATTCATTCAGATCTCAAAGGCTTCTGCCGTGCTTGGCGGTGGAGCCATATTTGGAATAAATATCCCACGACGATTGGACGAAAAAACGACTGGAAGACGGCTTGTTTGGCGGCGGTACAGCATCGAGCTGGTACAAATCTCGGTTTTTGCTGTTAATCAGTTTCATGCACGCTACAACCCGTCCTCGATAGCATTCCCTCTCGTCGATCAAGGTTTCGACTTGTGCCAAACCGAACCGGGACCACCGCCGCCGCTGCTATATAACCTGCCTTTATTTTTCATAGAACGCCCTTGACGACCCCCAGCGCCCTTTCGCCAACGATTCTTGCGCAACTGACACGTACGGTGAGCAAACATTCTTTTGTTGCGCGAAAGGATGAGATTCGTTTTATATTTGCACGTCAGTCGGATGAGCAACAGTCTTCGGATTGTGGTTCAAATGGCGCCAATTTCGCATAACTGATTCTATTCTATTCCGACTGTATTGACGTCGAGGCTAACTGAACATTGTGTTCCAGGAACCCATTCATTCAGAACTTGCAACGTAAGTTTCATTTCAGCGTCGCTCCCGAATCCATGACCCTACGTATACACACCGGCCCAAATAAATACCCGTTATCCTTTCTCTTTCTTAACTGTATCCCTATCCACAGTAAATCCGGAAAATGTCGAGCCATGGGACCAATGGAACACGCCCAGCTTTGGTGCCAACTAACAACGTCCTTACCCTAGACGGGGTTACCGTCCGGGCACGAATAGACCCAACCCTTACTGTCGAGGATGTAGTCAAGCAGCTCTGTGGCAGCTTGAAGATTGCGGAACCCCCGTCCCACTTTGCTTTGAGAGACCATTCTGGAGAGCTAGTCACCAATGAAAACTTGAGACGGAAGATCCAAAACAAGGTCGATTTGAAGTCGGTCATCGTCTTTACTTTTTGGGTCGGGAACATTCACGCTTACCCCTTGTTCTCTAGGTTTGTCCATGCGCCAGCGAGGGAGGCAAAGGTCATAGCTGAAAAGCTGAGGGAGTGGAACAACGATGATAGTACGGACCTAAGGTTGACGGTATTCTCGCTGCAGAAGTATATGAAGGTACGGCTTGTCCAGCCGATACCAGTTCAGAGAGTACTCAACGATCCCAGGAGGAACAATTCGCCAATGAATTCCTGAATAACAATGGTCTCAGCTACCTCGTCAGAGTCATCGAGACGGCCAGTGGGAATACCCTTGCAGTACGTGTCCTTTTCCTACCCGTCCCCTCAGACGCGTAACTTCTACACCCCAACAGTATGCTCTGACTTCGTTGCAAAACCTGATGGAATTCGAATACGGCTGGTCCACCCTCGACGATGAGTTCATCCTCCGAGTCGTCCGCATTCTCTCGTCATCTCAGTCTCCCCTCAATGTGTGCCGTCCTGCGACAGCCATCCTCAAGAAGTTGGTAGAGGCGGACCCATCCAGTGCCCCTGGAACGCTGGCCAGCTCGAGCCGCAATCCCCCGACCATCCCCCCGGGCTCAGTGTACCGGTACGGCTTCAGCGTCGTTTTCGAGCAGATGCGTAAGGAGAAGAACTTCCTCGAGACCGTGGTCAATCGACTGGGAAGTGCAGACACGGTCATGACACAGCATAGGTCAGTATCAGCCGTGTGCTGCTATACCTGTTGAATTGACTTGTCCCCGATAGCATGATGTTGATCAATTCGTTGCTCTCTCATGCGAGTGATGCCAGATGGGATGAATTTATCAATGAATTGGAGAGACTGAACGTCAGGAAAGCCGTTGTCGTACGTCTCCTTTGCCTACACTGCTAAATTTCACTTACCAATTGCTCCGACCCTCTCAGCGCCTGATGTCCCTTCACGAACTGGAAGATCTCATCTCCTGCATTCTTGATTTCCAAGCCAACATCGTCCGTGTCACCCACAGAAAGAAGACGACGCCCGTCGACCCCGACCTATGCGCAGACCATTATGACGCTCTGGAGGAAATATGGGAGGCCTCGAAGCTACAAGAGGAATTTGACGAAGAAGGGTATCCTCTGAAATGGAGGAGGCTGGGCTTCGAAACTGAGGACGTTGCTGAGGAATTCCGGGACGTGGGCGTCCTCGGACTTGAATGCCTGGTATGTTTCATCGTCCCATGAACGGCGTTGTCCTTCTCACAGGTTGTTCCCTGTGCTTGTCTTTTTTTACAGCGCAAGTTCGTAAGCAGTGGGGGCGCTGACTTCTCGATGGTGTGTACCCTCTGTTTCGCAACAGCAAATCTGGAGCTGGACTCCTGATATCTGTCTGTTTCAACAGCTTCTTCTTGAGCAACTCAGCCGACCAATTGAGAAGCGATGCCCAATTGCTCGAGCATCGAACGAGGTGGTCGAGCTCCTGTCAGAGCACTGGGCTATTTTTGCACCAGGCTGTATGTACCCTATTCCACATCCTCTCATAAAAGCCCCTAGTGACCTGTTCCACCTCATTCCTGTGTGATAGATTCAACCTCGACGACTTTCCAACCGTTTTTCCTTGATTTCCAGAAGGTCCATTCGTTGGCTACCCATTTCTTTATCCGGATGTGGGCTGAGAGTGGTGCGGCCACGGAGGATTTTGTCAGGGTTGTTGCGCTGGTGCGAAGCCAGTAAGTACATTATGTGACTCGTGTTCGTGTATCAATCAACCTGTTCACATCGTTTCTTGCAGGGTAAAGGTAGCGCTCAGAAGCGAGAACGCACGGCAGTGGCATGAGGTAGAGGCTGATTTCAACAGCGAGTATCAGAAAGTTCGGGACCGCCAGATGGAGGAGCTCGAGCAGGAGGATGACCTTCTGAGCAAGGTTCCTGTTAGGTATGGCATGTGTCGTATCTTGATGTCCTTCTTTTGACATTCCTCCAGGAATCTTCGGGCCAAACTATACAAGGAGTCGTATGAATTCGTACGGGAGCAACGCATACAATGTCTTCTGCAGGGAGCATGGTTCGTCAATGCCGTGCCCGCAGGAACACCACGAGAAGCCATGAGGAAACCTGCCCGTCCATGGCGGTTTATGCGCCTGGTGTGTCATACACCTGCGTCTCTTCATCGGACCAGACTTACAACTCCCCCTCACTTGACAGGATAATGCCCTCAAATACTTGCATTACGTCGACAGCGCCGTCAAGTTCCCAGTTCGCAACGGGCTCGAAGACCTGCCTGACCGCATTGACGTATCCATGATCAACGAAATAGCGACTGGAACCTGTTGTGCTCCTCCTGGGATTATACGCGACACAGATGTCCCTGGTGGGAGTACACAGCCATCGCCCTTGTCGTTCTCCCTTCTCAGTGCTCACGAAGGCTCGATGGCTGATCAAATTGCGCCTGATCAGTCGAGGTGGGCAGATTGGACAGATGGGTTGAACATGTTGAGGAGGGACGGCGGACATGTGGCGTCCAAGGAGACAGCTGGGTTTGTTCATGCTTTGACCGAGATTGGGTTGAAGATCAAGCTACTTGGTACGTCTCAAACCCCTTTTCAAAGCCATGCCCTTCTCCTGACGCCGACTTTTGTTGCAGACTTGTCGGGCGAGATGGTGGAGATACCGAACAACCTTCCTACTGGACAGCCACCAGCGAGTACAGACTTTTTCTTTGCTGACATTTAATGCAGCCTTTTATCTTTCTATTCTCTGACTATTTGGTTCTACTACGCTGTTGTAACAATTCTTTCTGACCTTTTCCCGTTTGATTGTGTATGTGCATTGGCATAGTATACCTGCATGCATTCCCTCCTGCTTGTCCCTTCTGCTACGACGGGAAGAGCGAATGATGCCGTGGGGATGTTCTCTCTGTCCCGTCGATTTGATGATACCAACTTGGCTCTGTTTCTATCTACCCCACGTCTAATCCTTCTAACCCACTGTATAATCAAACCTGTCCAAACTCTTGATCCCATATCGTTTAAACCAACTTGAATAGACGAGTTCGTCGTGGCTCATTACAGTCTCGCCCCACATCCTGAACCAAACCAAATCGAAATTCGATTCAATCCTAGTAATAAGAGTCCTGACTATGCCACATGACGCAGAAAAGTACAAAAAAAATGCAGTTGATGCAGTGAGATTGTATGCGAGGGGGGATATACATTGAATGCGTAGTTGTTGGTGTCGTGAGTGTTATTGATGATGCGAATGGATGTGCTGGGATATTGAAAGCTAGTTGTTGCGACGATGGGACAATGCAGATGGGTCGAGAGGATCCGGATAAAAAAAGAAAACATGCTAAAAAGATATCAGTGAAAAGCGGGGGTTGAACCCGAACTGATATCGAGTGACGGAGGCGCCACGAGGAAAGAGGAAACGAAGAACGCAAGAAGGGAAGAATAAACAATACATAGGCAAAAGCTAAAGAGTTATCGTCAACTGGTATACCGGAGAAAGATATGGTTGCTTAAAATTACAAGACAAAACGGAATATAAAAAGAATGGTGTAGTGTAGGACTTCCTTGATCCCGAACAAAGGATCAAGTGGTAACAAAAAAGACGACGCGCGAACAGAAAGAACAGGATTAGTGCCCGTTCACCACGCCGTTAGCGACGGGGGCGGAAGGAGCCGCATCGCCCTGTTCAGCCTTTTTCAACGCAGTCCATTCGGCGCCAGCTTTCCAGAAAGGCTCGAAAATGGCATCGGGGTTGTGGAAATCGTTATGCACAACATTGACGAGGGCGTAGTTTTCCATGAGGTTGAGGATCAGCTTCTGCGAAGGCGAGTCGTGCTCGTAGAGTCGGGCCCATTGTGCACCAAGTTCGTAGGCCTCGTCCTATTGTAACAAGGTGTGTCAACAAGGAATGGGATAGGGATGATAAAGGGGGAAACGGACCTTCCAAGCCATGAAACTGATAGCCTCGACGATGGTAGGCTGGATGATCTCCTTCCCAGGGAAGACACCCCATGTCACAGCGTTCGGTCCTTCCGAGTGCGTGTTGGTCTGCAGATCGCCGCGTTTATTAATAACATGATAAGTTATGTTGGTGTCGCGCTCCAAGTGCTTGAGGAGCAACTGGAGAAGAGCGGGGTCGACAAAGAACTCGAGGTATGCCTAGTGAAGACGGAGGTATCAGGTGGAGTGATTCGAGAGAAGAGATCAGCACACACCTTCTGGTAAACGTAGCCATTGCTAGGGCCCCAACCGAAAATCTTGTCATCGCTGCGTGCACCGTTGACGGCGGGTTGAGAGTTGATCGTGAGGAACCCAAGCTCGTTCATCTTCGCCAATTGAGTCGCGATGATGGAGGTTTCCTTCGACGGTGCCGAATCCGACCATGGCAGTGCATCCAACTCGCCCTTGCAGAACTTGGCAAAGAGTACAGAGACCTCCTCCAGAGTTGTGGGATAACCCCAGAGTTTCAACGCGTTCTCTTTCTATTGACAAGTTAGATCTGGTATTGTGAAATGAACAGTAGAAAATCTGCTTACCGTTTGCTTGATCGCAGTACCATATCCATCAATTTCTCCATAAGCTGGGGATCTAGAATCACCGAAACGACCGTTAGGGTATTCATCCCAGTTTTCAGTTCTGGAAATGTAGGATTTGGTGCGGTTGGCCCAGAAAATTGGTCGAATGGTCTCATTACGTCTGTTGGGAGTGAGGCACTGCCTCCATGGGAGTGGTTTGATGGTCTCGATCCGGGGAACAAGGTTTAGCTCCTCCAGCAGCATCCTTGTGCCCTTCTCCAAATTCATGGTGTAGAAATGCAAACCCCGAATGCCTAGGCCGGAGTCGAGGATCTTCCTGCACATATCGGCGACGAGTTTGGTGCCGACTTCTCTGACCTTTTCGTCGTCACTCTTGACAGGCTCCAAAGCGTCGAGGAAGAACTGGGGGATCTTGGTCGAGGCGAGGTTGGTGGCTTTGATGAATCCGTTCCAGGTTTGAATGGGCATGATACCGGGGACGATGGGGATGGTGATACCAGCAGCACGGACGGCCTTGACCCAGCTGATGAAGATATCGACGTCGAAGAACATCTGGGTGAAGATAAAATTGACACCCTCGTCAATCTTTTCCTTGAGCCAGCGAATTTCGTTGTCGCGTTCTTCTGGGGGAAGGAGCATGTGTTGAGGGAAACCAGGGACGGCGATGTCGAAGTAATCGCCATAGTGCTTGCGGATGTGCCTCACCAGATCGATACCGTGGACGAAACCACCTTCAACAGCCTCCCACTCGTCTTTTCCCATGGGGGGGTCGCCACGTAGGGCGAGGATGTTGCGACAGCCGTGCTCTTTCGCTTCCTTTGGTGGTGGCACAGAGTTCAGCGGTACACGAGGAAGGCAGGGTAAAGGCATACCTTGAGAGCAGTGTCGACCTTTTCGCGGGGCATATTGGTGCATGTCAAGTGCATGCAGGTCTCTATTCCAATCAAGCCCTGGCATGTTTTGACCATCTCAGAGGTGAGGTCTGAGGTTCTACCGCCAGCATTCCTGCCGAATTGGACATATCAGCACCAATCGCTGGTAAAAAAGAGCAGCACGTACCAGGTAATGTCTATGAATTCGGGACCCAGAGCTCGCATACGCTCTATACGATCCAGAAGATTTTGGAGGCCCTGCGACGATGAAGAGGTTAAAGCCGATTACCCCGACGACGAGGAGATAATGAATACCTGGGCTGTTCTAGGTGGAAAGTATTCAAAGGACCACCAGACCTTGTCCTCCTTTGCGGACTGCTGGATCTTTTGGCTGATCCTCATTGTTCGAGTTGTAAAAGTTGGATCAAGGAAGAAATCTAAGGGAAAGAAAGAAAACGTATGAAGCGAGTCAGATTTGGCGTATTCAAATCGAACCATCAATTCGGTGTCCAAATTTAGAGTGCTCCGATCGGCCCTGGGACCACGGACGTCGGACCCTGCGCCAGCCAATGTTGCACGAGTTTATTATGATAATGATTCGACTAAGTAAACCGACACAAATCACGCAATATGCTCGTGCCAGCCAGACAAACTATAATTTCTCTTCCTCACCGCTAGTCGAAGGCGATGAGTGCGATGCACGTTCCAAACACGATGACCGCAACTACGCTCATAATCATCCCGTGGACCCTACGGCGATAGCAAGTCATTGGCATTTGGATCAATCCCCAATGGATATAAGCGAAGAAATCGACCCACTTTGGTGCAGCAAGGAATGCCCTCGAGTGTTTCAAGTCCTTGTAGTTGTTCACGTATTCCCAGCACCCTGCGATAATCGCAAGCATCGCCGCCCCAAATTCGATAGAAGCCAATGGTATTCCCCCGTTCTGCCGTTCCCTGTCCTCTTCGGGTACTAGTCGGGCCCGTAACAGAATTGACGACGCCAGCAGCGACAAAAGTAACGCCAGTTTGAGGTGCGAAAGGAGGTTCCTCTCTAGCATGCAAAAGTCCCTCGCTGTGCTACCTGTATTCTTGATGATCTCTGGCATGGTATGGGTATCTGGTCAACGTCGTCGACGACGACAGTGGCGCAGAGAGCATTAATGCGGGGGTCGGATCTCGAATCCGATGGCCCGGTCCCCACATGACCTTGACGACGGGTCACACCTGCTTCCGTTACGATCACATGACCATTAGTTCGACTTCGCGTTGTCTGGGAGCAACGGCCTTGTTTCTCTCCCTCTCTTAAACGCCATCGACGACGACCAACGACCCTTTCACGACGGTCACGTCCAGCAGGACGACACACAATTCGACCTTTACGCTCTTTCCATCCTCACGCTCCCTTGTAATTCCTAGCCATGGGTTTCCTCAAACGCCTGTTCTCCATCGGAGGCAAAAACAAGAAATTGAGAAAATCTCGAATTGTCCACAACGTGCCTTTGCCAGAGGTGGCCGAATCTAAACCCGAACCGGCCACCCCAGCCGTCGAACAGGGAGAAGAAGACCATGAAGAAGCCGTTAGCCGTCTCCTGCGGTCCTCGTCACAACGATACGCTGTTGTTGCTGAAGTCGATTACACAAACATGCCGCCCATGCGTCAGTAGCCGTTTATGAAATCCCTATGCAAGCTGCTAACCTCACAAACAGCCCACCCCATTAATGATGTCGTCAACCTCCAGGCACCGAGCGCTTCCACCGTGAGCTTGGTCAGTGCGACTATGGGTTCCAAGTCGGGCTACAACGTCACAGTTCACCGGCGTGAACGTCAGACTTCTTGTGAAAGCAGGAAGGACGCTGAAACGCCCAAGGCCAAGAATCGTTACTCAGCTCACTTGAACGCCAATGACAGTAGGGTACTGAGATTACGGTCGGACCCTTCTGTCGCGAGTCTCGTTAGTTTGTACGACGAGCACGGTCGCTTGCCAGAGGCCGCCTTTTCGAATAGTCCCCCTTCATCCCCCAAGGCCACGTCTGAGGAGCCTATCGGTCGAGCCCAATGTAAACGCAGTGGTTCCACCCTCCGACAGCTCTTGGGAGCTCCTGCAGGGACCTCCACTGCGAGAGGTAGTGGAGAGTTTAGCGGGGATGAAGGCGACATTTCCTGGGCTGAACGATTCCTCGGGTACGTTCCATACAGTCACCAATCTCCCCAACCATTCATGGCGTTTTACAGCGAGACCGACGACCGTAGCGATTCCACCCACTCCTCACTGCCGTTGCCAACTCCCATTTCAGACCGTGCTGTCGTCATCAGTGACATTTCCGAGATAAGCCTCCAGACAAACGCGACTGTCGACAACCCCGCCATCTCTTCAATGGACGTCGAGTTGAGCGTCTCAACTAATGCTTCAGAAATCTTTGGCGAAAGCTTTAGACATAACCATTCGTACAATAAACCTGAACCCACTACGCCACAACGAACTCCACAACGCGCCTCGCAAGTTTTCGACTTTATTACCAAGAAAAAGCAATCCAAACCCGCCCTGGAGAACGGCGACAGACCACTTCCCCAACTTCCCAGCGCTTTCAGTTCACCATCCAGCGACGGCGCCCATTCAATTAATGATCATCTCGGTTCGCGTTTCTCTGAAGACAGCTGTGAATCCGCTTTCGCTAAAGAACGCATCTCTGCTATACCCATTCCATGCGATGCCCCTCTCGATTCCCGTCCTGTGTCCGAACAATCATTCACATATAAATTTGGCGACACCCCTCAAGATCAAGACATTCCACGATTCTCATTCAACGTTGACATGAACGCAGTTCACGAACCTCAAGTCTCTCAACAACCCCCAGCCGATATTGTTATTGATACTACCCACGCCGATCGACCGGCTCTTCAACAAATCGTAACCCCACAAACCAAGACCCGCCCTGTCAAGGTCCTCATGACTGGCCCAACCAAAGTCATCGTCACTGCTCCAACTCCTGGAACTGCCCATCCTAATTCTGGAACTCGAATCCCTCGTGGACCTAGATCCCTGAGCTCGAGGCGTCGCATTTCTGGTAGCCACCGCAGCGGTAGCAGGCGCTCTACCCAGCTTGAGCGCTCCCACACAGGCAGTGACATGCTCTCTTCCATTCCCTCCCCTCGCTACCGTTCCTCTCACCACCGATCCACCTCCGGCTCTTCTTCCCATGGCTCGAACAACGAGAATGAACCTCCTCGTCACCACCGCTCTTCCTCCAGCCGCGACTCCCGCAGCGACCGTGATCGATCCAGCAAGGAAAGACGCTCGGTTCATAAAGGAAGCACCATCCCTGAGGGCTACATCTCCAAACCGATGAGCCTTGGTGTAAAGGCCGAGATTCCCCTCACGCCCCTACGCTCTCAGAATACCAACTCGAGCCATAGATCCTCGAATTCTTCCCGTCGTTCTTCCACCTCACTCTTCCGACCTGTGGTTAACCAAGCCACCTTTGACCCCCCCTCCACTCGTAACGGAGACCGGGACAGCATTGCATACGGATACGGAAAGACCGGTAATGGCTACGCCCTGAGCTCTGAAATCGACCTGAGATATCAGAGGGCGAAGGCTAGGGAGGCTGAAAGGGAGAAGAGCGGGCTTTATGGGATGGTGTCCAAGACTCCCAAACGAAAGAGCACGGGCCCTGGTGTTGTCCTTGGGAACCTTAACTTCTTTTAGACCCACGTCCTTGGTTTTATGGGTTAATTTTCTTTTCCTCGCCTCTCAACGTCTTGTTACAACTTTTTTGACTGAATGACCGACTCATGCAATAACTTTGTCTCATCATGTTTACTCGCTTTCATACGCTTTGAATCTTTCGCCTTCCCGACTTTACCTGTGTTCTTCCCCCCGTCGTCTCTACTGGTCTCCTTTGTTATCCCGTCTTTTTCGTTCCTCTTCGTTCAGATTCTTCAGATTCCGCCTGAGTGCAGTCCGCTTTGTTTCTCATATTCTGTCATGGTTCCATATACTCAAACTGTCTCGTCCTCGCTTTCGAATTGGCTTTGTTATCCGCTATTTATTGCTTTGTTCATCGCTCTGTCATATACGTACTTTTACATTTACATGCGTCTCGTAAATTTGGATTTTGCGACTTGTCTCCATCGAATTCGTACGCGCGTTAAAGAAGGTTTGCTTGTCACTGCTTGGTTAGAGCCTCCGAATTGATCGGGTATGGCCTGTTCTGAGGCCAACTCTGACATTCAGTCCTGTTTGCAATCTTACCTCGTCAGCCATTAGAAATGTCATGTTATAAACCTGTACCGGTCGACACCGTTGCGCGACCTTCGACCGGACGTTTCGTCCTCAGGAATCATGGCTGACCCTCCACGCACACCGTTCTCATTTCATTCAACGAAAACCGTTCGGGACCCCAAGTCGATTGGGCTATGGACAGTAGGGAGGACGATTGGGAAGGGTGCCTCAGGTAAGACACCCAGGTTTTATAGGCTTAATACAGTAGAAATGAACGCAACTTCTAGGTCGCGTTAGGATTGCGCGTCATGCAAAGACAGGCCAATACGCAGCAATCAAAATCATCTCAAAGAGCACCCTTCCGCCCATGATGTCCCAAGTTTCCCTGAACCGCCTGGCAGACGTCACAGAGCATGTTCAGCTCTCTGTAGAGCGAGAGATCGTTGTTATGAAACTCATCAACCACCCCAACATCATGAAGCTCTACGACGTTTGGGAAACGTCCACGGATCTCTACCTAGTCTTGGAATACGTTCAGGGTGGCGAACTGTTCGACTACCTCTGTTCCAAGGGACGACTGCCGGTCCACGAGGCCCTCTTATACTTCCAGCAAATCATATCCGCAGTCGACTATTGCCATCGTTTTAATATTGCGCATCGGGACTTAAAACCGGAGAACATCCTGCTCGACGAGAACTCGAACATTAAGATTGCGGATTTTGGTATGGCAGCATGGCAGAGCAACCCAGACGCCGAAACACTTCGCACGTCTTGCGGGAGTCCACACTACGCCGCCCCGGAGATCATCAACGGCCAGCCATACAACGGTGCAGCCGCCGATATCTGGTCCTGCGGCATCATCCTTCACGCTCTGTTGGTCGGCAAACTCCCATTCGACGACGACGATTGTCCCGCCCTTCTCGAAAAGATTCTACGCGCCAAGTTCACCATGCCCACGGATATCCCGGCTTCCGCGCAGAACCTATTGGGCCGCATGTTGGAGAAGGATGTCAAGAAGAGGATCACCATGGCCGAGATCATGGAACATCCTTTTTTCCTGTCCCAGGACCCGCCAAAGGTCGACTATGCGCTCCCAGACCTCGAAAGCATCGCTCAACCTGTCCCAAGCGTCTCAGCCCTCGATCCAGACATATTTGCCAACCTCCGTACCCTCTGGCACGGAACGAGCGACGCCGTCCTCATTGACAGCCTCATTAACAACGAGCGAAACTGGCAAAAGGGCATCTACCACCTACTCGTTGACTATCGATCCCGCAATCCGCAGGTGTACGACGAAGACGAGCAAGCCGTTGCGAAACTTCACAAGGAACGGAAACGTCGACGACAGCAACGTAAGCCTGTACAGAATGACGGGGATGCCGATGACATCCCTCCTCGTGCAGCTCCTCCCACACCTCGCAGCGCTTCCCGACACAACCGGCTTGGAATCGACCTCTCCTTCGATGAACTACTACCCCATGCCAAGTCTTCATCATCGTCCCTATCAGAACGAAATGAAACATCCCGTCCGACTCATCTCCAACCCCCTCCAATGTCTACCCAACGCAGCTCAGACTCTACCACTTCTGAAGGAACATCTGTCAGTAGCACAACGGCCACCACCACCACCGCAACCAGCTCATCCCTCCTCACCCCTTTCTCTCCGCTCTGGGAAACCCTAGATCTACCCAAACTTACGGTTCCCAACACACAAGACCGCGAGATGCAAACCTTTTTCAATCACATCGTGACGCATCTCAATGTTCTCCAAGCCAAGACGGCTTCTTCAGAGATCAGCACATGGGGTGCCTCGTCTTCTTTGGGTTCGGCGGCTTCAGGTGGAGGTAGTGAGAGTGGCACGATCAAGAGTGGGAGGAGTGGTTTAAGCGCTTCGAGTGCAGCCGTGCCTAACGCGAGGATGACGTCGGCTAGGAAGACGGGAGTGGATCACGAAGACGGGTTCTTTCGACCATCCCGACATTCTTCGCCGAGATTGGATTCATCTCTCATTGCTCCTATCCAGCAGAAAGGTAAAGGGAAGGAGAAGGCGAGCTTGCATTTGCCGGAGGAAGGCGACGAAGATGATGAGGATTCACTTGGCGAGGTTGAAGGACGACAGCAGTTGGGAGCTTCTACCGTGGAAGCGCTTCGGTACACCGAGACACAACCGCTCAGCGTGCGAAGCCATTCCCGACGGGCTCTGTACCCTGTGACGCCCAGCCGCACCACCAACAAGGAGAACGAAGATGTCCCATTAGATGCCTACCGAAGTAATCTGACGAGGCAGGCTCTCGCCAACCACGCAAAGCGGAACCTTTCTACACCCAAAGCGATTACGATCGTCGAACCTCAACCAGTCTCCCAACGCAAACACATCAGGCAAGGGAGTCGCAAACCCCCTCAAACACCATTGTCTGCTCTGTCACCTCTAGACAACAGAGGGGTGGGAGGTCTGTCATCAAGCAGCGCTTACGCCCACGGTTACACTTCCCCACCTCCACATCCCTCTTCCACCGCGACTCCCAAACGCACCTGGATCGACACAGTCTTTAAACCGAAAGCACCCAACTACACGCTCTACTCCCGTCGTGGCGTGCAAGAAACGCGCAATGAATGCCGCAGGCTGCTCATGGACCTCGACCTTCTCGTCTCCATCGAGGAGAACGAGCGGATGGGCGTCCTGAAATGCCGCTCGATTGAAATTCAGGACCCTTTCCGGGTACACAACGTGCCCAAAGCTATCCGGTTCCGAGTAGAAGGTCAGAGGGCACCTTACAATCTGGTGCAGTCGGGGATCACAATGTCGTTGTCCTTCTATCATGAGAAGGGGTCCTTTGAGGCGTTTCAGGATATCTATCACTCGTTAAGGGCGAGATGGGATATGGACAAGGTTGAGTCGGTGGCGGAAGGAGATGAAGATGAGATGGAGGGGATGACGAAGCTAGCGAGTGGTTTGTCTGCACTTTCGACGAGGGCCATTGGGGGACGGCCTGCGAGTCAGGCGTATTGAGCGGACACTCGACTTTTGGTATGCGATTTGTGGATTTTCCCCGGGATGTGGGATGATATTGTCTTGCCGATCCGTACAAGTTTCCGGGCTGCTTAGTTTACCGTCTTGCCGACGACCAGTGTAGCGTGCTCTACCTCCGGCTACTAGTATTACTCTTCCAAGTATCTACATGTGCTGCTTGTCAATGTATAGCTAAGCCAGGAACCCGCGATTAGCAAGGAACCAAGAGGATGATGGGTCGGAAAAGACACGGGTAAAAGGGTGAACCAAGGCCGTAGGATGGTCCATCAGGTGAGGCCTTCCCGTGAGGGTTCCTCATGAGACTCGATGGACGACCAGAGACCCAACAATCGACGCGCATTTTTCCCTATCTCTGCTGTTTCGGACGATACAGACCGATAATTCTCCTCGGACATCCAGCTCCGCATCCAGAAATGTTGTCATTGTTATCCGTTCCAGTGGTAGAGCGGACTTCTCCCAACAGAGAAACAGATGTAGCAGATGGTACGAACATCTCCCCAACGTGGACTGGATCCATGTCATCTATTTGGTGTCAGGAAGGAAGGTCTATTAAGGAAGGGCTGTGCGGAGCGCAAAAGAACCTACCTAGAAGCCCCGTGGTCATAGGGGAAAACAGGAAAGAAACGCAGCTGTGTTCTTTAAACGCGGGACGAGTGCTTCGAGCAGTTGAGAACGAGTAGCGGCTACATGTGTGTCGCAGGATTAAGAATACAAGGTTTGACTTCGAAATCATAGTCTCCACATGTGGTGACCCATGTATATGTGTGTTCGTACTCGCCGGCAAATGGGTATCGCCAGAGGCTAACAGGACGCTTGAGATTGGAGGAGGCCTGGGCGCCGACAAGACCAGTGCAGTCGATTCATATCAGCCCCACAAGCACGCCGCTGGCGTCCTTTGAGATAGAAAACAGGCAGTTGCGGATGGGCTAAGATCGCCATGCAGCCATATGGTCGCAAGGTGTAAACATCGACGAATTAATATAAAGTTGGGCAGGGACACTGAGACCACGAGGATTGTGAGGAAGAAGACAAGCAAGTCTTCAAAACTTGACTCGGAGAGCCTAGAAGGATCGACCACGTGCCTGTCGACAAGCCATAAAGACTGCGCCGCGCGGTCCCCGTGGGCACCTCATATCTTCCTCACCACAAACAGGCTACACCAAGGCACGCCCATATATGATCCCCACGAATTCCTAGAAACTGACCTGTTCCAGCAGCTAACCACCACCAAACATGTCCGAGAAAGTCGACGTCCCATCCACAGCAGACGGCTCAGTCCCAAAGGAGTCGGGTCCCAAGGCCATCATCAAGAACGTCGATATGAGCGAGGAGATGCAGCAGGAGAGCGTCGACATTGCCTCCGCAGCCCTCGAGAAATACAACATCGAGAAGGACATTGCTGCTCAGATCAAGAAGGAGTTTGACCGAAGACATGGGCCTACATGGCACGTCGTCGTCGGCAAGAATTTTGGGAGCTATGTCACTCACGGTGAGCACATCTCTCGACGCGTACGACGCGTGTTCTGCAGACGGCTCATACACATCTCCATCCAGAGACAAAGCACTTTATCTATTTCTACATTGGATCCCTCGCAATCCTCATCTGGAAGTCATGATCAACCAACCTGGCACCACCGATAGATGCCCTCTCCGCTTCACATACCACAATCGCTGTACCTTACCGACACTTCATATCTCGCTATGCTTTCTCGCCTTTCTCAATTTCAATCGAATTATAATCGAAACAGTCTCAAATGAGTGTATGCCGGGTGCTAGTAAGAGTGTAAGCCTAAAATGATTATCAACAAGAGTGCCTCCCCCGCTGTTCAACAGACGATCACCGCCTTGGAATCACTTCCAGAATGACCTTTGAAACCAGCTCCTTGTCCGCATATACCCCAACAGTCAGCATTCCTAGATCTCGAGATAAGGCTATACCGGTGAAGTCTACCATGCCTTTCACCGCGTTGACGTCCACATGCAAGAATTTGGGTATCTCTTGTCCGGACACTTGGGTCACTTGAATCTTCTGTCCTGTTGCAGGGATCTGCAGTCGGATATGGAATTTTTCTCCCGTCCGAAGGACATATCTCGTCACTTCCTGTGCCCTCTTCGCAGTCGTCAGTGGTTGTGGTCGATGATCGCACACGAGAAAAAGAACTCACTCGAGGAGGTTTCGGAGGCTCTGCAACTGCAGGAGATTGATCGCCCAGTGACTGGACATAATGAAGGCCCATGGTCAACTCATCCGCACTGGTGCTCTTCGCTATGCCATCCCCCGCTGCGCTTGGTTTGACGATCTTTGCTCGCTGACTACCAATGCGACTCTTGGTGGCACTCGGGCTGGCAGTCGGACCAGCAGAAGGGCTGGCAATAAGGGAAGGGACGCGAGGCACAGGGACACGCGTTGAGCTCGTGAAGGGCACCAGCCTGGGTCGTGCAAGAGGACCGTCAGGATCATACTCGTGAGATAGATGGCTTGTGCTACGTCCACTCCTGACACTCGTATGCCTAGAAACAACTTCTAGCCTGTCTGACCCAGCAGAAGCATACGATGGTTGTCGAACGAGATGCCCGTCCTCGAAATGAACCTGAGCCATCGAGCGAGGTGGTGCAAAGTCGGCCCTTCGTCGAGGGATCGAATGTTCCGCAGTCGAGGTGGATGGGGATCCAGTCATGAAGGTACTGGCACGGTGACTGTGTACGTCGTCGAACGGGTTCGAGGGCGAGGGTCGCATCTGCGGGTTCCCAGAAGGATTCAAGTCCATCCCAATCGAAGGGCGCAGCAATATGGGCCTCCCAATGACCGGACGAAGAGGAGACGACTGTTGCTTCCCCCTCCCATTATACCGATTGCTGACCTGACGAACAGTCTGTCGAACCCTAGACATAAACTCCCGTTTGCTCATCACATCCGAGTACATGTCGTTTCCAATGGTCGGATAGTTCCGCTCAGGGATACTAGGCTGAAGACCATGACCGAAACTGGATCCAGAGCGCCTTGGATCCAGAATGCCCGGGGGTTGGCCATACTGATGGTGCTGTGAAGTGAGGTCGCTCATCGAAGAAGCCTTCTCCGAGCTTACGTCGAGGCCGTAATACCTGCGTTCTGACTTGGTCCATCCATACCTGCCCTCTTCTCCAGTCAGTGCAGTATCCTCCACGCGTACGACACGCCTTAGCCAAGCGAAGAAACACGTCATGACCAATAAGCCACCAAGGACGCCAAAAGTGATCGCAAGACCAAGGACAAGCCTCCGATGGCCCTCCACAGATAGCCCAGCAGGGCGGGGTAGCGCAGCATTCCGTCCGGGACTGACAAAGATGACAAGAGTTGCATGCGAGGTGGAATGAGTGACCTGGGAATAGGCAGTGAACGCAGCAATAAGGTGGTCGCTCGCAAAATCATTGGGTATCGTTCCAGAGATTGTATCGTTGTTCGCGTTAAATCGAATAAAATTAGCCGCCTGTGCAGGCTCGAGTGACACCGACAGGTCGGCATCTCCGCTCCTCCCAGCAGTCGCATTAGAGTAGAATTGGTTGAGATTCAGTTCAAAGTGGTCTCCGGGAGCAAGATGAAGCGCGGGAAGTTCAGGGAGTGAAAAGTAGGAAGGAACGAGTCGGATAGAGACGGTTGTAGAGAGAGTTTGGTTGAACCAGGTCGTGAGGTTGACGGGGAGCGTGAACCTGCCGTTGGACTGGGAGAGATTGCTTGCTGGTGTTCCTGACAAGGTTCGACTCGGTGGGTCATACCGCACCCAGTCCAAGCCTGTGGTATCGATCATCAAGTGCGTGATGTTAGAAGGTTGAATCAAGTCTCCGTCCACCAGAATCCCAGTGAAATCCGCGGGTGAGAGAAGACTAGCTGTGAACGACGTCCCCGCTGTTACATTGATGGTCGGTAGTTCCTGAGCATTGGCTGACAGTTCGTGACCAGCGATGGTAATGTCGAAAGGAATCGTTTCCGCCGCGTATCCTTCCTGGTCAGAGGCGATAAAAAGCAAAGGGTAAACCACTGGTCCATTGGCTCCGACGTCAGCTGGCACCACCCCGTCCAGGGTGATGTCGTCGGGGTCGAAGACCATCCAAGGAGGAATGTCGTTGCCATCAACAAGTCTGATCGTGTAAAATATATCGTTAGGTGAAGTGTACGTTCCCCACTCGAAGCCAATGCTAAAGGACCAAGGACCAGGGGGTATCCGAAGCCCAGGATTAGGACTCGCCAGTGCCGATCCAGTTGAAAGAACGAAGACCGAAGATAACGCTTGGTTTGAAGGATTGAACTGGTCCGTAATGGGCACCGCCAATGTCGGAGCGGGGAAAGAGGTAACACAGAACCTCAAGGAGGAGGAAGCGGTAGAGTGACCGCCCGTCGCGACCACAGTCACCTTGGGGTTACCCTCATCATCTGAGGTGGGCGTCCCTGAGAATGTACGCGTCGTAGGGTCGAAAGATAACCATGAAGGGAGGTTGGGGACCGAATATGTCAAAGGAACGCCGTCAGAGGAATTGAAGGTTCGCTCGGAGAAGGTCCAAGAGAAAGGTTGGTTGACCCGCGCAACCAAAGGAAGTTGGTTATCGAGGGGGTTGACGACGTAGGTTGAACATAGCGCCTTTGCGAAGAATGCGAAGAAAAAACCCAAAAGAAGGACAATCATAGGAAATAATGTTGAGCGGGTGAAGCTTTAGCTTCGACCAAGGGACAGGTCGACCAGCGAGATCGTGGCGGAAGAGGAATACTTCAATGAATGTCCTGCGACGCGGATATCCGTCACCCAAAGAAAACAAACCATAACAACTCAAAGGATAGCTCATTTATGTAGCGACAAAGAATTGACAAAAGAAAGGCAATTCCGAAGAAAATGGGGGATATATGATTCACATGGACAGTTTACCTCTATCCAAATAAGACTACTAGTATAAAGAAAACAGTTAAGTAAACGACACACAACGAGGGAATGGTACAACGATCAGCGATACAAAAGCATAACAAAACACAAGAAAATGGCCATAGGATAGGGCTATTTTTACACATATACAGCGAGACCCGCGGCTTGGATCTTCTCAGGTGCTTCAGCGTTGATGGCACGCAAGAGCTGGAGAAGCTCAGCCCTGACCTCATCTCCAACTTGGTCAGGCTTGCTGGGGTCGAGGACATAGGCGAACACGCTCAGGATGGTGTCCATGTAGGGAAGTAAAGCGGCACCGTTGGTGTTGAAGAGGTGGAAGAAAGCGCGGAAGACAGGTCGGTTTTCGAGAAGGTCGGTCTTGAGAGGAAGGGCGGAGAGGAAGATGGGGAGGACCTGGTCGAGAGGGAGAGCAGCAGCGTTTCGCGTAATAATTCGAGCAACAGCGCCAGTAGCGTTGTCCTTGGCATTCAGTCTTGTGCTAGGAGCATCGGCGGGAACTTCGAAGAGAGGGCGAAGGTGGCCAAGGATAGGGAGATATTGAGACGAAAGGTCGTGCTCAGAGTACTCGACCAAAAGGCCGATAGCGAAGGCCGCGTTGCTGAGCACCTCTGGTTCTTCATCGTTCAGTGCCTTCTGGAAGAGTTCAAGGAGGGCTGCGGTGTGCTCCGTGACACCATTCTTGATGCCGGAAATGATTTCAGCGAAGCAGCCGATGGCCGACGAGCGATCACTGAGAGAGCGGTTCTTCCTCTGCAATTGATAGTCAGTACAGAACAGTAAAGCGAACAGGAAAGAACACATACATAGTATTTGGCGATGAGCGGGTAGAACGTGTTGAACGCGGGGACAAATTCCACGCCGAGGGCGTTGGCAAGGGCAGCGACAAGGTCTCCGGCAGAGGAGATCAAAACAGAGTCGTACTCAGCCTGGTACTCGGGAGCCTCATCGTCCTCGTCCTGGTCAGGATCTTGCTGGCAAAGTGCCTTCTGCTCCAAGATCTCGATGGCAATGTTGCAAATGGGTTCGATTCTGCCCTCAATGAAAGCAGGGCCAATCTTGTTGATGGCATCGGCGAACCCGACGCAGAGAGCGGACACAACATTCCTGGAAAGAGTGGTTAGAAATATATTCCAGGGAACGGCAGATCAAAGGATGTCAGAAGATATAAGAGGTTAGTCGCATTTGCAAGAGCATCGAAGTGAGCTGAGTAAATTTTTCATCCAACAAAACAAAGAAAATGGAGAAGCCGAAAAAAAAGGGGGGGGGGGGGGGGTAAATGCAACTCACTTGTTGTCTTCAGTGTCGTACATCTCCATCAAGGGCTCAATGACATGCTCAATCAATTCCTTGACCTGGGGGCTGACAGGGTGAACCTGAAATTGGGGGAATTAATACTCCAAAATATCCCATAGAGGAAAGAATAGAGGAAAGAAATCACTTACGACTTTCATTCCGGGAACCCATTCCTTATGGTCACTAAGCTCGTAAAAAGTCTTCACGATCTCCAAAAGCGACTCAGTGGCGCTCTTTCCAATGCCCTCCTAATAATGCTGGAGGAGTTGGACCAACTCCACGGTGGATTCCTCAACCAAAGGCAAAAAATGGCCCCCAGTGGAAACCAAAAAAGTGCCCATGGTGTCAGCGGCGATCTCCTTCTCGACAGCGAGAGCACTGTTAACATCCATCATCTTCTCAACGTCGAGATCCTCAAGCTCAATGGAGGTGTTGCCGTTGATATCAAGCTCAGTGTTGACGTTGATAGGCTCAGTAGCAGAAGAGCCAGAGGTGAAGGCTTGGGCTGCCTCGGCGATGGAAACTACATGCGAGAACGGTCAGACTGAGAAACAATGCGCCGAGGAGAAACGCACGGGAAAGCTCTTCCTCTCCTTGTTCGAGTTGCTTGCAGCTGGTGAGCAGGGCAGGAACAACTTGAGGCAGGTAAGGAGCAAACTCTTCTCCGAAAACGCGGGCCATGACACCGAAGAAGAGGAAGCTACACTCCCTCAGCCTGGCACTACCCATTTCGAGACCCTTGAAAGCACAACCCATCATGTCAGCGAAGTAGGGTCTGAACTGGTCAGCGCCGACGGCTTCAGCAAAGGTACCAATGGCATCCATGGTGATACCTCGGAGCTCGATCTCTTCGCCCTCCTCAGTGAGAGTCAGGAAGCTGGCAAGGATCTTGATGGTCTGCTCGAAGTAGGGCAAGAAGCGCTCCTTAGAGGCATGAGCAGCACTGCCAATGGCACCAGTGACAACAGCCTTGACAGAAATGGGGGCGGTTTGCAAGAGACCAGCGAGGCGTTCCATAATCATTTGGAGGTACTGGTCAATGTGGTCGTGCAGGATCTCGAGAAGTGCGTCAAGAGCCGTGCAGGCCGATTTTTGAGTGGTGGGGTCGTTGATGAGGTTCATGATGGCCTGGAGTAGATTCGTTAAGGTCGGTGAATAGAAGTCGCTGAAGGGCAATACATACAGGCATCAAAGCTTCGTGCTTGGAAACGCACTCATCCTCCAACCATTCGCAAAGGCAACTGACAGCAATGCAGGTTGCCTTTCGAACACCGGCGTCGCCGTCCTGAAGTCCAGCCTCGATGAAAGGCCAGACGTGGCCCATCAAAGGGGTCATGAACTCGCTGCAGCCCTCGACAGAGACACCAAGGGCGAGCATAGCACCCCGCCTGTGAGCGGGATCTGCGGATTGGAAGAACTTGAGGATGAGGTTGCGGAGGGGAGGGAAGACTTGATCGGGCGGCAAGTTGGTTGCAAGTCCGTCAACAATGCGGAGAGCAGACTAACAGGACATCAGTTGGGATTGTTCAAAAAGAAGATCTTTCAGGGCATACTCGAGAGGGTGCGTCATCGTCAATGTCTTCGGGCTCAGCCTCGGTGGTGATGGGCATGAGACCTTCGAGGATCTGAGGCGCAAGGTTGTTACTCTGGATCTTGCTCTTTTTGCTGCACAGTGTGTCAGGTAGTGGGTATACTTCGGTGAGTAAAGACTTACTATTGAACGGTCCAGTTAAGGGCGTTAAGGGCAAGAACTCGGAGTTCAGGATCGAAGTTAACATTACCACCGCATTGCAAGAGGAATGCAGCGAGTTCGGGGACGTGGCGACCCAAGACAGGGATTTCCTACACAAGGATAGGTTAGTTGACAAAGGTTTAGAACTCTACCGCTGTACACTTACGAGAATCAACAGGGTCTCCAAAACATCGAATAGTTGCCTTGCTCCGGTCTCGTCGTTTGCCTCCACTGTCTGGCCAATGACGTTAATCATGGCAGGGACCAGGTTTTGATAAGCCCTCTAGAAACATCGGTGAGCCCACGCGTCTTTCAATTGGTTGGGCAGCTACGAACCAGCAAGGCTTTATCATCGTTGTCAATATACTGGGCAATGACACCAAGGGCACTGAAATAAGAGTTAGGGAAAAGCTGGATTATCGGTCAGAAGGAGACTCACCGGACGATCGTGATGCGAACTTCTATGCTAGGGTCTTGAAGGAGGGCCTCGAACAAGGAGAAGAGCTTGGGCAGATACTCCTGGAACCCTTCGACGATGTTCTCCAGGACGGTATAAAGGATGAAGGAGCCGACTTCGCGGTGGCCAGCTTCGCTGGACTGGCAAGCACTTTCGAGGAGGGGGAGAAGGTTTGACCATGTTCCCGCAGGAACTTCGATGCTGGCGATTGCAGCGATAACACGAGCAGCAGAATGCCGAGCGAGTTTGCTACACGGGGAACACGCGTTAAGAAATTTTATGAGTGGAAGATAGTGATGATGTTCACTTTTTTTCTTCCAAGATGAGCTTGGGCAGATCTTGCTTGATCTGTTCGCGGATGGATTGATCAAGTTGAGTCCAGAGATTTCCGCTGTTTTGAGAGACACGTTTTCGGAGTTCGACGGCGGCGAGTTGTCGAACCTAAAGGATAATTAGTTTGTCTAAACGATATTCTGTGAGATTGAACAGAGTCATACGGGTTCTTGTGGGGAAGTGGCAAGGATGGTCGTTAGTCCTGAAATGCATAGTGGGTGCTTGTAGAAGTCTTGATTCAGCTGAGCAGTAGCCTGTGGCGATCCTTGATTCAATACCCAACCGTTATCGAGAAGCTTTTAAGACCTTACAGCCCGGACAAGTGCAGTATCATTGGAGGTCGTTTGCAAGAGCAAGTCGTGAAGTTTTTGTAGCTAGATACGGCCGAGACGCTCATCAGTGAGGTCTGATAAAGTGGCGACTGTTTTCTGTACTCACAGATGCCTGATCCATGTCTAAGGTCGTAACGGGGGGAAGGAGGAGAGAAAAGAAGGATGGGAGAAAGGTATGAAAACAGGAAAAAATGGGGCGAAGGGCCAAAAATTCAAGGTCGGGCAAGTCCGATCAAACCTTCCTTATCGGGCCTCAGTAACCATACGGCACCGACAGAGTGGCCGGCACAACTAGCCTGACTCTTCTGCCTAGCTGAACAGACTATCGGCACAGTAGAAATGACCACTAAATAATGGGAGGAAGGAGTCGTGCGTGTCTGAACTGTTTTCTGTCATCCTGCATTCATCTCCGCTTCAAGGTTATGCTTGATGTCAGTGAAAGATAGGGGCTAATTAAGCAAACCCGGTTACGGAGGAACGCGACGTCATCGCGTATTTACAGCAGACCAGGACAAAGGACTGTTAATAGCACTCTCGTGCTGTGATCCCAGTGAAATGAGAAAATGTCCTTAACATTTAATACCCTGCTTTGTCGAGGAATATCCCACTCATCAACCTGTCTTCATTCCATGCATAAAACACCGTTGCATTGTTGCTGATTATCGCATCAAGCTCCTTCGCAATGGTTTAAATTCATGAGCATCTACTCTCCTCTGCTACTGGACCACCACGCGCGTCTGAGCTAGGATCGACATCGGGACTCGACGAGGGTGGTGCCATGCTCTGTCTTCCAGCGACTAGCCCGGTCACCCCTCCGCCCCCTCGCGTTCGGCGTGGTAAGCTAGTGCGCCGCCCTCCGCCTAACAGGAAAAAGGATGCATCGACAAACGTCGTGAGCTCGGTGTACGCTGTCATTCTGTCACGTATCCTCCGTCTGACTCACCTCGATTCTGTTCAGTTCTCCGCGAACCCCACGACGACCTAGAAAGCTTTCACGCGCACGAACCCGATCCACACCAGCCAAACCACACTTGAATCCACGGACCCCGTCACAGAGCACGGCGCACTCTGTTAACAATCCCGGGTTGAAGCGACAGATGATGCTGCTGTGGAAAAGATTGCGCAACCCAGGCATCCCATTCGCCAAGCGCAATTCACGGCGCTTTTCGTTTATGCCCCCAGGATTCGTCCGGATCGACATACCGCAGGAGTTCCAGCAGCTTCGTAATTGCTCTGGGTCATCCAATGATGCCCTGCTTCAGCTCGACGACCCGACAGTAATCCCGAGTAAGAAATGGCAACAATAATCCGACGACATCTCCGCTATGGAACGACTTTTACGAGTGAGTCTCATCCTTCTCGCGACCACCAAATGTCTAACGACACATGAAGCCTTCTACATTCATGAATCTCTGCGTGATGACAATACGAGTTGCATTCGAGCCCAGCAATATCCAATAAACACGGTAGAATGAAGCAATTGCAATGCTAGCCCAGACAAGGATAGATATTCTATGTTCCTTTCCTTTGATGCCTGCCTTTCTCTCGCCCGTGTTTCTCAGATCGACAATCGTAATATACCCTCATAAATACACGGCGCCCTGACAGATTTAGGCGCCCGTTTGGCAGTTGAAGTGAAATGGAACCAGCTTGAGGGGAGATGTGACATCCGTATTTTGGAACTCCGTCATCACTAGATCAAGCCATCACCCACACAGCACCGATTGTTTCACGAGCCGATCGCGTGTTGGTGTTTCCGGCAACTCCGACTCGACACATCCACCTTTCCTCCTCAAGTCGAACGCCCAAATTCGCGGTCACTTGGGTCTTCAAATGACATTGCTACATCGGGGAACGCTCAGGCTTGCTGCCCAACGTTCAGGGAAATGGCGAGCCGCCAGTCAAACCCTCCGTTCAGCGTCCACCAAAGCCTCGTCGACACCTGGCGCGACGCTGAGGACTGTAGCCTATGCTGGTGTCTTTGCGGTCTCCGCTGGATTGTTCTCTATTTATTACTTCGACTCTCGGTCGGCCATTCATCGATACGTGCTCACACCTGTTCTTCGAAATGTCTGTGATGCGGAAGCGGGTCATAAGCTAGCGGTGAAAGCCCTCAAGTATGGCCTCGCTGCGAAGGATAGAGTGGAGGATGATCCTATTCTGAGAGGAGAGGTGAGATCAGTCCTTTATGAGTGTGCATTCTGATTAACATTCACATCTCTCAGATTTGGGGTCAGGAAGTGAACAACCCGGTTGGTGTCGCAGCCGGATTCGACAAGGACGGAGAGGCTATTGACGGTGAGCATTCCCTGAAATATGCCTCTTCAGTCATTCATTCTCCGTAGGCCTGTTCGATCTTGGTTTCAGCTGGGTGGAGATCGGAAGTGTCACGCCCAAGCCCCAGGTACGCCGTCCTCTAAACAAGGACTCGTTACCTTCTCTAACAAATTCAAAAGCCCGGAAACCCAAAACCCCGCGTGTTCCGACTTGAAGAGGACCAAGCAATTATCAACCGTTACGGCTTCCCTTCGCAGGGACACTCCTACGTTCTCTCTCGACTGCAAGAGCGTCTCCCTCCCTACGAACCCCAGGCAGAACAGGCATCCTTGCGCAAGGGCGACATCCTCGCTGTTAACCTTGGCAAGAATAAGGAGTCTCCGGCTGATTCCATCGACGACTTTGTCAAGGGAGTAAACACCTTTGGACCCTACTCTGACGTACTGGTGATCAATGTGTCCAGTCCCAATACCCCAGGGCTCCGGTAAGTTCGAGTTGGCGAGCCTCTCGCTTTGCAGCTCCTTAATGTGTACACTCCAGTGGCCTTCAAAACCGCGATTCCCTCGAAGAACTGCTACAAGGTGTAACCAAGGCCAGAGACGCCCTCGCTCCCTCCCCAATTACCTCCAAACGACCCAAGCTCCTGTTGAAGTTGGCTCCCGACCTGAACGAATCGCAGCTTGTTGAGATTGCTGAAGTCATTCGACAAAGCAAGATCGACGGCGTCATTGTGAGCAACACCACCATCCAGCGACCCAAGCACTTGATCAATGGTGTGTGCATGCCGAACGGGTTTTTCGCTAACTTCCTATTGACCGGTGTTCAGCCAGCAAACAGGAAGCCGGTGGACTCTCAGGCCCACCCGTCAAACCCTACTCTCTCCTTGCACTCAAGACCCTCCGTGAGCAACTTCCAGCTTCAATTCCTCTGATCGGTTGCGGCGGTATCTGGACTGGAAAGGATGCGCTTGATTTCGCCAAAGCAGGTGCTTCGCTCGTCCAACTCTACACCAGCTTCGGCTACGACGGTGTCGGTACTCCTCGCCGAATCAAGGACGAACTTGTTGAGGAACTCAAGAAAGAGGGTAAAACGTGGAATCAGATTGTCACCGAGTCTGTCGACAAGCTCAGTTTGAAGGGATCACCTCCCACCGGGGAGATTCAAAAGGGGGAGGCTGCTGTAGGACAGCTTGTTGCTGAAGCAGAGCACTTGAAAGGTCTTTTGGACAAACTTGGGGATGAAATTGAGAAAAAGGCTCCCCTTCCTGGCGACCATTCGATAGAGCAGGGGGAGGTTCAAGCTTCGAATATCTCATAGTAGATGGAGGGAATATATAGATAAGATAATGCGAATATCGTTATCTCCTTTGATGCATCACATGAATGGTTGAGGCGCTAAACCGGCGGGGGCTTTTCTCTTTGAAATTACCTTTCACTCACCATAGTAATGACCATCCAATACCCCTTTGCTACGACGACGACAATACCCTAATTGACAGACTCTGTCCCCCATGGTCTTAAGAATAACACCGGCCGCTTCAGACTCAACAGGAATGGACCCGGACAATTCTGACCCAACCACTCCAACAGGGACATCGTCCATCTCAACTTCGTCATCATCCATGTTGACTCCCCTCTCCTCCTTAAGAGCCGCAAGATCGAACTCGACACTTGCGTCCCTCGTCTCCCAGAAGAGTCAGATCAGATCCCACAGGTCCATGTCGACACTGAACCCTCCCGAAACTCGGTTTTCAAGCCTCAGATACGGAGACAAAGACGACTTGGGCAAAGCCACTATCTGCGACGCAGAAACCGGGCTGCGTCTTCATCGACACCCGAGTCTGTGGCTGGAAGACGGGAGCGTCATATGCAGAGTCGAGGACACCCTGTTCTGCGTGCACATGTCGGTTTTGGCTAGACATTCGATATGTTTCCGTGACATGTTCGCCATTCCCCAGCCTGAATCCAACCTCCGGGACTCTTTGGTACTCGAAGGGGTTGGAATGCGTAGTGGCGCCCAAAGGATCCCTGTGATAACCCTGTTTGACAAGGCAGAAGATGTCGCCAACTTGATCGAAGCCCTTTATGACATTGGAACGTGCGTTTCTTCTCCCTAGTGGTTCACCTCTCCCTTTGTCTCACTTAGTTGCCTTATACACAGGAATTTCGGGAATAATGATGAAAAGGATTTCCGAGCGGTTGCTGGAATCCTACGACTTGCGACGAAATATATTATTGATGAGCTGCGGGAGATGGCGCTGAATCATCTCAGCATAGCCTGGCCCACGACGCTCAAGGCTTGGGACCTGAGGGAAGATCTTGCCCGTAGCTACGAAATCGACGCTACTATACCTAGCGCACGTCTCTACCCTCATCCATTTGTGAGTTGTTTTGATCATCTCTTTACTTGACTATCCATTGATGGGATATGCAGGAAGTAATCAACCTAGCCAGAGAAGTTGAGGCCCCTTCACTGCTACCAGCGGCATTCTATGATCTATCTCGGTATTCCTTCTCGCAGATATTCGAACCACATGAAGACGACGCTCTCTATCGACCACCTGAACAACCTCCACCACCTTTGTCCCCCGCCGATTTACAAAGGCTATGCGTAGGGAAGGAGCACACTCAACAGATGATCACAGCTCTGATCCAGGCGATGGGTAATGGCCAGCATATTCGCCAGTCGCAACAACACCCCCCTCACAGCTTGTCGCGACGAACCTCATCTTCAGGCGCTGTTTGCGTGTCAGCCGCAGCCTGCCGGAAAGACTTCACCGAGCTTGTCGAGCTTGCCACACAGCATTACTTGTTCGATCGCGAACGAGGATGCCATGACCCTCTTTACGTTGCGGAAGAGCTGGGACAGTTGAAGAGCGCAGAAATCTCCGAGTGTAAGGCGTGTGCCAAATCACTGGAGGGCTGGGCGGCTAGGGAGAGGGAGAAGATCTGGAAACTAATACCGGTTTGGTTTAGGTTGGACATGCCGGTGGATGCTTCTGCGAAGTTTCACTGAATCATGCAAGGACCGTTGTATCAGATGGGTGGACATTTACCGTATGATTCGACGATTATATGGACGTCGGTAGTTCGTCCATGTAGATTAGATATCTGGTCTCTATAGCTGCTTTTTATCTATCATTACTGTTCCTATAGTGTGCTTTTCTGCGCTTGCCAACGTTGACGTTGCCTGAGCTCCCATTTCATCGCGCAGTGTGCCACGGGCCACTGCTCGGAAAAGGCCGCGCTTTGCTCGCTTTGTCTTTGACTCTGCCTACCTCATACCCTCACACGGTCTCCGAAAAAAGACAACGTGCCGTACTCAAAGCGCATTTCTCCAGGTGAGTGAACTTCTTGAACTGACTATGTATGTATGAATGCATCTTGATTCCTATTCTATTCTTATTTCGTATGCAGATGCAAGCCGAACCCTCGGTCGCAAAGCAACCGTCAAGTTAACCTTGTTGTTCCCAAACTGAGGCAATCAGGGGCTCCTCCGTTGCGAACCAGTGCGCACTGCGAACCTCATGCGATTGATGTTCGTTGCTCCCTTGACTCCCACTTTCATAAGACAATAGGAGGTACCACAGTGCCGCGAGGCGCCGTCCTTCCGCTGCTTAGGGACATTGCTTGGACCAGCAATTTGACCCGTGAAGACCGACATCTTCCACGTTCCCTGGGTAACAATGGGTTGTTTGTATGAAATCGCCAGGTTGTTGTCCAAGTGGACGATGTGGAACAAATGGATTCGGGCTGATGTATGACAGATTGTATCACCTAAAGAGAATGTGGCAAATGTGGCATGGTGCGATGCTATATAAAGTGCTCTCGATGGCCGGTTCAATTCCCCAGGCTTCCCTTCTTTCCCTTCTTCCTTAGTTCTATCTTCTACCCTTCTACCCTTCCACCTTTCTTCATTTTCTAGCCTGGTGCTATACAGTTCGACACTGTTTCGCCCATTTTTCAATCTTCACGTTCTTCAGGAGTAAATCGTCTTCGACAGACCACACGACTCGACTATCCCAATAATGGTCCGCGCTACGATCTTGTTGGCTGGCCTCGCTGCCGCGTCCGTCCATGCTGCGCCTCTTCAAAGGCGTATTGCCCAAGTCATTTCCGAGTCGACTGCTCAATGGGAGCAAGCCTGCGTGAGTCCTTTTCCTTCTTCCCTCCGCTGAACCCGGGTATTGATATTGTTGCCCTTTTCGTATAGATTGCCGCTGGAGGTGGACAGCAATGTAATCCTATCTCGGTCAAGGCTTTCAGCACTCTCTTGGCTGCTCCCGGACCCTGTGCTCAGCAGGACTCTGGTGACGAAATGGTGGATCTCGCCAAGCAGTTGGGAAGTGCTGAAATGATTCGGTTGGCTCAGATTTTTGTTCAGCAACCCCGCAATACGGTAAGTAGCTCCTTCCAAGCCATCTGTCTTGAAAGTGTCGTGTACTGATTCGGCATATCTCTCCCCCACAGCCCACTTCCCTTTCCACCCCTTACTGCCAAACTGCTCCTCGTAACGCGGAACTTAACGGCCTCTTCCAGTGCCAGTTTGAGGGTGCTAACCTTCAGACCTTCGTGGGCGGTGTTGCTGTTGGTCAGCCTGGGACCGTTCCCTTGGGATTGACAGAATTAAACCCCCTTGGTTCATGCCCTGCCAACCCTGGCGGTCCAATCCCTGACGGCGTCCAGTTGGTCACTTTGGTCCAAAACCCTGGCGCAGGAAACGGCGGAGGTGCACCTCCACCTCCCCCGCCAGCCCCTACCGTCGACACCTCTCCCCCGGCCGAGACTGATGCCCCTGCACCCCCTGTTGAAACCAACGCTCCTCCCGCTGGAGGAAACGGTGGCTTCCAGCTCGCCAACGGTCAGGAGGCTCAGAAGCTCAACGCCGAATTCGCCACCCTCTCCGCTGACTCTCCCTGCGAGGCCGGCCAAAGCGCTTGTGTTAACGGTGGCTTTGCCCAGTGCGTGAATGGACGATTCGCTATCACCCAGTGTGCTGGTGGTTTGACCTGCGCTGCCCTCCCACTCGTCAACGCGCCTGGTACCTCCATCACTTGCACTACCGTCGCCGATGCTGAGGACCGTATCGCACGCACTGGCGCCACTGGTGGCCTGACTGGCAACGGTGCTGGCAATGGAGGAAACACTGGCAACACTCCCGCCCCTGCCCCTGCTCCTGCCCCCGCCCCTTCTCCCGCCCCTCAGGCTCCTCCCGCTGGTGATTTCCGCGCCGAGAACGGCAGGCAGGCTCAAGCTTTGAACGCCCAATTTGCAACCCTCAACGAGAACTCTCCTTGCAATGGTCAGTCTTTATGATCTCTTTTCGCTGCATAACACCTTTACTGACCGCGTCTTCATTGCAGCTGGCGAGAACGCTTGTGTTAATGGTGGATTTGCTCAATGCCTGAACGGACGGTTCGCCATCACCCAATGTGCCGGTAGCTTGACCTGCGCTGCCCTTCCCCTCGTTAATGCCCCTGGTACCTCTATCGCGTGCACCACCGAGGCTGATGCTGCTGCCCGCATTGCAGCATCCGGCGCTACTGGCGGCATCCGTGGATGAGTAGACTGGTCTCCTCGTTGATATCTTATTACTCCCTTTTTCTACCCTTTCTCGTACATCATTTTGTCAATAGCATCACGCTCTTTTTTACGATACAATTACACTTTTGTATATAAGTTACATTCCGAAAATGAAGAGAGAGAGTGGAAGGATCAAGTGCGGGTCGTACATAGGATAAGTTAGGGCAACTCGTGAGGCAGGTAAACTGTGGAGCTCTCTCTCTCTCTCTCTCGGTATTTGGGAGGATCGGAGAGGAAATCTTACCCGTAGGCGGGGTAAGCTGTTTATCCAGCGAAAACCTTTGCGATCCTGTCTCTATAGACTCACCTCAGCTACGACGCTTAACATCCTCAGGTGAGTTTTGCACTTACATAGTGTTTTTGTGCTGGGCAATAGCCTGTGTCGATTCTAATGATCGGAATTCTGGTCGGGCAGATGCTAGAAGACGTCAAGGGGGTGAGCATCCTAGCTGGAAGCCAAGGATATTAGTCCACTCCTTACAGGAAGCTTTAGACTCAGCTGTCGGCTGTGGTTTTGGCTGAGAGCATTGGTAGTGGTTTTCAGTCGCGAAGCACGGCTTACTCGCCGGGCTATTGGGTCGCGCTAGCATGAAATAGTCGGTCTGGGAGGACTGCATGGGTGTAGTGGTCAGAGTAGTGACCGAGAAGGCAACCTGCAGCTTTTAGTCCATCTGACTCATAGACTCTGGGTATTTATGCACTTCCATTTCTACCGTTTTCTCGGGATTAAAAAGCAGAAACGTTTGCTCGGTGACTTCATAATGACGGAATATTCTAGATACATACCAGGAGTCCAAGCGGATAAAGGCTCCGCTGGAGGTACTACACTTTGGGTATTCGACAACTTGACCTAGGCTGTCTGAGGTGTTTGCGCTCGTCATTGGGGTAAAACTAGAAGGCTTCGATTCTTACCGTTGTCAAGACTACTACCTCCCTTTTCAAGCCCAAGTCTCCTAGCATGTCGGGAACGGTAGGTCTTGTAAATCTAAAAGAACAATTGAAAAATGATCAGGGGCTGGACTCTTCTGACTACCATCTCGGTGGGATCGGCGGCAGTCTTGAGACTGTAGAGGACCTCGGAACACCATCAACCCCAAAGGGTCCCAGTAAACCGGCCTGAGGCCGTGGAAGCCAAGTTAAAGGGGTGCCATTTAGGATTTAAACTGCTGCCTTCATCAGAAGTGGCCACTTCGCTTCCCTGCCCCTTGCCTGGAACGTTGGGCTATAAAGTCGTAACAGGCGACTTTTGCCTCCCCTCATCCCCTCTCTCTCTGGTTACCCTTATACCCTTCACGACCTTTCATTGATACCTCTCAGCGATGCCTCTCAGTATTTCCATGCCCTTCAGCCTCTCCTATCTCGTTATGACCCCAGGACGCGTCCGTCTTCCAGGCGAGACAGTCGTGAAGAAGTCCAGTCCACCGTGAGTCTCTCCATTTTCCGGAGCGTGAACGCGTCAATGACCTTGCACAACGCCCAGATCCAGCCCAACCTCTCGTCGCTGGTCGACAGACCTCTCAACGAAAGCGAGGTCTATCCGAGCTCGCGCCGGGAGCATGGGCCCTTTCCGTCGACTGTCCTCTGGACCTTCTCAGCCTTCGAAAGCTTCCAACAACGAGGCCGACTGTCTCCTCGAAGACGAGCCCCTTGCCATCCCCCAGCCCGTCGCTCGTCCCTGACCGTGAAGACTATCACAGACTCCCAGGCATTCTCCATGTTTACCCAAATGGCGCACCCCGGCTTCTTGCAAGTATGGACATAACCCAATCCCTGGATGGCATCATAGGTTCCCATTGGGATTCCACCAATGCACCCTGACACACAACGCATGACCTTTATCTACCGACCGTCGGATCCACACTGCCCTGGACTCCTCTCATGATCATGAACCGAACGATTCTTCGTCACCATATTGGAACTTTATTTCTTGTACTACTTATCATCGTTTGCACTTGACTTGATCCATTATGACCATATTTCCTCCTTCTCTTCATACGTATGCTCCTTCTGAATGGAACTAACCGACGTCTTTCCTTTAGCTATGTACATGACCTCATGTCTACCAATAGCTCTCATACAAATTCTTTCATTCCAGCCTCAATGTTGTCAGTGGCCGCCCCTTCTGTGAACAGGTGGTATCATTCGAAGGAATTTATACAGGAAAACAACACGGTTGGAACCAGGCGCCTCTGGCGTCTGTACGACCCGGCTGTTTTGAAGGCAAGTACGCGCCCTGACCAGCCATGTCCTCTGGCCTCGTCGCCTACCCTTGGCTCGGTCTTGACAGCGGCTCTAGTTCTCCATTGTCACCCGACAATGACGAACGCCGTGAGGTCCAGTCTTGAGATCCTGACTTGCGAGGACGCGAGTGCCCGGAGAGGCGATCGTGGGGTTCCACATCGTGAGCTTCATGGTCGTAAGATTCTAGTTCTAGTTCTTCGGATGTTCGCAACGGAAGATGTCCCGATGGTGAGGTATCTTATGAGTTATTAGCGTTGTACAGCAGGAACGACAGTAACCGGACATTTACCTTCACCGAAGATTCTATCCATTTCTTCCAGAGGCACTCCTTTTGTTTCGGGATAAGCTGAAATGGGACCAAAATCAGCACTGGGCGTTAGCCAAATGGTCATGGCGATTACTAACTGTAGTAGACTGAATAACGCCAATGGACAGAATGGACAGCTGTAAGTTTGAGTATAGAGTACGGGAAACGACCCACCAAGAACGAAGCTGAGGCCACAGAAAAACCCATGCATCCAATACAGACGCCATCGTATCACTTCCTGAAGATATGGAGTGGACTGACCCACTACCCAATTGAACGCCCAGTTAGTGGCGGTAGATAGTGATACACCCTTAGCCCGCATCTCCAACGGCATGATCTGATTTCATCGTCAGTGCAATATCCGCCACAGTCCGACATTGATGCTCACCTCTGGCGGATACAACCAGGGGATTGGTCCCCAGCTAGGAGCAGTCAGCACAGGGTTGATTGCGCAATGAGAACCTACCCCACCTGTAGCCGAATGCCGCATTGAATACTATGACGCTGAGAACAACCGCGTTGGGAGTCCACGAGGCGGTCAGGTACATGAAGTAGCCAGTCGCGAACAAGGCGAAGCCCATCTGAGCCCCAGATGGTAAGTAAGTTACAGTTACTGCCCACAAGTCGAGAGCGACATACGACGACTGCCCCAGACAATAGAATCGGCCTACGACCCCACCTATCGACAAGGTACCACCTACAGAGACACTTTCAGCGCGGGTTTCCTCAAAACGTAAACTCGAAACTCACGGAGGAACCGTGCTAAGGATGTAGAATATGGCGTTAATACCGGTCATGAGAATGGCTTGACGGCCAACCCAACCGGCCTCTGCCATACGTGTATGTCAGCATTACATTGAAGTTGTAGATGGTGGGACACAGAATACCTTCGAAGACACGGGCTAAACCAAGGCATGAGCTTTACACCGGCTTTGTAATCCCCGGGCCCAACTCACGCGCGTAGTAAGAGATAACTGATAAAGTACGGGTGAGATGGCTTCAAAAGGTGATGCTGAAGAGCTTCACCATTGATTCCGTTCTATTTGGTGGTCAATAAACCGTGGAAATCAAGAGTCGGAATTCCACCTACCATTTGGGCAAATGCTTGCGAAGACATGGCGAGCAGGACGCGACGTCCGTACTTTCTGAACATTGTAGCATAGGACCTGCCTTCACCCCTGCTCCTCTGGTTTTGCAACCCAGTAAACACATTTGTTCTTCCGGTGAATACGGGATTTCTCACCTCCTCGAGCACAGTCCGTTTGATGTCGTGGAATTCGGCCCTTGCAGCAGCACTGTCTGGGTCGTCTCCATGAAGATCCGTTATTACCTTGAGCCCTTCGTCATCTTGGTCGCTGTCTACCAGCCACCTGCAATGACCTCAGTGGGTAAAAGTGAGTAACATTCGGAGTATCATCTCACCTCGGACTTTCTGGGATGACGAGCGTGCCTGCAGCGAGTATAGAACCGATGACACATTGCAGAAATAGAGGTGTTCTCCATGCGAGGTTTGAATCGATGAATGAGCAAAAGTAGCCCACCCACTAAGACGGACTATGAATCAATGGCCGTCTATAGCGAACAAGTCGGAAACTCACAACTGAGAATGCGTATCCACTTATGTTTCCTGTGAATTCTATGCAGGCAAGCTTTCCCCGCTGATTAAACGAAGTGAGTGTCTTGATAGGACCTATGCAAGCTTGAAACACGAACTAACATGGGTCGGAGGTGAAATCTCGCTTTGATAGATTGGAACAATGGTTCTGGAAGTTGATGATGAGGGTACAACAGAGCGACGTGAGGGAAAGTGCCTCACGAAAGTAACCCAACACCAAATCCACTGATCAACCGCCCGAGAACCATAGTATGATAACCAATGGCGAACGTCTGCACGAAACCTCCGAGAGTGAAGATTATGGCACCGGTCAGCAGGGTCTTCCTCCGCCCAATGATATCTCCCACTCGGCCAGCTGCGAGAGAAGTAACTGTTACGGAGCCATGAACGATAATTAAACGCGATAAGGACCCGTGTAAAGACTAACCGAAAGCGCCGATCTCCAGGATCGCGACCATAGTCCCGATTTGAATCGCATTGGGCTCCTCAAAATAGCCAATGAACTGGGGTCCAGTTATGATCCCCGACATAACTCTGCCATTCAAATTCAGTAGACGAATAGCGGGTAAGCCTTTCGTGCTTCACCCTTGATCATAGCCAAACTGCATGGGTGATATTGAACCGTTGCCCAGGTTCTCTTCGAAGGACGATACGTACCAAGAAAACGCCTAAACTCGCGAAAATCGAGACCGCATAGAGCAGTCTTTTTCCAACCATTCTCCTACGAGGTTTTGGATAATACGCCATGGTGGCTAGTAGTCGCTGGCAAGCGATATCGCTTGGGCGTTGCGAGGTGGTGGTTCACGGGAACGTTGCACGTCAGCGGAAGTACCGCCAGACTCTAACCTAATGATGCGATCAAAACCTTATACCCACGGTGTACCCTAAAGCTCCCGGCCCTGTAGTAGCCTTTCTGGAAGTAGGGCAAGGCTTAATTCGCAAAGCCCCTGCGGGCGATCCTGACCATCCACCACCGACATGGGTGGGACTCAAGGAGTTCCTCGCCGACTCCCTGATAGTTATAATCAACTCACGACCTCCCAAATGATAACATTACGGGGCTCTGATTCTTAACTGCACCCAATCAACAAGCATACTAGAGGAGCATCAAGCCCCAGCGCCCCACGTTATCACGTAGAGCTGGTTCAGAATGCTGTCTATAATAGTATCGAGCAATAGCCACGCTGATTGACTACTTATGAAAAACGGACATCCACGAGCTGGATGTAGTTCAGGAGCGACCTTGCGCGCTTAAAGTCCCGCGGCAATCACGGCTGTTACAAGGCCCCATCATTTTGGAACCCAGCACGGACAAACAAAGGCTAAATAACGTCCGATGAGGCATTCAAACTCGTTGAAACACAGGCCCTAGTCTTCCCGATATTCCAGTGTACCGCGCAGCTATGCTACGTCCAACTAGTTTCACAGGGAAGTACATATCGCGACAATTATGAAGAAAAAAATCAGATCCTACAGCCTTACCTCAAGGTTCGGAACGGTTGCCAAACACATTGGGCAGAGAACAATGGCGATTGACTCTATGTTTGTTGTACCGGCGTTGACCACCAAGTCGGTCACAACGGACTACTGAACTCTATTGTCCGTTAAGAAAGCTACAATGCGGTACCAGAAGACCTTTGTTCCGCAGAACTTCCGATTGTGACCGACGCAGTCATAAATCACTGCTTGGACCCGCTAGGCTGTTTCTTCAGTACGATCGGGATCGACTCCTTTTCTCAACTCCTTTCACTCTTCTCGTCTCTCTTTAATTGGATACTGCGTGCTGGCTACGATCCCTGACTCGAACCCACGACCCTCTGCAACGACTACTAGCTTTCGAACACTCTTTGAAACAAATCCAACTTCAACACGCTAGTAGCGGGTCTACCGACAGTCCACCAGTGCAACCTTTTCAATTGTTGTCGCCCTCGCAACGATTCAACCAACCCCTCACCCACGACCCATTGTCCCATTTATAATTCCCGACAAAATGGCCATGATCGTTCGTGACCCTCGCTTTTCCATGTCTGCTGCTCCTTCTGCCTACGCTCAAAGGTATATGAATTATCCCAATCCGGTTGTGGCATCGGACTGACCCACATGGATTTTTAGCGCTGAACAACCCCCACGACGACAGCCACGCGTTTCCTTCGGGAAGCGCCTCAACCGCCAGATTACCAACCTCTGGAAGTTGTTTACCAACACCCGTGGGCGACAGCGAGCCTCCGTTTATTCCAGCCAATTTGTCACACTTACCTCCAGGAGGAGGAGCACGATCCCGACCCCAATCGTCAGGCTTAACGCTTGAACACCCTGTCAACTACCCCGGCGATACCCTTCCAATGCGATACCCCCTATCTACAGATCACGTCCTCATGCCCGCTATGAATCCATGATGATCATATATGACATATGGACTTCGTCTCTTTTCCTAAAGACAATCCTCCCGGACACCTCCCCCATTTTTAGTTTAGTGTATAGAGTAATTTTCTCCCTGTAAGCCTCGCGATCCTTATTCGCTGTATGTACAGTCTCATACCTCCAGCTGTATGTACTTGTATCTTGCCCCGCCTGTTGTAACTCTGCTTAGCTTATTGTACTACTCTGAAATTAATAGTGTACCATCATAATATACGTAGATCTGTGATCGAATTAGGGGGCCATCGACCATCCTTCCTTCCTGTCAAGCTTCTGACAAACGAAGTTTGTCGAATACACGATGCTGGGAATAAGGGTCTGCCGGGTGAATGTGGCGTTTTAGTCTAAGCTTTCTCCTTTTTCGGTACCTAGGCGATCGTTACAGAGATTGTAGTCGACAGACTGGTTTGGGACTACTGAAAGGAACGACTGTACAATTGATGAACGAGGGTGCATACGGAAGATCGAAAGGTACTGTGATGACTCAAGAGTGATGGTTCAGAAAAAGGTGTCGAACCGGACAGGGGGGCGAGGTGCGCCTTGCCCTTCATGATACGGCTTCATCCCGTCACACGCCTTACAGCGCACGATCTGAGAGATGGCAGTAACAGTGCTGTGGGTCTCGCACCCACACGTCCATATCCATTCAAGCTCGTTGAAATTGGACAATCTGTACTTGGAAGGTTTTCCACTGGCAGACGGAAATTGAAGGACGGGTTTGATCACCGTCGGAGGCAGAGGTACATGCTCTGAACAGAGTCGGGGAGAAGGTGATACAAGGGCCTGGATAAGGGTGTTCAAGTTATGGCCTGGAAGACGGCATTGATGACAGGAAGACATTACCTCTGAATCTCCCTCGCCATCCTCCGGTGAAGCTCCAGCTTTAGACATTGCGTGGATGAGAAAGGCCAGAAAGGTTTCGAAATATCCCCAAACGTCTTGGTACTGGATAGAGATTTCGTACGGGTCGGCGGTAGAAATTATGGCAAGAATGTCATAAGGGAGGCAGGCTAGGCAAAGAAGCAACGCCAATATCCGAGACCTTATCGTAGCACTGCTCGTCGGGCTGGCCAGGTCCATAGTAGGAAGCGATGGGAAGGGGACCGATGGTCGTGAAGAACGAAGTTCTCTGACTAGTCGACTGGCCTAACGTAAATGACGTTTCAGATCTTGGTGAAAAGGAGTACACCTCGACGAAATCATACACCCCCCATGGACCGGACCGTCTGAAAAAGAGACGAGGTGGTGAAAGTAGCCAGAAGTAGCATTAACTGGTATATAATGGACGGATAACCAAAGAATGTTGGAAAACACAACAACCGTATTCGAAATAAATTCAGAGGCAGGAGAAGAAAAGCATGCTGCGGTGCAAAGGGAATGTGCGGTCCATGTCGTCGAAGACGGGCAGAAGGAAAATAGTTAGGTATAGTAAATGCAAAACGAGTGTCAAATGATTGTCCATGGAATGTGGAAAGTAAGGAAGGTGCGATGATAGC